>NW_027507903.1:506881524-508266524 GCF_037356315.1 Lithobates pipiens | reverse complement strand
TGTGATGCTGCAGGTTGCCCAGAGTCAATATCATATAATTTTATACATGTTGAGCTGCCCAGAAAAAGCAGATAAGGATTCTGCGAAATGCGTCAGCTTACTGTACACACAAACATCTTTCAAGCTTTTACATGGATTGAGTATCATTCTTGGTCATTGTTTTATATGGCCTAATGTTACAAAAATGTTATGCTATTTTGTAATAAATTTATATTTTATTATTATTTACTGTGTATGTGTTTACCTCACAGTGACTCTCTCAAACTTTGTTCTAATGGATTTCTTAGGGATGTGGATATGACAGTCTGTCCCTGGAACTGGTCTAACAATCTTCTATCTATCTATCTATCTATCTATCTATCTATCTATCTATCTATCTATCTATCTATCTATCTATCTATCTATCTATCTCTATCTATATACATATATGTAGATATATATTAAGATAATGTATATGTCATGTTGCTTTAGCTAATATCTATCTATCTATCTATCTATCTATCTATATATATATATATATATATATATATATATATATATATATATATATATATATATATGTGCGTGTGTGTGTGTGTGTTTTATTAAAAAAAAAAATAGCCTACATTTGCATCCTCTATGTTTATCTACCGAAGATGAATAATAATTAGCTGTATGTGAGTCCACTATTACCAGGAGCAGTATGGTTTTGCCACCCACCTACACTTTTTAGAACACCCAAATCCTCCAAAACTTCCCCATCTCCCTGATGTCTCAGCTGCCTTGTCCTCTGTGTGGCTGGGTATTACATTCCATTTCGGATCTTCTAAATACATTTGCACAAATTGTTTTATAGCTGTGAAATATTTCAGCGATAAACTGGGCACATTAAAGGAAATTCTTTGTGTTTATGTAACCAAGCTCATAAAAGAGGATTTACTGAACGTGCACTGTGGGCTGCTGGGATTATAATGTACACATTTCTGACCATTCTGTCCTCTGCAAAATGTGACAGCCATGTCATCAGGGGATCTAGGCATATGTTATAGTCTATTTTGGGAAATGTGTGTATATGTATGTATGTATGTGTGTGTGTAAGTTACTCAGATGGCTTTATTAGAGATATGTGATTGAAGACCATTTTATTCACAGTTGTTATGCAAAGGAAATTTCCACTCAAGTGTCACACATCACCCACTAGATGGCGCACCGCTCTATGGATTGGCAGGCAGGAAGAAGCCGCATTGGTTCTGCTTTCTTTTGCTTGAATCATTTTGGAGAGTCTGATATTTGCACATGCATACAGCAAAACCAAAGACCTGTATTTATACTCAGACTTTCTAGGATTTTACACTCACACAGCATATAGTAAGCATATGGATGGCTGCAACAGCTGCACTCTGAACAAAGCTGAATTAGGTAATGGTACTTAGCTAGGCTTAATCGAAGTAAACATGACACATTGCACTTTGACAGATTCTCTTAAAAGGGTAGTAAGGCCAAGCTTTTTTGCAGGTTTCAGGAGTGCACTTACTTTTGCTCCCCTGTGAACCAGAATCAACTGACGGCGCACTAAAGTCTACTGTCAGCTGACGTCATAGAGCTGCTCCAGGCAGTGGCGTAACTAGAACCTTCAGGGCCCCGAAGCAAGAAACCATGAAGGGCCCCCCTGAACCCCAGCCAGGGCCCTTCCCTTCCCTCCGAGTCCGGCGGTGGAACTCCAGGGCTTGGTCACAGGTATGACCTTTGTGAGCCCTATAGTTCCACCACTGGTATCAGTAGGTTTTTTTTATTATTCTTTTTTTTAATTTTTAGGCGCCCCATTGGGGGACTGTCCCGGCCGAGGACACAGGTCATGCAGGGAATGCCCAACTAAAGAGCAGCCAGTGCGATAGTCGAGTCACCCTCCACCTCCAGCCACCCGTGTGCATGGTGCACTGGTACCCCTAGCTGCCTATGCTGCTGCTGGCCATATGTAGAGGGGGCTGCATGGGCCCCCTGCATCACAGGGCCCGTTTGCGGTCGCGACTGCTGCACCCCCTATAGTTACGCCCCTGGCTCCAGGCGCTCTGGAAGGATCCTGACCATATTGTCCATCCAGATCAGCCTCTGACCTTGGGTGAAAGCCAAAGTCAGCAGCTCCCACCCTCTCTGCAGCTTTGTGCTCCAGTGAGTGCTGGAGGGGAAGAGCAAAGAGGGGAGAGTAATGCGCCAACTAATAGACTAATACACACAATGGGAATTTCAGCCCGCAAAAGACCGATGAGAGTTTTTCGTTGGAAAATGCGACTGTGTGTATGCTCCATCGGTCTTTTGCTGGAGGAATTCCAGCCAGCAAAAGATTGAGAGCATGCTCTCAATTTTTAGGTCGGGAAAAGCTCCTATCCGAAAATGCGATAGTCTATGGCAATTCTGACGTGCAAAATACCTACGCATGCTCACAAACAATTCGATGCATGCTCGGAAGCATTGAACTTCATTTTGTCGGCTCATCGTAGTGTTGTACATCACCGCGTTCTTGGCGGTCGTAATTTCAGCGAACTTTTGCGTGACCGTTTGTATGCAAGGCAAACTTGAGCGGAATTCCCTCAGAAAAGCCGTCTATCTTTTTCCGACGAGAAATCCGATCGTGTGTACGTGGCATGACAGTCACTGCTCTCTGTTCAGAGCTGACCAAGAACTCAGTGGTCATGTGATTGCTAATTTCTTGGGTTTTAGAGTCAACAAGGAACAGCTGCAGCATCAGACCAATGCTGCAGCAAGGAGGTGAGGATGTGTGTTTGTTTTATTATAACCCCACACTTCTCCTTTATAAAAGTGATTGTAAAGTCCAGTTTTTTTATTTTTAAATAATAAACATGTTATACTTACCTGCTCTGTTTCAGGGGATTTGCACATAGCAGCCTGGTTCACTGCTCCTGGTCCCTCCCTCTTGTTGCGTGCCCCCACAGCAAGCATCTTGCTATGGGGGCACCCAAGCCAACCAGCAGCTTCAGACATTTTGCTGCCATTTTGCCATTTTGCCATTTTGCCCCACCCCCCCTCTGATTGGCTAACTGACTTTGATTGACAGCCATTGGATATAATGGTGTCTCAGACAATCAGGAGGGTGAGTTTCCAATGGCCAAGTACTTGTGGACAAAGCTGGACAGAGATGGCGCTCAGGTAAGTATTAGGGGTGCTGGGGTGGCTGCTGCACACAGAAGGCTTTTTGCATAGAATGCAGTAAGATTAACCTCCCTGGCGGTACGATTATTTCGGATTTTAGGTGCTAAAAGCGGTACCATTATTTTGCATGAAAATTTGGCGTTTTATATTGTAGTCCTGTAATTCTTAGGAATAACTCTCTTAAATCTGTCCAAACCAGAGTCTAGCAGACATCCCGGGTATGACAAAGTTTGAAAAATGAAATCATAAATTATAATATAATAAATAACTATAAATAATTGTACCAAATAATAATATAACAATAATAAAAATTATTCAATAATGTAAGCAAATCAAAAACACTGAATTTTGCTCAGTGCAGAATTGTCACTGTCATTACTTTTCAGTATTTGATGATGGATCTCCCCACAAATCGATATCGCTCAATTCTGCAAGTGATTCCAATTTATTATTGCTGTTTTCTAGCTGGTCTAAAACCATTTTTGATGTAAAGTGACAGTTTGGTTGCTATGGACAATCTCCAGTTTCCAGGCAGAAAGAACAGTTTTTATTATATAAAACTGCACGCAGGACACTGGGCAGACCACTAGGGACAAAGGGGAGGTGAAATATTTACATACAGCAATGTAATCTGTAAGATTACATTATACTGTATGTATACTGTGTGTTTCACTTTTTGAATTTGGCGCCGATCTCCGTCCCCGTGCGTCGCAACGCTCGCAGGGAATGGAGATCGGCTCCGTGATAGATCGAGCGAGACACGGCTCGCTCCTACAGCGGGGGGACAACGCTGGATCCGAGGGAGAAGGTAAGTAAACATCCTCCTGGATCCAGCGATGCAGTCCCGAGTCTGGCTCGGGGTTACCGCTTTTGGTACAAAAATTCCACCCCGAGCCAGACTCGGGAATACCGTCAGGGGGGTTAAAAAACGTCTGCCTTTACAACTCCTTTAAGGCATTAATACCATGTATACATATGTCGCCAGAAGCAGATTTTTGGATTTTGAGTTATGGATCTGATCACAGTACATATTTACGCACCTGTGTGGATGTCTCCATTAAAAACAATGCATCTGTGTTCAGATCCATGAATAAAACAAAGCTTGTAATTGTATTTTTTATGGCCCTGTGAATGAAGCCTAATGCCCCGTACACACAAGCGGAATTTCCGTTGGAAAAATCTTGGATGGTTTTTCCAATGGAATTCCGCTCAAGCTTGGCATGCATACACACTGTCACACAAACGTTCTCTGAACTTTCGACCATCAAGAATGCGGTGACGTACAATACTACGACAAGCTGAGGAAATTAAGTTCAATGCTTCCGAGCATGCGTTAAATTGTTTCCAAGCATGTGTAGGCATTTTGTGTCTCGGAATTGCTACAGGCGATCGGAATTTACTATCGGAAATTTTCCCGTTGGAAAAATAGAGAACCTGCTCTCAATCGTTTGCTGGCAGAAATTCCAATGGAGCAAATACACTGTCGGAATTTCCGACCAAAAGCTCACATCGGACTTTTGCTGGTGGAATTTCTGATCGTGTGTGCGGGGCATTAGAAACAATTTAATGAAAAATAGATTACAGGGCTATCATATGGTGGATGTGTATGAATTCTTTTTGGAGAATAAGGATATTGTTTAGTGTCACTTTAACACCGACAGGGGTGCTTACAATAGTCTTTTATTCATATAGCTAAAATAATTTTTTACAAAAGTAGAAATAAAAAATAAAAAGTTTTAGTTTCAGATTGGCTTTCCTTTATTAGTCACTTATCTAACAGGCTATCACAGTGATCATGTGATTGAGAAACCTCCAGCTTTAGATATCCTTAAAGGGCCTTAAAATGTTACTAAAACCACAACAGTAAAATCAGTCTGTATATGCAGTAAAGCATGCTTGTTATACTCATTATGGAACCTGAGGGGTTAATCCTCCACATTGTTTAGAAAGGCTCTTTGATCCTATCTTCTCTGATCCTCTCCTTTCTTTCACCATCCCCAATCCACCTCTTGATAGTACAGAGGCTTTGGAGTCGCTCTGGACATGCTCAGTTTGGTGTATTCTGAGTTTTCTTTCTTGGAAAGGTGTATGTGATCAGCACAGGGCTAATCGGCACTGTCCAGACAGAGGGTCAGGGGTCCTATAGCCTCATAGGACAGTCAAAGTAGAACGAAAACTCCTCCCACAAGCTTTAACCAGACACTGATAGAAGTCACAAGACTGCTATATACTGCTGATGAGAAAAGGTATTGAGCAGTTTAGATTTAATAAATAATTGCATTTCTATGCTCTGCGTCCTGTGGTCGACCAGATATAGTGAATGCAGGGTCCTGGGTTTAGTAAAGAAATTAAACAAGTTTTAAACAGAGGTAACAAATGCAACAATGCTTGATGAACCACAACCAAAAATAATATACCCCTATCACTGTGGTTTGGCTTTAGGTCCAAATTCACCTTCCATTGTGTTATTTGGCTGTGGAAGGAAACGCACACAAACACAAAAAAGAATCATTAAAAGTACATACCCCATGTGGACATGGTTGTGGTGAACATCAAAAACTCAGTGCTGCAAGGCAGCAGACTAACCACTAAGCCACAGTGCTGCTTTGGTAAACATAAATTCATTAACCTGTTTTTTTTATTCTCCATATATTCCATGCTTCGGACCCTGAAAAAGAAGCCGGCTTTATAGCTAGCCAATTAGCATTTTAAAAGAGACAATTCTATTATCTGGGATTATTTCATTTCCCTGCTCTCAGTGCAACGACATAAACAGTTGGTGACTCATAAGACATCTCAGCATCAATGAGTGCGAAGTGAAGACAGTTTTCCTGTTGTAAACGTCCTCTTAAATGTCACGGATTTTAGACTTTCTGGTAGATCTGAATGGCTTACATGCAAAACATTTAGCAATTCTCTCCAAAGGCTTCTGAAAGCTTGTCGCTCACTGTTATTAGGTACAGAAACACAGAGCAGAGAGCCAGCGATAAGAACTGTGTGAGCTAGCAGCAGAGAACATGGCCGACTTTTAGAAATGTCTGCATGTACCTTTAGGCCTCTGGGCATTTAGCCTCTGGTGTTTAACTTCGGCTGGAAGGGGTTGGGTGGTGCACTTAGCAGTACTTATATTTAGAGCAGTATGTACCCAAGGGCGAATGCCAGGTAAACAAGCTGCTTTTGTTCCGAGCCTTCATTTTTTGGTACATGCTGCACTATACGCATAGGTGTGAACAGCCTATTGCTTTAGGGTGTGTACCCCAAAGCTCAAACACACATATGTTTGTGCAAGGAATATATACTGGCTGTGTCAGCAGGGCACTAGACAGTGTCATTAGGGCAGAGATTGGTGTCAGCAGAGCAGTGGACAGTACCATTAGGGCAGAGATTGGTGTCAGCAGAGCAGTGGACAGGGCCATTAGGGCAGAGATTGGTGTCAGCAGAGCAGTGGACAGTGCCATTAGGGCAGAGATTGGTGTCAGCAGAGCAGTGGACAGTGCCATTAGGGCAGAGATTGGTGTCAGTAGGGCAGTAGACAGTGTCATTAGGGCAGAGATTGGTGTCAGCAGAGCAGTGGACAGTACCATTAGGGCAGATATTGGTGTCAGCAAAGCAGTGGACAGTGCCATTAGGGCAGAGATTGGTGTCAGCAGAGCAGTGGACAGTGCCATTAGGGCAGAGATTGGTGTCAGTAGGGCAGTGGACAGTGTCATTAGGGGAGAGATT
Organism: Lithobates pipiens; assembly: GCF_037356315.1. NCBI lineage: Eukaryota > Metazoa > Chordata > Amphibia > Anura > Ranidae > Lithobates > Lithobates pipiens. Next base: position 508,259,654 of record NW_027507903.1, on the reverse strand, counting down.
GGTGTCAGTAGGGCAGTGGACAGTGTCATTAGGGCAGAGATTGGTGTCAGTAGGGCAGTGGACAGTGCCATTAGGGCAGAGATTGGTGTCAGCAGAGCAGTGGACAGTGTCATTAGGGCAGAGATTGGTGTCAGTAGGGCAGTGGACAGTGTCATTAGGGCAGAGATTGGAGTCAGTAGGGCAGTGAACAGTGTCATTAGGGAAGAGACTGGTGTTAGTAGGGCAGTGAACAGTGTCAATAGGGCAGAGATTGGTGTCAGTAGGGCAGTGGACAGTGTCATTAGTTTTTATTTGTATTCTATGTTTTACAATTTATTTATTTTTGTACAAGTTTTTAGGAGCCCAGTTAGGGGGTTTTGGTGAAATATCTTGGGTCTAAACAGGAGGAATCTGTGCCACATGGGGATGACTAGAGTGTGCCCAGGCATATCTGGCACACCCTGTGCATACACCTATGACTATACGTACATGCCGCTATCCAGCCACAGTTAGATTCCCATAGAATTTGATGGGTTGGACGGTGCATCTGTGCCCTCGAGCCGCAGCTAAATGCTGGAGTCTGATGCACTGAAGCTAAGCACCCAATCTCCTTCTGAAGTGTCCATTGAGATTTGAATGCCTATTGGCCAGTAAGGCTGTTCATCATAGTCAGGGCCGAACTTACCATTGGGCTTGACTGGGCTCAAGCCTATGGGCCCCGCCCAATAGGGGGCCCTGCGGGCCCCGCCCAGATACATAGCCGAGTGTACTCGGCTCAGCTCTGCTCACAGTCAGGCTCAGTCCCGCCCTATGATGAACATAACACAGCGACTGGGCGTGACTGTGAGCCGAGCTGAGTACACTCAGCTACTCTCGGCTCCGCTCGGAACTGCAAGAGGACCCGAGAGCTGCTGTAACAACATATTCAGTGACCCTTCGCAGTTTGCTATGGAAGTGACGTTCCATCGCTGCCATCTTGCTACACTCCACACTCATCCACAGTAAGGATACACTAAGAAGGGGTAAAGCGGACATGTTGTTACACCCATCGGAGTTTTGCATTTTAGACGTATTTAGAACAATAAAGTTAGTATATAGTGAAATACAGTACTTACAACTCCGTCTGACTACTTCGATGTAAAATTTTAAAAGAAGAAAACTTCTGTCAGATTAGCAAACCTGTGAGATGAGCAGGGTTGCCGCTGCTTTTAAAATTCAAGATCTAAGACGAAGTTCTAAGGCCGGTATTTCACTATATAAACTGACGTTACTGTTATAAATACGTGTAAAATGCAAAACTCCAGTGGGTGTAACAACATGTCTGCTTTACCCCTTCTTAGTGTATCCTTACTGTGGACGAGTGTGGGGTGTACCAAGATGGCGGCGACGGAACGTCACTTCCATAGCAAACTGTGATGGGTCGCTGAATAAATGGGTCGTTACACAGGACTCTGTATCTTGGCGGTGCCATTTTTAAACTTCAAGACTGCAATGACAAGGCTGCAAATGACACTGGGGCAAGGCTGCAAATGACAAGGCTGCAATGACACTGGACAAGGCTGCAGATGGATGGGCAAGGCTGCAGATAGACACTGATAAAGCTGCATTGATGGGTATTTAAATTTAAGTTTTTTTTCCTTAAACTTTCCTCCCAAAAGTTTTTTCCTTAAAATTACCTCCTAAACTTGTGGTGCGTGTTATACGCCAATAAATCCGGTAATGTATAGAAGGTAGGGCCCGAAAGTGACTCAAGCCCAGGGGCCCCCACCACCCTAAGTCCTGCCCTGATCATAGTGATAGGCCAAAATGTGGAAAAAGTTCTCTTGAGCAGGCAAAAAGAAAAAAAAATCCCCCAATTTTTTTTCTAGCAAATCAGCACAAAAAACAAGTTAAATTGTTTCAATAACAGATGCTTGTTAAGCCACACTGCTGCGTCAAGGAACCTCTGTAAAGTGTGGTCCCCAAATCAAAACTGTCTGAACTCCTAAGTATGGGACATATTGGGGTTGATTTACTAAAGACAAATAGGCAGTGCACTTTGCAAGTGCAGCTGCTCCAGAGTTTAGTAAATGAGCAGAAGCTCTGCTTACTTCCATCATCCAATCATGTGCAAGCAAAAATGCTTTTTATTTAATTTTCCTTGCACGTGATTGGGTATTCTTTGCAAAGTAAAGATTTACCTAATTTACTAAGCTTTGGAGCAACTGCACTTTGAAAAGTGCACAGTCTATTTGCCTTTAGTAAATCAACCCCATAGAGTAATTAAGAAACTACAGCAAAAATCAAAAACCTCAAGGTCATAATATAAATGAATAATAAATGGTAATAATAGAGCATTATAATAATATAATATAATATATGAATAATGTACAGTATATTTCCCTTTTGGGATTCATAAATAATATTCTGGATCTGAATATATAAAAATTATTATTATTATTATTATTATTTATTATTTTAAATAATAATAATATATTATAATAGGTGAAGGAGTACTTGAATTATGAACCAAAAGAAAAATACCTTATTGGGACTCAATCAACCACTACATGGTCCTAGTCAGCTCCTTTTTTTCTTGCTGGTATATACAGTACAGTATATAGTAATGCATACATTTTATTAGGCCAATTAAATCATAGATGTGGCAAATGGGATCTTACCCCATAATCTCCCGCTAATCAATACAAAATAAAATCACACTGGATCCTGTTAATTTAGGTGGAGCATGGTGTGGTCCAAAACAATTCCCCCTGAATTGATCTACAACCAACCTTCATAAGCAAAAGATACTCAACTGGCACAAGATACTCAGAGGCTGATTTACTAAAGGCAAATAGAGGGGTTTATTTACTAAAGGCAAATCCACTTTGCACTACAAGTGCACTTGGAAATGCATACAATGTAGATCTAAGAGGGACATGCAAGGAAAATAAAAAACAGCATTTTTGCTTGCACATGATTGGATGATAAAATCAGCAGAGCTTCCCCTCATTTCAGATCTACTTCAGTTTAGAGCGACTGCACTTCCAAGTGCATTTGCAGTGCAAAGTGAATTTGCCTTTCGTAAATAACCCCCAGAGTCTCTTTAAAAGTACATGAATCCAGTGTTTATTTGGAGTTCCTGTAATTCCCTGCACAGCAACCGCTTGAGAGAGCGGTTGAGCACTCTAAGCCAACCAGAACTGTAGTAAAAGGAACACTGTGGGGGTTAATTACAAAAGTCAAATCCACTTTGCACTGCAAGTGCACTTGGAAGTGCAGTCACTCTAAATCGAAGTAGATCTGAAATGAGTGGAAGCTCTGCTGATTTTATCATCCAATCATGTGCAAGCTAAAATGCTGTTTTTTATTTTCCTTGCATGTCCCCCTCGAATCTACAGCGACTTTACTTCCAATGCTGTTCCAAAAATGCTGGGTTTTTTTTTGTTACATTTTGTTCTGTATTAGAAAATGATTATACAAATAGACAAATATGCATACATTAATGGCATAATCATACCATCAGTCAATTTACAAATACATTATACAAGCTTACATAACAAAAAAACAACAACAAAAAAAAAAAAAACAACAAAGCAAAACAGAACAAAACAAAACAAAAAACATTTTATTTGCATTTAATTAGGTGTTCTTTGCAAAGTGAAGCTTTAACTCATTTACTAAGCTCTGGAGCAACTGCTCTTGCAAAGTGCACAGCCTATTTGCCTTTAGTAAATCCACCCCTAAGTGTCTTGTGACTATCCTATGCAGCTATTTCACAAACTTTTAGGAAGGAAATAGTAACAGAATTTTTTTTTCTCTTTATCTTTCTTTCTTTTCTTTCCTTATTTAGATGCCAAGCGGTAATGAGAAAGACATAATCTGCAAATCTTTGAATGCGGTTAGAAGAGATTTATACCATATTAATGTTAATGGTGCACAATGTCAGATTTTACCTAGTAAAACTTTACAACTCCTCAAACTCATGTTCCTGAAACATGCTTACAAAGACAAGCCGGAGACTCCTCTTCCATGATAGCCCTCCCGCTATCGTACAAGAGAGACATCAGAAAGAGAGCGTGACGAGTCCGGCTGACAGCTACAATGTTATTTTGAACTATTTTGGGCTGTCTTTTTCCGCCAGATGCTCCCAAAGCTGTAAAAACTCAGCAATTCCCACAGACTCAGGATAAGATGAGCAAGAGGAAAAATGGATTGTTGATGTAGGTATGACGTTGAGTGGATCCCTCCACTGACACTCTGGCTCAGCAGGCCAAAATGCAGTGATGGTTCCAGAGAGGATGGTTTCCAAAGGATTAACCAGTTCACTGCCAGCGATAGAAGAAAAATTAAAATGTGAATGCTTCGCAAGTATAAAGTGAAATCTGCAGCACAGTGTTCCTGGAAGATTATCAGCTATCTCTGTTAACCACTTAAGGACTGGAAGGATTTGCCCCTTTAATGACCAGGCAACTTTTTGCGATGCGGCACTGCGTCGCTTTAACTGACAATTGCATAGTCGTGCGATGTTGTAAGCAAACAAAATTGATGTCCTTTTTTTCCCCACATATAGCGCTTGCTATTGGTGGTATTTGATCACCTCTGGGGTTTTTATTTTTAGAATTTTCTTTTTTTTAAAAGCGACGATTTTGAAAAAAAAACTATATTTTTAACTTTTTGCTATAAAAAAATATCCCCCCCCCCCCCGCCAAAAAAAATTCTTTGTCAGTTTAGGCCACTATGTATTTTTCTACATATTTTTGGTAACAAAAAAATGCAAAAAGCGTATATTGATTGGTTTGCGCAAAAATTATAGCGCCTACAAAATAGGGGATATATTTATGGCATTTTTATTATTTATTTATTTTTTAATAGTAATGGCGGCGATCTGCGATTTTTAGCAGGACTGTGACATTGTGGCAGACAGATCGGACACTTTTGACACTTTTGTGGGACTGGTGACATTTATACAGCAATTAGAGCTAAAAATAACCACTGATTACTGTATAAATGTCACTGGCATGGAAGGGGTTAACACTAGGGGTTAACACTAGGGGGCGATCAAGGGGCTAAATGTGATCCCTAGGGAGGTGTTTCTAACTGTGGGGGGAGTGGACTGACTGGAGGAGGAGAGCGATCGCTGTTCCTGGTCACTAGGAACAGCAGATCTCTCTCTACTCCCCTGTCTAAAAGGGGATCTGTTTGTTTACATTGACAGATCCCCATTCTGGCTCTTTGAGGAGCTCCGGTGTAGCCCCTATAGCTTCTTAAAGCGGCTGATTTACAAGTACAGCTGCGGTGGCTGCATGGAAAGTAGTTGCGGAATTATTTTGCTGTCACCCCACTGTGCTGGATTTGTATTAATAAAGGGACACTGTTGCTATCCCTTTTGTTTGTTAAGCTGAACTCTGAACCAAAGTCTAAACACAGATTAAATACAAATTTAAAAGAGCTATTTTACCTGCCAAAGAATTCGCATTTCTGTCTATCCACTTCTGAGATTAGGGCTCCATTCACATTTGTACGACTCCAAAGTTGCACTGATATTGGAGTGCAACTTTGATGCAATTTTGGTTGGGTGCAACTTGGATAGACTTTGGCTTAGACCAGTGATAATGGACAACTGTTACACAACTGTTGCATTATACAGGTAAGACTTTCATGCAACTTTTGAGAGTTAACAGTGAAGTCTATGGCCCTCAAGTTGCATGAAGGTCAAAGTAGTGCATGAAGTACTTTGAAGTCGCTGCAACTTTAAGTCACACATATATGAATGGTTATCATTAGAAAATATGGGGAACGACTTGTCATGTGACTTTGATGTCTAAAGTTGCATGATAAGTCGCACAAGTGTGAATGGAGCCTTACACAGCTCTGCCACACAGCACAGGTCTAGAAGGGGAGGAGACCTGATTTCTCTCTGCTGAAGTTCAGTAACACTTACAGGTCTTGTCCCTCCTCCAGCCTGTGAGAGAAGCAGAACACTAATAAGCTAATCTTTCTGCTCTCTCCTCCTATTAGCACTGCAGCACAACTGAATGGCTCCTTGTGCTGCTTCTCCCTTCCTCAGACTGAGCTCTGCCATAGAGAGACTGCAAGAAGCTAATACCAAGTCCTGTTCAGGTATTTGCACTCGTTGCACTTTAAAAAACAAAACAAAAAAAACATTTATAAATATATTATTAAGAAAACAGAAATGGAGTTTAGCTTTAACCGCATCCCAACTTCCGTACGCCGATGTAATTCGTCAGGATGGCACGGGTGCGCAAAAGGGCATCCCTTCGTAATCCCGGGTTGTAGAAGAATGCATAGCCTAAACTGAGAAAGACATTTTTATTTTTATTTTTTTGGGGGATTTAAGACTAAAACTAAATGGAAATTTGCTGCCAAAATTAACACTGGGTGTGGGTACAGCGTGGCTCTCATGGCTCTTTGGTGGTGCGGGTAAAGCGTGTCGCTTTCTCTCTGGTGGTGCGGGTATAGCGTGGCGCTCTCTCTCTGGTGGTGTAGGTACAGCGTGGCTCTCATGGCTCTCTGGTGGTGCGGGTACAGCGTGGCGCTCTCTCTGGTGGTGTGGGTACAGCATGGCTCTATCTGGTGGTGCTGGGGCTATTAGTTCCCCCAGCACAGTCCTCTTTCTTTTTCCATGTCTCCTGTAGTACCTGCTTGTTTGCAGGTTTTCTCTTTTTCCCCCAGCAGAGTGCATGCTGGGGACTGTAGCTGTCTCCCCGCTGAGATCATTTGGGCCTCCTATCTCTGGGACTACATTTCCCATGATGCCCCACTACTTTTTCCTGATTGGCCCTCCACTGCGGCCAATTGGGAGGGAAGAAGAACAATCAGGAAGCTTTCTTCTCTCTCCTCACGTGCTCCCGACAAGCCCAACATGAGAAAGGGGGAGGGGGGACATCCTGACAGCGACCCAGAGGAGCGAGAGCAGTCCATAGGGGCTGAGAACGGAACTGTCAGCACGGCTCTGAGGCTGGGCTGTGTGTGAGAGACACACAGCTCAGCCCATGCAGCTGCTAGTTCTGCCGGAGAAGGCACAGGCACGGCCGCATAGCGGTAGGCGAGAGGCGACTGTGGCCTGTGTTAACCCTGTCCAGGCCACGGTCGCCGCTTACCTCCTGCTGTGCGGCCTGAACATCAACAAGCCACGGAATGGGCGGCCTGACCCACCGGGCAAATGCTTGGTCCACCATATGGCCAGTTCGGGCCTGCTGGTGTCTGTGTGTGGGCAATGGGTACAGCCAGCTCGGTGCAGCTGCCCTAGAAGAGGGGATCCATACACTGCTCCATCCAGCATGCCTGAGCCAGCTTGTGACACACACTGCTTCTCCTGCCCCTCTCTCCCTGCCTGTGTGCTGCATCTCTGAAGAGGAAGAGGGGGTGGGAAGACTGACAGCCACATTAAAGCCACTGACTGTGAGATCCCCCCTGGACCATTCAAGTGAGTGAGCTGAGCACTGTCACTGACCAGACCCTGACCCCTCTCACTGTCCCCCTCTGTCCCTCCCCCCTCTCTTTCTCCCTGTCACCACTCTCACTGCCCCTCCTCCATGACCCCCTCCCCGTCCCCTCTCTCTGTCCCCCCTCTCTCTGCCCCCTCCCTCTCTCTCTCTCTCTCTCTCTCTCTCCCTGCCCTCTCTCTGGCAGCAGGAGATGGTGACAAGTGACACGCTGCATCTGGGTGGCAGGTGACAGTGGCAAGTGACATGCTGCATCTGGTGGCAGTTGACGGTGGCAAGTGACACACTGCATCTAGTGGCAAGGAACGATGGCAAGTGGCATGGTCCATCTGGCGGCGGGTGACGGTGGAAAATGACACGCAGCATCTGGTGGTAGGCGATGGTGGAACGTGATGCGCTGCATCTGGTGGTAGGCGGCAGTGGCAGACGACACCATATTAAGCATGGTGCTAGGATGTTTCAGTGCTAGCACCAGCCATTCACCTGACAAATCACCCCCACCGCTGAATTCCCCATCAACCCTGAGACTACACACCCCCCCCCCTTGGCAAAATTGTCCCTGAATGGCAGTTTGGAAATGTGCTAATTTTCCCCCAAGGTCGCTCTGATGCCCCATACAAAGGCCGCACCGCTTCCCTCAGATCCATTCCAAACTCAATCCGTATCCATATCGCAAAATTGCATATAGTTTATATACTGTTTTTGTGCATGTTTGCAAGATTAAAGTAGGCCAGTCTGGGTGAAGTCCAGGGCCAAATTTTTGTCCCAGCCCAGCCCTGCAGTTGATTCAGCTTTGGGATCGGGGCACCACCATTGCAGAGCTTGCTCAGGAATGGCAGCAGGCAAGTGCGAGTACATCTGTACACACAGAGAGGCGAAGACTTTTGGAGGATGGCCTGGTGTCTAGATGGGCAACAAAGAAGCCATTTCTCTCCTGGAAAAACATCAGGGACAGACTGATATTCTGCAAAAGGTACAGGGATTGCACTGCTGAGGACTGGGGTAAAGTAATTTGTTTGGGGCATCCAGAAAAAAACCTTGTCCGGAGAAGAAAAGGTGAGTGATACCATCAGTCCTGTGTCATGCCAACAGTAAAGCATCTTGAGACCATTCATGTGTGGAGTTGTTTCTCAGCCAAGAGAGTGGGCTGACTCAAAATTTAACCTAAAAACACAGCCATGAATAAAGAGTGTTACAAAAACATCCTCCAAGAGCAACTTCTCCCAACCATCCAAGAACAGTTTGGTGATGAACAAATCCTTTTCCAGCATGATGGAGCACCTTGCCGTAAGGCAAAAGTGATACATAAGTCGGTCCGACTTTGAAAATGCTCCCTTTACTACTTTGGTCCGACTTTGATCCTTCTTCAGCCCATTGGCTATCATTGAAGTAGCATCAAAGTCAGATCCTTGTCCTAACCATCCGACTTTGGCATCGGACATAGTGTTATTTCCTGCCCCCTGCTGTAGCCCCTCCCATTGTGTGTTAGTTTTGATTGGTCAAAGGACAAGTCATACTATCTGAAAAGTCGGATCAAAGTAGTATCCTGTTCATGAAAGTCGGATGGCTGTAGGACCAATGTAGGACTGATGTTGCAGAGCAAAGTAGGGTGAAAGTCATATAACGGTTGTGTAGTATAGTTTTAACCCAGCCTTAAACTTTGACCAAAAAAACCTGGAAACTGATTGCTTTCTATGTAGAGCTGCACCAGATTTTGCATTTTTTTGGTAAAACAACACCATTGCTCCATGTTCACTCTGTGGACTACAAAGCTGGGGCTACAAAACATATTCCACCCACACACACCTCGCTAAGGAGAAAAAGAGAAGGGGAGGTGTTCTACAGTCCTGTTATAGGGTGACAGCGCGTATTCTCTATAGATTCAATACAGTGAGCAAGTGTTATCATCCTAGGACAAGAAGTGTTTTACTGGCTAGATCACTAAGTGAAAACAAAAAAAGAAAAAAAGCCCGAAATAGGAGAAAACTAATGCAGCCACTTCAGTAAGGACGGGTGAGCTGCAATATAAAAAATAAATAAAAAACTATATATATATATATATATATATATATATATATATATATAAGAAGGCCAGTATGGTGGCCTGGAATTATGGGAGGAGCCCGGAGGGGTATATAACCAGCCCATTCGCCTGTCTTCCTTGTTGGTTCCTGTGCGCGATATCTGTTACGTTAGAGATCTAGGGCCGACTGTTCGAGACCAAACGTAGTGAGTGGTGTTCGTGAGTTCCCGTGTTTGTTAGTCCCGATCGTCTCCGTGTTGTCAGTCGTCTTGTCTTTCGTAAGCGTTCGTGTGTTTCCTTGTCCGAGTGTCGCAATACTCAAAAAATTGCCGTTGTCGCACAACGCATCTGGGCCGGCTGTCGCAGGTAGGGCTTCGGCACCCATTTTTTCATTTCATGTTTACTATGTCACTTAAACACGATATCCTGAACTCACGAACCGCTCACTTTACATTTCACGAACGTGTTTTAAATCACGTCACCCGTACTCGTTACCTCATGTCACTACTCCTTTTCTTTCCAAAGAGAAGTCGTTATCACCCATTCGTCACATATCGGTCATGCCACATCAGGCACTTCATTTCGTAGACATTTCAACGACTCCCCAATCATTTCTAAAATATTCGAATTGTTCGAATCATTTCGAAGCACAGCCGACTGCTCGTCATGTCAAACATCAAGCAGTCCGAACCATTTCAAATTCATTTCGAAACGTTTCAAATCGTTACGAGTCATTTCAAACCATTTCAAATCATGTCGGGTAATTTCAAAATCATTTCGAATCATTTCATATCATTTGAATCATTTCTATCGTTTCATGTCATTTCGAATCATTTCAATCATGTTATTTCATTTCAAATCATTTCAAATCATTTTTATGTCATTCCGAAGCATTTCAAATCATTTCATATCAGTTCGAATCATTTCACTCATTTCTGTCACTTACCACGCTCCGATTCGAATCTTGTTGCATCCCCGATGCACCGATTCGCTTCGACGTGCCCCAGGTTTCGGCCTCATTTCGGTACATGCTCCAGAGACGGAGTCACTCGTAGGTTCAGGCACAGTCCCTGATTCTAGTCTTTGTCATGGCATTTTCATTTCTTGTCACGTACTACGCCCCGAGACGAATCCAGTCGCATTACCAGGTATGCACCGATTCGCCTCGGTACGCCCAGTCGTTGATTCTTGTCTCTGTCATGGCATGTCATTTCTTATTACGCTCCGATTCGAATCCTGTCGCATTCATCAATGCACCGATTCGTTCTGGTGTGCCCAGCTGTTTACGCCTCATTTCAGTACATGCTCCAGAGACAGGATTCAATTTATCATTTATGGGCCACCCTCTGACTTTTGTCTTTGTCATGGGGATCATTTCATCTCACCTATCACGCTCCGGTATGAATATTCACACCTGTGTACCAAATTTGTCTCGGTGTGCCCTAGGACAGGCCTCATTTCAGTACATGCCCCAGAATCCTTATCGTGCTCGGTTGCAAGATTGCGGCATGGCGATCTGGACCTCTGTCATGGCAGATTCACTAATTTCACTGTCACGTACCGCTTCCCGGTTCGAATCCAGTTGTTTCTTCAATGTTTTGATTCCTGCCGGGGGCCTTGCTCATCGGCTTCATTTCACTAAAATTGCCTCGATTTTCAATACATGCTCCAGAGTCCGGTTCGCTGTCAGTTGCACCTGCGACGCGACCAAATTGCATCTCTATCATGGTAGACGTTTCATTCAAAAGGCAACGTTTCATTTGTTTGTTTGTCTCAAGCGTGTCACGCCACCCAACGTGACTCTTTCACGAAACGCGTTGGGTGGCGTGACACGCTTTTCTGCCTCAACTGAACTGGTACCTGAAGGGATTTCGTTTGGGCTCGCGATCGGCCGACGCTTACCCAATTTTGACGATATGCCCTCTTGCTTCCTTACGTTTGTAAGTGTATTTCTTTTACTTTTGTGGTTTTATTAAACGTTTTTACACTATTTGGAGTATTTTTTCTTTTTATGGCGGACCTTTTTTGATTCTTCAATGAAACATATATGAGTCCCGCTTCATGAGTGTTCCCCCCTGGTTTGGACGATTCAAGGCTGGCGTATCCCCTAATCTGGTCTACGGTAGAGAGTTCCATTGGGATCGCTTAGGATTGATCTATCTTCTGACCTGATTTGTGATAAGCGCTCCTTACTGGGGCATCTGGTAAGGGGCTAGGGTTATCTGTTTGGTGGAGGTACACCGTGTCTGGTCTCACGCCAATTCATAGGGCTTTGGATTGGACCTTCTTCATCAACACGTGGTGTTTTCACTTCGGACTTATAAAAAGACTTTTCAATATTGACACATTTATGTTGTTTTAATTTTTTCACAATGTATGGTTATATTGGTTTCAATTCCACATGTTTTCTTTTTTGAATGCTTGGCATCATAACACCTAGCATCACGTATTTTGTTTAGAGTTTATAAGGGTCATTGTATATGTTTTGTAGGTTATACACATATATTTTGTCACATGTAGTTCCCAGATCCAGGCTTTATGAAGTTTTTTTCTGGGTAGCTTATATCCCAATAGAAATATTGGGGATTGCGCAGTTCTCCTCCTTTTTCTTGTCTTTACACGTATATCACTTTTGGTATGTACTAGAATTGCTGCATCAACTATTTATAATAATTTAATAATTTTCTGATAATACATTGTAGCGCAGATTTCCCCCCTTTTTTTCCTATTTCTTCAGGAGTCACCAACGAGTCTTGTAATCCATGTCACCCTTATGTAGGTTCCGCTTAGAAGAAAACCCAAACCCGAGGACAAGTAGGCTCGCCTAGGCCTGGATTACGCCACCATGTCCCTGGCCGGCAGTGAGGATCTCACAGCCCCATTATCTCCATCTCCAGTCTCAGAGAGTGTCAGCCAGGGGTCCCCCAGAGCATGGACCATTCCCAGACTGACAACTGAGCTGAGGCGCAGAGGTGTACCCTTTCCGGCAACAGCCAGAAAGGCCAAGCTTTTCAAGCTCCTCTTTCCTCCCCCAGCTGTGGCAGAAGCTAGTACCCAGCAGGCCTCCCTGGGTTCTATCGCCGCCTCAATTTCGCAACTGCATACCCTGGTATCTTCCCTGGCGACCTCAATTTCAGAGGTCCAGAATCGGGTGGCCCTCCTCGAGACCCGCCCAGTACCAGCAGCCCAGGCAGTAACTAGCCCACTCACAGGTATCACCGGGCGTACGTCAGTTGTGTACCCTTCTCATCTGGTATCGGCCAGCGTCAGGAAGGACATCCTAGAGGGCAAGGATGTCAATCTGGCTTCTCTACTCATCTCCATCCACGAGCTTGCGGAGAACAAGGCTTATACATGGGGGGATGTGTCAGTGGTCCTCAAGGCCAAAGACCCCAGGCTGGACAGAAAGCTTTCGGTCACCGAATTTACGTTGGCCTTTGACATATTGAGGGATGTCGTCTGCTCAGCCTCCCCCAACAGGAGGGAGGAGCTGGATCGCTACCTCCATGCTATAGTAGATCTAGGCTACAAATACGGCGGTTTTGCGTTTTATGACTACCACCGCTCCTCCTCCGCTAAAGCGGCCGCCAGGCTCTTCCAATTCCAGACACCTACTGACTGGAGCATCATGGATACTGAGCTATTTTGCCGCCACTTCGCGGGTCTACGGTCTCCCCTCTGTGCTATTTGCCAGTCGGTTACCCATACCGCTACCTGGTGCGCTAACTCAGTGGCAGCCCGGCCCTCAGACAATCCTTCTGCTTCAGGTACTGCTCAGGGCCAACAGGCGCCGGCACGCCTGCCGCAGATGGATACATTTGGGTGCCCGGTCAAGACCGTGGGAGGTGCAGCAATCTGCAACAACTACAATTGCGGGTCATGTAATTTTAGTCAATGCAGGCTGCTCCACATATGCACGCTATGTCATAGGGCTCATTCCAGACTTATGTGCGAAGTCAAACAGCTTAAGAAATCTTGACTGAGCCGGGTCGATGTCTCATGGCTCAGCATCTACCTTACAGCTCATCCCACTCCCTCACTGTCCGTCTACCTTGTTCAGGGCTTCACTCAAGGCTTTCACACTGGACTTATCTCTCTCCCTCACCTCACGCACGAATGCCGGGACCTGCGGTCAGCAGCCATTGATGAACGAGCCATCGATCAACTCCTACAGACAGAGTTAGACCAGGACTTTATCATAGGCCCTTTCACCCAGCCCCCATTTAACACCTGGAGAGTTAGCCCTATTGGGCTTGTCAAGGGCAAGTTCTCAAATAAACTCAGATTGGTGTACGATTTGTCAGCGCCTCATTCCTCTTCTGTCCCCAGTCTTAATTCCCTCATCCCCTCCGAGGAGTTCTCTCTTAAGTATGCCTCCGTAGACACGGCCATCCAGGCCATTCTCAAAACAGGCACGGGCACCTGGCTCTCCAAGGCCGATATCTCGGCTGCTTTCAAGCTCCTTCCCATCCATCCATCTCTCTGGTGCTGGCATGGCATCAAGTGGAGGGAGCTGTACTATTTTGCCACCAAACTGACATTCGGGTCCAAAAGCAGCCCCTGGCTCTTTGACACTTTCGCGCAGTCACTCACGTGGATCTTGCTGCATGTACCTCGGTGTCAGGGAGTCATACACTATCTGGATGACTTCCTACTGATCGAGCCACCCGGCTCACCGCCAGGAGATCTGGATAAATTAAGGGTGGTTTTCAGTAACCTCAACTTCCCCATTGCCGAGCACAAGGTGGATGGTCCAACGCAGTCCATCACCTTTCTCGGGGTTAACCTAGACACCAACACCATGCAGGTCAGCCTCCCCCCGGATAAACTGGCCCACATCAGGGCGGTCCTGAAGGACTTCACCCACGCCAGAACTTGCACCAAGAGACAGCTGCAGTCCCTTCTCGGCATGTTGAATTTCGCCATGCGCATCATCCCTCAGGGTCGCGCCTTTGTGTCACGTCTATTGGTCTTACTGTCCCTCACACAGGACCCGGAGCAAGTCCTCAGCCTTGATCCCACGGCGATAGCGGACCTCGCTATGTGGGAGGAATTCCTATCATCTTGGAATGGCGTGTTCCTGTTCATTCCCTCCATATCTTCCCTTTCACCCCAGGTGGTGACCGACACGGCGGCCTCCACAGGCTTCGCGGCAATTTTTGGCCACCTCTGGCTCGCAGCTCCCTGGCCTCCCCAGATACTGGCGATACCTGGCTTCTCCGAAACATCCTCCCTGTTGGAATTATACCCCATCGTAGCTGCAGCACACACTTGGGGCCGCAGTTGGTCGGGTCAAACTGTGGCCTTTTCAACAGACAATTTAGCCACTGCAGAGGTCATTAATAAAGGCAGGTCCAGGTCTCTAGCGATGATGTCCTTCCTATGTCGGCTGGTTCAGCTCTCATTATTATTTCAGTTCAACATCCACTGTTCCTTTATCCCCGGTAAATTCAATCGGGCAGCGGACGCCCTCTCCCACTTTAACTTTGTCTCATTTTTCGATCAGGTGCCCGAAGCCGGACCAACATCAGCAGCTATCCCGGACTGGTCTCAGCTGACCCTGGACTAGCCCCACACCTCCTAGCGGCAACCCAGCTCATCGATCTCTCCCTCTCACGTAATACCCTTAAGGCCTACCAAACGGCCTGGAGGGCCTTTAATCGCTTCATGACACATCACAGCACAGAGACGTCCCGTGTCAAGCAAGTCCTGGCCTTCATTTCCTACTGCCACTCGGAGCTTGCATTATCCTATAATACGATCCGGCTATACCTGGCCAGTGTACAACATTTCACGTCCCTCCAGGACCCTACCGAACCTTCCTTATTTTCTTACCACGCCGTTCGGGCTATCATGCGCGGCGTCCAGAAGCGCCAGCCAGTGGCCAGCACCAGACGGCTGCCTATCACACGAGATATTTTTAGAAACATGTCGGATATCCTGGCCACATCACCTTTCGGTCTCCGTCCTAGTGTCATCTTACAAGCAGCCATATATCTGGCCTTCTACGGCTTCTTACGGCCAAGCGAGTTTACTTGTAACAGCCCCACAGCACGCATGCTGTGCAAACGCCACCTGGTCCGTTATGAAGACCATTTCATTTTACACTTAGCAGTCTCCAAAACGCAGCAGCTTGGCTCTGGTACGGACATACATTTCTATAAGACCAACAACCGCTGGTGCCCGGTCGCCACTCTCACCCGCTTGTTGACCCTTCTGGCCGATCAACCAGACACGAGCCCGCTTCTGCCATTTCATACTAAACCTCTAAACGCTGCCCGGTTTATGGAACATGTCAGGATACTCCTGCGTATCCTTCAGCTCAACCCTACTCACTACTCCGGACATTCATTCCGTATCGGCGCAGCCTCAACAGCCTCCCGCCAAGGGGTCCCGGACCATGTCATCAAGAAGTTGGGCAGATGGAAGTCCACCTGTTTTGCCCGTTACATACCCAATCCACAAGTGGAGATGGCCCAGGCCTTTGTCAAGCTCACCCAGTAACAAAACTAAAAACAATAAAGCACAATCCCTACCAGAATGTTTTGCCCCCTTATTTTGGTATACCGTACGTTAGACCAGGGCACACTTTCAGGTCCATTTCAAGTAAGCGAGTTTATGTTAACCTTGTTTGTCATCCTTATCCGTATCGGTCAGAGGGCTCTGAACTATAAATAAGAAGGCCAGTATGGTGGCCTGGAATTATGGGAGGAGCCCGGAGGGGTATATAACCAGCCTGTCTTCCTTGTCGGTTCCTGTGCGCGATACCCACCCTCCCATCCCCCTTTTTTAGGGCATTTCTCAAGCATTATACTCCTCATGAGAGTACTCATTTCACTTCATTTCATGTTCACTTCATTTAATACTAATTTCTCAATCTAGGGTATGCCCCCTTATTTTGGTATACCGTACGTTAGACCAGGGCACACTTTCAGGTCCATTTCAAGTAAGCGAGTTTATGTTACCCTTGTTTGTCATTCTTATCCGTATCGGTCAGAGGGCTCTGAACCATAAATATATAAATATATATGTGTATATATATATACAGTGGTGTGAAAAAGTGTTTGCCCCCTTCCTCATTTCCTGTTCCTTTGCATGTTTGTCACACTTAAGTGTTTCGGAACATCAATCCAATTTAAACAATAGTCAAGGACAACACAAGTAAACACAAAATGCAATTTGTAAATGAAGGTGTTTATTATTAAAGGTGAAAAAAAATCCAAACCATCATGGCCCTGTGTGAAAAAGTGATTGCCCCCTAAACCTAATAACTGGTTGGGCCACCCTTAGCAGCAACAACTGCAACCAAGCATTTGCGATAACGTGCAATGAGGCTTTTACAGCGTCCTGGAGGAATTTTGGCCCACTCATCTTTGCAGAATTGTCCTAATTCAGTTACATTAGAGGGTTTTTGAGCATGAACGGCCTTTTTAAGGTCATACCACAACATCTCAATAGGATTCAGGTCAGGACTTTGGCTAGGCCACTCCAAAGTCTTCATTTTGTTTTTCTTCAGCCATTCGGTGGTGGACTTGCTGGTGTGTTTAGGATCATTGTCCTGCTGCAGAACCCAAGTTCGTTTCAGCTTGAGTACACGAACAGATGGTCGGACATTCTCCTTCAGGATCTCTTGGTAGACAGCAGAATTCATAGTTCCTTTTATCACGGCAAGTCTTCCAGGTCCTGAAGCAGCAAAACAGCCCCAGACCATCACACTACCACCACCATATTTTACTGTTGGTATAATGTTCTTTTTATGAAATGCAGTGTTCCTTCTACGCCAGATATACTTGGACACACACCTTCCAAAGAGTTCCACTTTTGTCTCATCGGTCCACAGAATGTTGTCACAAAAGTCTTGGGGATCATCAAGATGTGTTGTGGAGAAATTGAGACGAGCTTTGATGCTCTTTTTGCTCAGCAGTGGTTTTCTCCTTGGAACTCTGCCATGCAGGCCATTTTTGCCCAGTCTTTTCCTGATGGTGGAGGCATGAACGCTGACCTTAACTGAGGCAAGTGAGGCCTGCAGTTCCTTGGACGTTGTTGTGGGGTCTTTTGTGACCTCTTGGATGAGTCGTCGCTGCGCTCTTGGGGTAATTTTGGGCGGCCGGACACTCCTGGGAAGGTTCACCACTGTTCCATGTCTTCGCCATTTGTGGATAATGGCTCTCACTGTGGTTCGCTGGATTCCCAAAGCTTTGGAAATGGCTTTATAACCCTTTCCAGACTGATAGATCTCAATTACTTTCTTTCTCAATTGTTCCTGAATTTCTTTGGGTCTCGGCATGATGTGTAGCTTTTAAGGATCTTCTGGTGGACCTTACTGTGTCAAGCAGCTCCTATTTAAGTGATGCCTTGATTGTGAACAGGTGTGGCAATAATCAGGCCTGGGTGTGGCTAGAGAAATTGAACTCAGGTGTGGACAACCACAGTTATAGTATGTTTTAACAAGGGGGGCAATCACTTTTTCACACAGGGCCATGATGGTTTGGATTTTTTTTCACCTTTAATAATAAACACCTTCATTTACAAATTGCATTTTGTGTTTACTTGTGTTGTCCTTGACTATTGTTTAAATTGGTTTGATGTTCCAAAACACTTAAGTGTGACAAACATGAACAGGAACAGAAACAGAAACAGAAACAGAAACAGGAACAGGAAATGAGGAAGGGGGCAAACACTTTTTCACACCACTGTATATATATATATATATATCTATATCTATATATATCTATATATATCTATATATATCTATATATATCTATATATATGTGTGTGTTTATATATATATTTTGTGTTGGGTTTAGAAAGGCTTTAAAAACCCTGCCAAGGTTTTTTATTTAAACTTTGAGGAGATCTTTACTTCCTGTCCTATGGACCCAACAGTACGTTAGAGGACATCCTTCTCTATTGAGAAGAAATACCTTAGTAGACTGTTGCTACTGGAACAAGTGACTCAAGTAAAAGATTTCCGTACTATTTTTGTCCAACATTGGATTTTTCTTTACTTTCAAACCCTATAACAATGGGAAAAAAATGACAGGGGCTCTAACGTCATGATTCTCTATCCAAAAAAAAAAGACTTTTTGAGGGACAGATCTTTCAAAACTACATTTTATATAAAATGTCAACAAAATAATAAAAAATAAAAAACTCAAATCTTTAATTCTTTTGATTAATGAACACTTCATATCGAAAGAATACAATTTTTATCCATCTTAAATAAATAAATAAACAAATAAATAAAACACGTTAAAAATGTTCACTTTGGCAGGCCGGCCAAATATTCTCCCGGTCATTGACTTGTTAACATAGCAGAATTATAATTTTAACAGTGTCCATATGAGTGCTTATCACAAGCTGTCTTTCCAGACCATTCTTTTTATTGGTAAAATTCACAAAGATAAACTAACAAAAACCATATGTCTTATTACAGATGCCCCGGAGCAGGCCAAAGAGTTTTCTGTGAACTGATAAATGAACTCGCCTAATCTCCAGCACCAGAAAAGTGGTATAAAAATGTCATGGAATTTTTGACATTTCATTAATTTCATGTTTTTACACTCTGTGATACTTTGATACAATGTACAATAGTTAGAGCTTTAACATGGTAAAAAAAAACAAAAAAAAAACACCTTAGTACTTTAAGAGGCAAATAAAGAGCCAAGACCTTTTTTTTTTTACATTTTGTATAGAGAAAGGGATAGTTAACCCCCTAGCACCGAATGTACGCAAATTTGCGTTCGTGGTTTGAAGGGATTAAACCGGGGTGATGCCTGAAGCTGCAGGCATCAACCGGGTACTGTTTTTTACAGCCATTGGTTGGCTTTTTAATGATAACAACCGATGAGGCTAAAAGCCATTCGGCTGTTGTCCTAAAGGAGCAGAAGGGGACGACCTCCCTCCCGTCGCCTTCCGTCATGCTTCAGAATGCCCATTTTTGGGAATCTGAATACTTTCTAAGTGCAAAGGAGGGATTTGGGGTCTTTTAGATCCCAGATCCCTCCATAAAGAGTACCTGTCACTACCTATTACTGTCACAAGGGACGTTTACATCCCTTGTGACAGCAATAAAAATGTTCAGAATCAAAAAATTTTTAAAGGGACAATGTACAAAAAAATTGAATAAATAAGAAAACTTTTTTTTTTTAAAGCACCCTGTCTCTGTTTGCTCGTGCAGCAAAGAAAACACGTAAGTTGTGCCTACATATGTAAACAGTGTTCAAATCACACATGTGAGGTATCGCCACGATCGTCAGCCTGAGAACAATAATTCTAGCAAAAGACCTCCTCTGTAACTCTAACCTGCTAACCGTTACATTTTTTTAAAGCGTTGCCTATTGAGTTTTTTTTAGGTACCATTGTTTGTCGCAATTCCATGAGTGTGCACAATTTTAAAGTACGACATGTTCGGTATTTATTTACTTGGCGTACCATCCTCTTTCAAATTATACAAAAATATTGGGCTACCTTTACTGTTTCGTTTTTATTTAATTCATAAAAGTGTGTCTTTTTCCCAAAAAATTGCGTTTGAAAGACCGCTGCGCAAATACTGTGTGACATAAAATATTGCAATGATTGCCATTTTATTCTCTAGGGTCTCCGCTAGGAAAAAAAAAATGTATATATATATATATATATATATATATATATATATATATATATATATATATATATATATAATGGTTGCGGGTTCTAAGTAATTTTGTAGCAAAAACTACGGATTTCAACTTGAGGGCAATAAATGTCAGAAATAGGCTTAGGCATGAAAGGGTTAAAGTGAGTGCAAACAATAACAATGAACTGCTTTGGTTTGCTCCTATTTGGTCTGTTAAATATACAGCTGAATTTTGTTTTGTTAGATATTTTGATAAAAGCAAATAATTCTGGCTGATCCTCCCTGAAACCCAATAAAATGATAACTTCCTTTGCTCTCTGTTTTTTGGTTACTTTTATCAGTTGCATTGCTCTAAAATCTCTTGGCGGACTACAGAACACTCCCTCCCTTTCTGTTCTCTATGTTCTGTAGTCCACATCAAACCTAGGGTGTGCTGTGTCAGGCAGGACCACACAGTGAAGTTCTCTGAAACAGAGCTGAATTTAAATATTTAAAGTGGTTGTAAACTCTTACATATAGCCAGTGAAGTGACTGGCCTCAGGTGATACACAGAGATGAAACAAATCCTCCTACATAAGTTGTACCTGTTTATCTACACAGTCTTCTCTTCTCTACATTTGTTCAAAGTCCAGAATAGATAAAGCTTGTTTGAGGGGGCAGAAATAAAGGGGCAGAGAGCTAAAGTTACTCACTGAAGAGCTCAGTGATGGGAGATCTAAGAACTGATTGGAGGGAAGGGACCCCCGACCCCCCCCCCCCCCCCTTCACACAACACACAGGAACAGAGCTGAGACTGTCAATCAGCTGGAGCTCCCTCACCTGTCACCGTTTTTCTCTTGGTGTCAGGAAAACTCATCAGAAGTGATTCCTGCCGATAGCAGTGGAATGGACCAGCAGAGAGAAATGACACTTAGTACTCTGAATTGAGACAAGTGCACACTATAGAGGGATATGCTTTGTTCATATTTTTTGTCTGAAGTTTACAGCCACTTTAGGTATGAGAGTTACATCCAGCGTGGTGGTGGTGGGGCATCAATTCATGGCCCTGTTCCTGAGTCTTCATTTTCATGGGCACATTGGAATGTGCTGAAGTGCATATGTCATCAAAGGCAATGTATAGATAGAGCCGGTTCAAATCTGAGCGCTATGCTGAAGCCAGTTTTGGGAAATAGCTCAGGTCTGCTTTTTTTTGTCTGCTTTCATGTATTTTGGGCCCCATAGAAGTCAATATTCTAAGTATGATGCGTTTTAAATGTGTTTTCAACCCCTGGTAATAAGCCTAAAAATGTTTTTTATTGGCCAACATAAAAAATGCATAGCACATGAAAATGCATGAAAACGCATGTGTAAAAGGTTCAAAGACGCCAGCGGCTGGGGAATGTGCACAAAATTGTGTGTGTTCTCGAGCTGCAAAGAAATGTGCAGCAGAATTCTTAATGCTACCCCCTTGCATCGGCAACCACGCTGTGTTTTCACACGTGCTAAACTGTGTTTTTTTTTTAAAGTTGACCTCATTGAATGAATGGGCTGTCCTACACGCACAAATGTGAACAGAGGCTCACAACCAAATTGAAAAGAAAAGGTTTAAACCTAGTCTAAAGCCTTGTTCACACAATCTGATTTTCCAATGGGAAACGTGTGATGACAGGCTTTTGGCAGAAAATTCAACCATATATACGCCCCATCGCACAATTGTCGGATTTTCCACAGACAAATGTTGGATAGCAGGTTTTAAAATTTTCCACAGACAAATGTCTGTTGTCGGATTTTCCAAACGTGTGTACACAAGTGCGTCGGACAAAAGTCCAAAGTACAAACACGCATGCTCGGAAGCAAGGACGAGCCGGAAGCGCTTGGTCTTGTAAACTAGCTTTGATAATGGGGAATTAACATTTGTGACGTGGCAAATTATGAAATCTCCAAATGCAGTGAACATTCTCTTCTTCTTTAATGGGATAATAATGAAGCTGCTTTGCTGGTGATACTGATGATGGGGTTATTGCAAAGGAATTTTCAAAGGCTTTTTTTTCTAGTGATATCAAGAATAATATTATTATGCTTTTTTTTTTTTATTATTTGGACAAGTTACCACAACACCATTATCCCGTAGTTTTTAAGATCAAAGATACAACTATGTTGGTGTCCCTTGTCAATTTTACATTGTAGTTTTTAAAATGTAACTGCCTACTCCCAACTGTCATTTGAAATAAAACACAGCCAAGTATTATTCTCTACAATTTTTTTTATTGTGCATTAAAAAAAGAAAACAAATAAAAATAGACATGCTATCTGCCAATAGAACTTAACCAAAAAGTGCATTCTATGCATCCAAAAATACACCAAATTAAATCATTATTCAACCAAAAAAATAATGTCAAAGCAATAAAGGTCAATAATAAATAACACGTTATCTCCTCCGATTCCACAACATGGCTGGTTGACGAACGACCGTTCAGAAACAAACTGAAAAGCGCAAACTGAAAAGAGTAAAATGAAAAGTGAGAATCAACACTCACCAAACTTCTACTAAAACAAAATAAGCAGAAGGAGCCCAAAGGGTGGCGCTAAAGAGCTGAAAAACCACGTAGTACATCACTACGTTCGTGTTGGTTGGCCGACAATTCCTTGCCGTTTGTATGCAAGACAAGTTTGGACCAATGCCCTTTGGACAAAAGTCCACGGTTTTGTGGGCCAACAATCCGATCATGTGTACGAGGCTTTAGGGTCAAAATACATCCCTGTGTGCGGAAACGCATGCTATATGCATTGAGACATAGCGGTACCACTCATTTTGAATAGCATCCCAACACACTAAGGCAATGTACTGCACACACCCTATTGTGTTGAATCAAAACTTTGTGACATGTCTGATTTTTTAGACGCTTTGGTATGTTAAAAGCCCATTGAATCTCAATGGGTTAACTTAACCCAATGCACGTTAACGTGTGACATAATGTAGCATACTTATGTAAATAGGCCCTTAGGGTTGACTAAAAGTAAAGTTGGCCTTTATTGAGCTTTAAGGCCTCATGCACGCTGGACATTCAGTCCAGTCAGCAGTATCTCCATTTAGGGCAGTATGCGTCCAGTGCAACTGTCTGGAATGCACACTAGACATGTGCGATTAGTTTCGTACAAAATAAAAATTAGTGCGAATTTCCCTAAATTTGTACATTCGGGAGAATCCGAGATATGAATTGCTATGCTTTGGAATTTTGCACAAAATTTATTTGACAAATTTTGGATCCAATTACAATGGAAACGTGACTGGTGTTGTTGACCAATCAGAGGTTTTCTTCTGCTGCTGAGTGAGGGTTGGACCTCAAATTACCTTTTTTAATATGGGAGTGGGAGACTGGTACTGGTAGTCGATGGGAGATTCAGAATCAGACAAAATAAGAATTTTTCGTTGATTACGATTATTCGTTATGATGAAACCCTGGAAGTCAGCAGAGCACAGGGATGGTGGAAGCGCCTCATAATGAGCACAACACAGGGATAGTGGGAGCCCCTCATAATGAGCCCAACACAGGGATGGTGGGAGCGCCTCATAATGAGCAAAACACAGGGATGGTGGGAGCGCCTCATAATGAGCACAACAAAGGGATGGTGGGAGCTCCTCATAATGAGTACAACACAGGGATGGTGGGAGCGCCTCATAATGAGCACAACACAGGGATGGTGGGAGCCCCTCATAATGAGCACAACACAGGGATGGTGGGAGCCCCTCATAATGAGCACAACACAGGGATGGTGGGAGCGCCTCATAATGAGCAAAACACAGGGATGGTGGGAGCGCCTCATAATGAGCACAACACAGAGATGGTGGGAGCGCCTCATAATGAGCACAACACAGGGATGGTGGGAGCGCCTCATAATGAGCACAACACAGGGATGGTGGGAGCCCCTCATAATGAGCACAACACAGGGATGGTGGGAGCGCCTCATAATGAGCACAACACAGGGATGGTGGGAGTGCCTCATAATGAGCACAACACAGGGATGGTGGGAACGCCTCATAATGAGCACAGCACAGGGATGGTGGGAGCCCCTCATAATGAGCACAGCACAGGGATGGTGGAAGCCCATCATAATGAGCACAACACAGGGATGGTGGGAGCCCCTCATAATGAGCATAGCACAGGGATGGTGGGAGCCCCTCATTATGAGCACGGCACAGGGATGGTGGGAGCCCCTCATAATGAGCACAACACAGGGATGGTCAGAGCCCCTCACAATGATAAATTCATAATAAGGAACATTCGTAATTGTTACGAAAAGTTGAAAAACCTAAGGAAAATTCATATTTCGTACAAATCCAAATTGAATTTCGGACACAAATTAAAAAGTACAAATTAACAGCTAATACGAAATGGAACGCAACAAAACTAAACGAATTTATTGATGGCGCACATGTCTAATGCACACTGCTTGCATTCTTGACATCTGTCCCTGGGCACATATTACCTTTAATGTACATGCCATTAGGTGCACCAACCAGCCACAACCAGAAGCAGCAGCCACCAGACTGTCATAAAATTTGACAGGCGATGGGTAGTGGGGGTGTATGGCGCCCTGTGCCCTCCAGCGGCAGCTAAACTCCAGAGTCTTGGGCAGTCTAAACATCTAGTGTGCAAGAGGCCTTATAAGTCACAATCTACAGAACACACGGTAAGCTTTTCACAGGCTTGGGGACACCCGGGGAAAGGGGACAATGACAAGCCAAGCTGGAGCAGTGCTGGCAAAAGAGGTAGACGCTGAGTGATATATTCTTCCAGAAAAAGTAGGGAGATTGGGCTCCAGAAAACAGAAGTCCTTGCAGTGTACTTCATTGTGACATTGCTGGATAAGCACTTGTTTAACTGAGTGTAACTTGAAGACTCAATTCAACCCCGAATGCTTTTTCCATTTGGCCCAAGGACACCCACAACCACCGCTTTCTATAATGTTAAATACATTCACTCACCAACCCTCTGGAGTATCTTATCCGCACGTATTACCCTTCCATGTGTTGTTTCTTAAAAAAGAATTGTAGCCTGTTCCTAAGATTTGTCCTCGTCCTTTCTCTGTGCGTTAGATTTAACCCCTTTATATCTGAGAGTTTTTTTTGCTTTTGTTATTTTTATCCCAGTCACAAGGCATTTAGAGGACTATTATAGAATAAAATATCATATCTTTTTTGTTAATACCTGTCTCAATAGTATTCAGAACCTGGTCTGCCCATTGTCAAATCTGTGATGGGTTTTGGGTTGTGCACTTAGGCACTACCAGTTCTAGTATTCAGAATATGAATTTTCTTATAATTTTCTCCACATTTAAATGTAAGTGTTCTTGCACATGGTACTGATTTCTGAACATCCTGGCAGAAAGATCTTGTGTAAGGAAGCACTGTATAGTATATGCATATACACCTGCAGACATATATACATTCTTCTATTTTTTATTTATTTATTCTTTTTATCAAGTGGTTGTGGTGTATGCACATATTTGGACGTATACATGTGTACATACTACTGTCCACCAAAACAGATTTTGGAATGGGCTGCATTTAGATAATAGTAAAACAAACAAAATGTCTAAATGTCTAAAAACATGGTGTTTTCAGGCGTCTAAAAGTGACAGCTACAGAATTTGGGACAAATCACATAACACAGCTTTGGGTGCTTAGTATGGTCAGCTTTTATGTATATGATTTTCATTAATTTTTTTAAGGGGAAAAAAAGTTTCTATAACCACCTAAAATGTGTTAGTTGAAATTGGGCTTTGATTCATTTGTTGGTTACTTTTTTTTTCTCTTTTAGAAAATGGTTAAAGTGGCTCTCACCACTCTATCAAAAGTGGCTTTACATTCGCTTTGTCACCCTGTTAAAGAAGTAGAAAAACAGCAGACCTACTAGCAGGATCAAGAGCTATAAAACTGTTATAAATGTTAATGGGGGATTTAGAAAATTAATAAAACTGCTGTGGTAATGCTAGTCCATAAAAATTAAAAGCGTCGGAATTTATTTGGGCTAAGAAAAGACCTAGACTAGCTAGCACATTGCTCGTCCTCCCCAAAATGTACCGGGGTCTGGCACTCCCCAACATCCGTGCCTACTATCAGGCTGCACACCTAGGGAGACTTATAGATTGGTGTCGCCACCAGGAGTCCAAACTGTGGACCCAATTGGAGCAGGCACAAAGTACAGTTCCCCTCTGTGGCACCCCATGGTGGGTCAGAGGTCAGACAACACCCATTAATTGGCAACACGTCGTGGGTCTGCGCTCAACTCATAGCCCAGACATCCCTCTCCTCCTCTCACCTTTATACCCCATATTGGGAAACCCATTATTCAAATCAGGTATACAAGACGGGCCCTTCCGAGACCTAGCCAACTCGGGCAAGCACCAAGCCTCCCATTTTAGCTCTGGAGGACGTTGGAAATCGGCGAAAAAAACTCTCAGATCCCACAGGCCCGTTCTGTCTAGACTTTATGAGATCACTCCAGCTAAGCCATTTTCTTAGCTCCATCCAACCTACCATGAACAGTGACCAAACGCTCACAACACTAGTGGAAATCTGTACTACCACAGGGAACCTACCACACACACTCTCACTGACCTACACCCTTATAAATACACCCCCAGGGCAGTTTAAATGGGAAGAGGAATTAGGCTCCCAATTCAATACCCCCAAGAGACAACATGTTCTTAGATATACACAGAAATCCTCCATCTGCGCCAAGATTCAAGAAACTATAAAACGACAACTATAAAATCCTCTCACGGTGGTACAGGACCCCAGCATTACTACACAAATTATTTCCAACGACATCAGACCGGTGCTGGCGCTGCCAAGCAGATGAGGGGACCTTATTGCACATTTTTTGGTCATGCCCCAAACTGATGCACTTCTGGACAGTGGTACGCGAGACAATACAGAAACTGACTGAACGAACCATTACAGATGACCCGGCTTTTTTCTCCTACTTGCCTCCAATATCCCTGACAGAATTAATAAGAAATCGGTAATCCGTCACCTACTAGATGCGGCTAAAGCCTGTATCCCGCTTTGCTGGAAATCTGTTCTCCCGCCAACCATTGACTTATGGCTCCAAAAAGTGGAGGAAATAAGGAAAATGGAAGACCTTATCCTTACAGCGCAAAAAAGACAGGAGACATTTACCAAAACATGGCCACTATGGGCTACGTTCATATACTCAGACGAAGGCCAAGCTCTGAGAAGGTCCGAGGCCACCACATGATACAAAAAATAATAATTTAAAGCTCAACCTCTGGAAACTCCACGTAGCAACACATTGCCACATAGCTATAATCCATCATAAACTTTGCGACGCTCCATGGCCGTGGGTCGCACCCTGCCTTTCTTCTCCCTCCCTACCCCCCACCCTCTTGATCTATTACCTCTTCTTACACTATCTTTCAATTCCTTATTCCACTATTCCATTCTGTTGTGGCTCCCCATATTGGGGGAGCCGTGAGCAGGGGGAAAACAATAATAACAATAAATGGGGGCGGGACCCATGAGACTGTAACACCCCATAAATCATACAATACTACATGCCCTATACCACGTGCAGGGGAGGAGTAATTACAACATCCCCCACCGTATGCACAGAGATCTCCAGAAACAACATAAACACAGCACACCCCATTTATTTACACGGCAGATGGGAGAAGATACTCAGTTTCAAGCACAGCATTTGCCAGTGACACTCCGAGAAATAGTTAAATGGAGATATGTTGATACAGCATACAGTATGTTATGTTTGATATGTCCACTACTTGTATTGTATGTTGTTTTGTAACATGCCGGTCACTAGCAGGTGTCTAAAGGTGAGAAAGAAGTGTTTTTTAGACTATTTGGACTTTAACAAGGCTATGCATAACCAGAATATATATATAAAAAATATTTTATTAAACAAAGTTTTTAAAACATACAAAAACATCTAAAATTACAGACCAGGAGATATATTTTGCACATTTAGCTCTATGAAATAACAGAGGTGTTTTACAACAAGGGATGGTAGTTGACCAAATCATGTCCCATCTATATATTGAATACTCATTTGATGCTCAACATGTTTCGTGGGGAACAGCATCGCTTCTTCAGGAGCTTGTAGTACAGTATTATAAGTGTCTAAAGGTGGCTTTTGGACGCAATGCTAGATCAGTGCCTGCAGTGTCTTCTCCTCCATGCTCTGTTTTAGGTCCTAACATCATCAATACCACTGTAGTGTCTATAGTCCTGCATTGGAGGACAAGCTGGTGCCAAGGGACAGTCCACCTCTATAGCATGAGGGAGCACCACCTGCCAGGAGAGTAGAGGGTCAGATAAGGTATAATATTTAATTTGTGTTTTTTTTTTTTTTTAAATAAGAATTTCAGATTGTATTTTTTTTAAATTCAGGAAAATATGAAATAAGGCAAACACATGTTTTAGAATGTTTTGTATTTTACACCATCTATGACAGAGAAAGGAGTGGCAGAGAATGCTGAACATGTAAGTTTTAGTTGGTGGAGGAGGTGGGTTCACACAGACATTGTTTGCGGCCTATTTGCAACCACTTACTACCTATGTGCACTTGCTCCACATAGTGACAACAGTGTAAATGCCTGTGCAATGGTAGCTTGCACACACATTTCAATCTCCAGTGCATGTGACAGGGTGACAACACAGCAGAGCGATTGGGAGGTGACAGCAGTCACAGAGACAAGCTGTAGATTTAACTAGGAGATGACATTGTCAACATGTTAAAGCTAATATGAGGTTTCAGTGATTGGATCTACTTTAGCATTTGCCTGCAGTGTGCCTTTAAATCACTTCTTTTGATGAAAATGCTTATACAGCAAAGCAGCCACAAACAGCTGTTTTTAAAATTACTGGGTCTCATCAGTGTGGGCTGCTGGCTCTGCAGTGTCAACCTTGCTCCCGGCTTCTTGCATCCAACTGCATCTTTTATGCTTACTCACTACTGTGCTGTTTTATATTCTCCTTCTTCGGGAAAGTTGACCCTCCGGAGGTAAAGGAGGCACGAGTAAATTCACAATTGCTAAAACTGTAAACCCATGAAGGATTTGATCCTGCAGCTCCGGACTGACATGCACATCACAGGATTTGTTTTTTTTGTCCTAAATCTCATACTTACTTGTTAAAGTAGTTCTAAAGACTGAATGTTTTGTACTCTTCATGTATTAATTTGCATGCAGGTTAAAAAAACCTTCAGTGTGCAAATTCCCCCCCCCCCCCACCCCTAATACTAACCCAAACCCAAACTTATTGGCTAAGACAAACCCAAACTTATTGACTAAGACAAAGCACTGGCAGTCAATCAAAGCCAGGGGTGAGCATGCACGAGTGCAAGCAGCTTGGTTTGGGGGCACTCAGCCTGTACATACCGCCCACTGTGATACCCTCCATGCACCTCTCCTGTACATACTGCCCACTGTCATACCCTCCACACTCCTCTCCTGTACATACTGCCCCATTATACCCTCCACACTCCTCTCCTGTACACACTGCCAACTGTCTTTCTCTCCACACGCCTCTCCTGTACATACTGTCCCCATAATACCCTCCACACTCCTCTCCTGTACATACTGCCCCTATTATACCCTCCACACTTTACTCCTGTATATACTGCCCCATCATACAGTCCACACTTCTCCACTGTACATACTGCCCACTGGCATACCCTCCACACTCTTCTCCTGTACCTAGTGCCCACTGTCAAACCTCCATACTCCTCTCCTGTACATAGTGCTCACTGTTATACCCTCCACATTCCAATCCCTCATCTGCACACACTTCCCTTTTATACCATCCATACTCCTCCCCTATGCCTCTTACCCACAAAAACAGTTCTTCAAAATTGTGTTGAATATTCTCAATGTTAGTAGCTAGAATAGGCACACTTTTGTTAGTTCAACTAAAGGAAATCTTCTCTGTCTTCATATTTGTTCTGCCCATTGTTAGTACTCATTTAATTTTGTGATTATTACTGTAATATATAGAGGAACATAGGGGAAGTCAGCTACTCTAAATATACCACTTGTAAAAAAAGATCCCCGAAAATATTTTTGAAATGTTGGCAACTATGCACTTAGGCACCGTCCAAGGGCCACCGGGTCAGTAGGGGGCCCCATGAGAGGCTCCTGGGATCCTGTGATATTAAAGCAGTAGTAAACTTTACTAACATTACTAAATTTTAGAGGCCCTGAGGTAGGTTTTGCCATAATGTACTAGAATGCACAGCATATTAGCACATTAGGGATACACTTACCTGTCAGACTGAGCACTCCAGAGCTGCGTTGTGATCAATCAAGTTTTATTGTCCAATCACACTGATTTGTTCATGATCAAAATCTTCAGTTAAAATTCCCTACAAGCAAAACATTTAAAGAGGAAGAAACCCTGATGGGTTTTACTTTCTCTTTTTTCCCCCGCAACGCATTCTAAGCCATTATGTTGCACTTACCTGCATGTCCACGATGTCCCACTGGTGGCCGCATCCATCCTCACCCCTCTTCCTTCCGGGGCCATGGACTCCAGCTCTGGGACTGGCCGAAGCCGCATGACGTCACTCCAACACCTGCACATGGAAGCCGTTGGTCATGGCATGAGCCTCTTATAAACAGCACGATCGCGCCCTTTCTTCAGTGAACATGAGCCGATGACATTGGCACAAGCGTATATGGTAAATATCTCCTAAACCGTGTAGGTAAACCAGGTTTACAACCACTTTAACTCATGTAAATATATTTCCACAATCCAGGATAAAGTATAAAGAATGCGGATGTTGCTGATCAAAAACATGCCAAAAAATATATCCAAATGTTAAGCTGGTAGTGCCTAATAGCAGATGTAGACCATATTAAAGTACTCACAAGCTTTAACAAGGACGTGGGAAAGAGTTAAACTAGGACTCCAGCAAAATGGATAAAGTGGGGAGGAGTTGGAACCGCTTTTGGGATTTTACAGCTTTCTGTGTTGCAATATATGGATTTGCTCACATTTTCTATCTCAGAGGCATAACTAGAAGTGGGAGGAAAGTGTGGGCAAATCCCCCCTTAGACAGTTGCCACAAGCTTTGCATTCCAGTTACGATTGCAATCGGGACTAATAAAGAGGGTGAATCTCTTTAACAGGGACACAGGCAGCAAAAAAAAAAAAACCTGACAGGAGTTCTAACCACTCCCCAGTTTCCAAACCTAGAAAAATATATTGCAGCTAGTCCATAGATGTGGTGGCTGCATTAGTTTCCATTGTAAGGACATTTTGCCTTTATTTTTACTTGGTGATCATTACAATAAGGCCGCGTACACACGAGCGGACTGTTCGCCCAACTTTGTCCGCTGAACAGTGTTTGGGCGGACAGTCCGCTCGTGTGTGGGCTTTCAGCGGACAGTTTCAGCGGACAGTTGGACGGACAAGGTTTTTCGGAATTTCCGAAAAACTGTCCGCTGAAACCTTGTTTCAGCGAACAGCCCGCTCGTGTGTAGGCTTGTTCGTCAAACAAAGTTGCGCGCATGCTCAGAAAGGATTTTCACGCCGAAAGCTATAATGCAGTGTATAGGACGTCGTATTTTTCGTCCCATTGTACGTGCCGTTCACGTCATCGCGCACGGTTTCAGCAAACTGTTCGTCCGTCGTGTGTGGCCATGTCCGTCCATGCTAAGTTTGAGCGGACTGTTTGCCGAAACTGTTGGACGGACAAAGTTGGGCGAACAGTCCGCGCGTGTGTACGCGGCCTAACACATTTCTTCCCCTGGGGTGACAACCAATGGCAGCCCATCCATAAGGGGCGCCGCCATCCTATTCCATGAGCCTGGCCCCTAATTTGATGGTGGGTACTGGGGGCAAAATATTGGCTAATCTTGTAGTGGATCATTCATTCTACACTGACATTCCCTGTGTTAGAGACCTAAAAGGGGAGATCCTATGATGCTACAGGTTTTTCTTGATCCCAATTAAAATGTATATACTCCTTTTTCGCTCCTATTAGTTGGCTGTGCACTGGCAGAATTGTCCACCCATCCCTACCTTTGTTGACTCAGGAAAAGGCCCTGTTGGGAACTCCTCTTACAGTAGACGAGATTTAGTCTGTGATATTGTCCTTTTTCCAAAATGCTAAATCCCTGGCCCAGATGGTATTCCCCCCGGTGGTATAAACTATATATTCAGGAGCTTGCCCCAACTCTCTGCGACCTCTATGTGCTGTTTCATGAGCAAAGAACACTCCCTGAATCCATGTACCAGGCACGTTGTCCTTAGGAAGCCTGAAAAAGACCCTGTGTTGTGGAGCCTAAAGACCCATTTTATTACTCAATATGGATCTGAAGATCCTCACAAAGGTTTGGCAACCGGACTATCCAAGGGAGTTGATACCTTAGTTGATTCTGACCAAACAGGTTTTTTCCCCCAGAAGTCCTCTTTACCCAAATTCAGGCTCCCCAACACGAATGGAGGCAGTAAGGTTGTTTTGGTGCTGGATATTAAACAAGCATTTCAGTGTACTGGGGCTACATGCATCTGGTGCTGAAGAGAATGGGTTTTGGCCCATTCCTTCTGAAATGGATTGATATATTGTTTATGGTGTCTGCCCCTTTTTATGTGCAACAAGGTACTCGCCAGGGGTGTCCTCTATTGCCCACCATATTTGCTATAATAATGGAGCCTATAGCTGTTGCCTTCTGCACTAAGTCTTTGATATACGGCCTTAAGCTTCACAAACTTGAAAAAACAGTGGATTTATATGTTGGTGACATGGTCCTGGTCATACAACATCCTAATGGGTCTTTGCAATCAGCCTTGCAAACAAGAATACTCAACTTTCTCTGTGTAACAGACACGGCTTTAGACCCCGCCCAACTTTACCAACTGGTCAAACTCACATTGCACTGCCACTAATACGCGTTGTTGGTAGATTTCCCAGCTCACAGGACCACAATCTGCCAGCCAACCGAGAGTGATTGTTGCTGGGTTTTGTTAACTATGCAGTTAACTCTTTACTCTGCCACCAGATATTTTTATTGTAAAATTTCAAACAAACATTCACAACATTAGCGATAATTATGACTTTAAATATACATCTGTAATACACACTGTCATTGCAGACAGGTATTTACAAAGATTTGCCATATGGTATCGTTCTTCAAAGAAATAGGGATTCTTTAAGTTCTGCATTAGTGCAGCAAAGTTCATTTTTTTATTTAAAAAATGTTACTTAATAAGTAAGCAGATAAAACAATGCAAACAAAATATTTACAGAAAAAGGTATTGCAAATAAAAAACAGGCAATAATGAAACTGAAAAACAAAACAGGTTTAAAAGTGAAAATTGTTAACAACGTCCTAGTTTTGTGCGTTCAGCAAAAGTAAGTCAATGAGCATTAGATGGATCAGTGGCTCTCATAGATCTTGGCTGATGTTCTTTGTTTGATGGTAAAAGAGAGCTCCAGACTGCTAATAAATATTTACAGGTTGCATTCTGGTAACTTGTATATTATTGTCCAGCATTGAATTTCAGATTGAATGGATACAAATATAATGGGTATCAGATGGGCTATTTCACCTCGGAAAGGTAATGTCCAGTTTGTCTACTGTACCTCCTGTGATGTTTGGGTTTAAAGGAAAAGTACAAAAGTACAAAGTTCGTTTGGCTGTACTTCACCTGTGGATCACAGGAGTGCAGTTCATTCTGCACTCCTGTGACCCGTTTTTAGCATTGAGCGGGCAGCAGCTTGCTGTTGGCTGACATCACAGAGCCGCTCCAGGCTAGAGCAAGATCGCAACAATATGGTCAGGATCTGCCCAAAACCCTGGGGTGGGATCTGTCTCAGCCCAGCTGAGAGCCTTAACCAGCCACTCCTGCCCCCTCCACAGCCCAGTACTCCAGTGAGCACAGGAGGGCAGAGCAGAGAGCTCTGAGAACCAAGTGATCAGTGGTCTTTGATTGCTTGGTTCTCAGTCTTAGCCCCTGTACACACGGTCGGACATTCTGCCAACCAAATCCGTTGGATTTTGTCAGACGGATTTTGTCCGACAGATTGTGTCCGAAACTGTTGCATACACACGGTCGGACCATGTTGTCGGAAAATCCAATCATTCAGAACGTGATGACGTTATTTCGTTACGACGGCACTACGTTCAGGCTAGTAGCCAATAGCTTTGGTGTAGGAATTTGATCTGAGCATGTGTGGCACTTTGTCCAATCGGAATTCTCTACACATGATCGGAGTATGTCCGATCGGACCAGTTTGTCGGAAAATATTTCCAACAAGTTGGAAAATTGGGTCCGACGGATATTCAGACGGAATCAGTCCGATGCATACCACACACAGTCGGATTATCCAACAACACGGTCCGATAGGACACATTCCGACGGATTCTCCGACCGTGTGTACAAGGGCTTAGAGCTGGCGGGGAAAGATGCAGCATTGGACCGATCAACCTGGGTAAAAATTATTCTTAAAAAAAAATGCAGAATTTTTCTTTTATTAATTGATGAAGGTAAATATGTCCTTATCCTGGTGGTACTATTTTTATCTCAGGAGTTATTAAATACACTGAAGTTTAGAGTTTAGAAGTTTTCAGGTCGAAAAATATACAGAAATGTATATTGGCTAATTACTTCAGCTAAACAATATACCACAAGTGCTTGCTTTCCTAATTACTTAAACTTAGACTGAAGGTTTATGGGGCTGTTAGAGTGCGCTGAGATGTATATTGTGTTAATAGGGTTGATAGGGTCTGCGGGGTCCACTCAATGGACTGATAAGGATGTCTGGAACACAGCCGAAAGTTTATAAATTGTACAAAATGAAGTCCTAATGTAGCCATGTCCTGAAAGGGGGGGGGGGGGGTCACTGCTGCTCTGTGTCCTGAACATCATGGCTGATGTTTGTCCTATTCACAGAGCCTTTTGGGGTCTCCAGTCTGCATTACAAAGACACTCTTGACTAAAAATAAATAGGGACAAATCGCAACTACTTCCACTTGACCCTGTATCAGATGTAGTCCAAGACAACTCATTGCTTCTCCAATGGGTTACTAAATGTAAGTATTTGAGTATACGTATTTCAAATAAAGTAATGCATTCATCAATTTGAGCTCTTTTCCTCTCCTACATTAGGGTACAATCAACTTTGATAGCTGAAAGTCCTCGTCCTTGTTTCTAATTGGTAAGATTCATTTGACAGATATTAAAAATGACTTTCAATTTTTCTACATGTCCTATGGAATGCTCCTATGTGTATTCCACTGTCCCTGTTCAAACAATTACACTTACATATGCCCTACTTTTTGTGGAATACTGGGCCCCAGGGACTTAGCTTATCCACTGTGTGCCTGCCCTTGGTGGACTAGCACTTCAAATTTTTAAAAATATTATTTAGCTTGTCAGCTTGTATATGCCCGCAACTGGCTCACTATTAATAAAGATAATGGCTCAGTAATGATGGAGGTGGCTGTCTTAGGTTTGATATGGAAATCCCAGAATTTAGGGGATTCTATTAACATGTTGACTACTGAACCACATTCAAAAAGATGTATTTAATATTCAAGCCTATAGTTTTAGCCATAGGCAGGGGAGCAAACGTATGCAGTACATAGTGAAGTAAATGCTCGGTTCATATGAGGCACTACAACCCCTCTTTTACAGGGGTTGCCTGGCACCATACCTCCTCGCCTGTACCCAGAGAGTAACTATTAAAGCTTGAAATAGGTGTAAGGCACTATCGGCTGCCGACTCTGGCCAGTGGTTACTACATGTGACCATGTGACCATGTGTTAAATCAGAATCTCCCTCAACTCTTTCAACTGCCGGAGCCAGTCATCTGGGCATCAAAGGGTGTTAAAGTTTTGGGGGATTAGTTCATTAATACCAAACTTTTATCATTTATGGTGTTAAAATCGAAATATTCTATCATTAGTTGGTATTTTTTATTTTTTTTTATCTTCAAATCTTTCATGTCTGTGCTACTCAATTTGATTTGACCATTATACCCTATCCACATCCAGTATAGAAACTCTCATGTGAGCCGAGCTCTTGCCCAAGGCCCCACTCTAATTTATACAAGGCTCTTCAACAGCCCATCTTGCAGGGATTACTCAAATGCAGAGAGAATTGGTTAATAGCTGTCCCTAGACTTGATATTGATGATTAGGGCTGGGACAAAGGGTGGGCAGGAGGGGTGGCTGCCTTGAGTAATGCGGTATCATATGAGGTGCAGGGGGAAACCACAGGGAGATTGAGGGGATTTGAGTTGGAAGGGGGGATTTGGGTGGCGCATGGGGCAAGTATTTTTATAGGAGGGGACATTTATGCTGGGGGGGTGCTCAGAGCAGGGGTTTAGGGGGATTGTGTTGAGAAGGGGGATGGGAAGAAGTCGATTTGTGCTAGGAGTGGAGATTTGGGGGAAATTTGTGCTGGGGGGGTTTGAAGTGGGGGGCAAAAGATGCATTATGCTTAGAGGGTAAGCATGCAGATTAGTGCTCAGCGATTTTGTGTGTGTGGGGGGATTTTTACCGCCACATAATACTCATACATCTTGAGGGGGGGGATTGCAGTTTGGCATGTTTGCCTTCAGCTTTAGATGACCTTGTCCCGGCACTGCTGATGATTGGCAAGATGTGTGGGACTATCTATTCCAACAACTGGTCTCTGCCAGGAACAGACTGATACAATGATCATCCACCACTACTACCTTGCTCCTTGCTCTGGGAAGACTGGCTAAGTTCTCAGCCATTTACTTGGCTTTATGTTGATGATGAGGTAATCTTAATGCTGCCTTCCTTCACATATTCTGGACTTGTCTGGCAATATGCATGTATTGGTTCCTAGGTTACGCAAGAAATTCTAGATGTCAGCAATATCCAGATATCTCTGGACCTGAATGTCTTACATTCAGTTACAGGTCTTACATGACCTGAATGTTTACTTGGTCTTACATGGCCTACACAAAAGTAATCAGAACACTATTGGGTTTACTACTTTATTATGCCAGGAATGTGATTGTGATTAATAGGTTCCTCCAAATCTTGATAAGTGGAAGTCTTTGATAAATTCTGCTCTGTCATTTTGTACAAGAGCAGAGGCTGTCTCACTAAATTTGACAAGGTTTGGTCTCCCTAGATGGGGAACTTCAACACAGCGACTGAGGTCTGATTATACCCCTCATTGGTACTCTTCTGAAGAATCAGCTATGTGATACATTGGTTCTCTATTAGTAGAGAGTTATATTATCTTAGAAAGGCCCTTTCTGTCTTTTATCTTTACTCTTTGATTTGCATGCTCTGTTGTTGAGTGACAGCATTGCTCCTTGAAGATCATGCTGGTACTGCATGCCTTGGGGCCTGGGGCTATAGTTGGTATGGGTCCCTCTCCAGCATGTCATATTAAAATTTAGTTCCTGCTAATGTCTTACTATGTGGCATTTTTTGGGGTCGAGCACAGTCTGTTTACTCGTAGTTTACTGGTGGAATTCTTGTTTTTGTGTTGTATTGTACTATATTTTGTACATGTATTTTTATACCTGTCTTAAAATGAATAAACAAAACTTGTTTAAAAAAAGAAAATAGGCGTGCTAACTTCCACTTATCTCTACGTAATGGCTAGCTCCTGAACATGTTGGCGACATATTCACTTTAATTCATATAACACTTTCCCACAAGTTCTGTAAGCTGGACCTTACCCAACAGTTCATGGGTGGATGATACACCCCACTCAGGAATTTGAAACAGACTGCATTAACTGTGTGTGAACCATGGAAGTTCTGAGTACTGCTGGCATTTAATACTGACAGATCCATGATAAGTGGCAGTACTATATATATAGAGCTCTTATCAACGCTTAAGAACCAGTGCGCTGTCTAAAATCGAAATTGTAATTATTGCTTAGAAAGAATACATCTTTGTCCGCACGCCCTGTTTATAGCCAAGAATTTAATTCAACCTTCCAAGAAAAATCACGTAACATTTTTGATGGGGAAAGAAAAACGCACAAGAATGCAAATTATGACCAAATAAAATTCTCAGTTGAGTCCGATAACATATGGGGGAACTAAATATAGCATCATATTTCATTAGGATAAAATGCTAAGATTTCAGAAGAAGAGCGGCAAATAATATCTGCCAATGAGTTTAATAATTTCACCGCAAGATTCCAAGTTATCCTCAGAAAAGTCACTGACATGGACACATGTCCTCTTAATAACCCTGCAAGCACCACGCATACAGTAATAAATAGGACAAGGCCCTTACAATGGCTGCAGTGTGTCTGAAATATTTCTACAGAAGCCACAAGAGGATTCATGACCCGTGCCATGGGGATTGCGTGCAATCTATGGAGGCTCTCATTGACTTACACCTTTATTGTTTAAAAGGATGGACTTGTGTCTTTTTTAAACCTGACTAACTAACATGGTCAAATAGACAAGATTCATTTAAAAGAAAATAGAATTAAAAAAATACGGTAGATAAAAACAAAAAAAAATCTCAAATGAATAAACGCATTTCAATAATGAAGGGTTCTTATACAACACAAAGGTAATTATATGGGTGGATGTCATGTGACTTGGAAGTTTGTGTGGTCCTCTGAAGGCAATATGGCAGCTGCACAGATCATTTTATAACTAGCGAAAGGAAATGGGGTAAGGCATCACACCGAACAAAACTGCAATTTTCCAAAAAGTCAGCACAAAATCCTAATTTAACCATTTCTATGTTTTAGGGCTCATTCTGACGGACATAATATATGCTGTGTCCAGCGTATATTATTATTATTATTATTATTCAGGATTTATATAGCGCCAACAGTTTGCGCAGCGCTTTACAATATGAGGGCAGACAGTACACTTACAATACAAATCAATACAGGAGGGATCAGAGGGCCCTGCTCGTTAGAGCTTACAATCTAGAAATAGTTTTACACGCAGTAAAATACCTAATCTATAAGGGAGACGTCTCTTCTGATTCTTTTCTTCCTATGACAGGGTCAATTTAAGTAATGAGACAGAGAAAAATTACCGCTCACAAACTTACATAGCATGCCAGTTTCCAAGCAGGATACAACTCACCCATTCTCCCCATACAAGGTTAAAGTGTTACTAAACACAGTAATATGATAATAGCTCCCCCCCCCCACTGTGCCCACAGATTATAGATCTTCTTTTTACATTAAAATATTGCCACTATATACCTTTTTGGCTGAGCTGTATACCACGGTCTGTGATAAACGGCACCGTTTCTCCAGTGTTGAGAGTTCAGGAAGGAGGAGATTTCCACTTCAGCCTGTAAACACACCCACATGTGTGATGTCAATATCATGTGACCTGGCTTGCCCTGAGAACAAGTAATTGTTCTCTCCAGCATAAAAGACATGACCTAGCATGTGCAGGTCAGCTATTCTGCCTGTATTAGATGGCTTTCCCCAGATAGGAGGGAAGGATCTGTGCATATAGGATAAAACAGCCTTTTTTACACACTGCAGAGATTTAATCCCTTAAGTTCCACAGCGAGTATAACAAGCATGCTATGCTCCATATTTAGACTGATTTTACTGTTGTAGGTTTAGTAACACTTTAAATCACAAATCACTGGAAGCTTCACCTGGGACAGTCCCTCACTAATGCATTTCGCCACTAATCAAGTCTCTAAAGGTAACGCGTCAGTGGAGGGAGGTGCCAAGCGAGGCTTCCATTGTGCACAGCCAGAACAATGATGTTTAATAAAATTGTTGACATCATTGGTACGTGACCAGTCTTTGAGATTCAGGGTTGCATCTAAACCTAAAGTTTAAAAGTGACACCCCCATTACAATCTATGTTAAACCATCCTATATCAGAGCTGACTGGTACTTTAAAGGGAGGTGCGTGCATGTGCACCGGGGGACATGTAACAGAATGTCGTTGGGCGAGCACAGCTGGGAGATGGTTGTCAGCTTATAACAGAAAATGCCTAAACAAGGACCCTTATGGCAGGCTCAGGAAGAATTTATTAATGAAAGTTGCAAGTTTTACAGCACTGAAAACAACTGCTGAAATCACATTACCAGCTTGTGTGAGGTTTTAGTGATTGAGTTTAGGCCTCATTCATACCTACGTTTCCAGAAGCTCTTGGCATCAGATTTCCATTTTTTTCTATTCATATCTTAGCAAGCTGTTACTTGTTGCGCCAAAGATGTTGCGACAAGAGCATCCATGGGACAAGAGAGCATGTTTTTGGGTCCGTCTACTTTAATAGGAGTGCCATGGGCGCAAACATGAAACAGCCACTGAAAACAAACGTAGAAGCTGATGCTTAAGTGTGAAACTACCCTTAGACCTGACACAGATCAGCCCCTGCTGCAGCCTCTCACACTGTGACTTGTTGCAGCAGACCGATGACATCACGTCAGCCTAGGCAACCTCACTATACTGGTGCTCACATACGGCTTTTCTAATAAATGATACCATTGCTGTATATTGTGACATGTCAGGAATTTATTCACGGGAATTAGAAAAGTTCCACTTTAAACTTAATTTAATACAAAATCTGAGTCTGGAGGAATATGTCTGCGCCTGTCTTTCCCCTTTAAATTGTCTAACGCTGCTGTTTCTTCGAAGGGCTTCCCCACCCCCTCTCCGAAAGCCTTGACACCAGGCAGAATTAGAGAGTGCAGCATGATTTCTGCTGAGCTGTCACATATGCCGGTTTGCTGTTGCACAGCAGATGTTACTGATGTTATGTAACACTGCAATATGATTACAGCACCCATAGCAGGGCTGAAAAGATAGTTGAGGCTTTTGAGCAGTAAGCCCAATGTGACAGTGAGAGCACAGCGGAGAGGAATCACAGCCCGGATGGCCACAAACAACTACATTCCTATTGAGTTTCCCGCTACTATTACCATAAAACCACAAGTGACAAGGCTTGTGATGTAAGATCACTGGGGGGGAGGGGGGGGGGTTCTCAAATACAGTACCCCAGAATGAATAGCTAATTAGACTGCCTGGGAAATTACTGAATGTCAGACTTTCGGAAAAGCAAGAAAAG
Source organism: Lithobates pipiens (assembly GCF_037356315.1). NCBI lineage: Eukaryota > Metazoa > Chordata > Amphibia > Anura > Ranidae > Lithobates > Lithobates pipiens. The sequence continues at coordinate 508,218,553 of NW_027507903.1, read as the reverse complement.
ACTCTGATATCTCTTGTATATATAACAGGTCGAATCGCATGTCAAATCGCAGCCTATTGCTGGCAATGGGAGCATCCCAATCAGTGCACCACTGACTTTGCAATGCCACACCGATTTCCAAAAGTAGTTCCTACACTACTTTTGGCAACTTTGGGGACGACTTTAATAGACATCTGTGCATGAACCCGCACAGATGTCTTTCAAGTCACCTCCGAAGTCGGACTGAAATGCGGCTTTGAAGTCGTGCGAGTTCAGATGAAGTGGCACGATTTCAAAGCCGTGTTCAGTGTGAATGAGGGCTTAGTCTCAGTTAAGCCAGCATCCCACATGTCACAAGTATAACAAAGGATGACAGTGAACATTAAAAAGTTAAAATCCAACTCCAGACAAAATTATTTCATTTTAATTTAGAGATAGTAAAGGAAACTTTAGAACCTCTCACCTAGTTATTGAATTGAGAGGCCAAACGAAGGAGTGCATTGCTTTGAAAGGGTCATTTGACTCAAAGGGGTTGATTTACTAAAGGCAAATAGTGCAAAGTGCAGTTGCGCCAAAGCTTAGTAAATTAGGTAAATCTTTACTTTGCAAAGAATACCCAATCACGAGCAAGGAAAATGAAAAAAAACAGCATTTTTGCTTGCACATGATTGGATGATGGAAGTTACTAAACTCTGGAGCAGCTAAACTTGCAGAGTGCAACTGCACTTTGCAAACTGCACTGTCTATTTGCCTTTAGTAAATCAACCCCAAAGAATTGCATTTTCGTGTATTGCAAAAAGAAGCAGTAAAGCATTGCCACTGGGGTTGATTTACTAAAGGCAAATCCACTTTGCACTACAAGTGCACTGAAAGTGCTCTTGGAAGTGCAGTCGCTCTAAATCGAAGGGGTAGATCTGAAATGAGGGGAAGCTCTGCTGATTTTATCATCCACTCATGTGCAAGCTAAAATGCTGTTTTTTATTTTCCTTGCATGTCCCCATCGGATCTACAGCAACTACACTTTCAAGTGTACTTGCGCAAAGTGGATTTTCCTTTAGTAAATAACTCCCTCTATTCTATTTTTATCAGTTCTGCTTAACATTTATTTTGAAACCATAATTCATATTTTTTTCTTGTAATGAGAATTTCAAACTTGAAAAAAAGTTTTTAAATCATTAGTATGCATTGATTACACCATTCACATCCTGATGATCTCTAACTATCCCAAAAAAATGTATTGTAAAGACAGGGGGTTATTTACTAAAGGAAAATACACTTTGCACTGCAAGTGCACTTGAAAGTAAAGTCGCTGTAGATCCGAGGGGGACATGCAAGGAAAAGAAAAAAACAGCATTTTAGCTTGCACATAATTGGATGATAAAATCAGCAGAGCTTCCACTCATTTTAGATCTACCCCTTAGATTTAGAGCGACTGCACTTCCAAGTGCACTTTCAGTGCAAAGTGGATTTGCCTTTAGTAAATAACCTCCACAGTGTTCCTTTTACTACAGTCCTGGTTGGCTTAGAGTGCTCAACCACTCTATCAAGCAGTTGCTGTGCAGGGAATTACAGGAACTCCAAATAAACACTGGATTCATGTACTTTTAAAGAGACTCTGGGGGTTATTTACGAAAGTCAACTCGTAATGGAGAATTAACATTCGTGACGTGACAAATTATGAAATCTCGAAATGCAATGCACAGTCTCTTCTTCTTTAATGGGATAATAATGAAGCTGCTTTGCTGGTCATACTGATGGAGTTAGTTTTCAATTAATTTTCAAAGGCTTTTTTTTCTAGTGATATCAAAAATATTATTATTATGCTTGTTATTTTTTTTTTTTTGTTCAAGTTACCACAACACCATTATCCTGTAGTTTTTAAGATCATAGATACAACTATGTTGGTGTTCCTTGTCAATTTTACACTGTATTTTTAAAATGTAACTGCCTACTCCCAAACTGTCATTTGAAGTAAAACACATAGCCAAATATTATTCTATACATTTTTTTTTTATTGTGCATTAAAAAAAGAAAACCAATAAAATTTGACTTGCTATTTGCCACTAGAACTTAACCAACAAGTGCATTCTATGCATTCAAAAAAAATTAAAATATAACAAATCAAATCATTATTATTCAATCAAAAAAATAAAATAAAAGCCTCCTGCTTGTGTCCTGCTTCTTAATATAGGGGGGTCAACAATGCCAAAAGTTGGTGAAAGCAGGGGTCCATCACCCGGAGATAATTCCGAAAATCATCTGGATTATTCTTCTGGAGCTCCCGCAGCAAAGGCATATGACATAATTGATCACGCTTAATAAAGCAACCAATTTTTGGTCCAAGAACTCCTCCTGTTCCTGGACTGGACTTGGGTCAAAGCAATAACTCCAAGGCCAGTAATAAATAACACAGTATCTTCTCCAATTCCGCAACATGGCTGGTTGACGAACGGGCATCCAGAAAAGAACTGAAAAGCGTGAAATGAAAAGCGCAAACTGAAAAGCGATAAATGAAAAGCGCGAAATGAAAAGCACAAATCAACACTCACCAAACTTCTACAAAATTAGCAGAAGGAGCCCAAAGGGTGGCGCTAAAGAGATAAAAAAATACCTAGTACATCACTACGTTTGTGTTTGTTGGCCAACAATTCCTTGCTGTTTGTATGCAAGACAAAATCCAGGCACACGCCTTGGGACAAAAGTCTGGGGTTTTGTCTCTGGAAAATCCAGTCGTGTGTATGAGGCTTACGTCTTTGCACACCTTTTGTTTTGAGACACCTGGAATGTATTAAGCTGATTTAAACAGAATGTTACGTTGGGCTTTAAAATATGTTTTTTTTTTTGTTATATCTGCCTGGAATTTAACTTTAGAAATGTATTTAATGGTTTCTGAGTGAATACTGTAGTTCTGTTTTAAAGAGGAAGCTCCAGTCTGCCTGGTGCACATTGAATGGCTCGGCTCACAGAAGGCTCACATATTACAAGCACCTGTTTGACTACTAGGAAAGTGCTGCACTGAATCCTCTGAGATTTCTTTTCCAATCCAACAACAAGGTAGGGGTGAGAGGGGAAAAGTCAAAAAGGATTGCCCAGCTGTGAGCAGTCATTCAGCAGCTGGACGACCTCTGTCCACACACCACTCTCAGGGGCCCCTGGGGGACCCTTTACAGGTGACAAGGAGGTCCAGCCTGGACTACAGCACAAGATAAATGTCTGGAGGCGTCTGTGGTTCATCAAAAGTTAAAGCATACCTGTCAAACCCCAGCACAGCTCCCACCCTTTTCCCCTGAGCTGGAAGCAGCTGTTGTGTTCTTGGGATTTGCAGGTCATTTTTTCTTACGTGTAACTGTTACCACAAATTATAATTCAAACAGTTTATCAAAACTACCAATACTTGTCACGCTGTCTGCAGGTTCCAGAAACATGCATCCGTTCCTTATCTTTTACATCTTGGGACTGCTGACAGCTTCATGGTAACCCCAGCTGTGTTTGCTGAAAATGAGAGCGGAAAATAAGATAAGGCTGACTAAGCAGACATCATAGACGTTTTTTGGTTGTCCATAAACAGAAGACGCCCCTTGCTAGACTTGGGGCCGATCCCACCACCGCACGGAATTTCGTGCGAAAGATTGTTTTATAAACATTAATGACTTTCTCTACAAAAAAAAGAAATTCACTAAATACGCCACGGTCTAATAAAAAAAACAAAAACATTTTCAGGTGCGGAAAATCTGAAAAGGTGAAATGTGAACAAAAAAGACCAAAAAATCCCAGAATTTTTTTTCTTTTTTTTTTATTTTATTTTTGCTATATTGCAAGGATTATGCTTCTAAAAAGAAACCACACAACGTTTTATAGGATCAAAACTTGAAACAGCATTTTTTTTTTTTTTTTTTTTTTTTTAGACTGTCATGACATATGGCTTCCAGATCTAGTTGCAAGTGTAAGTAATTGAAACATCTGATTTTACATTAACCACTTAAGCCCCGGACCAATTTGCAGCCAAAGGACCAGGCCCCTTTTTGCGATTCGGCACTGCGTCGCTTTAACTGACAATTGCGCGGTCGTGCGACGTGGCTCCCAAACAAAATTGGCGTTCTTTTTTCCCACAAATAGAGCTTTCTTTTGGTGGTATTTGCTCACCTCTGCAGTTTTTATTTTTTGCGCTATAAACAAAAGTAGAGCTATAATAAATATCCCCAAAAAATATATAAAAAAACATTTTTTTCCTCAGTTTAGGCCGATACATATTCTTCTACATATTTTTGGTAAAAAAAATCGCAATTAGCGATTATTGATTGGTTTGCATTTAGTTATAGCGTTTACTAAATAGGGGATAGTTTTATAGCGTTTTTATTAATATATATATTTTTTTACCAGTAATGGTGGCAATCAGCGATTTTTATTGTGACTGCTACATTTTGGACATTTATGACACATTTTTGGGACCATTGTCATTTATACAGCAATCAGTGCTATTTAAATGCACTGATTCCTGTGTAAATGACACTGGCAGTGAAGGAGTTAACCACTAGGGGTCGGGGAGGAGTTATGTGTGACGTGTGTGTGTTTTTTTGTACTGTTGGGGGTGTGGCTTGGCATGTGACGTCACTGATCGTCTTTCCCTATAACAGGGAACAGACGATCGGTGACAGCCACACTAGAAAGCACGGGGAGAGGTTTGTTTACACAGACCTCTCTTCGTTCTTAAGCTCTGTGACCCGATCGCGGGACACCAGCGGCAATCGGGTCCGCGGGTCCCGCGGCCACGGTCACGGAGCTCAGGACCGGGTGGGCACTTAAAGCGCTGCGTAAACTGTCGGCGCTATATAAATCCTGTATAATAATAATAATAATAACCGTGCCATTCTGCCTACGTATATCGGCGTGAGGCGATCCTTAAGCGGTTAAAGGAGCATTTTGCTGTACTTATCCTGTGGATCATAGGAATGCAGTTCGTTCAGCACTCCTGTGACCTGTTTTCAGCAGACAGCTGAAGCCCGCTGTCGGCTAACGTCACAGTGACAGCCCAGGCTCGGGCAAGATTGCGATCATATGGTGGGGATGCACTCACATACCTGGACCGGTACCTGGCTCAGCCTCACAGTGAGCTGCTCAGAGCCTGAGTCGGCCGCCCCCACCCCCTCCACAGCCCAGCATTCCAGTGAGCAAGGAGGGAGCAGAGCAGAGAGTCAATGACTGACAGTCACCAGCTCTCTGCTCAAGGAACTCTGAGAACCGAGCGATCGGCGATGTCAGATCGCTCGGTTTTCAGTCTTAGAGCCTGCGGGGACTGATGCAGTATCGGAGCGATGCTGCATTAAGCTAGGTACATATGATTCTACAAAAATCTTGATTCCCATACTTCTCTTTTAAAGGGAAAGTGCACCCCAAACGTGTTTGTTTTATTTTATATAGTTACATAGTTAATCTGGCTGAAAAAAAGTCCATCGAGTTCAACCAACAGAGAGGAAAAAAAAAACATCCTCAAATAGAAAACCTCCATATACACTATCCAATACCCAGAGGAAGGCGATATTTTTTGGATATCGTATCCATAATGGGGAGCCTTCCCCTTAACTGCTTAAGATCCGCCCTATAGCAGTTTTACTGCTACAGGCCAGTACCTCTGTGCCAGATCACGTATATATATATATATATATATATAGATATATATTGTATTTGTTGTATATGTATATTCTGGCCCTTCCGGATATGGGGCAGGCATGTGCGCCACCCGCGGCTAGCTCCTGCTGTGATAACACCCAGAGGGAGCCCAGTGGTACTGGGGACTCTTAGCCAATGAAGAGAGAGAGATTCCTGGCACAGTCGAGGCTCCCATCACTGGATCAACATGGGCTCAGGTGATTATTAGGGGGCCTGTGTGGGGACCAGCATACAGGTACTTCAGCTTTTACAAAAACTTTTAAGGGATTGTAAAGTGAATTTTTAATTTTATTTAAAATAACAAACATGTTATACTTACCTCCACTGTGCAGCTCGTTTTGCACAGAGTGGCCCCGAACCTGCTCTTCTGGGGTCCCTCAGCGGCTGTCTCTGCTTCCTCCCGCAGGTGCTTCTCACATTCACGCGAGCTCCCTCACATGGTGAGAAGCATCTGTGGGCGTGCTCCCGTGATACAGCCGGCGGCTATAGCCGCTCGCTGTATCACGCGGCCCCGCCCCCAGCGCTCCGCGTCAGTGGATGTGATTGACAGCAGCGCGAGCCAATGGCTGCGCTGCTTTCCATCCATCCACTCCAGCCAATCAGCGGCCAGGCTGAATGGTGGAAAGGACGTTGGGGGACGAGCACTGGACTTTCGAGGGGTGAGGTAAGTAAACTGGGGGGGCTGGGGGCGCAGGCACTGTCAGATGTTTTTTCACCTTAATGCATAGAATGTATTAAGGTGAAAAAACATTTACCTTTACAACCCCTTTAACTCTTGCCCCTGTTACTCACAACATTTGAAGTCCCCCCCTTAAGCTTAAACATTTTGTTTTACGTTTTTGGAAAGAGTAGCGAAGGTTAGAATTCTTGTTGGGTTTTTACTGATGCCTGTGCCCCACTAGAACAGGAAGCAGTCAGAATCTCTCCACTGAAAACCGACGCAGCCACTGCATCTAATGATTAGTAAGCTGCAATATATAAAATTTGGGGTTTTGAGTTTATTACTTTGTGAACAAAGCCGGGAACTGCACTGGGATTACGTAACTGCATTATCTCGGAGCCAGGGTCTCAGGCCAGAAGGTAGAAAGTGAACATGAATACCTGGACAAAGAAAAAAGTTCTTCAGCAGAATGTTGTCACCGTCATCTGAAGGAATGGCACAGGTGATAAATATCTCCTAAACGGTGCCTATTTATGCCTTTGAGTTTACTTCCTCTTTAACACTACCCTCAACCCCAAGACTGACAATACGCCTGTCTGCTGTGCCTCCTGTGTTCATTCGTCCAGAGTTGTGTCTCACTAATACAAGAGGTGTGTTACTGGAAAAAGCCTTAAAAAAATGAGCCCTCATTCAATCCGGCGCCATGCATGTCTGCAGACTTCCTTCCTCCTCACTTTTGGGCCTCGCTGGCTTTGCTGGGGCTCCAGGAGCCATTGTGATGAACCAGTGATGAGGGAGTGGGGGGAGAGAAGTCTGCAGATGTGCACGCTGCTGGATCCCGCTGGAGTGGGGAGTGGGAACGCACTTCCCATGGGGACACTGAACAGAGCGGAGGGGCCAGGAGCTTAGGCAGGGGACCCGAAAACAGGAGGTTCACAGCCACTCTGTGCAATTCCGTTGCACATGCCAGGTAACTATAGAAATTTTTTTTTCTTCTTTTATTTAAAAAAAAAAAAAAAATACATTTACAATCACTTTAAGAGGCTGCAGCACGGGGAGATCACTTATGAACACAACCAGGAACTGCACTGGGATTACATAATTGCGTCATCTCTGAACCAGCATCTCAGACCAGAAAGTGACCATAAATACCTGGATAAAGAAATAAAAAAGCAGGTGAAAGCACTGTCAGTGGGAGTACTGTGATCTCATTAGAAATCCCTGGAAGTGTTAATTTTAATGAGCATGCATGCACTTAAAATGGACCCTTCCCCCTTTCACTGGAGATCACAGCTGTATACAGTTCTGCATGCTGATATGAAATCATCTTAAAATCATTATATAAATAAACATATATTTATTTACAGTTACTGTTTTTCCACTTCCTGTTGAGTGAGGCACTGGTGATGTAACCAGGGCCTCACAGATGCATCCTGGGAAGTTCCTGTCACATGCTCCTGGAGGCAGGCCCAGAGGTCCAGGAAGTAAAGGGCGATGGATTCAGTTGTCCTTAGTAAAATGGACATCTGTCAAAAGAATAGGGAAGAAAAGAAAAATAAGTTATGCAAAGAATAAAAAATCTGCAATTATCTGTAAGTATATATTTGTAGCTTGCCACTTATAAACATTTCCAAAGCTGCTTTTGCTCTAATTTTTAGGGTAAGAGTATAATTGCTATTTAGCATGAAAAAATATGTCAGCTTCTAGGTCCACTTTAACTCCTTTCTGCCAGTGGAGCCAGTCCTTAAATGGGATCATAATGCTGGAGTCCAGTAGGGGGTCTACTAATGATGTGATCACTGTGGATGGCTGTCCCTGCGGATTTAGAGCCCATCCTTCTGGATTCCAGTCCAGCACCATGACAGTATGGTCACAGTGCTGGAGGTGTTGAGTGAGCACTCTCCCAGCAAAGAATGGAGAAACTGGGTGTACCCATATATATATAGCAGCATGGCGTTAAATCCCACTTCTGTGCTGTCACACATATGCATATGGCTGGAAAAGGGGTTAAGGATTTTTTTTCTTCCTTTAACAAAACAATAGTTCATCAAAACTTTTTTGGCCTCAAGCTAAATCCCTCTGTAAACACTGATATGTAACCAACTCATGACTCTCGGAACATACTGCCCTAAATTACATGAATGTAGTAGCCTGAGCCTCATGAAAATCATCCTTAAAGTTTATATAATGCTACATGGTGTTTGTTCTGTATGTCTCCAGTGGACTTACCAGCCCCTTCTGTAATTCATACACCCTTCTCATGATGTACAGGCTTCTCATGACTTTGCTGATGTGCAATTACACTATGTTATATTAAGCTAGCCAATAAAGTTTGCTTATGAAACTGTGCAGCTACAATTTCCTGTTACCTTGAATCACACACATTGGGGGTTATTTACGAAAGGCAAATCTACTTTGCACTGCAAGTGCACTTGGAAGCGCAGTCGCTCTAATTCTAAGAGGAAGCTCTGCTGATTTTATCATCCAATCATGTGCAAGCTAAAATGCTGTTTTTTATTTTCCTTGCATGTCCCCCTTCGGATCTACAGCGACTTTACTTCCAAGTGCACTTGCAGTGCAAAGTGGATTTTCCTTTAGTAAATAAACCCCACTAGCATATATGTACTGCAAATTTGTGCATAGGTGTAGCGCCTCCCCCATAAGGGCCACTGGAAGATGACTGTATCCAAAGGTTGCCCTGACCTTGCAAGCCACCCGAAACCGCTGACACCCTGGGTTTGGATATAATTAAAAGTAATAATGCAATCACACAGACACCAGACTGGAGAAAAGTAAATGTGTATTTTACTAAAGATTCTTTTGTCAAATAAGAACAAGGAATGCTAAGGCCAATATCCTTAGTAATAAACGTTGGTCTTAGTAAATATATAAAGGGCATACAATGCAGAGAAAAATCACAAGTCAAAAGGTAGTAACGAGTGGGTACTATTGACACCAGGTATAAAAGGGAAGAGACATACCTTCTTTGTGTCAGACTGTTCCCTTTTAAACTCTTGAAAAAAAATCTTCTTTTCCCTCCCCTGCAAAGTAAAGGTCTAATGTGCTAGTATGCATTGTCAGTCGGTCATGGCACTGTCTTCTGAAGAAACGGCACGGGTGGCCATTTCTTCAGAGCGCCTTCCTAAGCAGCGCACATTTAGGCGATATTTACAGTACCTATAGGTAAGCCTCATTCTAGTCATACCTATAGGTATAAAGTATACATGGAGGTTTACAACCTCTTTAAATCCTTATGCCACAGGCCCAGAGAATTTGTGGCACAATTCTAAAACAACAATTTGTAAGAAATGCAATAATTAACATCTGCTTAGAGTTCCCCTTAACGTCCTTAGCAGCTCGGGTGAGGACAACGCTGGATCCTTGGACAGGTAAGTGTCCTTATATTAAAAGTAAGAAGGTACAGTATTTGTAGCTGCTGAGTTTTATTTTTTATTTTTGGCGCTGGGGGAATTACGATGGCACTGGAGCTCCTCTTTAACTCATAGTATCCCTGACCAAATTCCCTATTATTCCCTCATGTACAACCACTGCCTGATAATTGGTGAATACAGCTGATATAAATGATAGTTAGAAAACTGATACTAACCACCAAAGTCTCTTTTGATAACATTGAATAGTGTATGAGAGTTGTGGTTTCTGTCCTCTCAGTTTTACTTATGCTATTTAAGATTCTGTAAGCCTTTAAACAAAACTGAATTTACACTTTTTGCCCCTCTAAGGCTGCATTCACACCTGAGCGTTTTCACCTCATCAAACGCCCCTAAAACGGCCCAAAACCCCACTCGTCCCTTGCAGGAGAAGTACAGTAGGACCAGGTTTACACCTTTGTGTCTACATTTTCCTGCTTTTTTTTTTTAATTTTTCAATGGGCATTTTCATATGACCAGCGTTTTTTTGTTTGGCCAATAAAAGTCAAATAAAGTAGAGGTTGCAAGGGAGCGGGACATTTTTGTGTGCTAAAACACATGAAATGCAGGTTACATGTGTTTTCCATACGCTTCCATTGAAGTCTATAAGGCATGTACTATTTTTCCCAATGCATGGCAGTGTAGCTCATAGGTGTAAAAAAAAAAAACATAGAAAACATTGGCAATCTTCTTGCTGTGCTTTAAGGAGCATTGGGAAATATGTGTTAAATTGCAAAATGGTATGGGCCTAAAGCCTGGTACACACTAATAATCTTTTTTCGTTCAACGCAATGGGTTGAACAAAAAGAAAGCTGACAGCTCCAGTCAGAGCCGATGTACTAAAGATCGGACATTAGTACAGCGATCTCCCCTGCCGATCTGTTTGAGCTGTCCCCCAGCCAGAACATTCCAATCAGAGCTCCCCCAGCCAGAACACTCCATTGGTTGAGAGCGCTGATCGGGAGCCAGTCGTCTGCTGGTTTTCCAGCATGCACGTGCGACAGAAACCAGCCAAACAGCTGACTTCTGTTAGACCAGCTGACATTCAACTGCTGGTTTTCCAGCATGCACGTGCAACAGAAACCGGCCAAACAGCCGGCTTCTATTAGACCAGCTGACATACACACGAGCCAAACGTCGGCCGGTTTTTATTGAACTGGCCAATGTCTCCTGTCATTCGACCCATATGTGCTAGGCTTAAAGTGGTTGTAAACCCTCCCCCACAACTTAGTCCCATGTAAATGAGCATAAAAATCCCTAATGAACACTGCTTGTAGATATCTCTCTATTACTTGCTTAGTATTGTTGTAATCCTTTTTGTTCTTTAGAATGAAGTCACTGAGCATGCCCAGATCTCCCCTGATTTACGGCACACTCTCTATGTCTTATCCATCTGTTATCAGGACTTCCTAAGGCACAACACTTAACTCTCAGGAGACTTCTGACTCATTCAGAGCTTCCTCCTACACACCATGTGACCATGTGACATGACATACAATGTAAACCTGGCCATTACTGCAGTCTTATCAGCTGAAGCTGATAAGACTGACAAAGGGAAACATTAGACATCAGCACAAGTAAATACTATGAAATAATACAAGTCAGCTATGAACAGGGAAGCAGGGTTGCCATAGAAACGTTGGATTGAGAAGGAGGCTTAGTTAACAGTACAGGAAGTGCTCAATGTAAGGGAGGAAATACACTCCATTGTGAACTCAGAAAACAATACTTAAGATGGCGCTGCCTAACCCCTGGAAACAAGTTTTTTAAAGTTTCTTTAAACAGTAAGTAATATGCGGCTTGAGCTGGATTACAGTGGCTATAGTTTGATAATTACTTATTATAATGGACTAAATGAAGAGAAGCATCAGAGTGGGAGAGTTTACTTCCTCTTTAAGTATCCAAATTCTTCTTTCACAGCATGTTGCAGTCCCTAATATTTTTATCACAACAGCTTTAAAGTAGTAATGAAGACTGAACATTTTTTACCTTAATTCATGCTCTGCATTAAAGTGATTGTAAAGCTTGTTTTTTTCATTACAGTAATCAACATGTTATACTTACCTGGTCTGTGCAATTGCACAAAGCGGCCCAAACCTCCCCTTCTGGGGTCCCCTGACAGTGATCTCGGCTCGTCCTCTGCTGTGTCTGGCTCCATAGCAAGCTGTGTGCTATGGAGGCAGACTGGCAGGCTCGATCCCAAGCAGGGATGTGTGTGCCTATAGACACACACAGTGTGGCTCGACCCCACCCCCTCACTGGATTTGACTGACAGCAGTATGAGCCACTGGTTCCCATTATTGCCAAGTCTCCTGCGAGAAGAGAGAGATGGGAGAGCTGCTGCAGATGGCCACAGTGCTGGAGATCAGGCTCAGGTAAGTATTTAAGGGGTGGGAGAGGCATAAACACTTGAAAGTTATTTACCTTTGAATCATTTTAGGGTAAAAAATATCCCAGCAGCAGAGTCATAGGCTGTGAGGAGGGAGCGGAGGGGGGGCTCATGCCACATACACACAACCGGACTTTCCGTCAGAAAAGGTCCGACGGTCTTCCCGATGGAGTCCCGACGCACTTTCGACAGAGTTACGACTGGCTTCCAAACGGACTTGCTCACACACGAACGGACCAAAGTCTGTTCGTTTTGAACGTGATGACGTACGACGGGACTAGAAAAGGAAGTTCAATAGCCAGTAGCCAATAGCTGCCCTTGCGTCGTATTTGGTCCGTCGGACCAGCATACAGATGAACGGTTTTCCCAATAGGAATTGATTCCGTCAGATAAATTTGAAACATGTTCTATTTCTAAGTCCATTGGAATTTTTTAAGAAAAATGTCCGATGAAGCCGTGACATGATCGTAATATCTGACGGAATGATTCCGTCAGACCTTTTCTGCCAGAAATTGCATTTGTGTGTGCGTGGCATTACCAGCACTGTGTGTATCTATGGACACACACACAGCTCAGTTTGGTAGCATGTACTCACAGATGCCTCCTTAGCAACCAGCTTGCTACAGGAGGTGCCCAATAGAGGGGGGTGCAGACTTCCAGAACAGGAGGAAATAAACCCTTCTGTACAATATCATTGCACAGGGCTAGTATGTATTACCTCCTTTTTATCCAAAAAATAGCCTCTAGTATCACTTTAACTGCAAATTAAAAATAAAAATAAAAAGCAATAACACTGATATGGCAAAATAGCTGATCTTCTATCAATTTATCAAAAGCATGCTCCTGTGTATTTCCTTGACACCTAGCAGAATATAAAAAAGGAGATGCTGATGCTTTTTGTAATTATTTTTTCATGTTTTGTATGAACACATTTCTCTGGTTTTACAACACAAAGCTGCAGTGTAGACAGGCCGGAGCCTTCGCTGCAGTCGGAGATTATCTGTGAACATAATACAGAATACATCTTCTGCTCAGACTCTGGGTTTTCATAAGCAGTCACAAAGGTGGCTGTTCAGATGAAGTATGCCTTGTTATAGAAAGCCAGGGGTTGTCTCAGCAGCCTGTAAGGGCAGGAGGTTCACTTGGAAAAATTGTATATTAGAAAATGCCTAGCCGGTATCTATCTAACCCAAGCTGGAAAAGGAATTTCCTACAGACAGGGCTAAAATACCAGACTGTAATGCATACATTGTTAAAGTATTTGTGAAGCTTAACAATGAACTTATTTTATTGTTGTATCTGTTTGTTATAGAGGAACTGCAGTCTGCTCGAATAATTTGTAATAAAAACATCTTTCCCATTCTGAAGCTTCCCTCCAAACACTTTCTTATATGATTCCGTACTTACCAAATATGCTGCAGAAATGTCTCCCCACTAAGTCTGGCTGAATCCATTTTAACTGTGGGCAGGTGAAGCTGCTGCCTGTTCACTTCTTGGATTTACATGACACACAGAGGCACACCTCCAGCTCTGCAGCCCTGCAGCTCTCATTGGCCCTCTTATGACTCAGAGTTAGAGAGAGCGCTGTGCAAGCCTAGGCTAATGGCCAGATAAGAAACAGAAAGTGGGCTGTGTAAGGTATTTACTGGCAGAAAAAAATGTTTTACTATCCAAAGTTAAAACAACAAGGGCAGAAGATTTAATAGATGGAAAGTTGATAAAATGACTGAATGTCCACTCGAACGTGGTACTAAACCCAGGACCCTGCATTCACTATATCTGGCCCCACACAGTACACACAACATGGAACTGCAATTATTTTAGTAAATATAAACTGTTAAATACCTTTTCTCATCAGCAGTATACAGTATAGCAGTCTTATGACTTCTATCAGTGTCCCAATCAACATCCGCCTGGAAGAAAATCACCTGGCTTTTAGGAAAAAACTCAAGACCTTCCTCTTTTAGCAGATGATCAAAGCTCGCCACAGCGCCTAGAGGCGATTCAGTTCGCATTGTGCGCTATATAAGTATTTCATTCATTCATTCATTCAGTGTCTGGTTTTAGCTTGTAGGGAGAGTTTTCATTCTCCTCTAACTGCAGGACCCCTGATCCTCTGTCTAGACAGTGCTGATTGGCCGTGTGCTGATCACATGCATCCCCCCAAGGAAAAAAAACAACTCTCTAGCAATACACACCAAATTGAGCATGTGCAGAGTGTTCCCAGGGTTCTGTTTTATCAGCAGAAGGATCGGGGACTGTGGAAGAAGGAAAAGATCAGAGAAAACAATCAAATAGCCTTTTTACACAATGCAGAGGATTAACCCCTTAGGTTCCACAGTGAGTAAAACAAGCATGCTATGCTGCATATACAGACTGATTTTACTGTTGTGGGTTTAGTAACACTTTAAGTGTGTCAGGGCTGGCTTAGCCCTTCCTTCTCTGGGCTGGCTGCTCAGCTGTCGGCTAATTGCTAGCTCTCATCTCTCTCCACAGTTACCAGCTGTTCCTGATCATGCTCGTCTGACCTGCCTACTTAAAGCTGTCCAGCTCACTTCATCTCTGCCTTCGCCTTGGTCACATCACAAGAAACCATCTCCTGCGGTTCTGTTTAAAGACTGGCTTGCTGACATCCCTTCTGGCTCCTTATCCTGCTTGCTGTTACTCCACTTAGATCCCTGACTTCTGGCCTGGCTGACTACCCGATCTGGTTATTGAACTCTGGCCTGGCTGACTACTCAATCCGGTTACTGGACTCTGGCTATGCTTTGACTACACTTTCTCTATTTACCTTTTTATTTAACAAACAAGTGTGATTTAATTGTACTTCTGTCTCGGTCTGATTCATGATTTCTGACAGTAGGCGAAGGCCATGAATTCAGAAGATACAGTCAATCCACTTGTTGGTAATATATTTTTTCCAGATTGGATGAGCAAGATCACGCATGAAAGAGTTTGCCATGGCGTTACAAATGCTCCTGAATCGCACGGCTCACCTGGAATCCCCCACTGTGGCTGCTCCAGTACAACCTGAGTCGCAGGCCGTACCTGCTGCTGCGCCAGTCTCTGTGCAGGCACCCGCCTCGAGTATTACCTCTATAAGAGGTATGTCTGGTTCCACTCCGCTTCCCCAGCGATTTGGGGGCGTTCCATTTCAATGCAGAGGGTTTCTCAATCAGGTTGAGATATACTTCTAGATGCTGCCCCAGGCGTTTCCCACGGACAGAAGAAAAGTAGGTTTTGTAATATCTTTGCTTTCTAAAGCCGCGTACACACGGGCGGACTGTATGGCCTACTTAGTCCGTCTAAACACATTTCAGCGGACAGTCCGCTCGTGTGTGGGCTTCAGCGGACTTTTTCAGCGTGCAGTCTGCCGTACTAAGTATTTCGGATTTTTCAAAATTCTGTCCGTCATACTTTGGTTTCAGCGGACAATCTGCTCGTCAGTAGGCTAGTCGGACGGACTAAGCATGACACATGCCCAGAAAGGATTTACAGGGCGGAAGCGCTCGGTTTTGTAAAACTAGTGTTCGTATTGAAGCTAGCATATTCGTCATGCTGCTAATTTTGTGTTTTTTTAATATAGCCCATTCTTTTCTTCTTCATAATGCAAGAAAAGTGAAGTAGCTTTGCTGCTTATATTCACACAGAGTTATCACAAATGTTTTTATTCATCCTCATCCTATGATTAATATTCCAATTTGAGAAAAAAAAAAAAAATTATATATATATATATATATATATATATATATATATATATATAAAATTTTATAATTTATCTATTACTATATATTTTTGGAACTACTATTGTTAGTTTAAAATGATTTATTTATTTTGCTTTTTTTTTGTGGGGGGGGGGGTTTAAACAAGATGGACTTGCGTTTTTTTTGGCCAAGCAGACTATGTAAGTAGAGATAGATAGATAGATAGATAGATAGATAGATAGATAGATAGATAGATAGATAGATAGATAGATAGATAGATAGATAGATACCCAAACCAGAATTTTAGCTTACACATGATTAAATGTTCAAAATCAGCAGAGCTTCCCCTCATTTCAAATGTTAGCCTCAAATTTACAGCGACTGCACTTCCAAGTGCACTTGCAGTGCTTTAAAAATTGCACTTGAAGTTAGCATATTTATATTAACATGAACGTGTGTTTTGTAAATAACCCCCAGAGTCTTTTGACATGTACCTGCCTACTCACAAATAAACTCTGTTTTTTTAAGCCCTAAAAAAAAAAAAAATTACAATATTTTTGGAAATAATAAATATTTATTTTTAGTCTGTACAAAACAAAATCATGAGGGAGGCAACACTGGAGACAATTTTGACGTTTGTGAAGTCTTTTGTCCCCCAGGCACACATCAAGTGAGTGGCCACCAAAATTCAGATCCTGTGTAACATGAAAATAGGGAGCACAACATGGTCCTAGAATCCCACAGACCAGGAACAGCAGCAGATGAGATCTATGTCCCCAGACTGTGGTACTACAACAGCCTGCGTCTTCTGTCAGAGCAGACTGAAGCCAGGCAGTCACTTCCGACTCTTCCGTCTAGCCTTCCCTCCACGCTTCGCTGGAGGCTGTGCCTCTGGTGGTGGACTTGTGGTAGGAGGAGGAGGAGGAGGAGGAGGAGGAGGAGTAGGGTCTGTGTTGTACAGTCTGGTGGTTGGTGTTAGCTCACCCTTCAGACCCCGTTGAATAGTGTCAAAAAAAATCGCTTCGCACAAGTTGCGCTGTCCCTTCTCCATTTCAAGCAACTTGCTTGCCAAATATGTAGCGTAGGCCTCCTCAGGATTGGGGGGTTTACTCAGCACTTGGCTGGCTTGGCGTATAAGTGCCAAGGACTCCTCCTCTGTCTGCGTCATCCTCCTGGGCCTTTTGCTGGCTAGGCGGAGGGGAGGGACCTGACTAGGTCCGACTCCTGCTGGGCCCAGCTAGCTCCTGCGTGTGGCTGGTCCCGGCCTCCTCCTCCATACCACTGGTCCCGGCCTCCTCCTGGGTGAGCTCATCCTGTGTAAAAAATAAAGAAATAAATAAAATATGTCTATATTTTGAAATCATCAATCACTGACAATTTTACAGTTCTCACTTGCAAATACATTTGTCTTGAAATACAAAAGGCTATCATTTTGACACCATCTTTTTTCCATCAGTTCACCAAGATTTGAGCCACATTTGTGTAAACTACTGTATCCTTATATCTAATTTAATTTGTGATGAAATCCTAGATTTGGAAGCAATTCAAACATTGAACTTTACATCATTAATATTTGAGCAATCCTAACTTTAGAAACTAAAATATACCTGGCTCCAGCTGGGCGCATCAACTTCGTCCAGCAAGGAAGGGTCTGGATCTTCCTGGGGTGGCTCACCTGAGGTGGAGGGAAGGGTAGACGGAAGAGTGGAAAGTGACTGCCTGGCTTCTAACGTGTCATCCAAAAAACGCAGCCTGTCGTAATACCACAGCCTAGGTACATATATCTGATCTGCTGCTGCTCCTGATGTTTGGGACTCTAGGATCTTGTTGTGCTATCGCCTATACATGTTACGCAGGCCCTGAATTTTGGAGCTCACAAACTTAAGGTCTGCCTGGGGGAGTCGGGTTTTCACAAACTGCAAAATTGTCCCCAGTGTCTTCTTCCGGCCAGGACGGCTGGAATATAATGGGTGCTTGGAATCCCACAGGCTCCTGTGCATCTCAAACATATCTATAAATGTTGAGAGGAATGCCTCCTCCTTAAAGGGGTCCGGAGTGTACTTTTGCATTTTGATTTCTGAAAAAAAAAAAAAAAACATAAATACTAATGTCAGACCAAATGCACACTATTTATATTGTGACAATGTAGGCGAGACACACACTACACCCACACTACCCCCACACACACACTACCACACAAACTACCCACCCCCACACACACTACCACACACACTACCCCCCACACACCCACCCCCACACACACTACCCCCCCACACACACACTACCCCCCCACACACACACTACCCCCCCATACACCCACCCCCACACACACTACCACACACACTACCCCCCCCACACACCCACCCCCACACACACTAACACACACACTACCCCCCCACACACACACTACCCCCCCATACACCCACCCCCACACACACTACCCACCCCCACACACCCACCCCCACACTACCACACAAAACACCAACCCCACTCAACCACCAACCCACATGAAAATCAACTAACCATCCACAAGGTGAAATCCAACTATATACATTCCTAAAGCAGGCCTAAAACCCTAGAAATAAAAAGATAACCATCTTACCGTCGCGTGTATCACTCGCTGCTTCCATTCGGACAAACGTACGGCCTCGCGGTAACGCTTTATATACAGCGCATGCGTTTAAGCTCCGCCTGCGTCGCCCACGTTGCCCGCCCCTGACGTTCCGTGTGACCGTATATCCCCGCCCCTTTTACCCTCGTTCCGCTGTGGGAGATTGATAGATGAAAATGGCGGACGGAATTTCAGTGAGCAGCGCGGAGGAAAGCCCTGAACCCCATGCTTCCGGTGCAAGGAAGAGGTATAAGGCCACAAACATGGCCTTTGAAGAGATGGTGGAGATGGTGGATATACTGCGAAGGGAGGATTACGATGGGGAAAATGGCCCGTATCCCAAACCCAATATCAGAAAAAATGGCATCATGAATATAGTTGTGAGCACTTTGGAAAGCAAATTTGGGGTCCGAAGAGCCAAAGATCAGCTCCGGAAACGATGGTCCGACATCAAATCCAGGGAGCCGGACCAATACAGGAGAATCAAAAAGGCCCTGAAAAAAAGTGAGTACTCTGCGCTTATCGTGACGGTCGGACATAATCCTTCGTATAGGTGTATACGATATATTTGTAAATCTGGCGAATTTGATCGTTCGTGTGGTTAATAGTTCATGTAATGAGCGAATATGCTCGTCCGTATATGTGGACGTAAATAGCATGAATTTGTATATGGTGTAAATTTATCTGGTGTTGGATTAGATTTTAATTAGTTATTAATTTTTTTTGTATTGTTCATGATAAACTGAATTGTCACACTCAGTTTAGGATATCTTTGTGTACATGTCTTTATAGCTGCAGCTGTTTCATAAATTTATTCAGTGTAATGTAGTCTAAATAAAAAAAAGAGATAGATAGATAGATAGATAGATAGATAGATAGATAGATAGATAGATAGATAAAATGCTGGTTCAACATCTGGACTGGGAATCATTTAGTGTAGTTTGGGACATCATAGAACATTTTTTGACATAATCACACACAGGTACTCCAGGGGATGATTCGAGTGTGTCCGTCTATGAAACTTGGACAAAAGATATAAAGTATCGCAGTTTGGTTAAAGGCTAGGTTCACATTGCTGCAATGTACGAGATCAAATGTGATTTGCACCGCACTGCAGTGCAAATCACATGTGATCTCTGTGTGATGCGATTTCAGCCATACATATAGTATGGCTGAATTCGCATCGCATCCGGCCCAAACTTGTACATGGCCCTTTTTTTAGTCCACAGCAGAATCGGATCACATGGGTGTTCACACCATGTGGTCCGATTCCTGTCCGAGTTTAAAGATTGCACTGTGATATGAGAAATTATTTGAAGGTGTCAATAAAACTTTACACTGACACTCCCAGCAGGTCACATAGGGCAGTGTGAACTGCCTCCGGGAGGCATGCGATGCGTGAAACCACAGTAGATTTGCAGCGTTCGCACATCGCAGCAGTCTGAACACAGCCTAACTAAAAAAAATTCATTTTAATGATGTATTAAACTAGGATCTTGTAATAACCAGCTAATAATTGTACACCACTTCAAACCAATGTTTCATATTCCAATTTCTGAACTCAAATATCACTATGCTTAAAAGTATACCTTTTTTTTTGTTTTTTTCATTCTCATAGGGGAACAAAGACTCAGACAAGAGGCGGAGCAGCCCAGGACCCCCCGACCTCACCAGCCTGATTGGGCAGTTAGCCCAAGCCCAGTGTCCGAGCTGGAGCAGCCCAGCCCAGTGTCCGAGCTGGAGCAGCCCAGCCCAGTGTCCGAGATGGAGCAGCCCAGCCCAGTGTCAGAGATGGAGCAGCCCAGCCCAGGGCTAGATGTGGAGGAGGAAGAGGTGGTGGAGATACGCACCCCACAAAGTGAGTGTCTGACAACCCAGCTTAAGGTAAACAATTAATGGCTGTATATTTTAACAAATTTTTTTATCTACACATGTTTTTAGGTGATGATCTGGTTATGGAGGGATAAGCCGCGGAGCCATTTTCCTCTGACAGTGCCCAGAGACTGATTGGTCAGATCATGGCCTGGAATGGCAAGATTGATGAAATGCAGAACAAGATGCAAAACATGCAACGAGAACTGGACACTATGAGGCAGGAAATGAAGAACATGATCAATGTTTTAGGGAGAATCTAAGCCCCTTTTCCCTAAAACGAAAGATCATGTTCTTCATTTCCTTGTAAAAAGGTTTTTAATGTTTTTATAACATTGTTTTTAGAGGCCAAATTTTGAAGATGCACACGGTGTGTCAACATGTGCTATGTACCATCAGAGGATCGCAATGTACGCATTTTGTGTTTGCAAACCCTTCCTCATTCTAGTATGTGAGAGGAAGGGATTGCACCCACCAAACACGTCCATTGATCACTCATGATGGTAGATAGCACATGTTGACATTACCAATTTTTGGTGTGCATCTTCAAAATTTGGCTTTACCCCTTGTTTTCTGTAAATAGTTAAAAATTTGATTTTATGTATTTTTTTATTTTATTATATATATATATCTATATCTATATCTATATATATATATATATATATATAGAGAGAGAGATAGAGAGAGAGAGAGAGAGAGAGAGAGAGAGAGAGAGAGAGAGAGAGAGAGAGAGAGAGAGAGATATATATATGTTTACAAAAAAAAATGTTTACAAAAACAAAACAAAAAGAAAAATATCTAAAAAAGAGGCACTGGTTGGAATGTGCACTATTAAAAATTAAAAAAAAAGATGTGTGTGTGTGTGTGTCTACTTCTTTCAATACTCAATACCAGTTTGGGAAGTCATTTTGTGTTTTCTGTCACAAAGGGCCTTATTTACTATTGGCAAAAACCACTTTGCAATACAAATGCACTAGGACAGGAATATGCAATTAGTGGAAATCCAGCTGTTGCAGAACTACAAGTCCCATGAAGCATAGCAAGACTGACAGCCACAAGCATGAGACCCAGAGGCATGATTGACTTGTAGTTTTGCACCAGCTGGAGGTCGGACAATTGCATATCCCTGAATTAGGAGAATGTAGGAGACAAGCACCTTGAAAAGCAAACAAGAACCAAACTTAAAAATTTGATCAGACAATACATATTTAAACAAAAAGAAATTTTTATTGGTCAGCTGGCATTGGAATAGCCCCCCTACCATTAAAATAGGTGACATACCGGTCACGCACCTCACGTGCTGTTTGGGGGGCTAAGCCAGGATGGGCATGATCCAGCCCTGTGAGTTCTGGTAATATTAGTCCGGCCTCAGGCCCAATTGGTTGCAGATACTGGTTTCCAGAAAGTTTTCGTAAAAAATTGTGCAAAATGCAGCAGCAAAGAATGACATAGTTCAGTTTGTACTCTGCCAAGTTTATTGCTGTCATAAACAGACGGAACCGGCTGGCCATAATACCAAAGGCATTCTCCACAACCCTTCTTGCTCTGGCCAGCCGGTAATTAAAAACACTCCTCTCCGGGGTGAGGGTCCTTTGGGGGAAGGGCTTCATCAGATGGTCACTCAGACCGAACACTTCATCAGCAATAAAAACAAAAGGTAGACCCTCCACATTATCGGCATCTGGTGGCAAGTCCAGGCCACCAGTGATGAGACGGTGGCAGAACTCGGTCTGCCTAAACACTCCTCCGTCAGACATCCCGCCGTTCTTCCCCACATCCACATACAGAAAATCACATTGTGCTGACACCACCGCCATTAACACCACACTATGGAACCCCTTATAATTCCAATAGTAGGACCCCGAATGGGGTGGGGGCACAATCCTCACATGTTTCCCGTCGATCGCCCCTCCACAGTTGGGAAAGTCCCAACGAGCAGCGAATTGGGAAGCCACAGTCTGCTATTCCTGTGGCGTGGAAGGAAACTGGGGAGTCAAACACAGGAAAAAAAAAATTGTCATTAAATCAAAACAATTCATAACAAATAAAACTCAAAAACATTTTGGAACAACAGTTAAACAGAAATATTGAAAATGTTTTTCTGCAAAAAAAAAAAATAGACGGCCCAATTCACAGATTACTCAGCCCTCTGATGGACCAGGGGACATAAGTTAGGTGGGTGAGTGGGGTGGGGGCCTAATTAATGAGTATACAATCCCTGCAACCAATTTGAGTGGGATGGGGGCCTAATTAATGAGTATACAATCCCTGCAACCAATTTGAGTGGGGTGGGGGCCTAATTAATGAGTATACAATCCCTGCAACCAATTTGAGTGGGGTGGGGGCCTAATTAATGAGTATACAATCCCTGCAACCAATTTGAGTGGGGTGGGGGACTAATTAATGAGTATACAATCCCTGCAACCAATTTGAGTGGGGTGGGGGCCTAATTAATGAGTATACAATCCCTGCAACCAATTTGAGTGGGGTGGGGGCCTAATTAATGAGTGTACAATCCCTGCAACCAATTTCAGTGGGGTGGGGGACTAATTAATGAGTATACAATCCCTGCAACCAATTTGAGTGGGGTGGGGGCCTAATTAATGAGTATACAATCCCTGCAACCAATTTGAGTGGGGTGGGGGCCTAATTAATGAGTATACAATCCATATATATATATATATATATATATACACAAAGGGTGTATACAAAGAGTATACAAAGGGTGGGGGGCAGTAAAACAGTACAATGGAGCTGACAATATGAATTAGAGAAAAACAGTCTCGGCTGTGGGTGTATAGGGGCCCAGGATTGCATGCTGGGGACGTTAGTGAAAGCAAATATGCACGTGGGACACAAAAAGGTAAAAGCTATAAAAAAAATGACACAAAAAAAAAAAAAAACATAAAAAAAAAAAAACATAAAAAAAAAAAAATTTGCATGCATTCATATAAAGGGGACATTCACAGCATATTCCTGTCATGGATATTAAAAGTCATGATGAAATTAATATAAACATACAATGCATATAATGCAATATTAAAAGAACAAACTTACCTTCATATATTCCTTCTGCAGGACCCGAATAATGGCAGAACAGGTCTCTGGAATAATGATCCCCAGAGCCTGGGGGGAGATGCCTGTAGAGAACTTGAGGTCCTGAAGGCTTCTCCCTGTCGTCAAGTAGCGCAACGTGGCGATGAGCCTCTGCTCCGGAGTGATGGCTTGCCGCATGCAGGTATCCTGCCTGCTGATATAAGGGGTCAGCAAAGCCAGCAGACGGTGAAAAACGGGGTCCGTCATCCTGAGATAATTCCTGAAATCATCAGGATTATTCTCACGGATCTCACGGAGTAAAGGCATATGCGAGAATTGGTCACGCTGGCGCAACCAATTCTTTGTCCATGAACTCCTCCTCACCCTGTTCACAGACTGGGCTCGGGTCAAAGTACTAACCCCAACACCAAGCCCCAATATAGCACGAACTCGTTCCCGAGTACGTCCACTCTCCATGGCTTTGAAAAGGTCGGCTGGACAAACAAGCTTAACTGAACGCACTGAAGAACAGCCAGACCTATGAAGAACGACCTGAAACCCAGAAACGAGCGGACCAGAAGCGCCTAACAACAGGTACCAACTGATCCACGCGTACCGAAAGACAGATACAAACCTCACAGGTAGACTGCGCCGCAGAAAACGGACAAATTAAGCTGAAGTCTGAAAAGCGCGAATCGTCTCTAACCAAACTTCTACTAACGCAAAGTCAGCAGAAGGAGCCCAAAGGGTGCTTTGCTGTGTCTTGGACTTCCTATTTCTAGTCCCGTCGTACGTGCTGTACGTCATCGCGCAAGCTTTCGTCGGACTGTTTGGCTATCCGTGTGTGGTCAAGTCCGTTCAGTGGAAAGTATGACGGACTGTCCGTCGGATTGTATGACGGACTAAGTAGGCCATACAGTCCGCTCGTGTGTACGCGGCATTAGAGAGCCTTGGCCTGGGCTAACCCTCTATGGGAGACGCAAAAACCTGTTGTCTTCAGTTACCCTGAGTTTGTGGCCTCCTTTAACCACTTCCCGACCAGCGCACGACGATGTACGCCGACAGAATGGCACGGGCAGGCATATTGGCGTACATGTACGTCCAATATTCGTTGCCGCTGTGCCATCGGGAGCGCGCCGCCGGCGGCGCGCTCCCGCGCTGGTCGGGACCCCCGTGAGTCCGGTCGCGGGACCCGCGGACTCGATCGCCGCGGGCATCCCCGCGATCGTCTCACGGAGCGGCCGAATGGAGGAAATGCTGTATAAACAATATTTTCCCATTCTACCTAGCAACTAGTGACGCTGATCTCTGCTCCATGTGATTGGAGCAGAGATCAGTGTACACTAAATGAAAGCCCAACCCCCCCACAGTTAGTGACACACCCCTAGGAACACTTAACCCCTACACTGCCACCCACTGGTTAACCCTTTCACTGCCAGTGTCATTTACACAGGAATCACTGCATTTATATAGCAGTGATTACTGTATAAATGACAATGGTCCCAAAAATGTGTCAAAAATGTCCGATGGGTCCCCCACAATGTCGCAGTCACAATAAAAATCGCAGATCGCCGCCATTACTAGTAAAAAAAAAATAATAAAAAATTATTAATAAAAATGCTATAAAACTATCCCTATTTTGTAAACACTCTAACTTTTGCGCAAACCAATCAATAATCGCTTATTGCGATTTTTTTTTACCAAAAATATGTAGAAGAATACGTATCGGCCTAAATTGAGGGAAAAAAATGTTTTTTTTATATATTTTTGGGGGATATTTATTATAACAAAAAGTAAAAAATAATGCGTTTTTTTCAAAATTGTCGCTCTATTTTTGTTTATAGCGCAAAAAATAAAAACCGCAGGGGTGATCAAATACCACCAAAAGAAAGCTCTATTTGTGGGAAAAAAAGGACGTCAATTTTGTTTGGGAGCCACGTCGCACGACCGCGCAATTGTCAGTTAAAGCGACGCAGTGCCGAATCGCAAAAAGTGGTCTGGTCTTTGACCAGCAAATTGGTCCGGTCTGAAAGTGGTTAAAAGGGTATTTGACATTCCCGCACGCTCCTCTTCTGCTGCAAAGTGCCTCATGTCCATCAAACAGAGTACGAGAACTGTTGCCGACTACGCCATTGAATTCCGTACTCTGGCAGCAGAGGTTGCTTGGAACAATGAGGCCCTCGTGGCTGCTTTTTCTCATGCTCTCTTGGATTCCATCAAGGATGAGATAGCAGCCCGAGATATACCTACTGAGCTGGAGAGCTTGATCTCGTTTCCCATCCTCATTGACTCCAGACTCAGAGAAAGAATTTCTTTTAAGGAGCGCTTGCAGAAGCCTCCTGTACGTTTGCCTCCGAGCTTTGCAGTCCCACCCATGCCTCCCTCACCTTCCATGCCTCCTGGTACCGAGTCGGTCAGTGAAGATGAACCCATGCACCTGGGCTTCACGCGTCTCTCTGCGGATGAGAGAGCCTTTAGGAGGAGGGAGAGATTGTGCCTTTATTGTGGCCAGGCAGGTCACTTTTTGAAGTCTTGTCCTACCCGTCCAGGGAACGCCCGAACCTTGAGGTCCTGTCATGGACAGACCTTAGGTGGCGTTGTTTCGTCCCCAGTTATCCAGAAGGATAAGCCCCTGGTTTCGGTCACCCTTTCTTGGGCTGAGTCGTCCTTCAAGATACAGGCGCTAATCGACTGTTCATTGATGCTGCATTTGTTTCGCAGCACTCGATTCCGCTGCAGCTGTGTGAAACTCCACTTGCCATTGAGGCTCTTGACGGGAGACCTTTACAGTCTGCCCATGTGACTCATGAGACGGTTCTGTTGTCCATGGCCATAGGGGCTCTTCACCATGAGATAATCCAATTCCAAGTTATTTCCTCACCCAGGTTTCCGCTGGTTATTGGTTATCCTTGGTTACAGAGGTATAACCCCTCCTTTGATTGGCTCCGTGCTGAGGTTCTCTCCTGGTCACCACAATGCAGTGAAACATGCTTCCTGAAGGTATCCAAGGTCCTGTGCACCTCTTCACTCTCCTCCCTACCGCGATTTTAGCGATATCTTTGACAAAGGTCAAGCCGGTAGTTTGCCTCCACACCGTCTTATGATTGCGCAATTGGCCTTCAACCTGGTGCCATACCTCCCCGTGGTCGGGTTTACCCTTTGTCGTTCTTGGAGGATAAGGCAATGGAGGAGTATGTTGCAGACGCACTTTCTCAAGGTTTTATCCGCATATTTTTTTTTATAATTCTCCTTTAAGGAGGTATGGCAGGGGGTGTGTCCTATGCCTACATACTTTTGTTAATAGGTGTCCTTCATTCCCATCTCACAAAGTTGAGAGGTATGTGCACAGTTCAGACCAAATTTATGGCACTCGTTCTGTGCTACATGGTTCCCATGCGCATGTGTAAGCTGTAAATGTGGCTGAAGAAACAGGACCTAGAAGGAAGACTATGCAAAGATGGAAGCACCTAAGCCCAGCAGGAGGGGTGACAGCTCACCACTGGAGAATCCTGTTTGACAGGTTAGTCTGTCATAATGTGCTAGTATGCAGTGCATACTAGCATATTATGGCATGAACCTGCAGGGAGCACAATTATAAGAAAAATATTTTTTGCAGAGTTTAATACTGTTTAAATATTCAAAGCAAATCCACTCATCCATCCATGTCCCCATGGTTTATATTGTTGAGAAATCACTTTGGAAAACATGTCGTTAGCATTTCTAGCTGCAGTCATCTTGAATAAGGGCAGATGATTCATGTAGTATTTACCTCCTGTAATCCATCTGCCCTTAGCCTGGGTGTGCAAGTAAGAGGGTGGGCATAGTTTAGAAAGCCCCTCCCCCTCCTGAAGACTCCTGGGATGTATGACATAATTTTGGCCTAGGTCAGAAACCAGGAAGTAACTGAAGAAATGAAAAAAAAAAAAATGTAAAGAACAAGTAAATATAATATACATCCCTATCTAAATCAAAAATAGTTCATGTTGATTGAGAAAGTTTAGTTCTGCTTTAACATTACATAGAAGGCAAACACTAGGTAGGGCTTTTAAAGTGGTTGTAAACCCTTGCAAACCACGTTGACCTACAGGTAAGCCTAGATTAAGGCTTACCTGTAGGTCCAAGAAATATCTCACACGGTTTAGGAAATATTTGCAAAAAGACAGGCACCACTGTCCACGGCGCATGCGCCGTATACATGGTTGCGCAGGCGCACTGACACGCCGTTGCTAGCGGCCACATGCCGTTAGTGGCAGCTCCCGTGTGCACGCACGGGAGTGACGTCATCGCTGCTTCGGTGCTTTGATTTGCCGGAGCAGCGATACCCAGAAGAAGATGGACTCTCCGCGTTACAGGGGACAGCAGTGACATCGCTGGCTCCTGTGTCAGGTAAGTGACACATAATGGGCTACCATGCATTATGCTTTACCTTTGCAGGGAGACAAAGAAGAAGTAAACCCATCAGGGTTTACTTCCTCTTTAAGCAAGTAAGAAGCTAAACAGCAATTTCTTAAGCTAAAGCCCCATACACACTATCAGATTTTCTACTGGATTTTTTCCTTCAGATTTACCAAAACTATATAATATGAGGTCAAACTTTAGGAGTTTAAATTTGTATGCAATCAGGCAGGCTCTTGCACTACATGGTTTTAGCAAATCTGAACACAAAAATCTGCAGAAAATCAGATAGTGTGTATGGGGCTTTAGTGAATGGTAACATAGAATAAACATGAAGTAGGTGTTATCCCAATTTGGCTGCACAAGGGGAAATACATGTTAAGGAGGTACATAGCCCCCAATAAGAAATAGAGAGTATGTCGTTCACAAAAACTCTTAAATGTGTGCAGCTGAGACCTGTTTTTGTCTATGTTTTGGAATGTTTTAAATTAGGTCCCTGCTGGGCTAATTAGTTTGATGTATGCACTTGTGGTACTGTAGGCAGATCAAAAAAGGATGTAGCAGCTCACAGACCAATGGCAGCTGCAATGAACATGACACACCATATTTGTTAAGGCTACAGTTTTTCAAAAAGAGTCAAGTATATTTGGAGCTTTTTTTTTTTTTTTAATTAACTACTTAAGGACTGGAAGATTTACCCCCTTAATGACCAGGCCATTTTTTATGATACAGCACTGTGTTGCTTTAACTGACTGCACAGTCGTGCAACAACATACCCAAACAAAATTGATGTCCTTTTTTCCCCACAAATAGAGATTTATTTTTGTGGTATTTGATCACCTCTGCAGTGTTTAAAAAAGAGCGTAAATTTTGAAAAAAATATGTATACATTTTTTACATTTTGCTATAATAAATATCCCAAAAAATGTATTTCTTTATCAGTTTAGGCCAATATGTATTCTTCCACATATTTTTTTTATTTTTTGTAAAAAATAAAATGCAATAAGCATATATTGATTGGTTTGAGCAAACATTATAGTGTCTACAAAATAGTGGCTAGATATATGGCATTTTTATTATTTTACTTTTCATTTTTTTACTAGCGATCAGTGATTTTTTGTGGGACTGCGACATTGCAGCAGACAGATCAGACACCTAACTGACATTTTTGACACTTTTTTTGGGAACCAACCAGTGACATTATTACAGTAATCAGTGCAAAAAATATGCACTGTTATTGTACTAATGACACTGGCAGGGAAGGGGTTAACACTTGGATCGATCAAGGGGCTAAATGCGGGGACTGTGTGACTGGGGAAATACACAGATCCATCTTAGCATAGCAGAAAGACAGGATCTGTGTGATCTCCCCTGTCACAATGGAGATTTGCCTTGTTTACACAGGCAGATTCCCATTTTGTCATTGCAGGGAACGATCACGGGTGGTCGGTGGACATCGAGTCAGCCCCACACGCTGATTGGCTCTCTCGCTGGTCAGTGGGCATGCGCACCCACAAATCGATGTGTACGAGCCAAGGTACAATGACAGCAAATCCTGCAAACCAGCCACATCGCCGCAGTACAACTGCAGCGGCTGGTACTTAATGCCGCGTACACACGATCAAACAATCGGGTGGAAAAGTCCGGCAAACTCAAGTCCGCCGGAAAATCCCCCCGTGTGTAGCCTCCGGCATACTTTTTTGACCCGAAAGTACGGCGGACTTAGAGAGTAGTTTTGCGCTCCAATCTTCCCGCCGGACTCGCATTTCGGCGGACAATCCGGCCGTGTGTGTGCCAGTCCGCCGTACTTTTGAAATGAGCGGACTTTTCCCGCCCGGAGAAAAGTCCGCTCATTCGAGCGGGTCTCCAGGTAGGCGGGGCCCGCGAAGGAGACGCCGCTGGCCCCGCCACCTGGTATGGACTTAAAGGGGAACCCCAACGCCGAAAAAAAACGGCGTGGGGGTCCACATCAGACCCTTGTCCGAGCACGCTACCCGGCCGGCCAGGAAAGGGGGGACAAGCGAGCGCCCCCCCCCCTCCTGAGCCGTACCAGGCCGCGTGCCCTCAACATGGGGGGTGCCTTGGGGAATGTTGATGAGGACAAGGGCCTCTTCCCGACAACCCTGACCGTTGGTTGTCGGGGTCTGCGGGCGAGGGGCTTATCAGAATCTGGGAGCCCCCTTTAATAAGGGGGCCCCGGATACCGGCCCCCCACCTTATGTGAATGAGTATGGGGTACAATGTACCCCTACCCATTCACCTGTAAAATAAAGTACAAAAAAAAACACAACACACAAGATAAAATAGTTTATTGCACAGCTCCGGGGGTCTTCCGTCTTCGGGGGTCTTCTCGCCGGACTCCTCCGCTATCTACTTCTAGCTCTTTTGCTAGCGGAGGATCCCGGCTTTCTTCCTCGCCACCCCCTCTTCTTCCGACTTCGGGGGTCTTGTCCCCCTCTTCGGTTCTTCGGTTCACCCATGTGACATCAACCGATGACCCTGCCCCTTGTCCTATATAAGTCACCGCGCAGCGCGGCCCTGGCATTGCGGCCGCAGAGAGCGTCGAGTCAACATCTGCAGGAGAAGAAGGAGAAGAAGGAGAAGAAGAAGAAGAAGAACGGAAGGCGGCGGCGGGGGCGACAGAAGACCGGGCCACCGCCTGTAAAAGAGCTATAAGAAGGCGCGGTGGCCCGGCAGAAGAACCGAAGAGGGGGACAAGACCCCCGAAGTTGGAAGAAGAGGGGGCGGCGAGGAAGAAAGCCGGGCTCCTCCGCTAGCAAAAGAGCTAGAAGAAGATAGCGGAGGAGTCCGTCGAGAAGACCCCCGAAGACGGAAGTCCCCCGGAGCTGTGCAATAAACTATTTTATCTTGTGTGTTGTGTTTTTTTTTGTACTTTATTTTACAGGTGAATGGGTAGGGGTACATTGTACCCCATACTCATTCACATAGGCTGGGGGGCCGATATCCCGGATTCCGATAAGCCCCTCGCCCGCAGACCCCGACAACCAATGGCCAGGGTTGTCGGGAAGAGGCCCTTGTCCTCATCAACATGGGGACAAGGTGCTTTGGGGTGGGGGGGCCGCGCGGCCCCCCCTTCCCCAAGGCACCCCCCATGTTGAGGGCACGTGGCCTTATACGGCTCAGGAGGGAGGGGGCGCTCGCTCGTCCCCCCTTTCCTGGCCGGCTGGGTAGCGTGCTCGGACAAGGGTCTGATGTGGACCTGGGGGGGGGGACCCCCACGCCGATTTTTTTCGGCGTTGGGGTTCCCCTTTAAGTCCATACCAGGTGGCGGGGCCAGCGACGTCTCCTTCACGGGCCCCGCCTACCTGGAGACGCGCTCGAAATGAGCGGACTTTCCTCCATGTGCGTGGGCGAGTCCGTTCATTTCAAAAGTAGGGCGGATAGTACGGCGGTCTTAGTACGTCGTATTAGTCCGCTGAAAAAGTGCCGTGTGTGGGCAAGTAGCCCGTTCGGAAAGTCCGACGGACAGTCTGGCGGGAAGTCCGCCAGACTAAGTCCGTCGGATAGATGGCTACATGTGTACACGGCATAAGAGGTTGAGTCCTTAACAGCTTCAATATTTGCTCAGTGACAACAAATGATCCAACATAGTGAACAGCAATTAACTTCTCTCATGTTAAAATTGTCTGAGCTTTAATTACCTGTATATTAACCCCCCTGACGGTCTTCCCGAGTCTGGCTCGGGGTGGAATTTTTGTACCAAAAGCGGTAACCCCGAGCCAGACTCGGGACTGCATCGCTGGATCCAGGAGGATGCTTACTTACCTTCTCCCTCGGATCCAGCATTGTCTCCCCGCTGTACGAGCGAGCCGTGTCTCCCTCGATCTATCACGGAGCCGATCTCCGTTCCCTGCGAGCGTTGCGACGCACGGGGACGGAGATCGGCGCCAAATTCAAAAAGTGAAACAAACAGTATACATACAGTATAATGTAATCTTACAGATTACATTGCTGTATGTAAATATTTCACATCCCCTTTGTCCCTAGTGGTCTGCCCAGTGTCCTGCATGCAGTTTTATATTATAAAAACTGTTCTTTATGCCTGGAAACTGGAGATTGTCCATAGCAACCAAAACTGTCCCTTTACATCAAAAATGATTTTAGACCAGCTAGAAAACAGCGATAATAAATTGGAATCACTCGCGGAATTGAGGGATAGCGATTTGTGGGGAGATCCGTCATCAAATATTGAAAAGTAATGACAGTGACAATTCTGTAACTGAGCAAATTTCAGTGTTTTTGATTTGATTACATTATTGAATAATTTTTATTATTGTTATATTATTATTTGGTACAATTATTTATAGTTATTTATTATATTATAATTTATGATTTCATTTTTCAAACTTTATTATACCCGGGATGTCTGCTAGACTCTGGTTTGGACAGATTTAAGAGAGTTATTCCTAAGAATTACAGGACTACAATATAAAACGCCAAATTTTCATGCAAAATAATGGTACCGCTTTTAGCACCTAAAATCCGAAATAATCGTACCACCAGGGAGGTTAACAGTTGCTACATACACCTCTGAGTAATACTTGGGTTAATGCCAATTAGGCTGGGAAAGTTTCTGATGGCATAGTGGGGGGAGGAGGGTGTTCTTTCCACTTGGTTGTGAACTTGGAAGCGCTCTGTTCAAAACACTTCAGGGTTCACAGCTTTCAGATTCTTGCTACTTTAGCAGTTCAAGTACTGTCTGTACTAAGTTTATTTGGCAGCAGTGCAGGGGAAGCATCAGGAGTCTAATAAACCCCTGATGTCTCCATAAAGAGGACCCGTCCTGCTGAATTTACTATTACATATAGAGGCTTGTCAGCCCTCTTTTGGAAGAAATAACAGTAAGTGAACAAGAAAAAGTGTTCAAATCTAATAGAATGAAAAACAAAATTGAGACCCCCAACCCTCCCAATGAACATTTATATGCAAAAAGCAATCAGGTAACACATATTAGGATTCATTATGCTTGCTGGAGTGAGTGGAATAAATCTGGGGCCATTATTTAGGATTAGCTCTAAACTGCTGAGCTGCAAAGGTTTTTAAAGTGTTGGCATTTCATGGGCATGCGGTTTTAAGGCTTAACATATTTGTTATCTAATTATTTGACACAGTCTTATATTTTAAATTTTTGTAACAATTTTGGAATTATATTGTGTTTGTGTACACCAAAATAAATTTGAATGTATTTTTACAGAAAAATAGCTGCCTAAATATTGTGCAATTTAAAAATGTGTAACTACCATCATTTTATTCTGCAGGCTCTCTGCTTTTCAGAAAATAGGTACTTTTTGTGGTTTCATTTATTTATTTTAAGGCATAAAAATGGGCATTTTAACCTGTGTGTTGAAAAGAAATGCAAGGGTATTGCATGTTTTTCCGTGGAGGTTAAACCACTGAATGTTGATGAACTGCTGCATGTAAAGACTTAACTGCCAAGATATTTGTAATTCTGTTAGCCATTATTGGGATCCAAGCACTTGTACAAGACAGCATCACCAAACTGGTGACATTTTTCGTCACTGCAGTGGAGTAAAACGGGTGGGTCAGCAACCTACCCCCGAGACTGCTAATTGGACAGTGCAGGAGTATCTCCCCATGAGATCATCAGTCTGTTCTGTTTTTCTCTCATAAAGGTCCCAATGTTAGACTGACAGCATTGTGGAATGCTTTCTAGCCTGGTTGGCATATGGAGCTGGTCTGTCCTCGCGGTCTGCGTCAATCTGTATCCTGATATGATGGGGAGGGTGAAAGGAAGCACATAGGAAGCCATATTTAGATGCTTATTCTAGCTGTATTTTAAAAATATATTTTCTAGCATATTTTAAGCAGTACAAAACATGGTTAAATTGTGGCGTTTCATATATGCATAGAGATCGGCCCTAAGCATATGAAATTTGGGGCCGGTGTCAACTAACCTTGGGCCTGTGTTAATGGCATCAGCTTCACTTCAGTTTGAGATGCTTCTGAAGTTAGTGAAAAAAAATCGCCAGACACATGTGACCTGCAGTTGACTTCCTTTTGACCTGCATTTGATTTGCTTTAAGTGGGTTTTTGCATTCTCGTAGACTTGTATGGGAATGGAAAACCCCTTTTACTTGTACAAGAGTCCTTCATTTGCTAAACCACTTTTCATTTTTTACTATTCATCCTTTTTAGTATATCTCTCATGATTATGTTTGCAGGATCACCAGGTAGGGGTAGTGGGCTATTATTTATTATCATTATTATTATTATTATTATACAGGCTTTATATAGCGCCAACAGTTTGTGCAGCGCTTAACAAAATAAAGGCAGACATTACAGTTACATTCCAATTTGGTACAAGAGGAATCAGAGGGCCCTGCTCATTAGAGCTTACAATCTAAAAAGGAAGGGTCAATTCATACAAAAGTTAACAGCTGTGGGGGGATGAGCTGATGGAGGAAGTAAAACAGTGTTGGTTAGAACCAGGATAGGCTTCTTTATAGAGAAGGCAATCAGGATGACTGGGGATTGGGACTTTGAATGAAGCAGGCAGGTGTAAAACATTTAAATTTATTGGAAAATCAATGGTAAGTTGCATGAGAGTAATCATGAGTACACCAAGAAGACCAATATATTCCATTCAATGGATAAACATACAGCAATAACAATTGACCACTAAAAATACAAATCACATATTACAAGTGATCATTAAGTAAGTAAAACATATAGTTGGCATAACACATGGCATATAGTAGCTCTATGCATTTCGTGGATTCATCCACTCTTCAGGAGCATGCACGTGGAAAACTGAATGCTGTAGTATAATAACAATAATATCTGTAAGGTCTGTATCTATGCAGTAGCAATGTGCCAAAATGAATCAGAATAACCCCATACAGGAATTTCCTTTCTTGGAAACCATCTTTGTCCAGTCTTGGTCTGCCTTAACCACCTCAGCTCCCATCAGTGATACCCGTATGGGGTTATTCTGATTAATTTTGGCACATTGCTACTGCATAGATACAGACAATGTAAGTACTTTTGAGAGTGGTTTTGGGGGGGTTTATCCTAGCCAATATTACTTCTAATTACTTTATTTTAATCTCTACTTTCCGTGACAGGGTCAGACCTTACAGATATTATTGTTATTATACTACAGCATTCAGTTTTCTACGTGCATGCTCCTGAAGAGTGGATGAATGCACAAAATGCATAGAGCTACTATATGCCATGTTTTATGCCAACTATATGTTTTACTTACTTAATGATCACTTGTAATATGTGATTTGTATTTTTAGTGGTCAATTGTTATTGCTGTATGTTTATCCATTGAATGGAATATATTGGTCTTCTTGGTGTACTCATGATTACTCTCATGCAACTTACCATTGATTTTCCAATAAATGTAAATGTTTTACACCTGCCTGCTTCATTCAAAGTCCCAACCCCCAGTCATCCTGATTGCTTTATTCAAATAGGGATGGAGGCAACTGACCTTACCCGGTCACCGCCTCATTTAAAACCCCAACATTCTCTTTTTCTTCTTTATAGAGAAGGGTTTTCAGGGATCATCTAAAGATGGATAGATTAGAGGACAGTCGGACAGATTGGGGTAGGGAGTTCAAAAGGATGGGAGAAGCTCTGGAGAAATCCTGGAGGCGAGCATGGGAGGAGGTGGCAAGGGATCTAGAGAGCAGGAGGTCTTGGGAGGACTGAACGGAGCGGCTTGGTTGGTATTTTGGGACTAGGTTAGTGATGTAGCTGGAGGCAGAGTTATGGATGGCTTTGTAAATTATTGTTAGTACTTTAAATTTTATTCATTGGGTGAGTGAAAGCCAGTGCAGGGATTGGCAGAGAGGGGCGGAGGACACTGAATGGATGGTAAGGTGGATGAGTCTTGAAGCGGCATTCATTATGGACTAAAGGGGGGATAGTCTATGTAAAGGTAATCCAATGAGGAGGAAGTTGCAGTAGTCGAGGAGAGAGATAACCAGGGAGTGAATTAAAAGCTTGGTGGTTTCATTAGATAAAAAGGGGCATATTCTGGCTCCAGAGACTGGTAGGAGGGCTCCACGCCAGTTGTTCACTGTGATAATATAATTTCTAACATTAGCCCTGGCCATGCACATAATATGTACCCATCATGCTGCCACATATATGCATAACACTGTCATAAAGTGGTTAATGAAAGCTGCCGATGTAAAAAGATTGAAAACAACTTTTGAAATGGGATACAGTATACATGTAAAAGTGAATCTGAGATTTTATTAATTTGGCTTACATAGTCCTTAAATTGCAAATATTACTTTATTTATGAGAGTGCCTTAAGCAAACCTTGAGCTTGGAAACAAAAGTCTTTTGGATGATGGACGTGAGAATATGAACTTGTTCCACCGCAGTTCGAGCTCTGGATATCTCTCAATTTGTTAATCTCTCCAAAGGAAACATTAACTTATATTGAATCTGAAAGAAACTAGGTATCAGATATTCACAAATGACCAATAAAGGCTGGGATTATTGAAGACACAAATGGACCGTTTGGGAGAGGCGGCACTGGAGGAAATTAATTTTTGCCATAAATCACTGCATGTCCTCATTACATTTATGGAATATGTCTCACACAAAGGACGATCTTCCAGGAATATCAAGGCTACAAAATAAGGATAAATGGCTTTGAAGCGATACAATGTCACAGTGAGAAATATGAGATGGTGTTGGCAGAAGCTTTTGTGTTATAACAACACTCATTAAAAAAAATAAAAAGTAATTAATCTGAGTTTGAGGCATGTTATTTAGATAGCAAGAGGTCATCGTGCAGCTGAAATCATGCAAAACATTTCTACAAAGCTTAAAGGCACATTCACTCAACAAAAATCTGAACTGAAAACAGAGTTGCTGTGCTGATTTTGTGGCTTTAATACATTTTAAGATTAGGAGTAGGGCTGGGGAAAAAATCTATTTAAATCTTGAATCGAGTTGAGAGGTCAAAGCGATTTAAAAAATTTCAGCAAATTGATTTTTTTAGATTTTGGTCCTGAGGAACTGCAGGTTTTTAGGCGAGGCAGTGGTTTCGGCCTAGTCCGCGAGGCCGGACGCCATGGACTAGGCCGAAGTCGCAGCCTCGCCTAAAATCTCCTGCCTGCAACTCCCCCAGGATTGGCGCTGACACTGCGTCGGTCCCAAGGAGCTGCGGGCAGGAGTTTTTAGGCAAGGCTGCTGCTTCGGCCTAGTCTGCGAGGCCAGACACAACGGCCTCACCTAAAAACTCCTGCCCACAGCTCCTCAGGACCGGCGCGGTGTCCATGAAAAAAAAACTTGATTCGAATCGTGAATCGAGTTTTTTTTTTTAAATTGCAGATTTTTTTTTTTTAGAAAATCGCTCAGCTCTAATTAGGAGATTAGTATATTAGGAGTTCACCTGTTTTTCACTTGTTGCATGCTTGCTCCAGGTCAGGACAGGAATCTGCCTGGTGATTGGAGAGTTTTAGCTGTCACTCAGCAGTGGGTGGGTCGGGCCTTCACAGAGAAGACCACTGCTGCCATACAGAGAGCAACAGTCTGTCTTTGCAGCATACCGGCAGAGGACAGGCTTTTCTACTAGCCTGTGGCTCCTTTCTAAGGCTAGGATCATACGTTTCCTATGTGCCTCATTTATGTAGGCACAGCAGTCTATTGATTGGAATATGTGCTTGTACCTACGGAAAACATGGGGAAAACATCCCAAAACCTTTATCCCAAAACACACCCACAAGGCAGTCGCATGGAGCTGCATGGTACTGTATTTTAGCTGTGGTTGCCTGTGGATGTAGAAACGCATCTGATTTACATGCGCACCCAATGCACCGCAATAGCATCCTGTGTTCATCCAGAAAGGGAAGGGGCCAGTAAATATGGCATATTTACTGCCACCACTTCCATCTTGAATAATCCCCCTGTGTGCTCCTAGCAGCTGACAGGGAGGAGAGGAGGGCAAGGCTGAAATGCGGGGAAAAAGTGCACACAAAGGGACCAAGGCAGAAGGGAAAAATATATCGTGGACAGGGGGGGGGGTCAGTGTGGTGGGAGGCTAATTACCGGAACCAATCCTCTGTAGTTCCATCCTACAGCAAATAATATGTGTTTGCGCAGCTAAATCTTGCTTAGCAAAGTGTCACAGATAGAACCAACAGTCAATGTGAATCATAATAATGAAGCCACATTGTTGGTGGTGTAACGCGTGGAGGTGCAACCAAGTGATGTCAGACGCAGACCTGAGATATTAATGCAGAGAGCAGCTGGGACATATGTGCTTTGCCGATGAGGCAATGAGGCAAACATCTCTATTTTGGTTTTAACCAATGTGAGTAGGATTTTTAAGTGATTGTAAAAGTTTGCTTTTTTTTTTAACAGTGTTATACCTACCTTCTCTGTGCAAGGGTTTTGCACAGAGCAGCCCCGATACTCCTCTTCTGTGGTGCCCCGACGGCGCTCCTGGCCCCTCCTCTTCATCGGGTGCCACTTTCCATGGGGGAAGTCGAGTGGGCATGCTCCCAAGTCCTGCTGCTGCGTCCATTGACACTCGTGTCACTGGATTTGATTGACAGCAGCAGGAGCCAATGCTATCAATCTATCCAGTGAGGACAGAGACAGCGGCTGAAGCCACTGTGCTTGTGCTCTTCACTGGAACAAACGGGTTCAGGTAAGAAAAAGGGGGGGCAGCTGTAGCGCAGAAGGTTTTTCACCTTAATGCATAGAATGAATTAAGGTGAAAATCCTGGAGACTTTACAACTCCTTTAACTGGATTTTCAGTTTTCTATTAGATTGAACATACTACACTATCTGCAGCTACTTTTTCTATATACCATGGAGAGATGCAGCTACCTATAGTCACCTGTAATCAGACATTGAATTGGGGTGGATGACTGATTCAGGGGGAGTATCGTGTCATTGCTACCTTTCAAGCATTTTTCACCTATATTAAGTTATTGGTTTAATATTGAGGTGAGCATCAGTGGCGGCTGGTGCTCAATATTTTGGGGGAAGGCGGATAAACAAACCTGCCCCCCTCACTCGCACAGAAGACTCCCTGGCCAAACGGGTCTCAAGACCCGCTTCCTAGTTGGCTGGAAGGAGAAGCAGGAAGACATTAGCAAATATTAATTCACTAATATCAAACAACTAGGTGGGCGCAGGGCTCAGTGCTCTGCGCCCCGAGCCCACCCTTTAGTGAAACCAATTAGAGCCTCAGGCTCTAATCATGTGCTTAACAAAAACAACATTGAAATCCATGCTGTCTGGCACCCTACATGTAGATTAGGGGCCTGGGCGCATGGATTAGAGAGGCGGCGCCCCTGTACCCCTATTGAAGCTACCGCAACTGGTGAGCGATTAAGTAGACCGGTGGAGGATCACTGCTTGTGTGGTGGAGCACAAAGTGTATGAGGGTGAAGAAATTCCACAATTGAAGACAATGGGGGTTATTTACGGAATGCAAATCCACTTTGCACTACAAGTGCAAACTACAAGTGCAAAGTGCACTTGAAATCGTGCTGAAAGTGTACTTGGAAGTGCAGTCGCTGTAAATCTGAGGAGTAGATCTGAAATGAGGGGAAGCTCTCCTGATTTTATCATCCAATCATGTGCAAGCTAAAATGCTGTTTTTTTTTTCTGTGCATGTCCTCCTCAGAACTTGTAGTGCAAAGTGGATTTGCCTTTCGTAAATAACCCCCATAGTGTATTGTTTATCCTATTGTACATTATTTTTCACACAAGGTACCATTCTTATCATTGATTGGGGCTTCACATGCTATATTTTGTTTATGAGTTTCCTTTATTGTAACATTTTATTTTGAATACATTCTATTTATTTTGTTTCACTATAATTCACATAATATCACATATCTGTAAGCCCTTGTACACACGGTCGGACATTCCGACAACAAAATCCATCAGATTTTGTCTGAAACTGGTGTTGCATACACACGGTCGGACAAAGTTGTCGGAAAATCCGATCGTACGTAACGTGATGACGTTATTTCATTATGACGGGACTACGTTGAGGCTAGTAGCCAATAGCTTTGGTCTAGGAATTTGATCTGAGCATGCATGGCATTTTGTCCGATCGGAATTGTCTACACACAATCGGACAAAGTCCGATCGGATCATGTTGTCGGAAAGTTTTATAGCCCAGCTCTAAAATTTTGTCCGTCGGATATTCAGACAGAAAAAGATGGAGCCCACACACAGTCGGATTATCTGACAACGAGGTCCGATCGGACATTTTCCGTCGGAATGTCCGACCGTGTGTACAAGGGCTAACACTTTGCTAGCAGGATTTAGCAGTGCAAAAATGTACTGGTAGTTACATTGTTGTGGGAACACATTCAGTGGTTGCAGCAGCTAAAGGTATCTTTTATTAATTTGTTAGAGGGGCAGCGCACATTAATTGTTAATTTTATTTCCATCCTACAGCAACTGAAAGCCAGTGGGAATGAAAGGGGAGGAGTCCGGCAGTGCAGGGGAAAGGGGAACATGGGGGGGGGGGGGGACAGGCAGAAGGAGGAGTTGTTTTGTAGACAATCCCCCCTCACTGGCTGTGATTGAAAACAGCAGAAGTCAATGGCTCACACTACTGTATCTGAGCCTATTAGGAGGGAGAGAACTGCTGCTCTCGTACACATTGCTGTATTGCGATCGGGCTCAGGTAATTAAAGTGGAGGGGAACTGCATGCAGAAGTAAAAAAAAAAAAAACTTTCCCCATGTAAGACAAATGCATAATGTGCTAGTATACGCATTGTATA
Source organism: Lithobates pipiens (assembly GCF_037356315.1). Classification (NCBI taxonomy): domain Eukaryota; kingdom Metazoa; phylum Chordata; class Amphibia; order Anura; family Ranidae; genus Lithobates; species Lithobates pipiens. The sequence continues at coordinate 508,178,045 of NW_027507903.1, read as the reverse complement.
CTATCACATTATGCAAGAATTACCCAAAAGGAAGCCCTCTAGTTGTGTGCTGTCACTGCTAACAGGGCTTCCATCTTCATCTTCTTTCCAGGTTTGCGGCCTCTGACTACATAAGTGGCCAGGGTCGCAATGACATCACTCCCACGCATGCGCGTGGGAAGCCTTCATTTACGGCACAAGATCTAAAGGTCTGGCACAGTATACAGAATGCTGCATGCAGTGTGAATATCTCCTAAACAGTGCATGTTTAGGAGATAGTCATTGTACCTACAGGTAAGCCTTATTATAGGCTTTCCTGTAGATACAAGTCAAAAAAATGGAAAATTGTATACTCACCTTTCCGTAATTTTCCTTTCCTGACGCATCTTCATGGCAGCACACACTGGGTTGTGACTCCGCCCCCACAACCTGACAGGATTGGATTAACTATAAATTTGAAGGGGAGACACCCTGCTGCATTCTCTGTAAATATCATCACAAAAGAAACAGGGAGGGCAACTGTGTGCTGCCATGAAGATGCGTCAGGAAAGGAAAATTACGGAAAGGTGAGTATACAATTTTCCATTTTCCTGACGCCTTCATGGCAGCACACACTGGGAAATAACTCGCCAGTTGGGTGGGTGCAAGTAAAATAATATTTATTCCTTATAATGCTGAAGAATTGGCTCTAATGACGGATCTGCCGAAGTCGGCCATGGATAAATGAGCAGAATCCACCTTGTAGTGGGAAATAAAGGTATTCCTGGAGGACCACGTTGCTGCCCTGCATATTGTCTCTGGTGAGACCCTGCAATACGCTGCCCAAGAGGTAGCCACTGCCCTAGTTGAATGAGCCCTGATGTCTTCAAGAATCGCCATATGCTGGGTGGAGTAAGCTTTTTTAATGGTTCTGACTAACCAGGATGCAATAATGCATGAGGAGGCGGCTTACCCACGCCTGGTTCCATGGGGAATGATCAAAAGAGAGTTAGTTTTCCTAAAAGAGGTGTAGCAGTTAAGTAGTTCATGATGGTTGTTTTGACATCTAGTGGATGAGGATTACCCTGATCATCCGTGAAGGATGGAAGGATGATGGTTGTAATGGAAGGAAGTTGCCACTTTGGGTATGAAGTGTTCGGAATCGGAAGGTCTGAGGACTACTTTGTCAGGAAAGAGAACTAACTTAATGCTTGGATCTCCGACACTATCCTAGCTGATGTAATCACAATGAGAAAAGACAGTTTTAAAGTCAAGTCCCATAAAGAGATAGTTTCAAATGGAACAAACGGAGGAGAAGCGAAAGCATGGAGAACTATTGAAAGATCCCATAATGGAAAGACTGGCCTCCTGGGGGGTTTAATGTTTAGATAGGCTCTGTAAATTGGATTACCAATGGGTGGAATGCCCACTTAGTATCTGTTTTAGCTGACAGAGCTGATACCTGAACCTTTAGGGTACTTATGCTTAGACCCTTGTTGACCCCCGACTGGAGGAATTCCAGGACCTGAGAGGGTTGCGGAGAAAGGGAATTCCATCCTTTCTGTTGTGCCATGAAGCAGAATCTTCCCCAAACCTTTGAATAGATGGTATTGGTAGTGGCTTTCCTGGCTTGCATCAGGGTTGACTTCATGAGAACAGCCTTGCGCTCTTAGTCTAGCCCTCTCAATCTCCAGGCCATCAGGTGCAATTTCTCTGATGCAGGATGTAAAAATTGACCTTGAGACAGAAGATCCGGAGTTATTGGGAGAGGAACTGGAGGTTGAAGGCTGAGCTGTAAGAGTCGTGAACCACGGCCTCCTCGGCCACAGTGGAATAATCGTAAATACCGTCACCGAGGATCTCCTAAGCCTGGATAGGAACCTCACAATTAACGGAGTTGGAGGGAATATATACCCCAACTTGAAGTTCCATGGGTGAACTAGACAGTCCACTCCCTCCACCGATGGGAATGAACCTCTTGACAGGAATCTGTGGCGCTTGGTATTCGTCGGAGTGGCTGCTAAATCTACTTCCGGCGTTCCCCAGATTTCCGTAAGGAGGGAGAAAGTCCGAGGGTTCAACCACCACTCGTTGTTGGATAGCGTTTCTCGACTCAGGCAGTCGGGTAGTATGTTCTGTGCCGCTGGGACATACACTGCTTTTAAACTTGTTAGATGTATCTGAGCCCATTCCAAGATGGGCCGAACTTCTTCCATCAAGGTGGCACTCCTGGTACCCCCTTGCTTCTGAACATAAGACACTGCTACTTGGTTGTCCATTCGAATGAGCACATTCTTGTCCGTCAGAAATGGTGCAAATGCCCTTAAGGCATAAACGGCTTCCCTGAGCTCTAAAATGTTCGAGACCAAACCTTGAGCCTGAATATGCCACTGGCCCTGGGCTGCCTGGTCTTGATAGTGGGCCCCCCAACCGCTCTGGCAGGCACCCGAAGTGACTACTTCCGGGTCTGGAGGGACTATCGGTTTGTATTTCCTGAGATTGCTCGGGCGCGTCCACCACCATATCGATTGCTTCACCGATCTGGAGATGAAGATGGGCTGACCCATTGAGACTCCATCCCACTGCCTGAGGAATGAGTTCTGTAAGGTTCTCATGTGTCACTGTGCCCATCGCACCATGGGTATGGTTGCGGACATGGACCCTAGTACACTCAGACAGGCTCTGGCTGGTAAGTGATTCCTTGATAGCAGCTTCTGCATTTTCTGTATCAGAGGCCAGATCTTCTCTTGTGGGAGCTGTATCTTGTTTGTTTTGGTGTTTAGATCTGCCCCTAAAAATATCATATTTTGTGTAGGTCGCAGACAGCTCTTTTCCCAATTGATTATCCACCCACTTCTGGAGGGTTGTAAGGAGGATCTCTCGGTGATGAATCAACGTCTCTTGATCCTTTGCTAAAAGTAGGATGTCGTCCAGATAATGGTGGACACGTAATCCCTTTTCTCTGAGGAAAGCCACCAACGGTAACAATACTTTTGTAAATGTCCTGGGTGCCGAAGAGATGCCGAATGGGAGGCACTGGAATTGGAAATGATGTTGGTTTATGGCTAACCGGAGAAACTTTTGAAAGGCCGGATGAATTGGTATATGCAGATAAGCGTCCGATAAATCTATTGAAAGCATCCAATCGCCCAGATTTATTGCTAGAAGTATGGATTGAAAGTCTTCCATTTTGAAAGCCTCCACTTTGATATCCTTGTTGAGCATCTTGAGGTCTAATACAGGACGCAAATCCCCTGTCTTTTAGCAGAAACAAGGAAGAGTAGAACCCTCTTCCCTTTTGGCATGATGGGACCTCCAGGATCGCTCCCTTTTGTTTCAATTCTGCTACGTACTTTACTAGCAGAATCCTTTGGGGTACTGAGGATGGTACTCTGGTTGCCTGGAAATGATTAGGTGGGAGTCTGTTTTTTAATTTCCACCTGTGTCCGAATCGGATTGTGGACAATGTCCATAAATCCTTTATATGGTCTGACCAGATCTTGGTGAAGTTCCTTCTGTTCCCCTGCCGGGGTGGCCTTAGATTTCTGTATCCTTAGAAAAGAAGGTTTTGTGTTTTTCCAGTCCCTTCTAAATTCCCTACCAGGAGAGTAGGACCTGGACTCTCTATATTTGTCCGGAAGATTACGTCTGTAAACAGGTCCCTTCTGTGTCTTGGGTCTCCTGTCGGAGGGGATCAGGCCTGACTTCCCTCCTGTTACCTTGGATATGGCAGAGTCTAACTTGGCACCGAACAGATTTGCGCCATCATATGGAATTCTGCACCAATTTATTTTTGATGCTGTATCGGCCATCCACGGTTTGAGCTGTTACGGAGGCCAGCATAGCCTTGGCTGAAGATCTTATAATATCTACTGATGCCTCTGCTAGCTTGACTTCTTGCAGAGAGGAAATAATCTTTCCCATTTCAATGCCATCCTGTAGGTCTTTTTCTATATTAGATGCCCATCCTGAGATGGCTGTGGCCACTGCTGCTGTGGTAATTGCTGGTCTACAGGCTCCCCCAGCCATGGAATATGCCTTCTTTAATTCTAGGTCCATCTTTCGGTCGAGCACATCCCGAAAGGAAACAGCATCCTCGATTGGTAGTGTGACGTGGCAGGTGAGGCACATTAATGAGGAATCGATGATGGGAGCATTAATTAAAGGCTTCACTTTTGACTCTTTTAAAGGGTACATCTTGGCTAATCTGTTTGTAAGACTAGATCTTTTGTCAGACCTCTCCCACTCGTCTTTAATGAGATCCTCCAGCTCCACTATAAATGGGAAGGATAACGGATCTCTTTTTAGGTTTGGAAAATATTTCCGTATTTTCTGAGGTTCCGCCGCATCATCCTGCCAGCCGAATGCTTCTTTAACGCCCTTTGCAAAGGGTTCCACCAGGGAAAAATCAAAGCCCACTGACATCTCCTGACCCTCATCTTCAGAGGAAGATTGTGATGCCTGAGTGAGATGTGGGTCTGCTGAAGATGTACTGGGAGCAGCTCTATCTAATGCTGGTGTTGTTGTTTCCAGTATGGACTCCCGCACTGATTCTCTTATGAGGTCTGTAGCAATTCTTGCGTCTGCGACAAGCTTTATTATCTGTTAGTTATCTGGCAGTGCCGGAGCGCCGCATACCCAGCAAGCGTTTGCTGCAGGTTGGGTGTGGCGGCTTTGACATTGTGAGGAAGGAGATCTCCTGCGACTTGATCGACTGTGGCGTGAGTAGCTATGTTGTGAGTGGCTGTGTCTTCAGTGCCATGAAGGAGATCTTGAGCGGCTCCTGCGGGACATCCTGCTAGGCGTATGGCTAGACCTTCTCCCATGGCTGGAACTTGCGCCTCTTGATCTAGACGGGCTGCCAAAAAAATGCAGCATTTAACGTCTGGCACTCTTTTTTTCTCCCCTTCAATACTTACCTTGCCCAGTAAAGCCTCTTACCTAACTTGCTGATGGTGGTCTGCGTGGGCAGTGGACTCCATAGAAAAAAAGGGGTGAAGGACAGTCTGAGATATAGAGAGAAATAATGTGTACATATATACATATATATATATATATATATATATATATACATACATATATACACACACACACACACACACACACACATATATACATACACATACACATACACACACACACAATTCACTTATAAATATAAATATATATATTATTTATTAACAAAGTTTATCTGCAAGAAACAATATAATAACAATAATAATAATATATATAGGAGTCCCACAGGGACTTACCTGGAGACTGCAGAGTGATCTACATGCAGAGGCAGCAACCTTCCTTAAGTTTTGCAGATTGCACAGCAGAATCACAGAGAAATACAGCTCTGTATTTGAAAATAGCGCCATTGTGGCGGCTAATTGACGCTCTGCGCATGCGCAGAAGCGTCCCGAGTGTTCCGGCGCCATTTTGGATAAGGGAACACACATTGAAAACATAGGGGGAAAAAAAAAAACACTAGCACTGCACGTGCTCAGAGTGGCCGAACGGCGCCATCTAGGCTGGAATTACAGCATAGAGAAAACACCACTGAAGGAGAAACAAACGGCGGCCATGACAGGGGACTACAAGAGACAGCAATCCCAAAGGTAGAGAAAAAAAGGGAATATAAACCACCACTTACTATAGGAATAAAAGATGGATATTATTTAAATAAGAGGAATTAATAGGCAAAGGAAGAAGGGGAGTCCACTGCAAAGGTAAAAAAGCTTCTTTAAAGCTTTGGTAATGCCAGAAATCCAGTAGCCCCTTGAGACCACCAGAGCGGGGGTTCCCTCCATAGAAGCTCCTTTAGAGACTGTACAGGAGGGACTTCCAAACAGGAGAGGCTTGAACCTGCTGGGGCGAATGCGGTAGAGGCTTATTCATCTGTAACAGGAAAACTCCGTCCGTCCAACCTGTCAGGTGAGGATAAAAAAGAGAATACAGCAGGGTGTCTCCCCTTCAAATTTATAGTTAATCCAATCCTGTCAGGTTGTGGGGGCGGAGTCACAACCCAGTGTGTGCTGCCATGAAGGCGTCAGGAAACAAAGTTTGCTACCACTTTAATTAGGATAATGCATTAAGTTAAAGAAAAACCTCCTGCCTTTAGAACCACTAACAAACCAAACTAAGGAAACAAGCTTAAGATGAATCATGAAAGAAATAAAATGTTACCCCAGCTCCACTGCATATACAAGAGTCTACAAACTGATACGGTGCTCCGAGCCAAGGCATTCAAGAGGAAGTAAACCCTCTGTAAACTCTTTAAAAAAAAAAAAAAAACCCTAAAAGACAACCTGCAAGATGAAAGCATAATGAGCTAGTATGCATAGCATATTGTATTATATATCTCAGATTGAAGCCCCCGAAGCCGTCCTTGTCTCCCCCTCCAGCCACAACATGTTGTCCCGGAGTTACTTCCAGGCATAGCGGCACTGTCATCCCAGGTAACTCCGGCGCTGTGATTGGCTGGAGCCGCGATTACGTCACTCCCGTGCATGCGTGCGGGGGACGCCTGTAACGGCATGCAGACTGATGCAATGGCACATAGGTGCCATGGCGTCAGTTTGCTCTAGTGCGCATGTGCCGACGTCATCGGCACATGCGGGGGACAGGGGACATCTTCTAAACCGTGCAGGTTTAGGGGATATCTTGGTTAGCTACAGGTAAGCCTTAATATAGGCTTACCTGTAGCATAAAGTTTAATCAGGAAGGCTGGCAACTTGAATGCTCTTGAATAAAAATACTTTATTTGTTACATAAATACAAGGGTACAGGCTATATAGCCTGTACCCATACTACCCCAGGCTATATAGCCTTTACCCGTGTATCCACATAACAAATCAAGTACTTTTATTCAACAGCATCCGAGTTGCCAGCCTTCCTGATTCAATAAGAGGGATCAACCTTTACTGATTCTAATCAGGACTTGATAGTCGGAGAACACAAAGGATGAAATTAAGGGTTGACGTTTCCATGCAAATTCAATTAAAATCGTGAGCAAAATCATTTCAGAAAAATGTCATTATTTTTGTAGACAAAATTAAGGTGTTTTGGGTACTTTTTAAGCATGTAATGGGCTTTAAATATCCCCTGGGGTTTACAGAAGCCTCTTTCAGCTATGGTGGGTGCCCCTCATTAACCTCATTATTTTACCTTTATTTGTAACAGAATGAAAAAAATTGTGTAAAAACTAAAAATTGAATTTGGTGGTACACAGATACTGATCAAATGCATGAATAAGGAAAAAAATGTAAATACAGGGAACGCTAAAGCCTAATACACACGGGTCGAATGTGGGTGACATCAGCAGATTAAATTAAAACTGGCCCACATTCAGGTCGTGTATGGCAGCCAATCCAAACGAGCATGCTGGAAAACCAGCAGCCAACCGACTCCTGATCAGTGCTCTCAGCCAATGGCCAATGGCTGAGAGCATGGACCAGAGTGTTCTGACGGGAGGCCGGTCCTCCTGTCAGAACACAATAGCTCAGCAGGGGAGATTGCTGTACTAACATCAGATTGTTAGTACAGCGGCTCTGACCGGAGCTGTCAGTTTGTTTTTTTCCATTCAACCTGCTGGATTGAACGAAAAAAAGCTAGTGTTGTGTACTAGGCTTAGAGGAAGTAAACCCTGATGGGTTTTACATCCTCTTTTGCTCACTGCTGCAGCCTGCAAATGAAAAGCATAATGGGCTAGTATGCATCGCATACTAGCCCATTATGTGCCACTTACCTGCAAAAGAATCCAGCAATGTCCCCTGTATGGGCAGAATCCATCTTCGGGCCCTCTTCCTTCCGGGCCGCGGACTCCGGCTCTGTAATACGCTGGAGCCGCGTGACGTCATTCCTGTGCATGCATGCACGCGGGAGCTATGACTAATGGCACAGGCTAGGGAAGAAACGGCACTTAGTTTAGTTTCTTCCCCGTAGGAATTTTCAGCGGACTACTGTACAAGTGAAATATGTCCTAAACAGAGATATTTCCACTACCTATAGGTAAGCCTTATTCTAGGCTTACCTATAGGTAGAAGTCCAAAGAGTGGGTTTACAACCACTTTAAGGGGTCAATTTGTAACTGTCAAGATTCATACAACTTTAACCCACAATTTGCACAGCTTGAATCCAATTTGAAAAGTTGTGAATTCTGGTTTGATATAGTTGTATTAGTCTTGTGTAGAAACCTTTTTAAATAATCTCCTAAATTAAATAAACAAAATTATGCTAAATTCACCCCCTAAATAGGATCACACTATCTAAATAAATGGGTAGCTCATTTATTTTTTTTTATAAACAAGGTTCACCTAAGCAGCTCAATGAGGAAAATTGTTTATTTTATGGGAACATCAATTTTACCAAAATCAGTCTGCCCATTCCTAGTGAGAAAATTCCTTAAAAAAAAAAAATTGTAAAAAGGTTATCTTAAACAGACCTATGACCATTCCAAGTCACCCTCCATCCTTGCATTCCGACACTAACCCACAGCCCTCGCAGATGCAAGTTTCCCGGCAGAGACTTTCGTCAGTCGCCTCAACACGCGGCCCAACGGCCTGCAGAGGCCTTTAAGCCTAATCATTGAGAGCCCTGGTAATTTCTTCAGCTGACAATGGTTAAAATGAAAAGCAATAAGTGAGTTATTAACGTGTCTGGTCACAGGGGTGGTTGGCACAGCATGCCTCACTGTCGGCGCAGGACAAGGCGATAACTGCACGTTCGAGAGAACTTCCTGCTATCTCCAAGCGTGAGAAAATGTCTGGAGGCTCTTCCAGAAATGCAAATGAGCTTTCGCAGCTCTGTTTAGGGAGGGGGTTAATTACCAACAACGAGCGCTCATTGTATATTCTGTAATGTTGTTCCTCCGGATAAAAGACGTCTGGGCAAGGCTGGCAGCGTGTACATAAGTGTACCCTCCTCCTACTCTGTGTTCACCTTACAGCGCTCTCTCCGGGCCCGGACCCCCTTTTTTTCCCATCCCTATTGAGAGCCGGTAATTAGAGAGAAAAGCCTCTCGGTTTCGACATCACTGCAGGGAGACCCATCCCCTGTAATAAGCTCCAATTACTGCCCGAGACTGCAGCAGATGAAGGATTATGCTGTGACTAGGCCACGGCAGGCTTGGGAGTATAAACCTCAATTAGTTCAATTCATGCGGCCCACTAGCAGTCAAGGCAGTGCGTTTCCCACGACTAACACAAACAGCCTTTCTTTGAATCCCCCCCACTCCCTCCCCAGCACTGCACAGATGGTTCCAGGACTGTCTGTTGCTGAGAGTCTTGTGCATCTGGTCTCTAAAAAAAAAAAAAAAAAAACCCACCTAGAGCAGACAAAGAGGGGGAAGGCTGGACACTTCACAGTACCTACTTGTTTTGGTAAATAGCAGGGTCTTTTCACCGCGCAAGCGAGACGTCGTTCACTAAGCGAGGAAAATAAAAAAAAATACGTGAATGTAAACTAATGACAGAATGAGCCCATTTTTTACATCAGGGCAGTAAATTAATGTAATGCGGGGCTTTTTTTCATTTTTTACAGGTATTTATATAACAATGACAAATTACACAGTGCTTTACGTATTGTACATTCACATCAGTCTCTGCCTTCAAGGAGCTTACAATCTAAGGTCCTTACCTCGTGTGCAGGCCACAGCCAATTTAGACAGAAGCCAATTAACCTGTCAGCATGTCTAAAAGGAAACAAGAGTACCCAGAGGAAACCCACGCAATCATAGGGAAGACATGCAAACTCCATGCAAGCAGTGTCCTTCAAACTGGGATCCATAGTGCATAGGAGACAGAAGGTATGAGCTACCCAGAACAACAAAGCACATGTTACCTTCTATAGCCTGCACTGGATACTTAAAGTGTATGTGAATAACTAAAATAGTATAAAAAAGAATTTTAAAATCACTTTTTAATAAAACAATTTTAAACAGTTTTCATTAAAATATTTCCTGGTATAATGTACACGGGACGTTTTTACAACCTCTCCTGAACGATTTAACTTGACAGATAGCAACAACACGTTTATAATGTCCATTTTGCCACATTTACATGCCGCGTTTGCATTTAGAAGCGTTTGAAAAACAATATATATTTTTTTCAAAATAGGCAAAAATGAAAAATGCGGCTAAATATGAGTTACTGCGTTTAGCCGCGTTTGGCATTTGAAATGCCTCTAAACACAGCTTCTGAACGCATTTTTTTGGGTTCCAAAAAAATCCTCTAAACGCAACTGCCTAGGAAGGACTATAAATGAACCTGTGTACATGTACTGATAAGATAACATAGAGGAGAGTTCAGGAGCAGTTGAAAAAAATGCCCAACGGCTCCTAAACGTCCGTTTACCAGCAACAGTGTACATGAGGCTAATACTGTCATTAAAGTGGTTGTATAGTAATTTTTATGACTTTTACCTACAGGAAAGCCTATAATAAGTCTTACCTGTAGGTAAAAAAAATATCTCCTAAACCTGTACGGTTTAGGAGATATTCCCCTCGCAATGCGCCGCTGACTGCAGTGGTGCATGCGTACAGGGGATTCTCGGCTGAAAGTCCGGCAGACGCCGGACCCTGCCGGAAAGAAATCTCCCGCCGCATGCGTGGGAGTGCTGGTATTGTGGCTCCGGCCACTCACAGCGACGGAACCGCGATACCCGGAAGAAACGCAGAGGGAACATGCCAGCTCCCTCGGAGTGGATCGGGCCAGATGTCGGGGCCTCGTTCTAAGGTAAGTATTTCATAATGAGCTAGTATGCGGTGCATACTAGCTCATTATGCCTTTTCCTTTGCAGGTCAGGAAAAAAAACTTCAGCGGGTTTACTACCGCTTTAAGGTCCTTGTGCTGGCCCTTCCTTTTACAGGGTAACATTGCTCAGTCTCAAAAATGTGCACCGGTGTTGTAACCCCATAAGTTGGGCTTTCTATGGAGACTACAAGCAGCCTTTTCAGCATAGTTACATAGTTACATAGTAGGTGAGATTGAAAAAAGACACAAGTCCATCAAGTCCAACCTATGTGTGTGATAATATGTCAGTATTACATTGTGTATCCCTGTATACCGCCTGTGGAAGGGAATTCCACATCCTGGCCGCCTTTACAGTAAAGAACCCTCTACGTAGTTTAAGATTAAACCTCTTTTCTTCTAATTTTAATGAGTGACCACGAGTCTTGTTAAACTCCCTTCCGTGAAAAAGTTTTATCCCTATTGTGGGGTCACCATTTTTAAATTGAAATCATATCCCCTCTCAAGCGTCTCTTCTCCAGAGAGAAAAAGTTCAGTGCTCGCAACCTTTCTTCATAAGCAGTGGCGATTGGTGCTCCAAATTTTTTGAGGGAACACAAATAAACTGAACATTTCTGAAAAATACTTACAAAAATCAATTGCAGGCCGCTGTGCCTATTAAATGCAGCTACTTTGCCCATCAAATACAGCCACCACGTCATATGCAGCCACTGTGCCATCAAATGCAGCCACTGTGCCATCAATTCCAGCCACTGTGCTATCAATTGCAGCCACTGTGCCCAGCAAATGCAGCCACAGTGTCATCATATGCAGCCACTGTGCCATTAAATGCAACCACTGTGCCCATCAAATGCAGCCACTGTGCCATCAATTGCAGCCACTGTGCCCATCAAATGCAGCCACTGTGCCCATCAAATGCAGCCACTGTGCCATCAATTACAGCCACTGTGCCTAGTAAATGCAGCTACTGTGCCAGCAAATGCAGCCACTGTGCCCAGCAAATGTAGCCACTGTGTCCATCAAATGCAGCCACTGTGCCATCAAATGCAACAGTGTGCTGTGCAGTGTAGTGGAGGTATGCTGTGCTGTGTGGTGTAGTGGAGGTGTTCTGTGCAGTGTAGTGGAGGTGTGCTGAGCTATGTGGTGTAGTGGAGGTGTGCTGTGCGTTGTAACGGAGGTGTGCTGTGCAGTGTAGTGGAGGTATGCAATGCGGTGTAGTGCTGTGCGGTATAGTGGAGTTGTGTTGTGCAGTGTAGTGGAGGTATGCTACGTAGTGTAGTGCTATGCGGTATAGTGGACGTGTGCTGTGCTGAGCAGTGTAGTGGAGGTGTGCTGTGCAGTGTAGTGGAGGTATGCTATGCGGTGTAGTGCTGTGCGGTATAGTGGCGGTGTGTTGTGCAGTGTAGTGGAGGTATGCTATGCGGTGTAGTGCTGTGTGGTATAGTGGAGGTGTGTTGTGCAGTGTAGTGGAGGTATGCTATGCGGTGTAGTGCTGTGTGGTATAGTGGAGGTGTGTTGTGCAGTGTAGTGGAGGTATGCTACGCGGTGTAGTGCTGTGCCTTATAGTGGAGGTGTGCTGTGCTGTGCAGTGTAGTGGAGGTGTGCTGTGCTATGTGGTGTAGTGGAGGTGTGCTGTGCTGTGCGTTGTAACGGAGGTGTGCTGTGCAGTGTAGTGGAGGTATGCAATGCGGTGTAGTGCTGTGCGGTATAGTGGAGGTGTGTTGTGCAGTGTAGTGGAGGTATGCTATGCGGTGTAGTGCTGTGTGGTATAGTGGAGGTGTGTTGTGCAGTGTAGTGGAGGTATGCTATGCAGTGTAGTGCTGTGCCTTATAGTGGAGGTGTGCTGTGCAGTGTAGTGGAGGTGTGCTGTGCAGTGTAGTGGAGGTATGCTGTGCGGTGTAGTGTTGTGCTGTGCGGTGTAGTGCTGTGCTGTGCGGTTTAGTGGAGGTGTGTTTTTTTTTTCAACAGCTGGGGGCGGTGCCCGAGCGCCCCCCTATGGACGGGCCGCCACAGGTAACATGACAAAATGTGGAAAATTTCAAGGGGTATGAATCATTTTTCAAGGCACTGTATGTCTCTGCTTTTGGAGTGTATCTTGATTTCTGGTTTTACAACTCATGCTATTGTTGGACATGTTAAAACATCTGTCTGTTTTATATGAATTTAAATTTAATTACCTGCATGTAGGTTTGAGTACTGTAACATTTGTGCATGTGTAAATATATTGTTAACTAGATGCTGACCGCCGGCCGTCAAATGACGGCCAAGCGGCGCACCTATTGTGGCGGGAGGCCGTCATATGACGGCCTCCCGTTTAAACAGGGAATGCACGCGATCGTGCGCACGCATCCCTGTTTCTTCGGTGGCGGCGTGTCACGGAGACACCGCTCGCCACCGAAGGGGGTGAACAGCCATTGGTTATGGCTGTTTACCACATGATCGGCCGTGATGAAGTCACGGCCGATCACAGATGGTCACACCCCGGCTGTGCACGGCGCATGCGCGCGATTGCAAACGCGCTGTGCGTGCACGTTGGTGGCGGCGTGTTCCCCGGGAACACTGCTCGTCACCGACGCTGGTAAACAGCTATTGGCTGGCTGTTTACCCACGTGATCGGCTGTGATCCTTTCACAGCCGATCACTAAAATGTAGACAAACCGCGGTAACGAGATGTTACCGGGTTGTTCTCCTCCTCACACACCGATCGTGTGTGAGGAGGAGATTGCGGTAACATCTCGTTACCGCCTAGTGTACACCAATCACACTGATTGCCGCCCCCCCCCCCAATAAAGAGGACCTGTCACCACCCCTCATAGTACCTGTCAATCACAGTCCATCAGAGTACCTGTCACAGTCCATCAGAGTATTTGAGTACCTGTCACAGCCAATCAGAGTACCCGAGTACCTGTCCCGGTCCATCTGAGTACCCGAGTACCTGTCCCGGTCCATCTGAGTACCCGAGTATCTGTCCCAGCCCATCAGAGTACCCGAGTACCTGTCACGGCACATCAGAGTACCCGAGTACCTGTCCTAGCACATCAGAGTACCCGAGTACCTATCACGGTCCATCAGGGTACCCGAGTACCTGTCACGGAACATCAGGGTACCCGAGTACCTTCTTGGCACATCAGGGTACCCGAGTACCTGTCACGGTCCATCAGAGTACCTGAGTACCTGTCACAGTCCATCAGGGTACCCGAGTACCTGTCACAGTCCATCATGGTACCCAAGTATCTGTCACGGTTCAACAGTGTACCCGAGTACCTGTCACAGCCCATCAAAGTACCCGAGTACCTGTCACAGCCCACCAAAGTACCCGAGTACCTGTCACAGCCCATCAAAGTACCCGAGTACCTGTCACAGCCCATCAGAGTACCCGAGTAGCTGTCACAGCCCATCAGAGTACCCGAGTACCTGTCACAGCCCATCAGAGTACTCGAGTACCTGTCCCAGTCCATCTGAGTACCCGAGTACCTGTCCCAGTCCATCTGAGTACCCCAATACCTGTCACAGTTCATCTGAGTACCTGAGTACCTGTCACAGTTCATCTGAGTACCCGAGTACCTGTCACAGTTCATCTGAGTACCCGAGTACCTGTCACAGTTCATCTGAGTACCCGAGTACCTGTCACAGTTCATCGGAGTACCTGTCACAGTTCATCTGACTACCCGAGTACCTGTAACAGTCCATATGAGTACCTGTCACTGCCCTTCAGAGTACCCAAATACCAGTCACCAAGCCATCAGAGTACCCGAGTACCTGTCACCAGGCCATCAGAGTACCCGAGTACCTGTCACCAGGCCATCAGAGTACCCGAGTACCTGTCACCAGGCCATCTGAGTACCCGAGTATCTGTCCCAGCCCATCAGAGTACCCGAGTACCTGTCACGGCACATCAGAGTACCCGAGTACCTGTCCTAGCACATCAGAGTACCCGAGTACCTATCACGGTCCATCAGGGTACCCGAGTACCTGTCACGGAACATCAGGGTACCCGAGTACCTTCTTGGCACATCAGGGTACCCGAGTACCTGTCACGGTCCATCAGAGTACCTGAGTACCTGTCACAGTCCATCAGGGTACCCGAGTACCTGTCACAGTCCATCATGGTACCCAAGTATCTGTCACGGTTCAACAGTGTACCCGAGTACCTGTCACAGCCCATCAAAGTACCCGAGTACCTGTCACAGCCCACCAAAGTACCCGAGTACCTGTCACAGCCCATCAAAGTACCCGAGTACCTGTCACAGCCCATCAGAGTACCCGAGTAGCTGTCACAGCCCATCAGAGTACCCGAGTACCTGTCACAGCCCATCAGAGTACTCGAGTACCTGTCCCAGTCCATCTGAGTACCCGAGTACCTGTCCCAGTCCATCTGAGTACCCCAATACCTGTCACAGTTCATCTGAGTACCTGAGTACCTGTCACAGTTCATCTGAGTACCCGAGTACCTGTCACAGTTCATCTGAGTACCCGAGTACCTGTCACAGTTCATCTGAGTACCCGAGTACCTGTCACAGTTCATCGGAGTACCTGTCACAGTTCATCTGACTACCCGAGTACCTGTAACAGTCCATATGAGTACCTGTCACTGCCCTTCAGAGTACCCAAATACCAGTCACCAAGCCATCAGAGTACCCGAGTACCTGTCACCAGGCCATCAGAGTACCCGAGTACCTGTCACCAGGCCATCAGAGTACCCGAGTACCTGTCACCAGGCCATCAGAGTACCAGAGTACCTATCTCCAGCCCATCAGAGTACCCCAGTACCTATTTGCAGCCCATGTCTCATAGAATATACGTTGGGATGTTTGCTTTCCAAAATGGGGTCATTTTGTGGGTAATTTCACTGTCCTGGTGGTCCAGGACCTTCAAAAGTGTGATAGGTAGGAATGAAATGAGATGTGTCATTTATGCTCCTAGAACGCCTGAACGTACTACTTCAATGTTCGGCCTCTCTATGTGGCCAGGCTGTGTAAAAGTCCTACACATGTGGTATCGCCATACTCGGGAGGAGTAGCAGAATGTATTTTGGGGTGTAATTTTTGCTATATACATGCTATGTGTTAGAAATATCTCATAAATTGCCAATTTTGTGTAAAAAAAATGGGTTTTAATTTTTTTCCACATATTCCAAAAACTTCTGGAAAAAAATTAACCATTCAAAAGACTCATTATGCCTCACAGATTATACGTTGGGGTGTTTGCTTTCCAAAATGGGGTAATTTTATGGGCAATTCCATTGTCCTGGTACTCCAGGGCCTTCAAAAGTGTAATAGGTGGTTGAGAAATGAGATGCGTCATTTTTGCTCGTAGAACGTCTGAAGGTACTACATCAATGTTGGTGCTCTGTATGTGGCCAGGCTGTGTAAAAGTCTCACACATGTGGTATCGCCGTACTCGGGAAGAGTAGCAGAATGTATTTTGGGGTGTAATTTGTTGTATGCATATGTTGTGTGTGAGAAATAACCTGATAATATGACAATTTTGTAAAAAATAATAATAATAAAAAAAAATCTTCATTTTGCAAAGAATTGTGGGAAAAAATGACAACTTAAAAAAACTCATCATGCTACTTACTTAATACCTTGGAATGTCTACTTTGTAAAAAGGGGTCATTTGGGGGGTATTTGTACTTTCCTGACTTGTTAGTGTCTCAAGAAATGAGACTCACCTGATGTACTGAAGGCCTGATCAGATGTTATCAATTTTCAGTGATTGGCACCATAGTTTGTAGACTCTATAACTTTCACAAAGACCAAATAATATATACTAATGTGGGTTATTTTTACCAAAGATATGTAGCAGTATAAATTTTGGCCAAAATGTATGAAGAAAAATGACTAATTAGCAAAAATTTATGACAAAAACAAAGAAAAAGGCATTTTTTTCACAAAATGTACGTTTTATTTTATTTATAGCACAAAAAATAAAAAACTCACTAGTGATTAAAGAGGAAGTAAACCCTTCCAAACAACTTGGACCTATAGGTAAGCCTAGATTAAGGCTTACCTGTAGGTCCAAGCAATATCTCCTAAACCTATATGGTTTAGGAGATATTTGCCCGAAAATGGGCACCGCTGTCTACGGCGCATGCGCCGTAGACAGCGGCGCGCAGGCGCACTAAATGCGGCAAATCCAAGAATGGATTTGCCTAATTTGTCGACTCCCGTGCGCATGCGCGGGAGTGACGTCATCGCGGCTTCGCCGTATGGCAGCGGCGGAGCTGCGAGACGCGACTCCCGTGCGCATGCGCGGGAGTGACGTCATCGCGGCTGCGCCGCTGTGATTCGTCGGAGCTGCGAGACGCCACCAGCAACATGGATGCGGCGGACTACAGGGGACAGCGGCGACTTCGCTGGCTCCTGTGTCAGGTAAGTGACACATAATGAGCTACTATGCGATGCATAGTAGTCCATTATGCTTTACCTTTGCAGGGAAAAAAAGAGGAAGTAAACCCATCAGGGTTTACTTCCTCTTTAAATACCACTAAAAGAAAGCTCTATTTGTGTGAAAAAAAGGATGCAAGTTTCATATGGGTACAGTGTTGCATGACTGAGTAATTGTCATTCAAACTGTGAGAGCGCTGAAAGCTGAAAATTGCACTGTATTGAGGTGGTTAATGTACCAATTTTGCACCTTTGCAATATAAATGTGTGAACAGATCACTTTATGATAAATATAAAATATTTTACAAACTTATTTTTTGGCTTTTCTTATATTTATGTTACCATTTGACTTTTACAAGTTAAAACACCCTTGCATTTACATTTGGCAATTACAATATGTATAGCATTGCTATTTCTGGGTTTTCATTCCCTACTCTAAAACACAGCCTTCCAATGCCCCTGTTAGCTCTGCAGTAGGTATCTAGACCGCTCTGGCCGTGTGTTCCAGAAAGCTGCCTGTGTCACGTCCGGTTCAGTATTCACCATTAGCATTTGGAAGTAAACAGATAACTAAAGAGCAAAGCTCTCGCCTCCCGCCCGTAGTAATACTCTACGGGCAGAAGCCGATCGGCGCTTTGGATTGAGCCACAAGGCTGGTTAAAAGCCTGCAAATGAAGCGCCACGTCTGCAATCTTGTGATTGTATTGATGTGGAGCTTCCCATAGTGCACTTAAAGAACATTTTTTTTCTTTCTTTTTGTTTTTAAAGGGGACTTTTTGAAAAAAAAAGTTTTACATTTTTTTGTCACTGCTGGGTGGTGGGGGGCGGCGCCCATGCTCCCCTATAGACGGGCCACTACTGTTCATAAGTAATATCCTTCAGACCCTTTATTAGCTTTGTTGCCCTTCTTTGTACTTGCTCCATTTCCAGTACATCTTTCCCGAGGACTGGTGCCCAGAAGTGGACAGCATACTCTATGTGCGGCCAGACCAAAGTCTTGTACAGTGGGAGAATTATCCCTGGAATTAATCCCTTTTTTAATGCATGCCAATATTCTATTTTCTTTGCTTACAGCAGCACCATTACTGAGCCTATCATCTACTAGGATCCCCATGTCTATTTACATCTTAGATTCCCCCTGAGGTTCTCCCCCCAGTGTATAGATTACCTTCATATTTTTGCACCCAAATGCACTATTTTACATTTTTCTACATTAAACCTCATTTGCCATGTAGTTGCCCATCCCATAAATTTTTTCAGATCTTCTTGCAAGGTTTTCAAATCCTACGGAGAAATTATTGCCCTGCTTAGCTTAGTATCGTCCACAAATACAGAGATTGAACTGTTTACCCCATCCTCCAGGTAGTTTATGAATAAATTAAATAGGATTCGTCCCAGCACAGAACTCTGTGGGACCCCACTTCCCACCCCTGACCATTCCGAGTACTCCCATTTATCACCACCCTCTGAATTCGCCCTTGTAGCCAGTTTTCAATCCATGTACTCAACCTATGCTCCATGCCAACTGACCTTATTTTGTACAGTAAAGGATTATAGGGAACTGTGCCAAATGCTTTTGCAAAGTCCAGATATTCCAAGTCTACGGGCCTTCCTTTATCTAAATGGCAATTCACTTCCTCATAGAAGGTTAATAGATTGGTTTGCCAAGAACAATTCTTCATGAATCCATGCTGGTTACTGCTAATGATACCGTTTTCATTACTAAAATCTTGTATATAGTCCCTTATCATCCAATCCAAGGGCTTGCATACTATTGATGTTAGGCCAACTGGTCTGTAATTCCCAGGGATGTATTTAAGGCCCTTTTTAGATATTGGTGCTACATTGGCTTTTCTCCAATCCGCTGGTACCACTCCAGTCAGTAGACTGTCAGCAAAAATTAGGAACAATAGTCTGCCAATTACTTGACTGAGTTCCCTAAGTACCCTCGGGTGCAAGCCATGTGGTCCCGGTGATTTATTAACCACTTCCAGACCAGCCACTGAAGTTATACTGCGGCAGTTTGGCTCCCCTGTGCGAGGCATCATAGCTGTACATCGGCTCTTTAAGATGCTTAAGCAGGGTGTCCTCAGAGCTGATGCACTTGCCCGATGGGTGCGATGACCACCGGGCACCCGCGATTGTTCGTGACAGAGCCAGAACCGGGATCTGTGTGTAAACACACAAAACCCAGTTCTCTCAGGGGAGTAGAGACAGATCGTGCGCTCCTACTAAGTAGGAACACAGATCAGTCTACCCCCTAGTCAGTCCCATCCCCTACACAGTTAGAACACACCTAGGGAACACAGTTAACCCCTTGATTGCCCCCTAGTGGTAACCCTTTCCCTGCCAATGACATTTATACAGTAATCAATGGCTATTTTTAGCTCTAATTGCTGTATAAATGTCACTGGTCCCAAAAAAGTGTCAAAAGTGTCCAATCTGTCCACTGAAATGTTGCAATCATGATAAAAATCACTGATCACCACATTACTAGTAAAAAATAATAATAATAATAATAATAATAAAAATGCCATAAATCGATCCCCTATTTTGTAGACGCTATAACGTTTGTGCAAACCAAACAATATACGCATTTTGTGATTTTTTTTTTACCAAAAATATGTACAAGAATACATATCGGCCTAAAATGAGGAAAAAATCTGTTTATTAAAAAAAAAGAAAGGGGGATATTCATTATAGCAAAAAGTACAAAATATTGTGTTTTATTCAAAATCGTTGCTCTTTTTTTGTTTGTAGCTCGAAAAATAAACCGCAGAGGTGATCAAGTACCACCAAAAGAAACTTGAAAGCTCTATTTGTAGGGGAAAAAAAGATATAAATTTTGTTTGGGCAGAATGCAGCATGTCAGTTATCAGTTAAAACGACACATTGCCATATCGCAAAAAATGGCCTAGTCAGGAAGGGGGTAAATTCTTCTGGGGCTGAAGTGGTTAATGTTAAGTTTCCCAAGTCTAAATATAATTCTGCCCTCTGTTAGCCATGAGGGTGCTTCCTGTGATGTGTCATGAGGATAAACACTGCAGTTTTGGTTACTAAAGCCCGCCGATTACCTTGTGAAGACTGAGGAGAAGAATAAATTCAATACCTTCGCCATCTTCCCAACCTTTGTAACCAGATGTCCTTTCTCATTCTTTATGGGGCCAATATGGTCTGTCCTCCCTTTTTTACTGTTAACATACTTAAAGAATTTACTTTTTGCTCTCCTCCACTATGTGTCTTTCATGTTCTATCTTAGCCACCCTAATTGCACCCTTACATTTCTTGTTGCATTCTTTATAAAGTCTGAATGCTGATGATGATCCCTCATCCTTGTATTTTTTGAAGGCCTTCTCCTTTGCTTTTATATGCATTTTAACATTGGAGCTTAGCCATCCAGGACTTTTGTTTTCTCTTTTATATGTATTACCCAATGGGATGCACTGGCTAATGTCCTTATTTAATATACTCTTAAAGCAAACCCATCTCTCCTCCGTGTTCTTTGTTCCTAAGATTTTATCCCAATTTATATCTTCTAGCAAGGTTCATAGTTTAGGGAAGTTGGCGCTTTTGAAATTCATTGTTTTTGTATTCCCCTTATGTTTCCTATTTGTGTGATTTATACTGAAGCCAATTGACCTGTGATCGCTGTATCCTAAATTGCCCTGTATTTCCACATCCTTGATCAGGTCTGTATTGTTGTTAATCAGTAGATCTAGTAATGCTTTATTTCTAGTTGGTGTGTTTACCATCTGACCCATGAAATTGTCCTGCAAGACATTTAGGAACTGGCGAGCCTTAGACGAATGCGTGGTTCCCACCGCCCAGTCTATGTCTGCATAATTAAAATCTCCCATTAGGATGACACTTCCCATCCTTGCTGCTAATCCAAAAATTGTGGTAGGAAGTCCATCTCCGCCTCCTCCTTCAGGTTAGGGGGCCTATAGCATTCTCCCAGTATTATTTTCCCCTTAGCTTCATACCTTTGGAGCTCTAACCATAAGGATTCCGCCTCCTCCCTAGCTTTCTTAGTGATGTCATCTCTCACATTCACTTGTACATTATTCTTGATATATAGACATACCCCTCCCCCTTTTTTACCCTCTCTAGCCCTGCGATAGAGGGAATACCCTTAAATGGTTGCCAGCCAATCATGAGAGCTGTTGAACCAGGTCTCTGAAATTCCCACAAAATCTAAATCCTCCTCGTACAACAGCAACTCTAGTTCACCCACCTTGTCCGTCAGGCTCCTTGCATTGGTGAACATGCCACGTAGTTTATACTGATCTCATACTATCATCATATTGGGTGTTCAGATATTGCAACTTGGGCTTGTAACTATACTTACCTTGGGTTTATGTGCTTTAGTCAACCTACCACTAATGCCCCCAATACTACCCTCTGGAATATGTTCCGTGCTGACTATCCCTACCTCTGGACCCTCACCCGGCCCCTAGTTTAAAATCCCCTCTAACTTTTTTGCCATCTTTACTCCCAGCAGATCTGTACCCTCCTCATTTAGGTGCTCTCCGTCCCTTCTATAGTACTGGTGAACGACTGAGAAGACGGCCCAGTCCTCCAGGAACCCAAACCCTTCCTTACTACACCAGCTCCTCAGCCACTTGTTTACTTCCCTATTCTCCCTCTGCCTTTCTGGTGTGGCTCGAGGTACTGGTAGTATTTCTGAGAATACTACCTTGGAGGTCCCTTTCCTCAATTTAGCTCCCAAGTCCCTAAAATCGTTCTTTAGGACACTCCATCTGCCTCTGACATTGTCATTGGTGCCAACATGCACCATGATAGCCAGGTCTTCCCCAACCCCTCCCAGTAATCTGTCCACCAGATCTATGATGTGATGAACCCAAACGTCCGGTAGACAGCATACAGTTAGGCGCTTTGGGTCTTTGTCACAGATTGACCTCTCTGTCCTTCTAAGAATTTAGTCCCCTACCACCAAAATCTGTCCATCCTTTCCCTTCACTTTCCCCCACTCTCCCTGAAGGAGTTCTTCCCCTAGCAGCTAGGAGTGTCCCTCAGCGCCAGCAGTGCTGGTCCCTGACTGGTTTCACCAATCACTCAATGGAGTGTACTTATTGGGATGCTCCAGCCCTGGATTCGCCTCCCTGGCACTTCCCCCCTATCCTTCCTGACTGTCAACCATTTACTCTTTTCTGGTGCCTTCACCTCTTTCTCTCCACCCGCCTCTCTGCTGGCCCCTACTGACATCTACCGGGTATGTTCCCGGCTCTCCTTTAGTATGGAGGGTCTTCTCATTGCTGACAGTTGCTTCCTTAGATTCAGAACCTGTACTTCCAGGGAAACAATGTGCTTTCATTTTGCACAGGAGTATTTTCCCACGATCAGATAATCAAGGAACACATACATGCCGCAAGATGTACAGTATCCCCACATTCGCCGGGCATCGTGCCTACCAATTTAACAAGGATTTGAGATTATACCCTGTGCAAATTACCTAACAACTAGCTTCCTGACACTAATACTCAACAATACACTACCCAGGTACTCAAAAAGACAATACACAGGTAATTGCAGACCATGTGCACCCGCAGACCCGCTTGCACCCACAGACCTGCTTGCACCTGCAGACCCGCGTTCACTCGGAGACCCACGTGCACTTGCAGACCCACGTACACTCGCGGAACCATGTGCACTCACAGACCCACATGCGCTCGCAGACCACGTGCACTCACCCTACCCAGGCACTCACAATACACAGGTACTCAGAATACACAGGTACACACAATACACAGGTACTCCCAATACTCAGGTACCCACAATACTCAGGTACTCCTAACACTCAGGTACACACATACATTACATAGGCATGACCCACTGTTACCACAAGCAATGCCATTTGGCTATTGCTTGAATGCATGGAGACTAGAAGTGGCTGTATATTACAGCAGTAATTGGAACAGGTTTTCTAGCAAGCCTAATCAATGTTCCCTGGCTGGTGGTTGTCCACCCACCGCCATAGAAGTGGGGTCAGGCATTTGAGGGTTCTTGCTAATGCCGCGTACACACGATCAAACAATCCGGTGGAAAAGTCCGGCAAACTCAAGTCCGCGGACAATCCGCCCGTGTGTAGCCTCCGGCGGACTTTTTTTACCCAAAAGTACGGCGGACTTAGAAAGTATTTTTGCACTCCAATCTTCCCGCCGGACTCGCATTTCGGCGGGCAATCCGGCCATGCATGTGCCAGTCCACCGTACTTTTGAAATGAACTGACTTTTCCCGCCCGGAGAAAAGTCTGCTTACTTTGAGCGCGTCTCCAGGTAGCCAGGGCCAGCAAAGGAGGCGTCGCTGGCCCGTCACCTGGTATGAACTTAAACGGGAATCCCTACGCCGAAAAATCCCCCCCAGGTCCACATCAGACCCTTGTCCGAGCACGCTACCCGGCCGGCCAGTAAAGGGGGGGTGAGCGAGTGCCCCCCCTCCTGAGCCATACCAGGCTGCGTGCCCTCAACATGGGGGGCCCCCCCACCCCAAAGCACCATGTTGATGAGGACAAGGGCCTCTTCCCGACAACCCTGGCCACCGGATACCGCCCCCCACCCTATGTGAATGAGTATGGGGTACAATGTACCCCTACCCATTCACCTGTAAAAAAAGTAAAAAAAAACACAACACACAAGGGTTAAAATAGTTTATTGCACAGCTCCGGGGGTCTTCCGTCTTCGGGGGTCTTCTCGCAGGACTCCTCCGCTATCTTCTTCTAGCTCTTTTGTTAGCGGAGAAGCCCGGCTTTCTTCTTCGCTGCCGCCCTTTTCTTCCGACTGCGGGGGGTCTTGTCCCCCTCTTCGGTTCGATGTACAATAAACTATTTTAACCCTTGTGTGTTGTGTTTTTACTTTTACTTTTTACTTTTTTTTTTACAGGTGAATGGGTAGGGGTACATTGTACCCCATACTCGTTCACATAGGGTTGGGGGCCGGTATCCGGGGGCCCCCTTATTAAAGGGGCTCCCGGATTCCGATAAGCCCCCCGCCAGCAGACCCCGACAACCAACGGCCAGGGTTGTCGGGAAGAGGCCCTTGTCCTCATCAACATGGGGACAAGGTGCTTTGAGATGGGGGGGCCGCGCGGCCCCCCCCTTCCCCGAGGCACCCCTCCATGTTGAGGGAACATGGCCTGGTACAGCTCAGGAGGGGGGTGCTCGCTCATCCCCCCCTTTCCTGGCCGGCCGGGTAGCATGCTCCGACAAGGGTCTGATGTGGACCTAGGGGGGACCCCACGCCGATTTTTTCGGTGTTGGGGTTCCCCTTTAAGTCTATACCAGGTGACGGGGCCAGCGACGCCTCCTTCGCTGGCCCCGTCTACCTGGAGACGCGCTCAAAATGAGCGGACTTTCCTCCGCGTGTGTGGGCGAGTCCGTTCATTTCAAAAGTACGGCGGATAGTCCGGCGGACTTAGTACGCCGTATTAGTCCGCTGAAAAAGTGCCGTGTGTGGTCAAGTAGCCCGTTCGGAAAGTCCGTTCGGACAGTCTGTCGGATAGTCGGCTACGTGTGTACGCGGCATTAGTATTACCTATAGATACTGTAAAAATCTCCTAAACATGCACTGTTTAGGACTCAGGAGATATTTACTGTACATGCCTCCGATGACATCATTGGCGCATACACTCTGAAGAAAAGGCCACTCGTGCTGTTTCTTCAGAACCATGTGCCATGACCGGCGACTCTCGCATGGATGCATGGGAGTGACGTCATGCGGCTCTGGCCAGTCACAGAGCCAGAGTTGTAAGCATGAAGGAAGACAGGTTAAGATGGATACGTCCTCTAATGATGACAACAAGGGCAATGCTTACTAGCACATTATGCCTTCATTTTGCAGGCCAGCAAACATTTTAAAAAAGAGGCAGCGTTTACTTCCTTTTTAAGATCTAGCATAGGCATGCGCACAGTGAGTGCCTGATGTACCTGGGCACACCCTAATCCCACTGCGTGCATTAGCATTATCTCTCTGTGTGCCAGAAGGAAGATGGAAAAGATCTCCCTCTTACCAGCTCTGCCATTGTTTACACACTTCTCTTTGACTGTGCCGGCAGGGAGTTAAATGTGCAGACATACACACGTGCATTTGAGCTTTAGGGTGCATACTCTAATGCAATAGGCTGCGCACACCTTTGAGATCTAGCATGTACCTCCTCCTTTGGTTGTAAAGTTAGTTTTTTTTACCTTAATGCTTTCTTTCTCTGCATTAGGTGAAAAACTTTCTCTGATCAGGATCCCCCCAGCCCCATGGAGCCTGATCTTTATCCAGAGCTGTGCCAGAGAGCAGCAGTTTTCTATGCTCTCCCTCCCCTTACTGGCCTTGGAGGTAGCAGCAGCACCATTGGCTCCTGCAGCTGTCAATCACAGCCTGTGAAGAGGGGACATAAGGGAGGGCTGAGCTGCACTGGACAATGGACTGCATCTGATGGGCAATGGTGAGGTTGCATCTGATGGGCACTGGTGAGGCTGCATCTGAAGGGCTCTGGTAATCTGCATCTGATGGGCACTAGTAGGCTGCATCTGATGGGCACTGGTAGGCTGCATCTGAAGGACACTGGTGAGGCTGCATCTGATGGGCACTGGTAGGCTACATCTGATGGGCACTGGTAAGGCTGCATGTGATGGGCACTGGTGAGGCTGCATGTGATGGGCACTGGTAGGCTACAGCTGATGGGCTCTGGTAGGCTGCAACTGCTGAGCACTGCTGAGGCTGCATCTAATGGGCACTGTTAAGCTGCACCTGAAGGGCACTGGTGACGCTAAGAAAAAAATATAAATATCTTTTAAAAACTGTAATTTTCGGTTTTGTTTTTTCAGCTAAATGCATCCTGCATTTTTCGGATTCTGTATTGGCACCAAAATTTCCATTTGGTGTGGCTGCATCTGATGGGCACTGGTAGGATGCATCTGAAGGGCACTGGTTAGGCTGCATGTGATGGGCACTGGTAGGCTGCATCTGATGGGCACTGGTAAGGCTGCATCTGATGGGCGCTGGTGAGGCTGCATCTGATGGGCACTGGTAGGCTACATCTGATGGGCACTGGTAGGCTGCATCTGATGGGCAATAGTGAGGCGGTATGTGATGGACACTGGTAGGCTACATCTGATGGGCACTGGTAGGCTACAAAGATAGGCACTGGTGAGGCTGCATCTGATGGGCTCTGGTAGGTTGCATCTGATGGGCTCTGGTAGGCTGCATCTGATGGGCTCTGGTTCTAGTAGGCTGCATCTGATGGGCACCGGTAGGCTGCACCTGAAGGGCACTGGTGAAGTTGCATTTGATAGGCTCTGGTAGGCTGCATCTGATGGGCACTGGTAGGCTGCATCTGATGGGCACTGGTAGGCTGCATCTGAAGGACACTGGTGAGGCTGCATCTGATGGACACTGGTAGGCTACATCTGATGGGCACTGGTAAGGCTGCATGTGATGGGCACTGGTGAGGCTGCATGTGATGGGCACTGGTAGGCTACAGCTGATGGGCTCTGGTAGGCTGCAACTGCTGAGCACTGCTGAGGCTGCATCTGATGGGCACTGTTAAGCTGCACCTGAAGGGCACTGGTGAGGCTAAGAAAAAAATATAAATATCTTTTAAAAAATTTAATTTTCGGTTTTGTTTTTTCAGCTAAATGCATCCTGCATTTTTCGGATTCTGTATTGGCACCAAAATTTCCATTTGGTGCGGCTGCATCTGATGGGCACTGGTAGGATGCATCTGAAGGGCACTGGTAAGGCTGCATGTGATGGGCACTGGTAGGCTGCATCTGATGGGCACTGGTAAGGCTGCATCTGATGGGCGCTGGTGAGGCTGCATCTGATGGGCACTGGTAGGCTACATCTGATGGGCACTGGTAGGCTGCATCTGATGGGCAATAGTGAGGCTGTATGTGATGGACACTGGTAGGCTACATCTGATGGGCACTGGTAGGCTACAAAGATAGGCACTGGTGAGGCTGCATCTGATGGGCTCTGGTAGGTTGCATCTGATGGGCTCTGGTAGGCTGCATCTGATGGGCTCTGGTTCTAGTAGGCTGCACCTGAAGGGCACTGGTGAAGTTGCATTTGATAGGCTCTGGTAGGCTGCATCTGATGGGCACTGGTAGGCTGCATCTGATGGGCACTGGTAGGCTGCATCTGAAGGGCACTGGTAGGCTGCATCTGAAGGACACTGGTGAGGCTGCATCTGATGGGCACTGGTAGGCTACATCTGATGGGCACTGGTAAGGCTGCATGTGATGGGCACTGGTGAGGCTGCATGTGATGTGCACTGGTAGGCTACAGCTGATGGGCTCTGGTAGGCTGCAACTGCTGAGCACTGCTGAGGCTGCATCTGATGGGCACTGTTAAGCTGCACCTGAAGGGCACTGGTGAGGCTAAGAAAAAAATATAAATATCTTTTAAAAAATTTAATTTTCGGTTTTGTTTTTTCAGCTAAATGCATCCTGCATTTTTTGGATTCTGTATTGGCACCAAAATTTCCATTTGGTGCGGCTGCATCTTAAGGGCACTGGTAGGATGCATCTGAAGGGCACTGGTAAGGCTGCATGTGATGGGCACTGGTAGGCTGCATCTGATGGGCACTGGTAAGGCTGCATCTGATGGGCGCTGGTGAGGCTGCATCTGATGGGCACTGGTAGGCTACATCTGATGGGCACTGGTAGGCTGCATCTGATGGGCAATAGTGAGGCTGTATGTGATGGACACTGGTAGGCTACATCTGATGGGCACTGGTAGGCTACAAAGATAGGCACTGGTGAGGCTGCATCTGATGGGCTCTGGTAGGTTGCATCTGATGGGCTCTGGTAGGCTGCATCTGATGGGCTCTGGTTCTAGTAGGCTGCATCTGATGGGCACCGGTAGGCTGCACCTGAAGGGCACTGGTGAAGTTGCATTTGATAGGCTCTGGTAGGCTGCATCTGATGGGCACTGGTAGGCTGCATCTGATGGGCACTGGTAGGCTGCATCTGAAGGACACTGGTGAGGCTGCATCTGATGGGCACTGGTGAGGCTGCATGTGATGGGCACTGATAGGCTACAGCTGATGGGCTCTGGTAGGCTGCAACTGCTGAGCACTGCTGAGGCTGCATCTGATGGGCACTGTTAAGCTGCACCTGAAGGGCACTGGTGAGGCTAAGAAAAAATATAAATATCTTTTAAAAAATGTAATTTTCGGTTTTGTTTTTTCAGCTAAATGCATCCTGCATTTTTCGGATTCTGTATTGGCACCAAAATTTCCATTTGGTGCGGCTGCATCTGATGGGCACTGGTAGGCTGCATCTGAAGGGCACTGGTAAGCCTGCATGTGATGGGCACTGGTAGGCTGCATCTGATGGGCACTGGTAAGGCTGCATCTGATGGGGGCTGGTGAGGCTGCATCTGATAGGCACTGGTAGGCTCCATCTGATGGGCACTGGTAGGCTGCATCTGATGGGCACTGGTAAGGCTGCATCTGATGGGTGCTGGTGAGGCTGCATCTGATGGGCACTGGTAGGCTACATCTGATGGGCACTGGTAGGCTGCATCTGATGGGCAATAGTGAGGCTGTATGTGATGGACACTGGTAGGTTAGATCTGATGGGCACTGGTAGGCTACAAATATAGGCACTGGTGAGGCTGCATCTGATGGGCTCTGGTAGGTTGCATCTGATGGGCTCTGGTAGGCTGCATCTGATGGGCTCTGGTTCTGGTAGGCTGCATCTGATGGGCACCGGTAGGCTGCACCTGAAGGGCACTGGTGAAGTTGCATCTGATAGGCACTGGTAGGCTACATCTGATGGGCACTGGTAGGCTGCATCTGATGGGCAATAGTAGGCTGCATCAGATGGGCACTGGTGAGGCTGCATGTGATGGGCACTGGTAGGCTTCATCTGATGGGCACTGGTGAGACTGCAGCCATTCCTCAGCTCATGCCAGCTCCTATCTCTCCCCAGTGACTCGCCTGTTGATGATATCCTGCTCGTCAGTCCTGCCTTCTTAAGCCGTCCAAACCAGATGATCTCTGCCTTCGCCTTGGTCACATCTCTAGAGATGCTCTCCAGTGTTTCTGTTAAAGACTTGCTTGGCTGACCTTCCTTCTGGCTCCATGATGTTTTGGTTTGTCTGACTATCCGGTTCTGGTTCCTGAACTCTGGCTATGTTTTGACTACCTTTACTCTGTTGCTGAACTCTGGCTATGTTTTGACTATGTTTACTCTGTTTACCTTTTTTTTATTATTAAACAAGTATGATTTAATTGTATTTCTGTCTCAGTCTGATTCATGGTTCCTGACAGATCGTTAGATAAGGGCCCAGCAGAGAAGGGACTATTTAACCACTTTCAGATGCAGGTTGAGTGATCTACTGCACTGCTGTTTCTATCAATTAAATTAAAGTTCCAGTCACTTCTATATCGATTCCCCAGGGCAGGCCGCGGCTTTAATTTAATTGTAGGGACTGCTGTGGAACATTACTCCAAATTCACCCAAAAATGGTTATATAGTCTTTTTCTGCCATGGACCCCGTTGGCTTCCCTGGTGGAATGAACACTACTGGTCTGGGACTCTCAGCTCAGGAGAATCCTCCAGCAGAAGCACTGCACTCAGTCCCTGGGCCCCAGGTAGAAGAAGCTGACTGGACCAGGTGCTGGGGGAGACAGCCCGTTGCCACCCATCTTGGATTCAACCTGTGATAGCTCCCCACAGTCCTGTGTTACTATGAGGCAATCTAGTTGATCTTCAGCTAGCCCTTGAAAACAATTGTATGCAAAGAATTTCTGAATGCCAGAGCAAAGCAACCTGAATCAATTGGTTGTAAATAAACAAAGAAGCAAATCTTCCTGTGTTGAACAAACTGCAACTGGAATCACAGTGATCAATGACTCAAAGATGTTGCCCTCTGTAGAACTACAAATAGAAGTGGGGTGATAAAGATGTCTGTATATAGTGTCTATGATGTTTGGCCTAGATCCTTGGCACTAAAGATGATAGATGGTGCAGGAGACAATGGTGTCTATACAGTATACAGTATCTAGAAGGTTGGGCTATTGCCCGCTCACCACACTGGAACAAAAGATGATGATGATGATGATGATGATGGCTGTCCCTTAGGAATGTGGCTCAGGGGATTGCGTCCGGCCTCCGCTGCACCACGCTACAGCTCACCCGAATCTGATAGAATAGGAGCGCCTCCAGGCTGACGCTAAACAACCAAAGCGTGCTGCCTGCAGATGTCCCTCCGAAAATCCACTGGATGGTTCTGCTGGTGCAGGCCACGACTCAGATGTAGCACACATCGTCACAGAATCCCTGCACTTAGATCCAAGCCGTGATCCCAAGAGAGCATGCCGGGCCTCAAATAGTTCCCCTTATAGACTCTCCTAGCAGTCGGTTCTTCCCCATCAGCCATCTGGTAGTTGTAGTTCCCGATGATTCGGCAAGAGGGCAAATCCCATCCATTTGGACTATATGTCCCAAGATGCTTTACTCTGCCTTGTCTCTCTCTTATCAAAGAGGTAACAGGCCAGCTCCAAACTCAGCCCTCGAGAGAAACGGCTCCCCCACAGCAAAGCCACACAGTGTCTCATGATTGCAGGAATATATATATAGCTCCTGGCTACATAAACAAAGACATGTGCTAGTGATGAATGGCTTGGTATTGTCCACAAAGTCTTGCTGGTATGGCAGCACAATGGCTGTCATCCGCTTTGCAGCACTATGGTCCCTAGTTTGAATCACCAATCAGAAAAAAATCTGCAGGTAGCAATATGTCAAACATGGGGTAAACTGTTGGTGCTATATAACAAAGGTTGATGTAAAAATAATAATAAAAAGAAGCTTCTGTAAACATCAAGAGCCATTTACAGTGGTAGCAAACTCATTTTTGCCACCTGTACCTACAGGTAGGCCTATAATAAGGCTTACCTGTACTGTGAATATCTTCTAAACTTGCACTGTCTAGGAGATATTCACGCTGCATGCAGCTGGTGACGTCACCGGTGCATGTGCTTTGAAGGTCCAGCTTACCATGTGCAGTAAACGGTAGCTTGCGCAGGCCACATGCTTGAGAGTGACATCATCGCACTCCTGGCCCCTCATGTAGCCAGAGGTCACGAATCCGGAAGGAAGTCCAGGTGAAGATGGAAGCCCTGGTAGCGGTCACAGCGTGGAGGACTTTGTTTTAAAGTAATTCTCTCATAATGTGCTAGTATGTGATGCATACTTGCACATTATGGCATTGCCTTGCAGGTGAAGTTTTTTTTTTAACTGCGCTTTAATACTCCTTTAAAGCCTAACACGTTCTTTAACCACTTGCTGACCGCCCTTTAGAAGTTTTACTGCTACAGGACAGCAGCTGTGTGCCAGATCATGTATATATACCTGTATATGTGGATATGTGATTATATACAGCGGGAGACAATCAGTGGGTACTGTGGACTCAATGTCCGCCAGCACCTGCTGATCATTTACACAGGTAAAATGGCAGTCTGCCTATGTAAACAAGGCAGATTGCCATTCTTTAAGTAGGGAAGGCCTGGATCCTGTGCTCCTGCAAACCAGGGACATGGATCTATGCCTTCCCCTAGTAAAAGCACCTTCCACACTGTAGAAAAACACTTGCTAGGAGCATAGTTAACCCTTTGATCGCCCCTGATGTTAACCCTCTCAGTCAGTGTCATTAGTACAGTGACAGTGCATATTTTTTAGCGAAAAAAAGTGTCAGTTAGTGTCCGATTTGTCTGCCTCAATATTGCAGTCCTGCTATAAGTCATTGATTGCCACCATTATTAATACAATGAAATAAATAAAAATGCCATAAATCTATCCCATAGTTTGTAGACGCTATAACATTTATGCAAACCAATCAATATACGCTTATTGGGATTTTTTTTTTCCAAAAATATGTAGCAGAATTAGTATTTTCCTAAATTAATGAAGACATTTGATTTTTATTGGAAATGTTTTATAGCAGAAAGTAAAAAATATTGTTTTTCTTTTTTTTTTAATTGTCGGCATTTTTTTGTTTATAGCGCAAAATAAAAAAAACGCAGGGGTGATCAAATACCACCAAAAGAGAACTCCATTTGTGGGAAATGCGCAACTGGTCATTAAGGGAGGTAAATCTTCCGGAACTGAAGTGGTTAAAACCACCTTTGTATTGTGAAAGTTTGCCTAAACGTCCAGTTTTTTTTTACTGAAGTCTCAAAAAAAGCAAAAACTCCTAATTTCTTTCATGCCTAGTGATACATTTCAAAGGTCTAGCTTGGAGAAGCACTATCCATGTGGCTCGCCTTCTGTTGTGTGGCAAAAAGACAAAGTAAACTGACGCAGATTGCTTTCACTTGTTCTCAGGAATTGCAGTTGAATAAATACAAATGCAAACATCAGAACATCAGAAGCCAGATTTTGTTTGATGAATTTTAGTGAGATGAGAAAGATGCTGAAAAAAGGTTGAACGTCATGTTCCTTAGAGCAGCGCTCAGAAATTTCACAATTGCAATCCATTTCCTTTCAATTGGATAATTATATAAATCAATTTACCTCCCTTGTTTCCTGGAAGTGAAGCTTTTGCCATTTTCATGCTTATGTAACAATTCCTTCCCTTTTTATCTTTGTATCATTGGAGGAATTAGGCTTCGGTGGTTCAGAAATCAGTGCAGCTGCTCAGGCCACTGATATGTATTGTATATGGAAGCTCTTTGCTCTGTAAAAGCTCTCGACAACCTGATGCGGCTAATGATGCTCTTATCTAATGGAAGCATAGTTGAGTTGCAGCTAAGGACACATTGCCTAGGTGGATGGAGTTTATCCGGTGGATCAGGTTTTGAACATGTCCCAATCATTTAATAGGGCTCGTTTACAGATCTGTGGTTTTGGCAAGCGTTTCTAAACCTTAAAGTGGGCATTTCACCAGATCATACATTTCAGCAGCAATCTTCCTATAAAACTATATGTGCCTTTAACACATTTGTTGCATGGTATTTACTGTACCTGTAAAAGCCTCCTTTATATAGACATCCCAAAGCCCTTAAACTGTTGCTGGGTGCCACTATCTTGGATGTGATGTCAGCAGCCCCAGCAAACTCAGAGATGTCCCTTAAGTGTAACTCTATAGCAGTGATGGCGAACCTTGGCACCCCAGATGTTTTGGAACTACATTTCCCATGATGCTCATGTACTCTGCAGTGTAGTTGAGCATCATGGGAAATGTAGTTCCAAAACATCTGGGGTGCCAAGGTTCGCCATCACTGCTCTATAGCATTCCTCTTCGTTCTGACCAGCTGCTAAATAAAAGGTTATGTAGGAAGGTACAGGGATGATCAGAGGAGTCTTTTACTTGCAATTGTTTACGTTGGTTACGGGGTCTCTTTAACCACTTGCCGACCGCCGCACGACGATATACGTCGGCAGAATGGCACGGGCAGGCATATGGGCGTATATATAAGTCCCTGCCTGCCCGCGGGTGGGGGGCCCGATCGGGCCCCCCCCGGTGCCTGCGGCGGTCGGCATTCCTTCGAGAGCGATCCGGGATGAGGGGGCGGCCATTCATTCATGGCCACCCCCTCGCGATCGCTCTCGACGAATGGAAATCCCCCGTGACATCACTTCCTCTCCTGTAATGTAAACACAGGAGAGGAAGTGATGTATTCTCTCCTCTGTGTCGGTATTTTTCGTTCCGACACGGAGGAGAGCGGATCGGTGAGTTGCACCAACACTCTACACACACAGTAGAACATGCCAGGCACACTCACACCCCCCCTTTACCCCCCGATCACCCCCCCAATTACCCCTGCCCCCCAGTCACAGTGACACCAATGTCATTTTTTTTTTTTTTTTATTTTTTATTTTTTTGCATTGGTGTCATTTGTGACTGTAATAACTGTTAGGGCAGTTAGAGTTAGCCCCCTTTAGTTCTAATGTACCCCCCTAACCCCCCCAATAAAGGTTTAACCCCGTGATCACCCCCCGTCGCCAGTGTCACTAAGGCTGGGTTCACATTGCAGCGGTTTATGAGAACGAATGTGATTCGCACCGCACTGCAGTGCAAATCACATCCGATCTCTGTGCGATTCGAGTTCAGCCATTCGCCGCACCCGCCGCACCCGCCACACCCGCCGCAAATTCGCACGGGACCCTTTTTTTGGCCCGCAGCAGAATCGGATCGCATGGGTGTTCACACCATGCGATCCGAGTTTGCAGATCGCACTGCGATATGCGAACTGATCTGGGGGTGTCAGTAACATTTCACTGACACTCCCAGCAGTTCGCATAGGGCAGTGTGAACTGCCGCCGGGAGGCATGCGATGCGGGAACCCGCCGCGGATTCGCGGCGTTTCCGCATCGCTCCAGTGTGAACCCAGCCTAATAAGCGATCATTTTTCTGATCGCCGTATTAGTGTCACAGGTGACGCTAGTTAGGCAGGTAGGTATTTAGGTTCGCCGCAGCTTTTTATAGCGCCAGGGACCCCCATATACTACCGCATAAAGCCCCCTGATTGCCCCCTAGTTAACCCTTTCACCTGTGATCACCATATAACTGTTACAGGTGACGCTGGTTGGTTAGTTATTTTTTTATAGTTTCAGGGCACCCGCCATTTATTACCTAATAAAGGTTTAACCCCCTGATCACCCGGCGGGTGTCATTTGTGACTAATAACTGTTAGGGCAGTTAGGGTTAGCCCCCTTTAGTTCTAAGGTACCCCCCTAACCCCCCCAATAAAGGTTTAACCCCGTGATCACCCCCCGTCGCCAGTGTCACTAAGGCTGGGTTCACATTGCAGAGGTTTGAGAACGGATGTGATTCGCACTGCAGTGCAAATCACATCTGATCTCTGTGCGATTCGAGTTCAGCCATTCGCCGCACCCGCCGCACCCGCCACACCCGCCGCACCCGCCGCAAATTCGCACGGGACCCTTTTTTTGGCCCGCAGCAGAATCGGATCGCATGGGTGTTCACACCATGCGATCCGAGTTTGCAGATCGCACTGCGATATGCGAACTGATCTGGGGGTGTCAGTAACATTTCACTGACACTCCCAGCAGTTCGCATAGGGCAGTGTGAACTGCCGCCGGGAGGCATGCGATGCGGGAACCCGCCGCGCATTCGTGGCGTTCCCGCATCGCTCCAGTGTGAACCCAGCCTAATAAGCGATCGTTTTTCTGATCGCTGTATTAGTGTCACAGGTGACGCTAGTTAGGCAGGTAGGTATTTAGGTTCGCCGCAGCTTTTTATAGCGCCAGGGACCCCCATATACTACCGCATAAAGCCCCCTGATTGCCCCCTAGTTAACCCTTTCACCAGTGATCACCATATAACTGTTACAGGTGACGCTGGTTGGTTAGTTATTTTTTTATAGTTTCAGGGCACCCGCCATTTATTACCTAGTCTCACTAGTGTACCCCTAAATTTAGGGGTGTCTACTTTCCAAAATGGGGTCATTTGGGGGGGGTTTGTGCCATCTTGGCATTTTATGGCCTTCAAAACTGTAACGCCCTTAGAAAGCCTGAAGGCGGTGCTTGGTTTTCGGGGCCCCGTACGCGGCTAGGCTCCCAAAAAGTCCCACATATGTGGTATCCCCGTACTCAGGAGAAGCAGCAGAATTTATTTTGGGGTGTCATTTCACATATGCCCATGGCATGCGTGAGCAATATATCATTTAGTGACAACTTTGTGAAAAAAAAAAAAAAAAAAAGTTTGTAATTTTCCCGCAACTTGTGGCAAAATATAAAATATTCCATGGACTCAACATGCCTCTCAGCAAATAGCTTGGGGTGTCTACTTTCTAAAATGGGGTCATTTGTGGGGGTTTTGTGCCATCTTGGCATTTTATGGCCTTCAAAACTGTAATAGGTAGTGAGAAGTGAACTCAAAAATTTACGCCCTTAGAAAGCCTGAAGGCAGTGCTTGGTTTCGGGGCCCCGTACGCGGCTAGGCTCCCAAAAAGTCCCACATATGTGGTATCCCCATACTCAGGAGAAGCAGCAGAATTTATTTTGGGGTGTCATTTCACATATGCCCATGGCATGTGTGAGCAATATATCATTTAGTGACAACTTTGTGAAAAAAAAAAAAAAGTTTGTAATTTTCCCGCAACTTGTGGCAAAATATAAAATATTCCATGAACTCAACATGCCTCTCAGCAAATAGCTTGGGGTGTCTACTTTCTAAAATGGGGTCATTTGTGGGGGTTTTGTGCCATCTTGGCATTTTATGGCCTTCAAAACTGTAATAGGTAGTGAGAAGTGAACTCAAAAATTTACGCCCTTAGAAAGCCTGAAGGCGGTGCTTGGTTTTCGGGGCCCCGTACGCGGCTAGGCTCCCAAAAAGTCCCACATATGTGGTATCCCCGTACTCAGGAGAAGCAGCAGAATTTATTTTGGGGTGTCATTTTACATACGCCCATAGCATGTGTGAGCAATATATCATTTAGTGACAACTTTGTGTAAAAAAAAAAAAAACATTTTTTTTTTGTCATTATTCAATCGCTTGAGGCAAAAAAATAAAATATTCAATGGGCTCAACATGCCTCTTATCAATTTCCTTAGGGGGTCTACTTTCCAAAATGGGGTCATTTGGGGGGGTTTTGTACTGCCCTGCCATTTTAGCACCTCAAGAAATGAGATAGGCAGTCGTAAACTAAAAGCTGCGTAAATTCCAGAAAACGTACCTTAGTTTGTAGATGTGACAACTTTTGCGCAAACCAATAAATATACAATTATTGACTTTTTTTTTACCAAAGACATGTGGCTGAATACATTTTGGCCTAAATGTATGACTAAAATTGAGTTTATTGGATTTTTCTAATAACAAAAAGTAGAAAATATCATTTTTTTTCAAAATTTGCGGTCTTTTTACGTTTATATCGCAAAAAATAAAAATCGCAGAGGCAATCAAATACCATCAAAAGAAAGCTCTATTTGTGGGAAGAAAAGGACGCAAATTTTGTTTGGGTACAACATTGCATGACCGCGCAATTACCAGTTAAAGCAGCGCAGTGCCAAAGTGTAAAAAGACCTCTGGTCATTTACCAGCAAAATGGTCCGGTCTGAAAGTGGTTAAAGTGATTGTAAAGTCTTAAAGTTTTTCACTCTAATGTATTCTATGCATTGAGGTAAACAAGTAACCTCCTTTGCGGCAACTGCCCCCATAGCCCCCCTTTTTCTTACCTGTACCCATCCAATCCAGAGGTACACATGATCCCAGCAGCTCCAGCCACTGTCTCTGTCCTCATTGGACAGATTGATAGCAGCAGAAGCCATTGGCTCCCACTGCTGTCAATCAAATCCAGTGACATGGGAGCAGGGGTGGGGCAGAGTCCCACTGTCTTTGTCAATGGACACAGCAGTGGGACTCGGGAGGGAGTCCGCACAGGTACCCCCATGGAAAGCAGCTTTCCGTGGGGGCACCCAATAAAGGGGATGTGCCAGGAGCGCCAGTGGGGCACCCCAGAAGAGGAAGATCAGGATTGCTCTGTGCTAAACCCTTGAGGCAGGTAAGTATAACAAAGGGGCAGCTCCTCCATTAAGGGTGCACCCCCCCCCCATCAAAGTGTCCGGCCCCTTGCAGGATGCCGGATGCATGAATTCCAATGGGGGGGGGGGTGTTTCTTGAAGCACCTGATTAGAGCCAGAGACTGTAATAGGCTTCATAAGAGGGGGGCTCGGGGCACAGAGAATGAGAATGGAGCCCACCCAGGTGTGTGACGATAGCGAATGAATATTCACTATTGAAACACTGATCTTCCTCCCGGCCAATCAGGAAGTGGGTATTGAGATCAGTCACCAATTGGCTGAAATGACAGGTGATCCTATAGGATGCCTAAGAGGAGGGGAGGGAGCGCACGGCAGAAGCAAGGAGGAGGAGAAGACACAGGAGCCGATGCCCGCTGTCTGCTGTCCGCTGTCTGATGCCCAATGCTCACTGCCCAATGCCTGCCACCTAGATAGGGTAAGTACTAGACCAACTGGCAGACAGCCAAAGGGGGGTGACATTGAGGTGCCACCAGGATGGGGGGGTGGTTGTTTGCCACCTCCCCCCCAAAAAAAAAACACCAACTGCTACTGGTATAACATGTTTGTTATTTTTATTTTAAAAAAAGCGAACCTCTACAATCACTTTAAGTAAGGAAAGTGTGGGGGGGTTGAGACACCTTATCTTTTTGTAGATAATAAGTCTATGTTTTTCTAGTACACCTAACTGTGGGTGTGG
This sequence comes from Lithobates pipiens, assembly GCF_037356315.1. Classification (NCBI taxonomy): domain Eukaryota; kingdom Metazoa; phylum Chordata; class Amphibia; order Anura; family Ranidae; genus Lithobates; species Lithobates pipiens. The sequence goes on along the minus strand of NW_027507903.1, from coordinate 508,139,768 downwards.
GTTTGTCATGAGGCCTTGCGTGGCCTAGTTCTGGCAACCTAGACTGTATTGTCACCACCTTGTTATTGTTTTGTCTACTGAATAACATCAATAAAAATAATAAAAAAAACAAAAAACAAAGGAAAGTGGAAAAACAGTGCTGGATCAGCGAGGTTATGTTATATTGCATTTTAATCTTAATGTAATGATGTTGATGTACGTGATTTGGTTCCTGAGCCGGTAGCTTCTACACCCTATAGCAGTGGTTTTTAACCTTGAGTCATGGACACCTTTAAGAATCTAATGAAAGCTACAGTATAGACCCCTTACCCAGACATTTTCAATAAACACAATTTTGCATGCCATGAATATATGTACTTTATTTTCAGGGGCGTATATAAGGGGGGTTAGGGGTGTTCAAACCTGTCAAAAAAACATGAACCAGACCGAAACAGAAGTACAATTAAATCGCACTCGTTTATTAATAAAAAATAAAAAGGTAAATAGAGTAAGCATAGTCAAAGCATAGCCAGAGACCAGTAATCGGATCGAGTAGTCAGCCAGTCCAGAGTTCAATAACCAGATTGGGTAATCAGCCAGGCCAGAATTTAGGGATCCAAGTGGAGCAACAGCAAGCAGGATAAGGAGCCAGAAGGGATGTCAGCAAACCAGTCTTTAAACAGAACCGCAGGAGATGGTTTCTTGTTATGTGACCAAGGCGAAGGCAGAGATGAAGTGAGCTGGGCAGCTTTAAGTAGGCAGGTCAGACAAGCAGGAACAGGAACAGCTGGGTAACTGTGGAGAGAGATGAGAGCTGGCAATTATCCGACAGCTGAGCAGCCAGCCCAGAGAACGAAGGGCTAAGCAAAATTCCCAGACAGTGTCCCTGCTGTTTAGCCTCAGCATTCGCACAGTGAAAGCAATCTGAGTTTCTTCCCCTCAGTTTAATAAGGGGTCCCCCTGAAAAGTATGAAATTACTGTGAGGTATCATATGACACAGCCGATTGGAGACTGGGGATGCAGAAGTTTTCCTACTTCTGTGCCATGCTGAATCTGAGGTCTGGTAAGTGGGGAGGCATCAATTTTCTGTTTTGGGAAGGAGGAAGTGGAGGGTGGGTTTGCTTTTGGAGAAGGGGGAGTTTCTTGTAGAGAAGTTTACAGGGGGTGGTTAATGGCAGGGATTACTTCTGGGAGGGAGTTTGATTGGATGAAGGGAGATTTTCCTCATAATTAGGAATCTTTGATGGGGGAGAGGGTTTTGTTTGAGGGAGATATTTTTGCTTTGGGGGGTCAGTTTAGGGATGGGGGATTCATTTTTGGGTGGATATAGTTTACAGTGAAAATCTTTGCTGGGGGGGGGGGGGATTTTTTTCCTTTTAAAAGAGATTTTTTTTTTTTTTTTAATTATACTTACCTAGGTGGATGGAGCATCGGTCCAGTTTTACATCTGTCCCCAGCTGCTTCTAAGACCAACAACAGAGCGATCAAAGACCGCTGATCACTCAGTTCTCAGCCTTCAGTGAACAAAGAGTGGTAACTGTCAGTCCTGGGCTCTGCCCCCCCCCCCCCCCCAAGCTCACTGGAATGCTGGGCTGTGAAGGGGGCAGGAGTGGCTGGCTCAGGGTCTCTGCAGTTGAGCGAGCTGCTGGTCCAGGCATCTGGGTGAATCCTGACTTTAAAGTTAGGATCTTTCCACAGCCTGGACCTGCTGAGCGATGTCAGCTGACAGTGGACTATAGCTGGCTATCGGCTAAAAATGGGTCACAAAAGTGCAGAAAGAACTGTACTCCTCCCCAGGAGAAGTACAACCAAGCATTATGCTGTTTCTTCAGAGTGCATGCACCGGTGACATCACCGGCTGCTTTCCATGTGAATATCTTCTAAACACTACATATTTATTCACTGTACCTACAGGTAAGCATTATTATAGGCTTCCTTGTAGGTACAAATTCAAAAGCTGGATTTACTGCAGTTTAAGATTGAATAAAAGCCAGCCACATAGATCAGGTGCAAAGTTCACCATCCTGTGATAGGCAGTGCACAATATTGGTTTTTTTTCATCTCTTAAAACATTTCATAAAATTTCTTAGGACAGTTTTTTAAGGTTTAAATAAATCACTGAATTTTCTGCCTATCACAATATGTTGCCCCTTGTACCTGCTTAGCTTACACGATAAGGTTAGCTAAAATCCATTCTTGGGTCTCATTCATACATCCTACATGACCATGGTGCAGCAAGTATACTGCAAATACCTGCACCCGGGATCTCAGATGTTCCAATCTCTGCTCAGCCTGTACACCTGAGCGATGGGCTGAAAAGAGCCAAGGCTGTCTGCTTCTGTAAACACGTATCCACATGATTCTGTACATCCAGTGGTTACCTGCAGGTAGGTATACATTTTTGCCCTTGGATAAACTCTCTCTGCATCCAGGGTCAGAAATTTGTCTCTAACAGCAGATAACCACTATGGCCCACAGTTTATTAGTGTGTTTCTCAGGCTCATTCGATGTGGGGAGTAATGTAGATGATGCCGAATATGCTGCAGAAGTGCCAGCAAGCGATGGAGCTCATCCCAGCTCCTGTAGTCACTAAGGCTTCATGTACACGGGACGTTTTTACAACCTTTCCTGAACAATTTAACTTGACAGATAGTAACCCGCGTTTAACAGCGGTTTGTCGCGTTTGCATTTAGAAGCATTTCTAAACAAAAAACATATTTTTTTAATGCCCAAAAACAAAAAACGCCTATAAATGAAAAACAGCTAAACAGCTAAATGCGGGTTACTGTGTTTAGTCGCGTTTGGCATCTGAAACGTGGAAATCTACGTCTAAACCCATTTTTTTTGCATTCGAAGAAACGCTAATAAATGCATCTGCCTAAAGATGGCAATAAAGGAGACTGTGTACATGGTCACATAGGATAACACAGAATGAAATGTACATTTAACAGCGTCCCGTGTACATGGGGCCTAAAGGGAAGAGAGAGAAAAAAACCTGGTGCCACACATCCACAGAGTCCTATGGTAATGTAGTAGTGATGGGGAGACTACCTCAGGCCAGGTTCCTGCCAGGCCACCCACCAATGTGCTTTGCTTTGTCCTCCGGATCATAAACATGGGGACCACTGGATGTGCAGATACAGGTTAACAGCAGTGGCTCTTTTCAGCCCATTACTCAGGTGAACAGGCTGAGCAGCTGACAAAAATTGGAACATCTGGGATCCTGGCTGTAGGTATTCATGGTATACTTGCCATTCCATGGCCATTTAGAACATAGGAATGAGCCTGGTTCACACGCAAGGGCAGACTGACCATTCGGGCACTCGGGCACTGCCCCAGGGCCCCATTACAACTAATCTAGTATGACGTATTGCCCCGGGCTGCTAGGCCAGAAAATGAAGGCCTATCCCAGGGACATCTGACTGCTAGGCTATCTGAGAGTCTATCCAGAAGTAGTGCAGGGTTGGGACTATGGGCTTGTAGTCCAACCAGAAGTAACGGTTGGGGAATCAGTCGTGGTCGGAGGTAGAGGGGAAGCTGTCACCACAAAGACATCATCCATCTTGCTACCAGAGACCAAAGTGAGTGAGCTGAGACCAGTAGCAGAACAGACTTCTCGCTAGCCAGGGATGGGGACGGTGCAGAAGCGGGAAAGCATCATCAACTGCCAAGTCATGGACCCAGCGGGACAGCAGAGGTGACGCTTGTGGAGCGCCAAGCGAGGGACCTAATATGTCAGCAGGGGTGAAGCTTGAGGAGTATCTGTGAGTGCCAAGCCAGTGACCCAGCAGTGGAGTGGGGGTAGTGCTCGAGGAAGATACTGAGTGCTACAGTGAAAGAGCTCAGGGGATCCAGTGGCTATTGGATCTGAAGTTTAGTGAGAGAGACTGGGAGCTTGTTGAGTGAATACCCACAATGAGTGAGGGTGGGGTAAAGAGAACTGTTTGTGTTGCAGATAGTCGAATACCTTTAACATTTAGTAACAGCTACAAGATTGTTACCATAGGAGACAGCAGTCCTACCTATACAGAAGTGGTGTCCTGCTGGATGCCTGTATAGCTGTCTACCTTTAGAAGTCTCGGAGTCTGCTAGCTAACATTGCATCTGTCTAAGGGTGTCCTGGCCCTAATTCTCTCTCCCACAGTTCTGTTTAAGAGACAATGAATCTCCTTGCATTCAAAAAGTATCTGGCGAGTACCTGTTCATCTTGCATTACACCCAGCATGCCTTGTTACCCACTCTAAACTGAAGGATGTCAGCTGTCCTTAAGTCTGGAGGTCACCATTGGGCTTCAGGGGCCCTGGGACTTTGCTACACACATAATAAGAATTACACCTCAAAATACATTCTGCTGTGCAAAGAGTAAACAAAAGATTACCTGTGTTTTTAGTAACACAGTTGTCCACAGGAAGGTAGCACTGGTAAAGGCAGCAGGCAGGGACTTTGTCAGCAACAGTGAATGCAATTGTCCAGGCAATAGGCAGGAATACTGTCCATAGTCAGTACAGGCAACAGGCAGCAATACTGTCCATAGTCAGTACAGGCAGCAGGCAGGGACACTGTCCATATACAGCCCAGGGCAAGTGCAGGCAGAGATATTGTCAGCAGTGCAAAAACATTTGTCCTGGTAGTAGGCAGGAACATGGTCCATAGTACAGGTAGCAGGCAGAAGTGTGGTCAATTCATATGACAGGCAGAGGCATAATGGCAGTCAGAATGGGGACAGGGGTAGAGGCTTCTCCCATCCAAATCTCTTTGAAGCCTCTGGTCTCCAGACACTAATCTGAGAATGATAATATATATATATATATATATATATATATATATATATATATATATATATATATATATATTTTTTTTTTTTTCTTCAACCAGAAAAACAATTACGGAGCCCCTCACATATGTGAGACCCCTGTGTTGTGAATCCCACTATTCCAGTAACAGGGTACAAGATCAGTCCAGGAGACAGACAAAAAACATGGTCAAACAGTCCAGGGTCAGTTCCAGATCAGGCAGAGGTATGTACAGTAGCGGTAGGCAGAAGCGTGGTCGAGTAATAGTGCTGGGTCAGTTCCAGATCAGGCAGAGATATGTACAGAATCGGTAGGCAAAAGCCCCCCCATGAACAAATTGTATTCGTGGACACATGTTGGCTTTTGGATGGGGCCATTTCTTCTGGGAATTTCCACGTAGGTGTTATTGTGGATCGAATACAGCATGTAGACGTCCCTTCTGTCCCTCCACTTCACTGCCAGAATTTCCTTGTTTCGCAGACTCCCATCTCCCCTCTTCTTAACCTCATATAGACGAGCCTTTGAGGAAAGCCCTTCCTGTTCTTTCTCACAGTGCCACATGCTGGCGTCTTCCTCTGGTGAAGGTTGCGTTACAGGGGCAGACTCGAGTAGAAGTTGTCTACATACAAGTGATAGCCTTTCTCCAGTAGTTGGTATAGGAGGTTCCAAACAACTTTCCCACTTGGGGGGATGCAGCTGGGTGTCCTTCCCTTCCTACACTATGAAGGGATATGTGTACCCTGTGGCCCGGTCACATAATTTATACAATTTCACCCCATAGCGGGCCCTTTTTCTGGTGATAAATTGCGTGATTCCCAGCCTGCTGTTAAACTTGACAAGTGAATCCACACATATGTGTTGGTCTGGGGTAAACAACTGGGGGAATTTTTCAGAAGAATTATTTACAAGTGGCTGAATTTTATAAAGCTTGTCATAATTTGGGTAATTTCTAATGTAGGAATCTCATTATCATAAGATACCTGGTTCTGGGCATTACCACAAAGAAGATCGGCATGTGGTGGATGGGGTGGGTTGACTAATATGAACGTAATACATTTTTATTGATGAGTCCCATACAGAATGTGAGGGTCAAAAAAATCTTAAACTCCTCCACTGTTAGGTTTCTCCACTCATAGGGACGGGAACAATAGGATGTTGGGTTACTTAAAATAAATTGTTATGCATACAGGTTGTACTGGGCTACAATTAATGCTAGCAGGTCCTCTGTAAAAATGTAATTAAAGAAACCGATTGGGGAAAAATTCTCTGTGTCCACCTGGACTTCTGGCTGGGCAGTGAGTTAGGAGGAAGCCACAAGGGGTTCTGAAGGGAATAGGGAGGGAAGGCCTTTCTTGCTGAGGTACTGCAGTGCTGGTGGATGGCACTGCGGTGCTGGTGGATGGCACTGCCTCCTCACCAGTATGCCTTTGTTTGGCAGGCAGAATATCTTCCTTCTCTGAGTCTATCATTGTTCCACTGCTTAGGACTGGCAGGTAATTTACATCAGGCTCAGAATCTGTATTTGAAGAGGAATCCGAAGTAGAGAGCTCCCGTTGCTCTTGTCGGCCGCACTAAGAATTTGGTACGCCTTCTCGGCGGAAAGGATTTTTTAGACATTGTTGGTGGTGATGAGCCTGCACAGGTGTGTGCTGATAAGCCTGCACTGATGCGGGGGCACAGATGTGCACTGATGACTGATGGCACAGATGTGCACTGATGACTGATGGCGCAGATGTGCACTGACTGATAGGACAGATGTGCACTGATTACTGATGGCACAGATGTACACTGATGAGGCAGCACAGATGTGCACTGATGACGCATGGCACAAATGTGCACTGATGAGGTGGCACAGATATGCACTTATGACTGATGGCACAGATGTGCTCTGATGACATGGTGGCACTGTAGCACTGATGGCGCTGATGACTGATTAAACTGATGACTGGCACTGATAGGCACTGTGACACTGATGGGCATTGACCCTAGTGAGCACTGTGACACTGACCCTGATGGGCACTGGTTTTGGCACTGTATATGGTGGTGTATATAAAATAAATGACTCACGCTGCAGCGCAGATCCTGTCCCTCCTCACATGCAGTCTCTGTGTGAGGAGGGAAAGATGTCAATGAGAGATGATCTCATATGTTTACATTTGAGATCATCTCCCATTGGACACACCGATCACATGGTAAATGGCCGCTGTAATTGGCCATTTACCGCAATCTATGATTGGCTATATCCAAGGGACACGGCCATCACAAATTTTCCCTGTTGCACACCCACAAGGGTGCACAGGGAGCGTGCAAAGGGGAGGAAATCAATTAAGGCCCACGCTGTAGCCATCATTTGGCTATAGCGCAGGCATGAGGTAGTTAAATAAAGTGGTCAATCTTAACAAAATATGTACTTTTTAATGCAAAAAGTAATGTCCACTCTTTACAAAAATTATATACAATCATGCTGTGCAAATTAAACAAAACTATTTTAATTCTACTACTACTACTTGTAACTACTATACCCCTTATTACCAAAAGTATTGGAGCTATAACAGCTTCAATATTTCTTTGAAGACTGTCCGCAAGGTTTAGGAGTGCATCTATGGGCAAGTTTGTCATTCCAGAAGCGCAATTTTGAGGTCAGTCACTGATGTGAATGAAAAGGCCTGGCTCTCACTCTGCTAAGTCATCCCAAAGGTGATCTATCGGGTTGAGGTCAGGCCAGTCAAGTTCCTTCACCCCAAACTCACTCATCCACACTATATTGCCAAAAGTATTGGGCCACCCCTTCACATCATTTGGTGGTGAGGGGATTATAGTGTGGGGTCGTTTTTCAGGGGTTGGGCTTGGCCCCTTAGTTCCAGTGAAGGGAACTCTCAAGGCGTCAGCATACCAAGACATTTTGGACAATTTCATGCTCCCAACTTTGTGGGAACAGTTTGGGAATGGCCCCTTCCTGTTCCAACACGACTAAGCACCAGAGCACAAATCAAGGTCCATAAAGACATGGATGAGTGAGTTTGGGGTGGAGGAAGATGACTGGCCTACACAGAGTCCTGACGCCATAACTCTGGTATTAATATGATGTATTTTTCCAGTTAGGCGGTTGGCAAGTGGTTTAATTAATACACTAACATTTTCCTCTTCCAGTTTCTTTTGGCATCGCTCTCCAGGCTGCTAGAAAGGTCTCAGTTGAAGTGCATTTAGTATCACTCCGCCTGGGACAGGAGCAGGCGATACAAAGAAAGCATCAGCTTATGCTGGTCATGCTCCCTCCACCACCTGCTTTCTCCCCTGCCAGCATAGTTACCTGACTGAAGCACACAAACAAGTTGTTAATAGTAAGACCCATTTCACACTGGAGGTATTTTTCAGGTGCTTTGGCGCTAAAAATAGCGCCTGTAATGCACCTGAAAAAAGCCTCATCTGCAATTCCAGTGTGAAAACCAGAGTGCTTTCACACTGGGGTGTTGTGCTGGCAGGACATCCAAAAAAAGTCTACACCGCTCCTAAAGCGCCTCTGTTCATTGAAATCAATGGGCATCGCCTCAGCAGCAGAGCTTTGCAGGCGATTTTAACCTTTATTCGGCCGCAAAAACTCTGGTAAAGCACCACTAAAACTAGCAGCACTTTACCGCCGACACCCAGGTACTGGCAGTGTGAAAGGGCTCTAAAGTGCATTTTAATATACTATTGTGATATCTTCTGACTTGTAAGGAATGTATTTAGGCTGACTGGCAACGATACAGTGGTCAACAACTGTTGTAGTTAAACTGCAGGCATTGTGAAAAGAAAAAAATGAATACAACATTAACCATTACAAAGGGGACCTCCCCTTTACAACACCACTCAGTCTGGGAGAAACCGTATGCGTTGCATTGATGCATTCAGCTGTTTGCTGGGAGTTCAGCTTTAAGCCTTGGTTCACATTAGTGCGGCTTTGAAATGCACTGAAGCAGATCAGTTGGGTATGGACCTCCGATTTCACTGCAGCTTGAGACTCTATTTAACAGACGTCAATACAAGTTGCAAAGAAATCGCAAAAAAGAAGTGCAGGAACGTTTTTCAAAGTCGCTGCAACTTGCAACAATACTCTATCCACTTTTAGGCGACCCCTGAAAGGGAGTCGGTGACTGCCAGGTGCATAGGATGCATTAAGGTGAAAAAACACAAACCTTTACAACCCCTTTAACTATAAAGTTCTTTTACTGCAGTTGTTAATTTAACAGATAACAGTTCTCAGTAATATCTTCCATACACATTCCTGTAAAAAGTCCTCTAAATTGCCTACTAGTGTGTCCCTGGTGCTCTCTTGTGCCCAATGAGGTGGTCATTCCTTAACCACTTGCTTACTGGGCACTTAAACCCCCCTCATGCCCAGACCAATTTTCAGCTTTCAGTGCTCCCACACTTTGAATGACAATTACTCAGTCATGCAACACTGTAACCAAATGATTTATTTTGTCCTTTTCTTCATACCAATAGAGCTTTCTTTTGGTGGTATTTGATCACCTCTCGGTTTTTTTTTTTCTGCGCTATAAATGAAAAAAGACCGAAAATTTTGAAAAAAAAATGAATTTTTCTTCGTTTCTGTAATAAAATTTAGCAAATTAGCAATTTTTCTTCATAAATTTTGGCCACAATTTATACTACTACACATCTTTGGTAAAAAATAACCCAAATTATTGCATATTATATGATCTTTGTGAAATTTATAGAGTCTACAAGCTATGGTGCAAATCATAAAGATTTGCAAAAAAAGATCACATCTGATGTACTAAGGCATATCTCCATTCTTGAGACCCTAACAAGCCAGGAAAGTACAAATGCCCCCCAAATGACCCCTTTTTGGAAAGTAGACATTCCAATGTATTTAGTAAGAGGCATGGTGAGTTATTTTAAGTTGTCATTTTTTTCCCACAATTCTTTGCAAAATTAAGATTTTTTTTTTCCACAAAATTGTCATTGTAATAGCTTATTTCTCCCACACGGAATGTGCATACCACAAATAACACCCCAAAATACATACTCCTACTCCTCTTGAGTATAACGATACCACATGTGTGAGACTTTTACACAGCCTGACCACATACAGAGGCCTAATTTTGAAGTAGCACCTTCAGGCATTCTAGGAGCATAAATTACACATTTCATTTCTCAACCACCTATTACAGTTTTGAAGGCCCTGGAACACCAGGGCAATGGAAACGTCCAGAAAATGACCCCATTTTGGAAAGCTAACACCCCAACGTATAATCTATGAGGCATAATGAGTCTTTTCAATGGTTCATTTTTTTCCAGAAGTTTTTGGAAAATGTGTAAAAAAATGAAAACGCATTTTTTTTTTACACAAAGTTGTCCGTTTATAAGATATTTCCAACGCATAGCATTTACATAGCAAAAATAACACCCCAAAATACATTCTACTACTCCTCCTGAGTATGGTAATACCACATGTGTAGAACGTTTACACAGCCAGGCCACATACAGAGGCGCAACATGCAAGGAACACAGTCGGGCGTTCCAGGGACACATAGCCTGCACATACCAAGAATTACACCCCCAAATACATTATGCTGAGCAAAGGGTAAAGAAAAGATTACCTGTGGTTTTAGAAGCGCAGTTGTCCACAGGAGGATATCACTGGTCCAGGCAGCGGGCAGGGACTTGGTCAGCAACAGCGAACACAATTTTTCAGGCAGCAGGCAGGGATACTGTCCATATACAGTCTAGGGTCAGTGCAGAGATATTGTCAGCAGTGCCAAAAATATTGGTCCTGGTAGTAGGCAGGTCCATGTGGTGTGGTCAGTGCGGCATGACGGCAGTAAGTCCTACAGGCAGCAGACAGAAGTAGAGCCTCGTTCAGGACAGAATGGGGATAGGGGTAGAGGCTTCTCCCTCCCAAATCTCTTTGAAGCCTCCGAGTCTCCAGACCCTAATCTAGGAATAAGAAAACAAAGAAAATTGTTTTCTTCATCCAGAAAAACTATACTGGAGCCCCTCACATATGTGTGACCCCATGTTGAATCCCACTAGTTCAGTTGCAGAATACAAGATCAGTCCACGAGGCAAGCAAATATCGTGGTCAAACAGTCCAAGGTCAGTTCCAGATCAGGCAGAGGTATGTACAGAATCGTTAGGCAGAAGCATGGTCGAATAACAGTCCAGGGTCAGTTCCAGATCAGGCAGAGGTATGTACAGAATCATTAGGCAGAAGCATGGTCGAATAACAGTCCAGGGTCAGTTCCAGATCAGGCAGAGGTATGTACAGAATCGTTAGGCAGAAGCATGGTCGAATAACAGTCCAGGGTCAGTTCCAGATCAGGCAGCGGTATGTACAGAATCGGCAGGCATAAGAGTGGTCAAATAACAAGCCAGGGTCAGTTACAGAGCAGGCAGTGGCATAAGGGGTGTGAAGGTGTATGAAGGCAGGAACTGAGGATTATGTTTACCATAATTCACTAAAAATTTATTGAAGTATGGTAACGCCGAAAACAGTCACCTATGCAGAGGCCTGGTTGGGAAGGACATTGTGCACAATAATAAGATGTGTCTTTTCTGGCTCCTGCTCTGGTACACACCTTACATCTTTTTTGACGTCTTTGGCCTGTTGGTTTGGGAGGGATTTTATCGGGAAAGTGGCGCTCGGAGAGTCGACTAACAACATCTGATTGGATATTCTCTGGTGGGCCGTTTGGGAAAATAAGGGCAGTGAAAACTTCCTCCTGGTAGCCAAAGAAACGTTTGGGGTTTTCGGTGGAGTTGGGGTAAATGACATAGGAATTGTAAATGGCCAATTGAAAAAAATAAATTGCCACTTTTTTGTACCAATGGTATGTCTGTCTTGTGGCAAGGTATGGTTCCATCATTTGGTCGTTGAAGTCGACTCCCCCCATGAACAAATTGTATTCATAAATGCATTTTGTTTTTTTTACGGGGCCATTCCTTCTGGGGATTTCCACGAACGTATCATTGTGGATAGAAGACAACATATATACATCCCTTCTGTACCTCCACTTCACTGCCAGAATCTCCTTGTTTCTCAGACTTGCGGTTTCTCCTTTTCGCAGCTTCTTATTCACAAGACTTTGAGGAAAGCCCTTCCGATTCCTTTTTACGGTGCCACATGCTGGCATCTTCTTCTGGTGAAGGTTGTGGAACAGGGGCAGAGATGTGTAGAAGTTGTCTACATACAGGTGGTAGCCTTTATCCAATAGGGGGTATATGAGGTCCCAAGCAACTTTCCCGCTGGATCCCAAGTAGTCCGGACAATTAGGGGGCTGCAGCTGGGTGTCCTTCCCTTCGTACACTATGAAGGAATATGTATACCCTGTGGCTCGGTCGCATAATTTGTAGACCTTCACCCCATAGCGGGCCCTTTTGCTGGGCATAAATTGCTTCATTTTAAGCCTACCGCTAAATTTAATAAGGGACTCATCCACACATATGTGTTGGTCCGGGGTAAACAATTTGGGGAATGTTTGTGAAAAATAATGAAGTATTGGTCGAATTTTGTAAAGCCTGTCGTAATTTGGGTCATTTCGTGGAAGGCACTGGGTATTGTCGCTGAAATGTAAGAACCTCATGATCATCTGATACCTGGTTCTGGGCATTACCGCGGAGAAGAGCGGTGTGTGGTGGAGGGGGTGGGTTGACCAATAGGTACGCAATTGATTTTTTTTGTTGAGTCCCATGTTAAATGTGAGGCCTAAAAAAACCTTGAACTCCTCCACCATTAGGTCTCTCCATTCGTAGGGACGGGCATAATAAGATGTCGGATTTTTCAAAATAAATTGTTGTGCATACAGGTTGCACTGGGCCACAATTGACGCCAACATATCCTCCATAAAAATTAAATTTAAAAAAATCTATTGGGGTAAAATTCTCTGTGTCCACCTGGACTCCTGGCTGGGCAGTGAAAGGGGGAACATTGGCCTCTCCTGAATTAGGAGGAAGCCACAAGGGGTTCTGAAGGGCATAGGGAAGGCTGGCATGGCTCGTAACACTTTGGGGCTGAGATGACACCCCACTGGTACTTGGCCTTTCTTGCCGGGTCACTGCGGTGCTGGTGGACGGCACTTCGGTGCTGGTGGACGGCACTGCCTCACTAGAACGCCTTCGTTTGATGGGCCGGATATCTTCCTCCTCGGGTTCAGTCAGTGTTTCACTACTGAGGACTGGCTCATAATTTATGTCGGCTTCAGAATCCGAATCTGAAAGAGAATCTGAAGAGGAGAGCTCCCCGTTGCTCTCGTCGGCCGTGGAAAGAATTTTGTACGCCTCCTCGGCGGAAAAGACTCGTTTAGACATGGTTGCTGGTGTTGAGACTGCACAGGTGTGTGTTAAGCCTGCACTGATGGGCACTGATGAGGTGGCACTGATGTGCACTGATTGATGGCACAGATGTGCACTGATGAGGTGGCACAGATGTGTATTGTTGAAGCAGCACAGAGGTGGCAAAGATGGACACTGATGAGGTGGCACAGATGTGCACTGATGAGTCGGCACAGATGTGCACTGATGAGTCGGCACAGATGTGCACTGATTGTACAGATGTGCACTGTTTAGGTGGCACAGATGGGTGCTGTTTAGGTGGCACAGATGGGCGCTTTTGAGGTGGCACAGATGGGCGCTGTTGAGGCGGCACAAATGGGCACTGATGGGTCGGCACAGATGTGCACTGATTTATTGCACAGATGTGCAGATTTATTGCACAGATGTGCACTGATGAGGCGGCAGATGGGCACAGATGGGCACTGCTGAGGCGGCACAGATGGGCACTGCTGAGGCGGCACAGATGGGCACTACTGAGTCGGCACAGATGGGCACTGCTGAGGTGACACAGATGGGCACTGATGGGTCAGCACAGATGTGCACTGATTTATTGCACAGATGTGCAGATTTATTGCACAGATGTGCACTGATGAGGCAGCAGATGGGCACAGATGGGCACTGCTGAGGCGGCACAGATGGGCACTGCTGGGGCGGCACAGATGGGCACTGAGGCGGCACAGATGGGCACTGCTGAGGCGGCACAGATGGGCACTGCTGAGGTGGCACAGATGGTACAGATGGGCACTGATTGGTACAGATGGGCACCGATTGGCACTGGCGGGCACTGGCGGTGCACAGATGGGCACTGGCGGTGCACAGATGGGCACTGACGTTGCACAGATGGTGCCCAGATGGGCACAGGTGGGCACTGGCGGGGTACAGATGGGCACTGGCGGGGTAGAGATTGGCACTGGTGGGGTACAGATGGGCACTGGCGGGGTACAGATGGGCACTGGCGGGCACAGATGGCACTAATAACACTTGTAATAGTAACTCACAGAATCTCTCTCCTCACACGCTGTCTCTATGTGAGGAGACAGATTCCAGGGGCCACGGCGAACACAGATTTTCCCCGATGCGTGCTCCCGGGAGCACGCAGGGAGCCATTAAAGGGGACGACGTCAATAGACGTAGTCCCGGCAATCGAGATCCGCGCTGTAGCCATCATTTGACTATAGCGCAGATCTCAGGTGGTTAAACAGGTGGAAAAGTCCATCAGTTCATAAGTTAATTTAGCAGCAAAGTCCATATCCCCAGGAACACTGATTGGGCGCCCACAAAGGGTGGTAAGGTAGCAAAGTGGAGATTACATTCTCAGCAGCACTCTCCTTCTCTTCCCATGTGAGAGCAAAGACCAGGACCCCTGACTTGGATAGAGTCCCCCTTTTTTATATGCTTTGTCCAGAGGAGGGTGGTACTCTTCAGAAAAATCTGGGAAAACCTGGCTAGGAAAGTTAACTCTTGTCTACTAAACAGCACCACATCTGTTGGGAAACATTAAATAAACAGTGCACCTGACACAGTAGAAAATACATTTAAACTCTTGGCACTGCCGATTTGCTGTCGCGGCGCTCACATGATTGGAAAGCTTCCAATTGCAAGCGGCAATCAGTAGCTTTCCATTAGCTACCAGCAACTCTTCGAGTAGCAAGCAGGGCACAGCTGTGTTTGTAATCTAGTACGCAAATATGTAGCCAAGGCTGGTGCTACCACTAGGCAAACTAGGCATCCGCCTAGGGTGCACTGCCGCCTAGGGGCGCCGCTGGTCTGCAGGCTGCAGCATGTACCTAACTCAGTCTCAGGCAGCTGCTCCATCTGGCCGGTAGTGTAATTAGAGGCGCAGCAGAACAAGCTCTATAGGAAGCAGAGTCTATGCTTCCTGTATAGCGCCACCTCCTGTAACATGGGCAGGTGCAAAGTGGGTAGAGTCAGGGGTAGAGCCAATGGGGGCGGCAAAATGAGGTTTCGTCTAGGGTGTCAAAAATACTTGCACCAGCCCTGTAAGTAGCTGCTCGGCGCCAAGGCCCCACCGCCGAGAGGCTGCATATTTGCGTGCCGTTGGTGCCAAGAGGTTAACCCAGAAGATGCTAAGCTAAGCACAAGCTTCTGAGTTCTTGTAGCTGGCCCACAATGACGTGCCGTTAGATCCGCCCTCCTCAAGCAGCTGTCTGTAATCCCAAGAGCCCTTTCACACTGAGCCGCCCGGACATCGGCAGTAAAATGGGGCGTTACCGTCATTTTTTACTGTAGTTTTTGTGGTGCTATTCGGCTGCTAGCGGGCGCTTTTAACAACCGCTAGCGGCCGAAAAAGGATTAAAACCACCTGCAAAACGCTACTACAGCGATGCTTTGCTGGCGGTTCATCAGCGCTGCCCATTGATTTCAATGGACGTGGGCGCTTTAGGAGCGGTGAGTTCACGGCCCCTAATGCACTCCAAAGAAGCTGCTGGCAGGACTTTTTCTGACGCCCTGTCAGCGCACCGTTCCAGTGTGAAAGCCCGAGTGAATAAAGCCACGGTTTCAGGACGCTTTGCAGGCACTCGTTTTTTAATGCTAAAGCGCCTGCAAAGCGCCTCAGTGGGAAAAGAGTCCAAGGGACTGCTGGAGTGGGGAGAATGAAGTCAGGGGCAGACCAGAGCAAAGAAATAAAAATAAAAGGTAAAAAACTGTTTTAAGATTGCGGGGCAGATTGTTGAAAAGATGGAAAGTGCTGTTTGGGAGTGAAGGTCCACTTTAGGACTACTTCCAGAGAAGAAATGATTTTATTGCTACAATTACCTTTTGAGAAGCGGAGATGGAGGACTTAAAAATGGCCAGGAAAATGGGCATTGTGTTTCTTAGAATAAAATAGCCATTGTTAGGCGTAATACAGGTGTGAATTATTCTGTGTGAATCCATTATGAATATAACAAGAACACCAGATCATTTAGTATGCAGCATAATTAGACATAGAATTTCAGCCTTTTTCGTCTTTCACAAGAGAAGCGCCCCCTCTGACCTCTTATTATCTATGTGAGGTAAAATGCTTTCTGTGCTGTTTCAGGGTGTGCTGTTAGTTCATTGTGATGAAAAAAATTAGCCATTTGTTTGCTTGTGCTTCTTTATCACTGTTGCTATTTTTTTTAAGTCGTATAGTTTTTTTTTTTTACTGGAAATTGGGCTTATGCAAAGATCTAAGAAATTATCTGTTTATAAAGCAGTG
The DNA here is from genome assembly GCF_037356315.1 of Lithobates pipiens. Classification (NCBI taxonomy): domain Eukaryota; kingdom Metazoa; phylum Chordata; class Amphibia; order Anura; family Ranidae; genus Lithobates; species Lithobates pipiens. The sequence goes on along the minus strand of NW_027507903.1, from coordinate 508,123,459 downwards.
AATGCGACTTTCAGCAAACATTCTCTGGTGGAGAATCAATCAACACCATTGAAACACACAGACCTTGCAGAGAATGTTTGCAGATTCACTGCTTTATAAGCCCAGTCTTAGCCCCTGTACACACGGTCGGAGATTTCGACAACCAAATCCGTCGGGTTTTGTCCGTCGAATCTTGTCCGAAACTGTTGCATACACACGGTCGGACTAAGTTGTCGAAAAATCCGATCATTCAGAACGTGATGACGTAATTTCGTTACGATGGGACTACGTTCAGGCTAGTAGCCAATAGCTTTGATGTAGGAATTTGATCTGAGCATGCGTGGCACTTGGTCCGATCAAAATTCTCTACACATGATCGGAGTATGTCCGATCAAACCAGTTGGTCGGGAAATATTTACAACATGTTGGAAAATTGGGTCCAACGGATATTCCGACAGAATCAGTCCGATGCATACCACACACAGTCGGATTATCTGACGACACGGTCCGATAGGACACATTCCGACGGATTCTCCGACCGTGTGTACAAGGGCTTAAACTGGGTATACCCTAGAAAAATTTTGTTCCACATTTTTGTTCACTAATGGGGTCGAATTGGAGATAGTTTTCTACTTCGACGAGAAAATTTCCTCCTTAGAAAGGAGCAGGAAGGAAAATGTTTCTTGAAAGTATGAATTTCTAGCAGTGTATGCAGTTTTTGTTCAATAAAGTCCAATTATTCCAAAATTGAATGTTAAAAGCAAATGGGATCTTGAACTACTTTTGAATGACATTAAAATGTATTGAGAATTTTCGTAGGAATTTTTGTTTTAAATTCTACTAATGTATATCCATTCTTTTGCCCCATGCTCCTTACAATTTTTCTGTTACTATGTACACATTATTTATTGTAGATCTCATTTCAATTTGGTATGCCACACTGGATTGTGTGCCGGGGCAATTGAAATGCAGGACAAACACAGGTTAGCGGATTCCTGTTTACCCCAATGGTGCAATGCAGAGCACAGTCCTGAAGCTGCATGTAACCTGTTTTGCATTCCTTTTAGTGCGTTATGGGCTATTGGAGACATGTATGCATTGCCAGAGAAGCATATCAAGTGCAGACCTTTTGCATTTGAACATGTGTTTAAACTGAGCTATTGAATGTAAAATGCTGTCCTTAAAAAGCTATGCTATTGTTCACAAGCCCTATATGTGAATTTACTGATTGGGGTGAAAGGCAAATAGGTTGTTCACTTTGCAAGGGACGTTAAACTTTTTAAGGAAATTTTTGTGAATAAAGCTCTGCTGATCATATGCAAGCAATCATATGCAACAAAAATTCAGTTTTACTTTTTTTTCTCACATGCGATTGGATATTCTTTACAAAGTGAAATTTCACCACATTCACTAAGCTCTGGGGCATATTCCTTTGCAAAGTGCATTTTCTCCTGCAAAGTGAAACAAATAAGTGTAAACACTACTGAATTGGTACCAACAAAATTCCCCTTTTTAACATCTCAAGTTTGTGTGGACAGGATCTACTTGCCTTGCATTTGGGGCTAACTTTCTCACATGTGCGCACATGTGCCCAAGACCAGGTGGGGCCATGTTCATGTGAAAGTCAACATTATGGTGGTACCCCAGCTTAGACGTGAGCCGTACACTGTGTGCAGTAGTTAGATGTACAGAATTCCTCCGTGAAGCGTGCTGTCCCATGTTACTACACATCTTCCTCAATGTACTGTATGTTACATTTAGGAGGGATACCACTGAGCCTATGCCAGCGTATTTCTGCCACCTCACTCCCAGTGATAGAATGGGGCCCCACCATGCACAAAGTACAGACCTCATGCATGCATTCACCTAACTCCTGCTGCTCTCCCATACTATGCAGCTAGGTATATTGGGTCTCTTTACCATGGGTTCATTCCCAATTACTTTTGGGGGAACTGACCACTAGGGAGGGAGGCAGAGCACCAGCCACATCGAACCTGTCCCCTACACTAGGTACCACACTTTATGACCAGCTGCTATACATTCCCAGCAGTACTTGGTTTAATAATTACCTGTGGCAACTACTCTTCATCTCCGACTCTTCTGCCAAGTCAACCCTTTGTAATGGCTTTGTTTTCATACCCCATATGTGCTTTAAAGGTCCTGTTTTTCTAATACACCATATACCACCATGCATCCCTTAAATAACTTCAGATCAGACTCAAGAACTTTACTTAAAATGCTTCAGGAACAATGCAACATAAAATACATCTCAGTCCGACTGCTAGTTAACTATTCCATGGCTGCCCAGGCATACCTGTAAAGGTGTGAGTCTATTTAGGTGTTGTCCATGACTGATGAGTTCCCTTGGGGTGGCAGATGAAGGCTACATTCTTCCAGTTGACACAGACCCTTCGGCTCTCATGCGGCCCCGAACAGAAGCCTTTCAAGCTCCCTCAAGCCTGGCCTTTCACCTATAGATATATAAACCAGGAAAGAAGCCAGGACTCAAAAAGTCCAGGAAACTGGTGATCAGAAATGAATCCTTCCCTAACCTGGGCAGGCTAATCTGGCTTGCCACAGAACATTTCCTTGGTGGGCATTTGCCTACAAGCAACATTGTTTGTGTGAAAGAGTTAAGCCAATCTTCAAGCCCCAGCATTGTCAAATGAGGACAATCTATAACCCTTGGTAAGCTAGGACTTAAAGTGTTTGTTACACTTCACAGTCCTGATATGTGCCTGCTGCACCATGTACTTGTGTGAGAAAGTATTCTGTTCTCTCTGTATTGCTCCCTTTGTGTGAAATGCCTGGTGTCCCAGCCAGTCCCTCTGCTTTCTTATCAAAAACTCTGAAAAAGATAACTGTCAGGCCGCGTACACACGCGGGGACTGTTCGCTCAACTTTGTCCGTCAAACAGTTTCAGCGGACAGTCCGCTCAAAATTAGCATGGACGGACTTGCCCACACACGACGAACGAACAGTCCGCTGAAACCGTGCGCGATGACGTGAACGGCACGTACGACGGGACTAGAAAACGACGTCCTATACACTGCAATGCAACCTTCGGCATATAAATTCTTTCTGAGCATGCGCGGAACTTAGTTTGACGAACAAGCCTACACACGCGGGGACTGTCCGCTCAAACCAAGTTTCAGCGGACAGTTTTTCGGAAATTCCGAAAAACTTTGTTCAGCAGACTGTTCGCTGAAACTGTCCGCTGAAAGCCCACACACGAGCGGACTGTCCGCTGAAACACTGTTCAGCGGACAAAGTTGAGCGAACAGTCCCCGCGTGTGTACGCGGCCTAAGCGCAAAGACAATGTGAATGTGAACATATAAGTAGGCATATAAAACATATGATCATTATGAGTTCATAAGGGGTCAAAACTCTGTGGTCAATTGCGGCAGCCATCCTCAGAGAAAGCCAGCTCTGTAAACAGGATGAGAGAAAAGGGAAACACAGGAAGCGGCACCTGAGTGTAGTATTAAAATACAGTTTAATGTCAAGGTAAGCAATGACACTCAGAGGATTAATGTTAAAAACAAGCTAATCTGTATGTGGTATCTATTGTGGCGTCCAAGGCAAGTATCCACACGTTGTAGAGATGTTGGTCCTGTGGCCACCAGGAAGTCAGCCCGTGTTCTGCCGAGAAAGGTCCCCCCGGCAGATAATGTCCTCCCTGTAGTGCGCAGGTGCAGCTATTGTGCAGTAGGAACCACAATGGAGCCGCCGAAAATAGCCGAAGCCAAACACCTGTGAGTCAGCTGTATATGGCTCCTTTAACAGGGCCCCTTGCGGGCTCGCTTCACTGACCACGCCTCGGCATATTTTTATTCTAACTCTATGTCCACCTGGATGGTGGGTCTTGAACTTTGACTCAGGGCAGAATGTAGTGCGAAGGCACCGTGTAGAGCTGACAATCAGCTGCTCATCTTCGGAGACTTTCGGCGGCTCCGTAGTCGTTCGTACTGCACAAGCGCTGCTCCCAGGGGCAGACTGACCATTGGGCCACTCGGGCACTGCCCGAGGGCCCCATGCCACTAGGGGGCCCATCAGGGTTGCCAGCCTCAGTAAAACCAGGGACAGTATGTAAAAATTTGTGTTTTTTTTTTTTTTTTTACATCTGTCTCTGAATTGTCCTTTTGGTCTAAAAATCCTGAGATTATAGCTGCCCCACCTCTCCAGTACCTTCTCAGCCAATAGAAACATGTCTGTGTATACTGTGTGATTGTATACTGTGTGTGTGTGTTTGTGTGGCCCCATAATCTCTGATTGCCTGGGGGCCCCATAATCTCCTATTGCCCAGGGGCCCCATGAGTTGTCAGTCCGCCCCTGGCTGCTCCTGCGCAGTACAGGAGGGACATTATCCGCTGGGGGACCTTTCTCGGAAAGACACCTGAACCAGAGTGGAAGGCAGGGAAGTGACGTCACCTGAAGTGAAGGGGCATTAGGGAGAGAGACTGTACTGGATAGGCAGAATGGGCAAGCTACGTACCCAGAGCATCACCTTCTTATACAGGCCCAGAAAGGCAGTGTTAAAGTGGTGCTATTTAAGTGCCTGGGCCGGCTGTAAGACAGCAAACACAAGCACAGACAATACACAACCAGCAACCACATGGGGATGATAGTAGATATTGGGTCAGAAGGTCTCATAGGACTGACACTGACTATATTACTGAGCCAACATAGAGGTAGATATATGGAATATGTAGGTAGGAAGACTATATGAAGAGGTCAAAATATATCTAAAAAAAAAAAAATATATATATATATATATATATATATATATATATATATATATATATAAAATATGAATCAAAATAAGAACGAATAGAAATACAACAATGAAATTACGTGACGAATAGACGAAGATAAGAAGAAAATGCAAAAGCAGCTATAATCCAACATAATCGATGGATGTGTAGGGGGACTACAGGAAGCTATGGTGAAGTCCATGTGTATGGCACATTCAACAAAAATATATATAAATATATATAAAAAATGTGAATTGAAATACGCATACACGCACACTCAGAAAATAGCAAGGGTCAAAAGTGTATTTATGCACGTATATACACATGCAAGGAACAGTGGAGGAGCATATGCACCTATAAAGCACTAAAGGATTATATATGGTCAACATAGGGGATCATGGTCCTTCCCCTCCAGTCTTCTGCGCCCATTATGTATATCCATAGCAAGTACTGCACCCACCAGTCCCATGTCCCTTATTTTGACAATATAAAAACATTTTCAGTCCTTTAGTGCCTTATCTGTCCATATGCTTCTCCGCTGTTCCTTGCATGTGTATATACAGGCATACATACAGTTATGGGCCTTGCTATTTTCTGAGCGTGTGTGTGTGTGTGTGTATTTCGATACATGTTTTTTAGATATATTTATATATATATATTTTTGTTGAATGTGCCATACACATGGATCTTACCATAGTTTCCTAAAGATCTCCTACGCATCCATCGATTATATTGGATTATAGATGCTTTTGCATTTTCTTCTTATGCTAGTCTATTTGTCATGTAATTTTATTGTAGTAATTGTATTGTTGTATTTCTATTTTATTCTTATTCTGATTCCTAATGTAGCACCCTGATGTTTAGGCATGGTTGCTATCAAATTTAGTTGCCAAGCGATAATTGCCTTGGACAATTGTTAGGCGATCAATTGACTCCTCTCTAAATCTGAACTTGTTGCACCCTTTTCTCTTCTGTCGCTAGATGGCACTATGCTAGCGACATTAAATAAGACAAGGACTTTGCAGGTCCTAACATGAATGGATGGGGTGTCTCAGCCAATGGGCAGGGATCTTCTTTGGTCTCTTGGCCTGCTGGGGGAGCCTATTTATTTGGGTGGAGTCAGGTGATCTGGGTTCTTTGTCACCTGGAAGCCTGAGGCCCATCCCGAGGACACCTGGCTGCTAGGCTGCCTGAGGCCTATCCAGGAGCAGGAGAAGCAGCATATGGTTGGGACTACTGGCTGTGATCAGAGGTAGAAGGGGAAGATGTTCTCACTAAGCGACCATCCACCTTGTTACCAGAGACCACTGTGAGTAAGCTGAAGCCAGTACCAAAGCAGTCTTCTCACCAGTGTAGAAGTAGAAAAATTTCAGCAAGTGCCAAGCCAGGGATCCAGTGGGATAGCAGAGGTGACGCTTGCAGAGTATCAGTGGGTGCCAAGCCAGGGACCTAGTGGGTCAGCAGGGGTGACGCTTGAGGAAGATACTGAGTGCTAAAAGTGGAGGAGCTCAGGGGATCCAGTGGATATTGGATCCAAAGTCTAGTGAAAGACTGGGAGTTTATTGAGTGAAGATCAACAGTGAGTGACTGTGGAGTAAGCCGAGAACTGTTTGTGTTGCCAATAGTTGAATACAACTACCGTTAGTAACTGCTACAAGATTGTTGCCATAGGAGACAGCAGCCCTACCTATACAGAAGTGGTGTCTGGCTGGAGGCCTTCACCTGTATAGCTGTAGCTGTCCTCCTACAGAAGTCTCTGAGTCTGCCAATTATCATTGCATGTACTTAAGGGTGTCCTGGTCCTAACCCTCTCTCCCATAATTCTGTTCAAGAGACAATAAATCTCTTTGCATTCAAAAAGTGTCTGGGGCCCACCGATTTATTTTGCATTACACTCAACATGCCTTATAACCCACTCTATACAGAAGGATGTCACCTGTCCCTAACCCTGGAGGTCACCATTAGGCCTCCCGGGATCTGGGACCTCGCTACACATATTATATATATATATGTGTGTGTGTGTGTGTGTGTGTGTGTGTGTGTGTGTAAAATCTTCCTGCCTATATATCCATTATCTACCTCTATTTTGGCTCAGTAATATAGTCAGTGTCAGTAATATGAGACCTTCTGGCACAACGTCTACTATCATCCCCATGCGGTTGCTGGTTGTGCTTTGTGCGTGCTGGTGTTTGTTTTACAGCCGGCCCAGGCACATAAATAAGACCATTTTAGCACTGCCTCTCTAGACCTTTAGAAGAAGCTGATGCTCTGAGTACGTAGCCTGCCCATTCTGCCTATGTAGCATGGTCTCTCTCCCTGATGCCCCTCCACTTCCGGTGATGTCACTTCCCTGTGTTCCACGCTGGTTCTGGCTGACTTCCTGGTGGCCACAGGACCAACAGTGGATCCCCTGACATCTCTACAAAGCATTGATACTTCCCTTGGACGCCACGAGAGATACCACATACAGATGAGCTTGTTTTTAATCTTTATCCTGTGAGTGTCATTGCTTACCTTGGCATTACATTTTATTTTAATACAACGCTCAAGTGGCGCTTCCTGTATTCCCCTTTTCTCTCATCCTGTTTACAGAGCTGGCTTTCTCTGAGGACAGCTGCCGTCATTGACCATAGAGTATTTACCCCTATGGACTCATGGATTTATAATAATTATTGTTTTATTTGCCTACTTATATGTTCACATTCTTATTGTCTTTGTGCTTCCAGATATCTTTTTCACAGTTTTTGACAGAAAAGCAGAGGGACTTGCAGGGATACCAGGAATTTCACACAAAGGAAGAAATACAAAGAGAACAAGTACTTATCTCTTACCATACAGCATTATGAGCAATAATGTGGAAATCCATAATCCAATAATATAAGTTAAGGTTTATCTGAAAATCCTTGATAAGAATGAGCTTTACCCTCCTTCATCCTGTGATTAGCACATTATATGGTATAACTGTTATATACTATATACTATATTTTGTTACTATATCCTTTAGGCCAAGGGTCTTCAAACAAAAGGCCAGTTTACTGTCCTTCAGATTTTAAGGGGCTGGACTGTCAATGGAGTAGAAAATGCCCCAGAATCAGTGGTAGACAATGTTTTAGGCTTAGTGGGATCACTAAAAAAATTACATAACATTTGTGGTCAGTTGGTTGTAAAATACTGCCTCATTACTGATATTAGGCAGAAGAATAGTTCCCCTTTGGTCAAATCAGTGGAAGGAATAGTGGCATATTGTTGGTGTCAGAAGGAGGAATGATGCCCTATTGCTAGTATCAATGGGAGGAATGGTGCCCCATGTCTGTGGCCAGTAGGACTGAGGAATAGTAAACCCTTTGTTGGTATCAGTAGTGTACCCCATTGTTGGTATCAATGGGAGGATTAGTGCCTCGTCTTTGATGTCAGTGGGAGGACTCCCACTGATTGAATCAGTGGGAGTAATAATACACCTCTGTTGATACCAATAAGGGGAATAATGTCTCACTGTTGGTTTCAGCAAAAGGAATGGTGTCTTAATGTTGCTGTCAGTGGGCCAGGGTTTGGGGACCACTGCTTTAGACTTACACTATCTTATTATTTCATATAATATTTTTTACATTTCAGCCCTGATAAAAAAGGCATTTTGAGACCCCAAAACACATTGGCTTATGTTTATGTACAATAAAAAGATTGACTAGACTTTAAGCAGTGTTGTGGCACTGTCATCATTTCTACATTCACACAGAGAAAAATCAGGTAATCAGATCACCTACTTCAGCAGAGTTCACGTGAATTCAAGGCATCTGGTCATTTGATCAGCTGCCATGGGATTCTGGAGGCAGTTGGGTAGACATGAGGAAGAGGACTTTTTTTTTGCACTTAATTCATATTTTCACTGGGTTTACAGGTTAAAAACCTGCAAACATTTTGTTTTTGTTTCTAAGTATTTAAGGACAGGCCATGAACGAGAGCTCAGGCAAGTTTTTGGATGAAGAATGGATGTTTAGGTTGATCCTATAATACTGCATATCCATGTCTAAGGCTGGATTCACACTTATGCATTTTTAGTGCTTTTTGCATTTTGCAGATTTGCACTACTGTCCATTCAACATGGTTTCCTTTGGAACACGTTCTGTAGTGCAAACCTACAAAATGCAAAAAGCACTAAAAATGCATAGGTGTGAATCCAGCCTTAGGTTGGAGAAAATCTTTCAGATCATTCAGAGATATGAAGGTAGGACAGGATATTTGCCCAAACTCTTCCACAAGACTACTTTTTAGATACACGGGACTCCAGTTGAAATTTCCACAAACCATTTTTACAGCTGCAGTCACAATGTGTTCTGTGCTGTTTGCCAAAAAAAGTAATCAAAGGTTTTTTTTTAACATTGCTTTTTGTCTACAGTAAGACTACACTGAAATCAAAACTTCAATATCCTGTTTTTGTTTGTTTCATCCAGTTATGACTGGTACCCAGCGGGGGATCCTTTATAAAGAAAGAAAAGGCACAAAACAAGCGTTATCTATCACATTAAACTCATGTGATATCATGTGTCTTTGTTTCCGTCTCTTTTTGCTTTTATGAACATGTTTAAAGCCCAACTGCGGGAAATCTGAAAATTCTCCCTTGCAATAGGGCCAAGTACAGGATTTAACTACTGATTTAGATCTAGGGGAGAATAAAATTGCTTTTTTTTACCCAATGCTTTGTTGTCCTGGCCAACGGTCCCCCATGTTCTGTTGATGGACTGTCCCTTGGCATCCTAAATGTTCTATGAACCCTGCATAAGTCTGGATGAAATCCAGACCATAGACTAGCGTTTCTAAAACTTTTTTCAGTCAAGGCACCCTTTAAAATGATGGACAATCTCGAGTCACCCTCCAAATTCATGGACAATCTTGAGGCACTCCATTCTAAAATGTAAAAAACTTTTCTAATAGCTTTACATAATGCAGCAACATCAATACACGTAGGACACTCAACGTTAGAGGTGATATATTCTACCAAAGCAAATACATTTTTGCAAACTGGTACTGACTAGTATTCCAAAGTATACTAGTCAGTACCAGTATACTAGTAATATTCCAAAGTATTCCAATGTTTCTCTTCTCTTTCTCCGTCTTTTTCCATCACTTAGCTAATAAGACCCCAAAGCAGATGGAGAGAGGCAAGGAAGGGTCTGCAGCAGTTACAGTTGGTGTATTGTGCCACATGCACAGTGTACACCTGAAGCTACCCCAATTTCTGGTATTGTTCTGGTCCTATACCACAGGCAGCTGCAGCAGTTACAGTCGGTGTATTGTGCCACCTGCACAGTGTACACCTGAAGCTACCCCAATTACTGGTGTTGTTCTGGTCCTATACCAAAGGCAGCTGCAGCACTTACAGTCAGTGCATTGTGCCACCTGCACAGTGTACACCTGAAGCTACCCCAATTGCTGGTGTTGTTCTGGTCCTATACCAAAGGCAGCATCAGCACTTACCGTCCGTGTATTGTGCCACCTGCACAGAGTACACCTGAAGCTACCCCAATTGCTGGTGTTGTTCTGGTCCTATACCACAGGCAGCTGCAGCAGTTACAGTCAGTGTAATGTGCCACCTGCATAGGGTACACCTGAAGCTACCCCAATTGCTGGAGTTGTTCTGGTCCTATATCACAGGCAGCTGCAGCAGTTACAGTCGGTGTATTATACCACCTGCACAGTGTACACCTGAAGCTACCACAATTACTGGCGTTGTTCTGGTCCTATACCAAAGGCAGCTGCAGCACTTACAGTCAGTGTATTGTGCCACCTGCACAGTGTACACCTGAAGCTACCCCAATTGCTGGTGTTGTTCTGGTCCTATACCACAGGCAGCTGCAGCACTTTCAGTCTGTGTATTGTGCCACCTGCACAGTGTACACCTGAAACTTCCCCAATTGCTGGTGTTGTTCTGGTCCTATACCACAGGCAGCTGCAGCAGTTACAGTCAGTGTATTATGCCACCTGCACAGTGTACACCTGAAGCTACCCCAATTACTGGTGTTGTTCTGGTCCTATACAGAAGGCAGCTGCAGCACTTACAGTCAGTGTATTGTGCCACATGCACAGTGTACACCTGAAGCTACCCCAATTGCTGGTGTTGTTCTGGTCCTATACCACAGGCAGCTGCAGCACTTACAGTCGGTGTATTGTGCCACCTGCACAGTGTACACCTGAAGCTACCCCAATTGCTGGTGTTGTTCTGGTCCTATACCACAGGCAGCTGCAGCACTTACAGTTGTTGTATTGTGCCACCTGCACAGAGTACACCTGAAGCTACCCCAATTGCTGGTGTTGTTCTGGTCCTATACCACAGGCAGCTGCAGCAGTTACAGTCGGTGTATTGTGCCACCTGCACAGTGTACACCTGAAGCTACCCCAATTGCTGGAGTTGTTCTGGTCCTATACCACAGGCAGCTGCAGCAGTTACAGTCGGTGTATCGTGCCACCTTCACAGTGTACACTTGAAGCTACCCCAGTTGCTGGTGTTGTTCTGGTCCTATACCACAGGCAGCTGCAGCAGTTAAAGTTGGTGTATTGTGCCACCTGCACAGCCTGCACCTAAAGCTACCCCAATTGCTGGTGTTGTTCTGGTCCTATACCACAGGCAGCTGCAGCAGTTACAGTCGGTGTATTGTGCCACCTGCACAGTGTACACCTGAAGCTACCCCAATTGCCAGTGTTCTTCTGATCCTATACCACAGGCAGGCAGCTGCAGTAATTGCAGTCTGCATACTGTGTCATCTGCACAGTGTACACCGAAAGCTACCCCAATTGCTGGTGTTCTGCTGATCCTATACCGCAGGCAGCTCCAATAATTACAGTCGGCGTACTGTGTCATCTCCACAGTGGGCACTTAAAGCTACCCCAATTGTTGGTGTTCTACTGATCCTATACTGCAGGCAGCTCCAGTAATTACAGTCAGCATACTGTGTCATCTGCACAGTGTGCACCTACAGCTACCCAAATTGCTGGTGTTCTGCTGAGCCTATACCGCAGGCAGCTCCAGTAATTACAGTCGGTGTACTGTGTCATCTGCACAGTGTGCACCTACAGCTACCCCAATTGCTGGTGTTCTGCTGATCCTATATCACAGACAGCTCCAGTAATTACAGTTGGTTTATTGTGTCATCTGCACAATGTGCACCTAAAGCTACCCCAATTGCTGGTGTTCTTCAGATCCTATACCACAGGCAGGCTGCTGCAGTCATTACAGTTGGTGTATTGTGTCATCTGCACTGTGTGCACCTAAAGCTACCCCAATTGCTGGTGTTCTGCTGATCCTATACCGCAGGCAGCTCCAGTAATTACAGTTGGTGTATTGTGTCATCTCCACAGTGGGCACCTAAAGCTACCCCAATTTCTGGTGTTCTGCTGATCCTATACCGCAGGCAGCTCCAGTAATTACAGTTGGTGTATTGTGTCATCTGCACAGTGTGCACCTAAAGCTACTCATAATTGCTGGTGTTCTTCAGATCCTATACCACAGGCAGTCAGCTGCAGTAATTACAGTTGGTGTATTGTGTCATCTGCTCAGTGTGCACCTAAAGCTACCCTAATTGCTGGTGTTCTGCTGATCCTATACCGCAGGCAGCTCCAGTAATTACAGTTGGTGTATTGTGTCATCTGCACAGTGTGCACTTAAAGCTACCCCAATTGCTGATGTTCTTCAGATCCTATACCACAGGCAGGCAGCTGCAGTAATTAAAGTTGGTGTACTGTGTCATCTGTATAGTGTGCACCTAAAGCTACCACAATTGCTGGTGTTCTTTAGATCCTATACCACAAGCAGGCAGCTGCAGTAATTACAGTTGGTGTATTGTGTCATCTGCACAGTGTGCACCTAAAGCTACCACAATTGCTGGTTTTCTGCTGATCCTATACCGCAGGCAGCTCCAGTAATTACAGTTGGTGTATTGTGTCATCTGCACAGTGTGCACCTAAAGCTACCCCAATTGCTGGTGTTCTACTGATCCTATACCGCAGGCAGCTCCAGAAATTATAGTTGGTGTATTGTATCATCTCCACAGTGTGCACCTTAAGCTACCCCAATTGCTGGTGTTCTTCAGATCCTAAACCACAGGCAGGCATCTGCAGTAATTGCAATTGCTGGGGCTCTCATCTCCCTGCAGGCCATTAGTATGTCTGGAAGGCCAACAAGGAGAGGCAGACAGTTACGAGCCAATAAAAGAGGGCAAGCAGGCTCTGTGTCTAGAGGCAACAGTGCTGGTCGTGGATGCAGGGCATCCTCATCAGCACATGGCCATGGGACACGTTTGTCCTTATTTTCTGCAGCTGGACGTGTTGAGCCACAACCAGCCGAAGAGTTGGTAGAGTGGATGACCAAGCCCTCCTCATCCTCCTCATCCTCTCTCACCCAGGCTCAGGGTACTGGCAAAGCAACTGCCAACGTGGCCTCTTCCTTCGTCTCAATGGCATCACTCATTCCTTCCCTAGACCCACCATGTCCTCCTGAGGAGTCCCCAGAATTGTTTGAGCACAGTGTTGGGTACATGCTCCAGGAGTATGCCCAGCGTTTTGAAGGCTCTGATGATGATACCCAGCTAGAGGAAGGCAGTAGCGTGAGCCTTCTTGGGCATCCCCAGAGAGGGGATGCCCAAGAAGGACAGCAATCTGGCAGTCATGTTCCACCAGCTGCAGTGATGAGGGAGGGGATGATGAGATCACTGACTCCACATGGGTGCCTGATAGGAGAGAGGAGGAGGAGGCACATCTCCAACAAGGCAGGATGCCCTCCATGGGCCAGCTTAAAGGCAGCACACCGACTGAATCACACCGCAGAGCTCCGTCTGTGCAGGGCACTGCCTCGGTGCATTATTCCAAAAGATTTTTGATGTGGGCCTTTTTTGAGATGAGTGCATCAGATCACACTGCTACTATTTGCAACATATGTCTCAAGCATATCTCGCGTGGCCAAAACATCAGCCGCTTGGGCACCACATGCTTGACTAGACATATGTTGACCTGCCATGCAGTTCGTTGGCAAGCGTACCTTAAAGACCCACACCAAAGAACAAAGCGGACCTCTCCTTGCTTCTCATCAGCTGGGATCTCCAACCCCACTAGACCTTCAGTCCTCTCTGAAACGTGCACTGAGAGGAATGAAGGTGTAGAATTAGGTGTGTCACAGCCAAGTACTTGCGGGCAATCTGGAAGCGGTAGACAGACGTCCGATTTTACCAGGCAAATTTCCCTGTCCCAGCTGATGGACTGTCAAAAGAAGTTCACTCCCAGCCATCCACATACCCAGTGGTTAAATGCTAGCTTGGCTAAATTGCTAGCACTTCAACTGCTGCCTTTTCAGTTGGTAGACTCGGCCCCCTTCCATGAGTATGTGCAATGTGCGGTTCCTCAGTGGCAGGTTCCCAAATGCCACTTTTTCTCACGGAAGGCGATTCTGGCTCTCTACCAGCATGTGGAAGGCAATGTCCATGCCTCGCTGGACAGGGTGGTAAGGTGCATATTACCACTGAATTATGGTCCAGCAGGCATGAACAGGGACATTACCTATCTTTCACGGTGCATTGGGTGACTCTTCTGGCAGCTGGGAAGGATGCAGGACAAGGTGCAGTAGTGTTGAAGGTTGTTCCGCCACCACGCCTCCAAAATGCTACTACTGGTTGTGACACACCTCTCTCCTCCACCCCCTCCTCTTCTTCTTCCTCCATGGCCACTTCCTGTGCTTTGTCCTTGGAACCAGTGGTGCTCCGTAGGCGTTCAAGGGACTACGCAAGTACACAGGCAAAAAGATGCCATGCCATGCTTGCGCTGTTGTGCCTGGGGGACAGGAGCCACGCTGGGGCAGATGTTCTCTCAGCTCTGCAGGGGCAGGCTGAGAGGTGGTTGACGCCATGGCAGCTTAAGCTAGGAATGGTGGATTGCGACAATGGCACCAACCTCCTCTCCGCCCTCCGACAGGGACAACTGACCCATGTGCCCTGTGTGGCTTACGTCCTTAACTTGGCGGTGCAGCGGTTCTTGGGCAGGTACCCGGGCTTACAGGATGTCCTGAGGCAGGCCAGGAAAGTCTTGTGCATGTCCACCAGTCATATAATGCCAGTGCTCGGCTGGCTGAACTCCAAAAGGAATTTAACCTGCCCAAGAACCGCCTAATCTGTGACATGCCCACCAGGTGGAATTCAACGTAGGCCATGCTGCAGCCGGTGCACACGCAGCAGAGGGCCATCAATGAGTACCTGTGCGACTACGGCACCAGGACAGTGCATGCATCAGTGACACTGTACCTCTTGTCCACCTGTTGGAGCACACGCTGCGTGGAATAATGGACAGGGCACTTGAGGCAGAACAGAGGCAGGAAGAGGAGGACTTCCTTGCCTCTCAAGGCCCCCTTTATCCAGACAATGTTCCTGCTGGCCCACCAATCACACAGAAAAATGAGGAGGAGGAGGGTTGTGTCAGCATGGAGGTGGAGCCTGGCACTCAGCATCAGCAGCAGTCTTTTAGGGATGATTTACAGTCCCAAGAAACCCGTGGACTTGTACGTGGCTAGGAGGAGGTGGCTGCAGATCATGTCATCCTTAGTGACCCAGAAGACTCCGGACCGAATGCCTCAGCTAACCTACGCTGCATGGCCTCCCTGATCCTGTAAAGCCTGCAGAAGGATCCTCCCATTCAGCGGACCAAGGAGAGGGATCATTACTGACTGGCAACTCTCCTTGATCCATGGTACAAGGGTAAGGTTGTGGACCTTATCTTGCCATCGCAGAGGGAACAGAGGATGAGACATCTTCGGGAGGCCTTGCAGAAAGATCTGTGCAATGCGTTCCCAGAGACTGGGAGGTTACAAATCCTGGTCCTGGACAACATGTTGCTGAGGCTTCAGTCAGTCACAGAAGGAGCAGTGGAGAAGGTGGCCGTCTGACCGATGCGTTCAGACAATTTTTTAGCCCCAAGGTATGATCGGTTCCAGCAACCATCGCCAGCATCTGATTTACATGGTGCAGGAATACCTAGGGGCAAGATCAGATTTGGACATCTTTCCCACCGAAAATCCCCTGGATTACTGGGTCTTGAGGGTGGATCACTGGCCAGAGCTTGCACAGTATGCAATTGAGCTACTGGCCTGTCCTGCATCCAGCGTTCTTTTGGAACGCACATTCAGTGCTGCTGGAGGCTTCGTAACCGATCACAGGGTGCGCCTGTCCACCGACTCGGTTGATCGACTGACCTTCATAAAGATGAATCAGTCTTAGATCACCACCAGCTACCAAGCACCTGAAGCTGATGTAACCGAATTTTGAGTGACTGAGGGACTATCCTGTTATGCTGACTGACTATCCTCTTCCTCCTCAATGATCCTGCTGATAGCTTGGAAGAACATTTTTGGTTCTGGGCACTGCCCCCAGTAGCTAAGGCCCAATTTTTCAGCCCCTGTTTAACAGGGGCATGTAATTACAATTTTTGATGCAATACTTTGCAGCAGGGCTCATTCCTGCACTCAAATTAGAGTATCTGTGAGGGGTTGCAGTGTCGTGGCACCAGCACCAGTGCCTAAGGCCCAATGTTTCAGCCCCTGTTTAAGAGGGGCGTGCAATTACAATTTTTGATGTAATATTTTGCAGGAGGGTTCGTTGCTGCGCTCAACTACAATGTTTGTGAGTGGTTGCAGTGTTGTGGCACCAGTGCCTAAGGCCCAATGTTTAAGCCCCTGTTTAACAAGGGCATGTAATTACAATTTTTGATGCAATAATTTGCAGCAGGGCTCATTCCTGCACTCCAACTAGAGTATCATTGAGAGTTTGCAGTGTCGTGGCACCAACACCAGTGCCTAATTTTTGATGCAATATTTTGCAGGAGGGTTCGTTGCTGCGCTCAACTACAATATTTGTGAGAGGTTGCAGTGTTGTGGCACCAGCACCAGTGCCTAAGGCCCAATTTTTCAGCCCCTATTTAACAGGGGCGTGTAATTAAAATTTTTGATGCAATACTTTGCAGCAGGGTTCATTCCTGCTCTCCAACTAGAGTTTCTGAGAGGTGTTGTAGTGTTGTGGCACCAGTGCCTAAGGCCCAATTTTTCAGCCCCTGTTTAACAGGAGCATGTAATTACAATTCTTGATATACCATTTCACAGCAGGGCCCGTTCCAGCGCCCACCGAGAGTAACTGAGAGGACTTACAGTGCTGTGGCACCAGCAGCACCACCACCACAACCACAAAGGCCCAATTTTTCTAACACTGTTCAGCAATGGCATGTAATTACAATTCTATAGTTCACAGCAGGGCGCTCCAGCGCCCACCAAGAGTCACTTTAAGGGTTTACAGTGTTAACTTGTGGCAACATCAACACCTTAGGCCCATATTTCTGCAGAGCATATAGGGCAGGCCCCTACTTTCAAACATCCAACTTACAAATGTCTCCTACTTGCAAACGGAGACAACAGGAAGTGAGATGATATATACCCCTAGGAAGGGAAATTCTCTCCTGTAAGAGTTGATTTGGGAAAAATGTGTCTCCTCTCCACTGATGCTTTATCCCAATCCTTGTTTTACTAAAAACCCCAAATTTTCAAAAAATTTGGTCATTGGGACAGAAAGTGAGGTGAAATCTTCTGAAGAAGTGCACAGACCGAAATAAAAATGTTACAGGGGTGATAACCCTTCCCTATGTTTTCAAAAAAGCTTAAAAATCGTTTTTTTGACTGGAGCTACACTTTAAAATGTACCAGTTCAAAATTACAAACAGATTCTACTTAACAACAAACCTACATAGTCCCTATCTTGTTTGCACCGCCTGTATACTGCTGTTCTGGGTATATAGGGCCTGGGGGCCCCATGCCTTTGCTTTTTTTAATTTGGGTACGGGGTTCACCTTAATATCCGTACAAGACCCAAATGGTCTGGTAATGGGCAGCCTTTAAAATTAGCACTTTTGGTTTTGAACGTTCGAATCCCATAGACTTTAATAGGGTTCTAAAGTTTGCTCAAATTTTCGGTCCGTTCACAGGTTCTGGTGTGAACCAAACCGGGGGGTGGGGGGGTGTTCGGCTCATCCCTAGTTGAGACAAACCATTTATGACTGACAGAGGTGCCTACATTGATCATTTTTTATGAATGTATGAAAAACCTTTATCCAAATGAAGAAAAAAAACTGTTTTCTTTCATTTCTTAGATGTTAGGTGCAGTTCAGCCTTAAAGTGATTGTAAAATCTTACCTTGTAAAACAACCCATTCAGGTTAAAATAGTAATGAAAGGCTAAACATTTTTGTATAGATATAAAAACATTACAAACACCTTTTTTCTCTTTTTTATAAATGATCACATTCCCTCTCTTCTCAGCTACATAACTGCTGAAGGGGTAGAAACAGCAGTACACTGAACTTCCCAGTGAAAGGGGGGCGAGGGGGTTTCTGGTGTCAGCACAAGCCTGATCATTGGAGAGCAGGCTGAGTTCCCAGCACATCTGGAGAACTGACCACACTGTTCTCCTGCATAGTGAGCAATGGCGGCTGTTGGTTTATTTTTGTGGGTAGGGGATGGCAAACAACTACCTCCCCCAAGGTTGGGTAACCCGCAAGCACTTGGATCCGGGAAGCTCCAGGAAGGGGTTCTTTGAATCCGCCATTCGCCTCTTTCCTCCTTCTTGTAGGCGGCCTCCCGCTTCCTGATTGGCCCAGTGGAGAATCAGTTTGACAAAAGCAAATATTAATTCGCTATTGTCACACAAGTGGGTGTGCTCAGGGTGCAGAGATTTGCGCCCTGAGCCCACCCTTTTTTGAAGCCTATTAGTGGCTCTGGCTCTAATCACATGCTTAAATAAAAACAAAACAAAGAAAACATTGAAAGCCGCCTCTAATAGTGAGGTCAGTTTTTATAAGGCGAGCAGAGGGACTGGCAGGGAAACCAGGGATTTCACACGAATTAAGCAATACAAGCAGAGCAGGATAGTTTTCATACACATACATGGTGCTGCTGGAACATGTCAGCAATATGAAATGTTGGGTTTACATATTCTTTAATTTGTTAGTCAAGTCCATTTAAATATGCTTGTAGGCAGGATGACTACTGTGAGTTAACTAGCCAGCATGGCTGCCAAAGTCAGTAAGAAGGGGTTAATATTTTACTGCTCTCTCTGGGTATGTTTGTGGACATTTTGGGGTTCGGCCTCCTATCCTGTGTATTATAAAAGGAGAAAGGTCGCAGTCCCTGGCACGTGGGAACAATTAAAGAAAAAGAGGGTTGCTGGGACCCGTTTTCTGATCCAGGGACACCGACTCGTCATAACACCATACTTATGGACACTACCACCATGGATCCTCCAATTATAGACTTTACCCTTAAAGTAGTTGTAAGGATTCGTTTTTTTTTTTTTTTAAATAACAAACAAATCAAACTAACCTCCACTGTGCAGCTCGTTTTGCACAGAGTGACCCCAAACCTGTTCTTCTGGGGTCTATTGTTGATATATGAGTACTTCATATTGTGTAATTTGTGTATTGTTTAGCATCATGATTGTCATTGTTCTACTTTTTGTGAAAGCCTTCAATAAAAATATTAAACATGTGCACTGCCAAAAAATTTTTTTGGTTTAGTTTCATCCTTTTTTTTGCTTTTTTCGGAAATTCGAAAATCTGAAAATTTGGATTTTCAAAATTTTGAATTTCAAAATTTTGAATTTCAAATTTTCGAATTTCAATTTTTGGAATTCAAAAATTTGAAAAAAAAGAAAATCAATAAAAGTCAAAATAATAACTAATGATAAATAACTATTAAATTATAGGTATTGGAATTTCCTTTCAAATGTGTCTGTTTTCAAATGTAACGAATACAAGTTACGAATTATCCAAAATAACAAATGCCACATCTAAACAAATGGATTGAAACAAATTAACCACTTTCAGACCAGACCATTTTGCTGGCTTAAGACCAGACCACTTTTTGCGATTTGGCACTGCGTCGATTTAACTGACAATTGCACGGTCGTGCGACGTGGCTCCCAAACAAAATTGATGTTCTTTTTTTCCCACAAATAGAGCCTTCTTTTGGTGGTATTTTTTGCGCTATAAACAAAAATAGAGAGACAATTTTGAAAAAAACGCATTATTTTTTACCTTTTGTTCTAATAAATATCCCTCAAAAATATATAAAAAAACATTTTCTCCCTCAGTTTAGGCCGATACGTATTCTTCTACATATTTTTGGTAAAAAAAAATCGCAATAAGCGATTAATGATTGGTTTGCGCAAAAGTTATAGCGTTTACAAAATAGGGGATAGTTTTATGGCATTTTTGTTAATAATTTTTTTTACTAGTAATGTTGGCAATCAGCGATCTTTATTGTGACTGTGACATTGTGGCAGACACATTGGACATTTTTGGGCCCATTGTAATTTATACAGCAATGAGTGCAATACAAATGCACCGATCCTGTGTAAATGACACTGGCATTGAAGGGGTTAACCAGGGGGTGGCAGTGTAGGGGTTAAGTGTTCCTAGGGGTGTGTTACTAACTGTGGAGGGCTTGGCTTTGTGTTAGTGAACACTGATCTCTGCTCCAATCACATGGAGCAGAGATCAGCGTCACTTGTTGCTGATCCTATACCGCAGGCAGCTCCAGTAATTACAGTTGGTGTATTGTGTCATCTGCACAGTGTGCACCTAAAGCTACTCAAATTGCTGGTGTTCTTCAGATCCTATACCGCAGGCAGCTCCAGTAATTACAGTTGGTGTATTGTGTCATCTGCACAGTGTGCACCTAAAGCTACCCCAATTGCTGGTGTTCTACTGATCCTATACCGCAGGCAGCTCCAGAAATTATAGTTGGTGTATTGTATCATCTCCACAGTGTGCACCTTAAGCTACCCCAATTGCTGGTGTTCTTCAGATCCTAAACCACAGGCAGGCATCTGCAGTAATTGCAATTGCTGGGGCTCTCATCTCCCTGCAGGCCATTAGTATGTCTGGAAGGCCAACAAGGAGAGGCAGACAGTTACGAGCCAATAAAAGAGGGCAAGCAGGCTCTGTGTCTAGAGGCAACAGTGCTGGTCGTGGATGCAGGGCATCCTCATCAGCACATGGCCATGGGACACGTTTGTCCTTATTTTCTGCAGCTGGACGTGTTGAGCCACAACCAGCCGAAGAGTTGGTAGAGTGGATGACCAAGCCCTCCTCATCCTCCTCATCCTCTCTCACCCAGGCTCAGGGTACTGGCAAAGCAACTGCCAACGCGGCCTCTTCCTTCGTCTCAATGGCATCACTCATTCCTTCCCTAGACCCACCATGTCCTCCTGAGGAGTCCCCAGAATTGTTTGAGCACAGTGTTGGGTACATGCTCCAGGAGTATGCCCAGCGTTTTGAAGGCTCTGATGATGATACCCAGCTAGAGGAAGGCAGTAGCGTGAGCCTTCTTGGGCATCCCCAGAGAGGGGATGCCCAAGAAGGACAGCAATCTGGCAGTCATGTTCCACCAGCTGCAGTGATGAGGGAGGGGATGATGAGATCACTGACTCCACATGGGTGCCTGATAGGAGAGAGGAGGAGGAGGCACATCTCCAACAAGGCAGGATGCCCTCCATGGGCCAGCTTAAAGGCAGCACACCGACTGAATCACACCGCAGAGCTCCGTCTGTGCAGGGCACTGCCTCGGTGCATTATTCCAAAAGATTTTTGATGTGGGCCTTTTTTGAGATGAGTGCATCAGATCACACTGCTACTATTTGCAACATATGTCTCAAGCATATCTCGCGTGGCCAAAACATCAGCCGCTTGGGCACCACATGCTTGACTAGACATATGTTGACCTGCCATGCAGTTCGTTGGCAAGCGTACCTTAAAGACCCACACCAAAGAACAAAGCGGACCTCTCCTTGCTTCTCATCAGCTGGGATCTCCAACCCCACTAGACCTTCAGTCCTCTCTGAAACGTGCACTGAGAGGAATGAAGGTGTAGAATTAGGTGTGTCACAGCCAAGTACTTGCGGGCAATCTGGAAGCGGTAGACAGACGTCCGATTGTACCAGGCAAATTTCCCTGTCCCAGCTGATGGACTGTCAAAAGAAGTTCACTCCCAGCCATCCACATACCCAGTGGTTAAATGCTAGCTTGGCTAAATTGCTAGCACTTCAACTGCTGCCTTTTCAGTTGGTAGACTCGGCCCCCTTCCATGAGTATGTGCAATGTGCGGTTCCTCAGTGGCAGGTTCCCAAATGCCACTTTTTCTCACGGAAGGCGATTCTGGCTCTCTACCAGCATGTGGAAGGCAATGTCCATGCCTCGCTGGACAGGGTGGTAAGGTGCATATTACCACTGAATTATGGTCCAGCAGGCATGAACAGGGACATTACCTATCTTTCACGGTGCATTGGGTGACTCTTCTGGCAGCTGGGAAGGATGCAGGACAAGGTGCAGTAGTGTTGAAGGTTGTTCCGCCACCACGCCTCCAAAATGCTACTACTGGTTGTGACACACCTCTCTCCTCCACCCCCTCCTCTTCTTCTTCCTCCATGGCCACTTCCTGTGCTTTGTCCTTGGAACCAGTGGTGCTCCGTAGGCGTTCAAGGGACTACGCAAGTACACAGGCAAAAAGATGCCATGCCATGCTTGCGCTGTTGTGCCTGGGGGACAGGAGCCACGCTGGGGCAGATGTTCTCTCAGCTCTGCAGGGGCAGGCTGAGAGGTGGTTGACGCCATGGCAGCTTAAGCTAGGAATGGTGGATTGCGACAATGGCACCAACCTCCTCTCCGCCCTCCGACAGGGACAACTGACCCATGTGCCCTGTGTGGCTTACGTCCTTAACTTGGCGGTGCAGCGGTTCTTGGGCAGGTACCCGGGCTTACAGGATGTCCTGAGGCAGGCCAGGAAAGTCTTGTGCATGTCCACCAGTCATATAATGCCAGTGCTCGGCTGGCTGAACTCCAAAAGGAATTTAACCTGCCCAAGAACCGCCTAATCTGTGACATGCCCACCAGGTGGAATTCAACGTAGGCCATGCTGCAGCCGGTGCACACGCAGCAGAGGGCCATCAATGAGTACCTGTGCGACTACGGCACCAGGACAGTGCATGCATCAGTGACACTGTACCTCTTGTCCACCTGTTGGAGCACACGCTGCGTGGAATAATGGACAGGGCACTTGAGGCAGAACAGAGGCAGGAAGAGGAGGACTTCCTTGCCTCTCAAGGCCCCCTTTATCCAGACAATGTTCCTGCTGGCCCACCAATCACACAGAAAAATGAGGAGGAGGAGGGTTGTGTCAGCATGGAGGTGGAGCCTGGCACTCAGCATCAGCAGCAGTCTTTTAGGGATGATTTACAGTCCCAAGAAACCCGTGGACTTGTACGTGGCTAGGAGGAGGTGGCTGCAGATCATGTCATCCATAGTGACCCAGAAGACTCCGGACCGAATGCCTCAGCTAACCTACGCTGCATGGCCTCCCTGATCCTGTAAAGCCTGCAGAAGGATCCTCCCATTCAGCGGACCAAGGAGAGGGATCATTACTGACTGGCAACTCTCCTTGATCCATGGTACAAGGGTAAGGTTGTGGACCTTATCTTGCCATCGCAGAGGGAACAGAGGATGAGACATCTTCGGGAGGCCTTGCAGAAAGATCTGTGCAATGCGTTCCCAGAGACTGGGAGGTTACAAATCCTGGTCCTGGACAACATGTTGCTGAGGCTTCAGTCAGTCACAGAAGGAGCAGTGGAGAAGGTGGCCGTCTGACCGATGCGTTCAGACAATTTTTTAGCCCCAAGGTATGATCGGTTCCAGCAACCATCGCCAGCATCTGATTTACATGGTGCAGGAATACCTAGGGGCAAGATCAGATTTGGACATCTTTCCCACCGAAAATCCCCTGGATTACTGGGTCTTGAGGGTGGATCACTGGCCAGAGCTTGCACAGTATGCAATTGAGCTACTGGCCTGTCCTGCATCCAGCGTTCTTTTGGAACGCACATTCAGTGCTGCTGGAGGCTTCGTAACCGATCACAGGGTGCGCCTGTCCACCGACTCGGTTGATCGACTGACCTTCATAAAGATGAATCAGTCTTAGATCACCACCAGCTACCAAGCACCTGAAGCTGATGTAACCGAATTTTGAGTGACTGAGGGACTATCCTGTTATGCTGACTGACTATCCTCTTCCTCCTCAATGATCCTGCTGATAGCTTGGAAGAACATTTTTGGTTCTGGGCACTGCCCCCAGTAGCTAAGGCCCAATTTTTCAGCCCCTGTTTAACAGGGGCATGTAATTACAATTTTTGATGCAATACTTTGCAGCAGGGCTCATTCCTGCACTCAAATTAGAGTATCTGTGAGGGGTTGCAGTGTCGTGGCACCAGCACCAGTGCCTAAGGCCCAATGTTTCAGCCCCTGTTTAAGAGGGGCGTGCAATTACAATTTTTGATGTAATATTTTGCAGGAGGGTTCGTTGCTGCGCTCAACTACAATGTTTGTGAGTGGTTGCAGTGTTGTGGCACCAGTGCCTAAGGCCCAATGTTTAAGCCCCTGTTTAACAAGGGCATGTAATTACAATTTTTGATGCAATAATTTGCAGCAGGGCTCATTCCTGCACTCCAACTAGAGTATCATTGAGAGTTTGCAGTGTCGTGGCACCAACACCAGTGCCTAATTTTTGATGCAATATTTTGCAGGAGGGTTCGTTGCTGCGCTCAACTACAATATTTGTGAGAGGTTGCAGTGTTGTGGCACCAGCACCAGTGCCTAAGGCCCAATTTTTCAGCCCCTATTTAACAGGGGCGTGTAATTAAAATTTTTGATGCAATACTTTGCAGCAGGGTTCATTCCTGCTCTCCAACTAGAGTTTCTGAGAGGTGTTGCAGTGTTGTGGCACCAGTGCCTAAGGCCCAATTTTTCAGCCCCTGTTTAACAGGAGCATGTAATTACAATTCTTGATATACCATTTCACAGCAGGGCCCGTTCCAGCGCCCACCGAGAGTAACTGAGAGGACTTACAGTGCTGTGGCACCAGCAGCACCACCACCACAACCACAAAGGCCCAATTTTTCTAACACTGTTCAGCAATGGCATGTAATTACAATTCTATAGTTCACAGCAGGGCGCTCCAGCGCCCACCAAGAGTCACTTTAAGGGTTTACAGTGTTAACTTGTGGCAACATCAACACCTTAGGCCCATATTTCTGCAGAGCATATAGGGCAGGCCCCTACTTTCAAACATCCAACTTACAAATGTCTCCTACTTGCAAACGGAGACAACAGGAAGTGAGATGATATATACCCCTAGGAAGGGAAATTCTCTCCTGTAAGAGTTGATTTGGGAAAAATGTGTCTCCTCTCCACTGATGCTTTATCCCAATCCTTGTTTTACTAAAAACCCCAAATTTTCAAAAAATTTGGTCATTGGGACAGAAAGTGAGGTGAAATCTTCTGAAGAAGTGCACAGACCGAAATAAAAATGTTACAGGGGTGATAACCCTTCCCTATGTTTTCAAAAAAGCTTAAAAATCGTTTTTTTGACTGGAGCTACACTTTAAAATGTACCAGTTCAAAATTACAAACAGATTCTACTTAACAACAAACCTACATAGTCCCTATCTTGTTTGCACCGCCTGTATACTGCTGTTCTGGGTATATAGGGCCTGGGGGCCCCATGCCTTTGCTTTTTTTAATTTGGGTACGGGGTTCACCTTAATATCCGTACAAGACCCAAATGGTCTGGTAATGGGCAGCCTTTAAAATTAGCACTTTTGGTTTTGAACGTTCGAATCCCATAGACTTTAATAGGGTTCTAAAGTTTGCTCAAATTTTCGGTCCGTTCACAGGTTCTGGTGTGAACCAAACCGGGGGGTGGGGGGGTGTTCGGCTCATCCCTAGTTGAGACAAACCATTTATGACTGACAGAGGTGCCTACATTGATCATTTTTTATGAATGTATGAAAAACCTTTATCCAAATGAAGAAAAAAAACTGTTTTCTTTCATTTCTTAGATGTTAGGTGCAGTTCAGCCTTAAAGTGATTGTAAAATCTTACCTTGTAAAACAACCCATTCAGGTTAAAATAGTAATGAAAGGCTAAACATTTTTGTATAGATATAAAAACATTACAAACACCTTTTTTCTCTTTTTTATAAATGATCACATTCCCTCTCTTCTCAGCTACATAACTGCTGAAGGGGTAGAAACAGCAGTACACTGAACTTCCCAGTGAAAGGGGGGCGAGGGGGTTTCTGGTGTCAGCACAAGCCTGATCATTGGAGAGCAGGCTGAGTTCCCAGCACATCTGGAGAACTGACCACACTGTTCTCCTGCATAGTGAGCAATGGCGGCTGTTGGTTTATTTTTGTGGGTAGGGGATGGCAAACAACTACCTCCCCCAAGGTTGGGTAACCCGCAAGCACTTGGATCCGGGAAGCTCCAGGAAGGGGTTCTTTGAATCCGCCATTCGCCTCTTTCCTCCTTCTTGTAGGCGGCCTCCCGCTTCCTGATTGGCCCAGTGGAGAATCAGTTTGACAAAAGCAAATATTAATTCGCTATTGTCACACAAGTGGGTGTGCTCAGGGTGCAGAGATTTGCGCCCTGAGCCCACCCTTTTTTGAAGCCTATTAGTGGCTCTGGCTCTAATCACATGCTTAAATAAAAACAAAACAAAGAAAACATTGAAAGCCGCCTCTAATAGTGAGGTCAGTTTTTATAAGGCGAGCAGAGGGACTGGCAGGGAAACCAGGGATTTCACACGAATTAAGCAATACAAGCAGAGCAGGATAGTTTTCATACACATACATGGTGCTGCTGGAACATGTCAGCAATATGAAATGTTGGGTTTACATATTCTTTAATTTGTTAGTCAAGTCCATTTAAATATGCTTGTAGGCAGGATGACTACTGTGAGTTAACTAGCCAGCATGGCTGCCAAAGTCAGTAAGAAGGGGTTAATATTTTACTGCTCTCTCTGGGTATGTTTGTGGACATTTTGGGGTTCGGCCTCCTATCCTGTGTATTATAAAAGGAGAAAGGTCGCAGTCCCTGGCACGTGGGAACAATTAAAGAAAAAGAGGGTTGCTGGGACCCGTTTTCTGATCCAGGGACACCGACTCGTCATAACACCATACTTATGGACACTACCACCATGGATCCTCCAATTATAGACTTTACCCTTAAAGTAGTTGTAAGGATTCGTTTTTTTTTTTTTTTAAATAACAAACAAATCAAACTAACCTCCACTGTGCAGCTCGTTTTGCACAGAGTGACCCCAAACCTGTTCTTCTGGGGTCTATTGTTGATATATGAGTACTTCATATTGTGTAATTTGTGTATTGTTTAGCATCATGATTGTCATTGTTCTACTTTTTGTGAAAGCCTTCAATAAAAATATTAAACATGTGCACTGCCAAAAAATTTTTTTGGTTTAGTTTCATCCTTTTTTTTGCTTTTTTCGGAAATTCGAAAATCTGAAAATTTGGATTTTCAAAATTTTGAATTTCAAAATTTTGAATTTCAAATTTTCGAATTTCAATTTTTGGAATTCAAAAATTTGAAAAAAAAGAAAATCAGTAAAAGTCAAAATAATAACTAATGATAAATAACTATTAAATTATAGGTATTGGAATTTCCTTTCAAATGTGTCTGTTTTCAAATGTAACGAATACAAGTTACGAATTATCCAAAATAACAAATGCCACATCTAAACAAATGGATTGAAACAAATTAACCACTTTCAGACCAGACCATTTTGCTGGCTTAAGACCAGACCACTTTTTGCGATTTGGCACTGCGTCGATTTAACTGACAATTGCACGGTCGTGCGACGTGGCTCCCAAACAAAATTGATGTTCTTTTTTTCCCACAAATAGAGCCTTCTTTTGGTGGTATTTTTTGCGCTATAAACAAAAATAGAGAGACAATTTTGAAAAAAACGCATTATTTTTTACCTTTTGTTCTAATAAATATCCCTCAAAAATATATAAAAAAACATTTTCTCCCTCAGTTTAGGCCGATACGTATTCTTCTACATATTTTTGGTAAAAAAAAATCGCAATAAGCGATTAATGATTGGTTTGCGCAAAAGTTATAGCGTTTACAAAATAGGGGATAGTTTTATGGCATTTTTGTTAATAATTTTTTTTACTAGTAATGTTGGCAATCAGCGATCTTTATTGTGACTGTGACATTGTGGCAGACACATTGGACATTTTTGGGCCCATTGTAATTTATACAGCAATGAGTGCAATACAAATGCACCGATCCTGTGTAAATGACACTGGCATTGAAGGGGTTAACCAGGGGGTGGCAGTGTAGGGGTTAAGTGTTCCTAGGGGTGTGTTACTAACTGTGGAGGGCTTGGCTTTGTGTTAGTGAACACTGATCTCTGCTCCAATCACATGGAGCAGAGATCAGCGTCACTTGTTGCTAGGCAGAACGGAGAGATGCTGTTTACAACGGCATCTCCCCGTTCAGCCTCCCCGTGAGACGATAGTGGGTATCCCCGCAGCGACCGAGTCCGCAGGACCCGCGACTGGACTCACGGGGTCCCGACCGGCACGCAAGCGCACCGCTGGCAGTGCGCACGCGATGGCAGGACGGCATATAAAAATGGACGTACCTGTATGCCAATATGCCTGCCCGTGCCATTCTGCTGACGTACATCGGCGTGCGCCGGTCAGGAACTGGTTAATAATAAATAATAATAAAAAGTTATTATTATTATTGTTATTCATTATTATTAGATCATTATGTTCCATTCATTTAGATAAGGCATTCGTTATTTCAGATAATTTGTAACTTCGGATAAATCCGTACTCATTACGTTCACTAACAGCCAAATTTGACAGGAATTTCCAATACCTATAATTTATTAGTTATTATTTTGGGTTTTCGAATTTATGGATTTTCATTCTTTTGAATTTTCAGATTTTCATTCTTATTTTCAGATTTTCACATTTCCAAATTTTCAAATTTCGAATTTCCTAATTTTGCATTTCCGAACTTTCGAAAATTCCAGAATTAACGAATTTGTCAAAATTTGTTCAAAAACGAATTCGGAACTGAACGAATTGCACATGTCTAAAAAATAGAAACAGAAAAAAGATGCAAAATGACCACTTTGAGACGTTGTGCTCAAGTGTGAATTAAGCCTCAGTAGCAATATTGTAGGAAAGTAAATAAAGAGGACAGAAATGGTCTGCAAAAAAAATAAGAAACTGCGACAGAACCCAAACCAGCAACTCTAAGAATATTTTTCTTCACTGGCTTGAGTAAATACCAAAACACAGATCACTGTCTACAGAAGCCCTGGGAACCACACTATACATGTCAAAGGGAGACGTGTGGACCTGTTTGCAGATTTTTCCTCACATTTTGCCTCAGTTACTCTCCTTGTGTCAGGGTGTGATTAGGCATTCGAAGGACAAGAGGTGAGGGAAAATTTCCCAATGGGGAGAGAGACAACAATAAAAACCCAACAAATGTTCTAACCTTCACCCACTTTTCTCAAAAGCAAAAACTTCTAAGCCAACCTCACCAGAAAGCGCCAAAACCAAAAAATGGCTGACATTATTCCTTCCCAATGAATGTGCAAGGGCTGAAAGATGCTTGGTTAACAAATAATGTACAAAGTAAAACTAGGATCTCTCACTGGAAGGTACCCCACCCATTTCATGGATAATCAAAAGCAGCCAATATACAATTTCAGCCCTCACCAAAAACTGAAATGTTGGTTTGAACCAGACGTTTATATGTAGAATTCTATTCAAAGCACATAACAAAAAGGGTCACCATTAATTATTTTTTTATTATCAAATGTTAATTTATAATGATGCCTCCATTTTTTAACAATCTAAAGATAATGCACTTTAATTCGAGGAACAAGACGATGAGATGTTCCTCTGTAAACCTACAGTGTTCCTGGAAAAAAACGGCGTGCTCTTGCGGTGCGAGGCTCATAGGGTACGCAGCGTCCACCCTTGTTCTGAGAAACGAGAACTCTTGGCTCATGCAGTAGAGCAAAATATTATTGTGCTGACTAAGGTCGTTGCAAAGACCAGTAAATTGGTTGGAAGGTTTGACGTGAAACCATACATAAGATAAGTACGTCCTGTCCTCTGATTATACTTGTGAGACCGGTGCACTCTGTACTGTCTGTTCTCCACGGTGTTTTTCTGTTCCCGAGGCTGGCGCCAAAAATGCCAAAGTGTCTATCACACTGGCATGGGTCTCTTTTCCAGTGCCATACTGGTAGAGTGCCAGGAATGTGTTTGAGATGTGTCAGTAGCTACAAGATATTCTAATCAGGTCTATCTCACATTTTTATTAAGAGCAATGAAAGTGGAAGCTGTCCAGACTGTCGACCAGGAGAGCTGGCCAAAATTTGCTTACCTGAACTCTACGGGATTCGGGGCTTCTGAGGTTCCCGTTGAAAAGTATTGTGTGGGACCCAGGGCTCCAGGTATAGTATACCGCACATACTTTGGAACCCTTTTTGATCATCTCATTTAACTAATGAAACAATTTTTCATTTGCTGAGCAAGAAGGATTCTAGGGTGGAAGGAAGAGCAGTCCTGTTTCCTAAACTTAGTGCCTATGTGTCAAGACATTTAAACAAAAAATGATTTTTTTATCTTAATTCTTGAACTGGGAATACAATATTTTGATCTGCATGTCTTCCACTACTTCAGACACAGTCTTGGCTTGGGGGAGGAGACAGGAGGTACAGATATGTCACATTTCAGTGACCACAGCAGGACTACAATGCCTTCTATTCAAAGCAATAGGGTAATGTTGTGCATTATATTCAGGCTTTTCTCTTGACAGTACTAAGAGTGGTTTGTAATATGCCCTTGGCATTGCTCATTCAGTACTTTTAGTGATTTCCTTAGCTAAGATGTAATATCTAATGTGATGATGTCACACCCCATAGAGCAGACAGGGGCCAGTGAGGTGGTATGTACAATGTGCTGGGTGTTGAGGACCAGAAGAGGAGAGACACCCATTATTCTTTATGGAGTAAATGATTGGTACTATAACAAGGGGAAGGGTACTAACTGTACTGCTAGTCCTTCAATGGCAGACTACACCTTAGAGATATGGAGGTGACCAGACTGTATTACATAACTACAGTAGAGAGAGCCAGGTAACCAGCTTGGCTATGCTGTCTGGCAGAGCTGAATATATCTCATAACTGTCTGGACAGAAATTCTTTTTTAGGTAAACCATTTTCCATATGTTTTTCAAATGTGTATATAGCTGCTTGCCTGGAGTTCATTTATAAATGTATGTGGGTGGGTACAGCATGGTGCGACAGTAATAGCACTCACACAGTCCAAGTGCAATTAGTAGTACTTGTATGGTAGTAAAGACAAAACAGTTCACAACAAATTCGGTGGGAGAGGGCTCAACCAGGAGCACTAACAAATACCAACAATGTGTAGCTGAGCAGATATCAGCTGAACTGGCAGCGTCTGTCTAGAGGAGCAGAACGTGGCCTGGCCATCTTATACCCAGTTGGAAGGATACCTAAGAGATTGTGAGCCCTAAGCTTTCCATTCTCATCTGGAACCTTTACCTGACAGATGGGTAACCTGTCTCTACACTGCCCACATAAATGCGTGCAGGGGACCAGGTCTTAAATAGACTCTGCCACACCCAAGATGGCCACCAGAGTCACGTGGGCAGCCAGCATCCAACTGGATCATTGTCCTAGTGACTCAGGAAACCATAGAGGAACCATGTTTCACATGCGGTTGAGCTCCACCTGCAGTGGAGACAGCAGACTGCACCTGACCACAAGTATTTTGTAATGCTGCTAATATAAGTACCTGAATTTTTTTTAATATCAGCATTTTGTAAACACAAGTAGAGTAAACTTTAGACTGGGAGAAGCAGGCTCAGCAGTGCCAATCAGGCTTTTCTGTATGCAAATGTGCTAACTAGGAACATTTGACAAGAAGAGAGAGAAAAGTGATTCCTTCAGTATTCTGCTGCTTCTCTTTCACTGTCCAATCACAGGATGGGGCAAGGAAGTGATTGTTTAACTGCAGTAGAGAAAAGTATTTGTTGTTGTTGTTGACCTAGCTTTACTGTCCGATATAGCTGTGTAAATCTCAGGAATAACTGAGTAGAATTATAAATTCTTTGGCAGGTAAAACAGCTTCCGTATACTTTACGTATTCAGCAACATACTTGCATATTCTTTTTGACTGGGGTTTAGCTTTAAAGAAAACTATGACTTGCTTTTGCTTTTGAAGGTTCACGCTTCAGAACTATGAAATTATTTTCATATATGCTGCGTGTGAACATTAAATCCCACTCTTTTGTTCCCGCATATACATGTTACTCATGTACACATGTTACTCAGGTACAGTGGCATCTGGTGCTCAATATTTTTGGAGGGCAGCAAAAAAAAAAAGAACCCCAAGCCCCCCCCCCCTCCACATGGGAGACAGATGGAAATGCAGCAACCCCCCTCCCCGTTCCAGGGTCAATGCTTCTCCTCCAGGCTGGAAGTGAGTCCTGACTGAGACCTGAGTCCTAAGACTCCCGGCTAATCGGGTCTCAGGAACTGCTTTGTGATTGGCCAATAGGAGAATCAGGAAGACAAGAGCGAATATTGCTGTTGTTACACAAGTGGGTAAGCCAATTAGAGCCCCAGGCTCTAATCATGTGCTTTAAAAAAAAACCTCATTAAATTCATGCGTCCAGCACCCCACATGTAGATTAAGGGGGCAGACGCATAGATAGCGGGGGCCCCTTATGGACAAGTCTCCATTGCTCAAGTGGCAACAGGTTAATGATCACCATTAAGCAAGTTTGCCGTTTCGAAATTCCTACCTTTACTGACTGCATACAACTCTCTAAAAGGATCTGTTACCTAAAACTTAACAAAGGAACAACAAATGCCTTCAGCAAAAAAACTCAGCTAAAAACATTCCCTTTCATCTCTGTTCATTTAATTGAAATATAGGTAGTAGGATATAATAAAAGGCAAAGTTTTTTTTTTTATTACAGACATCTACCCACTTAATTAGCATTACTCAGCAGAGGTTTAAAACGTATGCAGCCCTTTCATAGCCACTGTCCCCAGCGGGAGAGCAATAGAAAGTCTATAAATTGAATTAATTCCCCATATAGACTGCTGCGGTCAATATTATGCTGAGTTTAAGGACAGGATTAAATTGGCTGTGTGCTGAACACAATAAAAAAGCCAGGTATAAGACAAAATAATATCTCTAGTAATATACATTTAACCTCGGGAGCTATACAATAGGCATCAATATATTAATGAAGTATTAAGGCATCCAGCCTAGAAGAATATGAAGGATAAGTCCATTAGGCAATAAAACTTGTACTAACAGAAACATAAAGGCTAATAAGTTAGAGCAGAACATTTGACTTGTATGATAGCCAGGCAGCTAGCATTTTCAAGAATGGCAGCCTCCATATCAGTCTCATAACTGGTTTGTTTTAACCTTAAAGCGGAGTTCCACCCGAGGATGGAACTTCTGCTTTAAGTGATGATGACCTCCTGACATGCCACATTTGGGGGGGGGGGGGGGCTGATTACCAGTTTTTATGGGCACCCAGCTCCCACTTCCTCCACAAGATCCGCAGTGCCAGAAGGAAGTTCACCTCTCCCGCCTCCATCCCATCAATCTTCTGAGACACGTCACAGGTCCCAGAAGATTGCCAACCATTCACAGCGTGCAGCGCATTTGAAGTGTGCGCCCGGCTGTGAAGCAGGGTGCCCACAGTTAGAATGGAGAGGAGGGGGAGAGGAGTGAGGCCTTGTGAGCCCGCATCCCTGGACTGTGGGACAGGTGAGTGTCTGATTATTAAAAGTCAGCAGCTACACTTTTTGTAGCTGCTGACTTTTAAATGGGTGGAACTCTGCTTTAAATACGGCCTGAACTGTATAAAAAAAGGCAGACAGAGGGCACAAGACTAGTCACCAGTGTTGCCTGTGGTCTCCCAGCAGCAGATTTTTTCTGATTACTAAATACCCATACCTTGTTATGCATTGTGTTTCAGTGTAAAGGTGGCCATCTGAGTAGAGGCAGGGCTTTGCTTCCTCATGTCAAAGCTGTTCCCTGATGACTGGTGGAAGAATAATACAGAAGCACCAAAAGAGTTGAAGGAACCACATAATGGAGGAAGCTGATTCAGATCATGAAAAATAAAAGAATCTGGGACTTTAGATGAGGCTTCTGAATTAAGAATCAGAGGTACCTCCATCCCGGCTTAGGAATTTGAGTGAAGCATGCAGCTGGAGAGCAAGGAGGCACTGAAGGTTATCAAAATTAATTTTATTCCATAAAAACAACATACGATACAGTACATCACTGGCACAGATGATCATTGCACTGCAGGTCCTCTGGTACAGCTTACTCTCCAGCAAGGAGAACCGTGAGCAGTACATGACATCAACACATTTCACTACAAATCTGGTGAGACTAGCAGTCAGAGGCAGCAGTGCCTTAAATGATCTCATACAGATATACAGCTACGAGGCCTTTGGCACAGTCAGTGCATTGTTATTTTTTAAAGAGGAAATTTAAGACAAAAGGTTTAATTTACATTTTACTGCTTAGGCACAATACAATTTTTTAGATGTTCCCTATAAGATAGCAAATCTTATTTGTTTTTTAGTTTACGGTAGGTTAATTTTAACCACTTGACAATTGGGCACTTAAACCCCCCTCGTGACCAGACCAATTTTCAGCTTTCATTGCTCTCACACTTTGAATGACAATTACTCAGTCATGTAATGCTGTACCCAAATGATTGTTTTGTCCTTTTTTTCATACAAATAGAGATTTCTTTTGGTGGTATTTGATCACCTCTGGGTTTTTTATTTTTTTTATGCTATAAATGAAAAAAAAACAAAATTTTGAAAAAAAACAAACTTTTCTCAGTTTCTGTGATAACATTTTGCAAATTATTAATCTTCATAAATTTTGCCAACAATTTATACTGCTACATATCTTTGGTAAAAAATAATCCAAATTAGTGGATATTATTTGGTCTTTGTGAAAGTTAGAGAGTCTACAAGTTGTGGTGCAAATCATAAAAAATTGATCACACCTGATGTACTGGTGGCCTAATTTCTTGTGACCCAAACAACCCAGAAAAGTACAAATACCCCCCAAATTACCCCTTTTTTGAAAGTAGACATTCCAAGTTATTTAGTAAGATGCATGGTGAGGTTTTTGATGTTGTAATTTTTTCCCACAATTCTTTGCAAAAATGTTTTCCACAAAATTGTCATTGTAATAGGTTATTCACAAATAACACCCCAAAACACATGCTACTCCTCCTGAGTATTATGATATCACGTGTGTGGCTTTTTCACAGCCTAGCCACATAGAGAGGTCCAACATGCAGGGAGCACCATAACATGTTCTAGGAGCATAGATTACACATCTTACTTCTTGACTACCTATTACACTTGAAGGCCCTGGAGCACCCAGACAATGACACGTGACACTGACGTGGCACTGATGACAGATGGCACTGATACATGGCACTGATGACAGATGGCATTAATATGTGGCACTGATGACACGTGACACTGATGACAGGTGGCACTAATGTGTGGCACTGATGACACGTGGCACTAATACGTGGCACTGATGACAGGTGGCACTAATATGTGGCACTGGTGACACGTGGCACTAATACGTGGCACTGATGGCAGATGGCCCTAATACGTGGCACTGATGACACGTGATACTGATGACAGATGGCACTGATACATGGCACTGAGGACACGTGACACTGATAACAGACAGCACTAATAGGTGGCACTGAGGACACGTGACACTGATGTGGCACTGATGACAGATGGCACTAATATGTGGCACTGATGACAGATGGCACTAATATGTGGCACTGACAGATGACACTAATAGGTGGCACTGATGACACGTGACACTGATGACAGATGGCACTTATACGTGGCACTGGGGACAGATGGCACTGACAGGTGGCACTTGGGACAGATGGCACTGGGTACAGATGGCACTGATATCTGCTGTAGGCACTTTATTTTCCCCTTTTTTTTTCTTTACTCACTGATGCTGCAGCCGTTTGCTCTTCCACCTCACAGGCTGTGTGAGGGGGGAGAGCCCGCAATGAGAAATGATTTCATATGTTTACATATGAGATCATCTCCCATTGGACACTGCGATCGAGTGCTAAATGGCCGCTGTGATTGGCCATTTAGCATGATCTGTGATTGGCTGTGTCCAATAGACACGGCCAACACAGAACTTCCCAGATGCACGCCCACGGTGGCGTGCATTGGGGAAGTAAACAGGAGGACGTCCAGGGACATCCTCCCGGCAATTGGAGTCCGGGCTGTAGCTGTCATTCGGCTATAGCGTGGACGCCTAGTGGTTAACCTTTAATGGGAACAAAACGGCGCCAGACTGAGTGCAGTATAATTCATATATTTAATAAAAACAAGTAATAACTCACAGGTAAAATTAGATGAGTTCAATAAGTGGTGAAAATCGCCAGTCCTGGAGTCTCATAAACTTCCTATCTAGCGTCCTGTTTTCCCTTTGCAGTGTGGGGCACTGGTGTGATCTTAAAGGGATCTAGAGGAGGCTGGGAACCAGGAAACGAAAATTAGCTGGTCTTGACTTCACAGCAACAGGAAATGTGACTATTCACAGTGGCAAGGAAGGGCAATGCATTTTGAAGCTACAGCTTCTTCATCAGACCATGTTTGGCTGACAATCCAGGCAGTCTTAAATACAGAGGAAATAGAAACAGAGAGATCTGATGGGCTGGCCGGCTCATCAATCAAATAGACAGATTTAATCACTTCCCACCCGGCCACTGCACATATACGGCCAGGTGGGCGCTTCCTTCTTCTGAGTGGATCAGAAGTGGTTCAGGAGCATGCCCTCGCAGCAGCGTGATCCCGATGAGCTTGTGTCACTCAGACACGGCGCATCTCTGAACGGCAGGAGGGCTCTCGGATTGGCCCTCCTCATCACATGATGGCTGTGTCCAATCAGAGCCATCATGTGATGTAAACAGAGAGCTGTTTGCTAGGTGATCGGCTCTCCTCTTCTCACACGGAAGTTGTCAGTGAAGAGAGGAGAGCAGATCGCTGCAGTCAACCGGTGATCAGTAAGTATGAGCTGTTTTTTACAGATTTTTACACACTGATCACCGGCACAATGTCCCCACACATGTAAACACACACAGTGTCCCCAAAAGACTGTCCCCACAGAGTAAAAACACCTGTCCCCC
Source organism: Lithobates pipiens (assembly GCF_037356315.1). Classification (NCBI taxonomy): domain Eukaryota; kingdom Metazoa; phylum Chordata; class Amphibia; order Anura; family Ranidae; genus Lithobates; species Lithobates pipiens. Next base: position 508,086,507 of record NW_027507903.1, on the reverse strand, counting down.
ACATATGTAACACTAAAATCATATGTCCCAATGATCATCTGCACACATATGTCTGTGATCATCTGCGCACATCTGTACATGATCATCTGCATACATATGTCCGTGATCACACAAGCCAATTATTATACACTATTATACAACAGGATTTTTTTTACCAAAGACATGTAGCAGAATACATTTTGGCTTAAATTTATGACAACATTTGATTTTATTGGATTTCTTTTAAAATAGAAAGTAGAAAATATTTTTTCTTCAAAATGTCCGCTCTTTTTTTCCGCTTATATCACAAAAAAAAATTGATTTGTGAATAAATATCACCAAAAGAAAGCTCTATTTGTGCGAACAAAATGATAACATTTTCATCTGGGTACAGTGTTGCATAACCACGCAATTCTTATTGAAATTGCAAGAGTGCTGAAAATTGAAAATTGGCCTGGGAAGGAAGGGAGTTACATACATAGTTACATAGTAGGTGAGGTAGAAAAAAGACACAAGTCCATCAAGTCCAACCCATGTGTGTGATTATATGTCAGTATTACATTGTATTTCCCTGTATGTTGCGGTCATTCAGCTGCTTATCTAATAGTTTCTTGAAACTATCGATGCTCCCCGCTGAGACCACCGCCTGTGGACAGGAATTCCACATCCTTGCCTCTCTTACAGTAAAGAACCTCTACATAGTTTAAGGTTAAACCTCTTTTCTTCTAATTTTAATGAGTGGCCATGAGTCTTGTTAAACTCCCTTCTGCAAAAATGTTTTATCCCTATTGTGGGGTCACCACCAGTACTGTATTTGTATATTGAAATCATATCCCCTCTCAAGCATCTCTTCTCCAGAGAATAAGTTCAGTGTTCGCAACCTTTCCTCATAACTAATATCCTCCAGACCCTTTATTAGCTTTGTTGCCCTTCTTTGTACTCGCTCCATTTCCAGTACATCCTTCCTGACCGGTGCCCAAAACTGGACAGCATACTCTAGGTGCGGCCGGACAAGAGTCTTGTAGAGCGGGAGAATTATTATTTTATCTCTGGAGTTGATCCCCTTTTTAATGCATGCCAATATTCTGTTTGCTTTGTTAGCAGCAGCTTGGCATTGCATGCCATTGGGGAGCCTATCATCTACTAGGACCCGAGGTCCTTTTCCATCTTAGATTCCCCCAGAGGTTCTCCCCCCAGTGTATAGATTGCATTCCTATTTTTGCCACCCAAATTCATTATTTAACATTTTTCTACATTGAACCTCATTTGCCATACAGTTGCCTACCCCATTAATTTGTTCAGATCTTTTTGCATGTTTCCACATCCTGCGGAGAAGTTATCGCCCTGCTTAGCTTAGTATAGTCCACAAATACAGAGATTGAACTGTTTACCCCATCCTCCAGGTTGTTAATGAACAAATTAAATAGGATTGGTCCCAGCACAGAACCCTGGGGGACCCCACTACCCAACCCTGACCATTCCGAGTGCTCCCCATTTATCACCACCCTCTGAACTCACCCTTGTAGCCAGTTTTCAATCCATGTAATCACCCTATGGTCCATGCCAACGGACCTTATTTTGTACAGTAAACGGTTTTTGGGGAACTGGGTCAAATGCTTTTGCAAAATCCAGATACACCACGTCCACAGGCCTTCCTTTATCTAGATGGCAACTTACCTCCTCATAGAAGGTTAATAGATAGCTTTGGAATGAATCCATGCTGATTACTGCTAATGATACCATTCTCATTACTAAAATCTTGTATATAGTCCCTTATCATCCCTTCCAAGAGTTTACATACTATAGATGTTAGGCTAACTGGTCTGTAATTCCCAGGGATGTATCTTGGGCCCTTTTTAAATATTGGTGCTACATTGGCTTTTCTCCAATTAGCTGGTACCATTCCAGTCAGTAGACTGTCAGTAAAAATTAGGATAATGGTCTAGCAATTACTTGACTGAGTTCCCTACCTTTGGGTGCAAGCCATCTGGTCCCGGTGATTTATTAAAGTTAAGTTTCCCAAGTCTAATTTTAATTTTGTCTTCTGTTAACCATGGAGGTGCTTCCTGTGATGGTTACTGAAGCCCCTGATTCCCTTGTGAAGACTGAGGAGAAGAATAAATTCAATACCTTTACCATCTCCCCATCCTTTCTAACCAGATGTCCTTCCTCATTCTTAATAGGGCCAATATGGTCTGTCCTGCCATTTTTACTGTTTACATGCTTAAAGAATTTCTTGGGATTTTTTTTGCTCTCCTCCGCTATGTGTCTTTCATGTTCTATCTTAGCCATCATTTTTGCACCCTTACATTTCTTGTTGAATTCTTTATAAAGTCTGAATGCTGACGATGATCCCTCAACCTTGTATTTTTGAAAGCCTTCTCCTTTGCTTTTATATGCATTTTTACATTGGAGTTAAGCCATCCAGGACTTTTGTTCCCTCTTTTAAATGCATTACCCAATGGGATGCCTGGGACCTTATTTAGTATGCTCTTAAAGCAAACCCATCTCTCCTCCGTGTTCTTTGTTCCTAAGATTTTATCCCAATTTATGCCTTCTAGCAAGGCTCATAGTTTAGGGAAGTTGGCTCTATTCAAATTCAGTGTCTTTGTATTCCCCTTATGTGTCCTATTTGTGAGCCAATCGACCTGTGATCGCTGTTACCTAAACTGCCCCGTATTTCCACATCTGTGATCAGGTCTGCATTGTTGGTAATCCAATAACCAGTAACGCTTTATTTCTAGTTGATGCGTCTACCATCTGACCCATAAAATTGTCCTGCAAGATGTTTAGGAACTGGCGAGCCTTAGATGAACGTGTGGTTCCCTCCGCCCAGTCTATGTCTGGATAGTTAAAATCCCCCATTATGATAACACTTCCCATCCTTGCTGCTAATCCAAATTGTGTGAGGAGATCTGTCTCCCCTTCCTCCCTCAGGTTAGGGGGCTTATAGCATACTCCCAGTATTTTCCCCGTAGCTTCATCCCTTTGGAGCTCTACCCATAAGGATTCTACCTCCTTCCTAGCTCCCTTAGTGATTTCATCTCTCACATTCACTTGTACATTATTCTTGATATAGAGGCATACCCCTCCCCCTTTTTTACCCTCTCTGTCCTTGCGGTAAAGGGTAGACCCTTGAATGTTTGCCAGCCAATCATGAGAGCTGTTGAACAAGGTCTCTGAAATTCCCACAAAATCCAAATCCTCCTCGTACAACAGTATCTCTAGTTCACCCTTCTTGTCCGCCAGACTCCTAGCATTGGTGAACATGTCACATAGTTTAGACCAGTCACATATTATCCTCTTATTGGATGTTCCAAGATTGCAACTAGGACTTGCTACTATACTTACCTTCGGTTTATGTGCTTTGATCAACCTACCACTAATGTCCCCAATACTACCCTCTGGAATATGTTCCGCGCTGACTGTCTCTACCTCTGGATCCTCCCCCCAGTCGCCTAGTTTAAAAACCTCTCTAACTTTTTGGCCATCTTCATTCCAAGCTGATCTGCACCCTCATCATTTAGGTGCAGTCTGTCCCTTCTATAGTAATTGACTGAGAAGTCGGCCCAGTCCTCCAGGAACACAAACCCCTCCTTACTACACCAGCTCTTCAGCCACTTGTTTACTTCCCTAATCTCCCTCTGCCTTTCTGGTGTGGCTCGATGTACCGGTAGTATTCCTGAGAATACTATCTTCGATATTTCCTCAATTTAGCTCTTAAGTCCCTAAAATCGTCCTTTAGGACACTCCATCTGCCTCTGACTTTGTCATTGGTGCCAATGTGCACCATGACAGCTGGGTCTTCCCTCCCAGTAATCTGTCCACCAGATCCATGATGTGCCAAACCCGAGCGCCCAGTAGACAACATACTGTTCGGCGCTTCAGGTCTTTGTTACAGATTGGCCTCTCTGTCCTTCTAAGAATTGAGTCCCCTACCACTAGAATCTGTCTTTCCTTTCCCTTCGCTTCCCCCCCACTCTCACTGGAGGAGTTCTTCCCCCGGCAGCTAGGAGAGCCCCTCATCTCCAGCAGTGCTGGTCCCTGACTAGTTTCACCAATGTCAATCGATGGAGCGTACTTATTGGGATGCTCCAGCCCTGGATCGGCCGCCCTGGAACTTCCCCCTCTACCCTTCCTGACTGTGACCCATCTACTCTTTGCTAGTGCCTGCATCTCTTTGTCTCCACCCACCTCTGTGCTGGCCCCAGCCGTCACCTGCCCTGTATGTTCCTGGTCCTCTTTTAGTATGGAGGGACTTTTCAGTGCAGACAGTTGCTTCCCCAGATTCAGAACCTGGGTTTCCAGGGAAACAATGCGCTTACATTTTTCACAGCAGTATTCACCCTCAATCAGATGATCAAGGAACACATGCATGCCGCAAGATGTCACCTCTCCACACCTGCCGGGCATCATACATATTAAATTTAATGAGGATTGGGGATTATACCCTGCCCAAATTACCTAACAACTAGCTTCCTGACACTAATACTAAACAAGACAATACACAGGTACTCAACAAGACAATACACTGGTACTCGCAGACCTGTGTGCACTCGCAGACCTACGTGTACTTGCAGACCTCTCGCAGAACTACATGCACCCGCAGAACTATGCGCACTCTCAGAACTACATGTACTCGCAGACCTACGTGCACTCGCAGACTACTCGCAGACCTACGTGCACCCGCAGAACTACGTGCACTCTCAGAACTACGTGTACTCGCAGACCTACGTGCACTCGCAGACTACTCGCAGACCTACGTGCACTTGCAGACCACTCGCAGACCTATGGGCAATCGTATGAATGTGCCCAGTATTGAAGTGGTTAAAGAGGTAGACGGTTGTAGACCAAAGTGAATGTAAATATGAGTAAAAAGCTTGCTGATTAATAGGGGATGATGATAATTTTATGACGTTTGAAGAAATTGATCAAATAATTGATTAAATACATAAATATAAATGTATAAGTATACGTTGGATATAAAATGAATACATTTGTATAAATAAATTAACTAAAAAATTAATTAAGAAAATGATTATTAAATTATTAACAATTGGTAATCAATCAAATATTATAAATTATAATATGTTAATAAAATGGTGAAAATGGAGGAGGGAAAGGACTCTATGCTAGATATAATATTAAGGGTATATCTGTTATAAATTATATCATGACCAAAAATACTTCTCAAAGGGATAAATCAAATCAAAACTTCAAATAATAAATGGTTAATAGATAATGATGATGATACCTACTGGGTACATATGTGTATACACATATAATCACACAGGCCAACATCTGTACATCCCACAGCTGACATCAGTCTGAGTTGTATAGATACCACCATGAATAGAGATTTGTCCAATACTACATCTGCCTTAGGTGCACTAACCACTGCTATTATAGCGACAGAGGACACCACCCCTACCACTTCATCATCCATTGATCCCTTCACCACTATCCATGATGCAGCAATTGCACTAGGTTATGCCCTTGGCTCCAGTGATCCTACACATGATGTGGCTGGAAACATTGGCCACTCACCTGGTTCTCCTAGTGCTCTCAATAAATCACCTTTTTTATGCCTAACCCCCCGATCCAGCCTTAACAAAAGAAAACACAATGATGAGGCAGGAAAGGGGGAAGATCTAAACACATATACCCATATAAAATACGGAGGCTGTAAAGAGCTTCAATTTGTCTTCCATTAAATTTACTGATGATGAACTATCATTATTACAACAAGGTATAAATTTCACCCCTACCATTCCACCTAATCCATTTACCATCTTCAAAGATTTGAACAAATTCATCCAAAATATTACCCTCAAGAGACACTTTAGTCTACAGGCCAACAAACACAAAGATTCCATAGTTGCCAATGTCGACACCATTCCAGTGCCTGAAACCATATTCGATACCTCCATGGGAATAGGGGAATATGAGGCTTGAGAGATTTGGTGGAACTATGGAAAGATTGTGATAATATGGAGCACATTCTTGGATTTCAACAATAGCCCATTCTCCATCTATTAAACATACCTCCTTTAAGCCAAAATCTATTTTCAACCCCACACATAACAAAGGCCTCTACATAGAATCATTTTATCAGGTGGTATATTCACAAGTTCTGGATATATGTAAAAACTCCAAATCCACACATAATAAAGCCAATCTCACCCCTCAAGAACGTCTAGCTATAAACAATTTAATAAAATGAGCAACAAATAATCACCAAATGGCAAAGGCAGTGGTATAGTCATTCAAGACCGAGCCATCTATCTTGATGAATCGCACCACCTGTTTTCTGTTCGCAGCACATATACAAAACTAAAAACAGATCCTTTACCAGATTTCATTAAGGAATCCAAGAGTTTGATTACCATGGCTTCATTTGAGGGCGTCCTTTCTAAAGCTGAAGCCTCCTTCTTCCATAGAGAATATTACAATGTACTATACTTCTACCACCTTCCAAAGGTACACAAGAACCTAAAGAATCCTCCTGGACATTCCATTGTGGTGTCCATGGAGAGTATTACCACCAGTTATTCTCTCTACAGGTACATTGATCATTTGCACCAACCTCTGGCCCAGGCCCTACCCTGGTATATCCGGGATGGAACCCATCTCCTAGAGTTATTACAACCATATACTTGGGAACCAACATATCTGTGGGTATCTTTGGATGTGTGTTCTTTGTACACCTTGATCCCACATAAGGTTGGACTACAGGCGGTTTTGCATTTTTTTATCTGAGGACAGAGACATCAATTCCAGACAGTCACAGTTTATTCTGACAGTGACCAGATTCTGGCTGGAACATAATTACTTAAATTTTGAGGATGATTATTATGGTAAGAAGACTGGGACTGCTATGGGGGCAAATTTTTCCCCAAGTTGTGCAGATCTCATGATGGGCCTATGGGAGACCAGGTGCATATGGGAACAAAACCCGTTCGCAGCAAGCCTGGTCTTCTATTGGTGCTACATCAATGACATTATCATCATCTGGGATGGTCCTCTTCATACTGTACACAAATTTCTATCACATTGCAACTCCACCACCTTTGGTCTTTCTTTTACCTCGAAATAAATACCATCTTTCTTTGTTTTTTGGACTTGGAACTCAGTTACCAAAAGTCCATGATTATAGCTAAAAGTCACACCAAGCCCACATCAGGAAATTATTTTTTATATTTCACCAGCTGTCACCATCCGAGATGGGTCAAAAGTCCCAAAAAGTTAATTTTTCCGGTTATTTAAGGCCGCCAGGTTTGCAAACCAATCATGGTCTGATGAAGAAGTTGTAGCTTCGAAATGCATTACCATGCCTTGCCACTGTGAAAAATCACATTTCCTGTTCCTGTGAAGTCATGACCAGCTGCTTTTAGTTTCCTGCTTCCTGGTTCCCAGCCTCTTCTGGATCCCTGTAAGATCACAGCAGTGTGCAAGGCTGCAAAGGGAAAACAGGATGCCAAATAGGACGTTTATGAGACTCCAGGAGTGGCAATTTTCACCACATACAGATAATCTAATTTTACCTGTGAGTTACTACTTGTATTTATTAAATATATTGTTTATGCTGCACTCAGTCTGGCGCCCCTCTGTTCCCATTTCTACACAGAACCCATCGCTTCACTCTAAAGGAGCTGCCTCCAGATGCTAAGATCATCTATGAGGACATCACCTCAGATCATTTATGGACATTATGTTTTAACAAATGTTTTAATATTATGTGTACTTACTCACACACACATTTTATGTATACCTATATTCCAGTTGCTATATAACTTTATGTTATCACCATATCTAGCGCCACTGTTTAACCTTTAACCCTAACCTTAATCCCTCAAACTCTAGACTCACCTTATCAGTGCTGAATTATCACAGTACCACATTAAACCCAATAGCAAATTATTCACCCGCGTCTAGAGATTATATGAATGTCTGGAGATCTTAAGGAGGTATTAAACCCAAAATCAAATAAATTTAATAAATTGCAGCTTACCAATCATTGCATGTGGAGGCTGCATTTGTTTGTTCTTTTAGGCTTTCTTCCCTTTGTCTTTACCAGGCGATCTGGTCAGTAACACACAGGGTATCTCCACTCTGGACAGCATTATTGTTATTCTGGAGGGAGAGTAGTGTTGGATGTACTAGCAGATTTAATGAAAGACAAACCATTTGTGTGTGTGTGTATATATATATATATATATATATATATATATATATATATACATTTTATTTATTTATTTTTTGTATAAGTGATCACATAATCTCTGTTCTAAGCTGCATGTGGGGGTGGAGACTGCAGGGGGGTGCATCAGTAGGGGACAGAGAAACAGCAGAATACCAGTCATTCCAGCGAAGGCTGTGCTGGAGGGCATGTCAGCACAAGTCTGATTCATAGTTTCATAGTTAGTTAGGTTGAATAAAGACACCAGTCCATCCAGTTCAACCTGAGTGAGTGTCTACAATTGGCCCTTTCCCTGTACAATTCTACACCCACATTGGTCCCTATCCTCAAGGAGCCCACAATCCAAGGTCCCCATTCACATACTAGGGCCAATTTTGGACAGAAGCCAGAAGCCAATTAACCTACCTGCATGTCTTTGGATTGTGGGAGGAAACCAGAGTACCCGGAGGAAACCCACACAGGCACAGGGAGAACATGCAAACTCCAGGCAGGTAGGCGTCATGGTTGGGATTTGAACCAGTGACCTTCTTACTGCTAGGTGAGAGTGCTAACCACTACACCACTGTGCCGCCCGACTGATTATTGGAAGACAGACAGGTTGTTCTCCCAGCACAGCTAGAAAACTGAACATGCTGAGGTGGATGTGCTTTCATGCCTAGCATGGTCTGTTTGAAATAGGAAAGCAAGGGGACTGGCAGGATCACCAGGGATTTCACACAAAGGAAGCATGCAAAGAGAACAGGATACTTTTTCAAACAACTACATGGTACAACAAACACATATCAGGAATTGGAAATGTTAGTTTAACAAACGCTTTAAATACACACATTGAAGCCAAACTCCAGCTAACTGTTTTTTAGCAGTTACAGCAATAGTTGTTCTCCATTTGGAATACATGTTTTACCGAAGTTAAATAGGCTGCATTCACACCTCAGCGTAGCGTTTTTGAGTGTTTTACCCGCATTTTGTCTCGCGCTTTGTCGCGCGTATTGGCACGTTTGCATACAGCGTTTTGTGGCATTTTTTAACTTCGACGTTTTTTTTTCAGCCAATAGGAAAAATATTCATCTCTTTTTTCATCTGCTTCCTTTTCTGCTTCTGCTTTTCATCTGTCATTTCCTTATGTAAATTATATTTTCTCCTGAGCAGATACAGCGACAAAACGCCCATAGAAATGCTCGTTGTCGCTTGAATCGAGCGTTTCTATTCGTTTCTGGGAATAAAAACGCCAAATCAGCCCGATTCGCGCGACAAAAAAGGGTCCGGAACTTGTTTGAGCTTCAGGCGTAGGGCTTCAGGCGACTTGGAGTGGAGATGTGAACCATCTCCATTGAGAATAATGGATTTTTCCCCTCCAGCGTTTTGTAGCTTCAGGCTTCAAGCGACAAAACGCTCAGGTGTGAATGGGGTCTTAAAGTTTTTTTTACACAAAGTGCAAAGAAATTACCGCTCCAGGTGATGGCCCCATATTCACACAATCCTGGTGTTCAGGAGATGAGGGGTACTGGCTCAGTAAAGGCAATAACAACAAGAAAAATTAAATAGGACGGCTTTTTCTTGTAGTTAAAGTTTTTTTACCTTAATGCATTCTAGGAGGGACTCTGCTGGGGGCAACTGATGTAAGGAGGGACTCTGCTGGGGGTACCTGATGTAAGGAGAGACTCTGCTGGGGGCACCTGATGTAAGGACGGACTCCGCTGGGGGCACCTGATGTAAGGACGGACTCCGCTGGGGGCACCTGATGTAAGGACGGACTCCGCTGGGGGCACCTGATGTAAGAATGGACTCTGCTGGGGACACCTGATGGCATCTGGTGGCATGTGATGTGGCAGGTGACACGACACTCAGGGCTCTCACTGATTCTGCATTATGGGGAGTTGAATGATTTCATTTTATATTACAATGTAATTATAGAAATAATGCGCTTCAATCATCCTGATACCATAACAACCATGATGGTTCCGGATGATTGAAGTGCTAACGCAAGGTGTTTGGAGTATCTTTATTTGCTGATTGTTAAAATTTCTAGAATACACATATTTCTATTGTTGTGTAGGATCTGGGCCTGCTGTCCCTCCCTCTCTTCCTCCTTCTCCCTCCATCCCTCGTTCATCTCAGTCACTAACCACACCACCTTAGAGTCATGCCCACTATTTTGCGGAAACCACGCCCATTTTCACCAAGTGGGAAGGGTCAAAAAGCAAGGGTGCCCCCCATCCTAAAACTTCATCAGCCGCAACTGTGCTGCTGTATGAATAGTGATCATCTTCCAGTATATCCACTTGCCCACCGCCTACTTTGACGTTAAAAACCAGCTAGAGGTCATAACCCTGGTATTAGTTTCTACTGTGGATGATTCTGTGTCTGATAAAAGTGGTCCCATTGGCGGATTCTATTACATGGGTTGTTTACATTCCTTGTAATAGGAATAAAAGTGATCAAAACCAAAAAAATAAAAAGGGCAGTGTAAAAAAAAAATGTAAGCGCCCTGTCCCTCCATGCTAACGCATATGTAAGTAAACGTTGTTCAAACCACACATGTAAGGTATCGCCATGATCATTAGAGTGAGAGCAATAATTCAAGCACTAAACTTCCTCTGTAACTCTAAACAGGTAACCTGTAAAAATGTTTAAAGTGTTGCCTATGGAGATTTTTCAGTACCGTAGTTTATCATCATTCAACAAGCATGTGCAATTTTAAAGCTTGACATGTTAGGTATCTATTTACTCAGCATAACATCTATCACATTATACAAAAAATTGTCTAAATGTACAGCTTTTTTTTTTTTTTACTTCATTAAAGTTTATTTTTTCTCAAAAAAATTGCGTTTGAAAGACAATCACCATTTTATTCTCTAGTGCAGCCCTTCTCAACCAGGGTTCCTCCAGAGGTGGCTAGGGGTTCATTTACCAATTATTTGATGGTGCCTACATAGTTCTGAGCCAATGCCACTTGGAGGAGCCATTGGTATGACACCAATGAGATTTATAGCTTTCTGTAAGGGGGGCCATTCTTACCACCACTGTAAAAAGAGCATTCTTCTCACTGACCACCAAAGTATGGGGAATTGTTCCCACTGACCCCCAATCAATGGGTTTTATCAGGGGTTCCTCGTGACCTGAAAATTACTTTAAGGGTTTCCCTGGGGTAAAATGGTTGAGAAAGGCTGGTAGAGTCTCTGTTAAAAAATGTATACTGTATATATAAAAATGTTTTGAGGGTTTTAAGTAATTTTTTTGCAAAAAATACTAATTTAAACTTGTAAACAAAAAGTTCCAGAAAAGGCGTTGTCAACAAGCGGATAATGGTAGGTGAACCTATTTATTGTAATATAGTTTATATGCAGCTCCTTTTATTCTTGTTGACCTTGTCCAGTCTGGTCTGGGATTCTATAGCTAGTTTTATTTTAGGGTTAAATAACCAGCATAAGTTAGAGACAGGTTAGGTTTCCAGTGGCCAAGTTGGGATCATAGGCTTAGAGATCTGGTTTGCATGTCAGATTAGAAACTATTAGGGAGGGATTAAAGCACAGGCTAACTCAGTTTCAGTGCCACACCACAGTTCCTGCCAGTGAGAAGCTTGTTCCAGGCTGGTTGGAGAACAGTTGGAGGATCTCCCTTGTCTTTAGGTCTCCGACACAGGGGCCCTGTAACTGGAAGTGCTGCAACATTCATCTAGAGGTATCTCTACTAATACTTATATATACCTGGGTATATGTATACAATTCCACTTGGACTCCTATCAGGCCCTTTGCTGATAATACCTGTTTGTACATTGAATTTATGTACTGTTATTAATCTCTTCTTGTATTATTTATATACTGGTGTGCATCTATATGTATATAATATTATATGTTGGTTGCACTGATTCTTCTGTTCTCAATTACTTTGTTTAAATCAGAAATAAAGTTTATTGAGCAAAAATAAATAACAGCACGTAACATAGACAATGTCTCCTCCTTTGCTCTGGCCTTGGAACCCCTGGCCAATTTAATTAGGAAATCCTCTGAAGTCAGAGGCCTGACAGAGGACACCTGGAAGAGAAACTGTCCTTATGTGCAGACAATGCTCTACTCTACCTGAGCAATGTGGGCCCCGTCACTCTCGGCAGCCCTGAAAATTTTTGATGCATTTAGCTCATTTTCTGACATACGGATTAATTAGTCCAAATCTATCTTGTTTCTGATTGATGACAGACCAATGGATCTGGCTCTCTCCTCCTCATTACAATGGGTTGATGAATTCAGGTATTTGGGTGTACTGGTTACTAGACGTAACTCAGAATTCTTTGACCGTAACCTTCAGCCACTTCGCTTCATTAGAAACATGTTGCACATCATGGTCGGGGCTTCTATTAAACCTACTGGGCAGAATAAACCTGGTTAAAATAATGCTTCTCCCACACTTCAACTATATATTTCGCAATTGTTCCTGTTTCCTTCTTTAGAGAAAAATATAGTTGTTTAACCACTTCAATACAGGGCATTTTAACCACCTTTCTTGCCCAGACTAATTTTCAGCTTTTAGCACTGTAACATTTTGAATGACAATTGTGTGGTCATGCAACACTGTACCCATATGAAATTTTGATCCCTAATGCTGCGTACACACGACCGGACTTTTCGAGGGACTAGGTCCGACGGACTTTCGGCGGAGTTCTGACAGAGTTCTGACGGACTTTCCGAATGAACGGACTTGGCCACATACAATCACACCAAAGTCAGACGGATTCGAACGTGATGACGTGCGACCGGACTAGAATAAGGAAGTTCATAGCCAGTAGCCAATAGCTGCTCTCGCAACGGTTTTTGTCCGTCGGACTAGCATACACACGAGCTGATTTCTCGGTAGGAACTGGGTCCGGCGGAGTTTCGGCGGAAAAATTTGAAACATGTTCCATTTCTAAAGTCTGGTGGATTTTTGCAAATCAAAAGTCCGCTGCAGCCCACACACGATCGAATGGTCTGCCGGAATCGTTCCGTCGGACCTTTGATGTCGAAAAGTCCAGTCGTTTGTACGCGGCATAATAGAGCTTTCTTTTGGTGGTATTTGATCACCTCTGTGGTTTTTTTATTTTTTGTGCTATGAACAAAAAAAGAGTGTCAATTTTGAAAAAACTAAAAATTTTTTACATTTTTCCCTCAGTTTAGGCCGATATGTATCCTTCTACATATTTTTGGTAAAAAATAAATAAATGCAATAAGTGTATATTGATTGGTTTGCACAAAAATTATAGCGCCTACAAAATAAGTTATTGATTTATGGCATTTTTATTATTATTATTATTTTTTACTAGTAATGGTGGCGATCTGCGTTTTTTGTCAGGACTGTGATATTGCGATGGACACTATTTTGGGACCATTGACAATTATACAGCAATCAGTACTAACACTAGGGGGCGATCAAGGGGTTAGATGTGTTACCTAGGGAGTGATTCTAACAGTGGGGGGAGGGGACTGACAGGGGCAGGTGACAGTCGGTGTTCCTATATACAAGGAACACACGATCTGTCTCCTCTCCCCTGACAGGACGTGGATCTGTGTGTTTACACACACAGATCCACATTCCTGTTCTGTGACCAGCAATCGCGGGTGCCCGGCAGATATCGCGTGCGCCCCCTAGAAGGCTGGGAAGACAAGGATGTCAAATGACGACAGCCTGGGATGGCAGAGCCACCTTGCGAACATCATATTACTATATACGGGAAGGGAAGTGGTTAATATCCTTTATATGATATGGCCCCCCCCATAGCTAATGCTACATTGTCTCTCCCTCCAAGGGTTTTACCAAATTTCCAGGTTTATTTCTGGGCAGAAGTTTTGGTATCTGCATATTGGTGGTTCCAGGGATCTAGAGCTAACATGGCCACTTGTTTGGCGGGATCTTTTCTGGGATCTTTAATGGATCTCCGGAACTTAATATACAGTGGCTTACTGTTTCATCCCGAGACCTATGTACACCACGTTGAGAATTTGGAATGCCGCTGTGCTTTTCTACCTCAGCTCAGTTGTCCCCTGCCCAACCCTGGTGGGGTAACCCCGGACTCCATCATCTTTGTACAATACAGGACCCCCAACTCTAGTTGTGGTATGGGGTTAAAACCATTGGGGATGTTATGCCCACAGGTACTCTCTTAAGCTTCTCACAGATGTCTCAGAGGTTCGGTCTGCCGGGTTGAATGTTGTTTTAGTACTTCCAGCTGTGTCACGCTGTTGTGGCACAGTTCCCTCAATCTCCTACTATTAAAACAGACCCTATTGAGGAAATGCTGTCCCCGGGGGATCTAGATAAGCCACTACCATCCCTTTATGGTGCCCTCCTATGCACCAACATAGCCAGAATGGGAAAACGATGGGACCACTGGAAGGGAGACATTCTTCCCTGGACAGGGAAGACTGGAAAGATAGCTTAGGACAGGGCCCTAAACTTGTTATTTCCACTAGAGATAAGTTGATTCAAGTAAAATTTCTTCACAGAGTATACTATACCCCCGAGAAATTGCACATACTGTTCCCTGAGAGGGGCCCTGTCTGCCCTCGCTGTAAACTTCTGATCGGGTTCCTACATACATATGTTCTCTGAATGCCCAGTGATTGTTTCATACTGGCAGGCTGTATTCGCTGAAATCAATCTTAGACGGCAACTCACTCCCAGTGGCGGCTAGTGACGTTTTAGGATGGGGGGTGACAGACCCCGCCCTTCCCTTTTGACCCCTCCCACTTGGCAAAAATGGGCGTGGTTTCTGCAAAATAGTGGGCATGGCTCTAAGGTGGTGTAGTTAGCATCTGAGATGTTCAAGGGATGGAGGGAGAGGGAGGGGGAGAGGGAGGGAGAGAGGGAGGGACAGCAGGCCCAGATCCTACACAACAATAGAAATATGTGTAGTCTAGAAAGTTTAACAATCAGCAGATAAAGATACTCCAAACACCTGGCGTTAGCATTTTAATCATCCCGGCACCATGGTTGTTGTAGTGTCAGGATGATTGAAGCGCATTATTTCTATTATTACTTTGTAATATAAAATGAAATCATTCAACTCACCATAATGCAGAATCAGTGGGAACCCTGAGCGTGTCACTAGCCACGTCGCCTGCAAACCAGAAGACATCAGGTGCCTTCAGCAGAGTCCGTCCTTACATCAGGTGCCCCCAGCAGAGTCCCTCCTTACATGCAGCCTGTGTCACATCAAATGCAGCCTGTGTCACATAAAATGCAGCCTGTGCCCCACAAAATGCAGCCAGCCTGTGTCACATCAAATAATGCAGCCAGCCTGTGTCCCACCAAATGCAGCCAGCCTGTGTCCCTGTGTCCAGCCTGTGTCCCATGAAATGCAGCCAGCCTGTGTCCCTGTGTCCAGCCTGTGTCCTTCTGTCCAGCCTGTGTCCAGCCTGTTTCATGAGACGGACCCCTCCTGCCCTCGCTGTAAACTTGCGATTGGGTTCCTACATTGATATGTTCTGGGAATGCCCAGTGATTGTTTCATACTGGCAGGCTGTATTCTCTGGAATCAATCTTAGACTGCAACTCACTCCCAGTGGCGGCTGGTGAAGTTTTAGGATGGGAGGGCGGCAGACCCCGTCCTTTCTTTTGGACTCCTCCCAGTTGGTGAAAATGGGTGTGGTTTCAGGGAAATAGTGGGCGTGGCTCTAAGGTGGTGTAGTTAGCATCTGAGATGAACGAGGGATGGAGGGAGAGGGAGGGGGAGAGGGAGAGAGAGAGGGAGGGACAGCAGGCCCAGATCCTACACAACAATAGAAATATGTGTATTCTAGAAAGTTTAACAATCAGCAGATAACGATACTCCAAACACCTGGTGTTAGCACTTCAATCATCCTGGCACCATGGTAGTTGTGGTGTGAGGATGATTGAAGCGCATTATTTCTATTATTACATTGTAATATAAAATGAAATCATTCAACTCACCATAATGCAGAATCTGTGGGAGCCCTGAGCGTGTCACTAGCCACGTTGCCTGCCACCAGATGCCATCAGGTTCCCTAAGCGGAGTCCGTCCTTACATCAGGTGCCCCCAGCGGAGTCCCTCCTTACATGCAGCCTGTGTCACATAAAATGCAGCCTGTGTCCCACAAAATGCAGCCAGCCCATATCACATCAAATAATGCAGCCAGCGTGTGTCCCTGTGTCCAGCCTGTGTCCCTCTGTCCAGCCTGTGTCCCTGTGTCCAGCCTGTGTCCAGCTTGTGTCCCTATGCCCAGCCTGTGTCCCTGTGTCCAGCCTGTGTCCCACCAAATGCAGCCAGCCTGTGTCCCTGTGTCCAGCCTGTGTCCCATGAAATGCAGCCAGCCTGTGTCCCTGTGTCCAGCCTGTGTCCCTGTGTCCAGCCTGTGTCCAGCCTGTGTCCCACCAAATGCAGCCACCCTGTGTGCCTGTGTTCAGCCTATGTCCCAGCAAAGGTTTTGCACAGAGGTGCCCCGATACGCTTGGTCTGGAGTTCCCCGTCCGTGCTCCAGGCTGCTCTTCTTTGGCTAGTGTCCCCATGGAAAATTCCTTTCCATGGGGGCAACTCTGCGTCTATCGACTAGCAAGATACTGAAGCTTGGCCCAGTGGGAGATTCCTCCATCCACACAGTTTAGCATACATTGAGAAATCTGTTGCACTTTTTCCATCTAACTATAGCAAATCTGCAGATAATCTACAGGTGTATGGCCAGCTTTAGTCCATCAGGTTCAATATTAAGTTGGCCCACCCTTTGGAGCTATAACAGCCTCAACTCTTCTGGGAAGGCTGTCCACAAGGTTTAGGAGTGTGTTTATGGGAATGTTTGACGTTTTATTTATTTTAAAACTTTTGTGTTTTTTTTTAGTTTATATAATATGAAATAAAGTACCACCAAAAGAAAAATCTATTTGTGTGAAAAAAAAATGATAAAAATGTAATTTGTGTACAGTTTTGCATGACCGCACATTTGCCAGTTAAAGTAGCACAGTGCTTAATATCAAAAAATAGCTTGGTCATGAAGGGGGTAAAATCTTCTATAGCTCAAGCGGTTAAAAATGATGCCTTAAGTAAAATAAGCCCAGGCTTAGGGCGCCAATGGAGGGAAACAACAGGGTTTTTACCTCGGCTATCATGCCCTAAAAGGGCCATTTGTGCCCCTTTGCCCTAAGGTAATTTATTCTACCTTCCTACTTTGAATTTGATTACAGGGCTAAGTCCAAAGTAAAACAATTATAAACATCAAAGTGAGATTTTTTTTTAAATAAAAGAGTGTAGAATACATTTTTCATTTTTGTTAACATCAAAGTGTAAATTTGTGAACTTTAAATGAGAGTTGTTAGTTCAGAGTGAAAACAAATATACAGTAAAAATAATTATTTTTTATTAGCATTTAACAAAACAGTGATTTCCTTCACCCTTTATAAACAAAAGGCCTCAGTCGGTTGCTTTATTTTTGTCAATTTATATTGATCCATGCTCAATTTGTTAATACATAAAATAAGTAAGTCAAGTTCCTATTTAATATAGTTGTGGGGTCTGACCTGGAAGAAAACCATGGAAGGTTTATACATTTTCAGACTTTATTTCACTTTCAGGCCTAAGTGCCGGATCACACTGGTGCGATGTCCGACATCAGATGTGATTCACACCGCACTGCAGTGGAAATCACATGCGATCTCTGTGCGATGTGATTTTAGCCATACAGATAGTATGGCTGAATACGCATCCCATTCGGACCAAACTTGCACAGGACCCTTACTTTGGTGCACAGCAGAATTGGATTGTGTGGGTGTTCACCCCCATGCGATCCGATTACCGTCTGAATTTGCAGATTGCACTGTGATATGCAAACTGATTTGGTGGTGTCATTAACTTTTAATTGACACTCCCAGCAGTTCATATATAAAAAGTAATGCCGCGTACACACGACCGGACTTTTCGAGGGACTAGGTCCGACGGACTTTCGGCAGAGTTCTGACAGAGTTCTGACAGAGTTCTGACGGACTTTCCGAATGAACGGACTTGGCCACACACAATCACACCCAAGTCTGACGGATTCGAACGTGATGACGTACGACCGGACTAGAATAAGGAAGTTCATAGCCAGTAGCCAAAGGCTGCCCTTGCGTCGGTTTTTGTCCGTCGGACTAGCATACACCCGAGCGGATTTCTTGGTAGGAACTGGGTCCGACGCAGAAAAATTTGAAACATGTTCCATTTCTAAAGTCTGACGGATTTTTGCAAATCAAAAGTCCGCTGCAGCCCACACGCGATCGAATGGTCTGCCAGAATCGTTCCGTCGAACCTTTGATGTCGAAAAGTCCGGTCGTGTGTACGCAGCATTAGAAGATAAACTGCGCTCCAAAGCAAATTTCTAAATAAAAAGCTGCAATAAAAACCAAAAAATATCCATATGGTGTCAACAAATAAAAAAACATAAATTGCGCTAATTATTGTGACCACTCTAAATCCCAAGTGACATAATAAAAGAGTGATAAAAAATATAATAAATTCATATGTGTACATATACAAGAAACACTGACATCAAAATATATACAAAGTGAATAAATACGTATTAAATAAAGTCCATCAGCAGTCCAAATCAACAGACTAGAAATTATATAAATAAAAGTCCACCAGTATCCAAACGGAAAAACAGGAAGTCTGAAGTTTTGAATGGAGAACCTTCACCAGAGCTTGTAGTAAGAAAGAAGGTGGAAGACGAGATGGGGATAGGCCAAAATGTTGAATGCCCTTACCAGACATGATAGACCCCCTATGAAGCGAGGTCTAAAGCGCAGACAGATATAACCCTCTGCACAGGTATATTGGTTATCCTCACCGAGCTCATCCGGAGATCAGCAATACAGGAAGCCAAAATTCCATTCAGGACAGCCACTTGCTCATCAAGTAGACCATGAATAGAAAATTAAAAATAGCTCCACTAGTGTGATATTGTAAAAATAAAAAAGGATTTATTGCTTAAAAAAAGCACAGTAACAAAAGGGAGACCAGCATCACTCACTTATTAAAAATACATTGCCGGCAAACAATAAAAAAAACAACAGGCGAACACCCGCATTCCAAAAAACACATGGGGGGGTGTGATGGAGTCAGTACATAGCGGGCGGTGCTACGTACTGGCGCCATCACGCCCCCCATGTGTCCAGAAGAGAAAGAAAAATGGCCCTGCAGGGCTTTTTATATCCTACCCCGCATGCAATTCAGTACTGAGTGTTCATGGGTAGGATAGTTAGCATTGTGGCTAGGTCAGGCCTTGTATGATGTAAACAATTGAATCCCTTCCTGTACAATTTTCCTACTTTATCATCTACGTAGTGGTCGAAGATTTCGTTGTAATATTCACACATCCCCTGAAGAAGCAACCTATTGCGAAACATGTCGGGATTATGTGTGTCTAATAAGAACAACCACTGCACTGTATTGTCCTGTATTTTTTAAGCATAATCTGCCACTGATTTTAATTTGAAATTTAATAAATATTTGTATTATAAATTCTGTACTCCATTCAATTATGTTTATTATTTATTGTCAATTGCACCGTTAAAATCCCTATTCCCTCTCCTGTCTTTTGATTTATACTTCCTGTAATGTTTCTCTTATGTTCATCAACAGAAATAGACAAAGCCCCTTTTACTTTTAGGCCACTAGATGGTGCCAAATACCAGTTTAATGCATTGTCCATATTTTAACATTGCCTGGCAGAAATGTCAGCGCTACACACTCCCCCTGCTTTAATTCTTTGGTCCCCAAAGATAGAATTGCAGTTTACTTACAACATGAAATAAGTTATACTCTAGTGCCAGTTTAACGTAGACAAATAATTGCACACTTCTGGGCTCTCGCTAATTAACTTGTATACATCCGCTGTAAGCTCACAATCAATTTCTGATAAGGCCAGGGCAATTGCCGCGTCCCACCCTGCAGTGTCAGAGGTTAAGGTAGATTCACCCCCTATCCAATTCGCAGTAGGGGGAGTAGCCTAGGGGTCAGATCTGTGAACCATAGGAACTGGTTCTTCAGAACTCTCCCCTAACGTATCATACATGAGTCGTGGTGGGTGCACTTTCCGTCTCAATGTTATAGTCAACTAATTCTCCTCCTGCTTTGTTGAGTCTTCTACTTTGTCTTGCTCTCTTATTTGAGTGTTGGTACTGATAGATGAATCCTGAATTTCGATTTCGGAAGTCTGTTTCAGCTATTCAGTCTGTAAGGTTGACAGTACTTCACCAAGAAAATCTATCAAGTCTCCAATCTGCTCTCCAGAGTCAATTGTCTCTGACCTCACATCCGTCACTTCTCCTTCTTCCTCCATCCAGACCTCCGCAGGCAAGGACACCACATCATCTACTGCTCCCATATCTCTCTTTTCCGATGATGATCTTGAACTAGAGTTCTCTGAATATTTGTAGTCTTCTTCAGATTCATCACTTTCATTGGTTTCCCCTGACTTATTCCTTTTTGAACGGGTACAAGCCAGGGTTAATCTTTCAGGGGATGTCTGAGGAACTGCTGGAATTCTCACTGTATCAGATAAGGATAACAGATGATTTCTATGCCACATCTTATTGGGCCACGACTCTCCTTCTGGTTGGATCTGATACACTGGCAGTCCAGGGACCCACTTACATACAATGAAAGGCTGTGACTTCCATCTGTCTGCCAACTTGTGCTTTCCTGGTATGCCCAGATTCTTTAATAGTACTCGATCCCCTGGCTGTAGATTTTGAATTTTCACCCTGTCGTCGAAGTTCCATTTGTTTCTGGACTCCCTAACAGTAGCATGCTCTACTGCTTGCTCATACGCCTGTCTCAGATTCTTTCTCAGTCGATTTGCATATCCTTTATGTGTGGTAAGGGGGACATCATCCAAAGATGTATTAAAAGCCAAGTCAGCAGGGAGTCTGGCTTTTCTTCCGAACATTAGCCAATATGAAGAATATGTACAAAGAATTACCGCTCTAAGGTAATGACTTCTCCCAAAACAGCTATCTCCACAATCCCACAGGGTGCTGGCTCTGTTTGCAACAGGAACTGAAGAAGAAAAGATGTAGCTGGATAGCCGCACTCCAAATTATTCAACTTTATTTCAAAAATGTAATTAAAATCATAGACTCTAGGCTGGTAAACAGACTAACTGCACAGCCGCTGACATGTTTCACACCGAACACATGGGGAATATGTGTCAGGGAAGTCGGCGCAACCTCATGGGGTACGTTCGTGTTAACGCGCGTCAGCGCTCACGGAAACGTAAGGTAGTTCCTAGACGAACGCCCGACGCTACGTCTGATCAGGCGGGAGCAAGCGGTAATGATACGAACGCACAACGTACTCGACGTAGCCGTACGAACGCCTCGACGCGCTCACGGCATGACCTGGGCACCTTGCCTATTTAAACATTCACCTGACAGTGCTGCATCGCTGGATTATCGTCAGCTCTCCTGTGTACCTGTGCCTGTGATTCTTGCTGTTTGACCTCCTGTGTACCGACCCGGCTTGCTCGACCTGCTCCTGTTGTTCTCCTGGCTCCTACCCTTGGCTTGTACCCGACGATTCCTTGTCTGCTCCCTGCACCCGATCCCGGCTTGGCTTAGACTCCTGCTCTCCGGTCTCAGCTCAGTACCCGTTACTCTGATCCTAGGACTTATCTCCTGTGCTTGAACCTCGGCTTGGCCTTGACCTTTCTACAGGACTTCCTAGCACAGTTGCCCCCGGAGTCTTGTTCACTCGGCTCTTGTCTTCCGCTGCTGCTACCTGGCAACCTGTGCTACTGTGGGCATCGCATCCCTGTGTCATTTTCAGGGTTGTGCTGCACTCGGCTGCAAGGGGAGCCCTCTCAGCATCTCGGCCTCATTCCTGAACGTGACAGTATAATCCAGCCATGTCAGAGGCCGGCAGAGGCGATTCCCCACAAGAGGCCATTCTACAAGAAGTTATGGCTCTTACTCCAGCTATTCAGGAACTCCAGGAAAGATATCTCTGACTGAAGGAACATCTGCAGCACTCTCTTGAGCCGCCCACCTTCTCTGGTCAAGTTCCTGCTCCCGTAGTTTCAACCGCTCCAGAACCACGAGTCCCAGCCCCAGAGCGCTTTCATGGGGACCGAAGAAAATTCAGATCCTTCAAAAACTCATGTTTCCTATACTTCTCCCTGCAACCTCAGACCTTTTCCTCTGAAGTAACCAAGGTGGGGTTCACCATTTCACTGTTAAGGGACGATCCCCAGACGTGGGCCCATGGCCTGCTGGAGCAACGCAGCCCTTCTGTGAATACTTTGGATCAGTTCTTCGAAGCTATGGCACGCCTATACGATGACCCTTTTCGGACAGCAACAGCTGAAGCAACCTTGTACGCCCTTCGCCAGGGCGAGCAGCCTGCAGAGGACTATACAGTAGAATTCCGCATATGGAGTACTGACTCTGGTTGGAATGAAGCAGCACTAAGGTATCAATATCGGGTGGGGTTGTCCGAAGCCCTTAAAGACGAGCTAGCCAGATTAGAGGTTCCCTCTACCCTTGAGGATCTTATCCAACTCACCATCCAGCTAGACAGGCGTCTACGGGAACGCCAGTCTGAACATGCTCGGATTCCTTGTTCTATCCAGGCTCCACCTTCGGTTCGCCCAGCGGTGACTTCTGTTCCGGATGGCATGCCCCGTCCCGCCTTAACCTCTGAAGAGAGACTTCGTCGCCGACAGGCACGCCTTTGTTTTTATTGTGGGGAATCAGGACATTTCATAAACAACTGCCCCACAAAACCAAGTAAACCAGTCCTCTGCACTCCATTTCACCTACAGGTGACAAAGTCGGCCTCAGCCCACATCACCCTTCCAGTCACATTGATGGTGGCAGGCAAGAGAGTTCTTCTACAGGCAATACTAGACTCCGGAGCCTGTAGCTGTTTCCTGGATCTAACCCTGGCTAAGAGTCTGGCTCTTCCACTCAACCTCAAGAAGCAGAGACTGACTGTGCATCTGGCCGATGGCTCCTTACCTAGCTCTGGCCATGTTACCAAAGAAACAATACCCATCCTGACGATCACCGATTCAGGTCATCGGGAATTCCTTAAATTCGATGTTCTGAGTTCCCCGATGTTCCCCGATATCCTGGGGATCCCTTGGCTGCAGGCACACAACCCCAGGATTGATTGGCTCAAGAAGGAGGTATCCTTCACATCTGCCTATTGCCAACAACACTGTCTGGATCCCGAATCAAGTGACTTGTCCAGTTGTCTGACCATACAACCCGTACCCAGTCCAGTTCCTCACATTCCAGCAGCTTACCAGGAATTTAAAGATGTGTTCGACAAGAAGAAAGCGATAACCTACCTCCACACCGCCCCTACGACTGCCCCATCGAGTTACTTCCAGGGGCCCTCATTCCCTTTGGCCGGATATTCCCCCTTTCAGAGACTGAAATTGAGGCCCTGAGACAATATATTGATGAGTACTTGGTCAAGGGATTCATTCGTCCCTCTTCATCCCCTGCCGGTGCAGGCATCTTTTTCGTGGAAAAAAAGGACAAGACTTTAAGACCATGTGTGGACTATAGGGAATTAAATAATATCACCCTAAAAAAACACTATCCACTTCCGCTCATCCCCGAACTCTTCCAAAGATTCCACACCTCACGTATCTTCACCAAACTTGATCTACGTGGGGCTTACAACCTTGTCCGTATCCGGGAGGGGGACGAGTGGAAGACGGCATTCAGAACGAAATTCTGGCATTTTGAGTATCTAGTCATGCCATTTGGACTATGTAATGCCCCGGCAACCTTTTAGCATTTCATTAATGACATCTTCCGGGAGCATTTAGACCACTTTGTTGTCGCTTATCTTGATGACATTCTTATTTTTTCAACCTCTCTGGAACTTCACAGAGTGCATATTAAAAAAGTAATATGCATTTTTGGAACGCATGGGTTATATGTCAAGGCCGAGAAGTGTGATTTCGAAAAAGAATCTATTCAATTTTTGGGACTCATTATTACCACAGGTGGAATTGCCATGGATCCCCAAAAGGTGAAATCTATCCTGGACTGGCCCGCTCCTTCTGACAAAAAGGGTGTTCAGAGATTCATTGGGTTTGCCAACTTTTACCGAAGATTCATAAGGAACTTCTCCACCATTGTAGCACCCATCACTCAGACCACTCGTCAACACACCAAGTTCCATTGGTCCCCAGCAGCGCAGTCCGCCTTTGACCAGCTCAAGACTCTCTTCACTACCGCACCAATCCTGCAGCATCCAAACCCCGCCTTGCCCTACGTGCTGGAAGTTGACGACTCGGAGGTGGCTACAGGGGCGATCCTATCTCAACGTCAAGGTTCCAAGGCATTACTGCATCCCGTAGCCTTTTTCTCTCGAAAAATGAGTTCCCCAGAGAGGAACTACGATGTGGGGGATCGGGAACTTCTAGCGATTAAAACCGCTCTAGAAGAATGGAGGTATCTCCTGGAAGGTGCCGCTCACCCCATCCTAATTTTTACGGATCATAAGAACTTAGAGTACCTCCGCACGGCCAAGCGTCTGAGACCCCGACAGGCCCGATGGGCTTTATTCTTTTCAAGGTTTAATTTCCACATAACCTATCGTCCAGGATCTAAGAATAGCAAGGCAGACACTTTGTCCCGGATGTTTCCTGATACCCCGGAAGGAGTCCCACCCAGTACAATTTTGTCCCCCCAAAATTTCTTACTGATTCAACCGGATCTAAGATCTTCAATCGAGCAGGCCTCTAGCCAGTGCACGGAGTCTGAAGTTTCTTCCCTGAGAAGCCAAGGAGGGCTTCTATGGCATCGGGACAAGATTTTTGTTCCCCGGCAAGCCAGGTTACTGGTATTAAAGACTTTCCATGACCACCAACTAGCAGGCCACTTTGGAGTTCGAAAGACGATTGACCTTATGCAGCGGTCCTTATGGTGGCCTACCTTAAGGGCAGACTGTAAAGAATACGTTGACTCCTGTACCACCTGCCAACGTAACAAGGGATCCAACGCCAGACCCTGGGGCCTGTTAAGGCCACTGCCAGTCCCGGAGAAACCATGGAAAGAAATTTCCATGGATTTCATTGTAGAGTTACCTCCCTCTGAAGGGTTTACGACCATCTTGGTGGTAGTAGACCGCCTGTCCAAGATGGCGCACTTTTTGCCGTTAAAAGGGACTCCCTCTGCCTTGGATACGGCAAAAACTTTTATAAAGGAAATTGTCCGATTACACGGGGTACCTGACAGCATTGTATCAGATAGAGGGGTACAATTCACCTCCAAGTTTTGGAAAGAACTCTGTAAATTGCTCTCGATTGGAATATGTTTGTCCTCAGCCTATCACCCACAGAGCAACGGTCAAACTGAAAGAACCAACCAGACATTGGAACAATACCTACGATGCTTCTGTTCTTTTTCCCAGGATGATTGGGTTTCCTTGTTACCTTGTGCAGAATTTGCCTATAACAACTCAGTGCACGCCTCTACCAACCAATCACCTTTCTGGGCGAACTACGGATTCCACCCCTCATTCCTGCCTAATGTCATTCCTGAATTCTCTGTCCCGGCAGTTCAAGATAGAGTAAACCTCATTCAAGCAAACTACCAAATGCTCCAAGACACCATGAAGAAGGCTCAGGAACAGTACAAAAGACAGTACGACAAAGGGAAGAGAGTTAATCCTGCCTTCAAGACAGGGGACAAGGTGTGGCTTTCAGCAGTAAATCTTAAACTGCCATGTCCATCCCGGAAATTGGGACCTAAATTCCTGGGTCCTTTCGAGATTAAACGGGAGATCAATCCTGTAGCATTTGAACTTGTTTTGCCTGAATCTTTTAAAATCCATCCTGTATTCCATGTTTCTCTTCTTAAACGTGTTACCTTCAGTCCTTTTTCAGGAAGAGAAGAAGTGCCCCCGCCTCCAGTTCAGGTTGGTGAAGAAACTGAATATGAAGTTGAGTCTATCCTTGACTGTCGTCGGAGAGGTAGGACAATCCAGTTTTTAATCAAATGGAAGGGGTATTCTGCTGAAGAGAATTCTTGGGAACCTGCAAGTTATGTACATGCTTCTAGGCTTATACACAGGTTCCGCAGCCGTTATCCTGAAAAATGGGCTCGTTTGGGCATCCGGAGGCTGCCCCTTGGGGGGAGGCACTGTCAGGGAAGTCGGCGCAACCTCATGAGGTACGTTCGTGTTAACGCGCGTCAGCGCTCACGGAAACGTAAGGTAGTTCCTAGACGAACGCCCGACGCTACGTCTGATCAGGCGGGAGCAAGCGGAAATGATACGAACGCACAACGTACTCGACGTAGCCGTACGAACGCCTCGACGTGCTCACGGCGTGACCTGGGCACCCTGCCTATTTAAACGTTCACCTGACAGTGCTGCATCGCTGGATTATCGTCAGCTCTCCTGTGTACCTGTGCCTGTGATTCTTGCTGTTTGACCTCCTGTGTACCGACCCGGCTTGCTCGACCTGCTCCTGTTGTTCTCCTGGCTCCTACCCTTGGCTTGTACCCGACGATTCCTTGTCTGCTCCCTGCACCCGATCCCGGCTTGGCTTAGACTCCTGCTCTCCGGTCTCAGCTCAGTACCCGTTACTCTGATCCTAGGACTGATCTCCTGTGCTTGAACCTCGGCTTGGCCTTGACCTTTCTACTGGACTTCATAGCACAGTTGCCCCCGGAGTCTTGTTCACTCGGCTCTTGTCTTCCGCTGCTGCTACCTGGCAACCTGTGCTACTGTGGGCATCGCATCCCTGTGTCATCTTCAGGGTTGTGCTGCACTCGGCCGCAAGGGGAGCCCTCTCAGCATCTCGGCCTCATTCCTGAACGTGACAATATGTAGTGACATCACTCTCAGTGCAGTTGTATGCTTGGACTAGTGCTGCGATACGGTTTCCCCAGTGTTGCTTCTTGTCCGGCGTCAAGGTCTCCAACATGTTCAGCAAGGTCCTTTTGAACCGCTCCATTTGAGGGTCACCCTGAGGGTGGTAGGGTGTAGTGCGAGATTTCTTGATGCCCAGGAGAGTACACAGCTGGCGTACTAACCGACTCTCAAAGTCCCTTCCTTGATCCGAATGGATACTCACTGGTAACCCATAGTGTATGAAGAACGTCTCCACGTGCACTTTGGCTACCGTTTCTGCTTTTTGATCTTTAGTAGGGTAGGCTTGTGCATAGCGGGTGAAGTGATCTGTTACCACTAGAATGTTGCTTCTTCCACCTATATCGGGCTCCAAGCACAGAAAGTCAATGCACACCAACTCCAGGGGCTCTTGGCTCTGCAAATGACCCATAGGGGCCGCTCTCTGTGGCAAAGTCTTCATCTGAATGCACGTAAGGCAAGAGTGACAGTAACTCTCCACTTCTCTTCATATGTTGGGCCAATAGAATCTATCCCTAATTAGCCGGAAAGTTCTCTCTGTACCTAAATGACCATGTTCATTGTGAAGAGAGGCTAAGACAGTAGTCCGATGTTTCTCTGGGAGGAACAGTTGCCACCTTTCTTCATTATTCTCCATGAGACAATGTCGGTATAGTTCTCCATCCTTGAGCTTCAGTCGATCCCATTCTTTGTGTAAGATTTTTGCCTCGGGTTCACGACTTTTTAGTAGCAACTCAGGGCTCTGACTCTTCAAGGCATGCACAGCTAATCTGCCCAATGAGTCCTCCACTTGGTCCCTTCTCAGGTCCACTTTTGGCAGTCGTGGCAAACCTTCTCCTCTCACTTGTGCCAGTCCACAATATTGTCTAGGGATGCCAGATGGATGAACCCCTAGGTATTCTGCAGCCACCTCCCCACTTCTCTTCCTATCCAGACCCTGACACAAAGCTTGCACTCCTTCCTTAGTTACACAGGCCCATTCTGCTGGTTCTTCTTCTTGCCTGTGTGGCCTTCGAGATAAAGCATCCGCATCTCGGTTTCCAACCCCAGGCCTGTACTTCAGACTGAACCGGAACCTAGCCAACGCTGCTATCCACTTGTGCCCTGTGGCATCCAACTTGTCGATAGTCAAAACGTAAGTCAACAGATTGTTGTCTGTTTTGACAGTGAACTCAGCTACATACAAATAGTCTCTTAAGCCGCGTACACACGATCAAACAATCCGGTGGAAAAGTCAATCCGCCCGTGTGTGGGCTCCGGCGGACTTTTTTTACCCAAAAGTCTGGTGGACTAAGATTGTAGTTTTGCACATCAATCTGTCCGCCGGACTCGCATTTCGGCGGACAATACGGCCGTGTGTGTGCTAGTCCACCGTACTTTTAAAATGAACGGACTTTTCCCACCGGAGAAAAGTCGGCTCATTTTGAGCGCGGCTCCAGGTAGCCGGGACCAACGAAGGAGGCGTTGCTGGCCCCGTCACCTGGTATGGAATTAAAGGGGAAACCTTACGCCGAAAAAACGGCGTGGGGGTCCCCCCTAGGTCCATATCAGATCCTTATCCGAGCATGCTACCTGGCCGGCCAGGAAAGGGGGTGGGGATGAGCGAGCATCCCCCCCTCCTGAGCTGTACCAGGTCACGTGCCCTCAACATGGGAGGGTGCCTTGGAGAAGGTGGGCCGCGCGGCCCCCCCACCCCAAAGCACCTTGTCCCCATGTTGATGAGGAAAAGGGCCTCTTCCCGACAACCCTGGCCGTTGGTTGTCAGGGTCTGCAGGCGGGGGGCTTATTGGAATCCGGGAGCCCCCTTCAATAAGGGGGCCCCAGATACCGGCCCCCCACCCTATGTGAATGAGTATGGGGTACAATGTACCCCTACCCATTCACCTGTGAAAAAAAAAACACAACACACAAGGGTTAAAATAGTTTATTGCACAGCTCCGGGGGTCTTCTTCCGCCTTCGGGGTCTTCTCGCCAGACTCCTCCGCTATCTTGTGCTAGCTCTTTTACTAGGGAGGAGCCCAGCTTTCTTCTTCGCCGCTGTCCTCTTCTTCCGACTTCGGGGGTCTTGTCCCCCTCTTCGGTTCTTCTTGCCGGGCCACCACGCCTTCTTCTAGCTCTTTTACAAGCGGTGGCCCGGGCTTCTGTCGCCACGATGTCGCCAGCTTCTGTTCTTCTCTTCTTGAGTTGTTGCCTCATCAATGTCTCTGGCCACAATGACAGGCACGCGGCGTGTGGCGACTTATATAGGGACATCGCCGGATGATGTCCCCACCCATTATGATGTCACAGTCCCAGAGGATGCTGGGATTCCCCTTTAAGTCCATACCAGGTGAAGGAGCCAGCGACGCTTCCTTCTCTGGTCCCGGCTACCTGGAGCCACGCTCAAAATGAGCGGACTTTCCTCCGTGTGTGTGGACAAGTCCGTTCATTTCAAAAGTACGGCGGATAGTCTGGAGGACTATATGGCGGATAGTCCGCCAGACCTAGTCTGCTGAAAAAGTCCCATGTGTGGGCAGGTCTGCTCGTTCGGACAGTCCGGCGGACAGTCCGGCGGTTTGTCCGCAAGACTAAGTCCGCCGTATAGTCTTGAGGGCCAAAAACTCTAGCTTTTGCACAGGGTAGTTCTTTTCTGAGGGGGTAAGGCTCCTACTCACATAGGCTATGGGTCTCAGCTTTCCCGCCTGGTGTTGATACAGTACTCCTCCTAGACCATCTCCGCTTGCATCTACATGTAGCTCATAAGGTAGACTGGGATCAGCATAGGCCAGAACTGGAGCTCCTGTCAGGTTCTTCTTTAGCCTTCTGAATGCCTGTTCGCATGAATGGGTCCACTGACCCTATACAGATTCTCCTTTCTTACGAGTACCACTCAGTTTTATCTTTGCCCCCTGTTCTTCGTCTTCTCCCGTGACCTTGTGTAGGAGCTCATTGAGGGGTCAGGCAATAATCGCAAAATTTTCCACGAACCTTCCGTAGTAAGAACAGAAACTCAAGAAGGATCTCAGCTCAGTTACTGTTCTTGGTCGGGTGCTGGTGGTGACAGCTTCCAACTTCTGCAGGTCATATTTAGGCAATAATGTTACCCATCCAACCCCCACTAATTTGCTTACATGGATGGGGATTCCCAGCCATGTAAGTGAATGGGCTGGGTGATGTCAGTGGTTGGTAAGGACATGGCAGGTACAAGCAACTATTGTCAAAGGAAAGCTGTCTTGTTCTTCTACACCAAACTCCTTAAACCTTTGGTATTTGGACGAATGTCCAAACAGCCAGTGTTTGGTCTGTAGTTTTGGACCGACTACCGAGCTCATCAATACTCATGACATGATTGACTTTATATGGCTACATAGACATACAGTGCCTTGAAAAGGTATTTATACCCCTTCAAATTTTCCACATTTTGTCATGTTAGAGCCAAGAACATAAATGTATTTTATTGGTATTTTATGTGATAGACCAACACAAAGTAGCACATAATTGTGAAGTGGAAGGAAAACTATAAGTGGTTTTCAAACTTTTTTACAAATATCTGAAAAGTGTGGCGTGCATTTGTATTCATCCCCCTTTACTCTGATACCCCTAAAATCTAGTGGAACCAAGTCACCTAATTAGTAAATAGAGTCCACCTGTGTGTAATTCAATCTCAGTATACATGCAGCTGAAGTTGGTTAGAGAACCTTAGTGAACAAACAGCATCCTGGAGGCCAAGGAAAACACCAGACAGGTCAGGGATAAAGTTGTGGAGATGTTTAAAGCAGGATTAGGTTATAAAAAAATATCCTTAACTTTGAACATCTCACAGAGCACTGTTCAATCCATTATCTGAAAATGAAAAGATTATGGCACAACTGCAGACCTACTAAGACATGGCCATCCACTTAAACAGACAGGTCGAGCAAGGAGAACAATAATCAGAGAAGCAGCCAAGTGGCCCATAGTAACTCTGGAGGAGCTGTAGAGATCCACAGCTCAGGAGGAGAATCTGTCCACAGGACAACTATTAGTCATGCACTCCACAAATCTGGCCTTTATGGAAGAGTGTCAAGAAGAAAGCAATTGTTGAAAGAAAGCTAAGTCCTGTTTGCAGTTTGCGAAAAGGAGTCATGTGAGGGACACAAAAAAAGGGAAGAAGGTGCTCTGGTCAGAGGAGATCAAAATTAAACTTTTTGGCCTAAAAGCAAAACACTATGTGTGGTGGAAT
Source organism: Lithobates pipiens (assembly GCF_037356315.1). Lineage (NCBI taxonomy): Eukaryota > Metazoa > Chordata > Amphibia > Anura > Ranidae > Lithobates > Lithobates pipiens. Next base: position 508,055,274 of record NW_027507903.1, on the reverse strand, counting down.
ACGAATGCCTCATACACACGATCGGACTTTCCACCGACAAAACCTTGGAATTAAGCAACCAATTCTTAGTCCAAGAACTCATCCTCTCCCTGTTCCTGGACTGGACTTGCGTCAAAGCAATAACTCCAAGCCCTTGCGGTTGCCACCACCTGAGGAGAATGTGGAGGGCCTCAACTTTGTTTTTGTAGCGGATAAGGTCTTTGCTCTGGGGGAATATCTCATGAGACCGTTCCCCATGAGGAACCTGACCACAGAGCAGAGGATTTTCAATTACCGGCTGTCTCGTGCCAGAAGAGTGGTAGAGAATGTCTTTGGCATCATGGCAAGTCAGTTCTGAATTTTGCTGACAGCGATGAACCTTGCAGAATATAAACTCAACCATGTGGTGTTGTGCTGCTGCATTCTTCACAACTATTTAAGGAGGAATGCAGCCAGCTATCTTGCCTTAGTTTCGACTGAGGCCAACTTTGCAGCAGCAACAGCAGTGATGACGGCTCTAGAAAGTGTCCCTGCTGGCTTATCCGCCCAAAGTACCCAAAAAGTCTGACAAAAATATGTGGAGACTGACTAATATGTTCCCCATGACTAAGTCAATCTTTGACGAAACGGACGTTGAGAGGGTGGCGTGCATATGTCATCGCAGTCTAGGACGGGTGTGTGCCAGCCGGCCGGCATTTCTTTACGAGCTTTTAATATTTCTACAAATGTACATGCAATATTTTTGCTTATAAAATAAACTGTGTTTTATGGACTTACACTATGGTGAGTTTTTCTTTTTCACTGGGATCGTGATTGCTGCTTACTGGTCTTCCCTTTGAGTTTGGATCGTTTGGCTTGTCCTCATTTTAACCACAGCTGATTCCTGCCATGGATGTCTGGAGGTTGATTTGACGCCACAGATTTAATACTACAGGCCCTGTATCGCTTACTCTCTGGTAAGCGCATATGTTGTGTGGTAGAGATTCACAAGCAGTGGTGTTTCTGTTTGCACAGAAGAATTTGATTAAGCCACCATTTTCACTTCATTCACTGGACTTTTGATATAATTACTTTATTTCTTTTATTTTAGGATTTTCTATTGTTATCACGTATTTATCACGTATTACACATTTATTTAATCACATGTTCATTCATGAGTATGATTTTATATTTATTATGGTGATTTTTTGGTGTCATTTATTGTCATATATTATTACATTATTTTAGCTTAACTTTATGCACAGCTATATTCTATGTTTTAAAAATATGTGGAGTACTTTGTGGGTAGAGGGACAGTTGCTTTACAGCAAAATGTGGCTGATGTCAAATAAAACTTTTTTTGAAAGCTAAACTCATATTTCATTTGAATTACTGTTTGTGTTTCTTATCTGTCTCCTAGGTTCTCAAATGACCTTTTAATTTTGGCCATTTTCTTCAATAGTGCAAAAGTAAATTATTTGCTCCATGAGGTGACAATCTCTTCTTCAGCTAACTATTATGTTGTGGGTCTGCTACACACACACACAATGCTATTGTTGTTAATGTATGTAATGCATTAATGATAAAAATATTCATCCTTTTCAACTCCTTGAATTAATTTCTTGGAGTCCCTAAAATTGCCTGATTTTGGCACATTTTACAGCACATTGGCACTGTAACTACACCACCTTAACAAATACACTGGTATTGAGCATTGATATAAGAAGCCACACATTGTTGAGTATAAAACAGGGGTGTCCAAACTTTTTTCAAAGAGGGCCAGATTTGATGAACTGAACATTAGTGATGGACGAACGTTTCGCCCGGCGGTCGTTTCGCGGCGAATTTCCGACATTCGCGGTCCGCACGTTCGAACGCCTTTTTCCGTCGTTCGCCGCGGCGGACTTACGTGTTTAATGTATACAAGAACTTTAACCTTTGGTGACACGTTTATCATGTGATACAGGACAGCCAATTGAGACATGACAGCACATGGACACTTGGACATTCCCCCTAACCTATAAATACACCCGATCCGGTGGCCATTTTACATTCTTTCTTCTGTTACGATAGGGACAGGTTCCTGTGTGGAGTAGGGAGAGATAAACCACTAGCTATTTGGTACACAAAAGTTCTTTTCAGGACTGGTATAGGTGTTAGGTGTTGATAGGTTTGCTGTGCTGCTGATTCTTGCAGCAGCCTGAGTGTCTTTTGTTAGTTTAGAGAAAGGGAAAGGACGGTGTATGCTACAGGGACAGCCAGATTAGTCTTTCATCATCATCATCATCATCATCATCATTAGCTGTTACTATCAAGGTCCACAAAAGAGCTGTTCCAGTAACCACTAATCGTTCTCTTTTTTTGCCAATTTGTATAGGGACAGGAAGGAAGCAGTGTTGTCAGGCAGTGAGGGTAATTTTAAAGACTTGCTGTTATTATTAGTTCCACAAAGGTTCTTTTCAGGACTGGTATCAGTGGTACAGTAATAGGCTTGTACATGTATAATATTCTTTCTTCCAAATATAGAAAGGATATTATACTTGACTGCTGCCCTTCTGCTGCAGTCTGCTAAACATTCACAACTCACTTGTTCCACAAAAGTTCTTATAAGGACTGGTAACTTGGTATAGGGTGCTACGGTACATAGGCTTGAGTGCGGTACAGTCTGCTGTTCTGTAAGGACCGCTATCGGTCCACAATAGATAGGGTTGACGTGCACCACTGCTGACCGCTGCCCTATACTGCAGCAGTCCTTCAGCGGTATAGGGACTGACGTACAGTCTGCTAATCACTAACACACAACCTGCTTGTTCCACAAAAGTTCTTATAAGGACTGGTAACTTGGTATAGGGTGCTACGGTACATAGGCTTGAGTGCGGTACAGTCTGCTGTTCTGTAAGGACCGCTATCGGTCCACAATAGATAGGGTTGACGTGCACCACTGCTGACCGCTGCCCTATACTGCAGCAGTCCTTCAGCGGTATAGGGACTGACGTACAGTCTGCTAAACACTAATACACAACCTGCTTGGTCCACAAAAGTTCTTATAAGGACTGGTAACTTGGTATAGGGTGCTACGGTACATAGGCTTGAGTGCGGTACAGTCTGCTGTTCTGTAAGGACCGCTATCGGTCCACAATAGATAGGGTTGACGTGCACCACTGCTGACCGCTGCCCTATACTGCAGCAGTCCTTCAGCGGTATAGGGACTGACGTACAGTCTGCTAAACACTAATACACAACCTGCTTGGTCCACAAAAGTTCTTATAAGGACTGGTAACTTGGTATAGGGTGCTACGGTACATAGGCTTGAGTGCGGTACAGTCTGCTGTTCTGTAAGGACCGCTATCGGTCCACAATAGATAGGGTTGACGTGCACCACTGCTGACCGCTCACCTATACTGCAGCAGTCCTTCAGCGGTATAGGGACTGACGTACAGTCTGCTAATCACTAACACACAACCTGCTTGTTCCACAAAAGTTCTTATAAGGACTGGTAACTTGGTATAGGGTGCTACGGTACATAGGCTTGAGTGCGGTACAGTCTGCTGTTCTGTAAGGACCGCTATCGGTCCACAATAGATAGGGTTGACGTGCACCACTGCTGACCGCTGCCCTATACTGCAGCAGTCCTTCAGCGGTATAGGGACTGACGTACAGTCTGCTAAACACTAATACACAACCTGCTTGGTCCACAAAAGTTCTTATAAGGACTGGTAACTTGGTATAGGGTGCTACGGTACATAGGCTTGAGTGCGGTACAGTCTGCTGTTCTGTAAGGACCGCTATCGGTCCACAATAGATAGGGTTGACGTGCACCACTGCTGACCGCTGCCCTATACTGCAGCAGTCCTTCAGCGGTATAGGGACTGACGTACAGTCTGCTAAACACTAATACACAACCTGCTTGGTCCACAAAAGTTCTTATAAGGACTGGTAACTTGGTATAGGGTGCTACGGTACATAGGCTTGAGTGCGGTACAGTCTGCTGTTCTGTAAGGACCGCTATCGGTCCACAATAGATAGGGTTGACGTGCACCACTGCTGACCGCTCACCTATACTGCAGCAGTCCTTCAGCGGTATAGGGACTGACGTACAGTCTGCTAATCACTAACACACAACCTGCTTGTTCCACAAAAGTTCTTATAAGGACTGGTAACTTGGTATAGGGTGCTACGGTACATAGGCTTGAGTGCGGTACAGTCTGCTGTTCTGTAAGGACCGCTATCGGTCCACAATAGATAGGGTTGACGTGCACCACTGCTGACCGCTGCCCTATACTGCAGCAGTCCTTCAGCGGTATAGGGACTGACGTACAGTCTGCTAAACACTAATACACAACCTGCTTGGTCCACAAAAGTTCTTATAAGGACTGGTAACTTGGTATAGGGTGCTACGGTACATAGGCTTGAGTGCGGTACAGTCTGCTGTTCTGTAAGGACCGCTATCGGTCCACAATAGATAGGGTTGACGTGCACCACTGCTGACCGCTGCCCTATACTGCAGCAGTCCTTCAGCGGTATAGGGACTGACGTACAGTCTGCTAAACACTAATACACAACCTGCTTGGTCCACAAAAGTTCTTATAAGGACTGGTAACTTGGTATAGGGTGCTACGGTACATAGGCTTGAGTGCGGTACAGTCTGCTGTTCTGTAAGGACCGCTATCGGTCCACAATAGATAGGGTTGACGTGCACCACTGCTGACCGCTCACCTATACTGCAGCAGTCCTTCAGCGGTATAGGGACTGACGTACAGTCTGCTAATCACTAACACACAACCTGCTTGTTCCACAAAAGTTCTTATAAGGACTGGTAACTTGGTATAGGGTGCTACGGTACATAGGCTTGAGTGCGGTACAGTCTGCTGTTCTGTAAGGACCGCTATCGGTCCACAATAGATAGGGTTGACGTGCACCACTGCTGACCGCTGCCCTATACTGCAGCAGTCCTTCAGCGGTATAGGGACTGACGTACAGTCTGCTAAACACTAATACACAACCTGCTTGGTCCACAAAAGTTCTTATAAGGACTGGTAACTTGGTATAGGGTGCTACGGTACATAGGCTTGAGTGCGGTACAGTCTGCTGTTCTGTAAGGACCGCTATCGGTCCACAATAGATAGGGTTGACGTGCACCACTGCTGACCGCTGCCCTATACTGCAGCAGTCCTTCAGCGGTATAGGGACTGACGTACAGTCTGCTAAACACTAATACACAACCTGCTTGGTCCACAAAAGTTCTTATAAGGACTGGTAACTTGGTATAGGGTGCTACGGTACATAGGCTTGAGTGCGGTACAGTCTGCTGTTCTGTAAGGACCGCTATAGGTCCACAATAGATAGGGTTGACGTGCACCACTGCTGACCGCTCACCTATACTGCAGCAGTCCTTCAGCGGTATAGGGACTGACGTACAGTCTGCTAATCACTAACACACAACCTGCTTGTTCCACAAAAGTTCTTATAAGGACTGGTAACTTGGTATAGGGTGCTACGGTACATAGGCTTGAGTGCGGTACAGTCTGCTGTTCTGTAAGGACCGCTATCGGTCCACAATAGATAGGGTTGACGTGCACCACTGCTGACCGCTGCCCTATACTGCAGCAGTCCTTCAGCGGTATAGGGACTGACGTACAGTCTGCTAAACACTAATACACAACCTGCTTGGTCCACAAAAGTTCTTATAAGGACTGGTAACTTGGTATAGGGTGCTACGGTACATAGGCTTGAGTGCGGTACAGTCTGCTGTTCTGTAAGGACCGCTATCGGTCCACAATAGATAGGGTTGACGTGCACCACTGCTGACCGCTGCCCTATACTGCAGCAGTCCTTCATCGGTATAGGGACTAAGAGTTTTGTCACAGGGTCATTTAAAAAATGACAGGCAGAGGAAGAGGCAGGCCCTTCCGCAGGGGTGGTAGGGGTAGGGCAGGAGCAACAGGCTTGAGCCAAAGTGGGAAGTTGCAGAAGGTGCGTTCAATTACTTTAAAGGATGCACCAGACTTGGTTGAGTGGCTCGCTCAGCCTTACTCTTCTGCACCCTCCTCATCCTCTCGATCTGCACCCTCTTCTTCACTCTCTGCTATGTGCACCCCCAAAGACACTACCACCAACAACACGACCACCACCACCACCACCACATACCTTCCGCTTGAGTCACTGGAATTATTTTCCGATCCATATCAAGAGGACATTTCTGATGCGCAGCCACTCTTGGTATTGGATCAGGAAGAGGAGGTAGCAACAAGCGCTACTCAGCAGTCTGACGCCAGTACCCAGATCAGCCCAAGGAGGAGGTTGGTCCCCGGTGTTGCTGCCTACTCCGAGATCTCTACTTATAGCGGTGGGGAAGGTGACGTTGATGATGACGTGTCTAGTGATGTCACGTGGGTGCCCACAAGAGAGGAAGAGGAGGGGAGTTCAGAGGGAGATATGGACCAGCAGATAGGGAGGAGAAGCAGCAATGACTTACATTGCACAGCAGGGACAAAGCAGACTGCAAATGTATCAGGAGCGAGTCATCGACCATGTACGGTCACATCTGGCGCTCCCAGGACACCGGCACATGGCTCCGCAGTGTGGGCTTTTTTTAACGTGTCCGCTGCTGACAATAGCGTTGCCATCTGCAATCTTTGCAGTCAACGCGTTAGTCGCGGTAAGCCCAATACTCACCTAGGGACGACCGCCTTAAGAAGGCACATGAGCAGCCATCACCGAGCCCAGTGGGAGCAACGGAACACACAAAGCCACACTGCAGGCTCTCACCGTCCAGCCTCGTCTTCTACTTCTCCTTCTCCTCTCTCCTCACAATTGTCCTCCACTCCACCTTCCATCACGCCAAGCTCACATTTTTCTGCAAAAAGGCAGGCTTCCGTGGGCCTAATGTTTGAGCGTAAAAAAATGATGACGCCGGATAACCCTCTTGCCCAACGGTTGGCGGCTGGCTTGTCAGAACTCATAGCCCGCCAACTACTGCCATATAAACTGGTGGACTCGGAGGCCTTTCGCAAATTTGTGGCCATTGGAACACCACAATGGAAGGTCCCAGGAAGGAAGTATTTCTCAGAGAAGGGCATCCCAGAGCTATATGGCCATGTTCAGCGGCAAGTGAATGTATCTCTGGCACACAGTGTCGGTGCCAAGATACATCTGACCACAGACACGTGGTCTAGCAAACACGGGCAGGGAAGGTATATCAGTTTTACTGCCCACTGGGTGAACCTTCTGACGGCCGTCAAGCATGTAACCCGTGGCACCCGTGTAGATTTGGTTTTACCGCCACGGATTGCATGCAGGCCTGACTCTTCTTCTCCTCCTCCTACTCCATCCTCCTCCCTCTCCTCCTCAGCTGCCTCCTCCTTTTCCGCTGCTAGCGTCTCTTCCACTGCACCGCCCAAGCTCCCCAGAACCTATTCCACATGCCAGGTGAGACGTTGCCATGCCGTGCTGCGTCTGTTGTGCCTGGAAGCAAAGAGCCACACTGGCCCGGCACTCCTTTCAGCTTTGCGTTCACAGGCAGATGAGTGGCTAACACCGCTCAATTTGACAGTTGGTAAAGTGGTGTGTGACAACGGTGCCAATCTGCTTAGCGCATTGAAACAGGGCAAAATCACGCACGTGCCGTGCATGGCACACGTCTTAAACTTGGTCGTGCAGCGATTCCTTGTCAAATACCCTGGGGTCCAGGACATCTTGCGGCAGGCAAGGAAAATCTCGGCCCATTTCAGAAGATCTTACACGGCCATGGCTCGCCTTGCTGACATTCAGCGGCGACACCATCTGCCGGTCAGACGTCTTATTTGCGATTGCCCGACGCGATGGAACTCAACCTTCTATATGCTTGATAGGCTGCTCCAGCAGAAACGTGCAGTTAACGTCTACCTGTATGAACTCTGCGAAAGAAACGGTTCTGGGGAGCTGGGTTTTTTTTCACCGCGCCAGTGGCTGCTCATGCGCGACACATGCAGACTTCTGCGGCCATTTGAGGAGATCACCAAACTGGTCAGTCGCAGCCATGGCGCCATCAGTGACATGGTACCTTATGCCTTCTTTCTGGAGCGTGCATTGCGTCGTGTCATTGATCAGGCTGTGGAGGAGCAGGAGCGGGAAGATGAGGAAGTCGCAATGCTGGATGAATTCCCAGGGGGGGCTACTCTATCTGAGACAAGTCAACAACAGGAGTCTGATGAGGAGTCAGAGGAGGATGGTGCCGGGGCGGATGAGCAGGAGCAAGAAGAGCATGCTTTAAACCTTTCTGGGATCCCTGTTGTGCGAGGATGGGGAGAGGAGAATGAAGAGGACGACATTATCCTGGATGATGAGCAGGAGCCAGGCCACCACACCGCTTCCACTTTAGTGCAAATGGGGGCCTTCATGCTCCAGTGTTTTAATAGGGACCCCCGTATAAAAAGCATGAGGGTCAAGGACCAGTACTGGGTGGCAACGTACTTAGACCCCCGGTACAAACACAAAATGGCGGAAATGTTACCGCCGTCGCAGAGGGCTGTCAGAATGCAGCACTTCCAGGCCTTGCTTCGAGAAATGCTGAATTCTGCTTTTGCGTGCGCTGGCAGAGGAGCAATTCCCACTCCCAGAGAAGGATTTGCGGGTACCAATCCAACAGCGCCTGCAAGAAGAGGCCGGTTTGAAGATGTGTTGGTGACTTCGGATATGAGGTCATTCTTTCAGCCGACCCATCGACAGGTGTCATCCGGATCCAGCATCAGGGAACGCCTAGACCGTCAGGTGTCCGACTACATTGGGTTAACGGCCGATGTGGACGCTCTGAGGAGTGATGAACCCCTAGACTACTGGGTGGGCAGGCTTGACCTCTGGCCAGAGCTTGCCCAATTTGCAATCGAACTGTTGGCTTGCCCCTCATCCAGTGTCCTGTCCGAAAGGACGTTCAGCGCAGCAGGGGGGATTGTGACCGATAAGCGTACTCGCCTAGCTCACCACAGTGTTAACTACCTCACATTTCTAAAAATGAATGAGGCATGGATCTCGGAGGAATTCAACACATGTGACCAGTAGACCATGTATATGTCTATAAACTATTTTTTTAATCAAGCACACAGACCTTCTTAATTCATTTGGCTCACTTCCTTGACCCAAAAAAGCACACCGTACTATATGCCCCTACCCTCCTCTTTGAAGAGGTTGAGCGGTGTCATATTTCTACTGGGGCTGCTTATGATATCCCTGTGCTGTGCTGACTTCCTCCTGGGGGTTCTTATTATGAAGGGATCACACTATCCCTGTGCTGTGCTGACTTCCTCCTGGGGGTTCTTATTATGAGGGGATCACACCATCCCTGTGCTGTGCTGACTTCCTCCTGGGGCTGCTTACGGTGCTGCTGTCAGTGCTGTATGTCACGGTGCTGCTGTCAGCGCTGTATGTCACGGTGCTGCTGTCAGCGCTGTATGTCACGGTGCTGCTGTCAGCGCTGTATGTCACGGTGCTGCTGTCAGCGCTGTATGTCACGGTGCTGCTGTCAGCGCTGTATGTCACGGTGCTGCTGTCAGCGCTGTATGTCACGGTGCTGCTGTCAGCGCTGTATGTCACGGTGCTGCTGTCAGCGCTGTATGTCACGGTGCTGCTGTCAGCGCTGTATGTCACGGTGCTGCTGTCAGCGCTGTATGTCACGGTGCTGCTGTCAGTGCTCTGTATTACGGTGCTGCTGTCAGATGCCTCTATCACGGTGCATGTGTCATTCCGGTATGTCACGCTGCTGGTGATCATCTCCTGCACCCTCTTCTTTGCCTACCCTGGTCCCTGACCTTCCCTCTCCTCCATTGCCTTCATTAGCTCCATAGTCCTGAATTGTTAGAACAATTTCCCAAATAAAATAAAAATGCTTGTAGTTATCGATCCCAAATTCACCTCATACATGTATTATGTCATTGTCCAGATGGTGGGACTACGTTTTACCCCCTAATAATTACCACGTGGCCGCAAATTCGACATGAAGGTTTGCAAAGTTCGCCTCCCATTGAAGTCAATGGGGCCCGCGGCGAACGTTCGGTTTCGCGAACGTTTGGGTCCGTTCGCATTTCGCTTTCGCGAAACGTCCCGTCGGAAGTTCGTCCATCACTACTGAACATGCTCGAGGGCCGACCATTTTGCCTGACATTCTTTGAACCATTAAAATTCGGTCTAAGTGTGTTCGGCCGAGCACTAATACACTACCCAACAAGAATTCTCATGCCTTTGTGGCTGTGTGTGGTGAAGAGATGAACTCAAGTGTATTATTTGGATACACCGTATTTTTTGGGGTATAACACGCACCTTCACTTTAAGAGGGAAGCTTCAGGAAAAAAAAAATTAATTTTAAATAAAGAACTGAAGCAAAATAAGGGTCAGTGCCCATCTGCAGACCCACAATTGCCAGGAACGCAGCCCCCACCATTGCCAGGAACGCAGCGCCCACCATTGCCAGGAATGCAGCGCCCACCATTGCCAGGAATGCAGCGCCCACCATTGCTAGAAATGCAGCGCCCACCATTGCTAGAATTGCAGTGCCCACCATTGCCAGGAATGTACCCACCATTGCCAGGAATGCAGCCCCACCATTGCTAGGAATGCAGCGCCCACCATTGCTAGGAATGCAGCGCCCACCATTGCTAGGAATGCAGCGCCCACCATTGCTAGGAATGCAGCGCCCACCATTGCTAGGAATGCAGTGCCCACCATTGCCAGGAATGCAGCCCCACCATTGCTAGAAATTCACTCACCATTGCCAGGAATGCACCCACCACTGCTAGAAATTCACTCACCATTGCCAGGAATGCAGCCCCACCATTGCACGGAATGCAGCCCCACCATTGCACGGAATGCAGCCCCACCATTGCCGGGAATGCAGCCCCACCATTGCCGGGAATGCAGCCCCACCATTGCCGGGAATGCAGCCCCACCATTGCCGGGAATGCAGGCCCACCATTGCCGGGAATGCACCCACTATTGCCGGGAATGCACCCACCATTGCCGGGAATGCAGCCCCACCATTGCCGGGAATGCACCCACCATTGCTGGGAATGCACCCACTATTGCCAGGAATGCAGCCCCACCATTTCCGGGAATGCACCCACTATTGCCAGGAATGCAGCCCCACCATTGCCGGGAATGCACCCACCATTGCCGAGAATGCAGCCCCACCATTGCCGGGAATGCACCCACCATTGCCGGGAATGCACCCACTATTGCCAGGAATGCAGCCCCACCATTGCCGGGAATGCACCCACTATTGCCAGGAATGCAGCCCCACCATTTCCGGGAATGCACCCACTATTGCCGGGAATTCAGCCACCATTGCCAGGAATGCAGCCACCATTGCCAGGAATTCACCCCCAATTGCTAGGAATGCAGCCACCATTGCCAGGAATTCACCCACCATTGCCAGGAATGCAGCCACCATTGCCAGGAATTCACTCACCATTGCCAGGAATGCAGCCACCATTGCCAGGAATTCACTCACCATTGCCAGGAATGCAGCCCCACAATTGCAATTGCCAGGAATGCAGCCACCATTACCATCAGTGCAGCCATGGAGGAGGCAGGACGAGCGCCAAAGACATCCTACGGGAGAATTTCCTGTTTACACAATGGCCACTTTAAGAGAAAGTCCCGCCTCCTCTGATGGACAGAACAGTCGTCCAATGGCAGAGATGGGACTTCCTATTACAGCTGCCATGTACACAGGAAATTCTCAGCCTGTGTGCACGGCACTCGTCCTGCCTCCTCCCTCCAAGGCAGCTGGACTATATATCTTTTGTCACCCCGGAGCTGGGAGTTTGCCGGGGGCCACAAAAGATGTATATGTTTAAATAACCAGGCGGGCCGTTCAAAACCGGACCGCGGGCCGCGATTGGCCCGCGGGCCGGACTTTGGACATGCCTGGTATAAAACATTTTAGTCCAAGCACATTCACATGTGCGTTATAAAAGATTTTTGAAGAAACCAACATCTCGGTGTATAACATGTATGTTTAACAGTATTTAGCCTTTTTTAGGGCTAAACAGGCATGTTTAAAACCATAACATACACATCCCCAACTCAGGAACTTACAAAGTTTGACTTTGCTAAAGTGAAGGCCATATGAGACATTAGTATCTCCAAACTGTGTTGATCTTGCCTTCATCAGATGGTGTGATCTTACCCCTCTAAAAGCCACATTTTGAAGATGCACACAAATTGGGACTCCAAATTTTCGATTTCCCTCATGATCCCATGCCTAAAATGTGTGTCTTTTCCCTACATCTATTTTGCTAAAGCCTCCAAAACACAGTGTGTCTCCCATCATGGGATATCAATGAATGTGTTTTGTGGGTGCAACCCCTTCCTCCAAACTAAAGTAGGTGAGCGGAAGGGGTTACACCCCCGAAACACGTCCATTGATCCCCCATGATGGGAGCTAGCACATGTTGACACACTGGGGCTTATTTCAGAAAGGCCAATCCACTTTGCCCTACAAGTGCACTTGCAATTCAAATGTAGAGTAAAGTGGTTTTGCCTTTTTGAAATAAGCCCCAGTGTGTCAACATGTGCTAGCTCCCATCATGGGGGATCAATGGACGTGTTTCAGGGGTGTAACCCCTTCCTCTCACCTACTTTAGTTTGGATGAAGGGGTTGCACCCACAGAACGCATACATTAATATCCCATGATGGGAGATCACACATGTTGACACACTTGGCTTTGCAATTCATTTAAAACTGTATAAACATGTACAACAACAACTATAAAATGTTATTTTTGTTTAGATTTTCCCTAAAATATCTTTGATGCTGCTCAGTCTTTTTTGAACATCATGAATGTTTTATTTCATTTGTTCCAAATCACGATTGCAAACCATGATCTCACTGATCAGGATTTGTGCACTTGCACTGCTGAAGTGATTTTCTTCTTCTACAACATCCACATCACCTAAAAATAAAAAACACACCATATATTATAAATATGCAGGGATCCATCTATAACCTGAAGCTGTGGTCTCAGACACTGACCTGTGGTCGACACCTTTTCTACAACTTCACCCAGTACTTCCTGCACATCAGCATCAACATGTTCAGGGTGTGTGATGAGTTGTCTTTCTTCAGTAGGTGCGGGGTTACTGGTGTCCGCAGACACCCCAGATGTCCCTTTTTCTCCCCTATGTGAATACAAAAAAGGTATAATTAGCAGACAGATATGTTAGGCTAGAAATAGTAATATGAAAAGTTGCTTGGAAGCGTCTTCCAATTGTCTGTTTTGGCAGAGTTCCAAGCTGAATACATGATTTTTTTTCCCTTTTAAAAGTTGGAATACTTACCTGTTTTGTGCAAGTTTCACACATGGAGAGACCCCTAATATCCACTGGAGCACCTGTGTGGGAAACCATAACAAGAGTGTTATGGTGTCCCACACTAGTGCTCCTTCGTCCAGATGCATAAACAGCTGCTGAGTGTCCTCTCCTGACACTGAATAAAGTTGACATTTCATTATGGTTTCAAACACATCTAGACAACAATCTAATGAACTTATTTTAATCAAAATAGACCTGAAAAAATGTAGTTTAACCTGCATCTCCCAAAAAGGATGTACCGTATATACTCGAGTATAAGCCGAGATTTTCAGCCTCTTTTTTGAGGCTGAAAGTGCCCCCTCGGCTTATACTCGAGTCACCGCTGTCTGACTGCTCGATCAGCGTATCGAGCAGACAGACGGCGGACATTAAAATTCAAAAGCCGCGCCTCCTTCTCCGCCTCCGCCTGTGATAGGCGGAACACTGAATTTCCCAGCAGTCAGTGTTCCGCCTATCACGGACATCCGTTCATTCTCATACTACGGACGAGTATGAGAGGATGTCCGTGATAGGCGGAACACAGGCTGCTGGGAAATTGAGTGTTCCGCCTATCACAGGCGGAGGACGGAGGCGCGGCTTTTGAATTGTAGAATGGCCGCCGAGAAGAGCGGCGATCCTGGAGCGGCGATCCATCGGCACGACACGGGACGGAGGAGGCACGGGACGGAGGAGGCACGGGACAGAGGAGGCACGGGACAGAGGAGGCACGGGACAGAGGAGGCTCGGGACGACGGCGGCTCGGGACGGAGGCTTGGGACACAGGTAGGCTGGACACACACACAAGGCTGCACGGACACACACACACACACACACACACACACACACACACACACACACACACACACACACACAGGGATGGATGGATGAATACACACACACACACACACACACACACACACACACACACACACACAGGGATGGATGGATGGATGAATACACACACACACACACACACACACACACACACACACACAGGGATGGATGGATGGATGGATACACACACAGGGATGGATGGATGGATGGATGGATGGACACACACACAGGGATGGACGGACACACACACAGGGATGGACGGACACACAGGGATGGACAGCCATGTCTCACCCTCGGCTTATACACGAGTCAATAAGTTTTCCAGTTTTTTGGGGGTAAATTGGGGGCCTCGGCTTATATTCGGGTCGGCCTATACTCGAGTATATACGGTATTAGTGGTGGAATTAATGATGTTTAATGTCCCACAAACGATTCCTGTGTCCACGAATGTCAAACTTGGCATTTTAGACTGTACAATGGTAAAGAAAAGAACATGGACCAGCATGAAAGAAATAATAATAATAGGAGCACACAACAAACACTTACTTTCCTCGTTGCTGCTATCAGCACACACCTGCCGTCTCTCCGTCATGTGCTCTCCCACTGAAAGAGAAAAGGCGATGAATACACTAGAATGATCTGTGAGTGGAGGACGTAAGATCGCTATTGCGCAAAGGGACATTCAAACAAAGGTACAATTGAAAATTGGGACATCAGTGGTTAGTGGCCTATACTGCTTATAGATTAAGGGCCATCTTGGGACAAGATTATGAGAGTTTAGCCTGACATTAGGGTTTGTCTTGTGTTGTGTCTTACAGATAAAATTGTGGATAAATATACTGCCCCAGACTTCCTCCCTGACTTTATCCAACAATATTGGGAGCTGCCATGTTTATGGCAAGCTAAATGCAGGGAGTATTCCAACAAAATCAAGAGGAGGGCAGCGATGGAGAAACTGTTGGAATTGGTGACGCCTATGTATCCCACAGCAGACATCAATTATTTGAAGACCAAAATTGGTAGCCTGCGGAGCACATATATTAGGAAGCACAAGAAGGTCCAGGATTCCCAGAGACCTGGAGCATCAGCAGATGACATATATGTCCTCAGATTGTGGTACTACAACAGCCTGCATTTTTTGTCAGACCAGATCGAATCAAGGCCATCGCTCTCAACACTTCCTTCCACATCAGCTGAAGCTCCTGAGGTCCATGCTGGGCCTTCGACACAGGAAGAAGATGTGGAGGAGCCCAGCTTGACCCAGGTATAGCATTGTTGAACATATGTGTGGACAAAAATTGAATGATGTTAACTAGATGTTATTGATTCCAAATTTCTGCTTTAGCAAAGTGGTTTACATATTAATAGGCAGTAGTGGCCAAATGATTGGGACAATAATCTTTTCTATAAGTTAACATTCAATTCAATTTGCAACAGTCATGAGCTCAAAATTGTGTGTGATTGATGAACAAAAACCTAAAACTATGTGCCGATTTCATACACAGGAACGTCTCAGTCAAAGCCAAGAGGAGGCCGTGGCAAGCAGTCAGACTGAATGCCAGGTTCCTCCCCTCCACCCTCCAACAAAAAGGGCCAGGAAGTCCAGAAACCTGGATGAGGCCACAGCTGCATTTCTCAGGCATGCAACATGTGTGATTAGCATGACCCTTGATTCCCAGGAGGCTTTTGGCTGCATGACAGGCAATGAATTAAAAGAGATGGAGGAGGACCAGCGCAGCATATGCAAATAAAATATCCTTCAGGTCCTGAACAAGGGGAAGAAGGGCCAAATCTCCCCTAAAATGCACATGCGAATTTGACTATCCTCCTCCACCACCTCCACCAGCACAACAGCCCCCCCACCCACCACAGTAGCAAGGCGGACCGTGGCCAATGCATCAACAACACCCCCAACAAGGCCACTGGGCTGGGGATTATCAGCACTATAATTTATAATTTTATTTTGGTTTAATTTTTTTATTTTATTTTGGTGCATAGAATGCATTTTTGATTTAATTTCTTTAATTTGTGTTGAAGGAAGAGTTGAGAGTGATGACCTGGGTTTGGTGTGGTCTGACCAAAAAAGCAGGCTGTTGTAAGACCACAGCCTCGGGACATATATGTCATCTGCTGCTGCTCCCGATCTCTCTGAGTCCAGGACCGTATTGTGCTCCCTATTAAATGGACTCCTCAGGTTACCAATTTTGAAATTCAAATAATTGATGTCAGAATAAAGTGCATGTCAGAAAAACATTTGAAAAAATGCATGTTTTCGGTCCATCTCTGCAGTACATGCTCTTTCTCAGCCACTATCGCCCCCTTCCTACCCAGGCCAATTTTCAGCTTTCAGCACTGTCACATTTTGAATGACAATTACGCGGTCATTCAACGCTGTACCCAAATGAAATCGTTTTTTTTTTTCCACACAAATAGAGCTTTCTTTTGGTGGTATTTAATCATCGGTTTTTTTTTTGTTTTTTTTTTAGGTTTTTCATTTTTGCTAAATAAATGAAAAAAAAAGCTGAACATTTAAAAAAAAAAATAATAATAACAAGTTGTTCTTTGTTTTTGTTATAACATTTTGCAAATAAATAATCCCTCTTCATACATTTGTATATATTAGTGTATATTATTTAGTCTGTTGGAAAGTTAGTGTCTCCAATCTATGGTATATACAGTATCTCACAAAAATGAGTACACCCCTCACATTTCTGTAACTATTTTATTATATCTTTCATGTGACAACACTGTAGCAAAGTGCAATTTCTTCAATGTAAAGTAGTGTGTATAGCTTGTATAACAGTGTAAATTTGCCATCCCCTCAAAATAACTCAACACAACCATTAATGTCTAAACTGCTGGCAACAAAAGTAAGTACACCTCTAAGTGAAAATGTCCAAATTGGGCCCAACATTTCAATATTTTGTGTGGTCGCCATTATATTCCAGCACTGCCTTAACTCTCTTGGGCATGGAGTTCACCAGAGGTTCACAGGTTGCCACTGGAGCCCTCTTCCACTCCTCCATGATGACATCACGGAGCTGGTGGATGTTAGAGACCTTGCACTCCTCCACCTTCCGTTTGAGGATGCCCCACAGATGCTCAATAGGGTTTAGGTCTGGAGACATGCTTGGCTAATTCATCATCACCTTTACCCTCAGCTTCTTTAGAAAGGCAGTGGTAACCTTGGAAGTGTGTTTGGGGTTCATTATCATGTTGGAATACTGCCCTGAGGCCCAGTCTCTGAAGGGCGGGGATCATGCTCTGCTTCAGTATGTTACAGTACATGTTGGCATTTGTAGTTTCCTCAATAAACTGTAGTTCCCTAGTGCCGGCAGCACTCATGAAGCCACAGACTATGACATCCCCACCACCCATGCTTAATTGTAGGCAAGACACACTTGTCTTTGTACTCCTCTCCTTGCCGCCCCACATGCTAGACACCATCAGAACCAAATAAGTTTATCTTGGTCTCATCAGACCACAGGACATTGTTCCAGTAATCTATGTCCTTAGTCTGCTTGTATTCAGCAAACTGTTTGAGGACTTTCTTGTGCATCACCTTTTAGAACAGGCTTCCTTCTGGGATGACAGCCATGCAGACCAATTTGATGCAGTGTGCGCCGTATGGTCTGAGCATTGACAGGCTCACCCCCCACCCCTTCAACCTCTGCAGCAATGCTGGCTGCACTCATACGTCTATTTCCGAAAGACAACCTCTGGATATGATGCTGAGCATGTGCACTCAACTTCTTTGGTCGACCATGGCGAGGCCTGTTCTGAGTGGAACCTGTCCTGTTAAACCACTATAAGGCCTTGACCACAGTGCTGCAGCTCAGTTTCAGGGTCTTGCCAATCTTCTTATAGCCTAGGTCATCTTTATGTAGAGCAAAAATTCTTTTTTTCAGATCCTCAGAGAGTTCTTTGCCATGAGGTGCCATGTTGAACTTCCAATGACCAGTATGAGAGATTGAGAGCGAGAACACAAAATTTAACACACCTGCTTCTCATTCACACCTGAGACCTTGTAACACCAAAAAGTCACATGACACCAGGGAGGGAAAATTTTGTTGCCAGTGGTTTAGACATTTAGATATTTAAAAGAATGTATTTGCAAATTATGGTGGAAAATAAGTATTTGGTCACCTACAAACAAGCAAGATTTCTGTCTCTCACAGACCTGTATCTTCTTATTTAAGAGGCTCCTCTGTCCTCCACTCATTAACTGTATTAAGGGCACCTGTTTGAGCTTGTTATCAGTATAAAAGACCCCTGTCCACAACCTCAAACAGTCACACTCCAAACTCCACTATGGTGAAGACCAAAGAGCTGTCGAAGGACACCAGAAACAAAATTGTAGACCTGCACCAGGCTGGGATGACTGAATCTGCAATAGGCAAGTAGCTTTGTTTGAAGAAATTAACTGTGGGAGCAATAATTAGAAAATGGAAGACATACAAGACAACTGATAATCTCCCTCGATCTGGGGCTCCACGCAAGATCTCACCCCCTGGGGTCAAAATGATCACAAGAATGGTGAGCAAAAATCCTAGAACCACACGGGGGGACCTAGTGAATGACCTGCAGGGATCTGGGACCAACATAACAAAGGCTACCATCAGTAACACACTACTCCACCAGGGACTCAGATCCTGCAGTGCCAGACGTGTCCCCCTGCTGTACATGTCTGGGGCCCGTCTGAGGTTTGCTAGAGAGCATTTGGATGATCCAGAAGAGGATTGGGAGAATGTCATATGGTCAGATGAAACCAAAGTAGAACTGTTTGGTAGAAACACAACTCGTTGTGTTTGGAGGAGAGACAATGCTGAGTTGCAACCAAAGAACACCATACATACTGTGAAGCATGGGGGTGGCAACATCATGCCTTGGGGCTGTTTCTCTGCAAAGGAAACAGGGCGACTGATCCGTGTACATGAAAGAAAGAATGGAGCCATGTATCGTGAGATTATGAGTGCAAACCTCCTCCCATCAGCAAGGGCATTGAAGGTAAAACGTGGCTGGGTCTTTCAGCATGACAATGGTCTCAAACACACCGCTCGGGCAAGGAAGGAATGGCTTTATAAGAAGCATTTCAAGGTCCTGGAGTGGCCTAGCCAGTCTCCAGATCTCAACCCCATAGAAAACCTTTGGAGGGAGTTGAAAGTCTGTGTTGCCCAGTGACAGCCCCAAAACATCAATGCTCAGAGGAGATATGCATGGAGGAATGGGCTAACATACCAGCAACAGTGTGTAACAACCTAGTGAAGACTTACAGAAAACATTTGACCTCTGTCATTGCCAACAAAGGATATATAACAAAGTATTGAGTAGAACTTTTGATATTGACCAAATACTTATTTTCCACCATAATTTGCAAATAAATTCTTTCAAAAATCAGACAATGTGATTGTCTGGATTTGTTTCCACATTTTGTCTCTCATATACCTATGATGATAATTACAGGCCTCACTCATCTTTTTAAGTGGGAGAACTTGCACAATTGGTGGCTGACTAAATACTCTTTTGCCCCACTGTATTTACAAAAATGTGAGGGGTGTACTCACTTTTCTGATATACGGTATATCTGAAAATTGATCAATCCAGATATACTGATGGCCTATCTCATTTATTGACCTGAAAATGCCAGGACAGTACAAATATCCCTCAAATGACCCCTTTTTGGAAAGTAGACAGTCAAAGGTATTTAGTACGAGACATGGTGAGTTTTTTGAAATTGTAATTTTTTGTCACAATTTTTGGGAAAATTAAGAAATTAAATGTAGCACCCTGGAGTTTAGACAGGGATGCTCCTCACCAATATTTGCCAGGAGTAGTCACCCTGTCACGGACCCAGCCAGTGGAGGTGACGTTGCAGAGCAGCCTTGTGTGCCAAGCCAGGGACCGAACAGGCCAGTGGGGTGATGCTTGAGAAGTATCTGTGAGTGCCAAGCTAGGGACCCAGCAGAGATGCTGGGGTGATGCTTGTGGAAGATACCACTGTGAAGATTGGAGGAGCTCAAGGGATTCCGTGGCAGTGAATCAGAGGGTCTAGTGAGAGAGTGGGCTAAAGAACCACAAGAAGAAGTTGTAATGGAGGTGAAAGAACTGTTACGCTTTGTGTTAGGAACTGTTAAAGACTGTTGCCATAGGAAACAGCATTCCTGCACATGCAGATGTGGCGTCTTGCTGGAGGCCTTTCCCTGTACGACTGTCCTCCTATTGAAGTCTCGGAGTCTGTTCTTTGAACTTGCAACTACTTAATGGTGTCCTGGCCCTAATACTCTTTCCCCAATAAAAGTTTGTAAAAGGAATAAACATCTCTTTTGCATTCAAGAAGTGTCTGGTGCCCAATAACTTTATCCACCTTGCAACCACTATGCCTCACAACCCACCATATATAGAAGGATGTCAGCTATCTCTGGCCCCAGAAGTTCTCATTAGACTGAAGGAGGTCAGAGACCTTGGTAGATCATTTTATTTTTATTTTTTTTAGTGTCACCAGTGCAATACAGTGTGATTATATAACTGGTGGGGCAGTGATCAGGGACACTGACTGGTGACAGTATGTAAAAAAAAAAAGTAGTAATTTTTTTTTCTTTATTTATATTTTTTTTTGCATAAAGTGACCAGAGCAACAGTTGCCATAGTAACGCTATATTACTTTGGGGAGGTAATCATGATTTCTTTTGCAAACTGATTGCTTAGAAAAGTGATTATCAGTGTTATAAACAACAATTTTTACTAAATTAAATTTTTTTATTCAGTGTTTACTATTGTGATTAGCTGTGATTGGCCACAGCTAATAGCATAGTACAGATGGGCTGTGGCTGGCCCTGTCTGTACCATGTAATCACTGTGACCAATCACAGAGATCAACACAAAGTACACAATGAATGATATGAATGGAAACCATCTATTGTGTACAGTTGTCATGTGATCTGCTGTGATTGGTCACATCAAACACATGGTACTAGCAGCGAGCCAGTACACTGATTTGTCATCAGCGGGTGACAGATCGTGCTGTGGCGTGACCTGTAGGGTGTGCGCGAGGCGCATTCTGGGAGGACGTTATATGATGTCCACCTTGAACTAGAGCGGAACTGGTTAAAATGCTGTAAGTACAAAAAATTGTCAAATCCAGTGTGTTCCTAACTTCCCGTAATAAGGTGGCAACACTACCCTCTGATGCATGGAAATCCCAAGCAGTGTTATCAGCCCTGCCTAATTTCTCCTTTGTTGGACTACAGAACACAGCAGAGATGAGAAGAACAGGGGAGTTCTGTAGTCCAGCAGGAACACTCAGGGGAAATATTGGCCTTACCTTGTTCCATGGCCATGTGCCATTACCTAGTGCCAGGGATGCTATCTGCAATGACATATAGTAAGCCAGCCCCACAAAGAAGAGTTGGAATCACAGCAGTCACAGCTACCAGGCCACTGTCCAGGGAGGCCTGGGCTGGTTTCTATGCCCCTCAATCTGGCCTGATCCAAAGTTACCATAAAGCAGCGTGGATGACCAGCCTTGCACAATCTGAGATTCAGCTCACTGGCGCACACTACTTTATTGTAAGTTTACAGAAAGGCAACAAGGTGGCTAGTAGAAGTGCCCAGCAAGAGCCAGGTACTAATCCAAAATTTGCATCAGTGCTTTCACCTCACTACCTTCACCACTGACCATAGGTGTCTGTATGTCTCCCCCAACCATAACATAAGCATGCACACTTGAGCAACCCAAATGTTCGTGTTTATGCTGGACTGAAATACAACCAACCACTGACATCTGTAGACTGCTGGCCATTCAGGCACAAAAATCCTAACATATCTGAAAGATCTGAACATATCCAATCCACAGATGCCCTGGGCTAGCTTTACTCCAGATGTCCGACCTAGAGAAGCGTACAACCCCTTGAATTCTGCACAGTCATCTCAGTGACTGGTGATTTCATGGCATTACCTTGCAGCAGCAGACGAGGAGGGGGTTAGGCACAGGAGCCCTGGGGAAGGGGTGTCTGTGCAAAGGGGAGGAGAAGGGTGCTGAGAATTTAGAGTGACACAAAACACGTGTCTGCACCATTGCTGGTAGCAGGTGCAGGGAGGAGCGAGGGAAAGACACTGCTGTGGAGGGGAGGTTGCTGAGTCTGTATAAGGTGAAGGAGGGGGAGAATGTCACATCATGGGGACCTGATCATGAAGTCCAGCATCCCTGGCAGCATCAGGTGACACATCACAGGTGAGTCAGTGGGAAGTGCTGGAACAGCTCCAACCTAACCGCCTGATGTTGTCTGCAAAGTGCAGAAACTTTGTTTAGGCTGCTAACCAGAAAAGATGTCTGGATTGTACTGACCATGTCACTGCCTGCGTTTACCAGGCTGCTTTGAATACTTGATTGTCTGCTGTGGTTTAAAAGCTGGTGAGTTTTCATTTTTTTTTTTGTGTGTTATCAGCTTTACTTCTAGTCTTTTTTTTGGCAATATGCAAATATATTCCAAGCTCAAATGAAAATGTATTTGATGCAATTGATGATTTATTTATGCACATGGAAACTAAAATGTATTTCTTTTTTCTTGGTGTTTTATGTGTTAAAATGATTTAAAGCTTTATAATTGTTTATTTGAAATGCGGTTTTACAGTTTTTTGTTTTCTGAATTAATGTCACATTTTTATGTTATTTTTCTCCAGAATAGTTTGTGGTTTACATGGGTGCAGAGGTTTATAAATTATCATTGGGAGTTAAAGAATGTTAATTTAAAGTCAATCTGCGCTTTGACTATGTGGGCTAAATCAACAGGTTCACTATAAGGCCTGTTTACATGAATGCCAGGGTGGTAAAAATTGGTGGTCAAGCCACAGTCACTGCAACTGCCCAGCTGCAAGCTAGTATGGCTGCAGTGTGACAAAATGATGACACAGATCACTCTCGACTGGCAGTACTGCCACCAAAGGCGACTCATGTAGATAAATAGTGGCGCAACTGCGTGTAATGCGCCTGGGCTTTAAAACAGGAATCCAGGAGGCAACATATCCACTGCAGATCACTTTTCAGAGAGGCGACAATGACAGCCGCAACGGTAAACAAGCTCTTAGGCAGAATCACAGCCACTATTATTTACCTAATTGGTTCAGCGCTGTCACATGGATTGTAGCATGGAGTACTTCCTTTTGCTATATGTGTAGATCCATCCAGCTGCGTGTATTCACATACAGCCATATCCTGTAATGCATTTGTATACAATACCTTGGCTCCTGGGCACCTAAATATTTTACAATATTTGCCCATGTGTATGAGCCCTAAATTTATGCTGCTGGATATAAGGGTATTAAAGTAAACCTGTCTCTACAATGAAGCTTTGATTGGTGAAACGCGTCAGTAGGTGGTCTCTGGATGGGGAGTAAGGCCAAGGTCTTTGCTGGAAAAAATACTTTAATGTTGGATACGTCATCAGTGTGTGACGGTCTCGTCTTTTCTTTAAACCTGTTGCTTTGCTGTGAATGCTGAATGAACAAAGGCTGGGATGCAGAGGGGCCACTCCTTAAGTGACGTCAGCATGGGTTTGATTTGAGGCTATGGTCTGCTAGCAGCAGTGGTGTAAGTTAGATTTTTTTTTTACCCTAGGCTCACCAGAATTGTTCCAGTTCCACCTCCTTGTGTTATGTAATAATTTTAGTAAAAAGTAAAGCCACAGTCCACAATGGAGATAGTTGCACTCTGGTAACTATATGGGTCACCAAGTAATAGAAAGAACAGATGGTTTTATGTTTTTTGAACTATAGCGAGTCTTCTGACACTTCATCATCCTATGCACCTCTTGCCTGTCATCCATGATGGCACTGGTCCACAAGGGTCAATATGGTTGGATTTATAGAGCTGGCAGAGTGATGGATGACAGTGGGTTGCAGCTGCTGGTGCAGGTGACACATTGTGGGCATCTTTCAGAGCAGTGTGACTTTGCTGAGTGATAGTGTGTTGCTTGGTGGTCTTAACTGTATTACTGCCATTCCTCTGGCACCCCTGGGGGCCCTGCTAACCCCTATCATTTGTCCCATGAAGGTGTCACTGTGGGAATGCAGAACCATGTGCTTCCCGCCCCCGGTCTCCTCTCTGAGACCACAGCAGCCTCACTCACAAACACATTGTAGCACAAGAGGGAGGTTGCACAGAATAACATGACAACAATGTACACAGCTCCCCAAAAACAGTGTGGGAAGCCTGGTGAATCAGGCTGTTAGGAATTATACAAAATGCCAATTGTACATAAATGTAGTGGATTTATTTACACTTTTACTATGTTTCCTGGACAGCATCAACCATTCAAAGATCCATCGACTTGTGATCTGTAGTTGTCCCATAACCACTTGTTTACCAGAGCTGTTTTTGCATACATCTTAAAATACACATTTTAGGTCAGAAGATTAGGTAAAACCCCCGATTATTTATTTTCTGAAAACAGAGACCATGGAGAATAAGATGGTGGTAACTGAATTTTTTTATGCAACATTAATGCATATGTTTTTCAAAACATATTTTTAGGAAAAAAATACATCACTGTTAATTTTAATGCACACAAACACAACACACTACCAGATTTTTTGGTCAAATATGCCATACATGCAATAAAAATGCACACACTCGTGAAACAGTGACATACTTCGGTACCAAACATTGTCCATAGTTGATGATTTAAAAGCCTACATGTTAGCAGTTTGGAGATAACTGTGAATAATGGCCCTAGTATTATTGCTCTCATTCTGGCCTGTGTGACGATACCTAATAATATACATAACAAAATCGCTGTCCACCCTCTGCCCAACCCACCACACTCTTCCCAGTTCTACATGAAGGCAGCAGAGCAAATACATAGCTGGAGTAGGCTTATTTGGCTGCACTTCTCCTGTGGATCACAGGAGTGCAATTCATTCTGCACTCCCGTGACCTGTTTTCAGCAGACAGTGGACTGTCAGAGAGCCAATCCAGGTGGGGCAAGTACACGAACATATGGTCGGAATCAGCCAACAACCCTCGACCGTCACTGCTGCTGAGAGGCTGAGCCATCCACTCCCGCCCCCTCCACTGCCCAGCGCTCTAGTGAGTCACCAGCTCTCTGCTCATGGAGCTCTGAGAACCGAGCAATCAGCGGTGTTTAATCGCTTGGTCCCCAGTCTTAGAGCCCGCAGGGTAAGTATGATTCTTTAAAAACAAAACAAAAAAAAACATACTTCTCTTTTAAGCATGTTCCTGTAAACTGTTCGAGCAAAGCACATGGCTGTAAAGAAGCAACTGAATACTTACCTCCCAAGTCACCCATGCCACTAAACGCTGCTTTTTCGCTAAGATATGGTCCCCTGAAGCCTGCTAGGATGTGCACCCCAAAGCTCAAACACACATTAATGTGTGTCTCTCTCTCTCTCTCTCTCTCTCTCTCTCTCTCTCTCTCTCTCTCTCTCTATATATATATATATATATATATATATATATATACTGTATATGACCCTAGCACATTGATCTCCCTGCCGGCACAGTGAAAAAGAAATGAGTAAGTATCTTATGGCAGAGTTGGTAAGAGGGAGATCTTTCCCACCTCCCCACTGCTACACAGAGCGATAATGCTAATGCGCACTAGGTGATTAGGGTGTGCCCAGGCACATCTGGAACACCCTGCGCGCACACCTATGCTTCTAGGATGGTCAATCTCCATGGTCAATTGCAGCTCTCACTGGTTTTTCATGGTTGGAGGGCCACCCGTGGCTCGTAGTTTATTCAGCAGCTCAGCAAATTAAAAAACAAACAAATCTTCAGTTTTTAACCATTGATTTTTTTTTACTCAATGTTATGCTTTTTTTACTTATCTTTTTCTAATGTCTTCTGGCTGATCATGTGACATGCTGGGTAATCTTGGATCTTCTTAGAAAGCATATGATCAATATATCGTTAGCACAGTATGCACTGCTCAAGGGGGCGGAACCATGACCCCATGGTCTTTTGTATTTTGGGCTTGTCTAGTCTGGTCTTGTCTAGTCTTTTGGGTATACTGGTACTGGGCATCAATCAACCCTGAGGACTGAGGACATCCTATGGTGAAGAGAAGGCACTGCGGGGGAGAACTCTGAACTGAAGATGAGTTTTGCTAATAGGGCAGTTTAAGGCTGCGTTCACACTGAATTCAGTTGTGGCTCCCAGTAGGGGTCCTGTTCTCCATTTCAGGGGTGAACCAGGCCCAGATTTGGACCTGAAATGGAGCCAAGACCTTTGTGCAATCTGCCCCGCAGCCGCCCTGGAGATGTGTGAACCGACTCCACTGAGAGTGGGTCACAGTCTCCTGTTATGTGAATTGTTTGCAAAGAAACCCACATCAAATTAATAAGTGTGAACCCAGCCTAAAAAAAAAAAGGCAGACAAAACGAAACTTCCAGAAGGACCGTTAAAAAAAAAATTGGTGTAATAGTTCCTGGTCCATGCAGCTGCTTTTTTTCACTCCCGTTCACAGAAAAAATGGAATTTGACATGCCTGGTACTTCCGGTGATGTGTCAAATACTGCCCCCCATCGGGTAGTGTCCGCCCTGTACTGCGCTTGCTATGTACAGAGGACAAGGAGACACCGAAGGTCTCCAAAGATGAACGGCGCCTGCACCGTGAGTCCAGGTTCAAGCCCCACCATCCAAGTGGACATAGAGTTAGAATAAAAAATAGCCGAGCGAAGCAAGGCCATGCCCGAAGCGTGGCGAGCAAAGTGAGCCCACGAGGGGCCCTGATACTATGTGCTACTGTATGTCCACTTGGATGGTGGGGCTTGCACCTGGACTCAGTGCGCAGGCACCGTTCTTCTTCTGAGACTTTCGGAGTCTCCTTGTCCTCCGTACTGCGCAAGCGCTGCGCCTGCACAGTACGGGGCGGACACTATCCGATGGCCGGACAGTTTTTGACAGAACACTGGGTATGGGGACCATGTGACACACTGCTGTTCTCCCCATGTGACAGCACTGATATTTGGTGACTGGCCACTCAGGTACCCGGTGCAATTTAACATGGGCAGTTAGAGAGTTCTTATTCTGTTTATTTGTTTTTCAAAAGTCACATTTCTTGTGTTGTATCTTGGATCGAGGTTATCTTTGCAGCAATCGTTGAAATCTTGCAAAGTGGCACAGACAAGGTCTTTTCTGTGTGCTGTACTTAGAGCCCACACACTTAGCACACTGAGCTTACAAGTAGGGTGATTAAACAGATACTGTTTTTTTGATCACGGCAAGCCCAGGAGTCTGTGAAGTGAAGAGGCCCTTTCGGCCGCCTGTGTAGGGAGACTTTGATGTACCTGTGAAGCTCACAGACTTGCTTTAGTGTACATGTATTTGATCAACTCGCAGCTATGGATTTATTCAAGGTCTGCTGGAAGGCTGGAAGTGGTGTAGGCGTAGCAGACGTAGCAACCTCTGTCGGGCCCATGGCCCAAGGGGGCCCAGTTTTGGCCCTAATTCAAGGATGGCTGCCTCTTTCCGCCTCCAAAACAAAAGAACCAGCATGAAGAAGAGCTGTACGATTATGGATAAAATGAGAATCGCGATTTTTTTGCTTAAAACAAAGATCACAATTCTCAACGTAACATCATCTTTGACATTATACAAAAAAAATTGGGCTAACTTTACTGTTTAGTTTTTTTTTTAATTCATTAAAGTGTAATTTTTCTTTAAAAAAATTGTATTTGAAAGACCACTGCACAAATACAGTGTGACATAAAATAAAACAACATTTTATTCTCTAGGGTCTCTGGTAAAATAAAAAATATATATGTTTGGGGGTTCTAAGAAATTTTCTAGCAAAAATGACTCATTTTAACTTGTAAGCAACAGGTGTCAAAAAAAGGCTTAGTTTTTAAAGAGGAACTGTAGTCTGCTCACATAATTTGTAATAAAAATATCTTTGCCATTCTGAAGCTTCCCCCCAACCACTTTGCATATTCTATATATACTGTGATTCTGTATGCTGCAGAAATCTCCCTCCACTGAATCTGGCTGCATCCGCTTCAGCTGTGGGCAGCTGAAGCTGTTGCCTGTTCACTTCCTCGATTTGCACACAGAGGCACAACTCCAGCTCCACAGCTCTCATTGGCCCTCTTATGACTTATCACTCATCTCCCCTCCCTTCCTGGTGAACTCTCACGAGAGTGAGAAAGAGAGAGATGTGCATGATGTCATAAGCCTAGGCTAATGACCAGACAAGAAACAGAAAGTGGGCTGTATAAGGTATTTACTGGCAGAACAAAAATGTTTTACCATCCAAAGTTAAAGCAACAAGGGCAGAAAGAAGATTTAATAGATGGAAAGTTTAAAAAAATTACTGAAGTTCCGCTTTAAGTGGTCAAACTGACCTCATTTGCAGACCGATGTTCATCCCTTTGATCTAAAAGAACCAAATGGATTATTTTTATCTCTCTTCGCTGAGCAATGTTGTGAAACTTTGCCGGCTGCTCTTTTTTTTTTGACAGCTCTGAGCACAGAACGGCTCTGCACTTGTTACATGAATCATGGATGTGCTGGATTAAGATTGTGAGGGGGACTGAATCACGATTTTTTAAGGATTACTCGTGCAGATCTATCATGAAGTGTTTAAAGCTGAACTCTAGAGAAAGAAATGCTCTCTTGCTGTGGGACTCCCCCTGTACTGAAAAGATTAAATGCTCCTTCATGTCTATGGGCCACTAAAAGCTATTTTATTTACCTTATTCTCCACTCCCACAGGCCGTAAGGCTGGTGCCAGCAGCCTCTTCCCCCTGTGCTCTTCCAGACACATGTCCACTGGCATCATCATTCATGTCTAATGCAGAGCCCATAGCCCTGCATTTGGATGTGAGGATGCCAAGGGAAAGTCCACTGGCAGACCAAAATGAGCATTTAACCCCTGCAGTGTAGGATACAGTCCTGCTGTAAGGATGGATTTTTTCTTCCCCCGGAGATGGGGAAATCAAGTGTCACTAGAATTGTTCTTACTTATGAAAGATTTAGATTTGCCTTGTCTACTTGAGTTTCAGAGATCCCCTGAAGTCTGACCACAGTCAAATGTCAAAACTTGCACGCTGTCTTCCATCTGCTACAAGCAAAGTAGTGTCATATAACAGAGCCCAATAGCTAAAGCAGACGTTTAGGTTATAGAACACTCCACCTTTTATATGCTGTCTACCCCACTGCTGCCCATTGCATTGCATACAATTTAGCATGAATTGCAGTTTAAATAACTTTTTTCTTTGTTTTTCTTTATGGCTTGGATGACATCACTGTCTTATGGAAATCGGCCTCATTGTCAACCTTGCCCATTACACAGAGGAGCCGGGGCTTTGCGGTCACATGAGCATATAGAAAAGGGGGGAGGGGGAGGGTATGTAAATTGTGATTAATACTAAACTATATGCAGCACAATGGAGAAGTGGAGAGGCAGCTTTTAAAGTTGGGGTGTTGTAATTAAAAAACATATATGAGGCATATATGCCTGTCAGTGCCATTAACACACAGTTTTTGTTTTTATGAGCCCCCCACGTGACATAGTCTTATTACTTGAACCTGCCAGTTGATCTGTTATTTTTTCTTTTCCTGAATTGAAGTGACATAGCTCTTCGTTCTGCAGTGAAATTGCACAGCAGCGTTGTCGCCCTGCAGACAGGGTAGTTTAATGCCGTGTACACACGACCGGACTTTCCGGCAGACTAGGTCCAACGGTCTTCCCGACAGACTTTTAAGCAGCTTCTGAACGAACAGGCTTGGCCACACTCGAACGGACTAAGTTTCGTTTTGAACATGATGACATAAGATGGGACTAAAAAGGGAAGTTCAATAGCCAGTAGCCAATAACTTCCCTTGCGTCGTATTTGGTCTGTCGGACCAGCATACAGCATACATATGGTTTTCCTGATAGGAATTGAGTCCGTCGAACAGATTTGAAACATGTTCTATTTCTAGGTCCATCGTTTGTTTGTTTTTTATGAAAAACGATCGGATTAGCCCACACACGATCGAATTGTCCAACGGACTGATTCCGTCGGATCTAGTCTGCCGGAAGGTCCGGTCGTGTGTACACGGCATTAGATGAACATGTCATTTAATTAAAGCATATATAAACCTAAAAATAATAATGTAATATTGTCTTTTTATCCTTTTATTTTATCAGTAACACACTTCCTGTCCTAAGGTGACCATGTTGTATTGTATTTATAGAGGAGCAGCATTGTCATCTTAGGCTGGTCATCAAATTGTGGACTACAAAAGCCTTCTCCTCTCCTTATCTGTTACACAGAGGGGAAGGGTTGTGTTTTTTTTGTTTTTGTTTTTTACAGAAGATATCTGGGAAAGCTGATAGCATTGTGTGATATTTTAAATGTTTGTTAACCCCAAAAAAATAATCAAAAACAGATCCTGTTCCCTTAAAGGGGTTGTAAAGGTTCAGTTTAAAAAACAAAAACAAACAAACATGTCATACTTAACTCTGCTGTGCAGTTGGTTATGGACAGAGTAGCCCCAATCCTCCCCTTCTGGGGTCCCTCCAGCGCTCCTGGCTCCTCCTCTTCTCAAGTGCCCTGCCGGAGAAGCTCTCTCCTTTGTGGACACCCATGCGAGCGCCCCGCCCCCTGACACAAGCGTCATTGGATTTGATTGACAGCAGTGAGAGCCAATGGCTGCGCTGCTATCAATCTATCCAATCAGGACACGAGACACCAGCTAGAGCTGGTGTGCTCGTCCACGGGGAGAAGAAAACTGGGTTCAGGTAAGTAAAATGGGGGCACTTGGGGGCTGCAGCACTACAGAAAGTTTTTCACCTTAATGCATAGAATGCATTAAGGTGAAAAACCACAAGGATTTAAAACTCCTTTAAAGCATGTTATACAACACAGTCATTTGGCCCCTTGTAACACCTAAAAACCAGTCTGATCCTGTTTGACTATACCCTCCCCTCTGTAAACTGACCACAGTATATCATCGCTGCTGAGCCCTGACACCGCGGTCAGTTTACGTGCCTCCATCATCCGCAGCCCTGCTCTGTCCTCTCCTGTCAGTAGATTCAAACAAGCAAGACGCCGCTCCAGGTGAGCAATCACTACATTCCGGATGCTCTGGGTGCAAGCCATGGCTTGCCACCGATGATCGATGGGAAGAAAAGATTAGCTGCACACCACACCACCTGAAGAAGCACTGAGGTCAGTGTGAAACGCACGTGTCACCTCCTGGGTCCCGACACTCTGTCTTTGTTGGCTGTCATTTTCTGTTTTTGAAATAAAATCGTTGGAACGTTCCTGTGGTGTGCAGCCGTTCTTTTCTTCCTGCTCGTGTCAGTGCCCGCTCCCTCCGCTCCTGCTGCTCTCATATCTAATATAAAACCTACCCATCCCCTCTGTAAAATAACAATCAGTGCCCCTGTGCCTGTGTTATATAAAAAATATGCTGATTGGTACCTATATCACAGCGTCTCCCGGCGATCACGTGACTCCACAGCTCTCTCCTCTCTTCTCCTCCACGGGATGACATCAGCGGAAGTGCTAGGTCCCGCCCGCTGGAGTTGTCACCCCCCCCTGCCTTTCATCCTGGCAGAATCTTAAAGGGACTTAAAAGTACTCCTAAGCAGATTGATCTGCAGGCAAAGGATGTTACCAGTTTTGACAGCTTCCCTTGAAGTTAATAAGCAAATATACAAAAGTTGTGTATTCTTACTTGAATCTTGGTGTGCAGGGCCACTGTAATGCCCCGTACACACGATCGGACATTGATTGGACATTCCGACAAAAAAATCCATGGATTTTTTCCCACGGATGTTGGCTCAAACTTGTCTGTTCTTGTCAAGAACACGGTCACGTACAACACGTACGACCAGCCAAGAAAAATTAACTTCAATAGCCAGTGCGGCTCTTCTGCTTGATTCCGAGCATGCGTGGAACTTTGTGCGTTGGAATTGTGTACACACGATCGGAATTTCCAACAATGGATTTTGTTGTCGGAAAATTTGAGATTCAGATCTCAAATTTTGTGTGTCGGAAATTCCGATGGAAAAAGAGCTTACACACTGTGAAAATTTCCAACAAAAAGCTCCCATCGATAATTTTCCGTTGGAAAATCTGACTGTGTGTACGGGGCATTATAAATCACATGCAGCCTACCTGACAGGGCCCCCTTGGACCTCACCCTCGGCCTCATTTCTGGCCCCGCCCTTGACCCAGTTCCACCAGCTACGGATGTTTTCTTGGGACCAAGAGCTGTTTTTCAGCAGCTCAGTCTTTGTGCTGAGCGTAGCGGAGAACTTACGTGAAATCAGTCTGCCAGGGAACTACAACATTCAGCACACAATTATGTAGTTGCGCCCTGAAAAAGAAAAAAAGTATTTTCTCTGCTCTCACTCCACTAAGCAAGTAGGAAG
The DNA here is from genome assembly GCF_037356315.1 of Lithobates pipiens. Taxonomy (NCBI): domain Eukaryota; kingdom Metazoa; phylum Chordata; class Amphibia; order Anura; family Ranidae; genus Lithobates; species Lithobates pipiens. The sequence continues at coordinate 508,022,779 of NW_027507903.1, read as the reverse complement.
GGGGTGTAGTTTAAACCACTTAAGAACCGAGCCTCTTTCTGAGATTTGTTGTTTCAAGTTAAAGACTGTTTTTTTTACTAGAAAATTACGTAGAACCCTCAAACATTATAATTTTTTTTCTAACACCCTAGAGAATAAAATGGTGGTCATTGCAATACTTTCTGTCACACCGTATTTGCGCAGCAGTCTTACAATTGCACTTTTTTGGGAAAAAATACACTTTTTCTAATTAAAAAATAAGACAATGGTAGAGTTAGCTCAATTTATTTTTTATATTGTGAAAGATAATGTTACGCCGAGTAAATTGATACCCAACATGTCATGCTTCAAAATTGCCCCTGCTCGTGGAATGGCGACAAACTTTTACCCTTAAAAATATTCATAGGTAATGTTTAATAAATTCTACAGGTTGCAAAAAAAAAATTGTGTCACTTTTATTCATATTACAGGGAATGTAAATATCCCTTAATAGAAAAAAAACATGACAGGACCTCTTAAATATGAGATCTGGAGTCAAAGAGACCTCAGATCTCATATTTACACAAAAATGCAATAAAAACAATAAAATAATAATTTGTCATTCGAAAAAAATAATGGCCCTTTAAGAGCTATGAGCAGAAGTGATGTTTTGACATTGCTTCCGCCCTACAATGGTATGGAGACGAGTGGGGACCATCTTCCCCTCATTCGTCTGCATACCCAGCAAGGACAAAGATCCGATCTCACCGGAGGGGGTGCTCCTCTCTAATAAAAGTGATCTCACAGCGAATCTGCTGCAGAGACCACTATTATCGGAAAGTGGACCGCCAGCCAAAGAAGATAATACCAGGGTTATGGCAGCAGCTTGCGGCCCCCCCACCCCAAAGCACCTTGTCCCCATGTTGATGAGGACAAGGGCCTCTTCCCGGAATAAGGGGGCCCCCGGATACAATGTACCCCTACCCATTCACCTGTGAAAAAAAGTAAAAAAAAACACAACACACAAGGGTTAAAATAGTTTATTGCACAGCTCTGGGGGTCTTCTGTCCGTCTTCGGGGGTCTTCTCGCCAGACTCCTCCGCTATCTTCTGCTAGCTCTTTTACTAGCGGAGGAGCCCGGCTTTCTTCTTCGCCGCCGCCCTCTTCTTCCGACTTTGGGGGTCTTGTCCCCCTCTTCAGGGGTCTTTTCCCCCTCTTCAGTTCTTCTTGCCGGGCCACCGTGCCTTCTTCTAGCTCTTTTCCAAGCGGTGGCCCGGTCTTCTGTCGCCGCTGTCGCCGCCTTCTGTTCTTCTGTTCTTCTCTTCAGATGTTGCCTTGTCGCTGTCTCTGCTCACAATGACAGGGACGCGGCGCAGCGACTTATATAGGGACATCACCGGATGATGTCCCCGCCCATTATGATGTCACAGTCCCAGCATCCTCTGGATGCTGGGACTGTGGCAGGAAAAGTCTCCGGGCAGGAAAAGTCCGTTCATTTCAAAAGTACGGTGGACTGGCACACACACGGCCGGATTGTCCGCTGAAATGCAAGTCCGGCGGACAGATTGGAGTGCAAAAATACTTTCTTTTTCCACCGGATTGTTTGATCGTGTGTACGAGGCATAAGTGTAAATCGCTCCTGATCCATACACTCGAAACGCACGCACTTGTGATCCCTGATCCCTGCATCTTGAGCGTAACACACTCCTGATCCCTGCATTTTGAGTGCAACACACTTCTGAGCCCTGTATCTTGAGCGTTATGCACTCCTGATACCTGATCCCTGCATTCTGAGCACAACGCACTCCTTAACCCTGCATGCTGGATGTAACTTACTACTGAATCCTGCATTCTGAGCGTAACGCACTCCTAAACACTGCACTCTCTTGTAATACTTTTTTCTATCCACTGTGTTTGGCATCTACTTTGGGGTTAACAATGTATCATCACCTGCAGTAGATCACAAAGGCAGTGCAGTTTGAACACTATGCAGGAAACATACATGGAACATTCCTTTCTGGCATCACATTCTGGTGTGAACTAGCCCTAACAGGACACTGTGCCCGGTGATCTTTGACTTCATCATTGTTGTTCAAGTAGATCTTCATCTCTCTAAGGTTGCCTACCCTTGCTTTATCCCATTGTTTTGCAAATCTATGTACACTACAAACTGTATGATTGAATCGGTTCTGCTATCGCTACCTGATAGCTTATTATTCTAAATAGGAGACCTTCATTTTGTTTGCAAATATTAAAGATTCTAACTACCAGCAAGAATGAGTCCTTACATTTAAAGAGCACCTGTCTTTTCAGATCCATCATGGCAGCACCTGTTAGCGGGTAACCACTCACCTGCATAAAATGTTTTCCAAGGAGGATCAAAAGAGAAAAGACCTCCCATGGAAAGAAAGAATGCTATTATGGCTGTAGTGTGCAATTATGGGAGAGTAATAATAACATTTAACTCATTTTTATTTGGTATCAAAACTACAACAATTTAAAAATCACTCAGCAATTATGAGCTATATTGAGCTGGTCTTGCTGAATATCAAAAAGTGGCATACCAAAAATGCATCAAAGCATATGGTGCACCAGACAAACAAATACACAGACAAAAACAGACAATAGACACACAAATAACAAAGATGGACCGGGCGCCTGAATAACCAGAGATGCATTAAAACCCTGCGATCAAATCGCCAATAGTATAAAATAAATAATAAAATTGCTAAATATAGAGGGAAACAATGCAGGCGTGGCCCCCAAGGGTGTGGAAAATCTAAAGAAATAACATTTCCATACAATAAAGTGCCTGTCTGACTAATATCCGGGTATTACATATAGTCTCCAAGTTCAGCTGGCAATTAATTCCTCCTTTGTTGTCCTGAATGGATGAAACAAATGTAGCTGCATGCGCATGTAAGAAACATATCATCAAAATGAACAGTTCCTGGAAATAATTTTGCAGCTCAAACAAAGCCTGAACTTCAATGGAAGACTAAATTCATATATGGAGCGGTTAGTAGTAAGGTGCCTGCTGACAGCTGCCAGTTAATATGTCACTATATCCACTCACCTGCTGCCGCCATGTCCCTCGCCCCCCTTTTGTGTCACTGCCGCATCACCAGCCATCCCATTAAAGTGAATGGGACTGTCGGTGAGTCAACAGCGGGTCAGAGCAAGAGCTGCTGCGGGACGGAGATGACAGTTGCTCTATAAATAATTACCGTATATACTCGAGTACTAGCCGAGATTTTCAGCCTCTTTTTTGAGGCTGAAAGTGCCCCCTCGGCTTATACTCGAGTCACCGCTGTCTGACTGCTCGATCAGCGTATCGAGCAGACAGACGGCGGACATTAAAATTCAAAAGCCGCGCCTCCTTCTCCGCCTCCGCCTGTGATAGGCGGAACACTGAATTTCCCAGCAGTCAGTGTTCCGCCTATCACGGACATCCGCTCATTCTCATACTACGGACGAGTATGAGAGGATGTCCGTGATAGGCGGAACACAGGCTGCTGGGAAATTGAGTGTTCCGCCTATCACAGGCGGAGGCGGAATTTTGAATTGTAGAATGGCCGCCGAGAAGAGCGGCGATCCATCGGCACGGCACGGGACGGAGGAGGCACGGGACGGAGGAGGCACGGCACGGGACGGAGGAGGCACGGGACGGAGGAGGCACGGCACGGGACGGAGGAGGCACGGCACGGGACGGAGGAGGCACGGGACGGAGGAGGCACGGCACGGGACGGAGGAGGCTCGGGACGACGGCGGCTCGGGACGGAGGCTTGGGACACAGGTAGGCTGGACACACACACAAGGCTGCACGGACACACACACACACACACACACACACACACACACACACACACACACAGGGATGGATGGATGGATGGATACACACACACACACACACACACACACACACAGGGATGGATGGATGGATGGATACACACACACACACACACACACACACACACACAGGGATGGATGGATGGATGAATACACACACACACACACACACACAGGGATGGATGGATGGATGGATACACACACAGGGATGGATGGACGGACACACACACAGGGATGGATGGATGGATGGATGGACACACACACAGGGATGGATGGACGGACACACACACAGGGATGGACGGACACACAGGGATGGACAGCCATGTCTCACCCTCGGCTTATACACGAGTCAATAAGTTTTCCAGTTTTTTGGGGGTAAATTGGGGGCCTCGGCTTATATTCGGGTCGGCCTATACTCGAGTATATACGGTATGATTTTTTTACTAGTGATTTAAATCATGATTTAAATCGACTTGATTTAAATCAAATCCACCCTGGGCAGAACCACGCTATGTTTTTAGGTGCCCAGAAAATGAATGGCATCTGAAATGCGTGTTGTGCGATTTGTCATTTTAGCAGAGCGTTTTGAAATTGTAGGCAGAATCGTGTTGGTGTAAATGCGGTCTTAGTGCTGGTTTTTGGGTGATTAGCTCGAGGACGGACTGTTCTCAGAGAGAAATTTCTCTCTCTTTATCCAGCTTTACGATAGTAACTATCTACGACAGTAGTGGCGCCTGCACCTCTTCTTTTTTTCACTATACAGAATTAACTGTATATAGCACAACAGGCTGTGTAGCGCTTTATGATAAAAATGGAGACAGTACAATTACAATACAATTCTAGACAAGAGGGTTAGGAGGGTCCTGCTCATAGGAGCTTGCAATCTAAAGGGAGGGTCAGGTAATAAAAAAGGTAATAATTGTGGCGGGAAGAATTGATGGAGAAAGAAAAGGTTACAGGTGACATTTTACTGTTATTCGGCACCTGCGAGCCGCCGCGCTTTCACAGTGCGAGTCAATTTTCTGGACGATGATGTCATGTTTTCCAAACAATGTTGGGTTTTACAGGAATTATCTTTTTTTTTTTCCTCTCTCCCTCCGTTAGACACATTAATTTACATCTCTCAACTGGCGAGACTTTCTTTTGAGACAATTAGTCCTCCCTTCACCGCCTGAGCTGAAAGATGATACAGAATCTATTTATTCACTTACAAAGAGGCCACAGTTTTCACTCCAGGATCAGCTGTTACTGGCTCCCACCGACCCTGCAGTACGGGGGCCGTATTATCACACAGGCATAATACACAGAGCAAGGTCTGTTTAGAGCCCAGAGCGCAGGAGAATGCAGGCTGACACATGAAAAGGTGGACCGAGACTGGGGGGGGGGGGGTGTTGATGTCTGTGAACGGCTGCTTACAACTACTAGACTCCATATAGCCATCTTCATCCTACTCCACAATAAGAGTTTTAGTTCAAAAAATTCAAATGTTTAAAGTGGGAGTAAACTCCCATTAATGATTTTTGCCTATAGTAAGGCTTACCTATAGGTACAGTAAATATCTCCTAAACATGCACCGTTTAGAAGATATTTACTTGTGAAGCCGACGGTGGCATCATCGGTGCATGCGCTCTGAAGGATCGGCATACCGTGTCGTTCCTTCAGAGCCCTGTGCGTGAACAGCGTGATGTCATGGCGGTAGTGACATCATCACGGCTCCTCCAATCAAAGGACCGGAGCCTGCCAACCCAGAAGGAAGACTGGGTGAAGATGGAATCCCTGTCAGATGTAAATTTCATTGGCTTCTGCTGCTGTCCATCAAAGTCAGTGAGCCAATGAGGAGAGAGAGGGGGCGAGGCCAAGTCGCAGCTCCGTGTCTGAATGGACATACAGAGCAGCGACTCAGCTCGGGTGCCCTCATAGCAAGCTGCTTGCTGTGGGGGCGGTCGGCAGGAGGGAGGGGACAAGAGCGCCGGCGGAGGACCCAAGCAGAGGAGGATCTGGTCTGCTCTGTGCAAAACCATTACACAGAGTAGGTAAGAATGACATGTTTGCTATTTTTAAAGAAAAAAAAACAAGACTTTAGCATCACAAAAAAAAAACCCTGCCCCCCTCCCCCATTGGAATCCATGCGTCTGGCGCCCTGCATGTAAATTAGGGGGTGGGCACATGGATGGGGGGGGGGCGTGCACAATGCATACCGACAGTAAAGCTGGCCTTCATCTGTAGAGGTTTTTTAGAAAATTGTTTGATTATCTTAAAGGTATCAATTCAAAAATCTATTTTGACCAGAGTAAGAAAAAAATAAATAAATCAAAGGACAAGGATGGAAATTGTTTGTCAAATCTAATTAGAACAAATAGATTTCTAATCTTTGAATTTTATCCCAGACAAGAAAAAATCTAACTAGTTGTATGCACATGCATTTGTCTAGAAGTAGAAGGCTTTTTCTATGAGACATTGACACAACACTTGTTTAAAGCTTAGCCAAGTCCATAAAGACATTGTTAAATCTTTGTATGGGCAATTTTATATCCTCTCGTCCTCATCATGATGGTGTTTTACCTTGCTTCTGGAATAATATACAGTGTTTGCAGGGAGGATGCATAGAATGGAGCAGCTGTGCATGTGGAAGGAGCTGAAGATGTCTTCAAAGTAGGGCTTCAAGCTGCCTGTGTGTCTGTGCTCAGAGCAGCCACATGCAGGTAGGCAGGGGGAGTTTAACGCTGCCCCAGCTGGGAAGGTTAGTGTTAATTGTGTTTCCCGGGTTCTTTTCTTGTTGTGCTTTCCTGGGTCTGACCCAGTGGTTATGTGCATTAAAAAAGGGGCAGGGGTCCGTAACCAGGGGGCTCAGGGACTCACACGCACATGAGAAGCTGTTGGTAATCCACGGTTGCTGATGGTACCATTGCTGGATTCCGTTCTGTTGGCCTGCTGAAAATGCAGAGTCCAACATCTACCAACAAGACCCTGCTACTGCCTGAAGGAGCTGCTGGGACTTGCTGTCTGCCCTGAAGATGCCAATCCTGGATACTACCATCATGGACTCTGCCAAGAATGTACTCTTCTCTGTACAGGTATCCTGGGGCAGCCACAATCCTGAAGTTGGGGACTAGGGATGTTAGGAACAAACTGCACTTTATGTTGAACTGTCATGTTAACTTATTCTATGCCTATGCCTTTGCCTGGTCTGAAGTTACTAAAATTGTGTAATGCATGTAAACAGCACACATAGTCTACAGCTCAGGTCACTAAGCACATTAGGGTATTAAGATAACGGTACAGGAGTTTATGCAGTGTAAAGATACAAGTGGTTATCAAGGGTAACAAAGGTTTCTAAAGCAGCCTGTCGTATGCGTGTACATGTGACAGGTGGAACAGCTTCTAGCAGGAGGAGTTTAGTTGTCAGTCTCTCTGTTGGCAGGTCCGTCTCCAATAACAACTAGAACAGTTTGGCACTGCAGTGGTCCCCAACCTGTACACAGGTACAGACTAGAAAGAGTCAAGTGAAGTGCGCACATGGAGTAAGTGCTAGGTGCACAGTGGGGCGCCATACCATTGCTGGGAGTGAGGTAGCAGTGATACGCTGAACAGGTGGATAGGGCAAGGGCTCTGTGTGTCACCCCTAAATGAACAAATGATTGGGTTGGTATATATTTCATCTAAACCTTATTAGAGATCAGTCGTCTGTTCCAGTAACGGTTCCTAATGTGTAAGGCAGTGACCCTATCCAAAGTGCTCAGCATAGCCCAGAAGAGATCATCACCCCAGGGTAGGTCTCATGTGAATGTTGCTTGGCACCCAACAAGAAGGGAAACATAGAAGATGTGACAACCAGCCACCCACCTACCCCCTACCCCCAGCCTTCCCTTGCACACATACCTGTAGTGATGCAGGTAACATAATTAGATGGTGGTTCCTGTACAGCAATGTCCTCTCAACCTTTTTTCAGTCAAGACACCCTTTAAAGTTATGCACAATCTTGCGGCACCCCATTCTACAATGTAAAACACTAAACTAAAAGTTATACATAACTCAGCAACATCCACACATGTAGGACACCCAACCTTAGAAGTGATTTTTTCTTCCAAAGCAAATACACCTTTGCACACTGGTACTGACTAGTATTCCAATGTTTCTCTTCTCCCTCAGTCAGCTAATGGGACCCCAGTGCTGAGGGAAAGGGGCAGGAAAGGGCAAACAAGGATGCTGTGTGGGTGCCCTTATTCTTTCTTATCAACTGATGAGGTAAGGAACACAATGAAAACCTGTGGCTTTGTGTAACTACAAGGCAAGCTTCATCCACCCGCTGGCTTACTGTATATACGATTTTTGGCCAATTTTTAGGCATTTTGCCAAGACATCCCTGAAGAGACTTGAAGGCTCCTCAGGGTGCCTGGGCACACTGGTTGAAAAAGGCTGCTCCAGACTGTTCAGAAAAGAGATTCTAGAAAGCAAAAAGGAACATCAAAAGCACCTGAGGTATGTAAATAAATATGCATGACATTTGTAGGACTTAAGCCCATTGAAATGTATATCTATAACCTTCCACCCATGACAGGCACCCTATTCCCACCTTAACAAACGACTGGACAAGGTATGGAGTAAATGGCCACCCGGCCTTAATTTATTAACAAAGATATATACTTCAATAAAATACCATAAATAACTTTAAATAACTGTAAACATTCCCAGCCTTTAACCACTTGGGATCCGCGCTATTGCAAAATGACGGCAATAGCGCGGACCCACATTTTCGGGACTACGTCTATTGACGTAGTCCCGGTTACGAGCGGCCTGCGCGCCCCCTGAGGGGCGCGCGCGGCGCGCTCTGTGATCGGCGAGTCCGTGAGACTCGCCTGATCACCGATCCGTGTAAGGGGTCGATCCCGACCCCTTATCACGTGATCAGCTGTCAGCCAATGACAGCTGATCATGTGATAAAACGGAGCCGGTAATCGGCTATTATTCCTCCTCGCGCTGACAGCGCGAGGAGAAAAAAAAAAAGCCGATCGCCGGCGGCCGTGTTCGGGACATCAGTCCCGATCACGGCCAGCATTTTAAAAGGACACCTGCCCCCTGCCAGTGCCCACCTGCCACCCGCAGTGCCATCCTGAAATAAAGTAAGTGCCCCCCTGTCAGTGCCACCCAGCAGTGCCCATAGTGCCCACAGTGCCACCCAGCAGTACCCACAGTGCCACCCAGCAGTGCCCACAGTGCCACCCACAGTGCCACCCACAGTGCCACCCAAAATCTGCCTCAGGTGCTGCACCCCAGTGCCGCCCATCAGTGCCCAGCAGTGCCGCCCATCAGTGCCCAGCAGTGCCGCCCATCAGTGCCCAGCAGTGCCACCTATCAGAGCCACCTATCAGTGCCACCTATCAGTGCCCATCAGTCCCATCTATCTGTGGTACCTATCAGTGCCCATCCGTGCCACCCATCCGTGCCACTTATCCGTGCCACCCATCCGTGCCATCTTATCTGTGCCCATCTTTGCCCATCAGTGCCGCCTTATCTGTGCCCATCGGTGCCGCCTTATCTGTGCCTATTAGTGCCGCCTTAACTATGCCTATCAGTGCCCACCAATGCAGCCCATCAGTGCCCACCAATGCAGCCTATCAGTGCCGCCTAATCAGCGCACTTCAATGAAGGAGAAAAATGACCCGTTTGCAAAATTTTATAACAAACTATTAAAACATGATTTTTTTTTTTTTTTTTTTTGCATCTTTTTTTGTTTGTTTAGCAAAAAATAAAACTCCGAGCTGTAACTAAATACCACCAAAAGAAAGCTCTATTTGTGGGAAAAAAATGATAAAAAATTCATTTGGGTACAGTGTTGTATGGCCGCGCAATTGTCACTCAAAGTGCATCAGCGCTGAAAGCTGAAAATTGGTCTGGGACTGAGGGGGGTTTAAGTGCCCAGTAAGCAAGTGGTTAAACGGGTCATGGGTACTAGCATAATAACATACTGCTCACTGCAAACGACTTCCAACTTTTTGACCTCTTGACCTCCAGACGGAATCCCCTGTTTCGGAGGCTATACCCAAACCATTGTAGTGACCTACCCCTTTTAACCCTTCCAGGTTAACCCCTCGTAACCTGGAAGTACCATTAACCACCTCCATCCCATGGATGGGTACAACAGTCTTTTCTACATGTCCCTCACATTTCCTATTCAAAAGCCCCAAGCACCGCCTGCATTCCACCTTGATAACCCCAACCTGACAGACCCCAATAGAACCAGGGAGGGTGGGTGGGGATCGCTTCCTCCTCCACTCTCCGAGTGAAAGCATGGTACGCTGCTATCGCGTACCATGCCGTAGCTCCGCCCCCAGCTCCACCTCCCCCTGCTCTTAAAGCGGCCGAGCCATACTTTAAAACAGCGACAGTGCTGTCCATGCACATGTCATGCTGTCCCTGCGCTGACCCCCCTGCGATGTTTAGCTGCGGAACTCTCTTTTTTACAAGGAGGGTTAAAAAAATAAAATTTTGTTTCTTAAGCTTGGGTTCACACTGATGCGAATTTACAGCGTTTTGATGTTTTTAGGAACACACAGATTCGCAGGTCATGTAAAAAGGCTTTGGTTCACATCAATCTGTTGCGAATTTGGTGAGAGAAAAACAAAAGGGTGCTGTGCGTGTTGACTGCGGGTGCAATGCAAATTCCTATGGTGCAGTGCGAATCTTATCTTCATAGGCTTCAACTAAACTTGCAGTAAACTCGCAGCACACAGTTCATATCTCTGCAAATTGTTCACTGTCCGCCTCCAGAAATTCGCTGTAAATTTGCGGTAAATTCACACCTGTCCACCTCAAAACGCAAGGCAAATTCGTACAGTACCTTACACAGGACAAAAAACAAAATCAACAATAATTGAAAGTAAGGATCAGACTTGTGTTTTTGCCCAAAATGTATTTACAGGGAGGTAAAGCTCTGGGCAGGTATATAAAACAGAAATGAATGCAGCTCTGTAATTTATTCATGTATTTTTTTATATGCAATCTGTTGCAGCTGGCTGCTCAGCATTACAGGTGCAGAGGTCGCAAATGCACAGAAAAACTGTCGCATAGACTTTGCTAGATGAGAGGCAGCCTAATTTGATCTAACTATTTCACATATTTTCTTAAAGTGTTTATTACCCTTGTAACAGTGCTTGTGCTGTGTAATTTGGATATCTGTATCACTTAAAAAACCTGGCTGATCCTGCCTGGTTCTGCCCCCCCCCATAAAACTGACCACAGTTTATTATGGCTGCTGAGCCCTGACATCATAACCAGTTTACATGCCTCCGTCATTCACAGTCCTGCTCTGTTCTTCTCTGTCCTCTCCCTCTTCCCTCTCTACCTGTCTGCTTGTGACAGTGCTCGTCCCTTCCCCTCCTGCTGCTTTAAAAACTATAATATAGTCTTGCCATCCCTTCTGTTATATAACAATATGTGTCCCAGTGTCTGATCTATAAAAAAAAAAATGCAGATTATGCCTTGTATCAGACCACCTCCTGATGCTCACGTGACTCCTCGGCTCTCTCTCCTCTCTCCTCCACTTCACCCCAACTAACATCAGTGGAAGTGCTTGGCCCCGTCCACTATAGCTGACAGGCAGGGAGAGGAGAGAGTCACGTGAGCGCCGGGAGACACTTTGCTATATAATTGGCATTTTTTTTGTATAGATTAGACACATATTGTTATATAAAAGAGGGGATGGCATGACTAGATTTTAGTGGCTTAACAGCCACTTTAATAAATATGCCCCATGCATTGGGTCTTTGTGGCACATTGACAAACCTCCTAACAGTCTCACATTTTTCACCCTGCTCCTGTTCACAGGGGCTGTGTCCTGCAAAGCTTCTGCCCCTGTGCACTGTGAAAATGATTTGCCTTTGAATAAAGCAGTGCAATATTTTGCATATAACTGAGCTAAGACAGTATTTGTATGTTGTATATGAATGAGCTTGACTGGCTAATTCATATGCAAAACCAACTGTGGATCAGTCATATGCACAGCTGAGGACTATCTGCTGAAGTGGACCTAAAAGTATGAAGAGAGGGAGGTCTGTACTGGTGGATAGAGGTCTGTACTGGTGGAGAGGAGGTCTATACTATGAGGGGAAGTCTGTACTCAGGAGGAGGGGTCTGTGCTAAGGGGGGTTTAGGGTTGTGGTCGGAAATAGATACTGAGTGGGGATATGGGCTGTGTGGGGGATCTGTACTGGAGGGATATGGGTTTGGAGTGGGGGAGGGGGGGTTACAAGGAGAAAGGGGCAGTTTTTGATTGTAGTCAGTACACTGGCCTGTATGTTACATAATTCTGACTCCTGCACTCTGTGTGATGTACTCCTGACCCCTGTACCCTTTATGATACCCACTCCTGATACCTATACTCTCTGAATTATGCACTTCTGATCCCTGCAATTTGTGCCTTACGCCCTTCTGAGCGCTGCATGATAGACACTATGTTGTGCATGTCATACTCCTGACCACTGCTGTCTGTATGCTGGGCTTTGTATGACATACTACTGACCATTGCACTCTAGGTACATTATATACTCATTCTTTAAGGTAGACTGTCTGCAGAAAAGCATATATATTGGAAGGGTTTAATTTTGAAATGTGTATGTGTCTGTTAGTCTGTCATTGTGGCACAATCAATTTAGCATATTTTGTGGGTAAAAGGGCTGTGGCGTGTGTGTGCTGAGTAGGGTCAATAGTTGTCACAGTACTCTGCAGAAAGGTCCGTGCCAAATGATGTTTTCTAAATATTTTATACCAAATATACAGTACATACATAACTTTATTCATGAACAATACCTTCTTGGGTGTGCTTCTGTCCTTGGTATGATAAATCTTCTAGAGCCTGGTGCACTGAATCCTGGCACTGCTGCAACCCATTATTCACCGCTGCCTGTTACTAGTGGCTGCCCAACATGTTCCTTCTGGGCAACCACATTTTTTCTATACAGGGTGGCCTTAAACAGGACACAGCTTGTCATGCCACTTCTCCTTAGCATCACCACCCCCATGCTTTCCTGCTAACAGGAAAGGCTGAAGGGATAACCAACTGTGTCACCAGGGGGGTAAGTGGTAAGTGATTGTGTGTGTATACTGTACACAGTGTTTGTGTGTATGAATGTGTATACAGTGTGTGTACTTAGATGGAACTGCTGTGCTGTGCACAAAGGATGGTGGTAAAATTAATCATAGGGGACGCTGTGGGCTGGGCTGTAATTTACTTTACCCTTACACTGTGCACCCCTTGACTCTGACCCCTTCACTCTGTACGTTACCCACTCCTGACCCTTACACTAAATACATTACATACACCTGACCACTGCATCCTATACATCCTGTAAATCTGACCCCTGCACTATGTACATTGCATACGCCTGATCCCACTGCACTTTCAATATTACATCGTCCTGGCACCTGCACTTTATACATTACATTTTTTGTCTCCCGTACATCAACCACTCCTGATCCCTGCACACAATACATGACATACCCCTGGCACCTGCACTCTGTACATTTCATACCTCTAGCCCTGGCACTCTGTATGCAGACTCAAGTTTTAACCCCTTCCACTGTGCAGTTTTGCCACATCCACAATTCACAGTGGCAGGGCCGTGTAGCTGGCCATCCTATACCGAGCCCGGGCCCCATCAGTTCAAAAGGGGGGCCCAGGCACCTGCTGAGCAGAAAGGCAAGCTGTACTGCCTTGTGACTATTGTGGAACCCCCCTGCAGTACTTCTGGCTTCCTCCTTCCAGTATCTGCCCTTTCCACCTGCTGCCATGTGTGCCCCCCTCCCCCACAGCGCTGACGGCTTCCCTCCTCTGCCTCCTGCTGCTGATGCAGGCATACGGGGATCATTTTGGAATGGAGAGCAGGGAAAGGAGGTGGTAAATATGTCATTTACCGGCCCCTTCCTTTTCTGAATGAACACAGTGAATAATCTGTACTAATTACTCCTGTGTCTATTCATAACTGAAGCATAGTAAACTGTGTTTACTATGCCACAGTTTATGAATAAACAGGAAGCCGCTCAGCACAGAGCGCTTTCCATTTATTCACTGTCCAGTGCAGCTGAGGCTGCTGCAGAAAGGGACTGGGGGATCTCTGTCCTCCGTCTGAAAATTGAGACATCGGGGCCCTGCTTAAACCTCTGATATTTCACCAGAGCCCTCCAACAGAGCAGTTAAATTTTTTTTAAATAAATACACAGAAATTCTAAAAAAACAAAAAGAATTAAAGCGGGAGTCTGCCGTTTTATTTTTTTTAAAAGCCAGCAGCTACAAATACTGCAGCTGCTGACTTTTAAAATAATTACACTTACCCGCCCACCGCGCCTGCGATGTCGGCACCCGAAGCCGATCTCTCGATCGTCTCTTGGGTGCTGCCGCCTCCATCTTGTGTTTGGGAATCAGGAAGTGGAGCCTTGCGGCTTCATTTCCCGGTTCCCTACTGCGCATGCGCGAGTCGCGCTGCGCAATAAGGATGGTCCCCGCTGTCTCTGGGATCCGTGTGTTTCCCAGCAGACAGCGGGGGACCTTCGGAAAGGGGCGTAGATTCTGCGGATATCTATGCCGGGAGTGGTGCAGATACCTGTACCCTGAAAGGTGCCAATTGTGGCGCCGGAGGGGGGGAGGGTTCCAATGAGCGGAAGCACCACTTTAGGGTGGACCTCCGCTTTAACCTTCTAAAAAATAGTTTAAAAAACAAAAACAAAGGGCGTGTTCACATTTAGAAGGCGGTGAGGATGCATATTACCTCCTCACCACCTGCTTTAACCCCACAAGGTGATTTGAACATGGTTGCGAGGCACTTGTAGAGCAGCACTATTCACTTGAATGGGTCTTGTTCAATGAGGGTATCATATCTTCCATGCATAGCATTGCAGCCATGTCATTTTATCAAAAATAGAATTTGATATTTTTGGGGGGGGGGGGGCCTTGTCAGGTAGGCTGTGCAGGGCCCCCATCATTTTGAACAGTAACTCTGCACAGCGGCATGTTGCGCGTACCACTTCATTCTTCTCCTCTGGGCCATAAGGGTGTCTTTAAATCTAAATCCTACTGTTTAAGAGAACTGAACCCCCCTTTACTAAAAACTGGTTTGGGTGACAGGTTCACTTTAATTGTCTACCATGGCTGCAAAGCATAGCATTACAGCCATGTCATTTTATCAAAAATAGAATTTTATATTTTGTGTGGGGGCCTTGTCAGGTAGGCTGTGCGGGGCCCCCATCATTTTGAACAGTAACCCTGCACAGCGGCATTTTGCGAGCACCACTTCATTCTTCTCCTTTGGTGTCTCCAAATCCCATAATTCAAGAGAACTGAAAAAAAAAGAAAAAAATCTATGTCCCTGGTTTGGGTGACAGGTTCACTTTAATTGGAGTCCTTCCGTCTTTCTGTCTCTCTCACTCTGTCGGTACGTATGCTCAGCTCCTACCTCTTTCTCCCTCTCCATAGCTGTTAATGCACACATGATTACTTTTAATGCTTCAAAGATTTTTTTCCATTGCATAGACAGAGCCCAAAATATCTGCCTAAACAGTTCAGCAACCTCTAAAAAGCCGTCTAAAAAACAAAGTTCAAACTGGGACAAATAAAGAGATCCCCCCCCCCCTTTTTTTTTCTTTCTAACATCTTCCTCTGCACTTGAGTTGGAGGAGGGGGGTGTATGGATACTGTACAGCGATGCCTTTGCATTTTGGCCTCTTGCCTTCTAACTGTTTTATTGTCTATTTTGGCTGAACTTGCAGCTCTGAGACTGCTGCCAAGAAAGAGAGCGAGGTGGGAGGGTGGGGGCCGTGAGCCGGGTCCTTTAAGGATACTGAAAATGAATCCAGTTTTGTGAGCTGGCCACGTCCTGCAAGCAAGCTAAAATGAATCTCTATGGAGAGCTGCCTTTTCCTTCCTGTTCTTTTCTAACTCCGAGCATGGAGCAAACAATATTTTGACCACTACCATAAAAAAAAAGAAAAAAAATTGAAAAAAATCCAAAACTTAGGAACTGTGCGTATTAAATTGATATTACCTTTTCATGAGAATTTTCTTCTTTTTTTTATTTTTTTAAACATATAATTAATGTTACTCCTTACTCTGAGGACTTCCTTCCATAATATACATGTTTGTTATATAAGATTGTATCATTTATGGTAGAAGCAAAAAGCAACCTTGATACAAAAAAAAAAATCACAACTAATATTTACTGGGAAACAATAAAAAACGAATTTCAAGACTTATTCCACTGAAAGGCTTAAGAACAATGTTTAAGAGATTGTTTGAGGTACATGTGGGGACATTGAAATGAAAACTCCTTCTTGGGGCGATCTGGGTGCAATTTTAGGACCCCCCCCCACACACATTTTCCCTTCCTGCAATCTCCTGGGATATGTCACAGATCCCAGGAGGCTGGGGATCCATTAACAAGCGTGACACATGCATGCGCAGTGGGGAACTGCCTGTGAAGCTACAGGAAGTCATAGCCCCCTTCCAAGATGGTGGCATGGAGGACCCAAAGACCAGCAAAGAAGTAGCCCAGGTGAGGACAGCTCTGGATCCCTGGACTGGTATTTGTGTGTGTGCTTATTAAAAGTCAGTAGCTACAATGCTTTTTAATCAGTCTTTTACTGCTCTTTCGCAAGTAGGAAGAGGATACCATGATATTACTTCATTGTGTAAATCTTAGGGCTGACAGGACAAAAAGCCAAATCCTTTGGCTGGTAAAAAAGCTCTTGACTACAGTATGTGTGCCATCTGTGCATTTAGCTGTTTGCCTGGAGCTTAGCTTTAAGGTTAATTAACTAAAAGAGAAGTAAAGGAATTTTTTTTCTCCATATTCATACTTACCTAGGTGAATGCAGCATCGGTCTTCGGAACTTCAGTACACAGAGTGATACATGTGGACGTATACACAATGGTAAATGACAGCCCACTTCTTCCCTCCTCCTTCTCCATGCCCACTAACCAGCTAAACACAATGAGAGTGTGATATTACATGTAGATTGATGGAGGCTTCATCTCCCTCTTATTCTAAGACACAGGCTGGCAGGGCGTGACACAACCTGTGACCAGCCTAAATTGGTCCACACAATGTTATTGCCCAAAAAAAATGTTTTCTTTTAAAAATATATATTTTTATGACAATTTAAAACAGTTTATAGAAATGATTTACTTTTACTGCTTCAAAGGCTGTTTATTTTATTTTGAACACGTGACCAGCAGCAGAGGACTAGAAGCTCCTCCTGCTTATGTTTTCCTGCAGACAGGCTGGGAAAGATCTGGACCATGTGACAGCTGTATATCCATTAGGTAAAAGGTACTTAGATGTTTTGTTATTTTTAATTAAAAGCATTACAGTACTATCATCCACATACAGAAATGGAAGGGACAATGTGGGTTATTTATTAAAGGAAAATCCACTTTGCACTGCAAGTGCACTTGGAAGTAAAGTCGCTGTAGATCCGAGGGGGACATGCAAGGGAAATAAAAAACAGCATCTTATTTCATGATTGGATGATAAAATCAGCACAGCTTCCACTCATTTCTGACCTACCCCTTAGATTTAGAGCGACTGCACTTCCAAGTGCACTTGCAGTGCAAAGTGGATTTGCCTTTCTTAAATAACCCCCAATGTGTGTTTAGTATCACTTTGCCCCTGTACACACGGTTGGAAATTCCAACGGAAAAGGTCCGATCGGACCGTGTTGTTGGATAATCCGACCGTGTGTGGGCTACATCTGACTTTTTTCCCGTTGGAATGTCTGACCACCAAATTTTGAGAGCTGAATATAAAATTTTCCGACAACATGATCCGATCGGACTTTGTCCGATCGTTTGTAGAGAGTTCCGATCGGACAAAGTGCCACGCATGCTCAGATCAAATTATGAGACCTATTGGCTACTAGCCGCAACGTAGTCCCATCGCAACAAACGCACGTCATCACATTCCGAACGATCGGATTTTCCGACAACTTTGTCCGACCGTGTGTATGCAACACCAGTTTTGGACATAACTGGTCGGAAAAAATCCAACGGATTTTGTTGTCGGAATGTCCGACCGCGCGTACAAGGGCTAAGACTACGCTGTTCTGTTACATATACACAATTGTATTAGAACAATATAGGTAATAAATAATATTTTAAGATCTGTTTTTTTATTTTTTGCTCCCCTGCCCACAATTACATATAAAATATGTTGACAGCATATTATATAAAATAGTTGAAATGTAAGTCTACGTTCTATTAACCATAAAGGTTTTTACTGATAACAGAATAATGTAAGACAGTTTTGATTAAATTATATTTTTTGTTTGTCTATTGTTAAAACTAAAGTACTTATAAAAGCAATAAAGGTGACAATATTATTTCACACATTATTATTATTGTTAATATGAATATTCTTCATAACAGGTGTTTACAATAATTTAGCCATATACTATATAGGTATATGTCACAAGGCAATGTATTATGAATGCCATTTGTTTTGTTTTATTCAGTTACATTTAACCACTTGAGGACCGCCGTATTGCCATTGTACGTCAGCACAATGGCACAGGCAGGCACAATCACGTACATCTACGTGATTGCCTTCCAGCGGGTGGGGGGTCCGATCGGACCCCCTCCCGCTGTTTACGGCGGTCCGATTCGGTCCAGGAGCGCTCCGTGATGAGGGGATGGCCGTTGGTTTTCGGCCACCCCCTCTGGATCGCTCCTGGCCAATGAGAAGCTTCCTCCCCTGTGTATTGTTTACACAGGAAGGAGGAAGTGATGTCATTCTCCTCGGGGCGGTCTTTTTGACCGGACTACGAGGAGAAGAGTAAAAGTAAGTGTGCACCAACACTACACTGACATGTAGGTACACACAGGCACACAAACCCCCCCCGATCCCCCCCCGATCGCCCCCCGATCCCCCCCCCCGCCCCCCCTCCCCCCCCAGTCACAGTGTCACTGATTGCATTGATCATTTCTTTACTGATCAATGCATTCAGTGTCAGTTGTGACAGTAAAAACTGTCAGGACAGTTAGTGTTAGGTCCAGGGTAGCCCCCTATCACCCCCCAATAAAGATTTAACCCCCTGATTGCCCCTAGAGTTAACCCTTTCACCCCCTTTTTCCAGTGTCACTAAGCGATCATTTTTCTGATCGCTGCATGTGTCGCTAGTGTCGCTAGGTAGCTAGTTATTTTTTTAGGTTCACCGCCAGGTTTTTATATCGCTAGGTACCCCGATATACTACCCAATAATGTTTTTAACCCCCTGATTGCCGCTAGTTAACCCTTTCACCCCCTTTTGCCAGTGTCACTAAGCGATCGTTTTTCTGATCGCTGCATTAGTGTCGCTACAGTCGCTAGGTAGCTAGTTATTTTTTTAGGTTCACCGCCAGGTTTTTATAGCACTAGGTACCCCGATATACTACCCAATAATGTTTTTAATCCCCTGATTGCCGCTAGTTAACCCTTTCACCCCCTTTTGCCAGTGTCACTAAGCGATCATTTTTCTGATCGCTGCATGTGTCGCTAGGTAGCTAGTTATTTTTTTAGGTTCACCGCCAGGTTTTTATATCGCTAGGTACCCCGATATACTACCCAATAATGGTTTTAACCCCCTGATTTCCGCTAGTTAACCCTTTCACCCCCTTTTGCCAGTGTCACTAAGCGATCATTTTTCTGAACGCTGCATCAGTGTCGCTAGTGTCGCTAGGTAGCTAGTTATTTTTTTAGGTTCACCGCCAGGTTTTTATAGCGCTAGGTACCCCGATATACTACCCAATAATGGTTTTAACCCCCTGATTGCTGCTAGTTAACCCTTTCACCCCCTTTCACCAGCGATCACAGTATAAGTGTCACTGGTGACGCTGGTTAGCCAGTTAGTTATTTAGGTTCCCCGTCAGGTTTTTATATAGCGCCAGGGACCCCCATATACTACCTAATAAAAATTTGAACCCCCTGATTGCCCCTAGTTAACCCTTTCACCACTGATCACCGTATAAGTGTTACGGGTGACTCTGGTTAGTTTGTTTTTTATAGCATTTTATATTCAAATCCGGAAAGCAGTGCTTGGTTTTCGGGGTCCCGTACGTGGCTAGGCTCCCAAAAAGTCCCCCACATGTGGTATCCCCGTACTCGGGAGAAGCAGCAGAATTTATTTTGGGGTGTAATTTGACTTCTGCCCATAGCATGTGTGAGCAATATATCATTTAGTGACAACTTTGTGCAAAAAAAAAAAAGTTTGTAATATTCCCGCAACTTTTGGCAAAATATAAAATATTCCATGGACTCAACATGCCTCTCAGTAAATAGCTTGGGGTGTCTACTTTCCAAAATGGGGTCATTTGGGGGGGTTTTGTGCTATTTTGGCATTTTATGGCCTTCGAAACTGTGATAGGTAGTGAGGAGTTAAATCAAAAATTTGCACCCTTAGAAATCCTGAAGGTGGTGATTGGTTTTCGGGGTGCCGTGCGCGACTAGACTCCCAAAAAGTCCCACACATGTGGTATCCCCGTACTCGGGAGAAGCAGCAGAATGTATTTTGGGGTGTCATTTCACATATGCCCATAGCATGTGTGAGCAATATATCATTTAGTGACAACTTGGTGCAAAAAAAAAAAAGTTTGTAATATTCCCGCAACTTGTGGCAAAATATAAAATATTCCATGGACTCAACATGCCTCTCAGTAAATAGCTTGGGGTGTCTACTTTCCAAAATGGGGTCATTTTGGGGGGTTTTGTGCTATTTTGGCATTTTATGGCCTTCGAAACTGTGATAGGTAGTGAGGAGTTAAATCAAAAATTTGCACCCTTAGAAATCCTGAAGGTGGTGATTGGTTTTCGGGGTGCCGTGCGCGACTAGACTCCCAAAAAGTCCCACACACGTGGTATCGCCATACTCGGGAGAAGTAGCGGAATATATTTTGGGGTGCAATTCCACATATAACCATGGCATGTGTGAGCAATATATCATTTAGTGACAACTTTTTGTAAAAAAATTTTTTTTTTTTTTTTTTTTTTGTCATTATTCAATCCCTTAGGACAAAAAAAATAAATATTCAATGGGCTCAACATACCCATCAGCAATTTCCTTGGGGTGTCTACTTTCCAAAATGGGGTCATTTGGGGGGGATTTGTACTGCCCTGCCATTTTAGCACCTCAAGAAATGAGATCGGCAGTCATAAATTAAAAGCTGTGTAAATTCCAGAAAATGTACTCTAGTTTGTAGACGCTATAACTTTTGCGCAAACCAAAAAATATACGCTTATTGACATTTTTTTTACTAAAGACATGTGGCTGAATAAATTTTGCCCTCAATGTATGACTAAAATTTAGTTTATTCGATTTTTCTTATAACAAAAAGAAGAAAATATCTTTTTTTTTCAAAATTTTCGCTCTTTTTCCATTTATATCGCAAAAAAAAAAAATCGCAGAGGCAATCAAATACCATCAAAAGAAAGCTCTATTTGTGGGAAGAAAAGGACGCAAATTTCGTTTGGGTGCAATATTGCATGACCGCGCAATTACCAGTTAAAGCAGCGCAGTGCGAAATTGCAAAAAGACCTCTGGTCCTTAAGGTGTTTATTGGTCCGGAGCTGAAGTGGTTAATGACAAGTTGTAAATTTTTTTATTTTGGATACTCATTTTCACTATTCTTGATGATCTTCTGTGAAGCAGAGGAATGATGGTCTGTGAAGCGCATTGAAATCTGTAAGGATGTATCAATAGTTACAAACTGTGTATAAAATATTGTAACTGAATGTGTCGCATTTGTTGCATTTATAAGTACTTGGTTTTAACAATAAATTAATTAAAATCTTAATTTTATCATAATTTTCTTTTTTACTTTATCATGGTATCAGTAAAGTTCCATATAGTTAATGGCCTGCAGATGTGTATATATAAGGGATAAAGATAGTATTGATCTTCTCTAAAATGAATATATAGTTGAAATTAAAATTTAAAACTGTATTTCTATGCTGTCTGTTTCAGCAAAGTGCTCCGGTTTCCTCTCACAATCTAAAAGCATACTGTTAGGTTAATTGGCTACCTTCAAAAGTGGCCCCAGAGTGCGTGCACCTGTGTGTGCGTGTGGCCCCTGAGTGTGTGTTTGCCTGTGTGCGTTTATCCCTGATGCTTGGATATTAAACCATAAGCATCACTGAGCAGGGAAAGAGACTTTTCAGAATTTTTTATTTTATTTTTATAAAGCACAATATATACATAAACTCATTTACAATTTGAATTATGTAGAGTTCTAAAGTCTAGAGTTTTGAATAGAGCGGGGAGGGGTTAGAATACCTGCCGATTATTATTGCGCCCTCTCCATTTGTCCTGTTTACCGTCATCATCGAAAGTGAAAGGAAAAGAAAATCCTACATTTTGGGTTGACATCAGAACAGTAATAGAGCAGAAATCTTCCAATGGGGACACCAGTTTTGATGACACTCCAGGATCAGATCAAAAAAAAAAACTGACATCAGTTATAGCGTTCTCATGCTCTATAATAAGAAAAAAAATCTTTAGTTCTATTTTAAAGTGATACTAAACTCTCCTTTTTTTTTATTTAAAAATAACAAACATGTTATACTTTTTTTTTTTAAATCAGAAAAAAAAGTTTTATTTTCGTCTTGCACTGTACATAATATAAGGCATTCAGTGTTCAAATGTGTACCAAAAGAAAATGAACAGAAAACATAAGACAGCAAAATACATCAAAAAAATAAATAAATAAATGGATAAATATGAATATATATAACAGCGCATCAAATAGCCAGCATCAAGAACCGCAAAATGCTTACCCCCAACCAAATAGCCACAAATGAGAACCTCTGCTTGATGGATTACACCTGCCAATCAACACCTCAAAAACTGCGTGCCCAAAAGGTCATAGAGGGCAGAAAAAGCCAGGCTACAACAAAGAAAGAATATTGGGATAATACCTGTATTTCAAACAGGTATATTATAAAATAAGCTATACAATCACATTCTGCTGAAAATGAAATCAGCAGATAAAAAGATGATTGAACGAAATAAAAAATTTCGTTCAATCATTGATCCCCTTCAATATTTCATTTTTAGATTAAGACAGTCTTGTTGGTCCCATCGTACAGTTGTTTTCAATCGCTCTCCTATTTATGCCTTGATAATTCATACTGTAAGTATTTTTCTTCAGAACTAAGCATGTATATCTTACAGCACTCCATGTATATCTAATGTATATATAATTTTCTTGATGAGATGCTTAATGCATCCTCTTTTATCTGCTGATTTCATTTTCAGCAGAATGTGATTGTACAGCTTATTTTATAGCATACCTGTTTGAAATACAGTTATTATCCCAATATTCTTTCTTTGTTGTAGCCTGGCTTTTTCTGCCCTCTATGACCTTTTGGGCGCACAGTTTTTGAGGTGTTGATTGGCAGGTGTAATACATCAAGCAGAGGTTCTCATTTGTGGCTATTTGGTTGGGGTTAGCGTTTTGTCGTTCTTGATGCTGGCTATTTGATGCGCTGTTATATATATATTCATATTTATCCATTTATTAATACATTTTTGCATTTTTGTACATTGTTTATTTATTTATTTTTTCTTTTAGTGTCTTTCATGACAGCTTGCACATCCCCTGAGGAAGCGTATCAGCGAAACATGTCGGGATAATGTGCAATGAAAATGTCTCTGTTACATCCCTTTCTGACCTCAAGTGTCACCCTCTATTTCAAAACCTCAACATTTTTTTAAAGGGAATAGTTTTTATTTGTGATTTCAATAAATTATTTATTTTAAAGTGATTATATCTTTCTTTGCTATTTGTAATTTAAGCCCCGTAAAAATCCCTAATTTTTCCCTCTCACATACTCTAGTTGAACAATTAGCTTACATGCAAACATGTTATATTTACCTGCCCTGTGCAGTGGTTTTCCACAGAGCAGCCCAGCCCCAGACCCTCCTCTTCCCGTATCCCTCGCCAGCACTCCTGGCCCCTCCCTCCTGTCGAGTGCCCCCACAGCAATCAGCTTGCTATGGGGGCACCCGAGACAAGTTACAGCTCCCTGTGTCCATTCAGACACAAAGCTGCTGCCGGCCCTGCCCCCCCTCTCTCTCCTGATTGGCTGACTGACTTTGATTGACAGCAGCGGGAGCCAATGGCACTGCTGCTGTGTCTCAGCCAAGCAGGAGGGAGAGTCATGGATGGAGATGGGACTCAGGTAAGTATTAGGAGTTCTGGGGCGGCTGCTCCATACAGAAGGCTTTTTATCTTAATGCATAGAATGCATTAAGATAAAAAAAACTTTTGACTTTACAACTCCTTTAATCTTATTGATATCAACTGCCTTGGGAGTTGAATGACCCAGCCAGAGCACCAGACTCCAGCTCCTAGACATAAAATATAGCAGTTAAGCTTGGGTAAAAATGTTATTATTATCTGTTATACTTCTGTGTAAAGGATATTAAAAGATATTTTTTGGGGTACAATAACTGTTGCAAATGTAATTGTGTACTCAGTGAGCAAACTCAAGTTTTAATTGTTAGAGCATTTTTGCTACACCCACAATTTGCCACTGCACTCTCTGCCCAAAGATTATTCTCTTGGTGCCCAGTGCTGACCCCCCCAGGAAAGGTCTCTAACATCCACCAGCTCTGTGATGTCATCATGGAGGAGTGAAAGAGGACTCCAGTGGCAACCTGTGAAGCTCTGGTGAAGTCCATGCCCAAGAGGATTAGGGCAGTGCTGGAAAATAATGATGGGCACACAAAATATTGACACTTTGGGCCCAATTTGGACATTTTCACTTAGGGGTGTACTCACTTTTGTTGCCAACGGTTTAGACATTGATGGCTATGTGTTGAGTTATTTTGAGGGGATCGCAAATTTACACTGTTATACAAGCTGTACACTCACTACTTTACATTATAGCAAAGTGTAATTTCTTCAGTGTTGTCACATGAAAAGATGGAATAAAATATTTACATATATGCGAGGGACGTACTCACTTTTGTGAGATACTGTGTGTGTGTGTGTGTGTGTGTGTGTGTGTGTGTGTGTGTGTGTGTGTGTGTGTGTGTGTGTGTGTGTATGTGTATGTATATATATATATATACACATACACACACACATACACACTTTTTTTTAATTATAAGCACACGTACAAGACATTTTCCAAATAAAATTAAATTACACAGAAACCAGAGACTCTGAGGAAATGCTTTATGGGTTCCTTTCGGCACAGCAGAGCTAATCAGCTTGGAGTTGGCTTCCACTGTGTCTATTGAAAATACATCTGTTGACGGTTGTCATGTATATTCGTATAGAGGAAATTTAGCTTGTGCTGAACATGACTGCCGGCCTGTGGGATCACCTGAAGCCTCGCTGGGGTGTTTTAGCAGATGTTAGTGAAGTGCGTGTGACCCTGCATGCATCACTGGTACTTTTCTTTTATACTCAGTATTCCACCATTAATTTTTTTTGGAACAAAACAAATGCAACACAAAGTAGAGGATTGTGATGTCACTGTGTAGTACTCAGTTCTGTGTCAATCTTATGCCCTGTACACACGGTCAGACTTTCCGACAGAAAATGTGCGATCGTATCGTGTTGTCGGAAAATCCGATCGAGTGTGAGCTCCATCTGACTTTTTCCGACAAATAAAGTTTGAGAGCTGGTTCTAAAATTTTCCGACAAAATCCGTTTAAATTGCGATCATGTGTAGACAATTCTGACGGACAAAGTGCCACGCATGCTCAGAATACATTTTACGAGACAAAAGCTAATGGCTACTGGCCTGGTTATAGTCCCGTCGCACATCTTCTACGTCACCGCGTTCAGAACGATCAACTTTTGTGTGACCACGTGTATGCTACACAAGTTTGGCCGAAATCTGTCTGAAAAAATCAGACGGATTTTGTCGTCGGACAGTCCAACCATGTGTACAGGGCATTAATGTGGCTACAGTGGAAACACCCTGATCAGTTTCCAAAGGCATTTAGATAAAGAAATGGATCTTGTATTTGCATACCTCACAACTGTCCATGATTTAGAGGGTCTGTCCCTGATTTCGGGGGACTGTCCCTGATTTAGAGCAATGTCCCTCTGTCCCTCTTTTCTCCTCATGTGTCCTTCATTTTGGTCGGATCTATATAGATGTATATAAAATGCACTTTTTATCTTTCAAAACGTGTTTCCCTGTGCTAAAACTTTCATTTGATTTCTAAGTTGTTACATTTTTTAGATTCCAAAAGCCAATATAAAGGAATAGTAGTGGTAAATAAACACTTGTGGGTTTACCCAATCTTAGTTTTTTGTACAATTCTCCTTTAAGGGGGCGTGGCAGGGTGTGTGTCCTATGCCTGCATACTTTTGCTGATAGATGTCCCTCATTCCCATCTCAGAAAGTTGGGAGGTATGTATTGGCTTGGTTTGACGGATCAATTCACTGAAAACAAGCCACATCACTGTGAAGACAGATTCACATCCTACTACAAAATAGCGACAATGCAGAGAAAGAATCCTATCCTTTTCCTAACAGCAGTAACATCACCGAAACTGTATCCTATCTATTCACTAGAGAACAAATTACATCACTGCCTACCTATTATTACAGATTATTGGCATCACAGAGCCTATTGCCTAGTAGATACGATGAGAATATCAGAGGAATGATCGTCCGTTTTTTTTTTTTCTCTTGTCGAAAACGAATAGGTTACTAAAGTTACGAAAATTCTCGCAAGACAGAATACAACTTCAGAAGTGATGTAATGTATTATATTTTAAAGTGGTTGTAAACTCTCCCCCACATCTTTGTCCCATGTAAATCAGCATAAAAAAACCTAATGAACACTGCTTTTAGATAACTCCTTACTTGCTTAGTATTGTCGTAATTCTTTTTGTTCTTTAGAATGACGTCACTGAGCATGCCCAGATCTCCCATGATTTATGGCACACTCTGTGTATTTGTCTATCTATTATCAGGACTTCCTACGACACACCACTGAAATCCCAGGAGACTTCATAATCACTCAGAGCTTCCTCTAACACCCCATGTGACCATGTGACATCACATGGAGTGTAAACCAGGGCATTGGACAGCATTACTGCAGTCTTATCAGCTGAAGCTGATAAGACTCATACAGGCAAACACTAGATAATTGGCACAAGTAAATACTATGAAATAAAACAAGTCAGCTATGAACAGGGAAGCAGGGTTGCCATAGAAACATTGGATTGAGAAGGAGGCTTGGTTAACAGTACAGGAAATGCTTAATGTAAGGGCGGAAATACACTCCACTGTGGAATCAGAAAACAATACTTAAGATGGCACTGCCTAACCACTGGAAACAAGTTTTTAAAGTTTCTTTAAACAGTAAGTAATATGCAATTTGGGCTGGATTACAGTGGCTATAGTTTGATAATTACTTATAATGGACTAAATGAATGAGTGGGAGAGTTTACTTCCTCTTTGATGCATTCTTTAGTTTCCAAGCATGCGTGGTTTATTTCACTAAATTTTTTTTCGTACAAATACTATGCTAATTACACGAAAATCATGTGTTCTGTTATCCTATGAAAATTTTTTTTGTGCTTGTGCCTTTGGATATTTTTGCATGAACGGTCATGATAGGCTGTCAAAAGCTGTGTACTAATGAATAGATTATCGGACAATGCATTTTTTTATCGTCCAATATTCTTATCGTGTATATTAGGCTTAACTATTCAATAGAGACCAATGACGTGACTGAAAATGCAGTCTATCTATTGACTAGAGACCAGTAACATCACTAAAAATGTAGCCTATCTATACGCGAGAGAGACATCATTAAAGCCTCGTACACACGATCAGATTTTCGGACGGCCTTTGGTCCATTTTTTGTTGTATGCTAGTCTCATGTCGAAAGTGAAGAGGTTACTCACCATATGAAAATTCTTGAATGACAGAATACAACTTCAGAAGTGACGTAATGTGTTGAATAGTTTTGTATGTGTTCTTTCGTTTCTGAGTTTACTCTTGCGATTTTTTTCGGACGAAAACAATACTAATTAAACAAAAATTGGGCATATATGACATAGTTCACATATGACAAAAATGTTATTATCTGCACATCCAGCTTTTGTTGTATGAAAAAACTGAATTGGCTTTCAAAAGCACCATACTATCGATACCAAAATCGGCAGATTGTTCATCGGACAAAATTTTACTTCCGATCTTCATACCGTGTGTACGACGGGACTTTTGAAGGCAGATACTGCAAAATAGTGACAATGCTGAGAAAGAATCTTATCCATTTACTAGAAACTGGTGACATCACTAAGAATGTATTTAATTTGTAACCACTTGCTGACCAGGCTTTTTTCTGTCATTTGTTGTTTACAAAAAAAAATCTGTATTTTTTGCTAGAAAATTACGTAGAACCCCCAAACATTATATATTTTTTTCAGCAGACACCCTAAAGAATAAAATGGTGGTTGTTGCAATAGTTTATGTCACACTGTATTTGCGCAGCGGTCTTTCAAACTGAATTTTTTGGGAAAAAAAATACACTTGAATGAATTTTAAAAAGAAATAAAACAGTAAAGTTAGCCCAATTTTTTTTGTATAATGTGAAAGATGATGTTACACTGAGTAAATAAGATGCCTAACAAGTCATGCTTTAAAATTGTGCATGCTCGTGGAATTGCGACAAACTACGGTACTTAAAAATCTCCATAGCTGATGCTTTAAAATTTTTTACAGGTCACCTGTTTAGAGTTACAGAGGAGGTCTCTCTCGCTTTAACGATCATGGCAATACCTCACATGTGTGGTTTGAACACCATTTACGCAAGCTCGGAGAGATGGGGTGCTTTAAATTTTTTTGTTCTTATTTATGTTACTTATTTTTACACAGTTTTTTTGCTATTTTTTTTTTTTTTTGGATCAGTTTTATTCCTATTACAAGTGTCAGGAACCATGAATCAGACTGAGGCAGAAGTGCAGTAAAAATCAAACTATTTAATGAAATAGTAAAATGGCATAAACAGAGCAAACGTAGTCAAAACATAGCCAGAGTTCGGTAACCAGGACAGGTAGTCAGAACAAGCCAGAGAAACAGGGGTCCAGAGATCAGCATAGTCCGGTGCAGCAAACAGGATCAGGAACCAGAAGAGAAGTCAGCCAAGCAAAAGTCTATCACAGGAAAACACAGCAGAGAGAGTCTGGATATGCTGACCAAGGCAAAGGCACAGACAATCTGTTCCAGGGAGTTTATATAGCCAGTGGCTCCAGCTGATGAGCATGAAATGAAGACTAGGTCAGTCACTGTAGAATGAAGCCTTTTGGCAATTTACCGACAGCTGAGCACAGCGCTCTGAGAAGGAAGGGCTCAGCCCAGCCCTGACAGCACTCCCTCTTCAACGACCCCTCCCCCTCGCCTCCGCAGTTTTTTTTTTGCACAACAAATAAAAAAAGACCGAAAATTTTGAAAAAAAAAAACACGTTTTTCTTTGTTTCTGTTTTTTTTCTGTAAATAAGTATGTTTTCGTCTTCAATGATGGACACTAATATGGATGCACTATCGGGCACTGATAAGACGGCACTGATGGGCACTGATGAGTTGGCACCAATGAGGTGGCACTGATGATGGGCACTGATAGGAGGCACTGATGGGCACTAATAGGTGGCACTGATGGGCACTGATAGGTGGCACTGGTATGCAGCACTGAGGGGCACTCGTAGGTGGCACTGAGGGGCACTTGTAGGTGGCACTGATAGGTGGCACGTATGGCACGTATGGGCACTGATGGACATTGATAGGTGGCACTGATTGACACTGATGGGTGGCACTGATGAAACTGATGGGTGGCATTGCTGGGCATCACTTAATTATTCTGTTACATAATGGTGCCAGTCAGTGCCCATATGTGGCCACCGATTGGCACAAATTTGGCATTAATTTGCACATGGGGATGGCCATTCACATGTTATGTGCCTCCCTGGTGGTCCTGGTGGCTTCTCTGGTGGTTTAGTGTGGGAATCCGAGGGGGGGCTGCACTGATGAACAAACAGCGCAGACCCCCCCTGGAGAGCCGCCTATCGTCTGACAGACGCGAGTGATCAAAAGTTGATCACCGGCTCTCCCTGTGTACATCGTGATCAGCTGTGATTGGACACGTCTGGTCACGTGGTAAAAAGCCTCTGTCGGAGGCTCTTTACCAAGATCGGTGTTGCGGTGTGTCAGACTAACACACCGCACCACTGATTGCCGTGATGCACGCACCCACAGGCGCGCGCCAGCTGTTATCTTTTATATAGGTTCCCCTTAATATTCATACCAGACCCAAAAGGGCCTGGTATGGGACTGAGGGGGGGACCCATGCTGTTTTTTTCAATTATTTTTATCTATCTTGCTGGGATCTGACAATTCATTATAGCTGCAAGCAGTTTTAAATGGGATTTTTTCCTTTAGAAATGCAATTTTGCTGTGGTATTATTTTAAACATGGGAAAGATGTGCTATTTTACAGGTATGCTAAGGATACCCCTCCAGGCAGATATTTAAAGGAATATTTTATTTTGTTTTGTTTCACTTTAAGCATTATTAAAATCACTGCTTCTGAAAAATTGCCAGTTTTTAAAACTTTTTTTTGCATTGATACATGTCCCCTGGGGCAGGACCTGGGTCCCCATGCACTTATGGCAATAACTTGCATATAAGCCTTTAGAATTAGCACTTGATTTTGCATGTTCATGTTCCATAGACTTTAATGGTGTTCGCTTGTTCGTACAAATTTGTTGCCTGTTCGCATGTTCTGGTGTGAACAGACCTGGGGGGGGGGTGTTCGGCTCATCCCAATTAAGGAGAATATGGAGTGGCTCAATAAACCATATTGCCAATTTTAATGATGGAACACAGAGTCGGAGGTTGTGAGATAACAGCCAGATCCTGTCATCAAATTGGTAGGAAGGTGCAGTTAGAATGGAGTCTGTACCTATCACTGGCACATAGCAAGGACTCTTGGACCTGTACCTAAGTGGAATGCGGGAGATGCTCCTCCAATGCTCTGAGGAACAAATGAGTTAGACAACATGGATGGTTGGAAAACCATAATTCGCCATCAATGGAGGCAATCAGGAAGCGGGATTGACAGCACTATTGTGAGCAAATTCTGCCCAAGGTAAGAGGTCTGACCAGTTGTTATGGTGGTCAGAAATGTAGCAACGCAAAAACTGTTGCAAGGACTGGTTGGCTCGTTTTGCGGCCCCATTGGACTGCAGGTGATACGCAGAGGAGAAGGAAAGATGAATTCCCAACTGTGCACAAAAGGCTCACCAGAACCTGGGCACAGACTGGCTACACCTGTCTGAGATGATCATCTTGGGTATCCCATGTAAGCAAAAGATCTCCCGAGCAAAAATGGAAGCCAGTTCTTTAGATGTGGGCAACTTCTTAAATGGAATACAATGAGACATTTTCGAAACTCCACAATGAAATCCATATACAGGTGGGTCCAAGGCCTCTCTCCATTGGGTTGTAGGAGGCCACTGGAAGGTGTCGTGGTGTCTTACTCTAAGCACACACGGAACAAGCAGTTACGAAGGCGGCTACAACAGCACGTAGACTAGGCCCCCAGAATTGTTGGAAAATGGCCCAAGAGAGTTGATTCTTCCCTGGGTGGCCAGTAGCCTTGGGAGAATGGTAAGTCTGGAGCACGGCAGTACGGAGACTCTCTGGGACAAAGTAGCGGTCACAAGGTTTCTCAGGAGGAGCATGGACCTGAGCGGCAAGAATTTTGTCCCCCAAAGGAGAAGTGAGGCTGGTGCGAGCCATATCCAGAATAAGATCAGGAGGAATCACAGGAACAGGAACTGACTCCATCTTGGATGTGGAGGAAAACTGTTGTGACAATGCATCAGCCCTTACATTCTTGGTACTAGGAGGGAGGCGTTTAGCCTCAGACAAGAATGTGAGATTCTTATGGTCAGTCAGAATAAGAACCGGCACAGTGGTACCTTCAAGGAGATGCCTCCATTCTTTAAGGGCTAAAATGATCGCTAACAACTCTCTGTCCCCACCTCATAATTGCATTCTGCAGGAGATTTTTTCTTGGAAAAGTAGCCACAAGGATGCATAGCGCTCTGAGGTAGGACGTTGAGACAGCAGAGCACCAACCCCCAGTCTCAACTGCATCAACCTCAAGGATGAAAGGTACTGTAGGATCAGGATGTACCAACAAAGGAGCAGAAGCAAAGGCAGCCTTGAGAATCTCAAAGACATTAAAGCGGGAGTCCGCGTTTTTTTTTTTTTTTTAAAAGCCAGCAGCTACAAATACTGCAGCTGCTTACTTTTAAAATAGTGACACTTACCTGTCCAGCGCGCCCCCGATGTCGGCACCCAAAGCCGATCCCTCGATCGTCTCTCGGGTGCTGCCGCCGCCATCTTGGGTATGGGAATCAGGAAGTGGAGCCTTTCGGCTTCATTTCCCGGTTCCCTACTGCGCATGCGTGAGTCGCGCTGCGCAATAAGGATGGACCCGCTGCCTCTGGGATCTGTGTGTTTCCCAGCAGGCAGCGGGGGACTTTCGGAAAGGGGCGTAATCTACGCCCTTTCCGCAGAGAGCTATCCCGGAAGTGGGTGCAGATACCTGTACTGTACAGGTACCTGCACCGCCCTCCCCCCTGAAAGGTGCCAATTGTGGCGCCGGAGGGGGGGAGGATTCCAATGAGCGGAAGGTCCACTTTAGGGTGGACCTTTGCTTTAAAGGGTTTGTTAACCCATATAACTCAAACTCTGCCAGACTCTCTATTAGAGCCTGGCAGAGCACACTGTACCTTTATTATAGAAAAACAAGCTCTGTAGGTACCCATTTAGAGCTGTCTTCAGGCCGGTCACATGACACGCTGCACAGCTCAGATTAATGGATACTGCAGGAGGGGCCGTGATCTCCCTCTGATGTCAGCCAGGGAGACAGGACAGGACTTAGGATGGTGGGGGCCCCTGGGCTTGAGTCACTTTTGGGCCCTACCTTCTATACATTACTTTAAATTGAACAAAATGATACATAAACGTAAAGAAGATACTGCATTTTTCACTCCATAAGACGCACCTGGATTTTAGAGGAGGAAAACAAGAAAAAAAAAATTCTGACCCATACCGAAGCCTGGCAAATAAAATGTACATTAGCCAGTGGACAGTACGTTAGCCATTGGTATATATTCCTATAATAAATAAAGATACACCAGTGTTTATGTGAGTATAATCTGATGGACGAGTAATTGGATCTTATAAGGCCATACATACAGTGTAGATCTCCCATGTTCCTATGGATATATACCACAGTATGCACACACCACTGTCATAATACAAGCAAAGATATTGAAATAGTAAGAAAAGAAGATGAGAAGCAGTGTAGTTAGCCGTGTCTCGTTCCATCTATCTAAGCACCTAGCATGATCTCCACATAAATGCTCCCATAATATACAAACCATATATTTCAGCATTATAAACACACACGACGCTTCTCTATCTCACTGCCCATCCCACTCATTCTGGCAGTTGGCCTTGCCTCACTTTGTCCCCATTGGCTCGCAGCAGTTGAGGAGGAAGGTGTCCCCAGAAACGTCATGGGTGGATGGCCGTGATTGGTAACACTAACAGCAGACACTTGTGTCGCCCCGGCTAGCGGCGCCGCAATTGGGAGTGACACGGTACTGCCTTGGGTGAACCGGCTTCTGGTTAGCTGGAGTGTGTGAGGGCGGACCAAGTAGGGGGTGTGTCCCATGTGTGTGCACGGAGCGAGTGGCGGCGGCGGCGGTGACTCCTGCTTAATATTCACTCCATAAGAGTCACTTGGCCGGCCTGAAGACAGCGCTAAAACGGTATTTACAGTGCTCATTTTTCTAGAAGAGTAATTTCTGGCAGTGAGCAAAAAACATTTAAAATTTTACTAGAAGCGTAATTTTTACACAGCGCGATAGATGCAGCAACTTGCTGTCCTATATAAGCCTGCGGCTGAGCCCATCTCATTGCTGGATTGTCGTCAGCCTTCCTGTGTTACTGAATCTCTGTGCAATCGCTGTTTGGATTTCCCGTTGTGATCCGGCTTGTTCCTGACCTGTCTGCTCTTCTGGTTTGACCCCCTGGCTTGCTTCCCCGACTTGTTGACTTCTCCACTACCTGATCCTGGCTTGTATCATGGACTGCTACAGTTATCTGTTCCTGCCTGCTTCCTGATACCAGACCTTTGGCTTGTCTCTGTTTTCTGCAAAACTGCCTCTTCCTCCTGCCGGATCTCCTGTGTTTGACCCCTGGCCTGGCTTCCACTACTATTCTTTGTGCACACCTTGTTAAGTGTCACTGAGGATTCCTAGAGACTTCAGACTAGCTGTGTTTCCTGTAACACCCAATATTCTTCAAGTGCCCACCAGCTCCTCTCTCCGGAATCCATCTGGCAACCTGTGCTTCTCTGGGCACTACACCCTCTGTACGCTACTTCAGGGGTGTACTGCACTCACCCGCAAGGGGAGCCCTCTCGGCATTTCGGACTCCAACCAGGTTACAGAGCCAAGTGGGGGCTATCTTGCCCTCACTCGGGTTCCTGCCCAGGCATCCGATAGATTGGATCGGCTCTGGGCTTACCAACAGGTCTAGTAAGCTCAGAGATGACCGGGAAGTGGCGGGAGGGAGGGGTAATGCGGAATCGCCCACAATACAAAATAATACCAGGGTTATGGAAGCTAGCTGCTGCCATAACAACCATATTAAATGTCAACGTAATGACGTAAATGTACTGTGGGCGGTTGGCAAGTGGCTAGAGAGTGATGACATCACCGACAATGCAGCCTATCCATTATTAGAGACTAATGACATCACTGAGAATACAGCCTATCAATTCACTAGTTACATGACTGAAAGTACAATCTATTACTAGAGGTTAATGACCTTACCATGAATGTTGCCTATCCATTCACTAGAGAGCAATGACATCTTTGAGAATGCCTTTCCATTCACTAGAGACTGGTGACATTACTGAGACTGCAGCATATCCATTTACCAGAAACCAGTGACATCACTGAGAATTTAGTCTATCCATTACTAGAAATGGGTGAAATAGGTCAAATCACTGAGAATGCAACTTATCTATTCAATTGACACTGGTGACATCACTGAGAATGCACCCTATGCATTCACTAGGGACCAGTGACGTCACTGAAAATGCAGCCTTTACATTCACTAGAAATCAGCAACATCACTGACTTGTAGTCTGTCCATTCCCTGAAGGCCGCTGGTATTACTGAGAATGCAGCCTATGACTAGTGACATCACTGAGAATGTAGCCTATGACCAGTGACATCACTGAGAATGTAGCCCATCCATTCACTAGAGACTAGTAACATCACTAAAAACAACTAAAAACACAGGATTCTGTAGTGCAACCTGAGGAGGTTGAAACGATAGCCATGCAGTTCACAGGACAACAAGCATACTCTGCACCAGTGAATCAGCTCAGTATCTCCTGTCCAGAACAGTTATGAATGTTTAAATTGCCTCAATGATGGCAACATATTCAGGCGGTGCTGTGTCACGCACATATTAAATAGCATATAGACTATCCAACACAAGTTAAATATAGTGCATTCAGTAAATTGTTTTACCTGACATAACACAGTTACACAGGATTGGAAAGGGAACTGAGATGCAATTTTTCAATAAAGTTTAACCATGCAAGTATTTCATTACTTGCATCAGATTGGCAGAAAATATGCTGATGAAAGTCTACTGTACACATTTCCAGATGTTCTGCTGTGCTCTGTGTTTTTTTGAATCTTTTTTTTTACTTTCTTTCCCTGCCTTTTTTTACTACTACATTTTATTCTAGAGACACAGTGTACACAGAACTGCATGGACGCTAAGACCCGGTTCACACTGAGGCAGCACGACTTGCTCAGACCACCAGGATCCGACTTTAGCGGCGGCTTGCAAAATGACTTCTGTATAGAAGTCAATGCAAGTCGCCCAAAAAGTCGTACAGGAATCTTTTTCTAAGTCGGAGTGACTTGAGTCTGGAACTAGAACTAGAATTTCAGCATCAAAAATAAGGTAAAATTTAAGCATGTACCAGCAACCACAATCCCTACAGCATGCATGGGCAAGTGGGGGGTGGGGGCACTGCATTTGATGAGGGGAGCAGTTATTTGACCCTGCCAGAAGGGTTGAATATCTGTAGCAGTGAAATGATGGCCTTTCAAGGCATAGGGCCACTGGAAAGTCATGTATGGATAGCCTAGGCATGCGCATGAAGTGACCTGTGCACACCCTAATCACCCTATATGCCATTGTTCTGCCCAGCCCTGCCAATTCAGCAGGGAAGCTGGGCGGCATAGAGAGGGGTCAGACTGGTTTCTTCCCAACAAGCTTATCTTGACAGCATGAAACATTTACTCTATCACCCTCATCCTATCAAAAATAGTTAACTTACAGGGGTTGATTAATATCCAGAGATAAAATTTTTGATCTATATACCATGATGGCTGCCAACTGCAATGTAATCTTGGATGAAACATTAAGATTACATGGAAAACTATCAGCACAATTTCCAGAAAGGTCATACAACTCAGCTATTGTAGTGTAATCCTCATCTGCTTCATGTAGCTGATGAACAGTTCAGCCCAGTTATATAATTTGGTGTGGACTGGAAATGTTTAAATAGACCAACATTCTAATCTATCTAAGCTTTGTTTAGTTCAATACAAATTGGCATGACTGTAGAGCACATCACTGCCCTTTATTAGGTTTAACTGTTTTGGGGTTTTTTTCAAACAAGGGATGAAGATATTCCTCTTTTCTAGGAATTAGTATATATCAGAAAAGTAATTTTGGAGCCTAAATCCAGCCACAATTTTTTTCTTTAGTTTTGAAATAACTTGGAAGAATAATTATAACTCACGTTTTCTTTGCTTGTATTAAAAAAAAAGGTAAGATTGTCCGCCATAGCCTGGTTATTCTTCAGTGCTGGTTTCCCCTCTTCATCCATCTTTGCACATTTTTTGTTTTCCCTTTTATTTTTGCAACTAGCTAACTATGTAACAGCATACAGTAGGTATGTCTATACACGTAAACTGCATATTGTAAAGCTGGGGGTTGTTGAGCTCAAGTGTAGCGCTTACCAGTGGGCGAAAATACCACGCCGGTTGTGCCATTTAACAGCTTTTTGGCCTACTTTTGTAAAACTAGGAGAAATGAACAGTCCATCCAGAATTCCTACGCAGGAGTTTCAACTTCACAATAATAATTAGGAAGGGAAAATACAGAGCCTCCTGGCTTATACTGTACATACAGTCATGCGGATCAGGCCTTCCTCTTCAGGCCTTTGTCTGTTTCCCACAAACCGTTCCCTTGTCAGTCCATATAGGTAACAGCCACTTGCTGCTCTGACCCACAAGCATGGGTCTCTGGCTTCTCCCGGTGCACACCTGCACTCTCTGGCTTCTCCCTTGCAAGCCTGGACTCCTCGGGAGGGTGGAGCCCAGAACCTGGTCAGGTATCTACAAATAGCCCCAGCACACACCTGACTAGTCAGTAGGGATGGGCTCGGGCGTTTTCGCATGCTCCACATGCAGAGCCCGCCAGGAAGTCAGCACTGAGCTGCACTAATCACAGGCACTGAGACATTTCCTGATCTCTGCAGCCGCACATCGGGAAAATGTCTCAATGCCTTTGATTAGCGCAGGTCAGTGCCGACTTCCTGGTGGGCTCTGCATGTGGAGTGTGTGAAAATGCCCAAGCTCATCCTTACTAGTCAGTATGCTGTAGACATATGTGCCGTCAATAAATTTGTTTTGCTTCGTTCCGTTCCATTTCTTATTAGCCGTTAATTAGTATTTCGTAATTCGTGTCCGAAATTCAAATTGGATTCGTACGAAATAAGAATAGGTTCGTTAACTTTTTGTAACAATTACGAACGTTCATTATGATGAATTTAAAAAGCAAAAAATACCTCTCTCAATATGGTAGTTGTCGACTCACTATGCTCATTATGAGGGGCTTCCACCATCCCTGTGCTGTGCTGTGCTGACTTCCTCCTGGGGCTGTACTCCTGCTGTGCTCATTATGAGGAGCTCCCACCATCCCTGTGCTGTGCTGACTTCCTGGGTTTGTACCCCTGCTGTGCTCATTATGAGGTGCTCTCACCATCCCTGTGCTGTGCTGACTTCCTCCTGGCGCTGTACCCCTGCTGTGCTCATTATGAGGGGCTCCCACCATCCCTGTGCTGTGCTCATTATGAGGGGCTCCCACCATCCCTGTGCTGTGCTGACTTCCTGGGTTTGTTCCCCTGCTGTGCTCATTATGAGGGGCTCTCACCATCCCTGTGCTGTGCTGACTTCCTCCTGGGGCTGTACCTCTGCTGTGCTCATTATGATGGGCTCCCACCATCCCTGTGCTTTGCTGACTTCCTCCTGAGGCTGTACCCCTGCTGTGCTCATTTAGAGGGGCTCCCAATGAGTCCTGTGCTGTGCTCATTATGAGGGGCTCCCACCATCCCTGCGCTGTGCTGACTTCCTCCTGGGGCTGTACCCCTGCTGTTCTCATTATGCGGGGTTCCCATCATCCCTGTGCTGTGCTGACTTCCTAGGTTTTTAACTTCATCACACGAACAATCGTAATTATTATGACAATAATAAAACGATATTAACGAACATTCTTATTTTGTCTGATTCTGAATCTCCCATCGACTACCAGTACCAGTCTCCCACTCCCATATTAAAAAGGGTAATTTTGCCAACCCTCACTCAGTCGAAGAAGAAAACCTCTGATTGGTCAACAAAACACCACTCATGTTTCTGTTGTAACGGAATTTAGATCCGAAATTCGTCAACAAAATGTTGTATTTCGTATACAATTCGGAAGCATAGAAATGTATATTTCAGATGCCTCCGAATGTACAAATTTTTCGGAAATTTGTACGAATTTTTGATTTGTACAAAACTAACCACACATGTCTAGTATGCTGGTGGATCTCAAAACCCGGAACCAGGGCTAGGGATTTCATCCCACCCGGTTCACTACAAAAGCTCCAGGTCCCAAAGTGGACTTTAGTAAATAATGAGGAAACTGAAAAGCCAGTTTCCTCTCAAATAAGCAAATAAACTGGAGCCCCTCAACCTGCCTGGTTGAGAATCCTGCGTCTATACACTGGTGGGGTACCACACTACCACAATATATATATATATATATATATATATATACACACAGTATATTTGTGACACGTTAGGGTTTCTTAGCTCAGTGGTAGTGCCAAAACAGTGAGTTTACACCATGCCAGATATAATTTCAGGGCTCTCCTGCCCACTTTTATTTAAAGGTAAGTGAAAATTCACACAGGTATGCTTTCTCACACAGGGGGTTCTCAACATGCAATAAACATGACATTCAGCCTCTTGGCTCTCTAGTGTCAGCACTATTGCTCTGAGTAGTACCGCTTTGGTCCTCCTGACCATCAAGCACTTCCCAGTGTTTGTGCACAGATGCTTTACCTCAGTTCTGCGTCCTTATAGAGCTCCCTAGCTGCTCTATCCCTCCTGGGCTCTCTCTCAGGCTCGAGCTTTGGTTTGTCTTGCCTGAACAGTATGGTGCAAGCTAGCACCTCTCACGACTCCCTTTACACACTGATTTTCTCAGGTGAATGGGGTCCTGAGCTCTAACACTGGCTCTAAAATTAATGCGGCACACACTTGAGCCATTAGTGTGCTTTCTACCCACCACCACTTTACACAGTGGTATGGGGTCACACTGCTACATATCCCCCCCATTTCTAACTGGAGGGGGGAACACATAAACCCATCACTGTGGTTGAAACCCCCCTGTGCCAGCCGTTAACTGCGTAGGGTCAACTCTTTTTCTGTGTATGTTTCCACAAGCACTTCATCCAGAACCACGGGGTCTCACTGGTCTCTCTACCACCCATCTTGCTACCCAATGCAACCTCAGCCCTCACTGTCTGTCTTTCAGGGTTGCTAACACCTGTGTGGTTACCCTTGGCAACCAGACCATCTGAGA
Organism: Lithobates pipiens; assembly: GCF_037356315.1. Taxonomy (NCBI): domain Eukaryota; kingdom Metazoa; phylum Chordata; class Amphibia; order Anura; family Ranidae; genus Lithobates; species Lithobates pipiens. The sequence continues at coordinate 507,982,959 of NW_027507903.1, read as the reverse complement.
TGAATACCACATTCCACTATGAATTACACACATCATTGTCGATCTCATCAGGAACTCTTGCCCTATTGTTTGCTAGGACAGAGTTTGAGGAGGAACCGCGTGCAGGCAAGCAGTTACTCCCTATGGGACATTCCCAAAGTTTCACATCACAACCTGTTGTCCAACACTCCAATAGCAACTGTCCTACCAACAAACGTTTTTTACCACATTGTTTCCGACAAATCCCTTTAACCGTTTCTGTTTCCGCTGGTACTTTCAGTACCTCTGACCTGTCCAACAGGGCTCTAGAGTGCTTCTCATACACAACATCAGTATGAAGCAATCCAGCACACTGTGAGACATCTTTCAACATTAACACCAAACATTGCATCATATAATTCCAATATTGGCTATCTCTGCCCAGTACAGCCTGTAATATCCAACTCAAATTTGGCGTAACCCATGGTACAAGCTTCTGACCCAGGAGAGGACGGCAGTATATACACTGGCTGTACACTCCTTCCTTGTAGCATTTCTTTCTGCATGTTTGTCATCACAAGACACACTACACCATTCCTTTATGCGTTGTGGACAAAACTCCTGCTGTGCGTTTGCGCTCACTCGGTCCTTCTGTCATGAGAGGGTTAACTTCTGCAGCAGCCAATGTGCCTTGATCTACAGGCTGTTCAGCAGACCCTTCTGGCACAGCAGCAATAGTGTCCACCTCACTATTAGCTTCAGAAATTTCATCATTGTTATTAGACCCTTGGCAAACCATCCCAATCAAATATGTTCCTCTCTCTGGTGCTCTGTAGCACTGCATCTGCCCAAGGAGACACAAATCGATGAAGGGGCGCTGGCACACAGATCACATGGTCAACATCTTTCACTGTAGTTATTTTTTATTTTACGGGCTCCGGCGCTGTGATTTACTGGAGCTGCAATGACGTCACTCCTGGCATCTGCATGGGAGCCACCGGTCACGATATGGGACCAGAAGAAGCGGCACCAGCGGGCCGTTTCTTCAGTGTGCATGTGCCGATGACATCGGCAAAAGTGTATATAGTGAATATCTCCTAAACTGTGCAAGTTTAGGAGATATTTACAGTACCTACAGGTAAGCATTATTATAGGCTTACCTGTAGTTACAAGTAGTGTAAGCCCATGTACACACAGTCGGACATTCTGCCAACCAAATCCGTCGGATTTTGTCCGACGGATTTTGTCCGACGGATTGTGTCCGAAACTGTTGCATACACACAGTTGGACCAAGTTGTCGGAAAATCCGATCATTCAGAATGTGATGATGTTATTTAGTTACGATGGGACTACGTTCAGGCTAGTAGCCAATAGCTTTGGTCTAGGAATTTGATCTGAGCATGCGTGGCACTTGGTCCGATCTGAACTCTCTACAAATGATCGGAGTATGTCCGAGCGGACCAGTTGGTCGGAAAATATTTCCAACATGTTGGAAAATTGGGTCCGACGGATATTCCGACAGAATCAGTCCGATGCATACCACACACAGTCGGATTATCCGACAACACGGTCCGATAGGACACATTCCGACGGATTCTCCGACCGTGTGCACAAGGGCTAAGAGTTTGCAACCACTTTAAGTGGTCATTTAGTCATATGATTTCTGTTAATAGGAAGGGTTGGAGCTAAGAATGGTCATTGTAAATGGGAACTCATCAGACCAGAATTAATTAGCATTTTTTGCTATGGGTTACTGCACATTCTGTGTTCATGTCTGCCTTTTAGAATAATCCGTCTCTTTACCCTGCTGTGTTTTATGAGTTTGTCATGTTGGAAAAACCAAAGTAAAAGAAGCAAAGCTAAGTGAATAGAGTAAGGTGGGGTTCTTTCGTCTAACCAGTACAATATGTGATTGCTGACAGCTGGTGAAGGCACTTGAAAGATCTAAATCTCTGGAGCCATTTTTCTTCATCTTTAACTAAACCAATTAAGAAATTGGACAACACCACCAAATGGAAAAATTAAATCCTACAAAATGCTGAATTATTGCCATTCATATAAGCTACCTTTTTTATGTTGCAGTGAATGCCTTTTGCATTTTGTCCCCTCTTTTTGGTAAAGGGGAATTTTAGTGAATATATTTATGTCAGCTAACTGGTTTATACGTTTAACATTTAACCATGTGCTTAAAGCAGCACTCAAAGGTAGACAAAATAGTGATCATAAACTCCATGGAGTAACCCATGAGCCCCCAAACCTGGGGCATTCTATTATGTAAATTTCAACCAGCCCCTGTGGGTTACCCTCCTTGTCCTATTGACCTAGACTGAGCTATGATTACAGGCTTTGTTTAGAATTTGGGGGGCTCAAAAATTAGCAGTGTTTTTGTCGTCTACCAACTGCTTTCCTTTAAGCTTTAATAGGCAGCGGATGGGGATGTTTATATGCCCTCAAAATTAGAGTCTGCTGTCTCTGTGGCACATAATTGTATGTTTGAAGGAAAACGATAAATGGCTTTCAATTTTTTTTACAAATAAATATCTGAAAAGTGTGGTGTGCATTTGTATTCAGTCCCCCCGAGTCAATACTTTGTAGAACCACCTTTCGCTGCAATTACAGCTGCAGATCTTTTTGGGGGTGTCTCTACCAGCTTTGCACATCTAGAGAGTGAAATGTTTGCCCATTCTTCTTTGTAAAATAGCTCAAGCTCTGTCAGATTGGATGGAGAGCGTCTGTGAACAGCAATTTTCAAGTGTTGCCATTCTCAATTGGATTTAGGTCTGGATTTTGACTGGGCCATTCTAACACATGAATATGCTTTGAGCTAAACCATCCCATTGTAGCTCTGGCTGTATGTTTAGGGTCATTGTCCTGCTGAAAGGTGAACCTCTGCCCCATTCTCAAGCCTTTTGCAGACTCTAACAGGTTTTCTACTAAGATTGCCCTGTATTTGGCTCCATCCATCATCCCATCAACTCTGACCAGCTTCCCTGTCACTGCTGAAGAAAATCATCCCCACAACATGATGCTTCCACCACCATGTGTCACGGTGGGCATGGTGTGTTCAGGTGGTGCGTGCAGTGTTCGTTTTCCACCACACATAGCATTTTGCTTTTAGGCCAAAAAGTCAAATTTTGGTCTCATCTGACCAGAGCACCTTCTTACATGTTTGCTGTGTCCCCCACATGGCTTCTAATGGCTTTCTTCTTGCCACTCTTCCATAAAGGCCAGATTTGTGGGGTTGCATGACTAATAGCTGTCCTGTGGACAGATACTCCCATCTGAGATTTTGATCTCTGCAGCGCCTCCAGAGTTACCATGGGTCTCTTGGCTGCTTTTCTGAATAATGCTCTCCTTGCCCTGAATTTCAGTTTAGATAGACGGCCATGTCTTGGTAGGTTTGCAGTTGTGCCATACTCTTTCCAATTTCGGATGGTGGATTGAACAGTGATCCATGATATGTTCAAAGCTTGGGACATTTTTTTATAACCTAACCTTGATTTAAACTTCTCCACAACTTTATCCCTGCCCTGTCTGGTGTTTTCCTTGGCCTTCATGATGCTGTTTGTTCATGTAGGTTCTCTACCAAACCTTCGAGGGATTCACAGAACAGCTGTATTTATACTGGAATTAAATTACACACAGGTAGCCTTTATTTACTAATTAGATGACTTCTGAAGGCAATTGGTTCCACTAGATTTTAGTCAGGAGTATCGCAGTAAAGTGGGCTGAATACACATGCGTGCCACACTTTTCAGATATTTATTTGTAAAACAATTTTGAAACCCATTTATCATTTTCTTTCCACTTCACAGTTATGTGCCACTTTGTGTTGGTCTATAACATAAATCCCACTATCACAACTTTGTGTTGGTCTATCACATAAAATCCCAATAAAATACATTTTACGTTTTTGGTTGTAACATGACAAAATGTGGGAAATTTCATGGGCTATGAATACTTTTTCAAGGGACTGTACATAACATCACTTCTATGCTGCAGAGAGGGGGGTGGGGGCCACTACATCTAAGCACTGGTAAGCTGCAATATATTACATTTTTGTTTTTTGGTTCAGGTACTAAATACAAAAAGTTGGCTTTACATATACATTCATCTACTGAATTTGGCCATAAATCTTTGACCAAAATTACATATTAATCAAAAGAAAAAAAAAACATTTAAATGACTACAGATTCTGTTTTAAATGGTAATAATTTGAAAAATCACATGTGATTCAGTTAAGCCAAGGCTTGAGTGCATACATAATGTACAGAATAAAATCCAGCACATCTGAATAGTATAAGAATGCACTGTTTCCCCCAAGGGTCCCATATGATTTACGGTCTCTCCCCGCTCGCTGCCTCTCTCTTTTCAGTAGGTAGCAAAACCAGCCATCATTACCACGCATCCTCCAGCACCTGCATATAAATCAGGTTTACTCTTTAGAGCAGAGGTTATTTTGCGCTCTAATGTAGGGCAGGTAGGAATTGTGTAATTTCTCTTGGCTGGGTCGTATCTGTGGCTTCTTCTCCAGTAGACTCCATAAAATATCACCAAAAAGGGATTAATGTCTGGCTATGAATGTTACTCAGTGGCTTTTATTGGAAAAATATGCACGTCTTGCTCATAAAGTTTAACCGTCCTGTTGCTGGTGTTGGCTTTACGTAATACTAAAAGCTTGGATAGCCCCTTGAAAATTGTACAGATTGTAAGAGCAATAGTCAGGGTTGAGCTCTTTTGTCCTGCTTGCCTGATATGAATGAACACAGTTGTGAGTTTTCTCTTTGTCAGTATTTTGATAAAAACCCATAAGGTGTTGCCTAAATTTTATCTTGTCAACTAATTTGCATTGGAGTCAGTGGGATTGAGTAATTGGTAAATGTTTTTGTTATGGTGGTTATGCGCTTCAAATGGGTCCAAGGGATGAGGGAAGCTACTTTCAACTATCCTGGACATGTTATTGTGCCAATAAATGGCCACTCATTGGGAAAATGGCATTAGATATTGAGGAATAGAGGAACCTTAAAGTGGTTGTAAACCCTCTCCTATACCCAGTGAATTGAATAGCCTCAGACAATACACATAGATAAAACAAATCTCCCTACATAAGTTTTACATGTATATCTACTGTCTTTCCCTTTCTACATTCTTTAGAAAGTGCACACCCTGTTACAAATCTTTCTTCCTGTTTCCGCAGTGGGTGTTGAGTCTAGGCATACACTGTGTGAGAGTTGATTGGAGGAAAGGTGCCCCCCACATAGGCAGAGAAATGAAAAAACTTCAGTCTGCAGTCTGAATAGACAAGCTCTTTGCTTATCTATCTCTAAGTTCCCTCCCCACACAAATTTTCAGCTGCTTTTATCTCATGTGTCAGAGAGCTTGTCAGAAGTTATCATGCTGATAACAGAGGATGAAGCAGCAGAAAGACACAACTCTCAGAACTTTGGAGAGATAAGTATACTGTAGATATATGTGCCTAGGTCATATTTCATGAATGGGGTTTACAACTACTTTAATACTTGTATTGTTGGAAAACAAGCCTTGTGATTTCACCATGCCAAAATTTGAGGGTAATTTTCACTCAATTTTGGCAAAAGTAAAATCAGTAAAAAACAAAGCAGAACTTCTAACACTACCCTTTCTCTTTACCATTGCTAGTTATTACCTGGACAGCAATGTGCTAGATGTGACTTAACCTTTTATATCACAGAATGGAATGGGGATTCCAGTAAACTTACAGTATTAGTTCTAAGAAAGCTTGGACTGGGACAGGTGGAAAGGTGCTACTTTGAAAGTATCTATGTAGATGCAGAAACTTGAAGGTCAGTGCATAGGCATGCTCTGCCCTAATCCCAGAATGCTTGATGTTATCTACTGACAGGTTCAGGAAATGTCACATGGGAAAGAAGTTCTATGCTCTGACTTTTAGAAAGTTGATATTTGCAAAGGCACTCATTGGAAATGCAAATAAAACAAAAACGTCCAGCCAACTCCATCTGTAGAAGTTTTAGAAGGTTTATGGACCACACCATTTTGATAACAATGTACTTCAGTTTTACGAATAAATATCTAATATGCTTTTGTTTACTAATACAGGCGGTCCCCGAGTTACAAACATCCGACTTACAAACGACTCCTACTTCCAGACAGAGGGAGACAACAGGAAGTGAGAGGAAATCTACCTCTAGGAAGGGAAATTCACATCTGTCAGACCTTGTACAGGCGGTCGGACATTCTGACGGAAAACGTCTGATCGGACCCTGTTGTCGGATAATCTGACCGTGTGTGGGCTCCATCGGACTGTTTCTGTCGGAATAGCCGACTGACAAAGTTTTAGAGCTGGGCTATAAAAATGTTTGTAGAGAATTCCGATCGGACAAAGTGCCACGCATGCTCAGATCAATTTCCTAGACCAAAGCTATTGGCTACTAGCCTGAACGTAGTCCCATCGTAACGAAATTATGTCATCACGTTATGAATGATCGGATTTTCCGACAACTTTGTCCGACCGTGTGTATGCAACACCAGTTTCGGACAAAATCGATGGATTTTGTTGTCGGAATGTCCGACCGTATGTACAAGGGCTAAGAGTTATTATGGGGAAAAAGAAATTGGGACAGAAAGTGAGATGAAATCTTCTGAACAGGGACACAGACAGGAAAACAATATTGCAGGGGTGTTAACCCTTCCCTATGCTATCCAAAAAGCTTAAAAATCGTTTTTTTGGCTGGAGCTACACTTAAAAAATTTACCTGTACGACTTACAAACAGATTCAGCTTAAGAACAAACCTACAGACCCTATCTTGTTTGTGACCTGGGGACCGCCTGTATATACTTTAAACAATATTACTACTTACTGTATATTATCCAACAATCACGATCTAAACCTAATTACTAACACAATTGAGTACTGTTCGTGATCATGTTTTTTATTTACACAGTTAAATATTGAGGAAAACTTTCAGGGGTCTATTTCTATCTTCTTGGTCCAAGCACTTTCATTTTGTTGTCCAGGTGACAGGGTGACTTTAATGTCACCCATTTATGGTTTACATCTATAACTGGTTTCTGCCATAAAAATTCTGAATATAAAGAAAAGCAGGACAGGAGAATGAGTTTCCAGACCTTGCAAATCTCCTCAGGTTCGCTCCTTCAGCCAAACGTAGGTGTAACCAGATACTGATGGCCTTAGGGCCAAATTTCACACTTTCTAGGTAGGAATGAGTTACAGTCATCAGAAAGGGACAGGGGAGATGAAATAATAGGGAATAAAGGAAACATGATCTCCTATGAATGGAGATATTAATATGACAAATTGCCGTTGAGGTAGCAATGCGAACCAAAAACACTAATGTTTGACATGTCAGGGATATAAATCTTGGCAAAGGACGGGAGCGAATGAAAGTCAAGGGAGAAAATGTGTTCTAGCACACTCTATATCCTCCAACAAAAAAAGAAAATCAGCAGAATTAAGAAGTGGCGGAAAGGTGATGAGGCCTTAGTTGTCTTGTGTTACATGGCGGATGACATGAAGTTTCATGGGATATAACATTTTGGTATGTGGTGGGATGATAAGGGACTAAGCTTTTGGCTAGAAAATAGTTTTATGTATTAATATGTTAAAGCACTGCTCCAGGAAAAAGTGAAAACTTTAAAATGAGTAACCCATAAAAAAGATAAAATAACAAACCAGCATTTGGTGAAATAATCAGCTTCAATCCAAAGATTTCCCTTGCAGTATTCTTTTCTGCCACTAGATGTCCTTAGTCTGATGACCAGCACCATTCAATTCACTGATCCCTGGTTGTACTGGACCCATCTTGGCTCTGGACAGTGAAAGGAGAAGCAGCACAGCGATGAGATCATCTTTGTCACTTAACTCTTTATTTTACTATCAGCAGGCTTCTTGTCAGCACATAGACTTGTAGCCGGGTGCCACCAGCTATGTGTCCACTTGCTTCCCCCCAGCCCACCACTGTGCTGCCAGCTGAGTACACAGGAGTGCCAAAACTCCTATGTGTTTGCTCTTCAGCCACTTATCTGCTCGGTCCTCAAAAACCAACCACTGCCGACCCCCCGTGCTGTGCATGGCTGGCTGTGAGGATGACAGCAGGTTGTACATTCAATCCACCCTGCTCACGCCTGCTTCTCTCCCCTTAACTCCTGCAGTAGCATATTGGATCAAATCAGCAGCGGGGGGGGGGGGGGGTGCAACAGCCACAATGGACACATAGGACTTGTAGAGCTCTTGCTGCATCCACCAGAGCCTGAGGATTGAGCCAAACAGAGGTCACTTGCTGTGCCTTGAGACCAGAGCGGCTGAGACCAGTGAGCCTTGTGAGGATCTGAGCAGTGAGACTGAGCTTTGTGGGACCTGACTTTAGAGGACCACAGACCACCAACTGATCTGGATCAGATGGCTGTGTACCAGGGAGGGTGATCTGAACATCCCTGCTTATCTCAGCACTGACATAGTTAATGCAGGAGAGATAGTCCCCCTTGTTTAGCAACCCACTAGCCATCTGCTGCACACCCTTAAAGGGGCAGCTACCCATGCACCATCTACAGAAGGGCCCCACCGTAACCCGCCCAACACAGACAATTAGGTCTCAGGTACTATAAAACACCTTAAGGGGTACCCTTACGCCAGGGATGCATACGCTCACCCTCTATTAGGGCTGTAGACATAGTGTGCACACAAGGACCTTTATTTTTCTGCGTTAGTATATTCCCCTACTTATATGCTAGTTATAGTTTAATCTGACATTGGTAAAGTTCTATTGATTGCCAATTTATGGGTGAGTGATCGCCTACCCAGCACAGTATCTTTAAGTCAGTTTATTGTTTATCTGCATTTCTTTAATACAATTATTAAATCAACCACCAGTTCCTTGGCTTTTTTCCTGTGTAGTGTTATAGAGTGTAGCTTACTAATGTTTAAATCACACAGGTGTGAAGAGCCTCCATCCTAGAACTGGATGCGTGAGAGGGAACGTGGCAAAACAGAGAGCCCCTCTTTACCAGCAGCTCCTGTGGAGGTAAGCACTACAGACTGATTGGCTTCTTGTGCTGCTTCTTCCTCTCACACTCCAGTTCTGCTGCTAAAAGACTACAAGTGGGTGATACTAGGTCAAATTCACTGCTTACATTGGAGCTGCATTCATTTGTGACTTTTATATCTGCCTAGAGTTAAGCTTAAAGTTAAAGTGGTTGTTAAACCACTGTAAGATCTTTATATAATCCTGTGTGTTTTGTTATGCTATGTGCCCCAGTCTCTGTGTTTTATAAAAAAATAAATGCCACCTATACCTGATTTTAGAGCGCCGCTCAGTGCACACGTGACTGGCCGCCTCTCTCCCATTTTTATCTGACAGCTAGAGCGGGAGGGGCCGAGAATCCTCCACTGACATCAGTCAGGATGAGAGGAGGAGAGGGGAGAGAGGCAGCTGGTCACGTGAGTGCTGAGCGGCGCTCTGAAATGAGGTATAGACAGCATTTTTTTTAATTACACACAGAGACGGGGGGCACATAGCATAATCAAACACAGGATTAGATGAAACAATAAATGTTATTTCAGCAGCAGGAGGGGCACGCACTGCGGATGAGGGAGCCACATAAACTGACTCAGCAGCCATGATAAGTCATGGTCAGTTTACAGAGGGGAGGGCAGAACCAGGCAGGATCAGCCAGGTATTTTAGGTGATAGAAGGGGCCAAATGACACAGCACAAGTACTGTGCTGAATAACATGGTTTAAAGGAACAGGATCCATTTTTTTTTTTTAGTCTAATAAATTCTTTAACAAATGATATATATCTCTAGAGAGTTACACAGATGGCTAAAATATAAAATGTTCTTACCTATAATACCTCAAAAGGTTTAATTACAGATTAACTCTAAAAAAAATGGCATGGACCCCATCATTTTAAACATTTTTCCATCATTTAGCTGAATTTCAGGAATTCAGACACTTTCTAAAATGTGCTGTCTAAATATGAGTTAAGTCCATTGAGGTGCATGCCACCTAGTGGACTAATCGCTTTTATTTACAACTGACAGTTTTATTGGGTTCCAGGAGTACAACTATCACTATATTCCCAGCACAGGAGGGATGCTGCTTTCTCACACAGGGGCTCTTCCCATTCTTCCCCTCTGCTGTCCACTCACAGAAGGCTTTGTATTTTGTGAATGGGTACACATAATACAAAGTGCTTTTGCGATTGGGCAGGAGGAGGGGAGGGGTAGGCAGAGAGGCTGCATACAACTCTGCAGCTGCAGGAGCTGATACCAGAAGGTCGGAATGCTGAAAGTGCATGCAATGGTACACTGACTTCCTGTCCCATTCCTAAAGCAAAATCAATTTTGGCTAAGTGATACTCAGCCATTCTTTGTATTGTATTGTATTGTATTTTTATGAATGAATACAAGACCTCTGATTGGCTGAGGTAGATAGGTGGGAGGATGATGTCACGATCTCCACCTCGGCCAATCACAGAAAGCTTTATATTCATTCAGAAAATCTCAACCTCCCTGTGAATGGCTGAACATCACTCAGATTGACTAATTTTTTTTCCAAGAATGGGTCAGGAAGCCCTTGTACCACTGCTGGAATACAGAACTGTACAGTACATTGTAAGTAGCTGATGTTACATACAGTTTATACAGCACTCCCAGTGGGCACATGTTTTAGCATATACAAGGTCTGTCTGGAAAGCATCCAGCATTTGTTAATATAAAGAGAACAGTTTGTGACATTGATGTAACCTAACAACCAAGGAAAGTGAACTGGAATGCGCATACGTGAACAATGACTACTTCACTGTACTAGTCATTGACAGTGCTAGACGCTGTTGAGTGAGCATGTGTACTGTGTGGCTGTCACATTCAAAATGACTGAGTAAGTAGAGCAACGAATCTGCATAAAATATTGTGTTTAACTTGAACATTTCTCCATGGCTGTTCGATGCAATGAGTGCAGTGCAAATAAATGTGTGGCACAAATGCTTCAAAGATGGTTGAGAACCTGTTGAAAGTGATACATGTTCTGGAAGGCCAGCAACAAGTACAACACCTGAGAATATTGAACATGGAGGGGCTGCAATCAACAAAGTTCAGCGAATGATCTGGAGATTCCAACAACTACTGTGTGAGATTTTGATGCAGGATCTTGACATGAAACGCACAACGAGCAAAATTAGTTTCCCACGGCACCTGCTACCCATGTCCTTTGTACAATGTGTTTAGTAACTTCGTCAATAAATGTCTCTATTTTTGATATTACATGGCTGGATACTTTCCAGACAGACCTCGTATGTGAATGAGTTACACTCCCTCAGAGATCACATTAACCCACCTGGCAATGCTTCATCCAATTTGCTTTCTGGAAGGACAGTGCCATCTTTGTTGAGGCATTATCCAGGGTTTTCATCTACTTCCTGGACATCCAGTCACTGCTGCTCTCTCTTCATGTGCAGGGTGACTGGTCTTGTCTCCGCCTCCTCCTGTCATTTTCTACAGGCAGCCTGTAGTGGGTGGAGCCTGCTTGGTTCCTCCCACAGCTCTACACAGGCTATGTATAGCACAGTGATGATGTCACTATTTGCAAAGGCATTTGGGGCATGTAAAGTTGAATTATAGCCTTTGGAGCAATTATGGATTATATTTAAAGGAAAGAGTTAAGCTTTAAAGCATTTATAAATGCAAAAACAAAAGTGTAATATACTGCAGCTCACCAGTCCTATTTTCACCTGGTTATCCTGCAAATAACATACTTCCTGTCCCTTTGGGTTGATTTACTAAAACTGAGTGCAAAATCTGGTGCGGCTCTGCATAGAAACCAATCAGCTTCTTGGGGGGTTTTTGGTCTAAGCTTAATTGAACAAGCTAAGGTTAGAATCTGATTGGCTTTGCACTCTCCAGTTTTATTAAATCAACCCTTTGTGTCTACATTAATTTCTCCACTATATCTATGGAGGGGGCCATGGTTGTCACCCAGAATGTGTATATATATATATATATATATATATATATATATATATATATATATATATATATATATATAGATAGATAGATAGATAGATAGATAGATAGATAGATAGATAGATAGATAGATAGATAGATAGATAGATATATATATATATATATATATATATATATATATATATATATATATATATATATATATATATATATATATATGAATGGTGTTGCGCAAACTTAAACAATGCATAACCTGTGATATATTTCGAATATTTAAATATTTAAAATTAATCACATATAAAGCGCATAATAATAGTGCAGTCCGTGGCCAGGTGCATACATTATATTATAGTATGCGATAGTTCATTATCCAGTGGTGATGTAACATATGAATCAATTGCTTCAAGAAAAAACACTTCATGTGTGAACATGTGAAAACGAATGGTGTGTTTTCACCTCCTTGTGATACCTCTGTGTTCCCAGAACTCTCACTTTTATAAGTAAGCAAATATGCCTTTCGATTACAATTCCATACTCAGGGCGATGTTCCACCGATCTAAGGCTGGTTGCAGATCCGACAGATGTGTCGTAGTGATCCATGGTGATGGTCGCTTTAAGGCGCCCTCCACCATGCCCACAGTGAGCTCCCATAGTGTAGTAATTAAAATACAAGAATTTATAAAAAAAATAGTAACTCTTACATCCAATAACTGTTAAAAATACCTTAGTGTATCAAAACACAAGCAGCATATCAGTTTCCAACATCACTTCCGGTTTGGGATGCCCTACGCATTATGTCACGTGACTTCATCAGGGGACACAGATTGGTTGTGATAGATGCCACTTATCTAGTGGAGACCGGATATAGAGCGGTGGCCATTGAAAATCAGTGGTGGTCATTTTTGATGTGACCCAGAATGGACTTCAAACACGTCTGCCTTTGTTCATCTCTATTACAAGTATGAAGTGTGGGGTTGGGGTGGGGGGAGTGATGATGGGATTAGTAATTTATGCAATAAGGATAGGGATGTTTGTGGTTTAGCTTACATGAAGTGACTGTATTTCCTGCAAGATCAACAGGTATTTTCTGTACTTGCTGAAATGAAAATGAATGCAACCTCCACATATAAGAACTGGTAAACTGCAGTATGTTATTTTTTTGTTTTTAGGTTTAGATGTGCTTTAATAACTACCCATAGCCTTCTAGGGTCCAGCAGATTACATGTCTATCCATTCATTCAAATCTTTTTCTGCATCATGCCCAACTTCACCAATCCGCCATCCAGGTAGCAACAAAGGTTAACCAGCACACATCTGTTTGCAATTGTCTAATTCGGATGCTGGATTTCCTGGGGAGTTAAAGGTAACATAAAGAATTGCTAGGGGAATTAGGAGATTGTTGAGATTTTTAAATAGATTACCCTCTCAGTGTGTTTACTTTTGGATTCATGTGGTCCGCAGTGGTAAGACCAGGCCCCGTGTAAGTGCGTCTGCTTTAGCCAGCAGACTTTTTGAGTTATGACATCCATTCTGTGACGGCTTTTAAATGTCAATAATTCACTTGTTTAACATCAAGTAATCATTTTTTTACAAGGTTTCACATACCAGTCAATTAAGCTGAGCAGAGGGGGGATTAGGGCATGTCACAGAAGGACATATAGTTTTAAAGCAGCGTGCCATTAATCACACTTCTTTCTGGCACATATTTGAGGTTGGGGGTGGACTCCTTATAGGAGCCCAGCCGTACTGTGCAAGGTGTAGGAGGATAGGCCTGCTTGGGAGAAGAAAAATAATATGCCAGGGAAATTAGAAATACCCATCTTTTCTACAAGAGCAAGTGCTTTCCTAAGCTAAAAAAAAAACAGTTTGTCTTACCGTGACAGCTTTCTGTATTGGTGAACCCCACTGAGACGAAGAACAGGCGCAGAGAAAGTATGCGTCTGATTTTTGTGTTTGGCGTTTTACAGATTTTAACACATATGTGTGTTAAGGGTCTTAACGGATGGACACCAAGCTGCGTATTCAAAAAACATAGCTAGTTTATTTTTTACAGAATGGTATGGGGACCTCGATCTGTACCAGATTCCAAAAGTCCTCTTTCACACGGCCGATCCGTTCAGGTCCGCCTGTCAGTTTTTCATGCGGACCTGAACGGATGCTCCATAGAGGTCTACGGAGCGTCAATGTCAGCGGTGACATGTCTGCTGACATCCGACCCGCTCAGATCCGAAAAAGTGTGACAGAGGAAAAACCTATTTTACCACCCATCTGCGGATTGACTCTACGGTCTGTCATCACCCGATCTCTCATAGCGGAGAGCGGCACTGTGACAGGTCTGTCCCTGCGCAGTGTGCAGAGACGGACCTGTCCTCTGCTTGCTCAGCGGGGATCGATGGAGCAATCCCCGCTGAGCAAGGGGATATCCACAGGGCAGATCATCACTGTTCCGCCCCATGTGAAAGGACCTTAATAGGCAGAACCACACCCCCTTAAAGGAGAATTAATAAAAAAAAAAAGGTTAATTAAATGCACAAGGGCTTTTGTTTTCCAACTAATATTCCTTCATATTGGCTTTTAAAATTTACAAATGCAGAAATTTCAAATTTGGATGAAAGTTTCAGCACTGGGAAACACTGTTTGAAAGATAAAAAGTGCATTTTATATACAACTATATAGAACAGACCAAAATGAGGGACAAATGAGGGGGAAAGAGAGACAGAGGAACATTGCTCCAAATCAGGGACAGTCCCTCGAAATCAGGGACAGTTGGGAGTTATGTGATAGCTTTAATGTAATAAAAATTGCTCACACCAAAACTTTTTTTTTTATATATTTACGAGAGTAGGAAAGGTGTATAACCCCTCTCATTTCTTTTCTTTATCTGTACTCCATTTGGGGAGACTTCCTTTAACCGCCTTTAACAAATTCACTGAAAATCAGGGGACATTCCTGTTGTCAGTTGTCACTAGAACATGTGTCCCCATTGGGAAATTTGGCCTCTATTCCTGTTCTGGTGACAGTAAATTTTTTTAGAATGTTATGCTGTCTCAGTCCCATATACAAGGGTCACCAGGACAAATAGAGAGGAAGAATCTCCATAATGGAGTCACAGACAGCAATATAGACCTCAGAAGAACAAATTTTAAAGAAATGCTGAGAATTTAAAATGTTATATTTTATATACTATGTACATCCAAGGAGAGAACTGTTAATTTCTAGCTGATTGCTTCAGTAACCATATTGCCTTGCACACCCAGGGTGCGCATGCATATATATATATAAACCAAGGTCGCACCACACATGTGACACATCGCCACAAACATCAGAGTGAAAACAATAATTCTAGTGTAGAACACCCCCGTAGGGACTGCTGATGAACTTGGATCCCCCACTCCTGCACAACCAGGCACTCAAAATTTTCACAAACACTCAGAGTCAGAGAACAGTCTGTGACTTTGTTTTTGTTATTTTTTGAGAGATAATAACTTGGATAGGGATGGGAGGTTATAGGATGCCCACTTGTCTACAGCAGAACTTCAGTAACAACTTCAGGGGCATCTTCTATATACAGCTATATGCAGTCTCCTTTACATTTCTCCTGCACACGCTTGCTCCAACTGAATCACTGCAGAATAATCTGACTGGCTCCTAGTCAGAGTTTAGCAGTAGCCCTTTACAGGCAGGATCTTGTAGCCCCTTGTTGTGTAGGAAAAATTTAGTGAAACAGCTTGTACTCCTCTGTGGCTACTGGTCCCAGCACCACTTATTCAGTCACTGCCAACTCACCCGGCTGCAGCTTCCCCTTTCACTAGCCCTTCAGGCTAACTCTCACACCAGTCCTCCCGACTGACTCTTCACCAGCCCACCCAGCTGACTCTCAGGAGATCTCTCAGGGAGGATGAAGATTTAAGCGCACCATTGTCTTCAGGGAGACTGGCTGCATGTGGCAGTCTCCCCCCTTGTTAGTCTCCAACAGTGTTGATCTACTCACTCTGCTCTCTCTCTCTCCGTGCCTCCAGGAAGGGTTTCCTTCCATGTGTTATGGCAGGATCCTTCCAGCACCCAAACCCAGCCCAAGGTCACCCCCAGACTAGGGACCACGACAGCTTCCTCAGCACTGTATCTCATTCTTCCAGCGACTGCCCTGCTGGCCTGGCTCCTGTCTATTTATGAGGTAAGCTCTGCCCCCTGCCAGCCCACTACTGGGGATTGGCTCCTCTTAGCCCCCACCCACTAATTATAGAAGATTCTTCAACCTTTCAGACCAGGGGGAGGCACCAGAGGAACTGTCAGGATGAGTCATTCAGCCCTGAACTTCGCTGAATCCTGACCCATATTCCATGGCTCAGATTTATCTCTGAGCCAAACTAGAATTTACCTACACTAAACTCTAACACACCATACACTACTTCTAGCATACACTAGAGAGCACTACACTAGCACAAGAGCTCCTGTTTAACCACTTGACAACTGGGCACTTAAACCCCCTTCCTAACCAAACCAATTTTCAGCTTTCAGCGCTCTCACACTTTGAATGACAATTACTCATGCAACACTACTCATATGAAATGTTTGTCCCTTTTTCACACAAATAGAGCTTTCTTTTAGTAGCATTTAATCACTGCTGAGTTTTTTATTTTTTGCACTATAAATTAAAAAAGACCAACCATTCTGTAAAAAAAAAAAAAAAAATTTCTTTGTTTCTGTTATAAAATTAAGCAAATTAAGAATTTTTCTTCAGAAATTTTGGCCAAATGTTATACTGCTACATATCTTTGGTAAACATAATCCAAATCAGTGTATATTATTGGTCTTTGTGAAAGTTGTAGAGTCTACAAACTATGGTGCCAATCACTGAAAATTGATCACATCTGAAGTACTGACGGCCTTTATAAATTCTTGAGACCCTAACAAGCCAGGACAGTACAAATACCCCCCAAATGACCCCTTTTTGGAAAGTAGACATTCCAAGGTATTTAGAAAGAGGCATGGTGAGTTTTTTGAAGTTGTATTTTTTCCCACAATTCTTTGCAAAATCAAGATTTTTTTTTCTTTTTCTTTTTTCTTTTTCACAAAAGTATCATATTATCAGGTTATTTCTCACAGGTTATCAGGTTATTTCTCACAGGGCATACCACAAGTTACACCCCAAAATACATTCTACTACTCCTCCTGAGGATGGCGATACCACATGTGTGAGATTTTTACACAGCGTGACCACATACAGAGGCCCAACATTGAGGGAGCGCCATCAGGCGTTCTAGGGGCATAAATTACACATCTAATTCCTTGACTACCTCTTACACTTTTGAAGGTCCTGGAGCACCAGGAAAATGACCCAATTTTGGAAAGAAAACAACCCAATGTATAATCTATGAGGCATATTGAGTCTTTTGAACATGTCATTTTTTTCTACAAGTTTTTGGAAAATGTGGAAAGAAAATGAAAATGCATTTTTTTTACACAAAGTTGACAATTTATACAATATTTCTAACACACAGCATGTACATACCAAAAAATACACCCCAAAATAGATTCTCCTACTCCTCCTGAGTACAGCGATACCACATGTGTGAGACTTTTACACAGCCTGGCCACATAGAGAGGCCCAACATGCAGGGAGCACTGTCAGGTGTTCTAGGGGCATAGATGTCAAATCTAATTTGACTACCTATTACACTTTGAGGCACTGTAGTGGCATGGATGTGAACTGATGTGGCATGGATAAGCTGTGGATGGGAATGGCTAAGCATGGTTGAGCCATGAATGTGGATGGCTGGGTATAGCTGAGTATGGATGGGATGGCTGGGTATGGCTGAGTATGGCTGGGTGGGTATGGCTGAGTATGGATGGGTGGGTATGGCTGAGTATGGATGGATGGATGAGTATTGCTGAGTATAGGTGGCCGAGCATGGATGGATGGATGAGTATTGCTGAGGATGGATGAGTATTGCCGAGTATGAATGGATGCATGGATGGATGGATGAGCATTGCTGAGTATGGATGGATGTATGAGTATTGCTGAGTATGGATGAGTATTGCTGAGTATGGATGGAAGAGTATTGCTGAGCATGGATGGGATGGATGGATGAGTATTTCTAAGCATGAGTGAGTATGGATGGGATGGATGGATGAGTACTTCTGAGCATGGATTGTATGGATTGGATGGATGAGTACTTATGAGCATGGATGCGTATGGATGGGATGGATGGATGAGTACTTCTGAGCATGGATGTGTATGGATGGATGAGTACTTCTGAGCATGGATGAGTATGGATGGGATGGATGGATGAGTACTTCTGTGGATGGATGAGTACTTCTGATCATGGATGAGTATGGATGGGTGGGATGGTTGGATGAGTACTTCTGAGCATGGATGAGTATGGATGGGATGGATGGATGAGTACTTCTGAACATGGATGAGTATGGATGGATGAGCATGGATGAGTATGGATGGGATGGATGAGTACTTCTGAGCATGG
Organism: Lithobates pipiens; assembly: GCF_037356315.1. Taxonomy (NCBI): domain Eukaryota; kingdom Metazoa; phylum Chordata; class Amphibia; order Anura; family Ranidae; genus Lithobates; species Lithobates pipiens. The sequence goes on along the minus strand of NW_027507903.1, from coordinate 507,964,540 downwards.
ATGAGTATGGATGGGATGGATGGATGAGTACTTCTGAGCATGGATGGGATGCATGGATGAGTACTTCTGAGCATGGATGAGTATGGATAGGATGGATGGATGAGTACTTCTGAGCATGGATGAGTATGGATGGATGAGTACTTCTGAGCATGCATGAGTACGGATGGGATGGATGGATGAGTATTTCTGAGCATGGATGAGTATGGATGGGATAGATGGATGACTACTTCTGTGAGCATGGATGGGATGGATGGATGGCTGGATTGGGCACAGAGCAGCGCTGTGGGCACTACACATCCAGCCCTCCCAGAATAAGCCGACCACGCATGCCGGTCGGCATGTGGTTAATTCTAAACTGATGAGCTGTAAAGGCTTTTAAAACTTCACCTATGGAGATTTTTGGGTACAGTCGTTTTTTGCAATATCATGGGTGCACACAATTTTAAAACTTGCCATGTTTTGTATCTCTTTACTTAGCGCAACCTTATCTTTTATATTTTAGAAAAAAATTTGTATTATATTGTGTGTGCTTACACTAAAATTTATTTTATTATATTTTTTCCTGAAAATTTGCGTTCATGAAACCGTTATGCAAATATTATGTGACATAATAATTTTTGGGTTTATTTTGTGCTTTTTTATTCTACAGGACCTCTGCTTTCAATAAATATATAATATTTTGGGTATTTAAATAATTTTATTGCCAGAAATTAAGACTTTTACATGTGAAAAACAATGCAAAATTTTTCTCTAATGCGGAACTGGTTAATAGGTCTGGCAGCTCCCACACAAGGCTTCCCCCAGTGACTACCCAGCAGTAAAGTAACTAAACAAGGAATGAGAGTGCCCAAACCTACACTTTCCTTATCCAATTAGAATAGGACACTGGTGCACGGCCAGGCTTCCGCAAGCCAAACAATAACTTGCAATCAATGCATGATAGTAACCATAACAGTAACTGTAATATAAAAAAAAAAAGCACCAGACCAAAAAATTTATAAAAGTGTTCAAGGTAACATGACTTCTTGGTAAACAGGTTATACAAAGAGTCAATATGTTTTGGGGCCAAACAAACCCTCTTCCACTTCTTCAGGCCTCAACATAGGATAAAACTTAAAGTGGAGTTCCATCCAAAAGTGGAACTTCCGCTCATTTATCTCCTCTCCCCCTCCAATGCCACAATTGGCACCTTTCTTCGACAGGTATCCTGTTCTCACTTCCGGGAGTCCGGGCCGAGGTCCGTGACATCACCATGGGGCTCCCTTCTCCTCCCTCCTCCACCTCCCTGTCGCGGGGCCAGTAGGAGAGAGGAAAGGGGCCTCGCGCATGCGCAGTAGGGTTCCCGGCATGAAGCCATAACTACACTGCTGGGTACCCCTACCTGCAATGGTGGCGGCAGCACCTGACAACTGATGGAAACATCAGCTGCGGTGCAGACATCGCTGGACTCCAGGACAGGTAAGTGCTCTATTGTTGCAGTATGTGTAGCTGCTAGGTTTTCATTTTTTTAGTTTTTTTTATGTTTTATATTTCTATGGTTTTATTAATATAAACCTGGCAGAGGTCAAGGTAGCTGTGCTACCTGTATGGATATAAATGCTGGGGTATTTTAAGTCTATCTACTACTAGCTATACCATGACCTGGATAGAACCTACAAACAAACCTGAGAGAGGCTCTTATCTGTCCCTACTCTACCCAGTAAAAAATAGGGTTTAGATACTTTAAAAAGTAATTTTTTTGCTTATAGAGGTAAACACACATCAGACCGAAAAAAGGTTAACTGAAGGATTGGGTTCTATGAGATGGACAGTCCTTCCAAATGAGGAGCAGCTGGGAGCAATAGTAGATCTCCTGAGAAATGTAAACTTGCAATCTAAAAGCTTTCATATCTCTAGATGCCGGCTCTTAACTCCTTATGTCATCTTAAATGCTTTATACATATGACAAGTTTACTTTGGGTTTGAATGCCACTAAAATCTTTTTTTAGAGTGATTTTCTCCTTGTCAAAATGTACCCATCAATCGTGTTTCCCTTTCTCTTGACAATGAATGTACGGGCTCTAAAGAAGATAGATTATTTTTTTAATGTTAGCATTAATGTAACATTTTCAGGCCCTCAGCTCTTTGAAATGACTCAATCACTTGAAAACAAAAATTAGACGGAGCTCTAAACAGCACATACTTGGTGACCTTCAGCTCGAGGTGGGCGGCAGGCGAAGCTGATGGCCGCACTGATTCCTGGTAAACAAATTTACTCATCTTCAGGAATTCGTAATGAGCTCTGGGCCCCAAGCTGTTCTGTGCATCCTTGAAACAAATTTGCTTTTCTTTTACCGTTTTACAGTAAAATCAATGACTTTTGATAGAGAGCAAAGTATGTGCTTTCCCAAAAGCTAAAAACATGATAATCAGGAGTTCAGTTCTGAAGGCTACTTAAAAAACCGGTGATTTTTGTTTTCATACACTATTTATTGAAGCTATCATTTTTCAACATCGGCAAAATGTTGCTCGCTTCTGCTTGACATCCACAGAGAAGTTGGGATAGGAGGACACTTCTATATTCACATTTTCTATAGCAAGGTATAAGATAATCTCACATTCTCTGTAATTCAGAAGGCAAACTTACATGGATCTGGAATAATGGCCAGGTGGAAGGGGCCTCGGAGATGTACGATGGGTTCTCTCTACAGCAAAAAAAGTAGTAAACGCCTCTCTGCCAAAAATATTCAGCAACCACTGTTCCACAAAAGCTGTAGGGTCTCTGCCCTCCAATTTCTCAGGCAACCCTACCATTATTGCAGCATTATCGATTTTCTATATCATCCGCGTGATCTGGGACCACCAAAGCCTGTTGAGGAACCATTTTGGCATCACGGACAAGTGGTGAGAGCTGATCTTCCAAATCACTGATTCGGCCTGCAACAGCCATAGTATACTCCCTAAATTTATATATGTCTTTGAATAGAAGGTAGATTTCCTCGTAAAAGCCTGTCAAAACGCTCTTTCAAATCAACTGATGATGTATGTTTTTGCACCGCTTGTAGGATTTCACTAAGGGTAGGCTGTGGGGCTTCAACAGTGTCCTGATCTGTTGTCTCCAAAGCAGGATCCCTCAACTCATCTCCAAGTTCTACCCCTTCCAGGATGGCTGTTTCATCTATGCTAGCAGGCTCAGGGATGAGAGGAGATTTGTGCACTATGGCGGCAGAAGGGCCATCAGCACCAGACAGCTTGTTAGCAAAATACAGCATATCCCAGGGTGGTTCCTTCTCTGATTGTTTAGGGGGTCTAGGTACAGTACCTTACTTGCTGTGTCTCTGCTTTTCTCAGCGCATCGTGGGGGCCAATGCTGCTGGAGCTGCTGCACACTATCTTGGGACCCTGAAGCTGCCGAAGCCGCAGTTTCTTCCCAACCTTTTCTCATCATCATATGGGCAGAGGCTCAGAAAATGAGGCTGCCGAGTCAGAAGTGCAAGGGCCAGCAAGCCAGAGTGGAAAGGAGCTGGTAATCTTCAGAGGGAAGGATCGATGCAGGATAGGGAGCGGGAGCTTAGTGTGAAGTGACGGCTCGCATGCCTATGTAGGTCATGCCCCCAAAGCTACCATTTATTAGTTAAAGAGTCACCTTAAACTGATATCTTAAAGAATATGTTAACCCAACATTTCATATTCCTGATATGTGCCTGCTGTACCGTGTACTTGTTTAAAGTATATCCTGTTCTTTTTGTATTGCTTCCTTTGTGTGAAATCTCTCTGCTTTCCTATTAAAAACTGACCTCACCTTTTCAAGCTGGCCAGGACACAGTATGGAGCGTTGTTGTATGATTACACACTAAGATGATGAAGTGCAGTGGTCAGTATGGTCAGACCCTGAAAATTAAATTTACAAAGGATACTCAGTCATGTGCAAGTATAGTTAAAGCTGAATTCCAGGAATTCAGCCACTTTCTAAAAGTCCAACTAGGTGTATGCCACCTCGTGGATTTATCTCTTTCATTTACATTGTATTAGCCAAAAGTGTTCACAGAGTAGAAAGCCTTTTTACAAATTATTCAGGGAGAGACTAAAGGGGTCCTTCTACATCAAGAACTCACTACAGCATCCCAGGGACTGATAAGAAGGCTTTTTGCCCATTGCTTATATTTCTAGCTAGGGCTGCACCAATACCACTTTTTTAAGACCGCGTACAAGTACCGATACTTTTTTTTTCAAGTACTTGCTGATAGCAATTACCTATATTTGTTTTCACTGTTGTGTGACAGTGGTGCATGTGTCAGCAGTTTTTTTTTTATTTACAATTTTATTTTTTACATTTTTTATATATATCATTACTGTTATTTTTTTTTTACAATGCTTTCTTTTTTTGAGGGGGCAGTGGACGGTGTCAGTGTTTTTTTTTTCACAATTTAACATTGAAATATTTATTACAAATTTTTTTTTCAACCCTGTTGCGGGGGGGGGGGGGGGGGCTTTAGTGAGATATCAGGGATCTAAACAGACCCCTGATATCTCCCCTTTGAGACAGGGAAAGGAACTGAGGACACATATTCCCCAGTCCCTTTTTCTGCAGCCTCAGCACTGAAAATGAATGAAAAGGAGACAGAGGCTCCTCTCCATTCATAAACGGAAGCATCGTAAACACAGGTTATGATGTTTCAGCTATGATGAATGGACAGAGTCAATGATTCCTCTGCTCTCCATCCTGAAAGATCCGGGGCAGGGGGAGACCAGTGGAGGAGCCAGAGAGCCTGGGAAGACACAGTGGGGCCTCGAGGGGGAAGGGGGGGACCGAAGAAAGGACATGGGGTGACCGGAGTAGGAGCCAGAGAACGGGGAAGGACACAGGGGGACCAGAAAATGACACAGAGGGGGACCCAGAGGATGACACAGAGTGGGACCCGGAGGATAAAAGGTATCGAGACACGGAGGAGGACACGGAGAGCCAGGGAGGACGCAGGGGGACCCAGAGGAGAACATGGGAAGCACAGAGGTGGACAGCTGGGGGTGATCGGTGCAGTGGTGGGGGCAGTTACAAGCACTGATCTCCCTGACAGCCGTAGGAGGGAGAGGAGGAGAAGCGGCTGTCAGAAAAGCTATACAGGGAGATCAGTACTTGTAACTCCCCCCCCACCGCCACACTGATCAGGCTGCCTAAGTATCGGGACAAGCATCGGAGCATTTGCACGAGTACAAGTACTCGTGCAAAGGCTCGGTATCTGCAACCAATACCGATACTAGTACTTCCAGCAGTAACTGAGCCACTGAGAGCAGGACACCAAGTGTACCAAATTCATACTGCACCCATATTGCACTCTATACCACACTTATTCCAAACATAGACTGCACCTATACCAACCTTATACCGCATTATACAGAAACCTTTACCACATCTGAGCCGAATCTATCTTGCACCTGTGCCAAGACTATACCATATTATGCTGTACCTATACTGCATGCAGGTTAACTGGAACTGTTGTTAAGTGCACCAATGCTAGCTGAACTGACAGTCCTGTAATAATTATTCTGCAAGCCCCCTTTGTTCCCCTGCCCCATCCACTACCATTCTCCTTTTCTTTTGGACAGTGCATACCCAGTCGTTCTAGGACTAGCATCACTGCCATCAATGTGCTCTGGCAGTATAGTTCCAGCACTCGGTAGATTAACCTTTACTACTGTTCACTGCTGCACTTGAGAAAGTTGCTACTGTTAATGCCGATCTGGACGTCAAACACCATCTTATGCCTAGTCCTTTCTGAATCACTTTTTATGCTACTTTGTGTTATTACTATTGCTAATCCATTTTATGCTTGAATAATTACCAACTATATTGAGTGAGACTATATTAGGTTTGCCTTTACTACCTGGTTTGGTGCCTTTTTTCTGATATAGCACTGATATTACTGATCTTTACTCAGCTGTGTGCAATGTCCCATGGACAACAATGCATCTCATTTCAGATCAGTAAAAAACTCAGTATTTTTCATTCCTGTGTGCAACAGGTAAGATATTAATGAATGCAGAACTGCATATCTTTTATAACTGCCTAGAGTTCAGCTTCAACAGACTTTATAAATGTATCCAGCTTCAGAAAGTGAATAGATTAAGCTGCCTTCACTTGTAGACTCTCTTTATACATCAGGCCTCTAGTGTCTAGAGAAGTTATCGTGTAACATAGACATTGTGCTGTTCCAAATAAATTTAATAAGCAAAATAAGCTATAAAATAAATAACTGTTAAAAGCAAAAACCATATTGTGAAATTCTCTTAATAAAAACTATTTACAAAAAAAAAAAAAAGCAAAAACCTTTTGTGAACAATGTCTCTTCAGGGTATCGTGACCCATTTCCACTATCTCTCCGCATATTGGCTTTCCCAAAGATTAGCTTTCAGTGTTATGACACCCTTGAGCAGCAGTTTAGTTCCAGTACATTTGTATATCTTTTAGCATTAATATAGGAAGCATCATTTTTGTATAAGCAGTCAGAGCTGTATAGACTTTATTCTTTTGTTCAGGCAGAGGGAGAGCTGTTGCTTTAAACTTTTAGTTGCTTATGGGACTATAAAGCAATAGACTGTGATGGAAGAAAGACGTAAACTCTTTAGCTTGTTATTGCAAGCGTGGATTTCTGTCCATAATACTTCACCATCAATGGCTTTCATGCTACATAAACTTTATGGATTGCACAGACACCGGCCCATTTAATACGTCTATCATGTTGTCTCTCCCGAAAGGGCCACAAATTGAATATCATGATGAAGGACCCACCTCTTCTATAGCTCAGCATTCAGATAGTTAATTCTCCAGAGAGTGAGGAATGTTTAAAATAAACGTGTAGGAGTCCCCCCCCCCCCCAATCCAATGTGCTGAAGGTCAAGGAATGAGTAATATTAATGATGAAAGGAACAGTGATTATGTCAGTAGCTTGGGCTCATTAATAATATTCTCACTGCAGTTGTTTCTGGTCGATACTGAAATGTATGTGTGGGAGAGTATGTTACTACCATAAAATGACTTCTTCCAAAATGGTTACCAGTTTATGTTTTTTCTTCTTGATGTCTACAAAATGATGCGTCAACAAATTTGTGAACTATTAGTAGGTTAGCACTGTGATATGAGCGGAATTTAAAGCAGAACAGAAATATAAAGAAAGGAAAAGCACATTAAAAGATTACAAATCAGCTTTTGCAGAGATATCTTTAATCTGAAGCTGCCGCCGCAGTACGTCTTTTCTATCACTAGATGTCCTCAGTCTTCCAGGTTGAATGACTGCCATCATGATTCAACCCACTTCCTCTGAGCCCAGTCCCTCATGGACCCCAACCTCAGCCTGTGACTGAAAAGTTAAGGAGAAGCATCACATTGATGAGCTCATATCTCTGCCATTCCATTTTCTCCTCTTGTCAGCAGATTAGGTCCTTGTATAGTTCCCTTCCTTGGCCTGAGCTCTGCTGTACTGCAAGAGGCTGATACCAGGTCAAATTCCGCTGTTTACACTTTTTTTTGTATTTTTATAAAATACATTAGGAGTCCATTCACACAGGGGCAACACGACTGCCAGCGCGACTTTTGGAGGCAACTTGGACACGATTTGAGTATGAATAACAGCGCGGCCTGGAGCGACTTCAACATGACTTGGGGCGACTTACAACACGACTTTAAGTCGCCCTAGGCCAGGTGATTTTGGCCATAGCCAGAGAATAATCAGCTCTCGAGGGGGAGCTCCACGCCAAATTTTGAATAAAAAACCTGCATGGGTTCCCCCTCCAGGAGCATACCAGGCCCTTAGGTCTGGTATGGATTTTAAGGGGACCCCGGGACTTGCCGTCATAAGGGGCGGGGTCACTGTGTGACATCACCCGGTGACCACGCCCCATACCTATATAAGTCGCCGCGCACGTCGCACAAGCCATTACAGCTGAAGAGAGTGTTGTGTCAACATCGGACGAAGAAAGAAGAGAGAAGAAGGATGGAGGAGACCGGACTCCTCCGCTAGTAAAAGAGCTGGAAGAAGATAGTGGAGGAGCCAGCAGAAGAGCAGGAGACGACGCCAGAGAGAGGGAGAAGAGACCAGACACCGGGAGAAGAGGCCAATCAGAGCGGAGAAGTCGGAAGAAGACCCCCGAAGTCTGAAGAAGTAATTGTGTTTTTTTTATTGACACTTTTTTTCCCTTAGGTGAATGGGTAGGGGTAAGATGTACCCCATACTCATTCACATAGGGTGGGGGGCCGGGATCTGGGGGCCCCCTTATTAAAGGGGGCTCCCGGATTCCGATAAGCCCCCCGCCCGCAGACCCCGACAACCAACAGCCAGGGTTGTTGGGAAGAGGCCCTTGTCCTCATCAACATGGGTCCAAGGTGCTTTGGGGTGGGGGGCCCACAGGGCGCCCCCCCTTCCCCAAAGTACCTACCCCTCCATGTTGAGGGCATGCGGCCTGGTATGGTTTAGGAGGGGAAGGGGGTGCTCGTCCCCACTCCCTTTCCTGACCGGCCAGGCTGCGTGCTCGGATAAGGGTCTGGAATGGATATTGGGGGGGACCTTTGCGCCGTTTTTTTCAGCGTAGGGGAGTTCCCCTTAAGATCCATACCAGACCTAAGGGCCTGGTATGCTCCTGGAGGGGGAACCCATGCCGGTTTTTTATTTAAAATTTGGCATGGAGTTCCCCCTCGAGAGCTGATTATTCTGTGAGAGAGGCGACATTGTCGCTTCAATATAGATGGAAATCCGACTTCTAGGCGACTTTCATTGAAATCAATGGGTACAAGTCGCATAGAAGTCGGATTGAAGTAGTACAAGAATCTTTTTTGAAGTCGGAGCGACTGCTGTAGTGTACATTAAGACGGCTCCATTAACTAACATTGATTTTCTCAACAGCGCAACTTGGGGCGACCTGAAGTCGGATCCTGAGTTGCCCCTGTGTGAACGGGCTCTTATTGATGTATTGACAAATACAGAGCTACAATAATGCATGAACATGTATCTCTTATATCTGTCTAAAGTTCAGCTTAAAAGTAGAACGTTAGCAAAACAAAAAAAAGGTAAAAATGAATAGCCAGTTAATAACAGAGATTTCCCCTGCAGTACTTTTTTTCTGCCACTAGATATCCTTGTTCTGATGTCCAGCATCATTCAACCCACTTCCTCTAAAGACCCATACACACGATCAGACTTTTTGACAACAAACATGCAAATTAGCTGTTTTAAGGCACCATCCGACCGTATGTACGCTTCATCGGACAAACTTTTTTGATTTTTATCTGACTTTTGTTGGCTCTGCGAACGGACAAACTTTCCGGCAACAAAAGTCCGATGGAGCAAAGTCCGATCGTGTGTACAGAAAACCATAGTACTTTTGTACAAAGTACAAACATGCATGCTTAGAACCAATGCAAAAGATCAGACAACAATACAGAAGTTGACCAAAGGTGTTGGTAAAGAGCAACAAAGTTGGCTGAAAAAGTCCTGCCGTGTGTATGCAATACAAGTTCACGGCCGACGCCCTTTGTACAAAAATCCACAGGAAAGTTTGAACAAAGTCCAATTGTGTGTATGACGCTTAAGACTAGGTTGTCTTGGAATTGCCCCAGCCTGTGATTGGACAGTAAAGGAAAAGAAGCACGCTTTGAGCTCATATTTCTTTCACTCTGCTTTCTCCTCCTATTAAAGCGGTAGTAAATCCGCAAATTTTTTGTTATTTTTTTTTAATCCTGTAAGGCAAAAGGCATAATGAGCTAGTATGCACTGCATACTAGCTCATTATGAAATACTTACCTTAGAACGAGGCGTCGGCAGGTGGCCTCGGTCCACTCCGAGGGAGCTGGCATTTTCCCTCGGCTTGTCTTCCGGATATCGCGGCTCCGGAGCTGTGAGTGGAGCCGGAGCAGCGATGTCGTCACTCGCATGCGTGCGGGAGACTTCTTTTCGGCAGCCGGGAAACTCAGAGCGCATGTGCCAATGAAGTCAGTTGCGGAATGTAAGGGGAATAGCTCCTAAACTGTACAGGTTTAGGAGATATTCTTTTTACCTACATTTTACCATTTGCTTTATTATAGGCCTACCTGTAGGGCAAAGTGAAAAAAATTACTGTACAACCGCTTTAATATGCTTCTTGTCAGTACATGAACTTATTGGCTCTTTGTGTTTCTTATTTCTCTCATGCCCCAGCCCTGCTGTACAGGGACTGCAAGAGGCCGGGTACTTGCACGACTTGCATTTACTGATAAAATAATATTATTAGAGCTCAATAAATCCCAGATGCCAAGGATGCTGGTTAATATACCACTTTATCTGGTATTTTTATTTTTTTTACACTGGCATCTTAGTGTGACAGCAGCTAGGCGAGCAATCATACTTTTCCTTCTTCCATCCGTGTCTCTGAAATGTTCCTGCATAGACTATACTCACGAGGGTTCTCTCCAAGCTTGGAAAATGCCCAGACTACTTAACAGAACTGGAATTTAATAAAATGTAAGCCGAAGCACCAGGAATTCAATAAAATGTTAGCAGGTTTGAGAAACATTTTGAGACATGTGTAAACCTATAGCCATGGTTTTATACCTTGTATAAAAAATTGTGGCTACTGATTGTGAATAGTGTATGTACTAGGTAGAATTAGTGTCTGTAAATCCAATCACTAATATCAGCTGTTACATGTTAATGTAATATCAAGTTTTTTCTTGCTCTTTTCAAATCTATTTGTCCTGTTTACCATTATCACTGAAAGTGAAAGTTATAAAAAAAAAAAAAACATTTTAAGTTATCACAAGAATAGTGAGGATATCTTCCACTAAAGACAGTAGTTCTGCTGATCATGGTGACAACCAAGGAGTCCCTCTCTTTAGAGGGATTTCCTCTCACTCCCTGTTTTTGGTTTGGGACGGAAAGTGATGGGAAATCTGCCAAATGGGCCACAGATGGGAATCATAAATCATAGAGGGATTATAACCCCCCCCCCCCACACACACACACACACTTTATCCAAAATGGCTTTAGTTCTACTTTAACTTTTATTTGTAAAAGAGTCTAAAAGAATATTTGCATGCATCATCCTTGATTTCACCCAAGTCCCCAAATGTAAATACTCTATTCAAAATCTGTTCCTGTTTTTCTTGTCAGCTTTAACAAACTCATGCCCTAGCATGCTCTTCAAAGTTGGGTACACACTGTACACTTTTCATCTGGTTCCTAAATTTGATCTGTTTATCTGCATTCTCCCACCCAACATTCTTGAATTAAAATATGGAAGGAGTCAGGTGGGAAGTTATCGGCACAACAATGGCTGCAGCCAATGAGATGCATGCCACTGTTTGGGTTTTCTGACAGGTGTTGGTTGCAACTGTCAGAACATAATAGCCACAGTGGGCGATTCCTCCCTTTTCACTGTATAGTAGGGATTGGGGAGTCGGTTGAAGCAAAAAGATCTACACTATATTGTGACAAGAATTGGAACGCCTGTCTTTAAATGCACATGCGCTTTAATGGCATCCCAGTCTTAGTTTGTAAGGTTCAATAATGAGTTGGCCCACCCTTTGCAGCTATAACAGCTTCAACTCTTCTGGGAAGGCTGTCCATAAGGTTTAGGAGTGTGTCTATGGGAATGTTTGACCATTCTTCCAGAAGCACATTTGTGAGGTCAGGCACTGATGTTGTACGAGAAGGCGTAGCTCACAGTCTCTGCTGTAATTCATCCCAAAGCTGTTTTATTGGGTTGAGGTCAGGGCTCTGTGTAGGCCAATCAAGTTCCTCCACCCCAAATTCGCTCATCCATGTCTTTATGGACCTTGCTTTGTGCACTGGTGCTTAGGCCACGTACACACGGGCGGATTGTCTGCCCAACTAAGTTCGTCAGACAATCCGACAGACAGTCCGTTCAACTTTTGAATGAACGGACTTGACCACACACGATGAGCAGACAGTCTGCCGAAAGCTTGCGCGATGACGTGTACGGCACGTATGACGGGACTAGAAATTAGACGTCCAATACACTGCAATGCAACCTTAGGCGTGTAAATCCTTTCTGAGCATGCGCCATACTTAGTCCGTCCAACTTGCCTACACACGAGCGGACTGTCCGCTGAAACCAAGTTTGGACGGACAAAATTACGGAAATTCCGAAAGACTAAGTCCGTCAGACTGTCCGCTGAAAAAGTCCGCTGAAGCCCACACACGAGCGGATTGTCCGCTGAAACACGTTTCAGCGGACTAAGTTGGGCAGACAATCCGCCCGTGTGTACGCGGCCTGAGTCATGTTGGAACAGGAAGGGGCCATCCCCAAACTGTTCCCACAAAGTTGGGAGCATGAAATTGTGCAAAATGTTTAGGTATTCTGACGCCTTAAGAGTACCCTTCACTGAAACTAAAGGGCCATGTTCAACCCCTGGAAAACAACCCCACACCATAATCCCCCCTCAGCAAGGTTCATGAAGACATGGATGAGCGAGTTTGGGTTGGAGGAACTTGACTGGCCTGCGCCTCAACCTGATTGAACACCTTTGAGATAAATTAGAGGGAAGACTGCGAGCCAGGCCTTCTCATCCAATATCAGTGCCTGACCTCAGAAAATGCACTTCTGGAAGAATAGTCAAACATTCCCATAGACCTCCTAAACCTTGTGGACAGCGTTACATAGTTACATAGTTACATAGCAGGTGAGGTTGAAAAAAGACACAAGTCCATCAAGTCCAACCTATGTGTGTGATTATATGTCAGTATTACATTGTAAATTCCTGTATGTTGTGGTCGTTCAGGTGCTTATCTAATAGTTTTTTGAAACTATCAATGTTTCCCGCTGAGACCACTCTTACAGTAAAGAACCCTCTACATAGTTTATGGTTAAACATCTTTTCTTCTAATTTTAATGAGTGGCCACGTGTCTTGTTAAACTACCTCCCATAAAAAAGTTTCATCCCTATTGTGGGGTCACCAGTACGGTATTTGTAAATTGAAATCTTATCCCCTCTCAAGCGTTTCTTCTCCAGAGAGAATAAGTTCAGTGCTCACAACCTTTCCTCGTAACTAATATCCTCCAGGCCCTTTATTAGCTTTGTTGCCCTTCTTTGTACTGGCTCCATTTCCAGTACATCCTTCCTGAGGACTGGTGCCCAGAACTGGACAGCATACTCTAGGTGCGGCCGGACCAGAGTCTTGTAGAGCAGGAGAATTATAATTTTAACTCTGGAGTTAATCCCCTTTTTAATGCATGCCAATATTTTGTTTGCTTTGTTAGCAGCAGCTTTGGCATTGCATGCCATTGTTGAGCCTATCATCTACTAGGACCCTCCAGGTCCTTTTCCATCCTAGATTCCCCCAGAGGTTCTCCCTCCGGTTTGTATAGATTGCATTTATATTTTTGCCACCCAAATGCATTATTTTAAATGTTTCTACATTAAACCTAATTTGCCATGTAGCTGTCCACCCCATTAACTTGTTCAGATCTTTTTGCAAGGTTTCCACATTATGCAGAGAAGTTATTGCCCTGCTTAGCTTAATGTAGTCCGCAAATACAGAGATTGACCTATTTACCCCCTCCTGGTCATTTATGAACAAATTAAACAGGATTGGCCCCAGCACAGAACCCTGGGGGACCGCACTACCCACCCCTAACCATTACCACCCTCTGAACTCGCTCTTGTAGCCAGTTTTCTTGTTCAATATTTTTATTGAAAATTTTTCATCAATATAACAAAACAATGGAGAAATAAATATCCCAAACCGGGAGCCAACATAGCTCTACAGTAGGGTTTATCAAAAACAAAATTTAGGAAGATAACAGCGATGTTAATGTAACAACATATTTATAACATATCAATGCTAATTAATGCCCTGAAGGGTTGTAATAAACCATTAATCAGAGCAAATTAGTGACAATAAATTCTTTATTTGCTATAGAATAATAAGATTGAGCAGGGGTCGGCAGAGTATCAAAATCTGATTTTGTTCCAGAGGGATCAAGGGAGACACGCAAGCCACCCCAACTGGGATCTAGCTGTGAACTGTACGTGTCCCCCTGCTCCCCCCAGAAATTTCTGTTCTTCCCTCCGCCCCCTCCCTGCCCCTCCCAATTAATTAATTAAATAAATGTAATAACTGCCTAGGTGCATTACTCCAAGTGATGTAGTTAATAATAGATGACTATTGATCAAATGGCATGCAAAATAATGTTTTTATGATAAGTAAAAAGAGAAGAGAGTAATAGAAAAGGAAAGAAAAAAGAGAGAGAATAAGTGCATCTGTGATGTGATTATCAAAAAGGAGCGGAGGAGGAAACCAATTATTTAAATCAATCGTTGAGAGAAATTAAGGTATGTGGATATAGGGGAACCTTGACATAGCGAGCCCAAGGATCCCAAGTAGTGATGGACGAACTTCCGACGGGACGTTTCGCGAACGCGAAACGCGAACGGACACAAACGTTCGCGAAAACGACCGTTCGCCGCGGGCTCCATTGACTTCAATGGGAGGCGAATTTCGCAAACCTTTAGGTCGAATTTGCGGCCACGGGGTAATTATTAGGGGGTAGCACGTAGTCCCACCACCTGGACAATAGCATAATACATGTATGAGGTGAATTTGGGATCGATAACTACAAGCATTTTTTTTTTATTTGGGAAATTGTTCTGACAATTCAGGACTATGGAGCTAATGAAGGCAATGGAGGAGAGGGAAGGTCAGGGACCAGGGTAGGCAAACAAGAGGGTGCAGGAGATACAGAGCACTGACAGCAGCACCGTAATACAGAGCACTGACATCAGCACCGTGACATACAGCGCTGACAGCAGCTCCGTGACATACAGCGCTGACAGCAGCTCCGTGACATACAGCGCTGACAGCAGCTCCGTGACATACAGCGCTGACAGCAGCTCCGTGACATACAGCGCTGACAGCAGCTCCGTGACATACAGCGCTGACAGCAGCACCGTGACATACAGCGCTGACAGCAGCTCCGTGACATACAGCGCTGACAGCAGCTCCGTGACATACAGCGCTGACAGCAGCTCCGTGACATACAGCACTGACAGCAGCTCCGTGACATACAGCGCTGACAGCAGCTCCGTGACATACAGCGCTGACAGCAGCACCGTGACATACAGCGCTGACAGCAGCTCCGTGACATACAGCGCTGACAGCAGCTCCGTGACATACAGCGCTGACAGCAGCTCCGTGACATACAGCGCTGACAGCAGCTCCGTGACATACAGCGCTGACAGCAGCTCCGTGACATACAGCGCTGACAGCAGCACCGTGACATACAGCGCTGACAGCAGCTCCGTGACATACAGCGCTGACAGCAGCTCCGTGACATACAGCGCTGACAGCAGCTCCGTGACATACAGCACTGACAGCAGCTCCGTGACATACAGCGCTGACAGCAGCTCCGTGACATACAGCGCTGACAGCAGCACCGTGACATACAGCGCTGACAGCAGCTCCGTGACATACAGCGCTGACAGCAGCTCCGTGACATACAGCGCTGACAGCAGCTCCGTGACATACAGCGCTGACAGCAGCTCCGTGACATACAGCGCTGACAGCAGCTCCGTGACATACAGCGCTGACAGCAGCTCCGTGACATACAGCGCTGACAGCAGCTCCGTGACATACAGCGCTGACAGCAGCTCCGTGACATACAGCGCTGACAGCAGCTCCGTGACATACAGCGCTGACAGCAGCTCCGTGACATACAGCGCTGACAGCAGCTCCGTGACATACAGCGCTGACAGCAGCTCCGTGACATACAGCGCTGACAGCAGCACCGTAAGCAGCCCCAGGAGGAAGTCAGCACAGCACAGGGATGGTGTGATCCCCTCATAATAAGAACCCCCAGGAGGAAGTCAGCACAGCACAGGGATGGTGGGAGCCCCTCATAATAAGAACACCCAGGAGGAAGTCAGCACAGCACAGGGATGGTGGGAACCCCTCATAATAAGCAGCCCCAGTAGAAATATGACACCGCTCAACCTCTTCAAAGAGGAGGGTAGGGGCATATAGTACGGTGTGCTTTTTTGGGTCAGGGAAGTGAGCCAAATGAATTAAGAAGGTCTGTGTGCTTGATTCCAAAAATTGTTTATAGACATATACATGGTCTACTGATCACATGTGTTGAATTCCTCCGAGATCCATGCCTCATTCATTTTTAGAAATGTGAGGTAGTTAACACTGTGGTGAGCTAGGCGAGTACGCTTATCGGTCACAATCCCCCCTGCTGCGCTGAACGTCCTTTCGGACAGGACACTGGATGAGGGGCAAGCCAACAGTTCGATTGCAAATTGGGCAAGCTCTGGCCAGAGGTCAAGCCTGCCCACCCAGTAGTCTAGGGGTTCATCACTCCTCAGAGCGTCCACATCGGCCGTTAACCCAATGTAGTCGGACACCTGACGGTCTAGGCGTTCCCTGATGCTGGATCCGGATGACACCTGTCGATGGGTCGGCTGAAAGAATGACCTCATATCCGAAGTCACCAACACATCTTCAAACCGGCCTCTTCTTGCAGGCGCTGTTGGATTGGTACCCGCAAATCCTTCTCTGGGAGTGGGAATTGCTCCTCTGCCAGCGCACGCAAAAGCAGAATGCAGCATTTCTCGAAGCAAGGCCTGGAAGTGCTGCATTCTGACAGCCCTCTGCGACGGCGGTAACATTTCCGCCATTTTGTGTTTGTACCGGGGGTCTAAGTACGTTGCCACCCAGTACTGGTCCTTGACCCTCATGCTTTTTATACGGGGGTCCCTATTAAAACACTGGAGCATGAAGGCCCCCATTTGCACTAAAGTGGAAGCGGTGTGGTGGCCTGGCTCCTGCTCATCATCCAGGATAATGTCGTCCTCTTCATTCTCCTCTCCCCATCCTCGCACAACAGGGATCCCAGAAAGGTTTAAAGCATGCTCTTCTTGCTCCTGCTCATCCGCCCCGGCACCATCCTCCTCTGACTCCTCATCAGACTCCTGTTGTTGACTTGTCTCAGATAGAGTAGCCCCCCCTGGGAATTCATCCAGCATTGCGACTTCCTCATCTTCCCGCTCCTGCTCCTCCACAGCCTGATCAATGACACGACGCAATGCACGCTCCAGAAAGAAGGCATAAGGTACCATGTCACTGATGGCGCCATGGCTGCGACTGACCAGTTTGGTGATCTCCTCAAATGGCCGCAGAAGTCTGCATGTGTCGCGCATGAGCAGCCACTGGCGCGGTGAAAAAAAACCCAGCTCCCCAGAACCGTTTCTTTCGCAGAGTTCATACAGGTAGACGTTAACTGCACGTTTCTGCTGGAGCAGCCTATCAAGCATATAGAAGGTTGAGTTCCATCGCGTCGGGCAATCGCAAATAAGACGTCTGACCGGCAGATGGTGTCGCCGCTGAATGTCAGCAAGGCGAGCCATGGCCGTGTAAGATCTTCTGAAATGGGCCGAGATTTTCCTTGCCTGCCGCAAGATGTCCTGGACCCCAGGGTATTTGACAAGGAATCGCTGCACGACCAAGTTTAAGACGTGTGCCATGCACGGCACGTGCGTGATTTTGCCCTGTTTCAATGCGCTAAGCAGATTGGCACCGTTGTCACACACCACTTTACCAACTGTCAAATTGAGCGGTGTTAGCCACTCATCTGCCTGTGAACGCAAAGCTGAAAGGAGTGCCGGGCCAGTGTGGCTCTTTGCTTCCAGGCACAACAGACGCAGCACGGCATGGCAACGTCTCACCTGGCATGTGGAATAGGTTCTGGGGAGCTTGGGCGGTGCAGTGGAAGAGACGCTAGCAGCGGAAAAGGAGGAGGCAGCTGAGGAGGAGAGGGAGGAGGATGGAGTAGGAGGAGGAGAAGAAGAGTCAGGCCTGCATGCAATCCGTGGCGGTAAAACCAAATCTACACGGGTGCCACGGGTTACATGCTTGACGGCCGTCAGAAGGTTCACCCAGTGGGCAGTAAAACTGATATACCTTCCCTGCCCGTGTTTGCTAGACCACGTGTCTGTGGTCAGATGTATCTTGGCACCGACACTGTGTGCCAGAGATACATTCACTTGCCGCTGAACATGGCCATATAGCTCTGGGATGCCCTTCTCTGAGAAATACTTCCTTCCTGGGACCTTCCATTGTGGTGTTCCAATGGCCACAAATTTGCGAAAGGCCTCCGAGTCCACCAGTTTATATGGCAGTAGTTGGCGGGCTATGAGTTCTGACAAGCCAGCCGCCAACCGTTGGGCAAGAGGGTTATCCGGCGTCATCATTTTTTTACGCTCAAACATTAGGCCCACGGAAGCCTGCCTTTTTGCAGAAAAATGTGAGCTTGGCGTGATGGAAGGTGGAGTGGAGGACAATTGTGAGGAGAGAGGAGAAGGAGAAGTAGAAGACGAGGCTGGACGGTGAGAGCCTGCAGTGTGGCTTTGTGTGTTCCGTTGCTCCCACTGGGCTCGGTGATGGCTGCTCATGTGCCTTCTTAAGGCGGTCGTCCCTAGGTGAGTATTGGGCTTACCGCGACTAACGCGTTGACTGCAAAGATTGCAGATGGCAACGCTATTGTCAGCAGCGGACACGTTAAAAAAAGCCCACACTGCGGAGCCATGTGCCGGTGTCCTGGGAGCGCCAGATGTGACCGTACATGGTCGATGACTCGCTCCTGATACATTTGCAGTCTGCTTTGTCCCTGCTGTGCAATGTAAGTCATTGCTGCTTCTCCTCCCTATCTGCTGGTCCATATCTCCCTCTGAACTCCCCTCCTCTTCCTCTCTTGTGGGCACCCACGTGACATCACTAGACACGTCATCATCAACGTCACCTTCCCCACCGCTATAAGTAGAGTAGGCAGCAACACCGGGGACCAACCTCCTCCTTGGGCTGATCTGGGTACTGGCGTCAGACTGCTGAGTAGCGCTTGTTGCTACCTCCTCTTCCTGATCCAATACCAAGAGTGGCTGCGCATCAGAAATGTCCTCTTGATATGGATCGGAAAATAATTCCAGTGACTCAAGCGGAAGGTATGTGGTGGTGGTGGTGGTGGTCGTGTTGTTGGTGGTAGTGTCTTTGGGGGTGCACATAGCAGAGAGTGAAGAAGAGGGTGCAGATCGAGAGGATGAGGAGGGTGCAGAAGAGTAAGGCTGAGCGAGCCACTCAACCAAGTCTGGTGCATCCTTTAAAGTAATTGAACGCACCTTCTGCAACTTCCCACTTTGGCTCAAGCCTGTTGCTCCTGCCCTACCCCTACCACCCCTGCGGAAGGGCCTGCCTCTTCCTCTGCATGTCATTTTTTAAATGACCCTGTGACAAAACTCTTAGTCCCTATACCGCTGAAGGACTGCTGCAGTATAGGTGAGCGGTCAGCAGTGGTGCACGTCAACCCTATCTATTGTGGACCTATAGCGGTCCTTACAGAACAGCAGACTGTACCGCACTCAAGCCTATGTACCGTAGCACCCTATACCAAGTTACCAGTCCTTATAAGAACTTTTGTGGACCAAGCAGGTTGTGTATTAGTGTTTAGCAGACTGTACGTCAGTCCCTATACCGCTGAAGGACTGCTGCAGTATAGGGCAGCGGTCAGCAGTGGTGCACGTCAACCCTATCTATTGTGGACCGATAGCGGTCCTTACAGAACAGCAGACTGTACCGCACTCAAGCCTATGTACCGTAGCACCCTATACCAAGTTACCAGTCCTTATAAGAACTTTTGTGGACCAAGCAGGTTGTGTATTAGTGTTTAGCAGACTGTACGTCAGTCCCTATACCGCTGAAGGACTGCTGCAGTATAGGGCAGCGGTCAGCAGTGGTGCACGTCAACCCTATCTATTGTGGACCGATAGCGGTCCTTACAGAACAGCAGACTGTACCGCACTCAAGCCTATGTACCGTAGCACCCTATACCAAGTTACCAGTCCTTATAAGAACTTTTGTGGAACAAGCAGGTTGTGTGTTAGTGATTAGCAGACTGTACGTCAGTCCCTATACCAATGAAGGACTGCTGCAGTATAGGGCAGCGGTCAGCAGTAGTGCACGGCAACCCTATGTATTGTGGACCGATAGCGGTCCTTACAGAACAGCAGACTGTACCGCACTCAAGCCTATGTACCGTAGCACCCTATACCAAGTTACCAGTCCTTATAAGAACTTTTGTGGACCAAGCAGGTTGTGTATTAGTGTTTAGCAGACTGTACGTCAGTCCCTATACCGCTGAAGGACTGCTGCAGTATAGGGCAGCGGTCAGCAGTGGTGCACGTCAACCCTATCTATTGTGGACCGATAGCGGTCCTTACAGAACAGCAGACTGTACCGCACTCAAGCCTATGTACCGTAGCACCCTATACCAAGTTACCAGTCCTTATAAGAACTTTTGTGGACCAAGCAGGTTGTGTATTAGTGTTTAGCAGACTGTACGTCAGTCCCTATACCGCTGAAGGACTGCTGCAGTATAGGGCAGCGGTCAGCAGTGGTGCACGTCAACCCTATGTATTGTGGACCGATAGCGGTCCTTACAGAACAGCAGACTGTAACGCACTCAGGCCTATGTACCGTAGCACCCTATACCAAGTTACCAGTCCTTATAAGAACTTTTGTGGACCAAGCAGGTTGTGTGTTAGTGATTAGCAGACTGTACGTCAGTCCCTATACCAATGAAGGACTGCTGCAGTATAGGGCAGCGGTCAGCAGTAGTGCACGGCAACCCTATGTATTGTGGACCGATAGCGGTCCTTACAGAACAGCAGACTGTACCGCACCCAAGCCTATGTACCGTAGCACCCTAGACAGACCAAGTTACCAGTCCTGATAAAGAGCTTTGTGGAACAAGTGAGTTGTGAATGATTAGCAGACTGCAGCAGAAGGGCAGCAGTCAAGTATAATATTCTTTCTATATTTGGAAGAAAGAATATTATACGTGTACAAGCCTATTACCGTACCACTGATACCAGTCCTGAAAAGAACCTTTGTGGAACTAATAGTAACAGCAAGTCTTTAAAATTATCCTCACTGCCTGACACACTGCTTCCTGCCTGTCCCTATACAAATTGGCAAAAAAGAGTAGGCTGGAACGATTAGCTGGAACAGCTCTTTTGTGGACCTGATAGTAACAGCTAATGATGATGATGATGATGATGATGAAGAAAGACTAATCTGGCTGAGCTGTCCCTAAAATAGCAGCATACAGCGCTCTGTCCCTTTATCTAAACTGACAAAAGAAACTCAGGCTGCTGACCTAACACCTATACCAGTCCTGAAAAGAACTTTTGTGTACCAAATAGCTAGCGTTTTCTCTGTCCCTACTCCACACAGGATCCTTTCCCTACAGTGACAGAAGAAAGAATGTAAAATGGCCACCGGATCGGGTGTATTTATAGGTTAGGGGGAATGTCCAAGTGTCCATGAGCTGTCATGTCTCAATTGGTTGTCCTGTAACACATGATAAACGTGTCACGAAAGGTTAAAGTTCTTGTATACATTAAACACGTAAGTCCGCCGGGGCGAACGACGGAAAAAGGCGTTCGAACCCGCGGACGGCGAAAGTCGGAAATTCGCCGCGAAACGACCGCCGGGCGAACCGTTCGGCCATCACTAATCCCAAGTCGCTTCAAACTTGGGCACCCTGTCTAATAATTTTGCAGTGATTTGTTCTTGGGTCATAATCCAAGTGATTTTCCGCTTGGTGACTATCAAAGAAACCTTGTTTGTTTTCCACGCTCTTGCAAGCGTAAGTTTTGCTCCTAGGAGCATAAAAAAAATAAGATTATTGGTGTGTTTGGGAGCACCTTCTATTCCGAGGTTCAGTAGTCCAATAGTAGGAATTTGTGGAATTCCAATGCCTGTAACTTTCCGTGCCATGTGGAAAAATCTCTTCCAGAAGCCTCTTATACGTGGGCAAGTCCACCAAATATGGTGCATAGTACCCACCTGCTTACAATCCCGAAAACATAGAGGTGAGGTATCAGGAAAAATCTTAGCAAGCCTGGAGGGGACATAATACCAACGTGTGAAAACTTTATTGTAGCCAGTTTTCAATCCATGTACTCACCCTATGGTCCATGCCAACAGACCTTATTTTGTACAGTAAACGTTTATGGGGAACTGTGTCAAATGCTTTTGCAAAATCCAGATACACCACGTCTACGGCCTTCCTTTATCTAGATGGCAACTCACCTCCTAATAGATGGTTAATAGATTGGTTTGGCAAGAACGATTCTTCATGAATCCATGCTGATTACTGCTAATGATACAGTTTTCATTACTAAAACCTTGTATATAGTCCCTTATCATCCCCTTCAAGAGCTTGCATACTATTGAAGTTAGGCTAACTGGTCTGTAATTCCCAGGGATGTATTTTGGGCCCTTTTTAAATATTGGTGCTACATTGGCTTTTCTGCAATCAGCTGGTACCATTCCAGTCAGTAGACTGTCAGTAAAAAATAGGAACAATGGTCTGGCAATCACTTGACTGAGTTCCCAAAGTACCCTCAGGTGCAAGCCATCTGGTCCCGGTTATTTATTATTGTTACGTTTTCCAAGTTTAATTTTAATTCTGTCCTCTGTTAACCATGGAGATGCTTCCTATGATGTGTCATGAGGATAAATACTGCAGTTTTGATTACTGAAGCCCCCCAATTCCTTTGTGAAGACTGAGGAGAAGAATAAATTCAATACCTTCTCCATCTCCCCATCATTTGTAACCAGATGTCCTACCTCATTCTTTATGGGGCCAATATGATCTGTCCTCTCTTTTTTACTGTTTACATATTTAAAGAATTTCTTGGGTTTTTTGCTCTCCTCTGCTATGTGTCATTTGTGTTCCATCTTAGCCGTCCTAATTGCACCCTTACATTTTGCACCTTTTGCATTCTTTATAAAGTCTGAATGCTGATGATGATCCCTCAACCTTGTATTTTTTGAAGGCTTTCTCCTTTGCTTTTGAATGCATTTTTACATTGGAGTTACGCCATCCAGGACTTTTGTTCACTCTTAAATTTATTACCCAATGGGTTCCCTGAAGAGTTACAGCTGTTATAGCTGCAAAGGGTGGGCTAACTCAATATTGAACCCTATGAACTAAGAGTGGGATGCCATTAAATTGCATGTGCATGTAAAGGCAGGTGTCCCAATACTTTGGACAATATAGTGTATATGTATATACCCAGCTTTACGATAACACTGATATAGTTTATTTTATCAAATGTTATGCTAATTATTATCATCTCATTGTACAGTTTGTTCCTCTATATAGCTTGATTTTTAAAGTTTTATCAAAATAGCGCAACTCTATGCAAATGTTGATCCCCCACTCCCCTGTAACACATTCTGGACATTTATTTTTCCTTATTTTGTGAAATAAGTTATACTGAGCTACGTCTGCTATGTGATTCCTTCATTGGTGCAGTTTCTGTATATAGTGGACCACTAGTCCAGCAATGCAGATGTAACAACACTGCCAATCCCCGACAGTCCCCTTGTGCTGATGTTAGGCTGAGTATAGACATGCAGTTTTTTTTCCCTTCAACCAGTGCATTAAAAAAAAACTGACAAATCTCTGCATCAACACAAGCGATGTGTGATAAGGGGAACTCTCCCGCTGCGCTATTGTACTCTGACAGGGGTGCTAAAAGAAGCCAGTTGTTTGCAGAACTTGTATGAGTCTTCTCAGCACTGAGTCATCCCTTCTCAAACAGCTCAGTTGGAAGCTTCAATCGGACAAATGTAGCAGCAAAGCAAGCTGTTTCTCTGTTCTGTCACATTAGAGGACCTGTGGTGCCCTTGTGACATTTTATCATGTATAAAATGGTTTATTTTAAAACAAAGTATGTATCAATATAACAAAAAAAAAAAAAAAAGGTATCAAACAACGTTCTGGAATAAATCTGACCCGAAATAATTATAGTTTGATGTTTGAAGAGTAATTGAAGAGTAAAAACAAGAAAAAAATCCCTTTGCAACTTGAGCTCCCCACATACTGCGATGCGGGAACATGTTCTACGACAGACACAAAGAACGTTAAGTGTAGCATACTAAAACATGTGCCTGTATCCATTATTCTGAGCCCTGTTTTTTGGGAGCTGACCGTGTGATTGCAGTGGGGGTCAGGACTAACAAGTCTGGGCATAGAGGGGAGGACTGTTTTGTCTTTGAAAGGTCATGTTCATGATTCTTGCAGAAACATAAATAATTATTGTCTTTTCTTCTGGGCAGAGTCTCTTATCTGTCTGATAAACTCTTTGTGTCCTGACCCCTTGGTTACTCTGTAAGTTAGACATGTCTGCTGTCATGGTAACAGATTCTATTTTACCTGGATTGCAGACAGTCTAGGAGGTGAGAGACGGATACAGTTTATCCTTTGCACATTGTACCTCCTCCGCTAAATCTTTGTTTTTTAGTTGTTCCGTGCAAACAAGGCCATTAAGACTATTTAGGCCAGTGAGTGTACTGCAGGCATAGACCTAATCCATGATACTAATAATCCCATAGGCCCTGTTGTAAAGAAAAGCTTTTGGCTTTTTTGCAATTTTGGGATAAAGCATAGTTACCTAGTTCAGTTGAAAAAAGATCCATGACCATGGAATTTATAATCCAGAAACCCTATGGTCTTGGCAGGAAAGAAAAAACAAGATCTGTTTTGCAGAGGCACCCTTGTGGTGAGTGTATGCCCCCCTGCAGAAAATCATTAGCAATGAAGATTACTAATGTTTCACAAATTTTTGTGCCAGCTCATAAACTCATCAAACAGCAACATAAAGATATTTCAGATTTTTTGGAAAATATAATTCACCTACCACCTGACATCTCTTTACCTAGGACTGTACCTCATTGAGTGTAGAAAGCGACCAGTGGCCGGTTCTACTATGCACTGGTGTTCATGGGCCACTTTCTAAATTTGCCATTCTGGTGCCCACTAGTGGCAAACCCGTCCATAGGGGTTACCCAGGCAGTCACAAAAATGTTTTTATATATATACATGGCACTTTAAAAAAGAAAAAAGTCCTTACGTGCACTGTGTTCAGGCACCGGACACCGTGCACTATGGGAAGTGTTACATCTATGCAATCACAAGATTGGAGATGCAGAGCTTCATTGGAGGGGTTTGGAGCTGCTTTGTGGCACAATCCATTGCGCCGAACAGCTTCCGCCCGTGCTTTGTTCTCAGTATAACAAAGTCACTTCCAGCAAGCTACAAAAAGAGGGGCCGCCCTGAGGACTAATCCCCTTGTGTTCAGCTACTTTCGTTGTTCAGAAGTTTGGCCGTTTATTGGGCCCCCTGAACCGACCACAATGCATTGTGGTGCTGAACAGTGCATTGCAAGCCCTGATTGGCTGAAGCAGTGAAAGTTTCAGCCAATCAGGGCACAGAGCACTGTCAGAGTCATGATTGGACACTGTCATCATGACTTCATCCAATCATGGCTCATTCCCGCCCCACAGTATAAAAGTATTTTTTTCAATGGCAGCCATTTTCAGTGTGATTTCGGCATGCAGAGAGATAGAACAGGACTCTGTTCAGTGCTATTAATTAGTTAGTGTGCTATACTGTACTATTTTGCTTCAATTGTCACTGCAGAATATTAGTTTAGTGTCAGTCTAGGGATAGTGTGAGTGTAGTGAGGAGGACCATCATTCAGCTTTGCAAAGTGTGCAGCTAGAGTAGGGACGGCTCAGATAGTTTCAGTGTAGTGGCGGTTGAACACCGTCTATTTGATTGCGTTACTGCCAGTTTAACGCCATTTACTTCTGTGTGCGTTAATGCCAGTTTAACGCCATATAGTTTTATGTGCCTTACTGCCAGTTTAATGCCATATCTTTTTGTGCTTTACTGCAAGTTTAATGCCATTTACTTCTGTTGTTGTTACTGCAAGTTTAACGCCATTTACCTCTGTGTGCGTTACTACAAGTTTGACGCCATTTAGTTCTGTGTGCATTACTGCAAGTTTAATAGTTTAACACCATATAGTTCTGTACGTCTTTGTAAGTTTGGCACATTATATTGCAGTATATTATAGTGTATCCATTGAGTGTGTCTGTGTAGTGTGAGTACTCAAATTAAAGTGCACCAAACACCACTTTACATTGATTAAAATGCATCTTCGTACAGATTTCCACTTCTTCTTTACATTTGCTTATAAGCACTGACCCCTCCCTCCCAATAATGTTGGGAGGACAACAAGGAGAGGCAGAAGTTCCCTTGGCACTGTAAGGGGGCCAGCAACAAATGTGTCCACAGGCAAAGGTGGACATGGTGGTCAGTCCTCAGGCAGGGCATCATTTCTTCTCTTTAGTGAGTTTGCCTGTGCTATCTATTCACAGCATGCAGAGGAGGTGGTGGACTGGCTTACTAAACCTTCCTCATCCTCCTCAGCCTCTGTCATGCAAGCAGAGACAAGTGTGCAGTCCCCTGCAGTGCCAGAGTGGATAGACCTGGCTCCTTGTCCACATCTATTCCTGCCCCAACATCAGCCGTGGAGGAGTCAGCTGAGTTATTTGACCACAGCGTCAGCCACTTTCTCCTTGATGATGCCCAGCCATTACTGGATTCATATGTTGGTTCTGAGGTTGAGGATGACAAGAAAATGAGCCTAGAGAGATGGGAGAACACTGGTAGACAAATTGGCATTTATGTTCCCCCAGCCGCAGCGTATTGCCAAGTTGTCTCCAGTGGTAATGGAGATAATGATGATGATGAGGTCACTGATTTGACTTGGGGGCCAGATAAAGCAGAGGAGGAAACTGAAGGTGAGGCGGCACAACCCCAAGGAGGCAGACATCAATAAAGCGTAGAGAGCAGCCACCCTATGATAAGGTACTATATACAAGATTTTAGCAATGAGAACAGTATCATTAGCAGTAATCAGCATGGATTCATGAAGAATCATTCTTGCCAAACCAATCTATTAACCTTCTATGAGGAGGTGAGTCGTCATCTAGATAAAGGAAGGCCCATAGGCGTGGTGTATCTGGATTTTGCAAAAGCATTTGACAGTTCCCCATAAACGTTTACTGTACAAAATAACGTCCGTTGGCATGGACCATAGGGTGAGTACATGGATTATAAACTGTTTACAAGGGTGAGTTCAGAGGGTGGTGATAAATGGGGAGTACTTGGAATGGTCAGGGGTGGAAGTGGGGTCCCCCAAGGTTCTGTGCTGGGACCATTTCTATTTATTTAAACGACCTGGAGGATGGGGTAAACAGTTCAATCTCTGTATTTGCGGACACTACTAAGCTAAGCAGGGCAATAACTTCTCCACAGGATGTGGAAACCTTGCAAAAAGATCTTGACAAATGAATGGGGTGGGCAACTGGGCAACTACATGGCAAATGAGGTTTAATGTAGAAAAATGTAAAATAACGCATTTGGGTGGCAAATATATGAATGCAATCTATATACTGGGGGGACAACCTCCGGGGGAATCTAGGATGGAAAGGGACCTGGCAGTCCTAGTAGATGATAGGCTCAGTAATGGCATGCAATACAAGCTGCTGCTAACAAAGCAAACCGAATATTGGCATGCATTAAAAAGGGGATCAACTCCAGAGATAAAATTATGATTTTCCTGCACTACAAGACTCTGGTCTGGCCACACCTAGAGTATGCTGTCCAGTTCTGGGCACCAGTCCTCAGGAAGGATGTACTTGAAATGGAGTGAGTACAAAGAAGGGCAACAAAGCTAATAAAGGGTCTGGAAGAAATTAGTTATGAGGAAAGGTTGCGAGCACTGAACATATTCTCTCTGGAGAAGAGCTGCTGGAGAGGCTATAAATAAATTGATTTCAATTTATAAATACCATACTGGTGACCCCACAATAGGGGTAAAACTTTTTTTGTGGAAGGGAGTTTAATAAGATATGTGGCCACTCATTAAAATTAGAAGAAAAGAGGTTTAATCTTAAACTACGTAGAGGTTCTTTACTGTAAGAGCAAGAAGGATGTGGAATTCCCTTCCACAGGCGGTGGTCTCAGTGATGAACATCGATAGTTTCAAAAAACTATTAGATAAGCACCTGAACGACTACAACATACAAGGATATACAATGTAATACTGACATATAATCACAAACATAGGTTTGACTTGATGAACTTGTGTATATTTTCAACCTCTCCTACTATGCAACTATGTATTCCATCACGTTCTGCAGCTGTTATCTTCCCAAAGCTCAGCTTCCTGGTCCTCTTTCAGCACATCTGCAGCAGATCGCACTGTTGCTATCTGCAAACAGGCACAGGCACATCAAACGTGGCAAAACCACCAGCCATTTGGGTACCACATGCTTAAAAAGGCATTTAACGTCCAACCACTCAGCCCGTTAGCAAGAGCACCTAAAAGCCACACAAAAGAGACACAAATCTGTCCCTCCTCCTCCTTACCCTTTTCAGTCTACCCCTGCTACACTGAGTCATTACCTCTCAGCAGCCTCCACTGACAGAGATGATGGTATAGCACAGGGTATCCCAGGTCCTAGCAGCACATCTGCCAGCAGGAAACCACCAGCTGTAGACTGTAGCTGGGAAATTTCTCTGCCCCATCTGCTGCAGCGAGAAAAAAAATACAGTCCCTGCCAACCACATGACCAGTGTCTAAATGCAAGCTTGTCAAAGCTGTTGGCTCTCCAACTTCTGCCTTTCAGACTGGTGGATTCTGCCCCTTCCATGAATTTGCACATGCCATTGTGGTAGAGAAACATGTGCTGTGCCACAATGGCAGGTTTCCAGTCGCTACTACTTTTCACGTAAGGCCGTTCCATCTCTCTACCATCACGTGGAAGGGAATGCTTTGGCATCGTTGGGCAAGGCAGTCAGCCATAAAATCCACCTTACTGCTGACACGTGGTCCAGCAAGCATGAGCAGGGACGATAAATTTAGTTTGCTGCTTGAAACTCGAAATGATGCAGGACAGGGCTTGGTGTTGTAGCTTGTTGTGCCCCCACGTCTCCATACAGCTGGTGGTAATGATGCCAGACCTGTGGGCTCTACCCCCTCCGTAACCTCCATGCCCTCCTCCGCAGAATTGTCCTATGAACATCAGGTACCCCCTAAGCATTCAAAGGGGTATTCCATGAGACAGGCTAAAAGGTGCCATGCAGTGCTTCAGCTGGTGTGTTTAGGGGACAGGAACCACACTGGATCAGAGATTCTTGCAGCTCTACAGGGACAGGCCCAGAGGTGGTTCACACCATGCCAGCTAGAGCCAGGAATGGTGATGTGCAATAATGGCTCAAACCTCCTGTCCGCCCATAGACAAAAAAAGTTGACACGTGCTATGCCTGGCACATGTCCTCAATCTGGTGGTGCAGCATTTCCTAAATACGTACCCAGCCACTGTTGCAAGATGTGCTAAAGCTGGCCAGAAGAGTCTGTAGCCATTTCAGGTGGTCATACACAGCCAGTGCTTGGTTGGCTTAAATTCAGCAGGAACTCCACCTGCCCGTAAACCGCCTTATATGTGACATGCCCACGAGGTGGAACTTGACTTTGGCAATGCTGCAGTGGTTATAAATGCAGCAGAGGGCCGTCAATGAGTACCTGTGGGAATACGGAACGATGACAGGCTCAGGCTGCCTCAGCTTTTTTTCCCCATGCCAATGGCTGATCATTAAGTATGCATACACTCTATTGTCACCATTTGAGGATGCCACAAGGGTGGTGAGCTGTGACAGTGCATGCATCAGTGACACAATCCCTGTTGTGTTCCTGCTGGAGCAGACTCTGCATGGCAATATGGACAGGGCACTGGAGGCCCTTTCCTCTCAAGGCCCACTTTATCCAGACACCATCATTCCTACAGTATGTCACAGAACACACAGGAGGAGAGAAGGGAGGAAGATGAGGAGGATGATCCTGGCACTTTCATAGGCTTCGAAGAAGAGGAAGACATGCTTCAATCTGTAAGCGATGGCTTTCCAACCCCAGGACCCTTGGGGGTAGTACGTGGCTGGGAGGAGAAAGTTCCAGATGCTGTCATCCTGAGTGACCCCAAGGAGTCTGCTTCTCAAGTCTTGGCAAATTTGAGGTGCATGGGCAACCTCATGCTTCAAAGCCTATGAAAGGACCCAAAAGATGAATACGTGGCATAAAGGAGAAGGATGATTACTGGTTGGCAACCCTCCTTGACCACCGCTATAAGGGGAAGGCCTCAGAACTCATCCCGTCCACACAGAGAATGCAGAAGTTAAAATCTCTTGAGGACACGTTAAAGAGTATTTTATTGAACATTTTTCCTGAATCCAGTAAGTAAGTGTCATGGAAAACTTAGTTTTGAGTCTTCTGTTGGTCAAGAGAGGAGCATTGGAGAAGGCGTCTGTCTAAGTGAGGTATTTCAGAATTTTTTTAGTCCTCACTGCCCAGGGCTGTCAGCTTCCACATCCCATCGGGAGCATCTGCATCACATGGTGGACAATTAACTTGGGACCAAAACCGAGATGGAGAGCTTTCCAGCTGACAATCCACTGGCTTACTGGGTCATGAGAATAGACCACTGGCCAGAACTTGCCCAGTATGGTATTGAGTTGTTGGGCTACCCTGCATCTAGCGTGCTTTCAGAACAGGCATTCAGTTCTTCAGGAGGTTTTGTTACTGTTCATAGAACACATCTGTCCAAAGACTCTGTGGACCGTTAGACTTTTATAAAAATGAATCAGTCCTGGAATACCAGCTATGAAGCCCCTGATCCCGATGTCACTGATTAAGTCTTTTTGGGATGTGGAATATCTGCAGGACTTTGAGGCTACCTAGCTTTGAGGGTGTTCAATCTGGAAGAATGTTTTTTGGTATAGGTTTCATGGGCACAATTAACACCCAAAGATCAATTTTTTAGCACCTGTTTGACAGGTGCATATCATTGCAATACTTTTTGCCTTCATCAAGAGAACCTCTATAGGGTTACGGTGGGAAGGTGCCCCCAACACCCAAAGAGTAATTTTTCTCACCGGATATATTCGTGTAGGTTCTGGTGTGGGCGGTAGTGCAGGTGGCTCAAGTGGATTGGGCCCAAGTGGATTTGGGTATATGTGGCATAAACTCTGAGACCCATACAAGGACAAGTGGGTCCCGTTTAGTGATAAATATCGTGGGGGAAGTGTAATGTGTCCATCAAGTGCATAGAGTGTGCCTCTGAAGAACATGTGCAAGCCCTCCATCCGCTTGAGCCCAGCTCTGCACAATCTGCTAACCTCCTACCAGGTTAATGCACGATGGGGAGAATACAGACCAAGTTCCTAATTCTACCATAATTTCTTCATCCTGCACTGAAGTTTGTGGAGAAGACCGCTGTGATAAGTCCTGTGCTAAAATATGCTTGGTGAACATATACCACAAGGATCAAGAGCAATAGATCACTTGCAAAATCAAAACAGTTTAAAGAGGAAGTAAACCCTGATGGGTTTACTTCCTCTTTGTCTCCCTGCAAAGTTAAAGCATAATGGGCTACTATGCATTGCATAGTATCCCATTATGTGTCACTTACCTGACACAGGAGCCAGCGATTTCACCGCTGTCCCCTGTATTCCGGAGCATCCATCTTCTTCCGGGTATCACTGCTCTGTCCACTCACAGCGCCGGAGCAGCGATGACGTCACTCCCGTGCATGCGCACGGGAGCCGCCACTAACGGCATATCGCCGTTAGCAGTGGCATGCTGCTAACAGCGGTAGCGCGCCTGCGCGCCGCTGTCTCCTAGTAAATATCTCCTAAACCATGTAGGTTTAGGAGATATTTCTTGGACCTACAGGTAAGCCTTAATCTAGGCTACCTGTAGGTCAAAGTGGTTTGTAAGGGTTTACAACCACTTTAATCTATTTGAAATAAAAGGCGAAGCTCATCCTTCTAAAAAAGAAAGATACCTGCGCACAGATGTACGATTGATACGATGTATCAATTTTGGGTACCCTGCAGTCAAAAAAAGCCCCTTTATGTGGGCTAAAAAATTATGTTTGAGAATATGGACTGCGCCATCCTTACCAATAAATTATATATTATTCCTCACCTCTACCATGTGTTTTATCATTCCTCATTAATCAAACCACCTTATCCCTTCTACTTGTGATATACCTTTTGAAAATGTGATCCAACTATATAAATATAAAATATACAAATTTCGATAAATACCACCAGTGATTTAACAAACACTAAATTAATTAATATTTAGCAAATGACAATAAAACTATAAAATAAATAATATATAATATTTAAGAAGCTCATCCTTACACCTTGGGTACCTGTAGAGGTTTCTGGAAGAAGGGCTCATGGACTCATGGTATCTTCTCTCAAAGGTAACTTGCAATTACCCCTACCTACACTTGTTGAGTGCAGATACCTGCTAACAGGGAATAAATCCCTACTCCAGCTGCTGCTTTTCATCACCCTCACCTGAAGGTAATAGCAAATGAGATACCGCCACTTGACAAAGATGCAAGGTAAACGGACAAGACACTGGAACCCCAGATGCTCCATTTGCCCAGCACACGGATCTAGGTTGGGTCATCATAGGCAATGTCTCTATAGGCAAAATGAAGAGCCCTACCAACATTTCGTAATTCAAGACAAATGTTCTGTCAA
Source organism: Lithobates pipiens (assembly GCF_037356315.1). Lineage (NCBI taxonomy): Eukaryota > Metazoa > Chordata > Amphibia > Anura > Ranidae > Lithobates > Lithobates pipiens. Next base: position 507,932,044 of record NW_027507903.1, on the reverse strand, counting down.
ATGGCCCGAAACACTTACTTTGAGCCACCCCCACATCACTACTGGGTGAAAGAGAAGATAGCAAGCCATGAATGGCAACATAATGGCTCCTTCAATGGAAGACAAATAATTCATTAAAGTAATGAGTTCTTTCAAGATGATTTCAATAATTGGGTAGCACCCCTACCTTTTCATCTCCCAAGAGAGAGATTTCCCAACAACTTGCAGCAGGCCATCAGTAGAGTCTGCTCCTTAAAGCAAAACTTAAGCAGGAAACCAGAGATGCAAAAGCACTTTGTGGACTTTATGCAAAATATATTTGACAGAGATCATGCAGAGCCCACACCCTCACTAAAGGAGTGAGAAGAATGCTGGTAACTTCCATCCATTGGCGTGTATCACCCATACAAATCAGACCAAATCAGAGTTGTCTTTGATTCCAGTGCTCAGCATGAAGGCGTTGCTCTTAACAAAATGCTCCTTACGGGACCCAACTTGAACAACAACCTAATAGGAGTCTTGATTCGCTTCAGACAAGAGCCTGTAGCAGTAATGGCTGACACTCGACAGATGTTTCACTGCTTCACTGTCAGAGAAGACAACAGAAACGACCTCAGGTTTCTATGGCACAAAGAAAATTAACATCAAGGAAGTTATAGACTATCAAATGAAGGTACATGTCTTCGATAACAGTCCTTCCCCGTGCAGTGGCAACTTATAGGCTAAGGAGATCAACTCAGACTGGAGAAGAAGAATATGGATCTGATGCTCGTCAATTTGTTGAAAGGAACTTCTACGTTGACGATGCACTCAAGTCTTTTCTAACCACTAAAGAAGAGATCGATCTTCTCACCAGAACAAAGGAGATGCTGTCTGTAGCAAACCTTAGACTGCACAAGATTATATCCATCAGCCAGGAATTTATGAATGCCTTTCACTATGAGGACTATGCCACTAGTCTGAAAAACCTTTATTTAGGTACAGATGTGCCTCCTGTACAGCGAAGTCTGGGTCTTACAAGCCCTATATGAAGCTGGAGATAAAGTTTATGGCCTTGTAGTTGAGACAGAACAATTACAACCATTTACAATAAATATGTATCATATTTTAGTGTCTACATCTACTGTAAACTCTTTACAGCATCTGAATGCATTGTAATATTTCTAAAAATGGTTCTAAAAATGTTTTGTTAGCACAATTACACAAAATTCCTTATTATTATTATTATTATTATTATTATTATTATACAGGATTTATATAGCGCCGACAGTTTACGCAGTGCTTTACAACATTAGGGTAGACATTACAATACAATTCAAGACAGGGGGAGTCAGAGGGCCCTGCTCATTAGAGCTTACAATCTAGGAGTTATAATTCTGTTCAGCCACACCTATGCTAATTTGCAGAGCTCAGCTGGCTATCTGAGTACATAACATGCTACTGTAGCTTTACAGTTTACTGTGTTATATAGAAGAAGAATCAGTAGTGTAATGATGCAGATGAATTTTCCAGTGATCAGCTTGGAACTGGAGAGATGATACAGTTTATTTTAAAGCTTGAACAGGAGATGGAGGTGTCACCTGTGCGGATATATATTTTGGTGCTTGAATCACAAGACTGGCCAAACTGAATTACAATTTCTTTGGCAGAAACACAGTCCACATACAGGTATATGTGTTTAAATGGGTGATGTCACTATGGGTATTTAAATCAATTGTAGCTTTTGTCCTGATTTCTGTGATCAGAAAGGTCTGAAACATTCTGCTTATACTCAATGCCACAGTTGAATTGAGTTATAAATCTGCCAAGGCCGCCATACGCAGCTCAATTTCCAAGCTAACTGCTTGGGGTGGAGGAATCTCTACTGGCAGCTATTGCATTCAGACAACCCCTGCGCCCACAGATGTCTGAATTCCCAATCAGTGATGACATCTAACAGCAAGCAGTCTCTGTTTGGCCAATATGTTTCTACCCACTCAGTCAATTTTTTAATCGACTTTTGTCAAATCGAGTGATGCTTAGAGGGCCAGCCATGGCTTGAATTTCTGCTGACTCAGCAGCAATTGGATGAAATTCGAGCTGTCTAGAGGGCCCTTAACTCTCTTGACTTTGTTATATTTTTTGTTTGCACAGTAAGGGCCAAGGGCCACCCTAATAGAAATACGTGAATGGATTTGGGAATGAAACAAACAAGAGAGACTGAAAGAAAATCTAGCCTTACGCCTGGTATACACTACAAGTTTTTTTTTTTCGTTCAACCCCAGTGGGCTGAGTGAAAAAAAACTGACAGCTCACATCGGAGCTGCTGTACTAACTATATGATGTTAGTACCGCTACATCTGCTGCTGTTCTATTGTGTTCTGACCCGCCAGAACACTCCGTATAGCACTCTCATTCATTGGCTGAGAGCGCTGATTGGGAGCCGATATAGAGACCTTTTGTCAGACCGGCTGTGGTCCCCTGACAGCTACAAGGTTATGAAGGGAGGTGAGGGAAGGGGTGGAGGAGCTGGGCCATCACAGAGAGTAATACAGACACTTCCAGAAGACAACAGAGCTGTGACGTGCAAGGAGGGAGGTGGCTATGCTATGCTAATGACTTAACTCTCCTGCAGTAATCAGATTTTCTAGCAAGTTCAGAGGCACATTGCAAGTGAATACAAAAATAATGGGGAAAAAAACACTGCAAGTAGACATTTAAAATACTTGATCTTTCTGTGCTTTTACGTGCAACTTTTAAGTTGGTGACAGGGTCTCTTTAGGTTGGCCATTCGCATTGGCAACCTTTAGGCAATTTCAAATACTTTCATTTACCTGAGAATCAAACATACGATTGAAAGTGGTTGCCTGAAAACAAGTAATCTACCACCTATGAGTTTGATCTACTACGTGAATTTGATTTATCAAACTGGACTTTGACATAATAGCCGTGATACAGTGTGTTGAAAAAAATTGATTGAAACCAGAAAAAAAAACAACAGCGATTTTATCAAAAGCGATCATATTTTTTACTCCTGGTTTTGATCAGGCAATTTCAATCCCATCTCCTTGCAGCCAACCACCAATTTTGTAACCACTAATTTTCGTTTTCACTCATTTTGGATTTTGATTCCAAGTAAAGAGGTTAAAATTGTCATAAAGGTGTCATATGTCAAATTACCAGCTTTAGTGTAATCTCTAGTTTAATTAAAGTGTATCTAAAGACAACTCTTTTATTTTTCATTTGGATAGACTGGTGAGGGCATTTTATCGCTGTCTGTGAGTCACCAGTGGGGAGATTCACCATTTATCTGTTTGTCCTGGTGATCATTGGCCCAAGGATAGTAAGTGATTCAAAATCCAAAATCTATTACTGTGGTCAGAACAGGAATAAAGGAGAAATTCTTTAATGGGACACCTGTTCAACGGGGCCGTGGCCCCAGGCGCAAAATTTAGGGGGGCGCAGCACAGCATCCGGTGCGAGTGTCACTCCGTCCTAATGTGTAGGACGGTGAAACTCGCTGAGCTCCAACCGCCATGTTGCGGCTCAGGGGTGGGCAGCAGCTGCCCGGTGATTGGATAAACGGGGTCATGTGTGGTGACAGAGGCTGGGTTGCTCTGGGAGTTCCGCCTCTGCCTCGCTGTCTGAGCTACTGCCATCGTCTTCTCCTCCTCCGCGCCAGACTGAATCTAATCTTTCCCCATTGTGGCAACCAGTCTGGGACTGGCGCAGAGGCGCCTGCTCTATACCACAGGCACATGTAATGAAATTACATCGTCGGGGATCTTCTAAGTGAACTATGGTATGTGACATGATCGATGTACAGTACAGTCACACAGTGTACACTAGTCACTACACACAGACACAGAGCATCACTATCTTCAATGTTCCCAAATGTCCCTCCTGTCTCCCCACTGTCCCTCCTATCCCCCCAATTATCCCCAATGCCCCTCCTGTCTCCTCACTGTTCCTCCTGTCCCCCCAATTATCCCCGATGTCCCTTCTGTCTCCCCAATGCGCCTTCTGTCCCCCCGATTCTCCCCAATGTCTCTCCTGTCTCCCCAATGTGCCTCCTGTCCCCCCACTTATCCCCAATGTCACTCCTGTGCCCCCACTTATCCCCAATGTCACTCCTGTGCCCCCACTTATCCCCAATGTCCCTCCTGTCACCCCACTTATCTCCAATGTCCCTCCTGGGCCCCCAATGTTCCTCCTTCCCTCCCATGTATCCCCAATGTCCCTCCCGTCCTCCCAATGTTCCTCCTGTCCTCCCACTTATCCCCATTATCCCACTTATCCTAAATGTCCCCCCTCTCCCCCCACTTATCCCAAATATCCCCCCTCCCCTCCCACTTTTCCCCAATGCCCTTCCTCTACTCTCACTTATCCCAAATGTTCCTCCTCCTCCCCCCCACTTATCCCCAATTTCCCTCCTATCCCGCCACTTATCCCAAATGTCCCACCCTCTACTCCCACTTATCCCAAATGTTTCTCCTATTCTCCCATGTATCCCTAATATCCCCCACTTATCCCAAGGTGTGCCCCTCTCCCCCCACTTATCCCAAACATCCCCCCACTCGACCCACTTAGCACCAATGCCCGCCTCCCCCCACTTAGCACCAATGTTCCAACTCTCCCCCAAGTTAGAAATTAGCACAATGACAACTCCCCCCCCCCATTTAGCACCAATGCCCCATTAACTTGGCACCAATATCATCGAATACACCCCCTATGCAATAATGCCCCCTCTCCCCACCTAACATTGCACTCTTACTGTAAGTCTGCATAGTGCACTGCTGAACTCTGTGCACTCTTGAGCTCCTCACTCTGTATATAGTGCACTCCTGAACCCTGCACTGTACCTAGTGCTCTCCTGAGCTTTGCATCTGTACGTAGTAGAATCTTAATCTATTCTCTTTGTATATAGCACACTCCTAATATTTGCACTCTGTACATAGCGCACTTCTGAAGTCAGCACGGTGTACCCAGTGCAGTCCTGAACTCTGTTTGCAGTGCACTCTGAACTCTGTACCTAGCACTCCCCTAAATTTTACACTGTGTACGTAGGGTACTCCTGATTTTTGCATTTGGTAAATAGCATTATCTTCATCTTTGCACTTTGTATATAGCACAGTCCTGATCTTTATACGCAGTACACTCATGAACTCTGTATGTACTGCACTCCTGAATGCTGCACTCTGTGCAGAATGCACCACTAGTATTTAAAAATGCCCTATTAAGACTTTCCCACTGTTAACTGGTGGTGGTGTGGTTAAGGTCCTGCACTTATTCTCTGAGAAAAAACACCCTGCCTATAGTATGTCTGCAGTCTCTGACCATTTCCTATACTATGTCTGCAATCTCTGATCATCTCCTGTATTATGTCTGCAGTCTCTGATCAACTCCTGTACTATGTCTGCAGTCTCTGATCATCTCCTGTACAATGTCTGCAGTCTCTGATCATCTCCTGTATTATGTCTGCAGTCTCTGACCATCTCCTGTACTATGTCTGCAGTCTCTGACCATCTCCTGTAGTACAGTATGTCTGCAGTCTCTGACCAACTCCTGTATTATGTCTGCAGTCTCTGACCATCTCCTGTAGTATGTCTGCAGTCTCTGACCATCTCCTGTATTATGTCTGCAGTCTCTGATCAACTCCTGTACTATGTCTGCAGTCTCTGATCATCTCCTGTACAATGTCTGCAGTCTCTGATCATCTCCTGTATTATGTCTGCAGTCTCTGATCATCTCCTGTACTATGTCTGCAGTCTCCGACCATCTCCTGTACTATGTCTGCAGTCTCTGACCATCTCCTTTAGTACAGTATGTCTGCAGTCTCTGACCATCTCCTGTAGTATGTCTGCAGTCTCTGACCATCACCTGTAGTATGTCTGCAGTCTCTGACCATCTCCTGTAGCATGTCTGTAGTCTCTGACCATCTCCTGTAGTATGCTTGCAGTCTCTGACTGTTTCCTGTACCATGTCTGCAGTTTCTGACCGTTTCCTGTACTATGTCTTCAGTCTCTGACCATCTCCTGTACTTTGTCTGCAGTCTCTGAACATCTCCTGTAGTATGTCTAGCACTAAATAATATGCACAACCCTTATGCCTGGGTTATTATTGGCTGCCTGCACTGCTGTATATACGGTAGGTGTTCCTTGTTATTTGCAACCTAAGCCTCTGATTAGCTGCCCGCAACCTTTTATTATTGGTTGATACTGAGAAGATATCTCTTTGACTACTGTAATCAAATAGATCAGCTCTAACCAATAATAAAAGGCTGCAGGCAGCCAATCAGAGGCTCAGGCTGTGAGTGGAGGAATCTGTCCCCCCATTCTTGGGTGCTAAAAGTCCACAGGTTAGGGGGGGTAAATTACTTATCTTGCCCCGGGTGCTGACAGCCCACGCTACGCCACTGCAATGTCCACAACCATGCACACATGCTCCTTCTCACCCCTCTCGAAGAGCTCACTCACTGAAACCTAAAGACCTCTTAAATTTAAATACATAGGTCAGCTGCACTTTGACAGCAGAACTCTTCTGTCCTTACTTTATCTTCACTCATCCCGGGAACTTATATCTATGAACCCCAGTGGCCTTTTAATTCACCTTCAATGCTCAGGAATCAAAAGAAACACAAAACAAAAAAATTCTCATCGCATTACACTTTAATAATAAAAGTGCCCACAAGTTACATAAAATGGCCTTATATTTACCATTTGCCGACCACCCTATAGCAGGGTGGCCAGTGTGTGCAGGATCATGTATACTTCCGGATAGCTGACGCAAATGCGTCCCAAGCAGCGATCGTCGCCATTACTAGTAAAAAATAAAAATTACATAAATATATTCCATAGTTCGTAGATGTTATAACTTTTGCTCAAACCAATCAATATATGCTTCTTTTTTTTTAACCAAAAATATGTAGTAGAATACATATTGGCCTAAATTTATGAAATTGATGAAGGAATTACATTTTTTACATTTTTAATGGATATGTTTTATAGCAGAAAGTATTTTTTTTCAAAATTGTCAATTTTCAACATTTTTTTGTTTATAGCGCAAAAAATAAAAAAATGCTGAGGTCATCAAATACCACCAAAAAAAAGCTGTATTTTTTGGAGGGAAAAAGGACATCAATTTTATTTGGGTACAGTGTTGCACAACCGCACAATTGTCAGTTAACCACTTGCCGACCAGCCACCGCAGTACTGCAGCAGAATCGCACGGCTGGGCAAAACAACGTTATGTTACGTTGCTTTGCTCTGTGGCCGCTAGGGGGCGCACGTGCGATCATCCGAAGTATGAACACCGATCTCTCTCTTCCCCTAGCAAGTCCTATCCCCCTACAGTTAGAACACGGAGAGGGAATACAGTTAACCCCTTGATCGCCCCCCCCCCCCCCCGCCCTGCCAGTGACATTTTTACAGTAACCAGTGCATTTTTATAGCACTGATCGCTCTATAATTGTCAATGGTCCCAATATTTGTTGGGAAATAAAAGGAAGCAAATTTTTTTTGGGTTCAGCGCCGAACGACCTCGCAAATTGTCAGTTAGAGCGACGCAGTGCCAAATTGTAAAAAGTGCTCTGGTCAGGAAAGGGGTAAAATCTCCTGGGGCTGCAGCGGTTAAAGTAATGCAGTGTCCTATCACAGAAAATGGCCTGGTCATGAAGGGGGGGGGGTAAATTTTCTGAGCCAAAGTGGTTAAAAAGTGCCCATACCGGCACTAGATGCTCCAGCCAGTTGAAAAGTTGTCTCTCTGTGCCGTTATAGCATTCACTTCCTGGAGTGGGGGGGTTGAACCTTTAATGGTTTGGATCTGTGTGCATTCCTTCAGCCCAGAGTATACACAAATTCAGATTGTGGATGTATGCACTTTAACACAGACTCTTGCAAAAGTTACCTAAACAGTCTTTTATGAAATTTTGGGAATGTTGGATATTTCTGTTTGCATTAAATGGTCAGCTATTGGGTTGAATTTGCTTGATCAGACAGTCCTAGATAAAGTACAGTTGTTTGAAGTCTACGTTATTTGTAGATTATGTTCCTTACAATGGAATGGTTAGTTTCAAATCATTTAGTGACCTTTTAACCACTTCACCCCCTGAAGGATTTACCCACTTCCTGACCGGAGCGTTTTTTGCGATTCGGCACTGCGTTGCTTTAACTGACAATTGCGCGGTCATGCGAGGTGGCTCCCAAACAAAATTGGCGTCCTTTTTTTCCCACAAATAGAGCTTTCTTTTAATGGTATTGTATTTGATCACCTCTGCTGTTTTTATTTTTTTGCGCTATAAACAAAAAAAGAGCGTCAATTTTGAAAAAAACTCATTATTTTTAACTTTTTTCTATAATAAATATCCCCCAAAAATATTAAAAAAAACATTTTTTTCCCTCAGCTTAGGCCGATACATATTCTTCTACATATTTTTGGTTAAAAAAAACGCAATAAGCGTTTATTGATTGGTTTGCGCAAAAGTTATGATCGGATAAAAGTCAGATCCCGTTTATTGAAGTTGTATGGAAGTCAGACATGAAGTCGCAGAGCAAAATCGGATCCAAAGTCATTACTTTCATGTCCGATCAGTGTGAACATAATGGCCCGCACACATGATCCGAATATCATATGAAAACTGTCGTCCAAAGAAGAATCATATGATTTTCAGATTGTGTGTACACTTCTTTCGAGAGCCGAACAAGCAGTTCATCTGATATTATTTGATCGGACAAGCACGAAAATTTTCCTTGCACGATACCAGATCGTGCGATTTTTGTTTAGTCAGTATAGTTGTCATCCGAAAATACAATACAAATACATTACAACACATGACATCACTTGCGATTTTTTTTTCCTGTCGTAGGAGAATTTTCAGGACTTTAGTTACCTATTCAATTTCTACTTGCTACTATCAAGCGAAAAAAAGTATGATCTGTCGTATGATATTCGGATCGTGTGTACGGGCCATTAGACTGGATTCACACCTATGCCGTTTTAGTGCTTTTTGCATTTAACATGGTTTCCTATGGAACACGTTCTGTAGTGCAAATCTGGAAAACGCAAAAAGCGCTAAAACTGCATAGGTGTGTATCCAGCCTAATGCCAGCCATACACGGTTCGAATTTCGAAAATCGTATCTAATTTCGAATTTCGCACCATTAGTGGGCTGCAACAACAGCCGATTTTTGTGCAGAATCAAATTTGAGGAATCGGACATGTTGGAATTTTTTTTTTTTTAAACTAACGATTTTCTAATCAATGATGGGAGAATCGTGCGAGAAATGTAATAAGAAAAGAAAATTTACAGAGAGAAAAGAAGATTCCCGGCCACGAAAATTATTTTCTGTAGCAACATGAGGTGAAATTGAAGGGTTGGTCAGCCGAATTTCAAAAATCAATGGTGGCACAATCTGATCACAAAAAAAAAAGTTCTGATTTTGAAAAGAAAATCTGTTTGAAATTCGACCATGTGCATAAAGGAGTTTCTGATAACTGCCACTTAATCTGAAACAAGGGGTTTTAATTTTATTGATCCGAAGTGGTGGTAAATGTACAGGCGTACTTACTTTCCCCTAATGACAAGCCTGCATTTTCATTCATTTAGATTATAAAAAAGAAAAAATAATGTCAATTTATTTTGGTCACGTGTTTTACTATTATCTGTAGGCACTGTGTAAATTAAGTTTTGCCTTTTCAACTATGTTAAAAAAAGGTCAACATTGTTCATATGGTGTACTTATTTTTTCACATGGGGTGTATTTAATATAATAATATTTAATTTAATAATATTTTTTCACTGTGGGCAACCAATGTCAAAGTTTTTATTCTTTCTGAATGTTTTTTTTGCCCGCTATTTTGCTGCTATGACCTATTCAGCATACAAACAGTTACAAGTTTACAGACTTAAACAGCAGGTGGTACTGTGTACCAGGAGTGATAATACCAGTTTGGCACAGACAGCCAGGGACTTTCAGCTCCTTTACATACATGAAATTTGGCCTTTCTTAGCTGGCAAAGTTTACTTTAAATGTGGTTTGTTCCAGTTTTATTACCATGTGCTTCGCTCATTGAAATGCAAATTAGTGCTCATGGGTTTTAAGCTGACACACCCTATAGCATCTTTTTTTCCTTCTCAGTTATTGCAAAAGACCTTCACCCCCTCATCACGGTTCCATGTGCCTGATTTTTCAAGCTGGCCTTTGCCCATGTTCCACTGTACAGTAGAAGAGGAAAACTTTTCAATGCCAATAAAAAAAAAAAAAAAAAAAAAAACCCAGTTAACCTCTGGATACAGTATGTCGCTGTTTGAAATTTCTGACCTGGAAGTGTAACAGGACCTCATTGGCTGGCCAGGTCCACGGAAAAAATTCGCTCACAGTTGGCTTAGATCAATAGGACACGTTTTGTATGAGGACTAAGAATTGTTTGTCGGAAGAAAAACTGTCAGTAGGTGGCAGCAAGACAGTTACCAAGGAAATCAAGCTCTAGAAAATAATACAAGTTTTATTTTATTGTATACACACTGCATGCACATCTTGGATATAGGGGCCCATGTTTGGTGGGTGCAAAAAAAAAAAAAACTATTTATTTTTTCCATGAGGCAATCCAATGCTATAATAAGAGAGGATTTTTTTTTTTTTTTTTTTACAGTTAGAAATATCTTGATTTCTATACGTTCCTATAATAAAAGAAGGCAATCATGCATTATAAAAGTAACTAGCAACCTAAATGAGATTAATTATATACCATAAATTAGTCAGTTTTTTATGTTCAATGAAAAAAACTGATTCAATTCCCCCATCCACATATACTTGGATGTGGATAGGGGAATCATCCACGCTGAGCTATACTATTATGACAGCAGGGAGACTTCCCCACCACCTACCAGACTACACTGATCAGCGTTGCAGACTATAGCCTGCAGTGCTGATCCACCAGGCAAAATCCAACAGTGCGGTTGTACAGAAGTTAATTCGTGGATTATCTTCTGTACAACCTCCCTACCATATATATAGATTGAAATTTGTCCGGTCCCTGCTTAACTCCAGGTTTTAGTGAGGTTTAACAAGTATTTTTGGGACCAAACTGGTCCAAACTATTTATTTCACTGACAGAGTCAGCCTCTGTGTGTACTGTATAACCTATACGTAACCTGTCTGCCTCAGAAAGTTAGGGGAAACTTTGGGATAATTTACTAAAGGAAAAAGACTGTGAACTTTGCAAAGTGCAATTGCACGCTGCAAGTACAGCTGCTCCAGAGCTTAGTAAATGAGGTACGGCTTAGCTTTTCAAAGAATACCCAATCATGAGCAAGGGAAAAAAAAAAGCATTTTTGCTTGCGCATGATTGGACGATGGAAGTCAGCAGAGCTTCTACTCATTTAGGCCTCTTTCACACAGCCGATCCATTCAGGTCCTCCTGTCATTTTTTCAGGCGGACCTAAACAGATGCTCCATAGAGGTCTATGGAGCGTCGGATGTCAGCAGTGACATGTCCACTGACTCTGCGGTCCGTCGTCACCCGATCTCCCATAGGGGAGAGCAGAGTTTTGACAGGTCCGTCCCCGCACAGTGTGCAGAGACGGACCTGTCATCTTCCTGCTCAGCGGAGATCGCTCCGGCGTTCCCCACTGAGCAAGCGGATATCCACGGGGCGGATCGGCACTGATCTGCCCCGTGTAAAAGAGGCCTTACTAAGCTCTGGAGCAACTGCACTTTGCAAAGTGCACAGTCTATATTCGTTTTGTAAATTCACCCCTTTGTTTTCATTCAGAAAATACAGAGCTCATTGTAAATGGTTGACCAACTCAATTTTGTTTCTTTACCATCCAGCTGCTGGAGCACAGCGCTGTATACTGTATGTAGCTGAGGCTACATACAGTTTATACATAGCGCACAGCCAATATGTCTGTAAGTGAAGGAAATAGTTGGTTTAGAGTTAGGCTTCAACTTAAAGCGGGGTTCCACCCTAAAGGGGAACTTCCGCTGATCGGAACCCTCCCCCCCCTCCCGTGTCACGATTGGCACCTTTCAGGGGGGAGGGGGTGGAGATACCTGTCAAAGACAGGTATTTACACCCACTTCTGGGCATAGACTCTCGTGGGAGTCTATGCCTCTTCCTGTCCTGCCGCTCTGTCTGCTGGGACACACACGGGTCCCAGAGACAGCGCGGACAATTCCTATTGCGCTGCGCGACACGCGCATGCGCAGTAGGGAACCGGGAAGTGAAGCCGATTCGCTTCACTTCCTGATTCCCTCACCTAGAATGGTGGCGGCAGCAGCCGAGGGCCGAGCGATCGATCAGCCTCGGCTGCCGGCATCGCTGGACCCCAGGACAGTTGAGTGTCCATTTATTAAAAGTCAGCAGCTGTAGTATTTATAGCTGCTGGCTTTTAATATTTTTTTCCCCAGTACAGTCCCGCTTTAATAGGTAAAAGGTCGAATGATCACACATACAGCAACTGTAACCTGCAGTTTACTAAGCAGGTGCAAAGTTAGAAGCATGAGTGCAAAACAAGGTCAGAGTTTCAAAGAGCATGCATATACTACGGAATAAGAAAAGACAGATTATGAATGCTGTCAAACACGCATAGCTCCCAACCAGTGGTGGTGCGTCATTAAGGGTGCACAGGCGCTGCCCCCTCTCTCCTGCCACTTCCTCTAGCACCAATAGATAGATTCATGCATTGCATGAATCTATCTACGGCTGCCGCTGCCACCCCCTCTTTGGGCGCCAGAATTACAGCAGCGGGGGGTGTCTTTGAACCTGATTAGAGCAATAGCCTCTAATCGGCGTCAAAAAAGGTGACCTGCGAGCGCCATGCAAGCTATAGTCCAGTCTGAACAATGTGTTCGGGTTTCAGGCGGTCTGAAATGTGGACACAGGATTCAAAACCCAAACTGTCCAGGTGAATTCTGGACAGGTGACAACCCTAGTAGCTGTGGTAATTGAGAAGGGGCTCCTCGCAGTGGTTTGGTCTTCCCTGAGAAGCTGCATACTATTAAGCTCTGTCCCATCTGCCCAAACAATTGTTCTTACAGTGAAGGGCCCCTCACCTTCCTGCAGATCATTGGCCAGCTATCCCTGCCTTATCAGGTGTGGCCACCTGATAAAGCTGATTACCATATATCCAATGCAATAATTCCTTTCAGATTCTAGATGTCCTTAGTCTTCTGGGTTGAATAAAGCTCAGAAGACTGAGGACATTCTCTGAGTGCTGTGTGTTATGGACAAGTCCCATTACGAGATGACGCCACAACACCTGACAGAAGATCTAAAGCTTAAGTGAATCCTGCATTTTAGCCATTTGAAAAAAGGTAAGAACAAAACAAAAAGCAACAATTGCAGCCATGGTGGCCTCCAGGAGGTGAGGGGGAGTGTTGAGAGGTAGGAGAGGTGAGCCCAGAATTCAGCTTTAAAGAGGAAGTAAACCCTGATGAGTTTACTTCCTCTTTCATTCCCTGCAAAGGCAAAGCATAATGGACTACTATGCATATGCACATAGTAGCCCATTATGTGTCACTTACCCGACACAGGAGCCAGCGAAGTCGCCGCTGTCCCCTGTAGTCCGCCGCATCCATCTTGTTGGTGGGGTCTCGCAGCTCCGCCGCTGTCATTCGGCGAAGCCACGATGATGTCACTCCCGCGCATGGGCACGGGAGCCGACACGCGCGGCAGCTCCGTCGCTGAGAATGCCGCGCTCAGTGCGCCTGCGCGCCGCTGTCTACGGCGCATGCGCCGTAGACAGCGGTGCCTGTTTTCGGGCAAAGATCTCCTAAACCATATAGGTTTAGGAGATATTACATGGACCTACAGGTAAGCCTTAATCTAGGCTTACCTGTAGGTCAAAGTGGTTTGTAAGGGTTTACAACCACTTTACCAAATTTCACTCCTATGGCAGCATGCAAACCTAGAATAAAAGATGCTTTCCTTACATTAACTGAATGGTTATTTCTAAGGGCCAAGGAGCCGAGAAAAGCCACAGGGTAGATTTGTAGATCAGGAAACAGAGCAGGCCATGTCTCAACATGGTATTGTATTGCACATGATTCAATTAATAATGATATTCATTAAACATTCTCTCTCTCCTTATAAGGATCCCAGCATCTTAGAAAATGTATAAACTCGGGCAGTAGTTAAATATTTCTTGTACTTTATTTTCTTTGGCACCCACCAATGTCCGAGATATACATTCAGTGAAGAATAAAATTAAATATAAATGTACTGTATATTCCATATACCCCCACTGTAATATGGACAACAGAAATAGTGCAGAAAAATCTTGCTTATGGCACTTAAAGCCCAACTCCCATCTTTCAGATTTTCTTTAACAAATTATGGTTCCAGCAATAGTTAAAATACCAAAAAAGAAACTGAGGCTTCAAAACTAATCTCCTCTCTGGTGCTGTCCAGCGCAGACTAATCTGCTTTGTGATCCAGCTCCGGGGCACTTGAATGACATCCAACATCATTTGATCTACTTCCTGTGAATGCAGGGTGTCATGGGCCCACCCAGCATCAATAAAGAGGATCCTGCAGTAGAGTGGCCTAAAGACTTTTGAAAAAGGCAAAAATAATATCAAGAGTGGGTCGAGTTAAATTGGAATGCCAGGCAAACAGCTTAAATTGGTTGTAAACCCTTACATATACCCAGTGAAGTGACTGGCCTCAGACGATGCACAGAGATTAAACAAATCCTCCTACATAAGTGGTACCTGTTTATCTACAGTCGTCTTTTTCCTACATCCATTCGAAATGCAGAATTTGCACAGGATCCCTCTGCTCTGAAAAGAAGGGGATGTAGAGCTAAAGTTACACCTTCACACAGTACACAGGAACAGAGCTGAGGCTGTCAATCTGCTGGAGGTCCCTCCCCTGTCACCATTTTTTTCTCATGGTGTCAGTAAAACTTTTCAAAAGTGACTCATACAGATAGCAGAGGAAGAAAACAGGAGACAGAAATTACAGCAGACAGAAATTTAGTGCTCTGGATTAAGACAAGTAAACACTATAAAGGGATATGCTTTGCTCATACTCATGCTTGAGGTTTACAACCACTTTAAGGCATGGTGTTTTTTATTTTACCTACCAAAGGATTTGTAATTTGTTCAGCCAGTCTCATAACATGCAATTCAACTTCTTCCACACTCTATAGCCAGGAGCAGGGCCGCTGATAGGCCAGTACAACTGGCCCTGCTGTACCGGGCCTGACCAGCAGGGGGGGCCCGGGCAACCTGAACTGCAAAGTAAATAAAAAAAAAAAAAAAAGATTCTCCTCCACCGATCATCGTCCGCACAACCCCACCCCCGTTCGGTAAGGTTTTTTTTTTTATTAGATGTGATTAGTCTGTGCTGTATGAGGCTGCAGGGGAGGGACTATTTGTTGTATTTCGGGCGCGGAAGAATACGCCTTCTGCGCCCGCTCCTCCTGCTCCGCACACAGCACAAGTCCAGGCCAGCATACCCTATGGTGTTGCGGAGTGATATTCCTCTCTCTCTCTCCGCGTGAGAAGAAGTAGCAGAGTGAGAGGAGCACAGAGTGCAGGGGCCGGCGATCGAGCTATTGTGGACACTCAAGAAGAGGGAGGAAGTGATCTCTGCTGCCCTGCTGGAGCTAACAATTACACAGGTGAGGTGTATGCTTGAAGTTCAACATCTACTACTACTCTGCAAATACTCTGCAATACATACTCTGCAATACTCTGCAATACATACTCTGCAATACATACTCTGCAATACTCTGCAATATATACTCTGCAATATATACTCTGCAATACATACTCTGCAATACATACTCTGCAATACATACTCTGCAATACATACTCTGCAATATATACTCTGCAATACATACTCTGCAATACATACTCTGCAATACTCTGCAATACATACTCTGCAATACATACCCTGCCAATACATACCCTGCCAATACTCTGCAATACATACTCTGCCAATACTCTGCAATACTTTATACCTACCCTGCCAATACTCTGCAATACTTACCCTGCCAATACTCTGCCAATGCTCTGCAATACTTACTCTGCCAATACCCTGCAATACTTACCCTGCCAATACTCTGCAATACTTACCCTGCCAATACTCTGCAATACATACCCCGCCAATACTCTGCAATACTTACCCCGCCAATACTCTACAATACATACCCCGCCAATACTCTGCAATACATACCCCGCCAATACCCCGCCAATACCCTGGCAATACTCTGCAATACTTACCCTGCCAATACTCTGCAATACATACCCCGCCAATACTCTGCAATACATACCCCGCCAATACCCTGGCAATACTCTGCAATACTTACCCTGCCAATACTCTGCAATACATACCCCGCCAATACTCTGCAATACATACCCCGCCAATACCCTGGCAATACTCTGCAATACTTACCCTGCCAATACTCTGCAATACTTACCCTGCCAATACTCTGCAATACTTACCCCGCCAATACTCTGCAATACTTACCCCGCCAATACTCTGCAATACTTACCCCGCCAATACTCTGCAATACATACCCCGCCAATACTCTGCAATACATACCGCGCCAATACCCTGGCAATACTCTGCAATACTTACCCTGCCAATACTCTGCAGTACATACCCCGCCAATATTCTGCAATACATACCCCACCAATACCCTGGCAATACTCTGCAATACTTACCCTGCCAATACTCTGCAATACATACCCTGCCAATACTCTGCAATACATACTCTGCCAATACTCTGCAATACTTTATACCTACCCTGCCAATACTCTGCAATACTTACCCTGCCAATACTCTGCCAATGCTCTGCAATACTTACTCTGCCAATACCCTGCAATACTTACCCTGCCAATACTCTGCAATACTTACCCTGCCAATACTCTGCAATACTTACCCCGCCAATACTCTGCAATACTTACCCCGCCAATACTCTGCAATACATACCCCGCCAATACTCTGCAATACATACCCCGCCAATACTCTGCAATACATACCCCGCCAATACTCTGCAATACATACCCCGCCAATACTCTGCAATACATACCCGCCAATACCCCGCCAATACTCTGCAATACTTACCCTGCCAATACTCTGCAATACTTACCCCGCCAATACTCTGCAATACTTACCCCGCCAATACTCTGCAATACATACCCCGCCAATACTCTGCAATACATACCCCGCCAATACTCTGCAATACATACCCCGCCAATACCCTGGCAATACTCTGCAATACTTACCCTGCCAATACTCTGCAATACATACCCCGCCAATACTCTGCAATACATACCCCGCCAATACCCTGGCAATACTCTGCAATACTTACCCTGCCAATACTCTGCAATACTTACCCTGCCAATACTCTGCAATACTTACCCTGCCAATACTCTCCAAAATACCATTTTATTTATTCATTAATGGTTTGTATAACATATAGATATTAAAGAGGTATGTTCTCATCTGAAAACAGTATTTCTTTTGGATAATCAAAACTATAACTGACTGGAGAAAAACAAATATCACTTGTAGACAAACCTACACTTTGTTTCAAGGCGGGGTCTGGGGAGGGGTAATGGGTGGGGCCAGGGGTGGGGCTAAAGGAGGGACCAGGGGCGGGGCCAGGGTGGAGCTAAAGGGGGCCCCGTCAGATAGGCTGTACGGGGCCCCATGATTTCTATCAGCGGCCCTGGCCAGGAGAATCACTCTATTACTTCTCAGGTCACCACCCTTGCTTTTAGACAGTAGGACAGATGTTTGTTCTTCCTTTAACAAGCAGACTAAAGACTAGATTCTGTGTCTCTGCAATTCATAGTGACATAGCAGCCAGTGAGCCAGTGGTAAAAGGTTGCTCCTGTCACAGATGGCAAAAGATCCTGTAAGGCTGACTAATCTCCTGGTAAGCTTGGCTATCATTTGAGTAAGTGTCAGGACCTGGATCACCTGCTGATGGCACTGTGGGTCCCTGGTCAGAGGTTTATAATTGCAGTGTCCACCAGCAGTTGTCTCCCAGTAGGCAGAATATCCCAGTAATCAGTTTCCATATGATTCTGGCTACTGGGAGGGTATTTAATTCCTCCACTCTTAGCGCCTCATACCCCAGTGTTTTGCTTGCTACCAGGTAATGCTAGCTGTTATCCTGTTTCTGATCCTGCCCTGTTGGCTGTACCCTGTATTCTGCTAATTTGTACCTTATGTCTGCCCCCAGTTTTGTTTCCCCCTTCCCATCTGCTCCCTACACCTCGAATTTTCCTCTACTTTTCAGTTTTCCCTATTTTGTATATATTATATATAATTAGTTGTTGGGTTTATGTGTGTTTAGTTATTAGTTAGGTATTCTGTCACTGTGCTTTTGGTTCACTTATACTTTATTTTCATGTTTGTTGTGTTTAGAAGAATATTTTTTTTCCTGTAAATAAATTTTACTTAAAGCATATACAGTCTGATCCCAGTTTTCTGAGTGTGGCCACTCAGATCTGGCCATCTCTGCTGCTGATTCCTGACGGTAATGTCCCAATGCCAGCACTCCCATTCACTTGCAAATGTGCCTTGGTGGTGGTGTGTTCCTTCTGCATATACTGTGCCTTGCGAAAGTATTCGGCCCCCTTGAACTTTTCAACCTTTTGCCACATTTCAGGCTTCAAACATAAAGATATAACATTTAAATTTTTTGGGAAGAATCACCAACAAGTGGGACACAATTGTGAAGTGGAACGAAATCTATTGGATATTTTAAACTTTGTTAGCAAATAAAAAACTGAAAAGTGGTGCGTGCAAAATTATTCCGCCCCTTTACTTTCAGTGCAGCAAACTCACTCAAGAAGTTCAGCGAGGATCTCTGAATGATCCAATGTTGTCCTAATTGACTGATGGTGATAAATAGAATCCACCTGTGTGTAATAAAGTCTCTGTATATATGCACCTGCTCTGGGATAGTCTCAGGGTTCTGTTGAAAGCGCAGAGAGCATCATGAAGACCAAGGAACACACCAGGCAGGTCCGTAATACTGTTGTGGAGAAGTTTAAAGCCGGATTTGGATACAAAAAGATTTCCCAAGCTTTAAACATCCCAAGGAGCACTGTGCAAGCGATCATTTTGAAATGGAAGGAGTATCAGACCACTGCAAATCTACCAAGACCTGGCCGTCCCTCTAAACTTTCAGCTCAGACAAGGAAAAGACTGATCAGAGATGCAGCCAAGAGGCCCATGATCACTCTGGATGAACTGCAGAGAACTACAGCTGAGGTGGCAGAGTCTGTCCATAGGAAAACAATCAGTCGTACACTGCACAAATCTGGCCTTTATGGAAGAGTGGCAAGAAGAAAGCCATTTCTCAAAGATATCCATAAAAAGTCTCATCTAAAGTTTGCCACAAGCCACCTGGGAGACACACTAAACATGTAGAAGAAGGTGCTCTGGTCAGATGAAACCAAAATCAAATTTTTATCCCACAATGCAAAACGATATGTTTGGCGTAAAAGCAACACAGCTCATCACCCTCAACACACCATCCCCACTGTCAAACATGGTGGTGGCAACATCAGGCGCTTTTCTTCAGCAGGGACAGGGAAGATGGTTAAAATTGAGGGGAAGATGGATGCAGCCAAATACAGGACCATTCTGGATGAAAACCTGTTGGAGTCTGCAAAAGACCTGAAACTGGGACGGAGATTTATCTTCCAACAAGACAATGATCCCAAACATACAGCAAAATCTACAAAGGAATGGTTCACAAATAAACGTATACAGGTGTTAGAATGGCCAAGTCAAAGTCCAGACCTGAATCCAATCGAGAATCTGTGGAAAGAGCTGAAAACTGCTGTTCACAAACGCTCTCCATCCAACCTCAATGAGCTCGAGCTGTTTTGCAAGGAAGAATGGGCAAGAATTTCAGTCTCTCGATGTGCAAAACTGATAGAGACATACCCCAAGCGACTTGCAGCTGTAATCGCAGCAAAAGGTGGCTCTACAAAGTATTAACGCAAGGGGGGCGAATAATTTTACACGCCCCACTTTTCATTTTTTTATTAGTTAAAAAAGTTTCACAAAACCCATAGATTTCGGTCCACTTCACAATTGTCTCCCACTTGTTGTTGATTCTTCACAAAAAATAAAAATTTTATATCTTTATGTTTGAAGTCTGAAATGTGGCAAAGGGTTGAAAAGTTCAAGGGGGCCGAATACTTTCGCAAGGCACTGTATTTGCAAATAAAAGTACGGTTTTTATGGGGGTTTGAGAAGCAGGTTCTATGTATGCATTTTCAAGCAATGCGCATTCTGCGGACAAGGTTTTTTTCATGCTTGCAGCTAGCGGTCCCTCCCACTATAAGTTCTTTGTCAATAATATACCTCCATATGTCTTCTGTACAAAAGACCTAAAACAAAAAACATCTTAAAACTCAATGGTGTCACTCAGGGCCTGGAAATCTGTGGTTTGTAATTCTGACATGGTTGTTTATGTGTCATAACCACAGTCATTAGGAAACTTTATAGGGATGTGAGTTTCTGGATGAATGTATCAATCTGAGTGAAGTGGATCCCATTTAAGTGAGAGTGAAAAAAACAATAGCCAGGGATAATAAGAAAGTCATTTGTACTGACTATTTGGCATATTAAATTAAAATGTTTTCCAGTTATGAGAAGTAATGCATTTTAGAAACTCACTGACCACATGCACCAGCAGTATGAGGTCCTTTTACAGGACTGTAACTAATTATCCTGATGTCTATTGTTTACTGGCTCTTGATAAAGCACCTTCTAAACTTTCTGTAATAAGTCTATTAATTCTCAAACAAATACTCTCTTGGTTTGATGGGGTCTTCTGTGTTTGGTAACACAGAGGGGCCCCCAGTACCACAGCCTCCTAGCATAAGGCACTTGATGGATTTGTTGGAGTAAAGTCCAACCACAAAACTAAAGCTGTTTCCATAGGGTATCATTGTATTTCAAGGTTACACAGATGTATGTGCTTTTGGAAACTTGGAACCTTTGGGAGGCAGTGAACCACTTTTCCCCCCAAGCAAGTTAGAAAAAGCACATTTGGGAGAAAATTTAAGAAAAATAAATAAACCTGTCCAGGAATTGTAGTCAACTTTATTTTCAAAGTATTTATCATCTACATAGAGATGTATCCATTTCTCTTGCTATGACATCACAAATAGTAACAAAATCGGTAGCAGCCAAACTAACATTTTGT
Source organism: Lithobates pipiens (assembly GCF_037356315.1). Lineage (NCBI taxonomy): Eukaryota > Metazoa > Chordata > Amphibia > Anura > Ranidae > Lithobates > Lithobates pipiens. The sequence continues at coordinate 507,910,893 of NW_027507903.1, read as the reverse complement.
ACTGCCGATACAGGACACAATTCTGGAATATATATCTTCTTCAGCTCTGCTTGTGCCGACCCAGGCTCTCCGAGACAAGACTCATTTTGTGTGAGCTTTACGGCTCCAAGGTGATGCCTGATTTTTCCATGCGGCTAGCAGAAAACGTGAATTGACATGGCTATTACATGTTCATGAATGGAGCCTCTTTATTTAAGATGTTTCCACTCTAACACGAAGTTAAAAAAAAAAGAGCGAGAAAGAAAACAACTTCAGAAGTCATGACTGCTCTGTAGTGTTTCCAATTGATGTGTCAGCAGGTCTTTTTATTTAAAGCCAGGCTAATTGGTTAAAATGACCATATATGGTTAAATTAAGACACAAAAAGCTCATATGTAAACCTCAAATTAAGTTATTTGTCAAAAAAAGTTTTTTGTGTGATTTGATATGCATGTACATTGTTTTAAAAATACTTTACTTCAACTTTTTCTTTCGTTTTGGAGTCCATCTCATGAGTCCAAAATCCTTTATTATTATCCCATATCATAACAGGAAGGCAAAGGATGGCTACAGCATTTCAGAGTCAAAAGTCCTCCTTCAAAAACCCCCCTTCATCAGGGATTGGACTATGTAGCATCAAGGTTTCTATTGGACCAACGTTCCTGGATATACCTGGCAGGAAAAAAAAGCTCATGTACAACTGTACCTGCCCCTACAGTCGAGATCGGTGACTTCCTGTTCTGGTGACAACCCCTTCCCATCATTTCTTGACCTGCTTCCACAAATACAGGATGTAAGGTCACATCTTCCTGAAGGTGTCACCAAAGAAATAAATTAAACATATGCTCAGATACCTGTTAATATAAGAGAGTGAAAGATATTTACAGTATTGACAATATAATGCAAATAAAGGCAAGTGAGATCAAATTAAACAAATACTGCCAGAGTCTGGCGCATCAGAAATGGACCTCATGCCTTATGTTCATATCATTTAAATATATATTGAGGAATTAAACTCATGAAGCCATGTCCAAAAAAAGTCAGCCTTAGGCCTTGTTCTACCGTGTGTCTCTTGGAAGCAGCCATCTTGGTAGAGGCAGGGCTTTACTTCCTTACATCAGAGTTACTGCAAGGAGAACAGAAGTGACATTGCCAAATCTTACTCCAGATCCCCTGAGTAGCGATAAGAGGCAGCAGATCGCTTTGCTTTAGATCTCACACTGCAGATATACAGCTGTTTCAGGAAATGCACTGCTTTTTCTCAGGTTAAATTTAAGACAAAAGGCTTTTCAGGGTACTGCTGAGACACAAGTAACATTTCTAGATGTCCCTTAACCACTTCCATACCGGGCCATTGTAAAATGACAACGGCAGGGACATCTACTCCCTCCGGGTGGCCATCATATGACATCCTCCGGTTCTTCCCACTCTAACGGGGCCCCTGGGGGCCCGCATGCAGCAATTGGGATGAGGCGTGTCCCTCGGACACAGCCCATCCCCGATCAGAGTACTTGTCACCAGCCCATTAGAGTACCCGAGTACCTGTCACCAGCCCATCAGAGTACCTGTCACCAGTCCATCAGAGTACCCATCACCAGGCCATCAGAGTACCCAAGTATCTGTCACCAGCCCATCAGAGTGTCCGAGTATCTGTCACCAACCCATCAGAGTACCCGTGTACCTGTCACCAGCCCATCAGAGTAAACGAGTACCTGTCACCACCCATCAGAGGACCCCCAGTACCTGTCATCAGCCCATCAGAGTACATATTACCAGCCCATCAGAGCACCTGTCACCAGCCTCATCAGAGTACCTAAGTATCTGTCACCAGCCCATCAGAGTCCCTGTCACCAGCCCATCAGAGTACACATCACCAGCCGATCAGAGTACCTAAGTACCTATCACCAGCCCATCAGAGTACCTGTCACCAGCCCATCAGAGTACCCAAGTACCTGTCACCAGCCCATCAGAGTACCAGAGTATCTGTCACCAGACCATCAGAGTAGCCGAGTACCTGTCACCACCCATCAGAGGACTCGAGTACCTGTCACCAGCCCATAAGCATACCCAAATTCCTGTCACCAGTCCATCAGAGTACCCGAGTACCTATCAGCAGCATATCAGAGTACCGGAGTACCTGTCACCAGCCCGTAAGAGTACCCAAGTTCCTGTGATCAGCCCATCAGAGTACCCGAGTACCTGTCACCAGCATATCAGAGTATCCGAGTACCTGCCACCAGCCCATGCCTCATAGAATATACGATGGGGTGTTTGCCTTTCAAAATAGGGTCATTTCGTGGGTGTCCTAGTGCTCCAAGACCTTCAAAAGTGTGATAGGTAGTCAGGAAGCTAAATGTGTAATTTATGCTCCTAAAACGTCTTTACGTTTTCCAAAAACTTTTGAAAAAAAATGACATGTTCAAAAGACTCATTATGCCTCCTAGAATATACGTTGGGGTGTTTGTTTTCCAAAATGGGGTCATTTTGTGGGTAATTCCATTGTCCTGGTCCTCCAGGGCTTCAAAAGTGTTAAGCCGCGTACACACGATCGTTTTTTTGATGGGAAATATGTGATGACAGGCTGTTAGGGGAAAATCTGACCCTTTGTACAATCCATCGGACAATTGTTGTCGGATTTTCCATGGACAAATGTTGGATGACAGGTTTTAAAATCTTCTGTGGACAAATGTCTGTTATCGGATTTTCTGAGCGTGTGTACACAAGTTCATCAGACAAAAGTAGAAACACGCATGCTCGGAAGCAAGGATGAGCCAGAAGCGGTCAGTCTTGTAAACTAGCATTCGTAATGCAGAATTAACATTCGTGACTTGGCAAATTATGAAATCTTAATATGTAGCGCACATTCTCTTAAATCTTTAATGTGGTAATGATGAAGCTGCTTTGTTGGTGATACTGATGGAGATATTGCAAACATATTTTTAAAGGCTTTTTTTTCTAGTGATCTGAAGAATAATATTATTATGCTTGTTATTTTTTTTTTTGGTGTAAGTTACCACGACGCCATTATCCCGTAGTTTTTAAGATCAAAGATACAACTATGTTGGTGTCCATTGTTAATTTTACATTGTATTTTTTAAAATGTAACTGCCTACTCCCAAACTGTCAACAACAGTAAAACACACAGCCAAGTATTATTCTCCACAATTTTTTCATTGTGCATTAAAAAAAGAAAACAAGTAAAATTAGACATGCTATCTGCCAATAGAACTTAACCTAAAAGGGCATTCTATGCATCCAAAAATACAGAAAACATATGAAATCAAATCATTATTCAACCAAAAATAAAATAAAAGTCTCATGCATGTGTCCTGCTTTTTAATACAGGGGGTCAACAATGCCAAGAGTTGGGGAAAGCAGGGGTCCATCATTTAAAAAAACATCTGGATTATTATCCTGGAGCTCCCGCAGCAAAGGCATATGACATAATTGATCACGATTAATAAAGCAACCAATTTTTGGTCCAAGAAATCCTCCTCCTCCTGTTCCTGGAGCAGTAACTCCAAGGCCAATAATAAATAGCACATGATCTCTTACGATTCCACAACATGTCTGGTGAATGAACGGTCGTTCAGAAACCAACTGAAAAGCATGAAATGAAAATCACAAAGTGAAAAACACGAATCAGCACTCACCAAACTTCTACTAATATGAAATTAGCAGAAGGGGCACAAAGGGTGGCATCTGACAATTCAACTTCCTCTTTTTCGGCTCATAGTACGTCTGGTACGTCACTACATTCGTGTTTTGTACCATTTGTATTCAAGACAAAATCCAGTCACATGCCTTCAGACAAAAGTCTGATGTTTTATCTTCAGAAAATCCAATCATGTGTAAGAGGCTTAATAGGTTGTTAGGAAATTTTATGTGTAATTTATGCTCCTAGAACGCCTGATGGTGCTCCCTGCATGTTGGACCTCTCTATGTGGCTAGACTGTGTAAAAGTCTCACACATGTGGTATCATCATACTCGGGACAAGTAGCAGAATGTGTTTTGGAGTGTCATTTTTTCTATGTTCATGCTATGTATTTGAAATATCTTATAAATTGACCACGTAAAAAAAAAAAAAGTTTTTAATTTTCTTTCCACGTATTTAGAAGACTTTTGGAAAAAAATGAACCATTCAAAAGACTCATTATGCCTCATAGAATATGTGTTGGAGTGTTTGCTTTCCAAAATGGGGTCACTTTGTGGGTAATTCCATTGTTCTGGTGCTGCAGCGCCTTCAAACGTGTGATAGGTCGTTAAGAAATTAGATGTGTAATTTATGCTCCTCGAACCTGATGGTTCTCCCTGCATGTTGTATTCTCTATGTGGCTAGGCTGTGAAAAAGCCTCACACATGTGGTATCACCATACTCAGGAAGAGTAGCAGAATATATATTGGGGTGTAATTGAAAGTATGCATATCCTGTGTGTGAGAAATAACTTATTAGAACAATTTTGTGTAAAAAAAAATATATAATAATAATTTCTTCATTTTTCCAAGAATTGTGGGAAAAAATTACAACTTCAAAAAACTCGCCATGCCTCTTACTAAATACCTTGGACTGTATACTTCTCAAAAAGGGTCATTTGGGGATATTTATACTTTCCTGACATTTCAGGGCCTCAAGAATTGAGAAAGGCCGTCAGTGCATCAGGTATGAATCAATTTTCAATGATTTGCACCATAGCTTGTATAACTTTCACACAAACCAAATAATATACAGTAATTTTGGTTAAAAGATATATAAAGATATATAGCAGTATAAATTTTGGCCCAAATTTTTGAACAAAAATTACTCATTTGCAAAATTGTATCACAGAAACTAAAAAAAGTGTTTTTCAAAATTTTCACTCTAATTTCAATTATGTTGCAAAAAATAAAAAACCCAGAGGTGATTAAATACCACCAAAAGAAAGCTCTATTTGTGTGAAAGAAATGATAACAATTTTGTTTGGGTACAGTGTTGCATGACTGAGTAATTGGTATTCAAAGTGCGAGAACACTAAAAGTAGAAAATTGGTCTATGCAGGAAGGGTGTATAAGTGCCCTGTATTGAAGTGGTTAAAAGACAGACATTCTTCACTCTTAAATGTCAAGCCCATTTTCAGTTCATCTTAGCTAAACCATTGTTAGAACAAGAATATTTTTGTCATTTCAAAAACATGTTATATAAAAGAAGCAAAATAAGGTACTCAGGTCTCAGTGAACAGCCATCAACATAAAACAAACATATAAAGAAAAATAAATAAATATGTAACCATAAGTATAAAGATAAAAGTGTGACAATAAATTAATAAAAATAATATTAAAGTGTTTTTTTTACCTTATCCACTTAAGGACCAAGCCTCTTTCTGAGATTTGGTGTTTACAAGTTAAAAACGTTTTTTCTTGCTAGAAAATTACTTAGAACCCCCAAACATTATATATATATATTTTTTTTTTTACATTCTAGAGAATAAAATGGCGGTCTTTGCAATATTTTCTGCCACACTGTATTTGAGCAGCGGTCTTATAAGCGCACTTTTTTTGGAAAAAATACACTTTTTTGAATCAACAGATAAGACAACAGTAAAGTTAGCCCAATTTTTTTTATATTGTGAAAGACAATGTTACGCCGAGTAAATTGATACCCTATATGTCAAAATTGTGCTCACTTGTGAAATGGCGAACTTTTACCCTTAAAAATCTCCATAGGCGATGTTTAAAAAATTCTAGAGGTTGCATGTTTTGAGATACAGAGAAGGTGTAGGGCTATCGATCTATTGATTGTGGCGATACCTCACATGTGTGATTTGAACACCGTTTTCATATGCGGTCGCTGCTCACATGTGTGTTCGCCTCTGCACGCTAGGTTGGCGGGATGGGGCGAATTAAAAAAACAACTTTTTTTTTCTTATTTATTTTACCTTTTATTTTTTATTTTTACATTATTCTTTAAAAAAATTAATAAAAATTGTGTCACTTTTATTCCTATTACAAGGAATGTAAACATCCCTTGTAATAGAAAAAAAGCATGACAGGACCTCTTAAATATGAGATCTGGGGTCGAAAAGACCTCAGATCTCATATTTACACTAAAATTCAATAAAATAAATAAATAAAATGTCATTAAAAGTCCCTTTAAGAGCTATGGGTGGAAGTGACGTTTTGATGTCGCTTCTGCCCTGGAATGGTATGGAAACAGGTGGGGGGCCATCTTCCCCTCACTCATCTCCATAGAAAGCCAGGAAGTAGACCCGATTGCCTCTGCCGCTACCAATGGAGGGCACCAGAGAGCAGCGGGAGCCACTGATAAAAGTGATCTTGCGCGAATCTCTCGCAGAGACCACTTTTATCGTAAACTGCATTGCTCACTGAAAAAGAGGATACTGGAGTTATGGCAGCTAGCTGCTGCCATAACAATGATATCCCTCTTCAAATTGCCAAGGTATATTGGATTGAGCCAGTCCGGAAGTGTTTAATGCATCCTCTGTGTGTAGCCCCCCCCCCCCCCCCAGCTGCCCCTTAAACTTACCTGAGCATGATCTTGATCCAGCACTGTGCATGTGAGTAGCGTCTCTCTCTGCTCTCTCCCTCCTCACTGACCATGGAGGCAGCAGAGAAAGCCACTGTCTCTGCCTGCTATCAATCACAGCCAGTGAGGAGAGAGCAGGGGGTGGGGTCAAGCTATGTGTGTCAATGGACACTCAGAGCATGGCTTGAGAGCAAACATGCACAAGTTCCCCTATAACAAGCAGCTTTCTATGAGGGCACTGGGGGGGGGGGGGCAGGAGCATTGGTGTGGGACCCCAGAAAAGGAGGAGCAGAACAAAACCATTGCCAAGATTGGGTAAGTATGGCATGTTTATTAATATTTTTTAGTTCCTTTAGAATCGCTTTAAAGAGTAACTCCACTTTTATTGAGAAGAAAACTATTTCCTCTAGGTGCTCTATGTACATTGCAAGGATTTTAACAAACTTTGTTGCAGAATCCTACTTTTTGTTATTCTGAAGAAATAGCTATTTGTTTGTCTGTGTCCCTGTTTAAAGTAAATGTGAATGAGAGTGTTTCTAAATGTATTAATCAGCTGCTGCACTTTCAGGGTTCTAAAAAAAGTCGGGGTCTGAATAAGAGGCATAACTAGAACCTTCAGGGCCCAGTGCAAGAAACCACGAGGGCCCCCCTGTTCCCCGACCGGATTCCTTCCCACTGTTACCGAGGCCCTTTACCTCCATCATGGGACCCTATATTATGGTCCCACAGTGGGCCACCTTTCTGCTATCTTGGGGTCCCCCCACAGTGGCAGAATGCCAAAGCTCAGTCGCAATTGCGACCTTTGCGACTCTGATAGTTCTACCACTGGTAGTTAACCAGTAACCACAATAGTTATTTTTGATATATTTTACATATTTTTTAGAACCCCCCTTTGGTGAAATAGAAATATTTAAACAGACCCCTAATGTTTCACTTTGGAGACAGAGAAAGGGAATGAGGACAGATTCATAGACTGCATAGAATGAATGAATGGGAATAGCTCTGTACAGTGTTTCCCATTCATTCATAAACCAAAACATATGCCCCTGCTATGAATAAAACAAAAAAAGGGTACTGATCACTGACTCTATTCATGAAGACAAGGAAGGGACCCTTTCCCGCTCTCCATCCTAAGAGATCCCCCACAGCAGCCGGCAGATGGTTGGAGGGGAAAACTTGGCAGTGCTGCGGGGGAGCAAGGTGGGGGTGGGCCAGGTAAGCACACAGGGGCTCGGGGCAGCAAGACAGTGTAAGAGGGAACGGGATCAGCATGTGGAGGATCCAATGCCTTCCATTTCCCTCCTGCAGCCACTGAATGTCTGGAGAGGGAGAGGAGGAGCAGCTAAGATTCAGCCGGCTACATGGAGGGATCAGTTCCTCTACATGCCGAAGTGAGGATCTGAAGTTACACTCTGCAGAGCTCAGTGAGAGCTGATTGGAGGGAAAGGACACCCCCCCCTTCACACAGCACACAGAAACAAATATGAGGATGTCAATCGCAGGCTGTGTGCTGGAGCTCCTTCCCCTGTCTTCATTTTTCTCTTGGTGTCGGAGAAACATGTCAGAGGTGACTCATGCAAATGATAGAGGAAGGGGGCAGCAGGCAGAACTGACACTTAACCGACACACAGCAGAACTGGCACTATAGAAGGATATGGTTTGTTCATATTTTATATCTCAAGTTTACAACCACTTTAAATAAAAAAGAAGTTCTGTCTGCAACTAGAAATTTACTAAAGTCACAAAAATTCCCCTACGACAGAAAAAAAGAATCGGAAGTAATGTCATGTATTGTAATGTATTTGTATTGTAGTTTCAGACGACAACTGTACTGAACTAAACGAAAATTGTATGATCTGGTATCATACGAGGAACATTTTCCTGCTTGTTCCATTGAATAATATCAGATAAATTGTCGTGATCGGCTCTCAAAAGCTCTGTACTAACATCTGATTATCGTACAATCGCGTCAAAAGCGGTATTTTTCCTCCGATTTTTGGATCGTGTGTACGGGCCACTAGTCATCTTCCAGGTTGAATGATGCCCTACATCGTTGAACACACTACCCGTAAACCCAGAATCTCAAAGCCCCCACCCCATGGACAGAAGAATGTGTCGGACAACAGTGCTACCTCAATATGTGAGAATCTGCCCATTACCGAAGGAAGAAGAGGACCTGTTATATGATATGACTGGATCTGTAAGAAAATGTATGTATATGAGTAAAAAAAATTATAAAAATGTTTGTGGAAGGGTGTGCAAAAAAAAGAAGAGAGGCATCGAAACGGGTGCCAAGCCTAAAGTGGGGCTTTAAAACAAATATTACATTATGTGAGAAGGCATCTAAAATAGTCTGCAAATATTAAACTATTTCTTATGTGGGTGACAGTGTGCCCTTTACAGCCTTGCCCAAAGCAAATCACAAGCTGGCAACAAGCAGGGTCAAGGATAGAAAGTCACTAAAAAGTTCATTGATTTTTTTCTTCTTTTTAATCATTACATCTTTTTTTTTAAAAGGAACCAACAAACTAATGTAGCACTGACCCACGAAGGAGCGGCTGATTTTGTTTGGGCCTGAACTCTGCTAGTGAACCCCCACTGACTCGAGTCAGTCCCCTTGACACAGCTGTGGTGCAAAGTTAGTGTGGAGCTAATGGTGAAGGTTAAACCCACAATATGCAATATGCAAATTGTTTATTAACTGGGTATCCAATGGCTCCACCTGCCTGGAAAGGAACAGCACTCCACACCAGTTGTACTTAACCAAGAACATATATTTACTGAGGTTAGTGTAAAATAGTAATTACAGCATTTGCACTGTCACGCCAACGTAATGTGACAGCACAGTAGGAACACACAATAGCATGCACATGTACAGTTGTCTTGAGTGATCCCTGAGAACGTGTCTCCAATTGGGACTAGTGCTCAGAGCGACTACACCTTACTCTGGGCAGCTTCCCACATCCAGCACACTCTAGTAGCTATAGAAATACAGGATCAATAATGAATTACAACACAATCCCTAGGGAGCTCCCCCTACTTTAATAAGGTGCCGGGCCTTGCAATAAAGGATGCAGTTTTCAATCGTCTTTCTTCTGCTAGCAATAGTTGTAACAATTGTAATCCAACAATAATCCGACAGTGGAACAACAAGGGTTAACGTGAGATGAATATTAGAGCTGTTCCTGTAGTGTGATACACCTGTAATTGCCTCTGGTATAACACAGTGTAAATAGTGAAGTGTGGGATAGGCTTGAGGCCTGCTTAAACTCAGTCTGCCTATTAGATTCTCCTCCGTGGGACTACAGGCCCCAGCAACACTGTGTCAAAGTCTAGGTGTATGCAAGTGTGTAAGAAACTGTGGGCAACAGCCCTCTAAACAAACTGGGTTTGAAGAATAAGTCAGCTCCACTCCGCTGGTCTAAGTCTATTTGATGCGGCCACGCCGTCACGCTGTTCTGTTTCACAAGGTCACCAGGAGCTCTCAGTTACCTCCGTCAGGGTGCCTCTGGATCCTTCCTGATCCGACCACACTGCTGTCCCAGCACGCTGTGGTATGAAGTCCTCCTCTGGCTTTAGATTGCTGCTCCGCAGGCTGCAATTCTCTGGAGACCTCCTCACAGGTCCTCACAGGCAGGTCATGTGTCCAGAATAGAAAGAAAATGGCCGCGCGGGCCCTTATATAGCCTACCCAGCATGCAGTTTAGTAGAGGGTGACCATGGGTAGGTCACCTGGCATTCTGGGTAGATAAGGTCAAATAACAAAAGTAAACACAGTCACTTCCTGTCACCTTTCCAACACTATGAAAAGGAAAAATAACTAAAGTCCATTTCCAGTTTTGGTCACTAGATGGTGCCAAATACTAATGAATAACATTGTCCATAGGTTTACATTGTATTCACATTAACATTGCATTAGTAGGCAAAAATGTCAGTGCTACACTAACAATAAATTAATATCTCTAATACAATTTTAAATCGCTATATTACCAAAACTTCACAAACATTTAAGTAAGTCTAGTTTAAGATCATTGACATTTGATAAACAGGAAACACTGAACATTAAATGAAAATGTGAGTCATTTAAACAAATAACTGTCATTACAATTATGTGAAAAAATTTTAAGTTTGATCATGTCTTCATGTGGCAGAGATACGTTCTTCATGCCTCTTTTGCTACTGTACTGTGGTGCTTAATTTAATTATAAAAGATCTAAGCTTCCTAGGTCTGGTAAGACTTTCCCACAGTGAAAGGGACCCGTTCATCAATTTTGCCTTTAAAAAGAAAATTGCTTTCAGTTTGAGACATTCAACTATGAATTTTTGCTTTACTTACTTTGAACCCTTTACCTACTTTGTTAGTGGTGCATTGGACCTTCTTCAACTGTTGCTGTTGTTCTTGAACCAGTTTGCAAAGCCTGATATAACAAAATAATACAAAACAAATGACTATCGGGGCTTTAAAAATTATATTATTTTCTTTACTTCAGATAGTTCAAAGAGATATACACCCTTACCAAATGACATTTTGTTTTTTCTGTCCCGGATTTGCAGTGACAGTCCCGTATTTATGTGCTCTGTCCCATTACACTCTGTCCTGAGGTGCCTCCCGAGATCACAGCATTACCCTTATTTGAGTTAACTCAAAAAGATGTTAACTGAGGGAATCAGGGGGAGCAAGTGGGTGGTTCCCATACAATTAGGGACAAAGCGGCCCAGAAAGTGGGTGTGGTCTGTGCAGGCCATCCCGGACATTGGTATGATCTGGGCTGAGCTGTCTGGAAGGTGGGCATATTAATGCCCCGTACACAGGATCGGTCCAACCATGTGTATGCTCCATCAAACATTTGCTATCGGAATTTACGGCCAGAAGGTTCTCAAATTTTCCGCCAACAAAACTTGTTGTCGCAATTTCCGATTGTGTGTACACAAGTCCGTCGCACAAAAGTTCACTCATGCTCAGAATCAAGCAGAAGGAGCCGCACTGGCTATTGAACTTCCTTTCTCTCGGCTTGTCTTACGTCTTGTACTTCACTGCGTTCTCACATTTGGAATTTTGGGCCAACATTTGTGTGACTGTGTGTATGCAAGACAAGTTTGAGCCAACATCCTTCGGAAAAAAATCCACGGTTTTGTTGTCGGAAATCTGGTCATGTGTACGGGGCATAAGTGTGAGCTGTGGACAGGAGTGGCCTAAGAACCAAGACACATATGCTGGCAAGATTAATTAGGTGCTGCTGATCTCCTTCTGTCTGCTATAGTCACTTCTGGTCCGCATACACTTGCTCAGGCTTCATCTGTACATTATTGATCTGGACCAACTTCCTGACAGTGAAAATGGGGTGCCAAAACTGCAGAATGTGTGTCGGCATGGTTGCCTTAAAGTTATTGTAAAGCCCTTGTTTTTTTTTTTCTATCAAAATAAAAAAATATGTCATACTTACCTGCTCCGTTGCAGTGGTTTTGCACAGATGAGTCCCGATCCTCCTATTCTTGGGTCCCTCTTTGCTGCTTCTGGCCCCTCCCTCCTGTTGAGTGTCCCCTTGAAAGAAGACTGTCTCCCAAGGAAAATTGGGAGACAGTTGTCATCCCATAACAGAACTTGCCTGAACAAGAACCATCATGGCAAGATCACCAGGTATTATTTTATACAGTTGCAAATTTAAAAATATTGAAAACAACTTTTGGAATTATACCGATACTTATAAATGAGATTTTATTGATTATTATTGAAAGATCTTATTTAAAGAGTTACTAAACCCACAACAGTAAAATCAGCTGGTCAACTCCTTCTTGTGTTATGACCTAAAGTCTGTCCAGGAAGTAAGGCAGAAGTAATGGATACGTTTGGAAACATTGATGGGGACAAGTGAAGTAAGGCCGCGTACACACGCGCGGACTGTTGGCCCAACCTTGTCCGCTGAACAGTGTTTGGGCGGACAGTCCGCTCGTGTGTGGGGCTTCAGCGGACAGTTTCAGCGGACAGTTGGCCGAACAAGGTCTTACGGAAATTCCGAAAAACTGTCCGCTGAAACAAGGTTTCAGCGGACTGTTCGCTCGTGTGTAGGCTTGTTCGGCCAACTAAGTCTCGCGCATGCTCAGAAAGGATTTCCACGTCGGAAGGTTGCATTGCAGTGTATAGGACGTCGTATTTTTCATCCCGTCGTACGTGCCGTTCACGTCATCGCGCACGGTTTCAGCAAACTGTTCGTCCGTCGTGTGTGGCCATGTCCGTCCATGCTAAGTTTGAGCGGACTGTTCGCTCAAACTGTTGGACGGACAAAGTTGGGCCAACAGTCCGCGCGTGTGTACGCGGCCTAAGTGTCTGTAGATTTAATGGAAGCTTTGATATTTTTGCAAAAAAAAAAAAGTACAATACTGCTTTATTGGTAGATAGGGGAGCTGAAATTTAGAAAAAAAAGGTGAACTTATCCTTTAAAAGTCCATATATTTATAATTGATGAGCTGCATTTTTATTTTGTCATTATCTGCCTTGCAAAATGTTTCTATCAACCATTTTGGAGAATAAAAGTAAAGCTTTCAAGCTGCAGGCATTGTTTTCACCTGAATGGTATTGCCCTTTGACTTCTCCGGGTAAAATGTTAAATACAGCAATGAATAAGCAATGTATGGCGATGAAACAACTGAACTCTATCCTATATATAACTCATTAGAATAATTGCTGCATCCTTATAATTTTGCATGTAGCCGTGAGAAACATTCTTATGATTAGCACGCATTGATTTTCCTATTGTTTTTCAGTAACACTTTTGTGAATTACCCCTTATCTGGTAATTACACATTGCTGTTATGGAGCAGCTGCAATTAAATCCTATCAATGACTGCAGGCATGTTTGCCCTCTAAGCATTTACTACATCCCCCGCTCTATACACTGACTCGGTAACCATACATCCCATCTGTATACACGGCATTTGATTAAATTTATATTTGACCTCTGTTTTTTAACACAGCTAGAATTATCTTAGATGTGCATTACTTTAAATGCCTGAAACCTAACATACAGTTAGGCTTCTAGAAATAAAACATACAATTTATAGATATATTATTTGAAAGCTTGCCAGAAGTTTTGGTGCTGGGGACAGAAACCCAGTCTCCTACTGAAACTGGGTATTTTTTGTAATGGTAGATAACAGGATTCCAGTCTGGAACCAATGGGAATGCAGCTTAATTTAAAGTGGTTGTAAACCTCTGACATGAATAATGGAAAATGTATATCCTTCTATACTGTGTACTTGCCTCAGTCCAAAGCACTAAGTGTGATTTCTGTCTGCTGCTATCTAAGCTGTCTGAGCTCCAACACATAGCCTGTGATTGACAGACTCAGCTGATAATGTTTCCCTATAAGATTGTGTGTGGGTGTCCAATCCATCCACTCAGATCTCAGATTACACTCAGCTCTCCCTCAGAGCTGTGTAGTGTGTAATATCAGATACGTGCCTCCTGACTCTGAAAGCTTAGAGCTGCTGTGCAAAATGAATGCTTTAGGAGGCTGTGGAAAATAGATGGCTGCAGATAAACAGGTAGAACATATGTGCATATGTAGGATGATTTGTTTCATCTCTGTGTATCACTTGATGCTAATGTTCTTAGGTGATGCATAGCTTGCTCTCTGCTGAGCAAGCTATGCATCAAGCTATGCTGAGAGAGGTATTTTTATTCTCTTTTTCTTTCTGGGAATTTTCTGCAAAACATCTATCTAGTTTTTTAGCTGCAATATTTCCCACTGTTGTATCCTTCTCCTTGTGCACCTTTCCAGATCAGCACTACCTGCAGCAAAGGCCCGTCCATCCATGCATCTGGCTCCTGTGCAGGACAACAGACACATGAATTCCAGCGGCAGGGTGTTTTTGCCAAAAGCTCTAATAGGCTTTAAAATAGGGTGGGCTCGGGACACAGACAATGTAAACTGAGCCTACCCAGGTGTGTTACAATAGTGATTTAATATTCTTGAGACCCATCACCCGATTGGCTGAAAGGACAGGCAATCCTATTGGACTTCTAGAAGGAGGAGGGGAGACGCATGGTAGAACCCGTGATGGAGAAGAGGATGCAGGCGCACACTGCCAGCTGCCCGATGCCTGCCACCCGCAACCCGCCACCTAGATGGGGTAAGTGCTGGACCGACCAGCAGACAGTAGGCAGGGAAGGGGGGAGGTGCTGCCGGCCACCTGGGGGGGTTGGGTGGTTGTTTGCCACCCCCCAAAATAAAAAGAAACACCAGCTGCCACTGACTACCTGGCTGAGCCTTGGAGACCATACCTTGACCCCACTTAGATGAAGATTCGGAGCCGGCCTGTAAGGTTGTTCTCGGCACTGGATTCTGCATGGGGCACTCACCTTGGCACATACTGCAGCATGTTAAGCAGCTGCAGGGTGCTATACAGATACAGGGCTATGGTCCATCTGCAGTGAGCCCACCAAGAAGGGCAAAGATTTCAAAGGGGCTTGCTCCCTTGACTCCCCGCTGACTTCCTTTAAGGGACCACAAGTGGTAAGGTAGGCTAGGACTTGGGCTCTTTCTTTCCATTGTGCCCAGGTGCTGCAGTGTTGTTTTACCTTATAGGTTAACTGTGGTGCACTAATTGCAACTCAATCTGTTGCAACCAGGAGTGGGAGATGGTCCAGAATTTTGTTTCAGTCTGAATTTGCAGCTTCCTACTTGATTTGCTCTATTGCATATGACCAAGTAATTTTTCTGTAATATGGATAGTAAACTACGAACCTTCGTGAAGGCATAAATTGGGTTAAAATCTTAGGAACAAAGAACACAGAGCCAATGCACCCCATTGGGTAAAAAATGAAAAAGAGCGAACAAAAGTCCTGGATGGCTTAACTCCAATGTAAAAATACATATAAAAGCAAAGGAGAAGGCCTTAAAAAAATACAAGATTGAGGGATCATCATCAGCATTCAGCCTTTATAAAGAATGCAACAAAAAATGTAAGGGTGTAATTAGGGCAGTTAAGACAGAACATGAAAGACACATAGCGGAGGAAAGCAAAAAATATTCCCCAAAAAATCTTTAAAGTGGAGTTCCCACCCGCCCTGTGGCCGAATGACGGCCTTAGAGCGGGCGGCTTCCTTCGCCTGGCCGTCCCTGGACGGCCTGGTGTTTACTTCCGCAATGCGCGCCGCCGGGGGCGCGCATCGCGGAAGTATTGTATTTGCCGTGTCTCCCGGAGACAGGCGAATACAGATCGCCGTGAGCGGCCAATCAAAGCGGCCGTTCACAGCGCGATCGCACCTGCCAATGGGAGATGATCTCATATGTAAACATATGAGATCATCTCCCATTGCCGTGTCTCTCCCTCCTCACACAGAGACAGCGTGTGAGGAGGGAGAGCGATCTGTCAGCCCCAGTGCAGCCCCAGTGCCAGCCCCAGTGCCAGCCCCAGTGTCAGCCCCAGTGCCTGTGTCAGCCCCAGTGCCATCTGTCAGCCCCAGTGCCAGTGCCATCTGTCAGCCCAGTGCCATCTGTCAGCCCAGTGCCATCTGCCAGTAGTGCCAGTGCCGCCAGTGCCACCTGCCAGCGCCAGTGCCCCCTGCCAGCGCCAGTGCCATCCATCAGCCCCAGTGCCGTCAGCCCCAGTGCCGCCAGCCCCAGTGCCGCCAGTCCCAGTGCCACGTGCCAGTGCCACCTGCCAGCGCCAGTGCCACCTGCCAGTGCCAGTGCCACCTGCCAGTGCCACCTGCCAGTGCCACCTGCCAGTGCCACCTGCCAGCGCCAGTGCCATCCGTCAGCCCCAGTGCCGCCAGCCCCAGTGCCACCTGCCAGTGCCACCTGCCAGCGCCACCTGCCAGCGCCATCTGCCAGCCGCAGTGCCATCTGCCAGCCCCATTTACCAGAGCAATTAGCCAGAGCAAATAGCCAGCACCATCTGCCAGTGCCAGCCCCAGTGCCAGCCCCAGCCCCATCTGTCAGCCCCATCTGTCAGCCCCATCTGCCTCCAGTGCCATCTGCCTCCAGTGCCATCTGTCAGTGCCACGTGTCGTCAGTGCCACGTGGGGTCACTTTGTGGGCATTTCCATTGTCCTGGTGCTCCAGGGCCTTCAAAACTGTAATAGGTGGTTGAGAAATAAGATGTGTAATTTATGCTCCTAGAACGCCTGATGGTGCTATTTCAATATTGGGCCTCTGTATGTGGTCAGGCTGTGTAAAAGTCTCACACATTTGGTATCGTTATACTCAGGAGGAGTAGTAGAACGTATTTTGGGGTGTCATTTTTGCTATGTACATGCTATGTGTTGGAAATATCTTATAAATGGACAACTTTGCGTAAAAAAAATGCGTTTTCATTTTTTTTCCACATTTTCCCAAAACTTCTGGAAAAAAAATGAACCATTCAAACGACTCATTATGCCTCATAGATTATACGTTGGGGTGTTAGCTTTCCAAAATGGGGTCACTTTGTGGGCATTTCCATTGTCCTGGTGCTCCAGGGCCTTCAAAACTGTAATAGGTGGTTGAGAAATGAAATGTGTAATTTATGCTCCTAGAACGCCTGATGGTGCTATTTCAATATTGGGCCTCTGTATGTGGCCAGGCTGTGTAAAAGTCTCACACATTTGGTATCGTAATACTCAGAAGGAGTAGCAGAACGTATTTTGGGGTGTCATTTGTGGTATACAGATGCCATGTGAGAGAAATAACCTATTACATTGAAAATGTTGTGAGAAAAAAAAAAATCTTCATTTTGCAAAGAATTGTGGGAAAAAGATGACAACATCAAAAACCTCACCATGCATCTTAGTAAATACCTTGGAATGTCTACTTTCCAAAAAGGGGTCATTTGGGGGGTATTTGTACTTTCCTGACTTGTTTGGGTCACAAGAAGTGAGATAGGCCACCAGTACATCAGATGTGATCAATTTTGTGCGATTCGCACCACAGCTTGTAGACTCTCTAACTTTCACAAAGACCAAATAATATCCACTAATTTGGGTTATTTTTACCAAAGATATGTAGCAGTATGTGTTTTTTTTCAAAATTTTCGGTCTTTTTTCATTTATAGCGCAAAAAATAAAAACCCCAGAGGTGATCAAATACCACCAAAAGAAAGCTCTATTTGTGGGAAAAAAAGGACACAAAATTCATTTGGGTACAGTGTTGCATGACTGAGTAATTGTCATTCAAAGTGTGAGAGCACCAAAAGCTGAAAATTGGTCTGGTCAGGAAGGGTGTTTAAGTGCCCAGTAAGCAAGTGGTTAAAAAAAAAAAAAAAAACATTTGGAGAACATTTTTTTTTTACTCATCTCTAAATGCCTGTTGTTAGGGGGTCCCTCGTAGTCTGCCTCCTTCAGCGCCTGGGCTCCTGACCTCACTTCCCTTGGTGCAGGAAGGGAAATCGCCTCTCTCCCCTCTCTCTTATCAATCATCTGGGACACGTGACAGGTCCCAGATGATTGCGCGGCCAGTCACAGCTCACGCATGCGCAGTGGGTGCCTGGCTGTGAAGTCAGGTGCCCACAGTTAAAATGCCGGCGCCGCCGAGCGGAGGGGGAGACGAGCGAGACTTCGATCCCCCTCATCGCTGGACCCTGGGACAGGTAAGTGTCCGATTATTAAAAGTCATCAGCTGCAGTATTTGTAGCTGCTGACTTTTTTTTTTTTTTTTTTTTTAAGCGGAACACCGCTTTAAGTATGTAAACAGTAAAAAAGGGAGGACAGACCATATTGGCCCCATAAAGAATGAGGAAGCACATCTGGTTACAAAGGAAGGTATTGATTTTATTCTTCTCCTCAGTCTTCACGAGGGAATCGAGGGGCTTCAGTAACCGAAACTGCAGTGTTTATCCGCATGACACATCACAGGAAGCACCTCCATGGTTAACAGAGGACAGAATTAAAATTAGTCTTGGGAAACTTAACATTAATAAATCACCGGGACCAGATGGCTTGCACTGAGGGACCATTGTTCCTAGTTTTTACTGACAGTCTACTAACTGGAATGGTACCAGCTGATTGTAGAAAAGCCAATGTAGCACCGATATTTAAAAAGGGCCCAAAATACATCCCTGGGAATTACAGACCAGTTAGCCTAACATCAATAGTATGCAAGCTCTTGGAGGGGATCATAAGGGACTGTATACAAGATTTTAGTAAAGAGAAGGGTATCATTAGCAGTAATCAGCATGGATTCATGAAGAATGGTTCTTGCCAAACCATTAACTTTCTATGAGGAGGTGAGTTGCCATCTAGATAGAGGAAGGCCTGTAGACTTGGTGTATCTGGATTTTGCAAAAGCATATGACACAGTTCCCCATAAATGTTTACTGTACAAAATAAGGTCTGCTGGCATGGGCCATAGGGTGAGTACATGGATTGAAAACTGGCTACAAGGGCAGGTTCAAAGGGTGGTGATAAATGGGGAGTACTCGGAATGGTCAGGGTTGGGTAGTGGGGTCCCCCAGGGTTCTGTGCTGGGACCAATCCTATTTAATTTGCTCATAATCAACGTGGAGGATGGGTTAAACAGTTCAATCTCTGTATTTGTGGATGATACTAAGCTAAGCAGGGCAATAACTTCTCTGCAGAATGTGGAAAACTTGCAAAAAGATCTGAACAAATGAATGGGGTGGGTAACTACATGGCGAATCAGGTTTAATGTAGAAAATGTAAAATAATGCAGCTGGGTAGCAAAAATATGAATCCAATCTATACAGTGGGGGGAGAACCTCTGGGGGATCTAAGATGGAAAATGACCTGGGGTCCTACTATGACTGGCTCAGCAATGGTATGCAATGCCAAGCTGCTGCTAACAAAGCAAACAATATTGGCATGCATTAAAAAGGGGATCAACTCCACAGATAAAACGATAATTCTCCTGCTCTACAAGACTCTGGTCCGGACGCACTTGGAGTATGCTATCCAGTTCTGGGCACCAGTCCTCAGGAGAGATGTACTGGAAATGGAGCACAAGAGAACAAAGAAGGGAAACAAAGCTAATGAAGAGTCTGGAGGATATTAGTTATGAGGAAAGGTTGCACTGAACTTATTCTCTCTGGAGAAGAGACGCTTGAGAGGGGATATGATTTCAATTTACAAATACCGTACTGGTGACCCCACAATAGGGATAAAACTTTTTTTGCAGAAGGGAGTTTAACAAGACCCGTGGCCACTCATTAAAATTGGAAGAAAAGAGGTTTAACCCTAAACTACGTAGAGGGTTCTTTACTGTAAAGCCTCTTACACATAATCAGACTTTCCGACAACAAAACTGTGGAATTTTGTCCGAAGGGTGTTGGTTCAAACTTGTCTTGCATACACGCTGGCATACAAATGTTAGCCAAACATTACGAACGTAGTGATGTACTAGATGTACTACTTGGTTTTTCAGCTCTTTAGCGCCACCCTTCTGCTAATTTCCTGTTAGTAGAAGTGTTGATTCGTGCTTTTCTTTTCGCGTTTTTCATTTATTGCTTTTCATTTCGTGCTTTTCAGTTCGTTTCTGAACAGCCGTTCGTCAACCAGACATCTTGTGGAATTGGAGCAGATAACGTGTATTTATTATTGGCCTTGGAGTTATTGCTTTGACATATTTCTTTTGGTCGAATAAATGATTTGATTTGTTAAATTTTTTATATTTTTGGATGCATAGAATTCACTTTTTGGTTATTTTCTATTTTTTTTTTTAAGTAAAAAAATTGTGGGGAATAATACTTGGCTATGTGTTTTACTTCAAATTACATTTTGTGAGTAGGCAGTTACATTTAAAAAAAATATGATGTAAAATTGACAAGGGACACCAACATAGCTGTATCTTTGTTACTAGGGGATAATGGTGTTGTGGTAACTTGCACAAATAAAAAAAACAAAAACATAATATTATTCTTAATATCACTAGAAAAAAAAAGCCTTTGAAAATGTGCAAAAACTCCATCAGTATCACCAGCAAAGCAGCTTCATTATTATCCCATTAGAGAAGAAGAGAATGTGCGCTGCATTTGTAGATTTCATAATTTGCCACGACACGAATGTTAATTCTTCATTACAAATGCTAGTTTACAAGACCGACCGCTTCTGCTTCCAAGCATGCGTGTTTGTACTTTGGACTTTTGTCCAACGGACTTGTGTACACACGATCGGAAAGTCCGACAACACACATTTGTTGGTGGAAAATTTGAGAACATGCTAGCCAAATTTTTTTGGTGGAACGTCTGACAACAATTGTCCAATGGAACATACACACGGTTGGACTTACCGCCAACAACCTCACATCCAACATTTCCTGTCAGAAAATCCGATCATGTGTGCGCGGAATAAGAGTGACAAGGATGTGGAATTCCCTTCCATAGGACAGGCGGTGGTATCAGCGGGGAGCATCAATAGTTTAAAAAAAACGATTAGATAAGCACCCGAACTACCACAACATACAGGGATATACAATGTAATACTGACATATAACCACACACATAGGTTGGACTTGATGGACTTATGTATTTTTTCAACCTCACCTACTATGTAACTATGTATATGGATAGTTGCAGCCTCCCCTTCTTAGGTATACACGCAGAAACCACAGAAAGCACAAGCAACCAACAGGATACACAGAGCTCTCTGCCTGCAAGTGACTGTTTGCTGAAGGTGCACACAAGGGAAAACCATAGGTGCAGGGGAGAACTCAACCAGATAATATTTCTGAAGGGGCTTATGTCTCCTGCTGGGTCCTGCTGTTCTAACTCTGCCAGTCCAGACCTTTACCCCCATACTGATTGTTTATCCATATATGGGGACTCCTCTGTGCTTTTGGGGCCACCCACCCCCTCATATATATATGAAGGAACTTGCTTTTACCTTGTCTGAAATAAAGAGAAAAAAACTCTGTCCTTTTGGAGGCCTCAGATTACCAGAGCCGTAGGTGAGCCTCATCATCTTCCCCTCAAACTCAAGGATACCATTTCTATAGCTGTGTATAAAGTATGCACTTCTCTAAACGTAGAACATCCTTTATTGACCTTGTGAGCAAGGTGCAGCATGGTATGGTGGGCAGAAAAAGTCACAGAGACCAAAATAGTCAAGAGCCATATATTGTAGTAAGATTTGATACAGTATAACTAGGCCCGTAGGCACGACCATCTGGAGCCACTTACGGACTGTAACAGCGGTCTGTAGAGTTGAAAGATGCCAACAGTGTCTGCAACGAGGAACGTAATGCAGCCTGGCCAATCCTCACCTAAAGGAGAAACTGCCTGAAGTAAGGTAGACATATTCCCTGCACTGACCCTCCTCCTCCAGAACCTTTTCTTATCTCTAAGCACTTTCCCTGTCAGACGGGGAACCTGTACCTACACTAGGCACTCACAAAAAGTGTGCCAAATACAAGAGCTGGAGTCTTAAATAGACTCTGCCTGACCCAAGATGGCTGCTAAAGGCCCATGGGGCACCAGCATCCAATCGGACAGATGTCTCCCTGTGACTGAAGGAAATTATAGAGGAACCGAGTTCCTCACAACTTTCTTCCCCTTCTGCATTGCTGCTTCAGTCGAGCACCACCTACAGTGGGGAATACAGACTGTACCTGCTACAACATTACTAAAGGTCACTAGTCTGGGTTCACTGAATTCGCAGTGATCATACAAAACATTCCCTATACAATCAATTTTACATCGTGCATTGAATGGCGACTGTCTTCACCTTGAGAAGATGTTCTTCCCTACTAAAAGCTTTGTGCGCCAATATCTTATTAAGAAGAGAATCTTGAAGTGTACTGTCCCTGTCATGAACCCTGCCAGCACTCGTCCAACTAATGTTTCTGAGGGTGTTTGTGTCTCCCCCTCCAGGGGCTGTGATGTCAGCCCAGACCTTTCCTCCCATACTTGAGTGGTTTTCTGCTTCTAGGGATTCCTCTGAGAGCAAATTGTACTCAAGGTTACTGGCTACCTCAGCAGAGAGACAGATCAAGAGCAACAGCAAAAGGGGTCGTTTTGAAACCTGATCAAGGTACCCAGGATCTCTTCCTAACCCTGATCTGATGTAAATCTCACAGAGAATGCTGTATATAAAGAGAACAAATTGCTAGTAAATGGGAAACCAGGCCAACCACTTCTCTGAGCTAGTCCTAGATCTCAGTCCTTGGCTTATTGTGGCTCAATTTCAAACATAGTAAATCTAAAGCCCAAGTAGAAGAAAAGCCTAAGCCTACCTGCTCACACTAATGTAATGCAGGATTGGCAGTGATTCCTGCGCATTTCCTGCACTGCATCACATTTTCACTGCGTTCATGCGGATATCAATGTTAGGATAACGACACCCCAAAGACAGTTTGAAAAATACATTGCAATTGGCTGAATCAGATCACAGGTGTGTGAACACCCATGAGATCCGATTCCAGTGTGGGTAAAAAAGAAAAAATGATGCACCTTTTTCTTGTGGCACATTTGAGCCATACAATGTTGTAGCGGATGACATTTTGGACAAAATGTCACTCATGTGTAAATGTAGTTTTTGCCTCAGAACCATAGGGGTTCTGAGGGTTAATTATGTAGGTTAACCTTGACATCAGTTTGGCTGGGCTGTGTTAGAAGTTCTACTTGGTCATGTGTACAGTGAAGTGCACATGACAAGTCAGAACCAGGCCTGGTTGGACATTTTGGGTATGAGCTTTCTCGGAAACCAATCAGTGGGTGTGCTGGGCCCCGCTGAGGAGTCTGGGAAGGAGTACTTTAGATGTGGAGGTCACCTGTTAAGGAGAGGAGTTTGTGAGGCACGTGTGGTCTGTCCTGGTTCCAGGACCGGGGTAGCCCCGCGAGGGGTCCCGGTCATGGGTTGTTCGACATCCCGCAACATGCTTCTGTCGGTTACCCCCAAAAGACCTGCCTGGTCTGGGGTAAGAATCGGTCTGTTTCCGAGTTCGCGGAACCGGCTGGTCCGAGGCGCAGTAACTGAGGGAGGATTCAAGGTGTCCGGGTGTGCTCTCGGCTTGGAGGGGCACCACAGCTCGTGAAAGTGACCAGGGGAGGACTCTTCGGATGAGGGCCGACAAGTGGCATCCTGAGAAGTGCCTGGTTACTGAGTTGGGAAGGACATTGACGAATCCAGACTTTTTCCATTACTATTAAGGAGACAGAGAACATTCCAAGTACTGAAGAAAAAGGTTCCTGTCCACTTCCAGTTTTAACTTGTACACATTCAGAGGTTTTGACAAGTTCCGGATCAATGTGCTGATTGCCATGGTCTCTGGCTAGAGATCTGTTCAGCCGTGAGGTACTCAGCTGCGAGTGGCTACTCTCTGGGTGGTATTAGAGACTTTGTTATGTCTGCAGTTCAAGGTGACTGAGTTCTTCACCCTTCTGTTCCTATACGAGAGTGTTGTTGGATGTTATCCCTGCAAAATAAAACCTTTCAAAAGGACTTTATTGGTGTCAGCATCCAAGTTGTTGGGTATCAACCCTGGGAACCCCTAGACATGGAAGAACAAGCCAAGTGCAGGTAACCGGTAAGCCCAATAAGTCAAGGCCACCCTACAAAGGTTATGGCCGCTACAAAATGAATGAGCCTAAATCGCACTACAAAGAATCGCATGGGATTTGAACCAGAATGCAGTGTGATTCCTGTTTACCATTCCCCGCACCGTATCAGTGTGAACCTAGCATAAAAGTGTACCTTCTCCATTCCTCCTACCTATCCTTCCTAATCCTTAATGCATTAACAGGTGCGCTTGCTGGATGTACTGTAATAACCATATATACCTCAGCTATATACAGTATACAGCACTGTGTTCAGGAGGTAGGACAAAACAAAGAGTTGGGCTGAAAGTTGCTCATCCATTCATAGGAAGCTTAGTATTCTATGAATGAATACCCTCTGATTAGCTGATTAGCTGAGATGGAAATCGTAATGTCATCCAACCACCTCTCTGTCAATCTATTCATAAATAGAAAACTTCCTGTGAATGGCTATCCCACTGCCGGAACACAGCTCTGTATATTGCATGTAGCTGAGGCTACATACAGTTTATACAATGTGCCCAGAAAGCACACCTATTTACATGCAGTAAAATAGTTAATTTGGGTCAGCTTTGCCCAAACAAACTATTTAAAGTGGTTGTAAACCCTTACAACCAACTTTGACCTACAGGTAAGCCTAGATTAAGGCTTACCTGTAGGTCCAAGAAATATCTCCTAAACCTTTATGGTTTAGGAGATATTTACCTGAAGACAGCCACCGCTGTCTACGGTGCATGCGCACTGGGGCAGGCCGCAGATCACGGCGATATGGCGCGAGTGTCGGCTCCCATGCGCATGCGCGGGAGTGACATCATCATGGCTCCGGCGAATCACAGCGCCAGAGCCGCGAGACCCAGAAGTCGCTCCGGGATCCATGGCAGCGGTGAAGAGGAAGACGGAGGACCGCTTCGGGGGCTTCGTTCTCAGGTAAGTTATTCATAATGAGCTAGTATGCTATGCATACTAGCTCATTATGTCTTTGTCTTGCAGGATTTTTTTTTCAGGATTTTTTTTTAAAGGATTTACAACCACTTTAAAGTGACATTAAAGAGGAGCTGCACCTAAAAAAAAAATATTAAAAGCCAGCAGCTACTAATATTGCAGCTGCTGACTTTTAATAATATCACACTTACCTGTCCCAGGTTCCAGCGATGTCGGCGGCAGATGACGAGCGATCGCTCGTCTCGCTGCAGCCACCGCCGCCATCCTCTGTCAGGGAATCGGGAAGTGAAGCATGAGGGCTTCACTGCCCGGTTCCCTACTGCGCATGCACGAGTTGCGATGCGCTTCTCTTATGGTCCCCCACTGTGTCTCTGGGAACTGTGTGTTTCCCAGAACACAACGGGGGGGGCGGAGCGATGCGGGGGTCTGCGGCGGTCTGGCCGGAAGTGGGTGCAGCTACCTGGATTATCCAGGTAACTGCACCCCCCTCCCCCCCGAAAGGTGCCGATTGTGGCACCAGAGGGGGGGAGGGATAATACTAGCGGAACTTCCCCTTTAGGGTGAAGAACCGCTTTAAAGTGTTACCAAACCCACAACAGTAAATCCATCTGTATATGCAGTAAAGCATGCTTGTTATACTCACTGTGAAACCTAAGGTGTTAATCCTCTGCATTGTGTAAAAATTCTGATCCTGTCTTCTCTGATCCTCCCCTCCTGGGTTTAGTAGGACTTTATGGTTAAAACCCCAATTTAAATATATATTTTTGTTCTGATGGTTGGGAGGTGCTGCAGTACAGTACCACAGAGATTATATCATGTGCAGTAACTAGGCAACACATTTTGGGGACATATGTCCCTTTCTCAAGCCTTTCCCAAGGCTAAATGTGGACTAAAGTTAAGTGTTTGTGCAATGATCAAAGGACATTGAATTAAATGTGCAAAAAGTGATACAGATGATCTTGTAAATGTTGCTTCCTTCTGACGGATTACTGTAGCTATTTTGCTAGGGAGCAAGTTGCTCTACAGCACTGACATCTGTGCAGGTTTCTGATACGGAGGAATACATTTAAATAAACCCAGAGTTTAGTCCTAAATGAATGACATTTAGTTTGTTAAAGCAGTGTGTATTATAAAGCTGCAGATATAAAAATAACTAAAATACAGTTTTATAAATATTATTACATGTTAAAGTGTATATGAGATTTTAGTGACTGGGTGTATATATACCCTTTAATGAAAAGCAATAAGAAAATATTACTTCTACTTTTTATTGGATAATTATTAAATTGAATGTAGTGGGAGAATTACAGAACAAGTTTTTTCTTTGTGCATCATTTTCTGTTGTAACATCTTAATACAATTATTTTAATTCCCATGAAAGGCAAACACAAATATCCCAAAATAGGGAAGAGGATTTCCAAGTCTTATCAGTGAACACTGTTATGTGGATATATTTCCTCTCTAACTAGTTCCTGTTTTTATACTAGTTTTTTAGTCGCACCAAAATAATGGTTATTGAGGGTTATTCTCAACATTACTCATAATGGGATGTGCTTAACTTTGGCCATGTCCTTATTTCCCCTTTCTGAAAGGTTCTAGGTGGCTTCATTTGACTAACAAATGTGTCAAATGTTGACAGCCGGGCTCTTTACACAAAACCCCCCGAAACTGGTGTGACTGAAACAATCGCCCCCTTCAGCTTTGTGCCTGACCCCTCGTTGCTGCCTGCCTTTGTCCTACTTCCAATGCCCAGCCATTAAACTTATTTGCTTAGGAATTCTTGTGGATCCCTGTCTGCCAGGGTTTTTTTGTCTCCCTTACATGTATAAACTATAAAAGCGCATTTTACAATGCCAAGGCAAGCTTTTTCAATATCGTGTCCATGAATAGATGGTCGATGCAATGCCTTTCACCTCCTCAATGAATTCATTCCAAGTACACACTTCAGTCTCTTTCCCCACAAACCCCCCACTAATGAAAATGCAATGCTTTTCAGTCACTGCTGTTTTAATATTTTAATACACCAGCGGTTGGAGATATTTTGTCAGCTTCCTGAAACCTGAGCCTCTTTTAGAAAACATGATTAGCCAGGCTCATCCAATGCAAGCTTATCATCCGAGGTCCACTGTCGTTCAGATGGCTACTGGCCAAACCATGAACACAGCTGTGACCGAGGCTAGGAAAATGAAAATGCTAAATTTTGCTTGACATAAATGCAAATTTCAACGCCTGCCAAAAGCAGCCATTGCTGCCGGAAATCTGGACTTCCTTGATCTTTATTAACCCCTTTTGGGCAGGCAATCAAACATGTACTCACATTGCTATTAGGGATGAGTTTGATGTTCGGGTCGAACATACGTTCGCAGAACAGCGAACATTATGGGGCGTTCATGGGAATTATGAGCGCCACGGAAAGCCCCATAATACTTTGCAATCTCACAGTGCATTGCTGTATGATGATTGGTCAAAGCATGCACCTGACCTGCATGCTTTGGCCAATCACAGCGTGCTCTGCTGAGAGAGCCATAATTGGCCAAAGGCAGGGTGCCTTTGGCCAATCATGGCTCAAGTCCACGCCCCACACTATATAAGGCTGCTTACATAACGGCCGTGTATAGTGTTGTTGGTGTGGACAGAGCGATAGCTTGAGTTAGATTAAGCAGTCAGGCTATTCAGTTAGTGGCAGTGTAATTGAAATATTTATACAGTCAGTCTAGTATATATATATATATATATATATATATATATATATATATATATATATATATATATACTCTGCATTTAACATAGACTAACATAGACTAAACTATATATATATATATATATATATATATATACACTCTGCATCCAGTGTAGCCCATATCTACAGTGCATTGAGTGGTGTACTGTTTCTAATACACTTCAGGCAGTGTACACCGTATACAATACAGTGCAGGCATTGTACAGTTTCTAATACAGTGCAGGCGGTGTACACAGTATCTAATACAGTGTGTACAGTTTCTAATACACTTCAGGTGGTGTACACAGTATCTAATACAGTGTGTACAGTTTCTGCTACACTTCTGGTGGTGTATACAGTACACAATACAGTGCAGCCGTTGTACAGTTTCTAATACAGTGCAGGCGGTGTACACAGTATCTAATACAATGTGCACAGTTTCTACTACTTTTCTAGTGTTGTTGTCAGGATGCATCCACCAGCGGACAGTCTCATCCCCCCAGAAGACTCCTAAGGGCGCAGAAGGAATCAGTTTCCTGTTGCACACAGAAACCAGGCTATGGCGCATAGATGTGCGCATGCGCAAACGGGGGCGCAAACAGAAGCAGTTGTGCATCTTCGCGTATGATGGCGCTTGTGCGAACCCGCATGTGTCCCAGCGCTTGCATGCATGCAAGCAAATCTTTTTAAGTCCAGCCAGTACTTTGCCCGGTGCTGCTTTGTCTTCAGCTCATGCGTGTCCTGTTTCCTGTGAACCTGTGTCCTGATTCCTGCTATCTACCCGGATCGTCTTGTCCATCCCTTGAACTCTGCCTGTACCGACCTAGGCTTGTCCTGTGACTAATCTCCTGTCTTCTCCCTGGCACCTGGCTTGTTCCTGACTATGATCCTGCCTGAACCCAGTACCTGATTTGACCTGCATGTATGACCCTGCCTGCCTGACCTTGCTACTTGCTGCTGTCATCTGCACCTGGTGCCACCTGTTGGTCTTCTGCTGAATCGGGACTAGCCGCCCTGCTACCACCAAAGACTTCTTGCTGCTCGTGCGACTCTGCACCCCAATGCCTTCTGTTTGCTCTATCAGGAGCCCTGAGTCAGAGTGGTAAAGGAGTAGTAGAAACTGTACACACTGTATCTAATACAGTGTGTACAGTTTCTACTACACTTCTGGTGGCGTACACAGTACACAATACAGTGCAGCAGTTGTGCAGTTTCTAATACAGTGCAGGCGGTGTATAAAATACAGTGCAGCCATTGTACAGTTTCTAATACAATGCAAGCAGTGTACACAGTATCTAATACAGTGTGTACAGTTTCTAATACAGTGCAGGCGGTGTACACAGTACACAATACAGTGCAGCAGTTGTACAGTTTCTAATACAGTGCAGGCAGTGTACACAGTATCTAATACAGTGTGTACATTTTCTAATACACTTCAGGCGGTGTACACAGTATCTAATACAGTGTGTACGGTTTCTACTACACTTCTGGTGGTGTACACAGTGCACAATACAGTGCAGCAGTTGTACAGTTTCTGATACAGTACAGGCGGTGTACACAGTATCTAATACAGTGTGTACAGTTTCTACTACTTTTCTAGTGCTATACCGTGTCTAATACAGTGTGTACAGTTTCTACTACACTTCTGGTGGTGTACACAGTATACCAAACAGTGCAGCCATTGTATAGTTTCTAATATAGTGCAGGTGGTGTGCACAGTATCTAATACAGTGTGTACAGTTTCTAATACACTTCAGGTGGTGTACACAGTATCTAATACAGTGTGTACAGTTTCTACTACTTTTCTGGTGGTGTGCACAGTATCTAATACAGTGTGTACAGTTTCTATTACACTTCTGGTGATGTACACAGTATAAAATACAGTGCAGCCGTAGTACAGTTTCTAATACAATGTGGGCGGTGTACACAATATCTAATACAGTGTGTACAGTTTCTACTACACTTCTGGTGGTGTACAGAGTATACAATACAGTGAAGCTGTTGTACAGTTTCTAATACAGTACAGGCGGTGTACACAGTATCTAATACAGTGTGTACAGTTTCTACTACATTTCTGGTGGTGTACACAGTATCTTATACAATGTGTACAGTTTCTAATACACTGCAGGCGGTGTACACAGTATCTAATACAGTGTAGTGCAGTGTTGCAAAACAAAAAATACATCATGTCCGGAAGGCCACCAAGGAGAGGCAGACGCTCACAGGCCACTAGAAGAGGGCAAGCAGTCTCTGTGTCTACAGTCAACAGTGGTGGTCGTGGATATGGAGCATCCTCTGCAGGTAGACATGGGGCACGTTTGTCCTTTTTTTCTGCTGCTGGCCATGTTATTATACCACAACATGCAGAAGAGTTGGTGGAGTGGATAACAAAGCCATCATCATCCTCCTCATTCTCTGTCACCCAGGCTCAGAATAGTTTGCCTTCCAACGCTGCTGCCAAAGCGACCTATTCCACCGGCTCCTTGTCCCCAGTCACTCCTTCCATAGCCCCACCATCATGCACGGAGGAGTCCCCAGAATTATTCGACCACAGTGTCGGGTACATGCTGCTGGAGGATGCACAGCATTTTTAAGGCTCTGATGTTGGTTCCCAGGAAGGGAGTAATGTGACACTAGAGAGAGAGGGTGCCACAGAAGGACAAGAAACTGGCAGTCATGTTCCCTCCAGCTGCAGCATACTGCCAAGCACACCGCAGCGCTCCACAATTGCAGGACACTGCTGACTCCCGCTGACTTTGAAGTTCCTTGGTGTGGGCCTTTTTTGACACGTGTGCTGCAGATCGCACCGTTGCTGTTTGCATCCTATGTCTGAAGTGGATCAAGCGTGGCCAGAACAGCTTGAGCACCACATGCTTGACCAGACATATGATGACCTGTCATGCAGTCCAATGGCAACAGCCCTTAAAAGACCCACATCAATGAAAAAGACAGACTTCTCCTTGCTCCTCATCTGGGATCTCCAACCCTACTATACCTCCAGTCCTCTCAAAAACCTTCACTGAGAGGATTGAAGGTATAGCAATAGGTATCTCAAGTACTTGAAGCCAATCTGCTAGCAGTACACCACCAATTGATTTTAGCAGGCAAATTCCCCTACCCCAGTTGCTGAACCGTAAAAAGAAATTTGGTCCCAGCCAACCACATGTTCAGCGTCTAAATGCTAGCTTGGCCAAATTGCTAGCACTGCAACAGCTGCCTTTTCAGCTGGTAGACTATGTCCCCTTTCATGAACTTTTGGAATGTGCTGTACCTCAGTGGCAGGTTCCAAAACGCCATTTCTTTTCACAGAAGGCCATTCCAGATCTCTACTTGCATGTGAAAGGCAATGTTTTGGGCTTGTTGGACAGGACAGTCAGCAGTTAGGGTTATATTACCACTAACTCATGGTCCAGCAGGCATGGACAGGGACATTAGCTTTCCTTCACGGTGCACTGGGTAACTCTGTTGGCAGCTGGGAAGGATGCAGGACAGGGTTCAGTGTTGTTGAAGCTTGTTCAGCCACCATGCCTCCAATATGCTAGCGGTGATTCTACCACAGCTCTCTCCTCCACCCCTCCTCTTCTTCTTCCTCTATGGCCTCTTCTGCAGATTTTTCCTCTGAACCAGCGGTGCTCCGTAAGCGTTCAAGGTGCTACGCAAGTGGTGCTTGAGTTGGTCTGCCTAGGGGACAGGAGCCACACTGGGGCAGAGAATCTATTACCTCTGCAGGGGCAGGCTCAGAGGTAGTTGATCCCACAATACATTACAGCTGCGAGCAGTTTTAAATTAAATTTTTTCATTTATAAATGTCATTTTGCTGCAGCACTGTTATAAACATGGTAAATATGTGCTAATTTACAGGCATACTAAGGACACCCCCCAGGCATGATATTTAAAAGAATATTTCATTTTTATTGTTTCACTTTAAGCATTATTAAAATCAGTGCTCCCAAAAAAACAGCAGATTTTAAAACTTTTGTTTGCATTAGTACATGTCGCCTGGGGCAGGACCCGGGTCCCCAAACACTTTTTATGGCAATAACTTGCATATAAGCCTTTAAAATGTGCTTTTTTATTTTTTCACGTTTACAATCCATAGACTTTAACGGTGTGCGCACTAATTTTTTGCCTGTTTGCATGTTTTGCTGCAAACCGAACCGAGGGGTGTTTCACTTATCCCTAATTGCTTTACAACTAAAGGAGAACTCTAATTAGAACAATAAAATAAAAAATAATAATTAAAAGAATGGAATTACATTTGCTGACATATATGGGTTATATTTTGGATTACCATAGTAAAACTGACATATTAAATGTTAAAGTTGCATTGCTGTTAAAGCCCAACTTTACATGAATCTTTATCATTTTTAAAAGGTCGGCAATGAGAGGCTTTGTATTTCTGTCATGACAGGTTTCCTTTGTTTTATATGCCTGATATAGCAAAATAAGGAGTGGAAAGCCCCAGGAAGGGTGAGAACATCCAAGACTCCAAGGTAAGTGGGAGTAGAACAAGTAACCCTAATGAGGAATTCTCACTGGAGTCTCATGGAAAGTATGCTGCAATCAGGACTTAAAAACAGACACCCAGAAGTAGCTTTGATATATCCTTTTGTGATAGGAACTTAGGGGAACTGCACTTTTTTTACATCAATGTAAGGTTCTGTTTGAATATATTCTGATAATACATTGACTATACTTGCAGCTCTCCAGTCATACAGAAACTTTTGAAGAGGTCCTTGTAGAAGCATGTGGAGAGAATAAATGATGAAAGCACCAATTCACTAGTATGTGTTCACAATAGATTTTATAAGCTGTAACAGTCAACTAGATTTTTTAAAGTGTTTTAAGGGCTTCAAAGATCTTCCTTTATCAGGGTTGTGTAGAGCCGAAATGCACTTGTTCCAGCTAGCTGTTTCACAGTCTTGACATACCTTATTTCATCTTCAGGTGCACCCTAGAAATCCAAAAGTCTGTTGTAGATACCAGCTTAAAATACCATTGTTAGTGTTAATGGCTCTTTGGTTCTTCACCTCAGAGTTTGCCAACAAGGCCACCCATTACATCAGTGATGGCGAACCTTGGCACCCCAGATGTTTTGTAACTACATTTCCCATGATACTCAACTACACTGCAGAGTGCATAAGCATCATGGGAAATGTAGTTCCAAAACATCTGGGGTGCCAAGGTTCACCATCACTGCATTACATAGTTACATTAATGCTGATGCATGCTGATACATCTGTTATTACTGGAAGAATTTGGTCCATAAGTGCCAACAGCAAACAATGAGCATAACACGCAGCCATTTTTTCTGCATATTTTAAAAGATAATGCCTACCATTTTATTGCTTTACCTTGCTCACAGCTCAGCCCGTTAATATGTGCACTTTTTCACCAGTATATTCATAAGGTCATATGGCCACTCTTTTAGCATGTAGTGTTTGGTTTTTTCATCGTGTCTCTTGCAGCCTGTGCAGAACTGGGAAACAAGCCTCTGTAATCAAATCATATTCTGGCAGGATGAAGAGCAGCTGCACTTGTAGAAGTCCCTGGTGAAGCCATGCATAGAAACCAGAAATCTGTGCTGAGCTCGGACAATCCATGGTAGGGCAGAGGCAGAGATCCATAACCCTCTATTGGCTTGGCTTAGATGGTGATCACGGAGAGAGCAGCTGCCCAGACACAATAGACATGATGGGCTGGTTGTGAAGGCCAAATGTTGACTCAATCATTTCTTATGGAAGTTTGGACACCTGGTGTCTATGAAGGCGGCAGTGAAGGTCCTGAAGTCTAAGCCCCTGTACACACGGTCGGAGATTTCGACAACCAAATCCGTCGGATTTGGTCCATCGGATTTTGTCCGTCGGATCTTGTCCGAAACTGTTGCATACACACGGTCGGACAAAGTTGTCGAAAAATCCGATCTTTCAGAACGTGATGACGTAATTTCGTTACGATGGGACTACATTCAGGCTAGTAGCCAATAGCTTTGATGTAGGAATTTGATCTGAGCATGCGTGGCACTTGGTCCGATCAAAATCACATGATCGGAGTATGTCCGATCGGACCAGTTTGTTGGAAAATATTTCCAACAGGTTGGAAAATTGGGTCCGACGGTTATTCCGACGGAATCAGTCTGATGCATACCACACACAGTCGGATTATCCGACAACACGGTCCGATAGGACACATTCCGACGGATTCTCCGACCGTGTGTACAAGGGCTTACACATACTGTATATTCTATGTTCACTTCCTTGAAAATGTAGTCATATCACCAGATTCATGTGGAAAAAGGATATTGAATAAATAGCACATGAATAACCATGTACATGGATCCCCACCGGTCAACAATATTCAAGTTAACACTTACTGAACGAGATCAAATTTGCTGAAGCACTGTGAATCATAAACAAGTGCCAGTTTTTCTAATTATTTTTTTTAACATTAGGGTGCTATTTTATTGCAGTTTCAGAAAGCCCAGATGAGAGGTCTGATATGGGGAATATAAAAAAAAACGATACTTGCATGTACTTACCTTTAAACAACCTAAAATAGATGAGCGGTTCGAGCTGTGCCTCCTTCTATTTCAGAATAAGTTTACTAACATTACAGCTTCAACAATCTTGATAAAAGCGGAAAATCCATGTAAAAGAAAATTGCCATTCACAGAAACAGACCACATGCGGTATGTAGGTGCTCAGACACATTTTCCCTAAATACTGCATGCGATCCTGAAACGGTCAATTCACCATACCATTCTGCAGCAAAAGAATTAAGGAAAAATTAAGAAAGAAACAACAGTGGTTCTTCGCCCCACCCGACCCCCATCAGGCCCTTTGGGTTTGGTATGGATTTTGAAGGGAATCCCTACGCCAAAATAAAAAAAATGGCATGGGGTCCCTTCAAAATCCATACCAGACCCTTATCCGAGCATACAGCCCAGCAGATCAGGAAGGGATGAGGGGGGGCATTAATCTATTTTTTATGGAAAGAAAAAAAAGAAAGATCAAAAACCACATACAAAAAAGTGGAAATAGCACTAAATTAAATAAACTAAACTACTCTGAATGCACCCCTGAAAAAATCCCACACCTTTAAAAGAAATAAATTACAAACATTTTGCAGAAGCAGTTTAGTGAGTGAAATTGGGAGTCTCCTTATCTGGGGCAAATTCAGCTTTCTACAAAGAGTGTATATTAATATATATATAGATATACACATACTTGGATATCTTAGATAAGATATTCTAACTGCAAAGGTGTGGGTTTATACCACCAGTTGGCTTGGTGGAACTGGTATGAAGCCCATAGGCTTTCTGGTGGTATGTACTGTAACTGGGGAGATATCATGTTGTGCTGTTGCTTGTATGTTCTAGGCACTGATTTTTTATTTTTGTAAAAAAATAAAAAAAAAGATATAACATTTATAAATGCTATATAATTTACATAGCGATCAATGTTAAAAAATAGGGAAATCATTTTCTAAAAAAGCTGATTTTACCTTTCGGTGCCACATGGCTTGTTGAGGTAGTCTTCTCATCCCTTCCATTGACACTAATGCTGCATTCTGCCACAGCTACTGTCACATTAGAGAGCATATCTCATTCTCATCCCTCCTTAAACATAAAGGATAAGATATGCAGTGGTTAAAATAATTATTTGGTCCCCTGCAGATTTTGTAAGTTTGCCCACTTACAAAGAAATGAAGGGTGGGTCTAAAATTATTATTATAGGTGTACTTTAAATGATAGAGACAGAATATCAACCAAAAAACCCCAGAAAAAACACATAAAAACAATGCTATGAATTAACTACTTCAGCCCCGGAAGAATTTACCCCCTTCCTGACCAGTGCAGTTTTTGCGATATGGCACTGCGCCAATTTAACTGACAATTGCGCGGTCGTGCGATGTTGCACCAAAACAAAATTGACGTCCTTTATTCCCACAAATAGAGCTCTCTTTTGGGGGTATTTGATCACCTCTGCGGTTTTCATTTTTTGCGCTATAAACAAAGAAAGAACAACAAATTTTTGCTATAATAAATATTCCTCAAAAAAAATAAAAAAAAATATGTCTTTCTCAGTTTAGGCCGATATGTATTCTTTTACATATTTTTGGTAAAATAAATCACAATAAGTGTATTTTGATTGGTTTGCGCAAAAGTTATAGCGTCTACAAAATAGGGGATAGATTTATGGCATTTTTATTATTATTATTTTTTTATTAGTAATGGCGGCGATCTGCAATTTTTATCATGACTGCAACATTATGGCGGACACATCGGACACTTTTGACACTATTTTGGGACCATTGTCATTTATACAGCGATCAGTGCTATAAAAATGCACTAATTACTGTATAAATGACACTGGCAGGGAAGGGGTTAAACATTAGGGGCCAATCAAGGGGTGCTCACAATGCCGCATCTTAAAGGGGACATACAGCTACGGCCATTTGCGCAGCCGTGCCATTGTGCCAACATATATCGTCATGCACTGGAAGAAGTTAAGTTGTAGTTCAGTTAAATAAGTATTTGATCTCCAAGTAAAACATGCCTTAGTACTTGGTGGCAAGCACAGAGGTAAAATGTTTCTTTTAGTTGGTGACCAGATTTTCACACATCTTAGGACAGATTTTGGCCACTTTTTTTTACATATCTTCTCTAAATCCTTAAGGTCTCTTGGCTGTCGCTTGGCAACTCAAAGTTTCAGCTCCCTCCATAAATTGTCTATAGGATTAAGGTCTGGAAACAAGCTAGGTCACCCCATGATCTTAATGTGCTTCTTTTTGAGCCACTCCTTTGTTCCCTTGGTGGTATGGTTTGGGTCATTGTCATGCAGAAAGACCCACCTATGACCCATCTGCAGTGTTCTGGCTGAGGGAAGAATGTTCTCAGCCAAGATTTTACAATACATGGCCCCATACATTATTATTATTTTTTTTGTATTCAGTAACTTTTATTCGTTTCCAAAAGGCAAAGACATCATTACAGACATCATCACACGTGTACATAAAATACACCATCCATAGTCTCAGTCTTATTATTTTCCAACCCCCTACTCCCCTAGGCTCCCCCCTCTTCTTATTTTATTCTTCCACAGCTAATAAATCCTCTACATGCTCACATTATCAATATGCCTATATATTCTCCTGTATCACACTTTCAAGTACTCCCCCGATTTCTTGAAATCTAGGCATTTTTCACAGGTTTCATTATATCTTTCTATTCAAACGTCCCCTATAGTCCTTTCAGTGGTACAGATCAATTTTTAGTACCCATTCCCTCACACTTGGGGTTTTTGGTGTTTGCCAATATCTGGGTATCAAACCCTTGGCTGCATTTAACAGGTGTGGTAACAAAGATCTCCTGTATTGAGCTATAGGCTTAACAGTTTTATGAAATAAACATCCCCAGGTTTCAGCCTGCATGTATTCCCCTGTTATTTGCTGAATAACCTCAATGATCTCCCTCCAGAATGTCTGTATCTTAGTACATTCCCACTATAGGTGTACAAAAGTCCCCGGCGAGCCGCACTCCCTCCAACATAGAGGGGATGTGTCCGCCCCAAAGCTATGATCTCTTACCGGGTCACAAACCATCTAGTCATGAATTTAAAACTCACTTCTGTCGTCTTGACATGCTTTGAGATACTACATGCTAAATTTAATATTTTCTTCTTCTGGTGTCCATTTAGTCTTACTCCCAGTTCCTTCTCCCACTTCCCAAGATAAGTTGGAAATTCAGGTTCTATTTCTTTCATTAGTACCTTATATGTTTTTGAAATGCTATGCTGAACACTAGACGGAGAACTAAACTTTTTTTCTATTTGCTTAAGTCTATCTTTTCCATGTAGTGCAGGCATGTCCAAAGTCCGGCCCGCCTGGTTATCTATACATATATATCTTTTGTGGCCCTCGACGATCTCCCAGCGCCAGGGGCCACAAAAGATATATAGACTCAGTCTGGCTGCCTCGGAGATAGGAGTTGGTATGAGTGCCGCGCACACAGGAGTATTTCCTGTTTACACGGCAGCCTCTGTAATGCTGGATTCACACCTATGCAGTTTTAGTGCTTTTTGCATTTTGCAGATTTGCACTACAGAACGTGTTCCATAGGAAACCATGTTAAATGGACTGCAGTGCAAATCTGCAAAATGCAAAAAGCACTAAAAATGCATAGGTGTGAATCCAGCCTAATAGGAAGTCCCGTCTCTGCCATTGGACGACTGTTCTGTCCATGAAAGGAGGCGGGACTTTCTCTTAAAGAGGCCGCTGTCTAAACAGGAGATTTTCCAGTTCTTTGACGCTCATCCTGCCCCCTCCAAGGCTGCACTGATGGCAATGGTGAGTGTATTCCTGGCTAATGGTGGGTGCATTCCTGGCAATAGTGAGTGAAATCCTGGCAATCGTGGGGGCATTTCTGGCTAATGGTGGGTGCATTCCTGGCTAATGGTGGCTGCATTCCTGGCAATGGTGGCTGCATTCCTGGCAATGGTGGCTGCATTCCTAGCAATGGTGGCTGCATTCCTGGCAATGGTGGGTGCATTCCTGGCACTAGTGAGTGAAATCCTGGCAATGGTGGGTGCATTCCTGGCTAATGTTGGGTGCATTCCTGGCTAATGATGGGTGCATTCCTGGCAATAGTGAGTGAAATCCTGGCAATGGTGGGTGCATTCCTGGCTAATGGTGGGTGCATAGTGAGTGAAATCCTGGCAATGCTGGGTGCATTCCTGGCTAATGGTGGGTGCATTCCTTGCTAATGGTGGCTGCATTCCTGGCAATGGTGGCTGCATTCCTGGCAATGGTGGCTGCATTCCTAGCAATGGTGGGTGCATTCCTGGCAATGGTGGGTGCATTCCTGGCAATAGTGAATGAAATCCTGGCAATGGTGGGTGCATTCCTAGCAATAGTGAGTGAATTCCTGTCAATGGTGGGTGCATTCCTGGCAATGGTGGGTGCTGCATTCCTAGCAATGGTGGGCGCGCAGATGGGCACTGACCCTTATTTTGCTTCACAGTTCTTTATTTAAAATTTTACGTTTTTTTCCTGAAACTTCCCTCTTAAAGTGAAGGTGTGTGCTATTCACCAATAAATGCGATATATCCAAATAACATGCCCAAGCTCATCTCTTCCACACTGCCACAAAGGCAAGAGAATTCTTGTTGGGCCGTGTATTAGTGCTCGAACTAACACACTTAGAAAAAATTTTGGACACCCAAATGAAGTGGCTGTGGTGTCATTTGTGTAAAGTGCTGTATTTGTGCATATCTCCATTTATCTAGTGGCATGCTACCCCATTTTTTGCTTTAGTTCAAAAAATGTGCAAATCCTATCTCCTATTATGACATCTTGTAACTGTATAGTCTTTTTACCCATCTGACAAAATACAAGTAATCCTCTTTCCCATGTGTAAAATAATTTGTATCTAATAATGAAATCAGAGGTAAATTGTGCTCCCAATGATTAGGGGCGGGCTGGGCCGGGGGGCAGGGTGGAAATTTCCCCCCAGGCCGGCACCTACATTATGTTTAAAACGGCCGCTGGCCGTTTGTTCATTTCTTTTTTTACGCTGTGACGGGCAGCCGGGACCCGGTTCAATAATTTCCTTCTCTCTGTGGTTGTGTCGCTCCGTTCTGATCAGTCTCGGCAGCGGCTGTCACTCACAGCCGAGCAGAGTGAAGCCGCCTCCCCCTCCTCCATGCACAGCACTGTGTAGACATGAAGGAGGAGGGGGAGGCGGCTTCACTCTGCTCGGCTGTGAGTGACAGCCGCTGCCGGGACTGATCAGAACGGCGCGACGTGAGTCACGTGACCACAGAGAGAAGGGGATTATTGCGCCGGGTCCCGGATCACTGAGCCGACAGATGTCACTCCACTCTGGTGCTGCTCACACCTCCCCCCTGCAATGCCACTGCCTTGGGCTCGAGGTACATTATGGGTCCTTAGGGGGGTTCTTTACTGTGGGGGGTCCTGCACTGTAGAGGGGGTCCTGCACTGTAGAAGGGGTCCTGCACTGTAGAGGGGGTCCTGCACTGTAGAGGGTGTCTGCACTGTAGAGGGGGTCTGCACTGTAGGGGGGGTCCTGCACTGTAGAGGGGGTCTGCACTGTAGAGGGGGTCTGCACTGTAGGGGGGGTCCTGCACTGTAGAGGGGTCCTGCACTGTAGAGGGGTCTGCACTGTAGAGGGGGTCTGCACTGTAGGGGGGGTCCTGCACTGTAGAGGGGTCCTGCACTGTAGAGGGGGTCTGCACTGTAGAGGGGGTCTGCACTGTAGGGGGGTCCTGCACTGTAGAGGGGTCCTGCACTGTAGAGGGGGTCTGCACTGTAGAGGGGTCCTGCACTGTAGAGGGGGTCTGCACTGTAGAGGGGGTCTGCACTGTAGGGGGGGTCCTTCACTGTAGAGGGGTCCTGCACTGTAGAGGGGTCCTGCACTGTAGAGGGGGTCTGCACTGTAGGGGGGGGTCCTGCACTGTAGGGGGTCTGCACTGTAGAAGGGGTCCTGCACTGTAGAGGGGGTCCTGCACTGTTGGGGGGTCTGCACTGTAGAAGGGGTCCTGCACTGTAGGGGGGTCCTACACTATAGAAGGGGTCCTGCACTGTAGAAGGGGTCCTGCACTGTAGGAGGGGTCCTGCACTGTAGGGGGGTCTGCACTGTAGGGGGAGGCGTCTGTACTGTAGGGGAAGATTCGGCACTGTAGGGGGGTCTGTACTGTAGGGGAGTCTGTACTGTAGGGGGGTCTGCGCTGTAGGGTGGAGGGGTCTGTACTGTAGGAGGGTCTGCACTGTAGATGGGGGTCTGTATGGTAGGGAGGGGGGTCTGCACTGTAGGGGGTCTGTGTAACATGCAGGGGGTCCAGAGCTGTGAGGGGCTGTGTAATGTAAAGGGGTGCGGAGGTGCGGGTGCTGTGTAATGTAAAGGGGTCCAGAGGTACAAGGGCTGTGTAATGTAAAGGGGTCCAGAGGTTCAGGGTGCTGTGTAATGTAAAGGGGTCCAGAGGTACAAGGGCTGTGTAATGTAAAGGGGTCAGGAGGTAAGGGGTCCAGAGGTACAAGAGCTGTGTAATGTAAAGGGGTCAGGAGGTAAGGGGTCCAGAGGTACAAGAGCTGTGTAATGTAAAGGGGTCCAGAGGTGCAGGCTGCTGTGTAATGTAAAGGGGTCCAGAGGTGCAGGCTGCTGTGTAATGTAAAGGGGTCCTTAGGTGCAAGGTCCTGTGTAATGTAAAGGGGTCCTTAGGTGCAAGGTCCTGTGTAATGTAAAGGGGTCCAGAGGTGCAGGGTCCTGTGTAATGTAAAGGTGTCCTTAGGTGCAAGGTTCTGTGTAATGTAAAGGGGTCCAGAGATGCAAGGTGCAGTGTAATTTAAAGGGGTCCAGAGGTGCAGTTGTGGAGAGGGGGGGTACACAGTAGTGACAAAAAGATATTGAAGGATGCAGAGGTATGCAGGGGACACAGTGGGTGTTTTTATGGTGGGTGGGGGGGGGGGGTGCCAGATATAGGACCCGCCCCGGGTGCCAAATTCTCTAGGTACACCATTGGTGTGAGCACAGCAGACTACAACTCCTACCTCCCAGGAGTCTCAGAGGCAGGCCAGGTGTGTGGCACGTCAGGGGAGGGGACGCCCGGCGTCAAGAACGTCACGTCGCACATGACCTGCTGGGCTTATGGGGAGCAGTGGCTAGCTGCAGTCTGCAGAGAAGATGAGACCTGCTTCAGGATCATCGCCCCCCCCCCCCCCCCCCCGAAGAGTGGCAAGGACCTGGCTCAGTGTCTTCAGTCCTCACTGAATCAATGCTCCCCAGCCTGAAGTAAGACATCTGTGATAACCTTCACAAAATGGAATAGAATGAGAAAATCCGCTTCAGTTGTAAATTTAATAATGCATAGTCATCAAGACAATTTCAAATTTTGGCAGTGGCAGCGTGTGTTTTTTTTTTTTCTAGCACCTCCCCCCCACCAGCGGACTTAACACCCTCCCCCCCACCAGCGGACTTAACACCCTCCCCCCCACCAGCGGACTTAACACCCTCCCCCCACCAGCGGACTTAACACCCTCCCCCCCACCAGCAAACTTAACACCCTCCCCCCCAACCAGCGGACTTATCTAACACCCTCCCCCCCAACCAGCGGGCTTATCTAACACCCTCCCCCCCAACCAGCGGACTTAACACCCTCCCCCCCACCAGCGGACTTAACACCCTCCCCCCCACCAGCAGACTTAACACCCTCCCCCCCAACCAGCGGACTTATCTAACACCCTCCCCCCCACCAGCGGACTTAACACCCTCCCCCCCACCAGCAGACTTAACACCCTCCCCCCAACCAGCGGACTTATCTAACACCCTCCCCCCCAATCAGCGGGCTTATCTAACACCCTCCCCCCCAACCAGCGGACTTAACACCCTCCCCCCCAACCAGCGGACTTAACACCCTCCCCCCCACCAGCGGACTTAACACCCCCCCACCAGAGGACTTGACACCCTCCCCCCCACCAGCAGACTTATCTAACACCCTCCCCCCCAACCAGCGGACTTATCTAACACACTCCCCCCACCAGCGGACTTATCTAACACCCCCCACCAGCAGACTTATCTAACACCCTCCCCTCCACCAGTGGACTTATCTAACACCCTCTCCCCCACCAGCGGACTTATCTAACACCCCCCCACCAGCGGACTTATCTAACACCCTCCCCCCACCAGCGGACTTATCTAACACCCTCCCCCCACCAGCGGACTTATCTAACACCCTCCCCCCCACCAGCGGACTTATCTAACACCCTCCCCCCCACCAGTGGACTTATCTAAAATGCTCTCCCCACCCACCAGCGGACTTACCTAACACCCTCCCCCCACCAGCGGACTTACCTAACACCCTCCCCCCACCAGTGGACTTATCTAAAATGCTCCCCCCCACCAGTGGACTTACCTAACACCCTCCCCCCACCAGCGGACTTACCTAACACCCTCCCCCCACCAGCGGACTCACCTAGCTGATTAAGTGGTTCAATGGGCCACTTGACTGGACTTGCCCCCCAGGCCTAAGGCTGCCAGCCCTCCCCTGCCAATGATAATACCTACATAAATTATCCCATATTCTAAAAACATTCTCTGTCAGTGGGCTTGTGTTTTAAGCTAAATCTCGATATGACCGTGGAATCCATACCATCTTACCTAAATCTACTTTACTTAGTGCGAACCCTATCTCAACCCAACATTTATTTTTATTATTGTGAATCCAATATGTTAGTCATGAAAAAGTGACCACCTGGTAGTATTTTTTAGGATCTGACAATGGCAGCCCACCTGCTTTCTTCTCCTTAACCAGCACAGCATATGAAATTCTAGGGCGTCTATGTGTCCATATATATTTCAATATTAAAGTTCTGAGTTTCTTAAAGTATTTTTGCGGAGGGAAATTGGGAACATTTGAAATGTATACAACACTTTGGGCATGATGCTCATTTTAAATGCGTTTATTCTACCCAATCATGAAATGAGTCTATATTTAAGGGAGTTAAAAATGTATTTGATTACATTAAGTAACACAATGTAGTTAGCCTTATACAGTCCCCTCAATGATGTTGTCAGTTTGATTCCAAGGTATCCCAATTCTTCCCTGGGCCACACAGCGAAACAAGTGGGCTGAATTGCCAACTTCTTTCTGAATGGGATTGTAATATTCAGGATGTCTGATTTAGATGTATCAATTTAAAAAAGTAATAATGACCCATATCTCCTTATTTCCTCTATTAGATTTGGTAGTGTCAGCCTGGGGTTTGAAATGTAAAAAAGAATATTGTATGCATATGCAGGGCAAGTAAAAAAACAGGATCAGCGAGAGGGGACTCCCTTCCCTGGTTCCAGTGAATAATTCCAGGGGTGGGGATAGGTTTCCATTTATCCTAATTTCTGCTGTTGGGTGTTGGTATAATGTCCTAATCCACTGCATCATCCTATTCCTAAGTGTCTCAAGGTTTCAAACATAAATCCCCAGTCTACCCTGTCAAAAGCTTTCTCAGCATCCATAGACCGGAGTAGAACTGGGTCCCCTCTACTTTTAACTTCATGGATCAGGTATAATGTTTTAAGGCAATTATCTTTCCCCTCCCTTAAAGACACAAATATCACTAGATCATTATGAATCCATTTAGACATCAAAAAATGTAACCTATTGGCCAAAATCTTTGCGAATATCTTTACATCGACATTTAACAGAGATATCGACCTATAGCTTGTAGGGGCCATTGGGTCCTGACCTTCCTTTAGAATAAAGGTCAAGTGGGCTAGTAAAGACTCTTGTAGCTTTACTCCCTCTCCCAGTGAGTTTAAGTACTTACACAACTTGGGTACTAAGAGTCTCTGGAACCTTCTATAATACACCATAGTATATCCGTCGGGGCCTGGGCTTTTCCCTATCGCCATATTTTTTATTGCACTTATCACCTCCCCCTGTGTAATTGGGCATTGTAACTGATCCCATACATTGGCCCATCAATACAGCCGGTCTGTACCTTTAGCAGAGAAACAGCCCCAAAGCATAATGTTTCCACCTCCGTGCTTGACTGTAGGGATGGTGTTCTTAGGGCCATGGTCAGTATTTTTCTTACGGCAAGTCCCCTTCCTCAAGATGATACATGCACAGTCATGCCAATTAACATCTAAATGATTCAGGGAAGGATTGGGAGAAAGTGCTGTGGTCAGATGAGGTCAAAATTGAGTTCTTTGGCATTAACTCGACTCTCTGTGTTTGGAGGAAGAAAAATGCTGGCTATTACCCTAAGAACACC
Source organism: Lithobates pipiens (assembly GCF_037356315.1). Classification (NCBI taxonomy): domain Eukaryota; kingdom Metazoa; phylum Chordata; class Amphibia; order Anura; family Ranidae; genus Lithobates; species Lithobates pipiens. The sequence goes on along the minus strand of NW_027507903.1, from coordinate 507,866,478 downwards.
ATCCCTATAGTACTGTTTCTCTGATAAATGTACAGGCCAACTTTATTGCATTGAGAGCCCAATGGACCAATGGACCAATGTATTGTAGAATCTTGGATGAAAACCTTCTTCCCTAAGCCATAACATGAAGATGGGTCATGGATGGGTCTTCCAGCATGACAATGACCCAAAATATACCGCCAAGACAACAAAGGAGAGGCTAAAGAAGAAGCACATTAAGGTCATGGAGTGGCCTAGTCAGTCTCCAGACCTTAATCCTATAGAATATTTATGGAGGGCACTGGAACTTCAAGTTGCCAAGCGACAGCCAAGTTGCCCAGCGACAGCCAAGAAACCTTAAAGTGATTGTAAAGGTTTTTTGTTTTTGTTTAATAACAAACTTATACTTACCTCCTCTGTTCAAGGGTTTTGCACAGAGCGACCCCGATCCTCCTTTTTTGGGGTCCCCCGTGGTGCTCCTGGCTCCTCCTCTTCTCAAGTGCCCCCAAGGAGAGCCGTTTTCGAAGGGGGCACTTGTGCGGGCACGCTCCCGAGTCCTGTTGCTGCATCCATTGACACAGACAGCAGGACTCTGCCCGCCCCTTGCCTCTCATGTCACTGTATTTGATTGACAGCAGCGGGAGCCAATGAGGACCCGGGACAATGGCTGGAGCTGCTCTACTCATCCCTGTCGCTGGAATGATCTGCTCAGGTAAGAAAAAGAGGGGGACTGGGGGGGGGGGGGGGGTGCTGCAGCACAAAAGGTTTATCACCTTAGAATGCATTGAATTGGAAAACCCTAAGGGTTTGCAACCCCTTTAAGGATTTAAAGAAGAGCTGTAAAGATGAGTGGACCAAAATACCTCCTGAGATGTTTTCAGACCTTGTAACTAACTACAAGAATTGCCTTACCTCTGTGCTTGCCAACAAGGGTTTCTCCACCAAGTACTAAGTCATGTTTTGCTTGGGGATCAAATATTTATTTTACTCACTGAACTGCAACTCAGTTTATAACATTTGTATCATGTGTTTTTTCTGGATTTTTGGTTGATATTCTGTTTCTGTCATTTAAAATACACCTATGATAAAAATGATAGACCATTTATTTCACAAAATTTTGCAGGGGATCAAATAGTTATTTTCCCCACTGTAACATGCCATATATGTCTGTTTCCTGCTTTAAATAATGATTACTGTTATCAAAACCATAAAAACTCCAGTTCGTCAAGCTTGTTTCATATAAGTAAAATTGAATCCTTGCTCTCCCATTTAAACCTCACATTCACACACTACCTACCTCCTGCTGTGACCATCACAAAAACATCTGCTGCCTCTGTCCCTTCCTTGTGCATAATGAAATTAATAATACTAGTTTCTACACTTATGGTCTGACTGGAGATATAGAAAATTTTAATTTCCCCATATTTTAGGCAAAAATCAGGAGATTTCAGCTTAATGTCGCCATTTTAGTAAAATGCAATGGAATTAATGCAAAAGGCAAAATTACATACATTTTTCGGGGGGAAATATAAATGGTTGCTGGGGTACGATAAATGGCTCCCCATGTTAACAGAATTCCCTTTCAACTATCCTGGACATTTTCTTCTTTTTTTTTAAAGATATTTTTATTAGATTTATGACAATCTTGGACACTTTCTTGTGCTAAAAATGATCCCCTAGCGTCATTACTCTATGTTATTTTTTTCATAGAAACAGTACACACATAATCAAATAGCTAGAAAAAAGGTAAACTGAACTACTTATATCCCCATTGTCAACCCCCAAAAAAAATTAAAACATAAAAATAAACACACCCTATAAATAAAAAAAAGGGGTAGTATTGTTTTAAGCAAATTTCTCCCAAGCAGATCAGTACGCAAAGCTGAGTTTGTGCTTTCGTGTTTTGTTTTTTTGCCAATGTAAAAACAGTTTACATTTGCAGTGAAACCAAATTCTCCGAAATCACTCTGCTCATCCAGAACATTACCTTCTACTGCAGAGCTTATCTACTTTCCTTCTTTTATCAACTCTGTTAGTTGCACAAAGAATGCAGTTTAAACTTTGAATTTTGACTTTTAGCTCTTTCAGTTTGATGGATGGGTTTACAGACAGCTACCACAATAGAGACATCTGAAAGACCTCTGATCACCCCAAGCCCTTAGTTGATTACTGTAGCCTTTTCTCAATTAGAAGAAAGTTTCTAATATTTTTGTGGAGCAGAAAAGACCCTTTTTAGTTTCAGTCACTAATTTTATTCTCAGTAGAGGCTCCTGTAACGTTAATTTGCTTTTTCGTGGAGGATATTTGGACAGCTGTGAGGTACAAATACTTGCCAAGAAAATTCTAAATGTTGAGGTCAAATTTACTGTGGATAAAGAAACAGCTCACAGCCTGCTATACCATACCATTATAATAAAGGGACCAAAATTGTATAATTATTTTATGAAAGTTCTGTGCTATGAAAGCAAGATTTAATTCTTGAATTACAAACCAAAATGTTAGGAAATAATATGCTGATTTTTTTTGGACCCAAAACAAATATTTTACCTTCAAATGATTCTGCAAGTGCAAATCACCAATGATTTTTTTTTTATATACATTATATAGACAAAGGTTTTTGGATACCTCACGATCACACCTACAGTATATGATCTTGTTTCTATGGCCAACTATGGCCAATTGGCATTAATATGGAGATGGACCCCCTTTGTGGCTATAACAGCCTCCATTTTTCCAGGAAGACTTTCCATTCAGCCAAAGGAGCATTTATGAAGCCAGGTACAGATTTATGATGAGAAGACCTGGCAACAGGTTTTAAGTTTGTAGGCAAGGGTGAAGCCTCTGCATAGTTAATGCCAAGGGGTGTTTTATGGGGGTGGGTCACCCTGCTGTGAACTTAAATATAATGTCTGCTTGGATGTGATATTTCAGAGATGCGTGGGAAGAGTTAGTCTCAGATGGACATCATGTAGACCAGCAGTCTCAAGACTGTGGACTGGAGGCCGGATGCAGCCCTTTTCTTGCTTTTATCTGGCCCTTGTGGCACTGACACCAACAATAGGGCATATTCTTCCCACTGACACCAACAATGTGGTAGAATTCCGTCCATTGACACCAATCATGGGGCACAATTCCTTCCACTGATACCCACAATGGGACACTATTTCTCCCACTGACACCAAAAATGGGGCACTGTTCCTCCCATTGACACCAACAAAAGAGCACAATTCCTCCCACAGAAACCAAGGATGGGGCAGAATTCCTTCCATTAGTACCAATAATGGGGCACTATTCTTCCAACTGACACCAACAATGGAGCACTATTCCTTCCAGTGGCACCAACAATGGGGCAGTAGTCCTCCCACTAACGCCAAAGATAGGACATTGTTTACTCCAACTAGATGTCAGGGTATTTTCTACTCCCACTGACCCTAGTCTGGCCCTCCTAAAATCTGAAGGACAGTAAACCAGCCCTTTGTTTAGAAAGCTTGGAAACCCCTGATGTAGACCATAAGAAGGTTTAGGAACAACCCCTCTGGGGCAGGCCTATTTGAAAGGACCATATTAAGGAGAGAAGCAATGGGGTATTCTGGAAAGAATGTGTGAAACCCCTGGCCCTTAGAGTTATGTGATCTTATAGAATGGAGGGACCAAAGACTGGTAATGTGATGTGTTCTGAAACTATTTGCTAGGGCTAAAGTAAAGCATTAGTAAGGCAACCGGTGTGGACTATTCCTTATTACAAAATATCCGCAGGAACATGAAGTGTGGGCTTAAAGCTGGAAGCATAGAAGGGGCCAAGATGGCGGAACGGAGAATAGGGGAGATATCATTGGCCATTTGGCTTGAACCAACATCAAATCCAGGTCCCTTACAAGTAGGGTTAGGTCAGGTTTCTGTGCAGACCATTCAAGTTCCTTTACATCAAACTGTGTTTTTGTGCACAGGGGCACAATCATGCAGGAATAGAAAGCGCATTGATACAAATGTTACCACAAAGATGGACAAGCTCATTTATCTAAAATGTCTTTGTATGCTGTAGCATTGATAGTATCCTTCACTGGAAACACCTGAACTTAAATATTTGGAGAGGTATCCACACACTTTTTATTCTATAGTAGGCGTGAAGGTCAGGCATCCACAATTTTTTTCCCCTATGGTATATATTACCAGCTTTTTTTCTCCTTCTGTAAAATGAGCATGCACAATAAAAAAAGTTCTAAACTCCACGATTTTGTAAATTTAATTTGAAAATCATAGGCCAAAGTAAAGTGCCTTAGGGAGTGTAGCCCTACTGTTGTCTGTGTGGATACATATTTATGTAACCATAATCACGCAGAGGCTAAAGCCTACATATAGGTTACCCTAGTCCTCCAGAAAGGTATAGCTAGAAGACCAGACTCAGTTGTTGTTGCAGTTGAGGATCTGTCGTGGATAACAAACGTTATAGTTGAAAATTGATAGTCCACTCATCAATTTATAAGCAGCTGGAAAGATGCACATAGGACTAGGGCTGGGGAAAAAATTGATTTTAATCTTGAATCGAGTTGTGAGTTCAAATCGATTCAGATTTGAAGAAAATCAATTTTTTTTCCCTTCAGAGATTCCGTAGCAGGGGGCGTGTCCGGAATGGCACTTGACACTGGGAGCAGACATGTGCACTGTGCCTGAGGCTCTGAGCTCACCACCGGCGCAATCCTTCTATTAATCCTTCTATTATTGCCCTCACACACGACCCTCCTGTGTCCCCTAGCCTCTCCAGTGTCTGACCATGTGCAGGGAGAAGTTGAACTGTCAGTCAGCCGCCCGCGATCCCGGCCGTTGCGGACAAGGCCGAAGCCACGGCCTCGCCTTAATAATCCTGCCCGCAGCTGTGATTTAACAGTTCCTAGCAGTTAAATAGCTTACATTTGGATTATTAATAAGAATTGTGCACAAAGGAATGTCAATGAACCTTCTTGGCTGTCTAGGCTGTGAACACTTTATTAAATAAATTATTTCTCAATTACTTAAATACCAATTTTCTTCCAAAATGTCAGTAAAAAAGGCAAGCATGCAGTGTTCTATTGCCAATGTGCTACAAAGCATCCTGTACTCTTTGTCCAGTGTGTTATCTATTTCCCCACTATCACTATAGTATACTATGATGATATTATACCATTGTCTTCCTATAGGCTTTCTTTATGAACATATGCAGCTGCTTTTTTTTTTTTTTTTTTTACATTTTACAATAATAAGAGTGAACAATACCATATTAGGCCTGAGTAAGCAGACTTTAGGCTTGAGTTGATGCCATCAGTTTGACATCAGTTTAATCATTTACAATTCACTTACAGGTGGAATTTTACCTGCCAGTGAGTGACTGACCTGCATTGGACCTGCGCACGTTTGGCATTCCCCATAGACAATATATACACAGTATAAGCTTCAGTATCTTGCTAGTCGGCCCCTGCTGGCTCTCAACCTAAACGATGCCTGCACCAAATCAGAATGTTCAGGTATTGTGAGAGCCAGCGGGCCGACTAGCAAGATATGGAAGCTTGGGCCAGTGGGAAATTCTTCCATCCACACAGTTCAGCGTAGATGGAGGAATCTGTTCCACTTTTTCCATCTGACCATCACCTAACCATAGAAATCAGATAATCTAGTATGGCCAGTCTTAGAGTTCGTTGTTTTGTGGGGTTATTGTGACTTGTCACCTGTCACCGAGCTTGCCTCAATCTGCTGTTGTTGATAGGCACATTTTCCCTGCAAAAAATGTTTTAATATGCAATTACATTTTTTATGGGAATGGTGTTACTGTTTACATGTTCAATTCAACTAAGAGTAACCTCAGGATTTTTTGTTGTTTCATTAGCTCAGTCCAAATACAGTATAAATAATTTGGATGTTTAACAATCTTTGTTGTACACTGCACACTGACTTTTCAGTTAGAGAAAGGGTTTACTTTTGCAATTTTGTTTGTTGATGCACTTTAATTAATATAATAAAAAAAATCGCTTTGAATCGTAAATTGAGTTTTTTTATAAAAAAATCAAAGATTTTTTTTTTGGGGGGGGGGGGGGTGGAATCACCCCACCCTACATAGGACCATACTTGCAGAGAAGCCTTTGTAGTGGTGTGTGGCTTCAACTTGTGCTTGTTAAGTTATATAAATGAGAATTGCGATTTTATGTAAGCTTTAGATTTAGATTTTGCTAGTGAACAAAATTGGGAGATGAAACTCTGATCGTTGCGTTAGTAATTGCACCTTTCATGTAAATCGATAAGCTGCTAAGTCAGGTTGTAGTTCAATATACTCCTAAAGGGGCTCATGGTGAGATCCTTTTAGTATTGCCAGCTGATATGTTTTAGAGGAATAAACAATGGTCTTCTGTGTCCTTTACCATCTTTCATAGCAACAAATAGAAAGTATATGCTTGCACAATCGATTAAAAAGTATATACACCCTATTCATTCACCTAGGGGGTTATATTTTTCCTAGAGAATGCATAGAGTTATGCCCTGTACACAAGGTCGGACATTCCGACCACAAAATCCTTTGGATTTTTTCAGACGGATTTTGGCCAAAACTTGTGTTGCATACACACGGTCGCACAAAGTTGTCGGAAAATCCAATCGTTAAGAACGAGGTGACGTAAATCACGTACAACGGGACTATAAAGAGGCCAGTAGCCAATAGCTTTTGTCTCGTAATCTATTCTGAGCATGCGTGGCACTTTGTCCGTTGGAATTCTCTACACACGATCAGAAAAAGTCTGATCGGATTTTGTTGTCCGAAATTTTTAGATCCAGCTCTCAAACCTTTTTCCATCAGAAATTCAGACGGAAAAAGTCCAATAGAGCCCACACACAATTGGATTTTCTGACAACATAATCCGATTGGATTTTTTCCGTCGGAAAGTCCAACCGTGTGTACAGGGCATTAGTATGCTAGAAACTAGTGACATCACTGTAGTATGAAAAAGAGATGGTGGTGTGTTACTTGTGCTGTGGAGAGTCTTATAATTTCTCTCTTGTCATCCCCCCCCCCCCCCCCCCTTAAGTTCCACTGTTTGATTTATCTACAAGAGACTGGCGGTGGCTTGACATGGCAAAAGATACAAAAGCTAAACATAACATGTAAATATTGTTTTAAAAGTACAGCATGATTTGGTTTCCTGCCTTTTTTCTTTTCTTTTTCTCTCCTTTCTCCTTATTTATTGGCTTTGATGCGCTTATGCTCCAAGCGATTAGAAATAGATCAGAAAGTCTTTGCCTTTTGTATGCTACAGATATTTTTTTTTGCTTTCTTTCTTGAAATAGCTCCTTGGGGATCTGAACCAATTTATGTAGACGTTCATCCAGGAGGCTTTTATCAAGTCTCTTTTCAAAATAAAGCCTTGTCTGGCATCTCCTTTCTCTTTCTCAATATTACACTTGGGAATGCCAAAGTGGTAACTAGACATGGTTAGCCCATAGTCCTTCCTTATGGCCTGTGGGTACCGTTCATTAAGATGTGTCAGTGTCTTATAATTTGTGTCACATCCTTACATATCTAAATGTCTCTGAAACAACACATTGGATGGCTTCCACATTCCAGACTGACATGTTAGTTAGCGTATTGCCCAAAATGTATTTTTTCTGCCTTCCTAAAATAGAAGGCATGCAAAATAAAGAATGACTCTATATTTATACCTTAACTGACTATAGTGGTTTTGCATATCGGAATGGCCACAGGAACACGGGATACTTTACATATCGCCAGCCCACTAAGCCTAAAGTATAGCTAAACTAAAAATAAAATGTAATATATTGCAGCTTATGAGTCCTTATTTCATAGGCAGGATTACGTACCCACTAAAGGGTAAACTGGATAACCAGAAGTTAGTTGTAACATCTGAAGCTAGGCAGCGGTGCTGGCCATGAAGAGTCCAGTGTGCCTGCTCATACAGGAAAGGTGAAAGCCTACAGAAGGGCCAAGGCCAGGGCCGTCTTTAATAGTGATTGGACCCTGGGCAAACATTTGCTTGGGGCCCCCCATACAGTTTCGCTCTCCACCTGCTCTGAGACATACAATAAATAGCAGCTAGACTTAAAAGCAGTTTACTGTATCAGATCAGGAAGCGATTGGTTGCCAAAGGTTACAGTGTATCATTATTTTTACTGACTTGTTGCTAGAGGTTACATCACACATTACGGCTCACTGATTAGTTGCTAGATGTTATAGCACATGATTTCTGCTTGTTGATTGGTTTGCTTGAGATTATTGTACAGTAATACTGCTCACTGATTGGTTGCTAGAGGTTACAACACATCATCTCCTCACTGCAGGGGGCATGATATACATATGAATGCCGCCTTTATTTACATATCTATGCCACTGGATAGCTTTTATATAAGTTATTGTCATAAAAAGTGTTTGGGTATCCGGGTCCTGCCCCAGGGGGCATGTATCAATGCAAAAAAAGTTTTAAAAACTGCATTTTTTTTTCGGGAGCAGTGATTTTAATAATGCTTAAAGTGAAACAATAAAAATGAAATATTCCTTTAAATATCGTGCCTGGGGGGTGTCTATAGTATGCCTGTAAAGTGGCGCAGTTTTCTCGTGTTTAGAACAGTGCCACAGCAAAATTACATTACAATTTAAAACTGATCGCGGCTGTAATGAATTGTCGGGTCTTGGCAATATAAATAAAACTCATTGAAAAAAACGGCATGGGTTTCCCCTAGTCCATTACCCAGGCATGAATATTAAGGGGAATCCCCAACCAAAAAGTAAAAAAAATTGGGTGGGGGGTCACCCAAAAATCCATACCAGGCCCTTCAGATCTGGTATGGAAATTAAGGGGAACATTTTTAAAAAAAATGGCTTTGTGGTCCCCCTCAAAATCCATACCAGTCTAAAGGGTCTGGTATGGATTTTAAGGGGAAACCTGCACCCAAAATGTTAAAAAAATGGCGTAGGTGTCCCCCCAAAATCCATACCAGACCCTTATCCGTGCAGGCAACCTGGCAGGCCACAGGAAAAGAGGTGGGACAAGAGAGTGCCCCCCTTCTTGAACCATACCAGGCCACATGCCCTCAACATGGGGAGGGTGTTTGGAGTAGCCCCCCACAGCACCTTGTCCCCATGCTGATGGGGACAAAAAACAAGCCTCATCCCCAGAACCCTTGCCCGGGGGTTGTGGGTGTCTGCGGGCAGGGGGCTTATCGGAATCTGGAAATTCCCTTTAACAAGGGGACCCCCGGATCCCGGACTCACCCCCATATGAATTGGTAATGGTACATTGTACCCCTACCAGAGTGAAAAAAAAGAGTGAAAAATAGTAAAAAGACAAGAGATATTTTGTCCTTTATTAAAAGATAAAAAAATAAAAATGTCCCGCGACATAAATCCATCTCACGCCGTTGACGACCCAAAAAAGAAAAAAAAAGCTGCAATAGCTCCACCTCCATGGGAGGCATCCATCGCCAAGTGGCGTTTCTTCTCAGTGACAGCTGTTATATAGTTGGGGGCGGGGCCACTCTGTGACATAAACGGGTGACCCTGCCTTCCTCTGACATCACGTGAAGTCAGAGGGGGCTCATCCCTACTCTTCACCAGAGGTCCTGAAGGTGGAGATGGGTTTTACTGCAGACAGCTCCCAGATTGCAGCCCTCTTACTCACCTTAGCAGGCAGTTACTGGGAACTGCTAGTACTGAGAGTGCTGTTATGCAGACAAAAGTCTTTTGCAGGACTGAGATGCTGAATTCACAGGTCAGCAGGTAGTCAGCCAGAGCTGGAAGATTTGCATGAAAACACAGAAAGACTGGGTATGGGTAGTTGTGCACAGAAACGCACAGGATCATTTAGAGAAGGTTAAAATACACAGGGTATTGAGCCTCTTTGTCTTTTCTGTGCCTCCCATGCAAAACACCTTTAAAAAAAGTGCACAGGGGCACAGAGCAGGAAGCAGCCTAGGTTGCTGGTAACAAATGGCTGAATGTAACACACATGGAGTCACAGTGGTGCAGGAAGGCTTTATAGCACCCTCTTAGTCAGGTGCTAGGATAGGTAAATTTAGTTTGGGTCCATTGTAGTCGATGGGGTTAACCTGTTCTGGCAAATTTCGTTTGGCTCTCTTTATCCAGTGAAGCTCGAATTCTATCTGGGGTTTATAGTTAAGTGTTAGTGTATATAAATTTAATTTAGTCCGCTGTAACTAGTGGAGCTGGATTTGATTATTCTGGTCTGGTCTGTGTTATGGAGGCTGCCCGATTGCTTGCTTCTCCCTGTTCACCTGATGAAGCTCTGGGTCATAGAGGTGGTGGCATATCAATTACCAGCTTAATATTTATGTAGCCCCAGCCAATCCTTGGGAGATATGGCCCAGACTTCTGGGAGAATGCATAAATAACCTGGAGCAGAGAGCAATCTTGTCTTCTCCCATTGGGAGAGAGCAGCACCTGGGGGGACCCAGGACCTTCCTGAGCATTCTGCCATGTGCTTGTTGAGTGGGGGTCAGATGACGACTGTGTAGTCGAAACGCGTTGGGCGGACCCCCTTACAGACATCGCTTTATATTTTTTTTGCCTAATACGATTGACTGAAATGTGAGTGTTCATTTTTTATATTCTTTTAATAAAAACTCATGAAACGGTATTACGCTATGCTGGCTTTCTATTTGCATGGTTTATGATCTATGATACCAAGCTTCTACCTCCCGTTTGATGTGTGGATACCTATGGTGGCTACAATCAATGATTTGATGGTTCGATGTTGTTTTGAGGACAAGATATAGGACCTATCATCTCCATTGGGTTGACCATAGCCAACAAGTTTTTTTGACTTGGGTGGCGTAAGCCTCACCAGGTCAACATTATCTGGTAAGCCTCCTCCCTTATCACGGTGGTGGTGTCATCTTCCTAGTTCCTAAAGGGTCACACCAGTGGTTGGATTTTCACATTTTGCTTATCAGATCACCAGTTCCACTTTGGGCATTGTTTATATTGTGCACTTGGGAGAGTGTTTTGAATAATCACTGGAGAAGCAGCAACAAACTTTTGTTTGCTTTGTTTGTTTTTCTGTTTTTGTTCACTTTTTGTTTTTGGGTGGATTTCTTTTTTTTTCAATATTGTGGATTTTTTTGAGATGATTTATTTTTCACTTAAGATTTATATCTATGATATATGTAAATTATGTTTACACGTGTTTATATTCAATATTTAACTTAAGCGCCACACTTTTCTCTTTATATCCATTTTGTTGCTGTTTGTCTATAGCAGTGTTGGCTGCTAGGTTGCACATTTTTTTCACAGCGCAGTATTTATATTTTTTCTTTATTTCACATAAACAAGTAAAATACAGATAAAGGTATGCTGGAAGGCTCTGGGAATTTGACAGGTTCAGAGATATGGGCTGCAGATAGGAATATACAGAGAATCACTGGGAAGAAGCTGAATGACCCTGGGAATATTGGAAGTATGGAGATCATACTGGAATGCACTAGGAGATGACACTTGGAACACTGGATACATGAAGAGCACTTCGAAAAGCATTGGTAAAAATGTGTGAAATCGCTGGAAACACAGGGCATGTGAATGCGTCACACAAACTCTGCTGATCCTTTAAGATAGAGCTTGGTGCCAGAGGCTGGTAAATCACTGCACACCAGCACCCCAATGCAGGGAATAGACATGGCCCTGGAATATGGAACAGGTGAGTGCGACACCTTAGATGTGGTGGCTGCATTCATTTTTTTCTAGCTCCTAATTTTCACCTGGTGGTCCATGCCAGTCCCAGGATTACAGTTCTCACTCATCCTACTACATCAGGACAACAGAATGACCCTCTCTCATTCTCCATAACATGTAGGGGTGTGGTTCTTTAGTCTTCCTATATAGCCGAGTAGAGATGAGCTTGGGCATCCTCCAAACTTAAAACTCCAAACTCCTACTTTTTTGTACTCCAATGCAGTGGCGGCTGGTGGTATATTTTTTTTGGACAGGGGGGCGGAAATCCAACCAATGGCACCCCCCTTCTTGGTCGGTCAGGTCAGGTCACGGGCACCTCCCCTCTTGGTAGGTCCCCAGCCCTGCACTTAACCCATCTAGGTGGTGGGCAGCACTTCCTGCGGGTAGTGTTCCTGTGTCCAAAGCCAGCTCTATAACTACATGGTTGGATAAGTTACCATGCTTTGCCCTGCACTGTGCCTCTGTTTGAAGGAGACCATCCAGGTGAAAGAAAGGACTTTGTTTCCTCATGTCAGTGCTGTGCCCAGATGACTGGTGATCTGATGACTGGTAGGGAAATATTCCAGGAGCAGCAGGAGAGGTGGAGAAAGCACAGATCTACAGAATGAATGAAGCAGAAGCAGGGAGATCCTTGCACTGCAGGTCCTCATGTACAGCTTCCTCTCCATTAAGGAGAATAATGAGTAGCACAGTGGTGATATCACCAGATCTCAGTTCAAATCTGGTGGGGCTGCAGGCTAGAGGCAGCAGCATATTAGTTGATCTCACATTGTAGATATGCTATGCTGCTGAGGTAGGTAGTCACCTCATCCCTTTAAACCCAAACACACAGTGGAGGCCCGTGCACTGTGGGAGCATGGGCACCACACCCCCCCATCCATGCTCCCGGCCCCTTTCAGGATGGCAGACGCATGGATTCCTATTGCGGGGTTGGAGGGGGTGGTACTTTTTGAAGCACGCGATTAGAGCCAGAGGCTCTAATAGGCTTCAAAATAGGGTGGGCTCAGGGCACAGAGAGAGCTCCCTGATCTCACCCAATTGTGTGGCGATAGCGAATTCATTTTTGCTATTTTCACACTAACCTTCCTCCCTGCCAATCAGGAGGCAGGGCGTCAGACCATCCTATTAAATGCCTGGCACTTAGGAAGAGGCGCGCACTCAGCGGAGGAGACACACACTGGAGTGGAGGTCACCGCCGCTCTGGTGAACTCACTGCACTGAGAGGAGGGAGGGGGGAAAGGTGATCTTCCTTCTGGCACCAAGGTACCAGGGGAGGAAGTGGGAGCTGGGTGTGTGTAAAAACAGGGTACCCGCTCCCCCTCCAAGAAAAATTATATGCCAAATGTGGATGGAACTGCTCAACCTGAAACATTTTTGGATGGAACTGCTCTTTAAATGGTTGTAAAGGTAACATTTTTTTTTTTTTAAATAACAAACATGTTATACTTACCTCCACTTAGCAGCTCGTTTTGCACAGAGTGGCCCCGAACCTGGTCTTCTGGGGTCCCTCGGCGGCTGTCTCGGCTCCTCCCCGCAAGAACGAAGCACCCTTATGCAAGCTCTCTCGCATGGTGGTTAGTTCTTGCGGGCACGCTCCCGTGATACAGCTGGTGGCTATAGCCACTCACTGTATCACTCGCCCCTGCCCCCCGGCGAGCCGCGTCATTGGATGTGATTGACAGCAGCGCGAGCCAATGGCTGCGCTGCTTTCAATCCATCCACTATAGCCAATCAATGGCCAGGCTGAGCGGCGAAGAGAAGATCGGGGGCGAGCGCAGCAGGTGAACAGGCACAGGTAAGTAAAACGGGGGTGGGGGGGTGGTATTGTCGGATGTTTTTTCACCTTAATGCATAGGGTGCACTAAGGTGAAAAAACGCAAACCTTTACAACCCCTTTAAGGTAAAAAATGTTTAGGCTTTGCAACCACTTTAACAGCAGCAGAGAAAAATCAGGTATCTGTCAGACAGAGCTGTGCTGTGTGACAGTGTAGTGACAATCCCAGGACTGGATGGGCAGAAATACAACTGTTTGAGCAGGTGAATGCATTTCATCTGTGTATTTAGCTGTTTGCCTGGAGTCCAGCTTTAATTCTTTTCTTTTTGTTCTCTTGAGATACGTCTGGTGCCAGAGTGTCTACTGAAGGCATAGATGTTGTCTGATCATTTTATGTTTATTCACTTAATGGTGAAATAGAAAAAAAAATATGACTGCCAGATTCTGAAAGCATTTCGGAATACTTTGACCAGCTTTTGCTTTAAAATGTAGCATTTAGTACATGCTAAAAGTGAGCAATTTTCTGCACGGACAGCTAATATTCATGTTATTTAAGCTATGATTGTGCTGTTTATGATCTAGGGAAAGAGGGGCTTATCCCATTTGGGGTTTGTAATTGAGACTAAAAATACAAATCACACATTGCAATCACATTTTTAATGGTTAGTGCTGAAAATATCTTTTTCTGAATGATGAATTGTTTTCCTAATAATGCTCTCTTGTTTTATTCAGTTCACATTTATTGGAAAGCAGCATTTAAAATGCAAAAAATATCTACATCCCAGTTTAGTAAAAATTTGTAAAATCATAACTCCTAACTGTCCCTAATTTTGGAGGACTGTCCCTGATTTGAAGCAATGTCTCCCTGTCCCTCTTTCCTCCTCATTTGTCCCTCATTTTGGTCTGATTTATATAGTTGTATACAAAATGCACATTTTATCTTTCACAAAGTGTTTTCCAGCGCTAAACCTTTCATTTGATTTCTAGTACATACACCCCCCAGTGCAGACCCCCCCCAGTACAGACACCTCCCCCCAAAAAATTGTACCATCTTTTTAGTAGGAATTCCTGTCCCACTTCCTCCTTCGTCTTCTTGGCCACCTAGGTTGACTCCTCCTCTCGCCCTAGGCGGCCCCTCCTGGCCAGTGATCTTCTGGGACATGTCACAGGTCCCAGAAGATTGCCTGGCCAATAGCAGAGTGCAGCGCAACTCGTGCATGAGCAGTGCGTGCCCAGCCGTGAAGTTGTAACCTGTCATAGCTGGGTGCCAACAGTTGCTATGACAATGCCGCGGAGAGGAGGCGGAGAGGAGCGAGACTCCGAGCCCCTGCATCGCTGGACCGCGGGACAGGTAAATGTCTGTTTATTGAAAGTCAGCAGCTATACTCTTTGTAGCTACTGACTTTTAATAAACTTAAACCTAAATGTGCTTCTTCTTAAGCCACTCCTTTGTTGTCTTGGCGGTATGTTTTGGGTCATTGTCATGCTGGAAGTCCCATCCATGACCCATCTTCAGTGTTCTGGCTGAGGGAAGATGGTTCTTATCCAACATTTTACAATACATGGTTCATCCATTGGCCCCTCAATGCTGCAAAGTCAGCCTGTACCTTAACCTCCTCCCACCCGCCCTATAGCCGAATGACGGCCTTAGAGCGGGCGGGTTCCTTCGCCTGGCCGTCCCTGGACGGCCTGGTGTTTACTTCCGCAATGCGCGCCCCTGGGGGCGCGCATCGCGGAAGTATTGTATTCGCCGTGTCTCCCGGAGACAGGCAAATACAGATCGTCGTGAACGGCCAATCAAAGCGGCCGTTCACAGCGCGATCGCAGCTGCCAATGGGAGATGATCTCATATGTAAACATATGAAATCATCTCCCATTGCCGTGTCTCTCCCTCCTCACACAGAGACAGCGTGTGAGGAGGGAGAGCGATCTGTGTGTCAGCCCCAGTGCCAGTGTCAGCCCCAGTGCCAGTGTCAGCCCCAGTGTCAGCCCCAGTGCCAGTGTCAGCCCCAGTGCCAGTGCCATCTGTCAGCCCAGTGCCATCTGTCAGCCCCAGTGCCAGTGCCATCTGTCAGCCCAGTGCCATCTGTCAGCCCAGTGCCATCTGCCAGTAGTGCCAGTGCAGCCAGTGCCACCTGCCAGCGCCAGTGCCTGCCGTCAGCCCCAGTGCCATCAGCCCCAGTGCCGCCAGCGCCAGTGCCGCCAGCACCAGTGCCACCTGCCAGCGCCAGTGCCACCTGCCAGTGCCACCTGCCAGCGCCAGTGCCACCCGTCAGCCCCAGTGCCGCCCGTCAGCCCCAGTGCCGTCCGTCAGCCCCAGTGCCGCCAGTCCCGTCAGCCCCAGTGCCACCTGCCAGTGCCACCTGCCAGTGCCACCTGCCAGCACCAGTGCCACCTGCCAGTGCCACCTGCCAGTGCCACCTGCCAGCGCCAGTGCCATCCGTCAGCCCCAGTGCCGTCAGCCCCAGTGCCGTCAGTGCCGCCAGTGCCACCTGCCAGTGCCACCTGCCAGCGCCAGTGCCACCTGCCAGTGCCAGCGCCAGTGCCATCCGTCAGCCCCAGTGCCAGTGCCGCCAGTGCCACCTGCCAGTGCCACCTGCCACCACTAGTGCCGCCAGTGCCAGTGCCGCCAGTGCCACTTGCTAGTGCCACCTGCCACCTGCCAGTGCCACCTGCCAGCGCCAGTGCCACCTGCCAGCGCCAGTGGCATCCGTCAGCCCCAGTGCCGCCAGCCCCAGTGCCGCCAGCCCCAATGCCGCCAGTGCCACCTGCCAGTGCCACCTGCCAGTGCCAGTGCCACCTGCCAGTGCCACCTGCCAGCGCCAGTGCCACCTGCCAGCGCCAGTGCCATCCATCAGCCCCAGTGCCGTCAGCCCCAGTGCCGTCAGCCACAGTGCCACCAGTGCCAGTGCCACCTGCCAGTTCCACCTGCCAGCACCACCTGCCAGCGCCAGTGCCATCTGCCAGCCGCAGTGCCATCTGCCAGCCCCATTTGCCAGAGCAATTAGCCAGAGCAAATAGCCAGCACCATCTGCCAGTGCCATCTGCCAGTGCCAGCCCCAGTGCCAGCCCCAGCCCCATCTGCCAGCGACATCTGCCAGCCCCATCTGCCAGCCCCATCTGCCAGCACCATCTGTCAGCCCCATCTGCCTCCAGTGCCATCTGTCAGTGCCACGTGTCGTCAGTGCCATGTGGGGTCACTTTGTGGGCATTTCCATTGTCCTGGTGCTCCAGGGCCTTCAAAACTGTAATAGGTGGTTGAGAAAAAGGATGTGTAATTTATGCTCCTAGAACGCCTGATGGTGCTATTTCAATATTGGCCTCTGTATGTGGTCAGGCTGTGTAAAAGTCTCACACATTTGGTATCGTTATACTCAGGAGGAGTAGTAGAACGTATTTTGGGGTGTCATTTTTGCTATGTACATGCTATGTGTTGGAAATATCTTATAAATGGACAACTTTGCGTAAAAAAAATGCGTTTTCATTTTTTTTCCACATTTTCCCAAAACTTCTGGGAAAAAAATGAACCATTCAAACGACTCATTATGCCTCATAGATTATACGTTGGGGTGTTAGCTTTCCAAAATGTAATAGGTGGTTGAGAAATGAAATGTGTAATTTATGCTCCTAGAACGCCTGATGGTGCTATTTCAATATTGGGCCTCTGTATGTGGCCAGGCTGTGTAAAAGTCTCACACATTTGGTATCGTAATACTCAGAAGGAGTAGCAGAACGTATTTTGGGGTGTCATTTGTGGTATACACATGCCATGTGAGAGAAATAACCTATTACATTGAAAATTTTGTGAGAAAAAAAATAAATAAAAAATCTTCATTTTGCAAAGAATTGTGGGAAAAAGATGACAACATCAAAAACCTCACCATGCATCTTAGTAAATACCTTGGAATGTCTACTTTCAAAAAAGGGGTCATTTGGGGGGTATTTGTACTTTCCTGACTTGTTCGGGTCGCAAGAAGTGAGATAGGCCACCAGTACATCAGATGTGATCAATTTTGTGCGATTCGCACCACAGCTTGTAGACTCTCTAACTTTCACAAAGACCAAATAATATCCACTAATTTGGGTTATTTTTACCAAAGATATGTAGCAGTATAAATTGTGGCCAAAATTTATGAAAAAAAAATTATAATTTGCAAAATTTTATCACAGAAACAAAGAAATATGCGTTTTTTTTTCAAAATTTTCGGTCTTTTTTCATTTATAGCGCAAAAAATAAAAACCCCAGAGGTGATCAAATACCACCAAAAGAAAGCTCTATTTGTGGGAAAAAAAGGACACAAAACTCATTTGGGTACAGTGTTGCATGACTGAGTAATTGTCATTCAAAGTGTGAGAGCACCAAAAGCTGAAAATTGGTCTGGTCAGGAAGGGTGTTTAAGTGCCCAGTAAGCAAGTGGTTAAGCAGAGAAACAGCCCTAAAACATAATGTTTCCACCTCCGTACTTGACTGTAGGAATGATGTTCTTATGGTCATAGTCAACATTTTCTTCCTCCAAACAGGACAAGAGCTTAATTTTGGCCTCATCTGACCATAGCACCTTTTCCTAATCCTTCTCTGAATCATTTAGATGTTCATTGGCAAACTTCAGACAGACCTGTACATGTGTCTTCTTGAGGAGGGGGACCTTGCAGGGGCTGCGGGATTTGAATTCATGGTGGCGTATTGTGTTACTGACGGTTTGTTTGGTGACTGTGGTCCCAACTGCCTTGAGATCATTCACAAGCTCCTCCTGTGTAGTTCTGGGCTGATCCCTCACTTTTCTCATGATCATCCTTACCCCATGAGGCAAAATCTTGCATGGAGCTCCAGACCGAGCGTGATTGATGGTTATTTTGTATTTCTTCCATTTGCGAGTAATCGCTCCTACAGTTGTCTCCTTCTCACCAAGCTTCTTGCTGCTGGTCTTGTATCCCATTCCAGTAGGTCTAAAAATCTTGTCCCTGACGTCCTTTGACAGATCTTTGGTCTTGCCCATGATGGTGAGATTTGAAGGAATGAAAGAAATTCTGGGGACCGGTGTCTTATACACATAACAAGTTGTCATTAGGAGCACCTTCTTAAATTGACAGGACTAATCTGTGTACCACGTGACCTGTAGCCAGGTCTATGGGAGCCAGAATTATTGTTGGTTAATAGGTGATTAAATACTTACTTTATTCACTGAACTGCAACTCAATTTATAACATTTGTATCATGTGTTTTTTCTGGATTTTTGGTTGATATTCTGTCTCTATCATTTAAAATACACCTGTATTTTGATAGAATGGAGAGGGATGAGCGCAGAATGCTGGATAGATGCGAAACGCGTCTACCCAGCATTCTGATTCCTGACGTTTTTGGGATGTCCAAATAAAAAGGATTTTGATCTGCAGTGGTGTGTGGCCATTTTTTCAAAATTCATTGTGTGCGGAGGCGAGCCGGGGCAAACACCTATTGGATCATTAGGCTTCCTGGTCTCACCTGGAGCGGCGGGTGTGTCTTTTTCCAGAGAGGGAGGAGCCCCCCCTGTGAGTTTTTTTATTGGCTATTAGGGTACCCTCTTTCCCCTTTATGCATAAAACAAAAAGCCCCCAAAAAGGAATCGGCTGTTGGGTGAAAATGCATGATGATCTCCCTTTAAAACAGCAAGCAGTTAACTGTCTGGTACGCTCCCTTCTCTATCTGTTATTAGAAGCCACTTATCTCAGTAATTTAAAACTGTATAGGATAATGACATTTCTGGAAAAACCTATATCTATATTTCCTGGAATTAGTACATAAAGGTATTTAATTGCAGCCATTTCTATATAATAAAGGTTTATTTTCCTTTCATTAGTCTGCGAATATAAAAAAGAGAGGGCTGCATTTGTGTCGTGACCACCTGATCCCTATTTACTAACAAAAGAGCAACTACGTTGTGCATTTTCCTGGAGGAACAAGCATTATGAGCTTCCGATAATGGCTCTTTATTAAGTCTTGTTGTGAAGACACTGCAGTGCCTGGAACCCGGTACCTAGCTCCGGATTAAAGAACAGGATATGACTCGAAGCACACCTCTGCCGCTCCTCACCCCGCTCCCAAAGCGCACTTTCCCGTGCCAGTTCCCTCTTCCGATGCCTAATTTTTAATACCTCTCTCTGTGGTGCCTCGCTGAAAGGAAATATCAAATCACCCTCATTAATGCAACCATTCTAGCGTGATCCAGCGTGCCTTGGCGGCATTGTCTTTGCCAGTTTCATTAATTAAGCAAATGCCAGCCTCATTTGCATATGCAAATAGAAGAGGGTTCTGTTACTTTTCTAAATTTCCCATTCACGACGACACCTTTAAAAAAGAACGGCAACTCTGGCGCGCTGTTACTGTGTAGCCCCACAAGCTAGTCCAGAGGAAAAGAAGATCGCAGCATTAGACATAATAGTTTTTATGTGCCAAGCGTTCCTCCCTATTGCCATTTTTTCTTTTTCCCAGGCTGCATGCATTGCATGGATGGGACAGTGCCTTATTGTCTGTCTGCTAGACACAACTTGGTCTGAATACCATTTTGTGGTATGCGAAACAAGTCAGGTTCATTTGCATTTATTTCAGTCGCATTGGATTTATAGGTCAGGAGAGGCAGTCTGCAGTAAACTCACTCCGCCGTCCCCATTCTAGAAGCTGCCAGCAGTTGCACTCAGCAGCTCTCCTCCATCATGAATATGTCATGGTTCTGTGCAGTGATGCTTTGTCTCGGGTGGGTTTTGTTGCTTGTTTTAGGGCATGTGGCAACAGCGTGGGTATTCAAACGCTCAAAACTGATTTTTTTTTTCCCATATTGTGTAAATATTTTATTAGATCTGCAAAGCTGTAGGAATGCAAGGTCAAATAAGTGATTTGGCTGAAAACGTTTTGTTTTACCCCCTTCGTGACCATTGCTATTTTATGACTACAGTGGGAAGTTTAACTGATTTCTTTTTTTGTTCCTCGGACAGCTACAAAGTGCTCAGCAGTGTTTCTATGATACATTAGAGTTGATTTAATAAAGGCAAATAGTTAGTGCACTCTTCAAGTGCTGTTGCTCCAGAGCTTAGTAAATGAGGTAAAGCTTCACTTTGAGACGAATACCCAATCACATGGAAGGAAAAAAACAAAAAAACATTTTTGCTTGCACATGATTGGATAATGAAAATCAGCAGAGCTTCTGCTGATTTACTAAGCTGCGGAGCACCTGCTCTTTCACAATGCACAGTCTATTTGCCTTTAGTAAGTCAACTGCATTTTTGATAGATGTGTATAGATACGCACTATTTTGGTGACTCTGCTTTCTCAGTTGAAATGTTAAAATTTGCATTTAAAGTGGTTGTAAACCCTTACAAACCAATTTGACCTACAGGTAAGCCTAGATTAAGGATTACCTGTAGGTCCAAGAAATATCTCCTAAACCTACACGGCTTAGGAGATATTTACCTGAAGACAGCCACCGCTGTCTACGGCACATGCGCTGTAGACAGCGGCACGCAGGCGCAGTGGGCAAGCCGCAGATCGCAGCGATATGCTGCGATTGTCGGCTCCCGTGCGCATGCGCCGGAGCAGCGACACCCACCAAGAAGATGGACGCTCAGAACTACAGGGGACAGCGGTGACTTCGCTGGCTCCTGTGTCAGGTAAGTGACACATAATGGACTACTATGCGATGCATAGTAGTCCATTATGCTTTACCTTTGCAGAGAGACAAAGAGGAAGTAAACTCATCGGGTTTCTAACATTTTAGAATTTGCTGTCCATGGAAAATAAAGACAAAAGATCCGTGGTTTCAGTGCCTCTAATGTTAATTAGAAGATGAATTTCTTCATAACGTCTATAGCTACAAAGGTGATTGAGGGCTTGTTTAAAATTAATTTAATGCTTGTTGAGAATATGTAAATACTTGCATAGTTTGCATAGTATGGGTAGCTGTTCACTTTAAAGGCCCATGCAAAGTGAATGGGCTGCCTTTAACACAATAAATGTCAAAATTCAAAGGGGGGAGTAAATGGAGCCTTGCTGTTTCAACAAAGTGGCCACAATCACTATACAGTGAACCTATTGCTGTGTGTACTTCAATGCACATTCCCGTGGGCATATACACTTCCCATGTATTATAAACAGTGAAAAACAGATGGCTTACCTACTTCTCAGGACAAAGATGCTGGGGGCCATTACAGATGAACAGGGTGTTTTATAATAAAGTACAGTATGTGTCTAAACCGGTCCCCATATTTTCAAGAGATTTGATTTATCTGAATATTGTTTGGTGAAGGGCCTGTCAGGCCAGGAAAGAATAAATAAGAAGGTAAAAACATTTTATCTAGTCAATCAAATTTTTATTGACATTTTCATATAATTTACAAAACAAGAAATATTCCGACATACTATAATAAAGCAATACACATCACATAAAACATATTACTCATGAACATATATAAACCCCTACATTCACCCTTGATTAATTGAGGTATTATTGGGATAAGTCCAACAATATATTCGCTTATATGTTATGGAAAATAGGGGGAAAAAAGGGGGGAACTAGCGCAGCCAGGAATAGGCACTCGTATATACCAACCCCGCCATGTTCATCTTAACTCTAGCCCCAATTTGAATCTTACAACTGACTCATATATATATTTCTTATTTCAGAAGATTTCCTGAACAATTTCCAAGGGAGCCAGATTTGGTACCATTTTTTATATGTGTCCAATTCATATGACAAGGATATCTCCATCATTACAATATGGTCCATCTCCAAAACCCACTCAATCAAAGGTGAAGCCTTCGCCAATCGCCAGTGTAAAATCAAGGAAACACTGCGCTGCCCAAAACTAAATGGAAAAACAGCAGCTAACACAACAACTGGATACGTTTGTTTCAAAGGTAAATGGATATATAAAGTGTAGCGCTTAAAATGACTGAAACAATAACATAGCTAAAATGTTAGTGCTATCATGTGTGAAAAGGACACACTAAATAGTGATAAGTGCTGATAGCCAATCTTATGACACACTAAATAGTGACAAATACTAGCAACCAATCTTATGACACACTAAGTAGTGACAGGAACTAGCAACCAATCTTATGACACACTAAGTAGTGACAGGTACTAGCAACCAATCTTATGACACACTAAGTAGTGACAGGTACTAGCAACCAATCTTATATAAAGAGGTGTCAGAGAAAAATAATAAACAATAAAGGAGTGACAGGTGTAATGACACTAGGATCACACATATATGAACATAAATTAAAATAAACATAAAATAAGCTGTCCAAAAACAGATTTCAACATTGAAGCAATGAACTACCAAAAAAAGTTATATAGCAAAAAAACATATTTAAGTGAAAAAGTCCATTTTAAGATCGAGCCAAAAGTCCCAAGTGATTGGTCAGAAGTTTACACACTCTTCAGACGACCAAAAAAACGGAGTATCTTGCAATCATCAATGTGACAAGACCACCACCAGTGAAGATGTGAGCTTACCAGATAGCTCGGACCCAACAGAACATATGTTCTATGAGTCAATATAGCTTAGAATGGAGAAGCGTCCCAAAACTCTTGGAGAAGCGTCCCAAAACTCTTGGAGAAAGTCTGCGCTAAGGTAAGTAAATGTCAGGATACAACCGATATGTAGGAAAGGATAGAGAAGACCATATAGTGTAATTCCATATGACAAAAAAAATGTATTAAAAGGTAGTACACTTACATTTAAAAGTGTTTCAAGCGCTTGTATAAAACAAAGGGTGGCGGCAGTGGAGTCCCCCCGACGCGTTTCATGTCAATACACTTTGTCTGGGGTGTCTCTCCACTGCAAAAAGAACATCTTGCCTCCCAGGTCTTAATCACAGCCAGTGAGCTATTGTCACTAAACTTGTGATCTTTCTCCAAAAGTTTTGGGACGCATCTGCAGAGATCGTTTTTTTGGCTGTCTGCTGACATTCTAAGCTCTATTGACTCATAGAACGTATGTTCTGTTGGGTCCGAGCTATCTGGTAAGCTCACATCTTCACTGGTGGTGGTCTTGTCACATTGATGATTGCAAGATACTCCATTTTTTTGGTCGTCTGAAGAGTGTGTAAACTTCTGACCAATCACTTGGGACTTTTTGGCACAATCTTAAAATGGACTTTTTCACTTAAATACGTTTTTTTGCTATATAACTTTTTTCGTAGTTCATTGCTTCAATGTTGAAATCTGTTTTTGGACAGCTTATTTTATGTTTATTTTAATTTATGTCCATATATGTGTGATCCTAGAGTCATTACACCTGTCACTTCTTTATTGTTTATTATTTTTCTCTGACACCTCTTTATTATAAGATTGGTTGCTAGTACCTGTCACTACTTAGTGTGTCATAAGATTGGTTGCTAGTATTTGCAATTATTTAGTGTGTCATAAGATTGGCTATCAGCACTTGTCACTATTTAGTGTGTCCTTTTCACACATGATAGCGCTAACATTTTAGCTGTGCCAATCGCCAGTGGCACGGTATGACCATTCTTGCTACCGTCAACCAATGCCTAAGAAGGCCGTTTTTGATGCTTTTATAAGAGCCCGTTAAAATAGATAACAAAGTAATTTGTGGTGCACTGGGGACAATTATCCCAGTTGCACATGTATAATGCTGAAGCATTTTATCAAAGTGAAAAGATATCCCAGCTGTGGCCATTCAAGTAGTTACGCATTCTTAGCAAGCAGTAAAGGAGCTTAAAAACAAGCCTTCACTGATCTTTGTAGCATTAGACACTGTAGAAAAATTCATCCTCAAAGGCCACAGTGGAAGCACTGAAGCTCTTGAAGCTGATCATTGTTGCATTTTTAACTTTGTTTTGTTTGTTTTTCAACTTATAATAAAAACAACTGAGCAGGGTATTCAATAAAACAATGTACCAATCAAAAACACCCTTAGGCCCGATGTACATGGGATGCTCCTAACGCACATTCAGAGGCAGTTGGACGCTTTTTATCAACTGCCCCTGAACTCATTCAATGACCATGTACACAGTCTCATTTATTGCCGTTTTTAGGCAGTTGCGTTTAACGGCATTTCTTCTAAAGTGTTTTTGGCCATTTAAAAAAAAATGCTTCTAAACGCAAACGTGGCAAAACTCCGCTAAACATAGCATGTAAACACGACAAAACTGACGTTTTAAACGTGGGTTACTATCTGTCAAGTTAAATCGTTCAGCAGAGGTTGTAAAAACGTCCCGTGTACATGAAGCATTAGAGAGATCATGTCACAGTTTTATAAAAAAAGCACATAAACAAATGGAACAATCGAGTATCTGTAAATGCCTACTTGTAGTGTTTTTCATTTCCATAATTTTTTATTCGCTTGCAGTATGTTTGAACTTGCTAGAAAATGTGACTACACCAAGAGAAGCTAATTCTCCATTATAGGCTCCTTGAACGTAGCTCTCTCCTCCTCTCGGTGTGTCTAATTACTGTCTGTGCTGGCTCAGCTTCTTTGCCACTCCCCGACCTCATAATCTTTTGTGTAGCTACCAGGGAGGAATGAAGGGGAATATTACTCTAGTGAGTCTGTTTGGGCTGCTGACATCACATTCAAGATGGTGGCACCCAGCAGCAGTATCATGGCTCTTGGATGTCTACATAAGGGAGGCGTCTACATTTACATGCTTAACATACGCTAAATGCGCATTGCTATGCATCACGTATGCATGCATGTTATCTTATAGAAAGATTTTTGTTGACCTTAATGGTCTAGAGACAGGATCACAGTATAATGTCACAATTATTGCAATGCCAAGCTGCTGCTAACAAAGCAAACCGTATATTGGCATGCATTAAAAAGGGGATTAACTCCAGAGATAAAACAATAATTCTCCCGCTCTACCAGACTCTGGTCCGGCCGCACCTAGAGTATGTTGTGCAGTTCTGGGCACCGATCCTACAAGGATGTACTGGAAATGGAGCGAGTACAAAGAAGGGCAACAAAGCTAATAAAGGGTCTGGAGGATATTAGTTATAAAGAAAGGTTGCGAGCACTGAATTTGTTTTCTCTGGAGAAGAGACGCTTGAGAGGGGATATGATTTCAATTTACAAATACCGCACTGGTGACCCCACAATAGGGATAAAACTTTTTCGCGGAAGGGAGTTTAATAAGACACGTGGCCACTCATTAAAATTAGAAGAAAAGAGGTTTAATCTTAAACTACATAGAGGGTTCTTTACTGTAAGAGCAGCAAGGATGTGGAATTCCCTTCCACAGGTGGTGGTCTCAGCGGGGGTCATCGATAGTTTCAAAAAACTATTAGATAAGCACCTGAACGACCGCAACATAGAGGGATATACAATGTAATACTGACATATAATCACACACATAGGTTGGACTTGATGGGCTTGTGTCTTTTTTCAACCTCACCTACTATGTAACTAAAAAATGTGTCTAATGCTGCATTCACATGATCGGAATTCTCGTCGGAAAAAGCTCTGATGGTTTTCCCGTCAGAATTCCGACGGAATTCTGCTCAAACTGTCTTGCACACAAGGTCACACCAAATTCCGACCGACAAGACCGCGGTGACGTACAACATGTACCACGGGACTAGAAAAGGGAAGTTCAATACCTAGTAGCCAATAACTTCCATCACGTAGTTGAATCTGAGCATGCGTGAGATTTGCGCATCGGAATTGGATACACGCGATTGGAATTTCCGATAGAAAGCTTTTCCATTGGGAAAATTGAGAACATGCTATAAAATTTTTCCTGGCGGGAATTCGGCCAGCTAAATTCCGATGGAGCATACACACAGTCACATTTTCCGATGAAAAGCTCTCATCGTTTTTTTGCTGGCCGAAATTCCGATCGTGTGTATGCGGCATTAGAGCTATTGTCAAGTCAACTGACGCATGCTGATGCCTAATTTGGCCTGAACATTGAGGCTTTAATGACTTCCGGACATAAACTGGTTAACAATCCCAGAGATTTTTAACATATTCAATGTTGTAAATGCTAAGAAGTAACTCTTGCATTGCCAGACTTTTGCACACAACAAAGCTCAGATTTTTAGCCTTGCTTTCAAACATCAAACTGTCCATATCCATCCCAAAGCTGTGCTGATCATCCTAGAAGAGTAAAGCTGTCATTTTCTAGCCCAGGCTTAAAAATGTCAGGAAGTAGTTGCCATCAGGAACGAACTTTGCTCGACGTTGGCGAAATGCCCCTGTTGGTACAACATTCCGCATCCACTGTTGCTGCCAAAAACACACTTATGTTTTATTTTTATTTCAAAACATGTTTGATTTCTGGTCTGGAAAGAGGGAGCAGGGGGAGCCTAGGCTGCTCTGAGAGGTGAAGGAGTTAATACAGTCTTGGTAGATATTCTCTACTAATAGATTTCAATCTCTAACCTGAGCTGGCGAGTCTTACCCCCTGTTACACCCGGAGTTTGGTACCAGCTGGATTTAAAATGGAGGATATGACTGCAAGCCAACTCCTGTCCCCCTTGTCTCCCCTGCTGCCTGTGCATCATCTGTACAGCTGGATCCAGTGTGTTGTCTTTGCCAGCTCCCAGCTCTCTCACTGTCTGCTGCAGGCTCCATGTCTTGTTTCACTAAAACCCCCACGTTGAATGGAAAAATCTTTTTTTCTTTCCTTTTCACTGTACATTTTGTGCTCTTAAAGTTACAAAGTGTAGGGGGGGGGGGGGGGGGGAGTTTTAGCCTGCAAAAAGCTTTTGTGTTGTTCTCAGCTGTATATACTGTGTCTATGTATGTATGTATAATATATATATATATATATATATATATATATATTATACATACATACATAGACACAGTATATACAGCTGAGAACAACACAAAAGCTTTTATATATACGGTATATATATAAACATACATATATACATACACGTATATATATATATATATATATATATATATATATATATATATATATATATAAAATTACCAAAAGTATTAGGATGTCTGCCTTTACACGCACATGAACTTTAATGGCATCTCAGTCTTGGTCTGTAGGGTTCAATATTGAGTTGGCCCACCCTTTGCAGCTATAACAGCTTTAACTCTTCTGGGAAGGCTGTCCACAAGGTTTAGAAGTGTGTCTATTGGAATGTTTGACCATTCTTCCAGAAGCGCATTTGTGAGGTCAGGCACTGATGTAGATGTGAAGGTCTGGCTCGCAGTCTCTGCTCTAATTCATCCCAACGGTGTTCTATTGGGTTGAGGTCAGGACTTAAGTTCCTGTGCAGGCCAGACAAGTTCCTCCACCCCAAATTCGCTCATTCAGGTCTTTATAGACCTTGATTTCTGCACTGGTCCAAATCATTTGGTGGAGGGGGGGATTATGGTGTGAGGTTGTTTTTTTTTAAGGTTTGGGCTTGGTCCCTTAGTTCTTAGGGAACTCTTAAGGCATCAGCACACCAAGACATTTTGGACAATTTCATGTGGGAACAGTTTGGGATGGCCCCTTCCTGTTACAACATTACTGTGCACAAAGGAGGGTCTCAGAACAGGGTTTCCCTGGGGATAAGACAAGATAGAGAAGATGTCTAACATGCATTGATACTATTTGGAGGAAGTTATATTGCCATTGCCAATGATTACAGTATTAGTGTCAAGTGCCTAAATGCCAGCTAGTTGGGAACTGGTGTGACATGGCATAGGTGACGGAAGGCCCGGGTAGTGAATGAGATTGGGTGCTTTGGCTTCTTCACTAGCAACCAGTCCCAATACTGGGTCCAAATCCTGGCACGGGGCATCCTAGGGACCCAGCCTGGAAGTCACAGAAGATGGAGTGAGGCTGTGGAGAGAATAAGCATGGGTTATGTACAAAGTTGAGCTTCCTAGTATTTACAGTGCCTTGAAAAAGTATTCATACTCCTTGAAATTTTCCACATTTTGTCATGTTACAACCAAAAACGTAAATGTATTTTATTAGGATTTTATTGAAATTTTCCACATTTTGTCATGTTACAACCAAAAACATAAATGTTTTTTATTGGGATTTTATGTGATAGACCAACACAAAGTGGCACATAATTGTAAAGTGGAAGGAAAATGATAAATGGTTTTCAATTTTTTTTACTAATAAATAACTGAGAAGTGTGGCGTGCATTTGTATTCAGCCCCCCTGGATCAAAACTTTGTAGAACCACCTTTCGCTGCAATTACAGCTGAAAGTCTTTGTGCCCATTCTTCTGTGCAAAATAGCTCAAGCTCTGTCAGATTGGGTGGAGAGCATCTGTGAAGAGCAATTTTCATGTCTTGCCTTAGATTCTCAATTGGATTCAGGTTTGGACTTTGACTGGGCTATTCTAATACATGAATGTGCTTTGATCTAAACCAGGGATATGCCATTAACAGACCTCCAGCTGTTGCAGAACTACAAGTCCCATGTGGCATAGCAAGACTCTGACAACCACAAGCATGACACTCGAGGCAGAGGCATGATGGGACTTGTAGTTTTGCAACAGCTGGAGATCAGCAAATTGCATATCCCTGATCTAAACCATTCCTTTGTAGCTCTGGCTGTATCTTTAGGGTCGTTGTCCTGCTGGAAGGTGAACCTCCGCCCCAGTCTTAAGTCTTGTGCAGACTCTAACAGGTTTTCTTCAAAGATTACCGTGTATTTGGCTTCATCCATCTTCCTATCAACTCTGACCAGCTTCCCTGACCTTTCTGAAGAAAAGCATGATGCTGCCACCACCATGTTTCACAGTGGGGATGGTGTGCTCAGAGTGATGTGCAGTGTTAGTCTTCTGCCACACATAGTGTTTTGCTTTTAGGCCACAAAGTTAAATTTTGGTCTCATCTGACCAGAGCACCTTCTTCCTCGTGTTTGCTGTGTCCCCACATGGCTTCTCGCAAACGGGACTTCTTATGGCTTTCTTTCAACAATCGCTTTCTTCTTGCCACTCTTCCATAAAGGCCAGATTTGTGTAGTGCACGACTAATAGTTGTCCTGTGTACAGATTCTTCCTCCAGAGTTACCATGTGCCTCTTTGCTGCTTCTCTGATAAATGATCTCCTGTCAGTTTAGGTGGACGGCCATGTCTTGGTAAGTTTGCAGTTGTGCCATACTCTTTCCATTTTCAGATGATGAATTGAACAGTGCTTCAAGAGATGTTCAAAGCTTGGTGACTTCTGAAGGCAATTGCTTCCACTAGATTTTAGTTATGGGTATCAGCGTAAAGGGGGCTGAATATAAATGCATGCCACACTTTTCACATATTTATTTGTAAACATTTTAGAAAACCATTTATCATTTTCCTCCCACTTCACAATTATGTGCCACTTTGTTTTGGTCTATCCCATAATATCTCAATAAAATACATTTACATTTTTGGTTGTAACGTGACAAAATGTGGAAAATGCCCAACGTCACAGCAGGGGATCAGGGGAGTGTCTAGACTGGGGCATAGTAGCATGTTACATGTTACACCCTATATACGGGTGTAACATGTTACAAAAGGTGGAACTTATCTATTAAATACATGCCATACATATTGGAAGTTTCAACGACGGGAAGGAAGTTAACAAATCCATTTGTTAAGATCGTTATAGATGACCGTCATGTGTTCAGCTGTTTTATTTGAATGTGTACAATCATTTAAAGAGTTGGTCCATCAAAAAGCAACATTTCAAATATGTGCTAAACTCGTGACAATTGTTACCAGGACAGGAAGTGAGGAAAAAAATCACTTCAGACCAGAATTACAACCTAGCAGAGGACCTAACACTTACCAAACCTTCTTCTAAAAAGTTAATTTAAGGCCCCTTTTACGCAGGGGTTTTGATCTGGTCCCTCTGTCAGTTTTTCAGGCAGACCTGATTGGAAGGTTCATTCATCCCTATGGACAGGCGGGTGTGAACGGACTTGTGCCTGTTTAAACCCGCCTACCTCCAGGTCCGATCAGGTCCACTAAAAAAAAAAACTGAAGCAGAGTTCATTTACACCATAGCCCTTGTACACACACGGTTGGACATTCCGACAACAAAATCCATCAGATTTTTTTCCAATGGATTTTGTCCGAAAGTGGTGTTGCATACACACTGTCGGACAAAGTTGTCGGAAAATCCGATCGTTCGTAATGTGATGATGTTATTTAGTTACGATGGGACTACGTTCAGGCTAGTAGCCAATAGCTTTGGTCTAGGAATTTGATCTGAGCATACGTGGAACTCTCTACAAACAATTGGACAAAGTCTGATCGGATCATGTTTTCGGAAAATTTTATAGCCCAGCTCTCAAACTTTGTCAGTCGGATATTCCGACGGAAACAGTCCAATGGAGCCCACACACGGTTGGATTATCCGACAACGCGGTCCAATCGGACATTTTCCGTCGGAATATCCGACCGCGTGTACAAGGGCTTACAGGTACAGTGTATAAGGGCGCTCTGACCATCAGTAGCAAGCAGACAAAGTCTTTATAAACAAGGGTAGTAGTAATAATGATGATGGTAGTAATGATGATGGTAAATCTTCTACATTAAAGGCAGCACTTCAAGAGGAGTAGTCTCTAATACACACAAAAAGCAAAAAGAAAGAAGGTGCCTCTAAGTGCAGAAATAAAATAATTTAATAACCCCAAAAGGATTAAAAAGACTTACAAAGTCTGAACGGTTAAAAAGCATGTCATCGTAATAATACTGCAAGTGGTCCAGCGAGGTAAAGAGGTCCCAGGTGTATTATGAGATTCTTAGGACTGTTAATATTACACAGTCCCAGGGTCACCAGCAGGGGAATATCGTGAGTCCTGCTGTTTGAACAGCCCTGAGAATCTCATAATACACCTGGGACCTCTTTACCTCACTGGACCACTTGCAGTATTAACGATTACATGCTTTTTAACCCTTCAGATTTTGTAAGTCTTTTTAATCCTTTTGGGGATATTAAATTATTTTATTTCTGCACTTAGAGGCGCCTTCTTTCTTTTTGCTTTACACCCATACAGCAGAGTGGGCTCTGTCCGTGTTTGCTCTGCAGAATCAGCAGGGGATATGTGAGCTGATCCCTTGCTGATTGGAATGGAATCTGCCCCATGTGAAAGGGACACAAATGTTTTGTCTGGCGTTCCCCTTTATTTAAAATATGGGTGGAGTTTATAAAGACAAAGCATATTAAAAAAGTATCATGGAAGAGGGGGAGTCTTAAGAACTGGTTATAAATAAGAAAATAAAGAAAGTGTACATTAAGTAAAAAAAAATTTGGGGGGGGGGTTTGGGTACAGTGGGAAAGTGAAAGAGACCCGGATAGCAGTAAAAACCTGATAGGGGTTTATCCTCTTCCCACACTATCCAAGACTAAACTTTTGGATCACTATACACTAACAATATGTCACAGCTGTAAAATTGGAAATATGTTACTTACTGCAGTAAGTGTAACTCCACGCAAACAACAACAAAAACTTCAGTGCAGTGATGTACTCAAATGATATGATACAGAATGTATAGTACATTCCGTGTCTGGAAGCTGCCCTAAAGCAACAAAGGTACCCTAAACCATAACATTTCCACCTCCATGCTTCACAGTTGGTATGAGGCTCTTAACTTAAAATACTGTCTTCGGTTTTGTTTTCAAACTTGTCTACTGTTACTGTGACCAAACAATTCTATCTTTGATTTTTAACACATTGTTCCAGAAGGCCTGGTCTTTGCCTATATGATTTAGGGCATATTGTAGTTGTGCACAAATGTTCTTTTTGAACAACAAATGCTTTTCCTTAGCACATTTCTTATGCAGGTAGAATTGGGAATTGGTATATCTCTTTATAAATTGCATTCACTTTGACCCCAACTGTTGCAAGAGTTACCTGAACACCCTGCAATGAAATTTTGGGATTCTTAAAGACTTATTTTCTTCAAATGATGAACTCTGCATTTGCTTGGTCAGTCCTGGACAATTGAGTCATTTGAAATCTATACAAATTTTTTTCCTTAGTATGAAAAAATAGATTTCAATTCAATTGCCAATATTTTAAAATCCCTTGCCAAGCTCAAAGACATCTTAGCCCTTGTACACACGGT
The DNA here is from genome assembly GCF_037356315.1 of Lithobates pipiens. Taxonomy (NCBI): domain Eukaryota; kingdom Metazoa; phylum Chordata; class Amphibia; order Anura; family Ranidae; genus Lithobates; species Lithobates pipiens. The sequence continues at coordinate 507,833,987 of NW_027507903.1, read as the reverse complement.
CGGACAGTCCGACCGAAAATGTCGATCGGACCGTGTTGTCGGATAATCCGACCATGTGTGGGCTCCATCAGACTTTTTCCATTGGAATTTCCGACCAACAAAGTTTTAGAGCTGGATATAAAATTTCCCGAAAAACATGATCCGATCGGACTTTGTCCGATGGTTTGTAGAGAATTCCGATTGGACAAAGTGCCCCGCATGCTCAGATCAAATTACGAGACCAAAGCTATTAGCTACTAGCCTGAACGTAGTCCCATTGCAACAAACGAACGTCATCATGTTATGAACGATCGGATTTTCCGACAACTTTGTCCGTCCGTGTGTATGCAACACCAGTTTCGGATTGATTTCTGTCAGTGTTGTGTACATGTGCATTGCAGTGTACTGCTTTAAAATGCAACCTGTCTGCATTTTAATGCAAAGCACATGAACGCATGTAAACGCAACTCAACTGAAAGCAAAAATATAAAAAATGAATTGTTAGTATTTTTACCCTATCAGGGACCTGTCACTTCAGAGTGGATGGCATAAAAAAAGCATGTTAACACACATAAACATGCTACGCAAATGCGAGTGAAATGCATATCAATGCATGTAGAGGTGCGTTTTTATGTGCGGTATGATGTGAAGAGATACTCCATATTGAGGTTCTAACCACTGACAACTCATTTTGAAAACCTAAAACATTAATAAGAAGTAGTGGTAAATGTGGGGATGTACTTACTTTTTCCATGTGACAAAGCTGCATTTTCCGTAGCCTCCCTGACAGTATGATTATGTCAGATTTTTTTGCATATAAATTTGGCGTTTTATATTGTAAGCCTGTAATTCTTATGCCGCGTACACACGTAGCGAACTATCCGACCGACTTAGTCTGGCGGACTTACCGCCAGACTGTCCGTCGGACTTTCCGAACGAGCTACTTGCCCACACACGGCACTTTTTCAGTGGACTAATACGGCGTACTAAGTCCGCCGTACTATCCGCCCTACTTTTGAAATGAACGGACTCGCCCACACACGCGGAGGAAAGTCCGCTCATTTCGAGCGCGTCTCCAGGTAGGCGGGGCCCGCGAAGGAGACGTCGCCAGCCCCGCCACCTGCTATGGACTTAAAGGGGAACCCCAACGCCGAAAAAAATCGGCGTGGGGGTCCCCCCCCAGGTCCACATCAGACCCTTGTCGGAGCACGCTACCCGGCCGGCCAGGAAAGGGGGGATGAGCGAGGCCCCCCCCTCCGAGCCATAGCAGGCCACGTGCCCTCAACATGAGGGTGCCTTGGGGAAGGTGGGGCCGCGCGGCCCCCCCACCCCAAAGCACCTTGTCCCCATGTTGATGAGGACAAGGGCCTCTTCCCGACAACCCTGGCCGTTGGTTGTCGGGGTCTGCGGGCAGGGGGCTTATCGGAATCCGAGAGCCCCATTTAATAAGGGGGCCCCCGGATACTGGCCCCCCACCCTATGTGAATAAGTATGGGGTACAATGTACCCCTACCCATTCACCTGTAAAATAAAGTACAAAAAAAACACAACACACAAGATAAAATAGTTTATTGCACAGCTCCGGGGGTCTTCCGTCTTCGGGGGATCTTCTCGCCGGACTCCTCCGCTATCTTCTTCTAGCTCTTTTGCTAGCGGAGGAGCCCGGCTTTCTTCCTCGCCGCCGCCCTTCTTCCGACTTCGGGGGTCTTGTCCCCCTCTTCGGTTCTTCTGCCGGGCCACCGCGCCTTCTTATAGCTCTTTTACAGGCGGTGGCCCGGTCTTCTGTCGCCGCCGCCTTCCGTTCTTCTTCTTCTCCTTCTTCTTCTCCTGGAGATGTTGACTCGACGCTCTCTCCGGCCGCAATGCCAGGGACGCGCCGCGCAGCGACTTATATAGGGACAAGGGGCGGGGTCATCGGTTGATGTCACATGGGTTGATGTCACACAGTGACCCCACCTCCTTACGATGTCACAGTCCCGGAGGATGCTGGGACTGTCGCCATATGACATCAACCCATGTGACATCAACCCATGTGACATCAACCGATGACCCCGCCTCTTGTCCCTATATAAGTCCCTGCGCAGGGCGTCCCTAGCATTGCGGCCGGAGAGAGCGTCGAGTCAACATCTCCAGGAGAAGAAGGAGAAGAGGAAGAAGAACGGAAGGCGGCGACAGAAGACCGGGCCACCTCCTGTAAAAGATCTATAAGAATGCGCGGTGGCCCGGCAGAAGAACCGAAGAGGGGGACAAGACCCCCAAAGTCGGAAGAAGAGGCAGCGGCGAGGAAGAAAGCCGGGCTCCTCCGCTAGCAAAAGAGCTAGATAGAAGATAGTCCGGCGAGAAGACCCCCCGAAGACGGAAGACCCCCGGAGCTGTGCAATAAACTATTTTATCTTGTGTGTTGTGTTTTTTTTGTACTTTATTTTACAGGTGAAGGGGTAGCGGTACATTGTACCCCATACTCATTCACATAGGGTGGGGGGCCGGTATCCGGGGGCCCCCTTATTAAAGGGGGCTCCCGGATTCCGATAAGCCCCCAGCCCGCAGACCCCGACAACCAACGGCCAGGGTTGTCGGGAAGAGGCCCTTGTCCTCATCAACATGGGGACAAGGTGCTTTGGGGTGGAGGGGCCGCGCGACCCCCCCTTCCCCAAGGCACCCCCCATGTTGAGGGCACGCGGCCTGGTACGGCTCAGGAGGGGGGGGGGGGCGCTCGCTCGCCCCTCCTTTCCTGGCCGGCCGGGTAGCATGCTCGGACAAGAGTCTGTTGTGAACTTGGGGGGGACCCCCACGCCGATTTTTCGCGCCCCTTCGCGCCCCCCGCCTACCTGGAGACCCGCTCGAATGAGCGGACTTTTCTCCGGGCGGGAAAAGTCCGTTCATTTCAAAAGTACGGCGGACTGGCATACACACGGCCTAATTGTCCGCCGAAATGCGAGTCCGGCGGGAAGATTGGAGTGCAAAACTACTTTCTAAGTCCGCCGTACTTTCGGGTCAAAAAAGTATGCCGGAGGCTACACACGGGGGGATTGTCCGGCGGACTTCAGTTTGCCGGACTTTTCCACCGGATTGTTTGATCGTGTGTACGCGGCATAAGTAATATCACACTTAAATCTGTCCAAACAAGAGTCCAGTAGACATCCCAGGTATAATAAAGTTTGAAACACAAAATCATAAATCATAATATAATAAAAAACTATAAATAATTATAAAAAATAATAATAATAAAATTAAATTCCCCACGATTCACTATCGCTCAATTCTACAAGTGTTCTAATTTGCAATCACTGTTCTCTAGTGCTGGTCTAAAACCACTTTTGGCGTAAAGGGACACTTTTTGGTTCCCATGGACAATCTTAAGTTTCCAGGCAGAAAGAAAACAGTATATATAATATAAAAGTGTATGCAGAGCGCTGGACAAAAGGGAGGTGAAATGATTTGATACAGTAATGTAATCTGTAAGATTACAGTGTACTGTATGTGTTATGTTTTTTGTACTTTATGAATTTGTGTTGTGACACTCGCAGGGAACAGAGCCCGGAACACAAAGCATCGGGCGGATGATCTGGCGGAGGACACGGCAGGGTGACATCCTGGATCCTGTTGACAAGGTAAGTATGCTGTACCAGGATTCTGCAATGCAATGCCGAGTGTGGCTCGGGGTTACCGCTAATGGTACTTAAATTTAACTCCGAGTCACACTCGGGAATACCACCAGGAGGGTTAAATTAAATTCTGAAAGTGTATATACTGTGACACTTTTATATCCCATTTGTTCAAGTATACCATCTTTATCTGTAGGCATTCTTTAGAAAGACCTATTTGCCTACTCAAATATGTTGAAAACGTGAACAGTTTTCATGGGGTATGCTTATTTTTTACACATGATTGTATGTAGGGTATGTAATTAAGATCCTGCGATTATGATTTTTACCCTTTTCATTAACACATATGTGCATGTGCATATTCTTGTCCTGCTTGCATGCATAACCATAACCATGAGCGGCTGAACAGCCCTATAACCCTTTATGACACATCACCGCTTCTTTCCCTTTTAGTTTCAGATGGTGATCTTTCCAGTAACACTTCCTGTCTTAAGGTTTCAGTGCTCTTTCACAGTACCGATAAAAGAGCAAAGTGGTCACCCTAGGACAGGAAATGCATTAGGACCTCAGAACATGAGATCCTAGGATTTTCTACTATTATTATCACCACAACATAGGAGGGAGGTGTTTTGTGGTCCACAAAAGAGAAATGGGCAGAGCTGATAACCCTGCAGAATGCACTGGATTTTTGGCAGGATTCCTTTTGCATTTAATGAACAAAGTAACAAAATGCTTTTTAATGTATATTTACCACACCAAAGGCAAGACCAAAGGGAAGTTCATTGTCAGGGTTTACATACACTTTAAATACCGGAAGCTTTACACATGGGTGCTTCCACTGCACTTCTAGCTGTCCTCCCAGCATTTGGGGGGTTAAATTTCAGCCCTGCTGTTATTCTCAGACTGTTCACAGCGTTGTCACAAGCAGCCTGTGCATTCTGCGAAATGAGCACTAATTTGAGAGGATCATTTGAAAGTCAGAGTCATGCCCTGAATTTCAATGTATAAACATAGAGAGCGGTGCCAACCTGGCACCAGTCCACATATTCAAGAGTAAACATGAGCCTCCCGGGCGGCTTCAGATGGAGGCATCAATACAAAATCTAGTCAACGTCTGACTGGCTCACAACGGCAGCATCCCCCCACTGGAGCCGCCCCTTAAAGCTGCACGGGCACCACTGGCGCTTTAACCATTTAGCTGCGAAATGCACTCTGCCAGTCCTAACATACTTTTATTAAATTAATGCCAAACCTAGCCAGTATTGATTATTGATAGCAGGACTGGAAGAAGAAGAGCTAGTACCACCCCCCCCCCTTCTCACATCGATGCCATCTTATCTGAAAACTGTTTTCTAATGCAGCCCTCTGCTACCTAGGGACTGACATCCCAGTGTTGCCAAGGCAACCCTGGCTGGACCTGAGCAGTCCTACTGACAAATGCCATACATATGGCGTGCTTAATTACTTGCATTTAAAGCCTTTCAAGACTTGCTCTTTGACAACATTTTCAAATGCATCACCATATGATTGTTTTTTAGTTTTATATTATTAGTGTTGGAAATGGCCTCAGTCCTTAGTTTATACCCAAAATTCATTATTTGTAAGATTCCTCCAAAAATTTGTATTTTTTTGTTTTCAATTGAAGCTTTCTGCCCACCTGGTCTGCATCTGACATTAGAGCTAATGGCATCCTTGATAGCAAAATCGATGGGTGGGTCATCTCTAAGGCTTTGTTTACACTTTAGTTGAGGGGCAGTAAAACCTCATGTGCAGTTTTACTGCCCCCGAACTGCTTTACATTTAGCTGGATAGGCAGCGGACATATGTTGGGGCCGTGATGCTTTGCATTGTGGTGCAGAAAAAATGATCGCCATACTTACCCATTCATCTGAAAGGGGGAACCCAACAACCGCCCTGTAGCCCAATGCAGTTGCAGCGCACTGGTGTGGGGTGCAAAGCGTTACAGCAGGCAATGAGGAGGTGATACAACTCTTCCTCACTGCCTCTCAAATGCTCTCTGCGTTCCGAAAGCAGATCGCTAATGTAAACTAGCCCTAAGGCCCGATTCAGATAAGAGAATTATGGCCGATAGGCCGCTGCATTCACGCGTGGCAAAATGCAACCTCTGGGCGCAGCAGCAATCTGTGCTATGGACACATATGAACTGGCCATTTAGCTCCAGTGTGCAGCCAGACACGCCTGCCCTGGATGCAAACTGTCAGGGCCTGTCAGAGCCCCTAAGCGCATGTAGCTGCTTGGATGGGTGGTCACATGCCATCAGCAAGAGCCATTGATTTGTACAAATCTGATTGCCACCACATACTATGTGCATGCACCTGTACCTCTGCCTGCAAGAAGCCACCAGCAGCCACAGGAGGCCACCCATGTGAACGAGGCCTAAAGTAAAATGAGTCTTGTTCAAAGCCGAATTGCAGGCACAAAGCTAAATTCACAACTAGAAGATACAGTATGAATGTTGATTATCTTACATGCCAAAGGATTTGTAATTTTTCTCAGCCAGTCTTGTGATTCAGTTATCCTTGCATATTAAAGTCAATTCAGATTGTAATTTTGTGGGTTGGTACTTAAAGCCCATTTTCTAGTTTGGGCATCTTGGCAGTTTTTAAAAATAAAAATGCAGTTCCAATTGCTATACTAACTCCTTTTCCTACTCTTCCAATTGAATGATATCCAAAGTCATCCAACCCACTTCTTGTGAGCTCAGGGTTTCATGGCTCCACCCCCTGCCCTGGAATCACAGAGGAGTGCTGTAGATAGATATATAACGTTATGTGGTGACACTTCTGCAGCATTTACAACCTGGCCATCTCCAGAGGCAGAAGAGGGTAAAGGAGGACCTGTGATTTCACTGGGCCAGACCAAAGACACCTGGAAAAAGGGTAAATACATTTATTAATTCTTTAGGCTAGGTTCACACCTAAGCATTTTTAGTGCGTTTTGCTGAACTACAGTCCATTTACCATAGTTTCCTATGGAACACGTTCACATCTGTGTTTTTCAGCCATTGCAATTTTTGGAAAGGGTCAGGATTTTTTTTTTCCTGCAGCAGATTGCATTTTGCGTGTAATAGACTTTATGCAAGTTTTGCATTTTGATGCGTTCTTTTTTTATAATAGGAATGGCTCCTTAACAAACTGTGAATAGCCAGTTGTTAAGGAGCGTGTGGTCGCCGTGTCCTTAATAACTAATGACTCATCAGCTGTCTGCGTGAGGGTCCCCTCAATCCATACCAGGCTCTTCAAGTCTGGTATGGATTTTAATTAGAACCCCACATCAAAATTTAAAAAAAATGTTGACATTCATACCAGACCCTTATCCAAGCATGCAGCCCAGCAAACTATACTAGGCCACATGCCCTCAACATGGGGTGAGTCCTTTGGGGCAGGAGGCTCTGCCCCTCCCCCAAAACACCTTGATGGGGACAAAGGCCTCTTCCTCACAACCCTGACTGGTGGTTGTGGGGGTCTACGGGCGGGAGGGGGGTAGGCTTATCAGAATCTGTAAGATCAGATCCCAGCCCATCCTTCCTCAGCCTCTCCATATGGATCACCAATTTCTATAATTGTAACTTTGCAGCAAGGAGCAGAAGTAAAGAGGGCTAATCTATGAGAGACTTCATTCATGCACTGCATCTGGAATTTCCATGATTGTGTCATATAGGGTTAAGGTTTTAGTCCAGGATACAGATGATGTTGAATGAATGCTAAAAAAAAATATGGCGCTGCTTTTCTAGCCTGAAAGGCAGATAAAGGTATTGTCAGGGGAGTGTACCAGTTTAAGAGATTGGACAAGCATCCCTGTGTTGTCACAAATCCAAAGAAGAAGACCAACTGCACCAAAGAAAGTTCAAACACTAGTACATTTATTCATCAGAACAACATGATCCGAGACCCCCTACTTGGGACCCCCTCTGTGGCTGTGGCTTCATTCACGATATCTTTCTGGATCATGGATAAGATATGTCACCAGTACACCATCAAGCTTGTTTCAAAGTGTAAAACTCTGCTTCCCGGCTTTTTTGCCTAATCATATAGAAACACAATTTTTTGGCAATGCTCATGAGCCCTCCATCAGACCTGCGACCTCACTTCCTTCCCCTTCACAATAAGGCAGGAATGTGTTACAGGTCAGATCACTAGGTGAAAATAAAGTGAAATAAAAAAATAAAACGCTACCACATCCAAGATATTGGTGAGCTGAAATATATTACATATTGTTCTGGGTTTAATATTACTTTAAAGAAGTTGTAAACCTTCCTGAAATATATTTGTACCTATAGGTGAGCCTAGAATAAGGCTTACCTATACAGTAGGTACTATAAATATCTCCTAAACATGAGTGTTTACTGTATACTGCGCCGATCACATTATGCGCTCTGAAGGAATGGTGGCTGCCCGTGCCGTCTCCCCAGTAGGGTGTGCCATGACCAACGGCTCCCGCATGCATGCATGGGAGTGATGTCACGCAGCTCCGGCCAGTCACACAGCCAGAGCCCACGGCCCTGGAAGGAAGATGGGCGATTATGGATACGGCCTCCAGCGGGGACGACGTGGGCTTAGTTTTCTGGTGTCACATAATGTGCTAGTATGCGATGCATGCTAGCACATTATGCCTTTACCTTGCAGGGAAGGAAAAAAAACTAAAAATATTTGAGAGTTGACTTCCTCTTTAAGGGAAAATAAAGTTAAAAAAATAAATGTAAAATAGAATAAAAATAAATAAAACAACTCAAAAATTGAAAGCACCCCATCATCCTGCGCATACACAAACACAAATACACACATAGATCACGTGTGTGTGTGTGTGTGTATGTATGATTGCCTCACACATTTGATATATCGCCATGCGTGCCAGAGTGAGAGCAATAATTTGAGGTCCTTCATTTTATGGTAACTCCAAACTGATTAGATTTGGTATCAATTTATTTAAAGCTGATCTCCATCTTTTGTTGAACATTGTTCGTTTGGGTCAGTTTAGCCCAATCAAACTATGTTCCTCCCTTTTTTTCCTCACAGAAAGTGGTGTATTCTATCAATGTCAGAGGAGCAGGCTGATGAAGTCAGCCAATTAGAGGAAGCTTTGTACTCATTAATACACTGCTTTCTGTGAGTGGCTGAGCGCCACTGTGATAGACTCTACTGTGTTCCGGGAATGAGACAGGAAGTCTCGGCTTGCACCTGAAGCACAGTATGCATTCTGTAGCCTCAACTACATACAGTTTATACCGCACATCCACCGGCCTCACATTTAAGTGAGGGACATAGTTCATTTGGGCCAAGCTGACCCAGAGGCCGCGTACACACGCGGGGACTGTTCGGCCAACTTTGTCCGCTGAACAGTGTTTCGGCGGACAGTCCGCCCGTGTGTGGGCTTTCAGCGGACAGTTTCAGCGAACAGTCCGCTGAACAAGGTTTTTCGGAAATTCCGAAAAACTGTCCGCTGAAACTTTGTTTCAGCGAACAGTCCCCTCGTGTGTAGGCTTGTTCGTCAAACTAAGTTCCGCGCATGCTCAGAAAGGATTTACACGCCGAAAGTTATAATGCAGTGTATAGGACGACAAATTTTTCGTCCCGTCGTACGTGCCGTTCACGTCATCGCGCACGGTTTCAGCAAACTGTTCGTTCGTCGTGTGTGGCCATGTCCGTCCATGCTAATTTTGAGCGGACTGTTTGCTGAAACTGTTTGACGGACAAAGTTGGGCGAACAGTCCCCGCGTGTGTACGCGGCCAAAGAACTATGTAAAGTCTAGGAGGGGCTTGAAGGATCATGGTCTAAATAAAAAGCCTACTCACTGTATAGACAGCACACATATGCCAAAGTATCTATACCTACACTTTCAGGAATGCATAACACAGAATACAACCAAAAATTGCCCCCTCCTGTCAGTATTAATACCCCTACCCCCCAAGCTCATATCTCCCACAGTACAGATTTCAGTCAACAGTCCCAATCTCTCCCCAGTACAGATCTTCTCCCACAGACTGAAATCCCCCTCCCAGCCTACTACCTCAGTACAGACCCCATCCCAGCCTAACTCTTCAGTACAGATCCTCTCCCCTTCCCCCAGTACAGACCTTCCCCAGTACAAACCTCACCAGCCTAACCCATTCGTACAGAGCCCACCTGCACAGACCACCCTTCCATCCTAACCCTTCAGTAAAGGCCCCCCAGATACAGACTCCCTCAGTACAGACCCCCCATTAAATATGCCCTCAATGCAGATACTTCCAGTACAAAACCCCCTCAATGCAGATCACCCCAGTACAAAACCCCCCAATACAGCCATCCATCTTGGTACAGTCCCCCCCCCCCTCAGTACAGTCACCCTTCAGTCCAGATCTAAGCCAGTACAGACTCCCAAAAGTAGATAGTCTACACCCCCCCAGTACAGACTCCGCTTTAGTACAGATTTCTTTACCGATCAGCAGCAGTTCAGAGTGAGGAGTGTCCTCCCTTTGGCTGTTTCATGTGACTGAAGCTGAAGAGAAGCCTTCCCTTGGCTCTGAACTTTCGCTGTCAGAGAGGCAGAAGCAGCCCTGCAGTACAGCGCCACTTCTGTCTGTCTGACAACAACGCCAAAGATAAACACATACAAATAAACATTCCCCCAGTTCAGACCGTACCCCCTAGGTATGCCACTGTTCAGTCCCATCAATTCAGCGAAAAGGGGCTGCATACAGAGAAGACCTATTTATTCATTTTCAGGAGCAGGCGGGGAAACCCACATATGTAAGCCCAGCTTTAAAGAAGTGGCCAAAACTTTATTTGTTTAAATTTAATTGTTAGGAACTTCCTAAAAACAGCTTTATTTAACAGACAATAGTAATTCCAAATGAACAATAATACATCATCCATATAGGTAGTGCGACAAATACAAACATGGAACATCACTCATACAGGCATGGTTTGCCAATTGTATTCGTAACATATGTATCCAAATGAAAAACCCTGATGCATTTCGACCCTTGCGATTTCCGGTCTCTTCAGGGGATTTATATTCTAGGGAAATGTCAAAATATCTAATTAAAGACTTTGGACAATATAAAAATATATATAGGTATAGTATTTCAAATTAAGCAAAATGATGTCTCCGTGCATATAGAGATATAGTTACCAATGGGTGTATGAGGACATGAGGACGTGTCACATGAACCGGCATTGTAGGATTATAGCCATCCAGTGATCCCATCACTGCCACATGTTCCCCCCGTGCCCTCTGGGTGGGTGCATAGTCCACTGATTGGTGCTTGGTAAGTGCAGCTTATGGAATGATTCTGACTGGGTAATCCTTGTACTTATGCGACGCCCATTCATTTACTAACATTACTACTTAACCCACACAATATTATTTTTTAGTAATATAATCATAATCCTACTACCTCACTTTATGCAGACAGCATTCTGTGTCATATCACTCATGTTTGGCACCTTGATCCATTTCACTTTCACCATCTTATTCAATTATCCACCTTTCTTCTTTTTTTTTTTTTTTCTCACACACACGCATGCATTATTCTCTTCACATTTCCAATTTTGTTGTTTCAGTTTTCTTTTTCAGTAGTTTGGTTTTGTTTTGTTTTCACTTTCACACCCCTCTTGCCCCGTCATCAGTGTACCTCACATCATGCATTTTCACTTCACCCATCACATCTCCACACCCTATCCCTCACCCACCTTTTCTCACTGTCAGCTAATCCCTCTTATAATTAATATAACTAATGAAGAAACTACGCCATGCTATATATAACTAGTTTAATTCTTTTACAATATGAATTCATTAATTACCAAGTAATAAGCCTATAACTGCCAAGCACTTCTATATACTCCCTTTAATATTATCTAATGATGACTTACAAAAAAAATTTTGCATGTCCATCTGCAGGTGTTTTACCCCCCATCCTCCTCTCTGGGTCCCAAAACGTGGCCCCCTGTAAGCTCAGTGGACTATGCACCCACCCAGAGGGCACGGGGGGAACATGTGGCAGTGATGGGATCACTGGATGGCTATAATCCTACAATGCCGGTTCATGCGACACGTCCTCATGTCCTCATACACCCATTGGTAACTATATCTCTATATGCATGGAGACATAATTTTGCTTAATTTGAAATACTATACCTATATATATTGTTATATTGTCCAAAGTCTTTAATTAGATATTTTGACATTTCCCTAGAATATAAATCTCCCTGAAGAGACCGGAAATCGCAAGGGTCGAAATGCATCGGGGTTTTTCATGTGAATACATATGTTACGAATACAATTGGCAAACCATGCCTGTACATAGAGTTTTTTGCTATGAGTGATGTTCCATGTTTGTATTTGTCACACTACCTATATGGATGATGTATTATTGTTCATTTGGAATTACTATTGTCTGTTAAATAAATTATTTTTTTACATCAACTATTTTCACTCTCTGCTGCTAAAAAACCCCTGGGGAAATTCCCTGTGTTTTTGTTGTATACTTATGTGTTATGCAGCTTTGGGGGCTCCCTTATTGTGTTATTTTTTCTTTTTACTTCCTAAAAACAGCAACCTGCCTCAGTACTTCTCTGAAGAGTACTCGGCCCTGATGAAAACAGTTGGCTACCTCCTGGAAGGATGGGCCTTATTATGTAGATATCAGTATTGAAGAGCATGTGTCCCTAGGTAAGCTGTATTTGCATGCAGACCACACAAGATAACACCCACATGTGATGCTTGCTGAGCATCCATGATAGACAAGTGAAATCCAGTGAATGAAAGGGGTGGGTAAAGGACAGTCTTCCTGGGAAGGAACGCGCTAGATGATGCTGAAGTCCTCCAGCCAGAAAATGAGGCAGGTTCTATTTGCTGCTGCTTCCAATGCACTCTGTCATAATCTCACAATGTGCGGTGAAATCAGAGTAAGCATTTCCAGTACAGGAGAGGAGCATGTACAACTGTGCAATACTGAAGGCTAGAGTTCTGTTTTGAATGTATGTGTCTAAAATGGAGCCTTTTACTCTCTGTATCAGATTATCAGATGAGCTTTGCATTCTGCGGATTTGTTTAGCACCCAGAGGATTTATGTTATGGTGCAAAACAGCTACAGCTAAGTTACAATTCACCGCCTTTAGAAGGGGAGAAATATATTTAAGAAATTGTATTTATTTTGTGCTGGAGTCAGAACGTTAGCAGCATCTCGGTGGAGTCCCAGCTGGTGGTGAGGTGCATAATGCCTTTTATGAAGTGGGCATCTTTCCAGGTCTGCCGGGTACTCTAGGGCCATCCTGAAGTGGAGCTGGCGAGAATAATGGCTGTGATGTGTCTAATGTCTGTGTCGTGTAGAGTGAGCTCAATTCCTCTCTGCTCTGTGCTTTTCATCCATATGATTATACACTTGAAACAACTATTTCTAATACAAAGGGAGATGATTTCTGAGCGGGGGCATTCCCAGGATTTTGGATTGAATGTAAAATGCTGCAAAATGGAAAAAAAAAAATCTATATAGGCAACAAAATCAACACCTTACTAATCTCTGTGATTCCAAGTCTCAGTTGCAACCTTAGTCTAGGCTTGGCCATGCATATCATATCAACTATAGCTTATACTTTGCATGCAACATATAGCAAAGCATAGTACAAGTATCTGATCTGTTACAAAGACATTTAACACTGACATTATTTGAAGGTATAAATGTTGGCTTGTTTTTAAATAATGAACCAAAGTTTTATTATTGACGTTACCAATACCCATAGGTGATGTTGTGTCTGTATTGTACAACAATCAATCATTTAAGACAGACATAAATTATTTTTCCTCCATGAGACGGTAAGAAAATCACTTAGAGTTTCTAATATCACAAGTTGACTAATTTTAAATTGTCAAATTACAAGTTGTTACAGTTGTTCTTACCACATACATACAACTTCATACTGGTATTGCGGTCACAGCTCAACAAGTTGATGGAAGACCAAAGAACCCTGCTCAGTATTGCAAATGCTGTAAGAATGTAGTACCCTCCTAGTTAGGTGCTGGGAAAGTTAGACAAATGTTAGTGTTTGTTTTTGGCAGGGAAATTTAGCTGCCACACTGTAGTCAGTCTGGGTGTGATTATGGTTGAGGTAAAAGCATAGTTTGACTCAATGTACTCACTGTGAGCTGCAATTGTTTAGTTAGGCCTGATTGGTGTGCTCTGCTGCTGCTAGTCTGCTGGATAGCTCCCTCTGTATCCAGGCAACTTGAAAGGTTTCTGGATGATAGGTGTGGAGCTATGCAGATGGCAGCATGAATATTGATACAGCCCTGGCCTATCCCATATAGGCAGGCTCTGAATGCGGGCTGGGAGAAGTTTTATTCTTAGAGCATTTGGGTCTCCCAGAGTGGAGGAGACCAGCCTGAGAGGGGCACAGTGCCCTATCGGGCACAGGCTACCTTATGGAGGCCCCAGGTGGGTGATCTGAGGGAGGAAGGCAGAGACCCAGCTTCTCAGAAGAAGCTGACTGAGGGGAGCTGTCTGTGTGGCATCCATTTAAGAAAGGTGAAGCTATGTTTACTTAACCACTTCAATACAGGGCACTTAAACACCTTCCTGCCCAGACCAATTTTGAGCTTTCAGCGCTGTCGCACTTTGAATGACAATTGCGCGGTCATGCTACACTGTACCCAAATGAAATTTTTATAATTTTTTTCCCACAAATAGAGCTTTCTTTTGGTGATATTTGATCACCTCTACAGTTTTTATTTTTTGCGCTACAAATAAAAAAATACCGAAAATTTTGAAAAAAAAATGTTTTTTTTGTTTCAGTTTCAAAACTTTGTAAATAAGTAAGTTTTCTCCTTCACTGATGGGCACTGATGGGGCTACACTGATGGGCACTGATGGGCACCAATGTGGCACCAATGAAGTGGCACTGATGAGGTGGCATTGATGGACACTGATATGTGGCACTGATAGGCGGCACTGATAGGCGGCACTGATGGGCGGCACGGATGGGCGACACGGATGGGCGACACAGATGGGCGACACGGACGGACACTGATAGGTGGCACAAATTGGCACTGATAGCTGGCACGGATTGGCATAGATGGGCGGCACAGATGGGCATGGATAGGCGGCACAGATGGGCATGGATAGGCGGCACAGATGGGCATGGGTGGGCATGGATAGGCGGCACAGGTGGGCACTGATAGGCGGCACAGGTGGGCACTGATAGGCGGCACAGGTGGGCACTCATAGGCGGCACAGGTGGGCACTCATAGGCGGCATTGGTGTTATACTATAGTAATGGATGCCAATCAGTGCCAAACAATAATGCATGCCAATCAGTGATGCCCATTGTGGGCACTGATTGGCATCCATTATGGGCACTGATTGGCATCCATTGTGCTGACTGGCATCCCTGGTGGTCTAGGGAGGATTACCTTTTCCCTGGTGGTCTGGTGGCGTCCCTGGTGGTCCAGTGTGGGCATCCTCGGGGGGACTGTGCTGATAATCGATCAGCACAGACCCCCCCTGTCAGAGGAGCAGCCGATCGGCTCTCCTCTACTCGCGTCTGACAGACGCGAGTGAGGGAAAGCCGATCACCGGCTCTTCCCATTTACACTGTGATCAGCCATGATTGGACACGGCTGATCACGTGGTAAAGAGTCTCCGTCGGAGACTCTTTACCGAGATCGTAGTTGCCGGGTGTCAGACTGACATGCCGCAACAACGATCGCCGCGATGCACGCCCCCGGGGGCGCGCAGCGGCTCATAATCCTGATCACGTCATATGACGTCCGGTCAGGATTATGCAACCACTTTGCAGCCGTCAATTGCCTATAGGGCGGGCGGCAAGTGGTTAAATCACCAATCACGTGCTAGCAAATTCTTTTTTTTTTGTAATTACCTTTGAACATGATTGGATATTCAGCATGAACACAGATCCCTTAATTAACCTTTGCTTTGCAAAGTGAACACAATTGCTTCATGAACAAAATGTACTGCTTTGATAAATGAAGCCTGAAATGAAGCCTGAATAGTTGGACAGCGGCTGGAGATCCTCATGTTGCTGTAGTATAGGCTCTTACACAACAAAAACGTTGTTTAGCAAAGCAGCTTCTCCAGGGATGCTAAATCCCAGATGAGGAGTGAATGCAGCGTAACGCATCAGGCACGCATTCTAGGTGACATAATTCTCGCGAAATAAGGGTGAATTCTCAGAACATACTTAATGGCTTCCTGTTCTGGTTATTTCCAATGCCAAGCAACGTTTATTCGTTGACAGGGCTACGCATGTCCTGCAACACTTACCTAAGCCAATAAATTAAAGCAGATTTCATCAATATTTAGTTAACACTTTTGGGGCAATGTATCACGCTCTAAAAAATATGTCTAGACACAACTCTCCCCCTCCCAGGCCCGCATCTGTGTCTGATATACAAAAGGCATTTACCTTCTCTGTCACTTATTCGAAAAAGTTAATACACTGCGGATCTGCAGGGGTCTACAATCTTGTGCTGAATTCAGCAGAAGTTTGACAAAATAGTGTCAGAACAACTGCATTTAAAAAATATTTTGCTCATTCTGGTTTTGGTTTCCTTTGATGGTTACCCTTTCACGAGGCCTGGTCCAGCTTTGACATTTATAGTACATAAAAAGATTACTTGATAATGTCTATAAAGTGTCGGGGTGTCCAAGAGTACATGTGGGCAGATGTGAGCAATTCCGTACATGGTGGGGGGCTCAAGGGCCTTTTTTTTTTTAGCCAACACTTTTTCTGCTCAGCATGAGTTTACAAGCTGATTATATGCTAAGTATATTAAAAGCTGAGATGCTGCTCATAGCTTTTCATGGGTGTACTTGTGGTTGTATTTTACAGGATGTGAAAAAATTTACACCAATCACCCCTTAACTTTTTGACTGGCAATCCATATTATTCCTATTCTGGGAATCCTTGTTGGGCACACCTTCTACTGCATGTTAAAGTGAGTTTGTTGGAATATCACATATCTTTTGTACCCTTTTCCACTGGTGTCTTTTGGATACTCTACACGTAGACATATCTGTTGTGATCCTCCATTTCCTTTATTGGATGTTTATGCTCTATATTAGGGGATTACTGATACTATACATATGGTTATTATCTAATAGATAAGTATTGGCCTTGGTGGGTTCCTGTAAGGGCTTACCTTGGTTGGAGTCCATAGTGCAGAGATGTATGCTCACCCTTACAAATACACACAGCCCACAGTAACAAGGTAAAAAAGCTACCTGGGCTGTGAATCTGTGCACGGGGGCTTGACAGGAATTAACCAAAGGATTTTCGAGGTGAAGCTGTAGTCAGGGATTCCAGTCAGAGTTAATCATGAACAGAGCCAGGGTCTGAAGCCGGGGTCTGTCTTGGAACACTGCAACTTGAAAACAAGAACACAGGCACACAGGAACCTTTGGCAAAACAAGAGACAATGAACTGACCAAGCCCTCAGAGTGAGGCAATGTTTTATACCCAGCTCATTACATAAACTGCCTCAGCTGAACCAGGAGTGACAGGTACTAATTGCAAAGCAAGATCCAGAGTATAGCCCTCCTTGCTGCATGCAGAACTAGGCATAGCTGGAAAGCAGGCTGAATAATGAACTGAGGTGTGGCTCAGAGGCAATACAATAAGAGCAGTAAACAGAAAGTCATGAACTCAATACCTCAATGAGCCACTTCGGGCGTGACCATGCCTGGACGTTGGCATGAAAGCCCCCCCCCCTTAGAAATGCCCTCTGGGCGTGAACAGGTAGTTTGTCATAGGCATCCATACCATATGTACCAACAGCAGTGTTAGAAGATTTTCCTTATTCCCTTTGGGCATTGTTGCTTTAGAAGTTCTTGCAAGGGAGACATTTGTCGCTTGCACAGCTTTTTCAAACATCTCCAGTTCCTGCTTATGGACTATGGTGCCATTTGAGGCATACGTGCAGTCAGGTGGTAGAACTTCCTTGTCAGGACAGGATGATGTTACTGCACTTACCACTATGGAGCTTGGGATAACTACAGGAACTGGTTTGTTGTCAGAAGGTTGCATAGTTGCCTCTAGACCAGATAAGAGCTTCTCAGGGATATTGATTACGGATTCTTGAGGGACACCGATATCGTTAATCATCATAGTCTGGGTACCTACTTGTGTCAATGAATGTGGACTTGTCTTACAGCAACCTTGGCAGTTTACAGACTGATAAGCAGGGGTAGCAGGATGGATCCTAATAGTTCCTACTTGAAGATCCTTTGGCCCAGGTGGGCAAAGAGAGATAGAGTGCCCTCTTTCTCCACAACAGAAACAAAGACCACAGCCTCTCCTCTGCTCTCATTCACCTTTAGACAGCTTGGACCAGATGGACCTGATTTCCATGGGTTCCACATCTTCCAGGGTAGGTGTGTGTATATCCTCAGGAGCATCTAGACTTTGTGGATTTAAAGCTTCATGACTTGGCATATACTGGATAGGCTTGGAGTCATATCTGTACAGGGTATTCCTGTCCCTGGGTACCCGTAGGCCACATGAACTAGGAGCATCCTTGGGAACCCTGGTTTTCTTTGAAACTGTAATGTGAGAGTTCAGAGAAAACATGAATGCTTCCCAGCTGTCCAAGACTATACTCCTTTCCTGTAGTAGCTGATGAGCCCATGTTTTAATTTGTCCAGTAAGCAGGTTGATGGTAGCTCAAACCTTTATATAATCGGTGGCATATGACCTAGGCTTAAGAGCAAACAACAGCTCGCAATCCATCCTAAAACACAAGACGGATGCACGATTACCATCAAACTTCTCAGGCATCACAACAAATGGTTCAGGACATGCTAGTTCCGGGGCTGTAGTTTTAAACTTCTTTCTGCAGCTCTGAAACAGTCTGGCCCAGGCTGGAGATTTGCTGAGTAAGGGAGCTGAGCATCTTGTACATCTCTGCGGATTCCATGATGGTCAGTTCATTATGAAAAAGTTCGCCTTGGTTGGAGTCCATAGTGCAGAGATGTATGCTCACCCTTACAAATACACACAGCCCACGGTAACAAGGTAAAAAGCTACCTGGGCTGTGAATCTGTGCACTGGGGCTTGACAGGAATTAACCAAAGTATTGTCGAGGTGAAGCTGTAGTCAGGGATTCCAGAAGTCAGAGTTAACGATGAACAGAGCCAGGGTCTGAAGTCAGGGTCAGTATTGGAACACTGCAACTTGAAAACAAGAACACAGGAACCTTTGGCAAAACAAGAGACAACAAACTGACCAAGCCCTCAGAGTGAGGCAATGTTTTATACCCAGCTGATTAGATAAACTATCTCAGCTGAACCAGGAGTGACAGGTACTAATTGCAAAAGCAAGATCCAGAGTATAGCCCTCAGTGCTGCATGCAGAACTAGGCATAGCTGGAAAGCAGGCTGAATAATGAACCTAGGTGTTGCTCAGAGGCAATACAACAAGAGCAATGAGCAGAAAGTCATGGGTTCAATACCTTCTTGAGCCACTTGGGGTGTGACCACACCTGGATGTTTGCATGGCACGGTAGGGACCGTGACAGTACTTCATGAAGCAGTGGTCACCCTGATGCAGTGCCTTTCTTTGTTTGGCTGGATTCTCTCTCCCCTTCATCTTAGCGGAAGCTCTCTTTATTGGCCTTGGCTTTCTGACTCTATGCATAGATTAGACATGTGCAGAGTAAAATATTTCGTTTCGGAATTTCGTTTTCGTCTGAAAACTTAATTTATTTAGTTACTCCCGAAATTCGTTTTTATTTATTTTGTTTTTCGTTCAAAAATTGCATTCGTCCGAAAATCCACATGAATTACGGTCGAATCTGTCTTTGAAGGCTTATGGTGTCTGTCGAATGTATAAAGAAGATTCGACGGAGCTAGTATATAGCATACTTTAGAACCCTATTAAAGTCTATGGGACTCCAACGTTCAAAATCTAAAGTGCTAATTTTAAAGGCTAATTTGCAAGTTACTGTCCTAAAAAGTGTTTGGGGACCCGGGTCCTGCCCCAGGGGACATGTATCAATGCAAAAAAAAGTTTTAAAAACGGCCGTTTTTTCGGGAGCAGTGATTTTAATAATGATTAAAGTGAAACAATAAAAGTGTAATATTCCTTTAAATTTCGTAGGGGGGGTTGTCTATAGTATGCCTGTGAAGGGGCGCATGTTTCCCGTGCTTAGAATTGTCCCTGCACAAAGTGTCATTTATGCAGGAAAAAAAGTCCTTTAAAATCACTCGCAGCTATAATGAATTGTCGGCTCCCGTAATACAGAGAACACTCATTGAAAGTCATTGATAAATAAATAAATAAATAAATAAAAAAAGCGTGGGGGTCCCCCAAATTCAATTACCAGGCCCTTCAGGTCTGGTATGGATATTAAGGAGAACCCTGCCTCAAATTTAAGAAAAAATTTGACGTGGGGTTCCCCCTAAATATCCATAACCAGACCCTTCAGGTCTGGTATGGATATTAAGGGGAACCCCGCGTCAAATTAAAAAAAAAATTGACGTGGGGTTCCCCCTAAAAATCCATACCAGACCCTTTATCCAAGCACGCAACCTGGCAGGCCGCAGGAAAAGAGGGGGGGACGAGAGAGCGCCCCCCCCTCCCTCCTGAACCGTACCAGGCCACATGCCCTCAACATTGGGAGGATGCTTTGGGGGTCCGTGACCCCTCAAAGCACCTTGTCCCCGTGTTGATGAGGACAAGGGCCTCATCCCCACAACCCTGGCCGGTGGTTGTGGAGGTCTGCGGGCGGGGGGCTTATCAGAATCTGGAAGCCCCCTTTAACAAGGGGACCCCCAGATCCCGGCCCCCCCCCTGTTTGAAATGGTAAGGGGGTACAAAAGTACCCCTACCATTTCACAAAGAAAGTGTAAAAATTTTTTAAATAAAACAAACACACTTTTTAAAAATTCCTTTATTAAAAATAAAAAAAAAGATTCCAGCGGCGGTAATCCACTCTTGCTATCCAGCGACGGACGGACATCTCTCCAGCGATGTCTAATGTCATCCAGCGCAGCGCAGCATCCTTCTTCTGTCTCCTCCACGGAGACACTGCAGGCATTCCGGCGGATGACGTTTCTTATATACGGAGGGCGGGGCCACCCGTCACCTGACCCCGCCCCCCTCTGACGCAAGGGGAAACCCGGGGTTCCCCGTGACGTATGGGTGACCCCGCCCCCCTCTGATGTAACGGAAACCTGCCTGTGTTACATCAGAGGGGTGCGGGTCACCCCTACGTCACAGGGAACCCCGGGTTTCCCCTTGCGTCAGAGGGGGGCGGGGTCAGGTGACGGGTGGCCCCGCCCTCCGTATATAAGAAACGTCATCCGCCGGAATCCTTGCAGTGTCTCCTCCACGGAGACAGAAGGACGGAGGATTCGCTGCGCTGGATGACATGAGACATCGCTGGAGAGATGATCGTCCGTCGCTGGATAGCAAGAGTGGATTACCGCCGCTGGAATCTTTTTTTTATTTTTTTATTTTTAATAAAGGAATTTTTCAAAAGTGTGTTTGTTTTATTTAACCATTTTTTACACTTTCTTTGTGAAATGGTAGGGGTACTTTTGTACCCCCTTACCATTTCAAACAGGGGGGGGCCGGGATCTGGGGGTCCCCTTGTTAAAGGGGGCTTCCAGATTCTGATAAGCCCCCCGCCCGCAGACCTCCACAACCACCGGCCAGGGTTGTGGGGATGAGGCCCTTGTCCTCATCAACATGGGGACAAGGTGCTTTGAGGGGTCACGGACCCCCAAAGCATCCTCCCAATGTTGAGGGCATGTGGCCTGGTACGGTTCAGGAGGGAGGGGGGGCCGCTCTCTCGTCCCCCCCTCTTTTCCTGCGGCCTGCCAGGTTGCGTGCTCGGATAAAGGGTCTGGTATGGATTTTTAGGGGGAACCCCACGTCAAATTTTTTTTAAATTTGATGCGGGGTTCCCCTTAATATCCATACCAGACCTGAAGGGTCTGGTTATGGATATTTAGGGGGAACCCCACGTCAAATTTTTTCTTAAATTTGAGGCAGGGTTCCCCTTAATATCCATACCAGACCTGAAGGGCCTGGTAATTGAATTTGGGGGACCCCCACGCTTTTTTATTTATTTATTTATTTATTTTTTTATCAATGACTTTCAATGAGTGTTCTCTGTATTACGGGAGCCGACAATTCATAATAGCTGCGAGTGATTTTAAAGGACTTTTTTTCCTGCATAAATGACACTTTGTGCAGGGACAATTCTAAGCATGGGAAACATGCGACCCTTCACAGGCATACTATAGACAACCCCCCCCCCCTACGAAATTTAAAGGAATATTACACTTTTATTGTTTCACTTTAATCATTATTAAAATCACTGCTCCCGAAAAAACGGCCGTTTTTAAAACTTTTTTTTGCATTGATACATGTCCCCTGGGGCAGGACCCGGGTCCCCAAACACTTTTTAGGACAGTAACTTGCAGAATCTTTTCTCTCTGTCAAATCTTTTTTCTCTGTCGAAAATTTTCTCTATATAATCTTGGACTAATAGAGGTAAGGTTAAGCACATTCGACCACAGGTTCTATAGACACAGATTGTTGTCAGAGTCATGTCGAATCTCCTATTCTATATCGAACTGTTGTAACAATGAAAACGAAAATAAAGCATTTATTTATGTCGGATCTTTCGTTTTTCGGATTTTGAGCTTTCGTTATCGTTTGTCAAAACGAAAACGAAAATAGCTCAAATTCGGACGAAAATGCATTCGGACGAAAACGAATGCACATGTCTAGCATAGATGTGAGTACTCATTACTAGCCACATAGAGGTGATAAAATATATATTTATGTAACATACAGATTTTGCATTTTTTTCTTTGTTTTTCATTTTTTGTATTAGAATAGATAACACAATTCTAATTGTAATGCATTTCACAGCACTAATAGAACCCCTGAGGAAGCCAATTGGCGAAACGCATTGAAATCCAAAATGCTAAACTATCGATCCCTGCACCTGGCCCTGTATATGAAGACCTTCCTTGAATCATACAACACATGCATTTGGTCCATTTAATACAGGTTTCATTACATGCAAACGCTACCAGCTGGGATGCATGGATTTCAATGGGTTTTTTTTTTTGGAAGCACGACATTAGAGCCTGAGGCTCTAATTGGCTTCAAAAAAGGGTGGGCTCGGGGTGCTCTGCGCTCTGAGCCGAACAAGTTGTGTGACAATAGCGAATTCATATTTGCTATTGTCTTCCTGCTTCTCCTCCTGGCCAATCAGGAAGCAGGTCTTAAGAACATATTGGCCGGGGGGAGAAGCAACAGTATTGTCCGGGAGCAGGGGGGAGGCGCGGAGGAGGAGATGCAGGGGGAAGCCACTGAAACTGCCCTGAACCTGGATGGGGTAAGTGTGGGGCGGATGGGTGAGCAACGGGGGAAGGGTTTGTTCGCCGATCGACCAGCGCAAAAGGTTTAACAGATTATATCTTAGTTTTCTGCAATCTGGTATAAATGTCACTATATAAGTAGACAGATTTAATTTAGGATATGCGTGTAATATGGATTGCGCTAACTACCACCACAATCATTTAGTGTCAAATATCACTTTCACAGTGTTTTATACAAAACCACATAAAGTGCCATGTCTCAATTAAATTCCTCACTCTACCCCCAATGGGAGCATATTCAATTGTGCATCCTACTATGTAAAGTGCAATTTTTATAGACAATATGAGTAAGGCCGCGTACACACGCGGGGACTGTTCGCTCAACTTTGTTCGTCAAACAGTTTCAGCGGACAGTCCGCTCAAAATTAGCATGGACGGACTTGGCCACACACGACGAACGAACAGTCCGCTGAAACCGTGCGCGATGACGTGAACGGCACGTACGACGGGACTAGAAAACGATGTCCTATACACTGCAATGCAACCTTCGGCGTATAAATTCTTTCTGAGCATGCGCGGAACTTAGTTTGACGAACAAGCCTACACACGCGGGGACTGTCCGCTCAAACCAAGTTTCAGCGGACAGTTTTTCGGGATTTCCGAAAAACTTTGTTCGTCAAACTGTCCGCTGAAACTGTCCGCTGAAGCCCACACACGAGCGGACTGTCCGCTGAAACACTGTTCAACGGACAAAGTTGAGCGAACAGTCCCCGCGTGTGTACGCGGCCTAAGAAATACAAAAATATAAAAAATAAGTCAACAGTATATATGTATATAAATAGAAAAAAAACAGTTCCAGTGCCACATGAATGTCCTAAGTGAGTGATCACTCCAGTGCCACTAAATTCCTCCTATATAAAGTTCTTCTTTTATAAAGTGCTTCTTCTATCCACCAATCGATTGACTTCACCACCACCTGCCAAAATGGCCACTCACCAGATTAAGCCTGTATATGCGCCTTTGGTTCATTTAAGATAACCACTCCGTTAAGGGTTTCACCAACAGCCTTTCCAAGCAGTATTTGGGAGCCTCTTACACTAATTGTTTCTCATAGAGATATATGAATAGCCATCATAGTGTAGTATATAGTAAAAAGTTTATTTAAAAGATAAAAAACTAAATTTAAACTCATATGTGCCTGTGGCTATGCCGGCACCAAGCATGTCCAGCCATATGCGCGGGAATGGGGTTCAGGCCTGTCTCACTAACGCTCCAATCCCCTACAAGTGGTGGCGTATGTCCCACAGTCTCTGAGTGTGTTCCAAGCCTCGTTTTCTCGTGGTATCGGAAGTGGCCAAAAACGGAGTTCCAGCAGCCTCTACGCCTTTAGCAAAATGTATTGCGTCATCAGGAAGCTGCCATATGCCTCCATCCCCTCTATTTTATATCCTACTGTTCCACTGTTCCGGGGGACGGGTGTAACATTGGCAATTAGTTTAGTTAGTTAATGGAACATTATTGTAGTTTCTGAATTTTACTTTCAGCCTTTTGCAATCCCTGAAGTACAGAGCTTAAATTACAATGGAAGAAAAGACCGACTCTAACTCTTCTTAAAAATGTTCCTCCCTTCCTACTTCTACCTATCCTGTATACACTCTGTAAAAAAGATCTGTGTACTTACCTACAGTATTTATTATCTGCTCTGGTCCAGTCTCATATTCACAGGAGGGAACGCCAACAATGTCTGGGCCATGGGAACCTATGGGTGATGTCATGATTCCCCGAATTCATAACTGTTGTCAAGCACTTTCTTATACAGAGGAGCCAGAGTTGCAGGATCACATGACCAGACCAAACTGGGTTAAAATGAGGGAAGTACACATGTAAGGGGACCACAGTTGGCTTTGTATTGGTGCCAAATTGCAAGAACACCCGGCCCGCTTCTTCTTGGATAGGTTAGTCACCTACCACTGGCAGTTAGAAGCCTTTGCCATATTGTGCTAACTCCTTGCTGTAGGCCTTCCCAAAATATCCCTGGCCTTTAGCCTTTATATTCTCAAAGAAAGGAATGTCCATACTAAAGATGTCAGTACTTACAACATCACTTCACATACTAACAGGTGTCTTAAGCATGGAATGCCAAACACAACAGTGGACATACTGTAGTAGTCATTGGTGAGCAGAATATTAGGACATCACTCATAAACCATCTTCCACTTGTACATCCTCACATCTCCTTGGGAGCACCATAGTGTTGGAACCCATCTCCCTGTGTGTAATACTCTGTAGCATTCTACTTTATTCAAGCTGAGATTAACAAGGTGAAGCAGCCTGCTCTGTGAAATCGAGATTAACAAGATGCCTTTTCTTCTGTCCCAGTCCTGGACTATAGCTCTGCCCAGCCAGGCACGCTGCTGCTAACAAAGCAAGCAGAATACTGGCATTCATTAAAAAGGGGATCACCTCCAGAGATAAAACAATAATTCTCCCACTCTACAAGACTCTGGTCCGGCCGCACCTGGAGTATGCTGTCCAGTTCTGAGCACCAGTCCTCAGGAAGGATGTACTGGAAATGGGGCGAGTACAAAGAAGGGCAACAAAGCTAATAAAGGTTGCGAGCACTGATCTTATTCTCTCTGTAGAAGAGGGGATATGATTTCAATATACAAATACCGTACTGGTGACCCCACAATAGGGATAAAACTTTTTTGGAAAAGGGAGTTTAACAAGACTCATGGCCACTAAAATTAGAAGAAAAGAGGTTAAACCTTATACTACGTAGAGGGTTCTTTACTGAAAGAGCGGAAAGGATGTGGAATTCCCTTCCATAGGCAGTGGTCTCAGCGGGGGGGGCATTGATAGTTTCAAGAAACTATTAACTAACCACCTGAATGACCGCAACATACAGGGATATAAAATGTAATACTGACATATAATCACACACACAGGATGGACTTGATGGACTTGTGTCTTTTTTCAACCTCGCCTACTATGTAACTATAACAAGAGTCCGGGTGACTAGGGCTGGTTTTCCTGGGTGTTAAACTTCTTAAGCTGGGGCTTCAGCCCTATGAAGGGCCCTTGGCAGTAGCTGATGCCCCATTTTTGTAGGCTCCTTCCATCCTGCCCTTTATATGGGCACATCACTAACTCCACCTGTTACATCACTACAGGAAAACTTTGTCTAAAAGGGGACCTAACACTCAATTACATCATTCCCTATTATGACCTTATTTTTCGACAGAGCCACCTAGTGACAGACTAGCTAACTGCACCTGCTTAAACAGATATTTTTTTACATAGGGCATGCAGAAGGAAGGAGGAAGAGAGGGAATGTGTTCAAAAATAGTTAGAAGCTTTTCTTCTGCTTTAAAAGCCGAAGAAGCAGTTCAAGGAGTCAGTCAGTCGTGTTCTAGTGCACATGTGCCAAAAAGGACCATGCTTATAGAAAAAAATTGGAGAGTGACAGGGGAGGAGCTCTCTGTTAGGGGGGAACTGGTGGGGGAACAAGACCCCCAAATGTTACTCAACTGCAGTAATGAAAAATTAGGTCTCAGGGTTGTGCTGTGTGGCAGAGGTGTCTAAATCTCAGAACTGGAGAAACAGTAATACAAATTCTTTGGCAGATAAAACAGCCCCCATATATGTTTTTCATTTGTGTATTTAGATGTTTGACTGGAGTTCAGCTTTAGGTATTTGTAAAGGAATTCACAAGTGCACTGTATATACTTGCCTGAAGTTCAGCTTTAAAATGTTCCTTTTGTGCTCATGTCTTTAGAGATTTAATGCAACTGGCTAGTTTTGTGTCTATGCAGAGAGACGGTTCATTGTCCAAATCAGAGGCCCGGACATGTTGCATGGACACCGACAACCATTTGTGGCCTGTCCAAAAGGAGACATCCTATGACCTTTTAGAAGCAAACTGTTCCATCAAGGGATGGTGTCCTGTCCATAGCGGCTCTGGGGCAGGGTACATTTCAAGCTGCTTCCTAATGATATTTTTTTAAGTCTCTCCATATGACGTATCCCCTTATGGTTCAGAAGTGCCTCCAAGGAGCCATATATAGTGTATCAGCAAAATAAACGAACGTCACGGCCCAAATGTTTTGTTTTCCTTTGTAATTAGCATATAAGATGTGGTGTTTGCTAGCCTGCTTTGTGGCAGGCTTCGTGGTGAAAGTATTTGGTCATAAACCTCAGACTTTGCTAAACCAGTGTTCTGTGTTGATTATGTATTTTTTTTAATGTAATTTACTTTCTTTATTTTCTTTCTCCCCTAAAAAGGACTTTTTAGAGCTTCCAAGTTATGGCTTTTATGAGAATCACTTCCCTTTATAAAGGCTCTATAAATTATCACAAACTCTAAACATTTAAATGTTCCCTCATTGTATTATTTTTGCTATTAAAAATAACTGGCTGTTAGAAAATCATAGGAATGTTTTTGCAATCCCCTTGGAACAATGGCTCTGTTTTCTTTACTCTAAATAAGAGCAACCTCCAGTATTGGGACAACATTTGCAGGGGCATTACACATTTTATAACCATACACTTATGGCTGTGCCATCCACACAATTTACTTGTCAGCAGCCATGGACTTTTCAACTCCTATAATAAAAACAGGGACATTTTAATAGGCTATTGCATCTAAATCATTTATATAAAGCCAAACTCTAGGAGGATATAAAGGACACAATATAATGCAGCTCTACATTCATTAATACATCATTAAGCCCCCTTTAACACTGGCATACCATCAGTCCATTTTCGACCCAAGATTATGCTGATCAAAAATAGTCTACAATCCAATGCATTACAACGATCAGACATAACATGATGATCACTCACCTAATATTGAGTAGGTTTCCCTTTTTCCATCAAAGCAGCCATGGAGACCACTAGACCTCTGAAGATATACTGTGTTATTTGGCACCAAGACGTCAGTAGCAATTCTTTTAAGTCCTGTAAGTTGTGAGGTGGGGCCTCCAAGGATTAGACATGTTTTTCCAGTACATCCCACAGATACTTGATTAGATCAAGTTCTAGGGAATTTGGGAGCCAACTAAACACCCTGAACTCATCATTGTGTTCCTCACACAATTCTTGAACCATTTTGCAGTGTAGCAGGGCACATCCTCCTGCTGAAAGAGGTCACTGCCAACAGAGAATACTGTTTCCATGAAAAGGGCTTACTTGGCCAGCAACAATATTTAGGTAGTGGGTACATGTCAAGTAACATCCACATGAATGGCAGGACCAACATTTTCCAGCAGGACATTGCCCAAAAGCATCACACTGCCTCTGCTGGCTTGCCTTCTTCCCATAGTGCATCCTAGTGCTATCTCTTCCCCAGACACACACCCAGGCATTCACATGATTTAAAGGCCACCTACTTCTATTGCTCCATGCTCACATGCCCATTGTAGGCACTTTTGGTTGTAGACACGGGTCAGCATTGGCACCCTAACCGGTCTTCAGCTATGCTGCCCTGTACCTTACAAACCGTGATGACATTTTTTTCTGCTTTTACCACATATATTACTTGGACAAGGTATTTACTTGCTGTCTAATACATCCCACCAACTTTCAGATGCCATTGTAACGAGATAATCAATGTTATTCACTTAACCTGTCAGTGATCTTTATGTTATGGCTGATCAGTATATGTCACCAGATATGTTTACACCTATATCCATCCACATGTGGGTCCATTCAGGTTCATCCCAGATAGCAAGCAATTGTGCTGCAAGTTTGAAAATGACTTGCTAGGCTATTGCTAGACTTGCCAGGCTTCACAAGTTTGTTGCACAATTGCAGCAAGTCTGCATTGCATGACTCCAGATCAACTTTCTTTGCAAACATTCTGAAAGTCTGCTGCAAGTTCTGGTTCAGTTATATTGTAGAATAGTCATCCCACCACATGGGTCACTGTGGCTGAATTTTCATGCTGTAGACTTGGAGAGCTCATGCTGTAGACTCACCACTGCAATTGTACTCTTGCTAGAGACTTGCTATGCAAATTTGCTACAAACTGGAAAAGTGTCAGCTAGAACTTCAAGTGTTCTACAAGTGTACAACTTGCCAGTAAAAATGTGCAGCAAGTTAATAGACTAACAATTCAACCCTGCCACAAATTTATGGCAGGTTTTCCTTGCTATCTGGGATCAGACCGAACAGAAAATTTTTACCGGGTCCGTGTTTCCTGATCTGAACAGATGTGGATGGATATAGGTGGAAACGCATCCACGTACAGTAAGCCATCCTTAAGTGGGCAGACTGTAACCTGAAATCGGGAGGACCAACACCACATGACTGCTTTAACATAGCTTTATAAGAGCCAAAATACAGCAGGTTACACAATGGCAAAGATGAAATTCCAACTTACTTCACTTGATCAAGAGAGAATGGTATTAATATGGCACTTCTTCAAACAAGCAATGCAGTGTAGGCTCACAGGCTGTTACATGCACAAGGAGAACTTCCTTAGGGTCTCAAATCTGAAGGGACCTCTGGGTCCTTAGGAGTGGCAGTAGACAGTCCGGCTAGCAGTATTAGGCAGCTTAATGAGCTGATAGACAGGAGGGCCTTGTATAGGGAACCTGCGCTCTCCCTACCTGCCAGGTACCCTGGCCTAAAACTGCTCCGGCTTTCTCCCTATTAAGCAGGGCTGTGTCTCTGAACTACTCCCACACTAAGGGAGCAGTGAATGATGAAAAAAGTGCTATTTAAGCAGTTCTGTATGAAGATGGCTGTTCGAATCTCAAAGAATTTTGGTGTTCAATGAAAATTAATGCCTGTAGCCCATGAGAGGGAACAGCTTTACTCCCTTATGAATTCTACTAGCCTGAAAAAGTGACACAGTGGGGTTGATTTACTAGAAATGGATAGTGCAAAATCTGGGGCAGCTCCACCAATCAGCTTCCTTTTTTTTCCTCAAAGCTTTATTGAAAAAATTTATTTTAGAAGCTGATTGGCTACCATGCACAGCTGCACCAGATTTTCACTTTTAATAAATTAACCCCAGTGGCCTTTTCAGGTCAGTTGACATACCAAAGCATTGACTGCCAACACATGGGGATTACATAGGCCCATTTTTTCTTAATCATAAAACAAGCACAGATATTACATATGTTTCCATTCTGACTCATCTCTCAGATCCCCTGCAGAGATTAAACAGAGGGTACCTGTATGAAAGAGTGCCCTTAATGTATTTTTTAAATACAACTAATATAAGTACTTATAGTACCTGAATTTGAGTTAGTATCAGACTCTTGTATCCCTTTTACAGGGGATTGGGAACAAATTAGGCATTCTGCATGTAAAGATGTTGAAAGGGTATGCTTATAGAGGAGGAGTGAGCAGAGTGAGTAGAAAGATGGCATCATCAGAATTCATTGAATAACAAAACGCCCTAAACATAGCAGCCCTACCACCAAGACAAAATACTGATTATCTTAGCTGCAGTCAGGGGGCAGACCTTCTGTTGATGCCAGTAGACAACCATGGTTATCGAGGGTTTTGCTACCTGACAACCAGCCAGCAAGATAGCCTAATACCTGGATCGTTTAGCAGACCACTGACCACTACTATGAAAACTGCAATTACTTCCATGTAGGTCAGTATGCTGTTTGCCCAGTGTGTGGTCAAATAAACACGCACTTCCTTTTGAGCTTGGATGTCTGCTCCCATATTCAGGGGGCACTCACCACTCACATCATAAGATAGTGATATCGTATCCTGCATTCTATCTGTGTGTAGTGGCAGCTATCTTGGCAGAGGCCAGGCACAGGCAGAGCTGTCAGAGCTGCCCTAATGATGACTGGTTATGAAGAAGCAGGAGTGGAGGAGATAGCACAGATTTACAGAATAAAATGAAGCAGAAACACTGCACTGCACTGAAAGTCCTCAGGTACAGCTTCCTCTCCAGCAAGAACTGTAAACAGCACAGTAGTGACATCACCAAATCTCACTCCAAATCTTGTGAGACTAGCAGTCAGAGGCAGCAGTGCCTTAGATCTCACTTGGCACATATACAGCTATGAGGCTCAAGGCGCAGTAATGACTAGGCATGGAAAGTGAACTCCTAGTTTTCATTAGGGACTCACAACTAAAGATAACCCTTTTATGGTACTGCTGAGACATTTCTACATGTTCCCTATAATATAGCAAATCTTCACTTTTTTAAACATAGGTCCACTTTAGTTTTATTGCGTTCACATACTGTATATTGCTTTAGTTTAAAATAGTGTAGAGTGAATGTGTAATATACGGTTTAAAGAAGATTGCACCACAATGACACTTGTCACAAATGAATAAAATGCATGATTGTTTCTAGGCAGGTGGCATCATGACCAGCCTTTGTGGAGTTAAAAAGTCCGTCAGCGAGGCCCGTGGCATTTCTGACGAGCTGTGTCAGTGTGCGCTCAGCATGGCTTCTCTTTTCTGATGTGTGTGAAATTACGAGTACAAAGACTCCTCCTTATCGGTGCAGGAGCTAAATAAACACAGAAAGACTTTTGTTTCCTTGACAACTTGCTCGTGACTGTTTTGACTAACGCCCTCCATTTTGTTTATGCTTTGGAGGGCTTTGCACTAATGATAAGACAGAGAATGAGAAAGAAAAATGCATCAGGCGCAACCATACCCCTACTGCCCGGGGAGACATGGCCGTGTGAATATTTCCAGCTTGCATTTTTATTATCCTCGTTTTTTTTTTCTTGGCTCGAACTTTGTGGGAGGCTCTGCGCCAGCCAGGCCTTACCTGATAATACTTGGCCGGATGGTGGGCAAGGAGCTTTGATAACATATGAGACAGATATTTTGCAATCCTTATTTCATGATACTCTGTTATAAGCTATAAGGATATGACTTTCCCCAATTTAAAGTGCCCACGCAGGAAGTTTGACAGCCAGCTATCCTAATTGGCTTGCAAATTTAAGTTTGTGAAGGCAGAAGGAGACTGGATATGACTTGCCTCTCATCAATAGTAAGTAGTTAGATGGCACAGGTGGAAAATGTGTCTTGTCTATTTTTGGTGCGATGTTTCAGCTCATACCTTGTATGGTGAGATGATTGGATAGAGTTGTGGTTCTCAAGCACATTTTTTTTAATATAATCTTTATTTAAGATATGTAAAAATATGAAAACTTGTACAAAAGACAGAAATAAAAGGTACATTTAGACTTGGCAGTAAAGCAATCCCGCAAAGGGATAAACAGCCCGAGAAGGCAACACACTGACCAATACAGATGAAAATACAGACAAATCAAGCTAGGCAGGTCTAACCCTGCAGGTATGTTTAAAGAGCCAACTTCGCTAGCCAGGGACCCTGTTGGACCACGCAGGAGAGGGGGGGCACGTCTGACCCCCTCTCACGGTGTGCCAAGTCTGGGACCCTCTGGATCCAACAACTGAAGCTCATAGGAGGCTTATCTGGCCCAGAGCCATTGTCAACCTTAGTGTGGATAGAAGGAAAAAAGAGCAAATTAAAAAAAAAAGGGAAAGAAGAAATGTAGGCGCTTATCTGCATTCTCACAAAGAAAGGTAATCACTCCCATAAATGATCTCTGCTGTGAAATAGGCAAAAAGTTAAGGTGTTTACTCCGAACCTGGAAAATGGCTTCCGTCTCACGGGGGCTGAGGGGGAAGATGCTGTCTGAGCTCAAGCACATTTTAATAAAGACAATATAATAGGTATAATCCTGTACTAGACATTTATGTCTATTTATCTATGTTTTCACCCAAGTGTCACACAAAGTTCACCAATACACGCCTAATCTTCTAATTTAATCTTGATTGAAAGTTGTGCAAATGAAACCACTACCATGACCACGTTCTGATTTTTGGTGCACCTAAAACCTTGCTCTTTCTATGGCTCCATGTTGTGCTCCATGTGTGAAGCACCTGCAGGAAACCCACACAAGCACAGAAAGAACAGGCAAAACGCCATGCAGATGGTGTCCTGGCCAGGATTTGAACCAAGGTCCCCAGTGCTGGAAGATAGAATTGTTAACCATTAAGCCACTGTTATGTGAATCATGGATAAAATATTAATAGATATACTCCTTAGCATGCTAAAGGACTCTGTATAACTAACTGCAATTTTTGTTTTTCCTAAAAATACTATAGACCTAGATCACAGTTTGTGTTCAGTAGGGTTTGAGGTCAGAGTTCTGTACAGGTTACTCCAACTCCTTGACATCAAACCATGTCTATTTGGAGCTGGCTTTTTGCACAGGGCACAGTCATGCTGGAACAGAAAGTGGCCTTCACCAAAAGAACTTTCTTAACACAAGGTTTGAAGTGCACAGTTGTCTAAAATATCATTGCACTCTGTACTATTACCAAAACTCTTCAATGAAAACACCTGATCTCAGTTTGGAGGAGTATCCATCTACCTTACGGATGTGGCTATGTGAGTGCTCTCTTTTTTCTCTATATCCACATGCAGTATCTCACAAAAGTTAGTACACCCCTCACATTTTTGAAAATATTTAATGATATCTTTTCATTTGACAACACTGAAGAAAAGACACTTTGCTACAATGTAAAGTAGTGAGTGTGGGGTGTGTGGCTGAGCAGCAAATTTAACAGGACGTGTGTATGGCTCTCTCCGCCAGAGATCCTGTTAAATAACCTTGAGGTGACCAGCAACAGACCTGTTTTACACTGCAAACAGCACCAGCGGATCGTCACAACACAGCGGCAGCTTTTGAGCAAGTTAATCCACTCATCCCTATGACTAAAAAGCTAAAAGAAGTCCTTTCCTTCCTGGACCTGGCATTCCAAGATGATGCCTGGTCTCAGCAGTCAGCACAAGCAAAATACAAGGAGGCAGCACCAAGGTTTTTTGTGAGGTCCTTCCCGAAGACCCCTTATGACTCCTTCACTGCTAGGGATGACATATCCAGTGCACAGTCAGAAGCAGACAACACAGCGCCACTGGAGGATGTGTCTGGCAAGCTTGCTGAATGGGATAAAGTAAGTGCACAAACTGCCTCCCATACTGAGCCACTACCATCCCCAGGGGACAACCCAGAACCCACTCTCAGAGATATAATGGTGGCGGTTACAGGCTTCACTACATTCATCACTATCTTAACTGCTGAGATAAAGGGGGTTAAGGCAGGAGTGTCTTTCATAAGGCAGGACATGCAAAAATTAAGGGAGAGGACCGCTGCACTGAAGGGTCGATTTAGTTTGGTGGAGGATGATATGATGACTTTGGTAAACTATCAGGATTCTCCATAAATTGAAAGTCAGTACCTTTGCCGTTGGACCTGCTTCCGTATCCACTCTCAGAATGCGCAAGGGCAGTGGAGGTGGTTTCCAACCTCAAATATCAGGGAACACAGATCTCACCCGACCCAACCGAATATATCCGTCTAAACTTACTGCCGATTCTAAGTGAGTTTAGTGAGAAATTTTCGGTGTGGTGTAAGCTTCCCATGTCGGTGATAGGAAGGATCAATTTTAAAAAAATGGTGTGGTTCCCCCAGTTGCTTTACATCTTTAATAACTCCCCAATATGAATTCCTCGTAAGGGGTTCATGCGGATAGATTTGCAGTTTAGGGAATTAATTTGTTGTAAGAAGACGGCCTGCATTAGATTGTCCACACTACAAATGGGAAAGGATCAGGAGTGTTTGGCGATACCACACTCTGGAACCTACTATATAGTGTTTCAGCTGCAACAGTTGGGAAGTTGGGGACTAATGGACCCATTAGACTCAATCAGGAACCTGCTTCTCCCCAGGCATTAAGACTGCTCTGCTCTAGATTATTTAGATGGAGGCTTTCCTCATTTACCGTCAGATTTCCAAACAGTTATCTTGCTGAAAAACTTGTGGAACTATACCAAGACAAATCCAAAGGTGTCACGCTTTCTGTCCTGTACTCCACTTGGCGTAACTCTCACTATAGGCAACTACTAAAATTAGAAGGATTCAGTGAATGGGAGAATAAGGGGATTAAATATATTTCCCAATTATATCAGGGGACTGTACTGAAAGCCTTTATAGAGATACAACATGACTATGTAATCCCGAAGAAACAATTTTACAAATACCTACCACTGCGACATGCCCTGCACGTGCAGGCTTGGGTCTCAAAACTTATATTGACAGCACACCCTATCATAGAAGAGGTATTCATGGCTCCTGACAAGAAAGGTGTGATCTCCCGGGCCTATTCTATGCTACTAGGTGCTCTGCAGGGGACATCAGATATGACCTGCAAGAGTGGTTGGATGAGAGATATGGACAATATAGATGGAGAACTCTGGGAGCTTTGCCTAAATGTTGCTTCCTTCCTGTCTGTCTTGGCCTCTCAGAAGTTATCCTATCTCTTTCTTCTCCACAGAACTTATAGAACACCCCAACAGCTGCATAAATGGGGTTGTAGAGATAGCCCATTATGCCAAATGTCAAAGGGAACATGGGGACTTACTACATATGCTATGGAAATGCCCCAAGCTTTTTAGTTATTGGACAGAGGTTCTTTCTACAATATCCCAGGTTTATAACTACCAGTTTAAGAGAGATCCCATTGTCTGTTGGGCGCACTGGGAGAGGATACCCTGAATCCAAATGAACAAATAGCTATATTGCGGTTACTGTACATCGCACGAAAATTAATTGTGAGGTGTTGGGTTTCTCCCAGGGTGCCTACCAGGGGACAATAGATGGAATAGGTTAATTCTACGATAATTAGAGAAAATGTACCTACCTACATAGAAAAACCCCTAAAAAAAATCTTCTGTATTTAGCAACCATGGTTAGATGTTCCAGGCCTTGCACCACATCAACTAGTGTTGAATAGATTATTGGAGGGATGACACATATTAGGTGAAGACATAGTCAGATGATGAGAGGTTGGTATGCGTGACTGTTTTTCTATTCCGCAAATGTTCACAAGTTAATAATAGTTTGCTTTTTTTTTCTTTTTTAATTGTAGAATCTATTTTCTTACTGAATAATTTTATACAGCTTCAAAAAAATTTTTTACCTACGGAAAAAAACATGCATATTTCTGTTGTGTTACATCCGGGCATTATGTATAACTTTTGTCGCACAGTTCTACAGAGGTTCTGTACTGGGGCATTTTTTGTAATATTTCACAAAGTAATGTAAAACGCATATTTTATGCAGTCTGTTAAAATGGCATGTGTTTCTTTCACAATAAAAAAAAAAGTAGTGAGTGTACAGCTTGTATAAAAGTGTAAATTTGCTGTCCTCTCAAAATAACTCAACGCACAGCCATTAATGTCTAAACTGCTGGCAACAAAAGTGAGTACACCCCTAAGTGAATATGTCCAAATTGGGCCCAAAGCGTCAATATTTTGTGTGGCCACCATTATTTTCCAGCACTTCCTTAACCCTCTCGGGCATGGAGTTCACCAGAGCTTCACAGATTGTCACTGGAGTCCTCTTCCACTCCTCCATGACAGAGCTGTTGGATGTTAAAGACCTTGTGCTCCTCACCTTCTGTTTGAAGATGCCCCACAGATGCTCAATAGGGTTTAGGTCTGGAGACATGCTTGGCCAGTCCATCACCTTTACCCTCAGCTTCTTTAGCAAGGCAGTGGTCATCTTGGAGGTGTTTTTGGGGTCGTTATGTTGGAATACTGCCCTGCAGCCCAGTCTCCAAAGGTAGGGGTCAAGCTCTGCTTCAGTATTTCACAGTACATGTTGGCATTCATGGTTCTCTCAATGAACTGTAGCTCCCCAGTGCTGGCGGCACTCATGCAGCCCCAGACCATGACACTCCCACCACTATGCACTATTTACTGTCGGCAAGACACAATTGTCTTTGTATTTCTCACCTGGTTGCTGCCACACTCGCTTGACACCATCTGAACCAAATACGTTTATCTTGGTCTCATTAGACCACAGGACATGGTTCCAGTAGTCCATTTCCTTAGTCTGCTTGTCTTCAGCAAACTGTTTGCGGGCTTTCTTGTGCATCATCTTTAGAAGAAGCTTCCTTCTGGGACAACAGCAATGCAGACCAATGTGATGCAGTGTGGCTTATGGTCTGAGCACTGACAGGCTGAACCCCCCGTTTCAACCTCTGCAGTAATGCTGGCAGCACTCGTATGTCTATTTCACAAAGAAAACCTCTGGATATGACCCTGAGCATGTGCACTCAGCTTCTTTGGTCAACCATGGCAAGGCCTGTTCTAAGTGGAACCTGTCCTGTTAATCCACTGTATGGTCTTGGCCACTGTGCTGCAGCTCAGTTTCAGGGTCTTGGCAATCTTCTTATAGCCTAGGCCAGTGATGGCGAACCTTGGCACCCCAAATGTTTTGCAACTACATTTCCCATGATTCTCATGCACTCTGCAGTGTAACTGAGCATCATGGGAAATGTAGTTCCAAAACATCTGGGGTGCCAAGGTTCTCCATCACTGGCCTAGGCCATCTTTATGTAGAGCAACAATTCTTCCGAGAGAGTTCTTTGCCATGAGGTGCCATGTTGAACTTCCAGTGACCAGTATGAGGGAGTGAGAGCGATAAAACTAAATTTAAGACACCTGCCCCCATTCACACCTGAGGCCTTGTAACACTAACGAGTCACATGACTCATGGGAGGGAAAATGGTTAATTGGGCCAAATTTGGACATTTTCACTTAGGGGTGCACTCACTTTTGTTGCCAGTGGATTCGATATGAATGGCCGTGTGTTGAGTTATTTTGAGGGGACAGCAAATTTACACTGGTATGCAAGCTGTACACTCTTTACATTGTAGCAAAGTGTAATTTCTTGTTGTCACATGAAAACATAAAATAAAATATTTACAAAAATGTGAGGGGTGTACTCATTTCTGTGAGATACTGTACTGTACATTTGGCCATATAGCAAGTGTCATGGTCAGGTGTCAACACATTTTTGTGTATATATTGGTATTTATTGGTAATATTTATGTTGGCTAAAGTAGTCCATCAATATCCAATCTGTTTACTGCAAAACAGTTTTTGAGGCCATGTCAGTAAAGGTTTTACTGACTTTGCACCAATTTTTTCCACCAGCCTTAAGCTGGCAATACACTGTCTAAATGTGCCACCCTATATAATTTAAATGTAAAATCGTGCCTTAAACCCTGAAAAGTAATCTTTAGGTTTTGTGTACACAGGTCTTGTTGTCACTGGAACAAGAATAGAGGGAAAACCATCCAATGGGGACTTTTCCGATAATGACTGTCTAAGATGGCACTCGCTCTGGAAAGCTCTTTCTATCACTTCTTGTTGTGTCTTTGGGACAGGAAATGAAATCTCAGACAGACATAAAGAAAACCTGACAGGGGTCTTAATTAGTTCCTAACCTTTAAATATTTGAAAGCCTATGAGAAATGGATTGGTAGCATACACAATTCTGAGTATATGGACCATTGTTAGAATGTTTAGAATTTAATTTGCAATTGTTTTTTGGGCCTTTACATTGTTTGGAAAGAGGACATTGAAGTGTATATAAACCCAAAATGTAATGTATTTGCAGCCCATACGTTTTTATTGGGTCTTTTTTTTCCCTTTTTTCACCTGCTGCAGTCAGTAACGCATTTCCTAGGTTGACAACACTCTCTGTACTTCCTCCACTGCATCTATGGCGGTAACCATCACTGTCACTCAGGCAGGACTTTTTTTGTTCATTTGCATTACATGTTGAATCAATGGGATTAGTAGCTTGCACAAGAAACAAAAGGGTATGTGTGCCTTCTTTTCAGTTCACAATGAGTTACAATGACATGGCACTTCTGGCAGGATCAACAAGTATGTTATGACCTTGCTGAAAATATTTTTGGCCTGAAAAAAAAACAAAAAAACAAAAAAAAACAAATACAGCCACTATATCCAAGGACTGGTAAGCTGTAATATATTATATTTTTGTTTTTGGGTTTAAATAGGCTTTAGTGGAGTGGCTTTATACAACAGCAGGAGGTAGGGAACAAAGGGAATAAAAGGGAGTAAAGAGAACAAAAACTGTCACCCGCTGGAAGGCATCTTCTGCCATAAACCCTCGGAAGAATGACCTTGCTTATAGGGCCCAATGAGTTCTATATTCTCTGTGATAAAGAAGTCTTATAGAATATGACAACGCTTTATATGTAAACTGGTTTGCTCCTTCTTTGGAATATTCTCTAAGGTTACCGTAGTACTCACCATGGTTTCTGTATTCTTCACTATTCCCCATGATGTATTAATCACTCTCCGATTTTCTCTCCACAGAGAATTTAACCCAGCTTTTCAACCATTTTATATTCCTGCATTTTTTATTTTATCTGCTAATTCCAAGGTTGAATTTTTCAATCTTCTCTTTTATATGAGAATTTCCTTTGTCAAACATTCCGCTGTTTCTGGTTTTATGTTTGTGTTTAATGCTTGTGTTCGTTCAGGGTTATTTTTTTCAGTGGCTGAATGGGTATTATTTAGTTGCCATATTTTTGGTCAAGAAAATTACCCACGATTTTAAAAAAAATTGCAAATTTCATGAAAAATCTTTAAGAGGCCATGTTGCCAGAACTAAAATATGTCTATTAACACCTTATATGCATCTTATGTACTTGTAAAAGCCTCTGAGAATGCTGTTGGGTGCCGCCATTGTGGATGTGATGTTAGCAGCCCCAGCAGACTCAGAGCTGTCACTCAAATCACACTATAGTGTTCCTCTTCACTTCTCTATGGGCTGCTACATACAAGGCTATGTAGGTGTATGAGGGGAGGGACAGAGGAGCTGGGCCAGCAGAGAGAGTAATTAGACACTCCCAGAAGAGGATAGGGTTATGATGTGCAAAGAAGGAGGGGGTAGTTCTGGGGAATTGAATCGTCAAATTTTCTAGCACATTTAGAGGTACATTGCACGTGAATAAAAAAAATGTTTTATTTAAAGCAAAGACACAGCAGGTAAGCACTTCTGTGTTATTACCTGCAATTTTAACATTGGTGACAGGGCCAATTTAGTAATACAAGGCATACAGCTATTATTAAGGGATTACTGTGCGAAAGGAATGGCTGTAGCACATACCACATCATCGATTCAAGGCACATCACAAATTGGATAGAGTTGTGAACCTGGCAGATGATGCTTTTTCGATTCATTTGAATGGGCTAAAATCGCACTGGATCCCCCCAAAAGTAATGCA
Source organism: Lithobates pipiens (assembly GCF_037356315.1). Classification (NCBI taxonomy): domain Eukaryota; kingdom Metazoa; phylum Chordata; class Amphibia; order Anura; family Ranidae; genus Lithobates; species Lithobates pipiens. Next base: position 507,793,915 of record NW_027507903.1, on the reverse strand, counting down.
TGTACTATTTTTAAAAACACACTGCAACCGGATCACATGGTACTGCGCAACCATGTGATCTGTTGCAGGCAAATGCACTGCGTTTGGTGTGCACAGTGCTCCAATCAATAAGACGGCTTTCACACCGAGCCATGGGGGGCATCGGAGGTAAAGCGGTGCTATTTTTAGTGCCGCTCTACTGACGTTTTAGAGGCACTATTCGGTTTTACCGCTAGCGGACAAAAAGGAGTTAAGTCCGCTCGCAAAACGCCGCCGGAGGTATCGCAGCGCTGCCTCATTGATCTCAATGGGGAGGAGCGGTGAGTTCACCGCTCCAAAGAAGCTGCTGGCAGGACTTTTTGTGACGCCCTGCCAGCACACCACTTCAGTGGGAAAACTCTCAGGCTTTCTCACTGGAGTGAATGGAGCCGCTTTTTTTGGGCGCTATTTTTATTGCTGTAGCACTTGAAAAGCGCTGGCAGTGTGAAAGGGGTCTAGCACTGCTTTGGAAGTGTGAACACTGCTGATTGGAGAACTGTGCGGAGGGTGTGTCTGGGCCCAATGAACTATTGATGGTGTGTCAAATATTGGGCACACAGAGCACTGATTAATGGAATAAACCAAATAATTGGTTAAGTTCTAACCTGCATTCATACCTGAGCAGAAGGATTTTCAGGGATATTTTTTGAGCATTTTTGCACATGTATGTAAATGATTTGGAAGCATATTTCAAGCATTTTACATGTGTGTTCAAGTTTCAGCCATTTTTGTTTTAGCCAATGGAAAGGGAAGAAGACCAATTCTTATGCCCCGTACACACGAGAGGACTTATGTCCGACAGACTTCCAAAGGAGTTCCGCCGGAATTCCGCCGGAGTTCTGACAGACTTTTCGGCCGAACGGACTTGGCCACACACGATCACACTAAACTCCGACGGATTCGAACGTGATGACGTACGACCCGACTCGAATAAGGAAGTTCATAGCCAGTAGCCAATAGCTGCCCTAGCGTCGGTTTTAGTCCGTCGGAGTAGCATACACACGAGCGGATTTTTCGAAGGGGACCGGGTCCGGCGGAGTTCCGTCGGGAAAATTTGAAGCATGCTTCATTTCTAAAGTCCGTCAGACTTTTGCGAAGCTAAAGTCCGTTGCAGCCCACACACGATCGGATAGTCTGACAGACTCGGTCTGACGGACTTTGGATGTTGAAAAGTCCGCTCGTGTGTACGGGGCATTACAGGTGTTTTCAGACATTCCTAGTTTTTGAGCCAAAATGCCAAATTCTGCCTCAAAAGTAGCTTACGTAGCTTTTTATTTTTTTAAAAGACATGGGATTTTGGATGTTGAGAATTTTGGAGCCTGGAGCTACAGAATGCTCAGATGTGAATGGTGCTGAGGGGTTTGAACAGGAGGTTGTGAGTAGTGCACTAAATGTTTAAAAGGGGTTCACATTGTGACATTTCACACAAAATGAGCAAATTCAACTCAAAAAATGAGTTTGTCTATAGTTGCGCAATTGAGATGTGCAATATTCTGCAAAGAAGATGATGTTTTGACAGACAGTCAAGAGCACGCTTTCTGCCCCTTAAGCCTGGCACATACTATGAGTTTTTCTTTTTCATTCAACCCAGCGGGAAACTGAGGAGTTTGAGAGGAGCTCACTGTACTAACTATGTGATGTTAGTACATTGATGTCCCTGCTGATCTATTGTGTTCGGACACGCAGAACCAGCCAGAACACAGCCGTCAGTGCTGTCAGCCATTGGCTGTCAGTGCTGATCGGAGGCTGTTTTTCCCAGGATGCCGTTCTACAGAAGCCAGACATTGGGTCGGCTTCTGTCGGACAGGCTGATGTACACATGGCCTGAATGTTGGCTGTTCAACAATATTTGACCCCTGTGTACCAGGCTTAATACACTATACACACCACAAAATAATAGTTTATGTGAAATGGGAAATGCAGTGCTCCATGTTCAGATGTGCCATGCAACACTTCACTGTCTGTGGCTCCATTGGCGAGATTGTTCTTCATATTCTGGCCCCGCATACCATGTGCCTGTCTAACAGCCGGGCAGGAACTGGGAGATGCAGCAGAGCTGCACTGAAGCTGGGCATTGATATAACTGGAACTCAAATGTGAGTGAGGTGGGGGGGGGGGGCTCTCTGATGGGAACCTAAATGTGCGGAGGAGGATCTGATGAGGGACATAAATGTAGAAGGGGTGTTCTAAGGGGGACACAACTGTGCAGGGGTCTCTGATGGGACATTAATGTGCAGGGGTCTCTGATGGGGACATTAATGTGCAGGGGTCTCTGATGGGGACATTAATGTGCAAGGGGTCTCTGATGGAAACAACAATGTGTGTGGGGGGTCTCTGATTTGGACATTAATATGCAGGGGTCTCAGATGGGGACATTAATATGCAGGGGTCTCTGATGGGCACAATAATGTGCAGTGGTCTCTGATGTGGACAACAATGTGTGTGTGGGGGGGGGGGGGGGTCTCTGACTGGGACATTAATGTGCAGGGGTCTCTGATAGGGACATTAATATGCAGGGGTCTCTGATGGTGACATTAATGTGCAGGGGTCTCTGATGGGGGCAACAATGTGTAATGGGTGGTTTCTTATGGGGACAATAATGTGTGTGGGGGGGTCTCTGATTGGGACATTAATGTGCAGGGGGCTCTGTGTGTGGGGTTCTAAGAGGAACACAAATGTTTGGGGTATTTCTAAGGGGGACACAAATATGTGGGGTTCTATGATTGGGACACAAATATGGAAGGGGGCTCTGATGGGGACACAAATATGGAAGGGGGATCTAAGGGGGACACAAATGTGCAGTGGAGAGTCTGATGGGGACACTAATGTGTTGGGAGACGCTGATGGAGACACACATGTATGGGGGGTGTATGTCATGGTAAAACAGATGTAAGGCCCTGTGCAAACTGGAAGTTTATCCCCCCATTTGATGGTTTGATCGGAGAATACAGGTGCACCATCCAGCTCTACTGCCGACAACCTGTCAAATTCTATTCTATTCTGCTGCTGCAGATTCATTTATAAATAATTGATTTTTTTCGGCCCGCGAATATATGAAATAATACAATGTGGCCCTCAAAGTAAAAAGTTTGGAGACCCCTGATTTAACCATACTTTAGTCAAACATCGATCTATAAAAATATTAACAGACTTGATGACCCACTTGGTTTCGTTTTACTCGCCTATGTATGCAGTCGCACCCTGTGTGTAATATGTGTTAGCAGGGCCGTCTTTAATAATGATTGGACCCTGGGCAAACATTTTCTTGCTGCCCCCCCCCCCCAATACAATTTTGCTCTCCACCTTCTCTGAGACATACAATAAATAGCAGCTAGACTTAAAATCAGTTTACTGTATCTGATCAGGCAGCGATTGCAATTGGTTGCCAGAGGTTACTGTGTATCATTACCCCTTACTGACTGGTTGCTAGAGGTTACAGCACACATTACGGCTTGCTGATTAGTTGCTAGAGGTTACACTACATGATTTCTGCTTGTTGGTTGGTTGCTAAAAATTACTGTACAGTAATACTGCTCGCTGCAGGGGGCATGATATCCATATGAATGTTGCCTTTATTTATATATCTATGCCTTCGGATGAAGCTATTTACATATGAATGCTGGGTATTTACATGTAAACACAGGGTCTGTAGGTGAGTCACCTGTACACAACAATAGGGCAGCATTAGTAGCAGCACTTCACACTGAGATATCAGGACATAGCAAGGGACTAAAACTTCAAGGGACAAGGGAATTTAAACTGGGACAATTGGCAAGTATGGGGAAGCTGCTTTGGGCCCCAAAACAATGACAGGGCCCAGGGCAGCTGCCCCTTTTGCCCTGCCTTAAAGACGGCCCTGTGTGTTAGACAGGGCCATCTTTAACACTGGGAAAAAGGGGCAGCTGTCCCGGGCCCAGTCATTATTGTTAGACCATACTGGGGCGTGGAGCCTAAAATTCCACTAGAGGACACTTCTGACATGTGTGAATTGTTGCACGAAACTTTTTAAAAGTATATGTAAACCCATTCACTAAAATCTCATAAAACTGTCACTGTATATGTCATTTTCACTATATGTACAGCTTTCAGTAAAATAATACCTAGCATGAAGGCCCATGTTCAGGCACTTCTTGTTATACAGGGTGACAACATTCTATCCCATTCTCCCGATTATGCTCCTGTGTTGACATCTTTTCACATATTCTTCTAATAGGGCTAATTTACTAAAGAAGTTGAGTTGAGACTCTTCACACAATGAAGGCCCTGTTTACACCATTGTGGGATGGGTTGCAATGGGCAATAATGCCCAACACAGTTTTAATGCATTGACAAGGCAATTAGCCTTATATTATATTGGTTTGGTGCAAACTTTTGCACTGCAGTAAGGTGCAAAAGAAAAAGAGTAGGACGTGCTCTGCTTTTTTCAGTGCAGGGTGTGGTGACACATTGGGGTTTAATAACTTGGAAGTGCAGACGCTGTAGATCTGAGGGGGACATGCAGGGAAAATAAAAATCAGCATTTTATCTTGTACATGATTGGTTGATAAAATCAGCAGAACTCCCCCTCATATTTCAGATCCTCCCCTCAGATCTACAGCGACTGCACTTCCAAGTGCACTTGTAGTGCAAAGTGGATTTGCCTTTAGTAAATCAACCCCAGTATGTCACATCCCTGCCTGCTGTGATAAATAAAGATGAATGAAATGTCACTTTGTGACATCTCAATAAAGTTGAAAATAATTCATACAAGCAGTAAACAGTGCAAGGTGGCATTTATGGCTCAATGGTACTGCTCCCTTCACAATCGTTTTCTATGTGTCCCATTCACACAGCAAGTTAGCCGCGTGCGCTGCAGCGTGCTGAGATAAAATGCAGTCATGCTGCATTTTATTCCAGTGCACCGATCCGAATCGCACTGCAATGCCAGGCAGCACATCACACCATCCGACGTTTCAGTTATTAAAGTGTACATGTTGGTTTTGGTGGTATTCAAATAAACCTAGTACAAAACAAACAAAAAGAAAAGAAACAGTGTGGTATGCTGAATCGCCCACCACACTGCCCCCTAGCCAGCCACCAACACAGATCGGGCGGGGCGCTGAATCGATTCGGCTGCTCTGCGATTTACCAGACAAGCAGTGTGAATTTGCACGTAAATTGGGAAATTTTCACTTCCAATCTCCAGTCACGTGAAAACATAATTCTTGCTCACTTTGAATACTTAATCATGTGCAGATGGAATTCATAAACAGGAATTTGCTTTTAACCTAATCATAACTGAAATGATATTCACACAATTTATAATGTGGATATTCTTCACTCCTTAGTAAATCAGCATCCCCCTGTGCAGCCATGGCTCATTGTTGTCACCATCAGGAAACTTGCCCTGAAAAACACCATGCAGCCATCGCTTTAGTGCATGTAGATGGAAAAAGGCTGCAGGAGACTAGCAGAATTAGGAAGCAAATAAGGATGAAAATAAGTATTTTATATATATAAAAAAATAATAATAATAAAAATAATTGTTTATTATACAAAGTACTTTAAGTAATATTAAACCTTCCACGATAATAGTTAATTTTCCCCTTAGATAAATTTTGTTAGCTACAAAATATCTTTATTTTTTCATAACTAGCTTGTAGGTGAACAAGTGTATAGGTGCTGCAACCTTCCCACATAAAAGCTCCATACAGTGCTCAGACCTTGAGGCTGCTGACACCTCCAACATACCAGAATAAGGAAAGGGTTGGTCGGCATTCAGGATGACATCCAAAATAGTATTCCTTTATTAAATACATGTACAGAGCTGTTTAAAAGCCTACGCGTTTCAGACGTCAGTCCTTAGTCATGGCACAAAAGGTTGTAAAGGTGTATGCCTTTTAGCTATGCTTCTGGTGCTGTCCGCCTCTCAGAGCGCTTCATCGTACTTCCGGTCGGTAAGCGCTATAGGGAAGCGAAGTGTTGTCAGTGCAACTCCCCTGGTTCCCACTAGGTGTCATTGTCCAATAGTGTGAGACACCTGCCATATTGATTCAGCAGCTCTTAATGAATGTATCCCACCCCCAGGTTGCTGGGCATTCTCCCTGCCAATCTGTTCCAGGAGGAATATAAAAGGGTTCACCTGATCAGCACAGGGCCAATCAGCACTGTCCAGACAGAGGGTCAGGCGTCCTGCAGCCTCTTAGGACAGTCAGTGCAGTATGAAAACTTCTCCTACAACCTTTAACATGACACTAATAGAAGTCACAAAACTGCTCTAACTGCTGATGAGAAAAGGTATTTAGCAGTTTATATTTACTAAAATAATTACATTTCCTGTGTACTGAGGGATACTAGATATAGTGAATGTAGGGCCCTGGGTTCAGTAAAATTTTATTGACAGTTTTAGCAAACCCCACCCAAGAAAATGTCAGGATTTTTTTCTACCTAAAGCAGTATTAAACCCAAAAGCAAATATTTATTATACTGAAACTTATCCATTCTCAAATGTGGTGGCTGCATTTGTTTTCTTTCTTTTATTTTCACCTGGTAATCCTGCCAGTAAGTCTGTTGTTTTTCAAAAGAACAAATTGTCCTGCAGATGTTGCACTTAGAGGATTGAAACAAACACTGACTGGGTTGCTTACATTCATCAGCTTTTATTTCTTTATTTAAAACCTTTATCCCAAAAGGAACAAAACGGTTGCTGCAACTGCTTAACAAGCTTGGCTTCAATTTGTCAGTGTATCTAAATCTGCTAGTGCATCTAACACTCTCCTCCACCAGATTAACAATGCTGCTGTCCAAAGATGTCTCTGTTGCTCCTTCATTCAGAGTGGGGACACTCTAATACAGGAGATGTGTTACTGGCCAGATCACCAGGTGAAAACAAAGGGGAAAGAAGCCTAGAAAAGAAAATTAATGCAGCCACCACATCTAATGATTGGTAAGCTGCAATATATTACATTTTTGGTTTTGGATTTAATGCCTCTTTACATATCTAAGGTTATCTATGGCAGTTTCCTAATAGGATCATGTAGACTTGAACTCTTGCCTGTGGCTAGCTTTAGCAATGAAAGATCAGTGGTCATTTGTAACACAAATTATGCCTACCGAGCACCGGGGGAATTGTACTTGACTTGCCCCAAGTTCAGCTTATTAAGCTTGCAAGATCTTGAAGTAGTGCGTGTGAACTTTCCAGAAGCTGCGGCATCTATAAATAGCTCCCCTGTTTTTTGGCAGGATTTACATTCTTGTCCAATATGCTGAATTGACCCCTCTGTGTGCCGCCTTGATGTTGCAGGGATGAGCAGTACCATACAGGCATGATGTTAATAAGGAGCTATGTTCATGCTGTGATATTTGCGCTCAGAACAAACCTTGCATTATATTCGGGGGGGGGGGGGGGGGGAACAATTAAAAGTATTGATAAAAAATATCCCGTTTTATATTGTCAGAAGAGTTATTTGTCCCCCTGTCCTTTCCAGATAAGTTCTTGTAAAGAAATACTTTCTAAAGGCGCCATACTTATGTGGCCTAGGATTACCTAGAACAGGGGTCGCCAAACTGTGGCCCAAGGGCCGAATGCGGCCCTTTGCTTGCCTTTATCCGGCCCTTGGGGCACTACCCCTTCAACTGATGCAAATAACGGGACATTTTCTGCTCCTACTGGCCACAGGCCAGCCCCCCTACAGCCTGAAGGACAGTAAACTGGCCCTTTGCTCAAAAAGTTTGGAGACCCCTGACTTAGACAGAGGATATTTTGGTTCCTCCCATTCTCAGTTTCTGACACTTTAAAGCCCAAATGACCTTTCAGTTTAACCACTTTAGGCGGCTGCAATACCTCTTTCCTACCAGGTTATTTTGTCAGGTTTCATGGAGGTGATAGTTTGACTGACAATTATTCAGTCACACTACGCTGTACCCAAATTAATTTTAATAAATAATTTTTTTGAGATAAATGGTGCATTCTTTTGGTGGTATCAAAGCGGAGTTCCAGCCAAAAATTGAATTTCCGCTTTAAGGGAGGTGACCCCCTGACATGCCAAGTTTGACATGTAATTTTTTGGGGGGGGGAGCGGATACCCTCTTTTTAGAGGGTTCCAGCTCCCACTTCCTCCTTGCGCACCGTGTCACCAGAAGGGAGATCACCTCTCCCCCTCCCTCTCCATAATCATCTGGGACATGTCACAGGCCCCAGATGATTACCCGGCCAGTCATGGCGCACCACACAGTTCGCTCATGCGCAGTGCGTGCCCGGCTGTGAAGCCACAGCTGGGCATGCATAGTGACTATGCCGGCGCCGTAGAGAGGAGGGGGACATGAGCGGCGCTTTGTTCCCCCACATCGCTGGACCCTGGGACAGGTAAGTGTCTGATTATTAAAAGTCAGCAACTGCAGTATTTGTAGCTGCTGACTTAAAATTTTTTTTTTTAAAGCTGAACTCCGCTTTAAGGCCCCATAGACACATGGCCTTTTTTTAAACTCTCCCAGAAGTGTTTTTTCAGAAAAGAAATGCCTGGCGCTTGTAAATCTGCCTAACACTTTTACAAGCTTTTAGGCACGTTTACAGGCGTCAATCTCATGGGCGTTAACCGCATGGCGGCCAGCATGCTTAGCTCGGCTGCGCAAAGTGCCGTAAGTGCACGTCAGGCTCGTACACAGCTCACTGTGGGCATGCGCGCCCATTGGCCAGCAGGGGAGCCAATCATCGGGTCCGGTGGACTCGATATTCCACCAGCCACCCGCGATCGTTCCCCGCAGTGACAGACGGGGATCTGCCATAGCAAACAAGGCAGATCTCCATTCTGACAGGGGATGACACAGGATCTTGTCTTTCTGATATGCAGCATATACTCCCACACAGTTAGAAACACACTGAGGGAACACATTTAACCCCTTGTTCGCCCCTGATGTTAACTCCTTCCCCACCAGTGTCATTAGTACAATGTCAGTGCATATTTTTAGCACTGGTTCCCAAAAAAGTGTCAAAAATGTCAGATAGGTGTCCGATCTGTCCCACTAAAAATAGCTGATCACCGCCATTACTCGTAAAAAAAAAAAAAAAGGTCATAAATCTTTCCTCTATTTTGTAGACTCTATAACTTTTGCGCAAACCAATCAATATACACTTATTGTTTTTTTTTTCAAAAAGATAAGATATTCTGTAGCAGAATACATATTGATCTAAACTTATGAAGAAGTTTGAGTTTTTTTATTGGGTATGTTTTATAGCAGAAAATAAATAAAAAAAAGTTTTTTTTACTATTGTCTGTTTTTTGTTTATAGCAAAAAAAAGATAAAAAACCACAGAGGTGATCAAATACCACAAAAAAAGCTCTATTTGTGGGGAAAAAAAGGACATACATTTTATTTGGATACAGTTTCGCACACCCGCTCAATTGTCTGTTAAAATAATGCAGTGCCGTATCGCAAAAAATGGCCTGGCCAGGAAATGGGTAAATCCTTCCAGGGCTGAAGTGATTCATTTATTTAATTGGCCAGAATAAATATTTTATTCTGGCCATTGAAATTAATTGACGCTTAAGTGCTAAACACACCTAGTGTTACCGCGTGTTTAGATGCACTTAGACGCGTTTACATGCATCAAGCGTTTTCTCTGCCCAAAGTCTGCTGCTCCTTGATGCACTGGCAGTTTTTTTTTTCCTGCCTCTAAACTCACCTGCCACTAAATGCTGCTAAAAGCCTGTGTGTGCATGGACACATAAGATAACATGCAGGGGAAAAAATGCCTGATGCCCTTATGAGCAACTGCAAAAACATCCATTGTGCATGAGGCCTTAAAGCGGGAATAAACATTAACCACGTCAGCCCCGGAAGAATTTACCCCCTTCCTGACCAGAGCACTTTTTGCGATTCGGCACTGCGTCAATTTAACTGACAATTGTGCGGTCATGCAATGTTGTACCCAAACAAAATTGACGCCCCACAAATAGAGCTTTCTTTTGGTGGTATTTGATCACCTCTGCGGTTTTTATTTTTTGCGTTATAAACAAAAACAAAAGCAACAATTTTGAAAAAACGCAATTTTTTTTTATTTTTTGCTATAATAAATATCCCCAAAAAATATATTAAAAAAATTTTCCTCAGTTTAGGCCGATACGTATTCTTCTACATATTTTTGGTAAAAAAATCGCAATAAGCGTTTATTTATTGGTTTGCGCAAAAGTTATAGCATCTACAAAATAGGGGATAGTTTTATGGCATTTTTATTGATAATGTTTTTTTTACTAGTAATGGCGGCGTTCAGCGATTTTTATCGTTAATGCGTCATTATGGCGGATACATCGGACACTTTTGCCGTGATTTTGGGACCATTCACATTTATACAGCGATCAGTGTGATTAAAAATGCATTGATTACTGTGTAAATGTGACTGGCAGTGAAGGGGTTAAGCACTAGGTGGCGCATTAGGGGCTAAGTGTGTCCTAGGGAGTGGTTCTAACTGTGGGAGGGAGGGGCTGTGTGTGACACATCACTGATTACCGCTCCCGATCACAGGGAGCTGTGATCAGTGTCAGTGTCATTAGGCAGAATGGGGAGATGCATGTTTACATTAGCATCTCCCCATTCTTGCTCAACGTGAGACGAGCGAGTGTATCCCTGCGGACATCGAGTCCACAGGGTCCGCAGACACAGAGGTCCCAGCGGGCGTGCGCCCACCCGTAAGCCGCCTCTTAAAGGGCAACGTACAGGTACGTTAATCTGCCTGTACGTGCCCTTCCGCCGTAGTATATCTGCGTGAGGTGGTTGAGAAGCAGTTAAACATTTTATGAATTCTTAGATGTGATGGCTGCAGTAGTTTCCCTTTTTAGGCTCTCTTTTTTCTATTTTCATCTGGCGATCCAGCCAGCCATTCTGTTTTTCAAAAGAAGCTCTCTTGCAGTTAGAGGAATAACACTGACCATTTCATGAAAATAATAAGACTGACTATGACAAATGATTAAAAAAAAATGCTTGCTGTAACTGCCTATAAATTATTAGCTGGAATTTGGCTTCAATGTGTCAGTGTATTTAAATCTGCTAGTACATCAACACTCCTCCCCCCACCCCCCAGACTGATAATGCTGTTGTCTAAAGGTGCCCTCTTTGGTCCTTCATCCAGAGTGTAGGCACGTTACAGGAGGTGTGTTACTGGCCAGAACATCAGGTGAAAACAGAGGGGAAAAGCCTAAAAGAAGAAAACGGATGCAGCCACCGCATCTGATGATTGATTAGCTGCAACATATTCAATTTTTGGTTTGGGAGTTAACTGTTTCAGCTCCGGAAGAATTTACCCCCTTCCTGACCAGAGCACTTTTTGCGATTCGGCACTGTCGCGTTAACTGATAATTGCACGGTCGTGCAACTTTGCACCCAAACAAAATTGACGTCCTTTTTTTTCCCCACAAATAGAGATTTCTTCTGGTGGTATTTTTCCTCAGTTTAGGCCAATATGTATTCTTCTACATATTTTTGGTAAAAAAAAAATTTATAGACCTGCAATTAGTGCAATTGTGACAGAGAAAATTGAGTACTGTCCGTGATACTTTTTTTATTTGCACTAACATACAATTTTTCAGGGCAAGCTGTCGGGGTGTGTCCCCTTCTTCAGGGTCCAAGTAGTACTCATCAGCATTGAAATAACAATACAAACAATTTCAATTTACAATCCAGTATAAGCTTACATGAAAACCTCTTTTCGTGAGTGCTCAGTGCTGGCCACCTCTTTTCACAACTTCCTGGATTCCCTTCTCACTTTCCTGTAGCCTCCCCTCTGCTATTTACTTTCAATTTCTAAGGACTACATATCCCATGGTACATTGCTGCCTTCTATCAGTGCTTCCTGTACTGACTCCACCTCCTGAGACTCATCCTCTCAACACCTAGAAGGCAGGCTCTGTGTGACACAGTGGTGCCTACTTACAGGGCATAATGACTACCAGTCACAGGATTCAAGGAAAGAAACGTGCAGGGATCACAACGTAAGTTTATAAACTTCAAGATCATTCAGATTAATAGGAGTAGGCAAGAAACACAATGTGGAAATGAATATATGATTTTATATGTTGACCATAGATACACTTAAAAAAAAAAAACGTGTGCCTTCTGTTTAAAAACAAATCTGTCTGGAGCCACAGTGGGCAGAAGATACCAGAGATATTATTACAGTTATATAGAATTTGTTGTTACATCTTTTAAATGGTTGTCCTCAATAGTGATGGACGAACGTTTCGCCCGGCGGTCGTTTCGCGGCGAATTTCCGACTTTCGCCGTCCGCGGGTTCGAACGCCTTTTTCCGTCGTTCGCCCCGGCGGACTTACGTGTTTAATGTATACAAGAACTTTAACCTTTCGTGACACGTTTATCATGTGTTACAGGACAACCAATTGAGACATGACAGCTCATGGACACTTGGACATTCCCCCTAACCTATAAATACACCCGATCCGGTGGCCATTTTACATTCTTTCTTCTGTCACTGTAGGGAAAGGATCCTGTGTGGAGTAGGGACAGAGAAAACGCTAGCTATTTGGTACACAAAAGTTCTTTTCAGGACTGGTATAGGTGTTAGGTCAGCAGCCTGAGTTTCTTTTGTCAGTTTAGATAAAGGGACAGAGCGCTGTATGCTGCTATTTTAGGGACAGCTCAGCCAGATTAGTCTTTCTTCATCATCATCATCATCATCATCATTAGCTGTTACTATCAGGTCCACAAAAGAGCTATTCCAGCTAATCGTTCCAGCCTACTCTTTTTTGCCAATTTGTATAGGGACAGGCAGGAAGCAGTGTGTCAGGCAGTGAGGATAATTTTAAAGACTTGCTGTTACTATTAGTTCCACAAAGGTTCTTTTCAGGACTGGTATCAGTGGTACGGTAATAGGCTTGTACACGTATAATATTCTTTCTTCCAAATATAGAAAGAATATTATACTTGACTGCTGCCCTTCTGCTGCAGTCTGCTAATCATTCACAACTCACTTGTTCCACAAAGCTCTTTATCAGGACTGGTAACTTGGTCTGTCTAGGGTGCTACGGTACATAGGCTTGGGTGCGGTACAGTCTGCTGTTCTGTAAGGACCGCTATCGGTCCACAATACATAGGGTTGCCGTGCACTACTGCTGACCGCTGCCCTATACTGCAGCAGTCCTTCAGCGGTATAGGGACTGACGCACAGTCTGCTAAACACTAATACACAACCTGCTTGGTCCACAAAAGTTCTTATAAGGACTGGTAACTTGGTATAGGGTGCTACGGTACATAGGCCTGAGTGCGTTACAGTCTGCTGTTCTGTAAGGACCGCTATCGGTCCACAATACATAGGGTTGACGTGCACTACTGCTGACCGCTGCCCTATACTGCAGCAGTCCTTCAGCGGTATAGGGACTGACGCACAGTCTGCTAAACACTAACACACAACCTGCTTGGTCCACAAAAGTTTTTATAAGGACTGGTAACTTGGTATAGGGTGCTACGGTACATAGGCCTGAGTGCAGTACAGTCTGCTGTTCTGTAAGGACTGCTATCGGTCCACAATACATAGGGTTGCCGTGCACTACTGCTGACCGCTGCCCTATACTGCAGCAGTCCTTCAGCGGTATAGGGACTGACGCACAGTCTGCTAAACACTAATACACAACCTGCTTGGTCCACAAAAGTTCTTATAAGGACTGGTAACTTGGTATAGGGTGCTACGGTACATAGGCCTGAGTGCGTTACAGTCTGCTGTTCTGTAAGGACCGCTATCGGTCCACAATACATAGGGTTGACGTGCACTACTGCTGACCGCTGCCCTATACTGCAGCAGTCCTTCAGCGGTATAGGGACTGACGCACAGTCTGCTAAACACTAATACACAACCTGCTTGGTCCACAAAAGTTCTTATAAGGACTGGTAACTTGGTATAGGGTGCTACGGTACATAGGCCTGAGTGCGTTACAGTCTGCTGTTCTGTAAGGACCGCTATCGGTCCACAATACATAGGGTTGACGTGCACTACTGCTGACCGCTGCCCTATACTGCAGCAGTCCTTCAGCGGTATAGGGACTGACGCACAGTCTGCTAAACACTAACACACAACCTGCTTGGTCCACAAAAGTTTTTATAAGGACTGGTAACTTGGTATAGGGTGCTACGGTACATAGGCCTGAGTGCAGTACAGTCTGCTGTTCTGTAAGGACTGCTATCGGTCCACAATACATAGGGTTGACGTGCACTACTGCTGACCGCTGCCCTATACTGCAGCAGTCCTTCAGCGGTATAGGGACTGACGCACAGTCTGCTAAACACTAACACACAACCTGCTTGGTCCACAAAAGTTTTTATAAGGACTGGTAACTTGGTATAGGGTGCTACGGTACATAGGCCTGAGTGCAGTACAGTCTGCTGTTCTGTAAGGACCGCTATCGGTCCACAATACATAGGGTTGCCGTGCACTACTGCTGACCGCTGCCCTATACTGCAGCAGTCCTTCAGCGGTATAGGGACTGACGCACAGTCTGCTAAACACTAACACACAACCTGCTTGGTCCACAAAAGTTTTTATAAGGACTGGTAACTTGGTATAGGGTGCTACGGTACATAGGCCTGAGTGCAGTACAGTCTGCTGTTCTGTAAGGACCGCTATCGGTCCACAATACATAGGGTTGACGTGCACTACTGCTGACCGCTGCCCTATACTGCAGCAGTCCTTCAGCGGTATAGGGACTAAGAGTTTTGTCACAGGGTGATTTAAAAAATGACAGGCAGAGGAAGAGGCAGGCCCTTCCGCAGGGGTGGTAGGGGTAGGGCAGGAGCAACAGCCTTGAGCCAAAGTGGGAAGTTGCAGAAGGTGCGTTCAATTACTTTAAAGGACGCACCAGACTTGGTTGAGTGGCTCACTCAGCCTTATTCTTCTGCACCCTCCTCATCCTCTCGATCTGCACCCTCTTCTTCACTCTCTGCTATGTGCACCCCCAAAGACACTACCACCAACAACACCACCACCACCACATACCTTCCGCTTGAGTGCAAATGGGGGCCTTCATGCTCCAGTGTTTTAATAGGGACCCCCGTATAAAAAGCATGAGGGTCAAGGACCAGTACTGGGTGGCAACGTACTTAGACCCCCGGTACAAACACAAAATGGCGGAAATGTTACCGCCGTCGCAGAGGGCTGTCAGAATGCAGCACTTCCAGGCCTTGCTTCGAGAAATGCTGCATTCTGCTTTTGCGTGCGCTGGCAGAGGAGCAATTCCCACTCCCAGAGAAGGATTTGCGGGTACCAATCCAACAGCGCCTGCAAGAAGAGGCCGGTTTGAAGATGTGTTGGTGACTTCGGATATGAGGTCATTCTTTCAGCCGACCCATCGACAGGTGTCATCCGGATCCAGCATCAGGGAACGCCTAGACCGTCAGGTGTCCGACTACATTGGGTTAACGGCCGATGTGGACGCTCTGAGGAGTGATGAACCCCTAGACTACTGGGTGGGCAGGCTTGACCTCTGGCCAGAGCTTGCCCAATTTGCAATCGAACTGTTGGCTTGCCCCTCATCCAGTGTCCTGTCCGAAAGGACGTTCAGCGCAGCAGGGGGGATTGTGACCGATAAGCGTACTCGCCTAGCTCACGACAGTGTTAACTACCTCACATTTCTAAAAATGAATGAGGCATGGATCTCGGAGGAATTCAACACATGTGATCAGTAGACCATGTATATGTCTATAAACAATTTTTGGAATCAAGCACACAGACCTTCTTAATTCATTTGGCTCACTTCCCTGACCCAAAAAAGCACACCGTACTATATGCCCCTACCCTCCTCTTTGAAGAGGTTGAGCGGTGTCATATTTCTACTGGGGCTGCTTATTATGAGGGGTTCCCACCATCCCTGTGCTGTGCTGACTTCCTCCTGGGGGTTCTTATTATGAGGGGCTCCCACCATCCCTGTGCTGTGCTGACTTCCTCCTGGGGGTTCTTATTATGAGGGGATCACACCATCCCTGTGCTGTGCTGACTTCCTCCTGGGGCTGCTTACGGTGCTGCTGTCAGCGCTGTATGTCACGGAGCTGCTGTCAGCGCTGTATGTCACGGAGCTGCTGTCAGCGCTGTATGTCACGGAGCTGCTGTCAGCGCTGTATGTCACGGAGCTGCTGTCAGCGCTGTATGTCACGGAGCTGCTGTCAGCGCTGTATGTCACGGAGCTGCTGTCAGCGCTGTATGTCACGGAGCTGCTGTCAGCGCTGTATGTCACGGAGCTGCTGTCAGCGCTGTATGTCACGGTGCTGCTGTCAGCGCTGTATGTCACGGAGCTGCTGTCAGCGCTGTATGTCACGGAGCTGCTGTCAGCGCTGTATGTCACGGAGCTGCTGTCAGCGCTGTATGTCACGGAGCTGCTGTCAGCGCTGTATGTCACGGAGCTGCTGTCAGCGCTGTATGTCACGGAGCTGCTGTCAGCGCTGTATGTCACGGAGCTGCTGTCAGCGCTGTATGTCACGGAGCTGCTGTCAGCGCTGTATGTCACGGAGCTGCTGTCAGCGCTGTATGTCACGGTGCTGCTGTCAGCGCTGTATGTCACGGAGCTGCTGTCAGCGCTGTATGTCACGGAGCTGCTGTCAGCGCTGTATGTCACGGAGCTGCTGTCAGCGCTGTATGTCACGGAGCTGCTGTCAGCGCTGTATGTCACGGAGCTGCTGTCAGCGCTGTATGTCACGGTGCTGATGTCAGTGCTCTGTATTACGGTGCTGCTGTCAGTGCTCTGTATCTCCTGCACCCTCTTGTTTGCCTACCCTGGTCCCTGACCTTCCCTCTCCTCCATTGCCTTCATTAGCTCCATAGTCCTGAATTGTCAGAACAATTTCCCAAATAAAAAAAAAATGCTTGTAGTTATCGATCCCAAATTCACCTCATACATGTATTATGCTATTGTCCAGGTGGTGGGACTACGTGCTACCCCCTAATAATTACCCCGTGGCCGCAAATTCGACCTAAAGGTTTGCGAAATTCGCCTCCCATTGAAGTCAATGGAGCCCGCGGCGAACGGTCGTTTTCGCGAACGTTTGTGTCCGTTCGCGTTTCGCGTTCGCGAAACGTCCCGTCGGAAGTTCGTCCATCACTAGTCCTCAATATGGAAACAATAAATGGAAACTCCATGGGCTGGTTCAGCGAAACACAGATAGATCACATCCGCTGGTGTGCGGTGGGGTGAAAGCAGTGCCAATGTGTCGACCCTGGTGCTTTTTTTTGCTTTTATTTTAATTAAACTGTATTGAAATGCCATACAGTGACATTTTATTAACCACTTGCTTACTGGGCACTTAAACACCCATTCCTGCCCAGACCAATTTTCAGCTTTCAGCGCAGTCACTCTGAATAACAATTGCGCGGTCATGCTACAGTTTACTCAAATGAAATTTTTATCATTTTTTTCACACAGATAGAGCTTTATTTTGGTGTTAGTTAATTGCTGATGTTTTTTTTTTTTTCCTAAATAAAACAAAAAGGGACCAACATTTTGAAAAAACAAAACAAAATTGTTTCATTGTTTGTTATAAAGTTTTGAAAAAATTAAATTTTTCTCCTTCACTAAAGTGCGCTGATGAGGCTGCACTGATGGGCACTGATAGACTGCGCTGCTGGGCACTGTTAGGCGGCACTGATAGGTGGAGCTGATGAGCACTGATGAGGTGGCACCGATGGGTGGCACTGAAGGACAGTGATAGGTGACACTGATAAGCAGCACTGATAGGTGGCACTGATAGGTGGCACTGATGGGCACTGATGACCACTGATGGGTGGCACTGGTAGGTGACACTGATGGGCATTGATTGGCAGCACTGGTGGGCATTGATGGGTGGCACTGTTGCCACTGGTAGGTGGCACAGGTGGGTACTGATAGGTGGCACTAGTAGGTGGCACAGTGGGCACTGGCAGATGACACTGGTGGGCACAGCCGCGGCTTTCTGAGTGAGGAACTGATGTCCTTCTGACAGAGGCTGGTGATGGGCTTTTTTTTCTCCTCACACTAAGGAAATAAAATTACAGATTACCGAGTTTCTGTTTACATTACGTAATCAGCCGTCAGACAGCGATTGCTCCGGAGGACGTCTATGCAGCGGCGGATCTATAGGGGTCGCTGCAGTCGCACTTGCGACTGGGCCCTGCCGTTCTGCTGCTGTGGGGGGGCCCAAGACCTGGCATCTCCCCTGCACCTCTGGCTGGCACTTTAGAAAGCACTGGGGGGAGGTGGAAAGCGGCGATCGGCAGCTCTATGGTGCTTGTGAGCGGCGGGATGTGCCTGGGGCTTGTAGTTCTCTCTTCCCGAGTGTCAGTGTATACAGTGGAGAGGAAAGGGGAGGGGCCTCTGACCCGGGCAGGTATCAGTTTCACTTTCAGTGAGTCGCTCTGCTTGTACACAGTTTCTGATACATGCCCTGGTCAGAGGCCCCTCTCTTCTCCACTGTATACACTCGGGAGAAGAACTACAAGCTCCAGGGAGATCCCCCTGCCTGTGGACACCATAGAGTTGCTGATCGCCGCCTCCCACCTCCACCAGCCAGGTACAGGGAAACCTATGGAAGGGGGGGGGTGTCAGCTGTCTGGGTACCCTGATGTAAAGGGGGGCCCTCTGGGGACACTAATGTAAGAGGGGTTGCTCTCTGGGGACACTAATGTAAGAGGGGTTGCTCTCTGGGGATACTAATGTAAGGATGGGGCTCTCTGGGGACCCTTATGTAAGGAGGGGGCTCTCTGGGGATCTTGATGCAAGGGGGGGCTCTCTGGGGACCCTGATGTAAGGAGGGGGCTCTCTGGGGACCCTGATGTAGGGGAGGCTCTCTGGGGATCCTGATGTAAGGGGAGATCTCTGGGGACCCTGATGTAAAGGGAGGCTCTCTGTGGACCCTAATGTAAGGGGGGGCTCTCTGGGGACCCTAATGTAAGTAGGAAAGTTCTCTGGGGTCCCTGATGTAAGTGGGGGACCCGTACTCAGATATGTAATGACACATATATATATATATATATATATATATATATATATATATATCTAATATACATGTGTATGCCCGCCCAAGTGTATGACTTTCTTTTCTTTGCTGCTATGGGCTCTAGCCCCGAGATCTTTTGTAGACCCAGCAACGTCCCTGGTGGGGGCCCTTCATGGTTTCTTGCACCCGGGCCCTGAACATGCTAGTTACGCCTCTGCGTCTATGGACACCCTCTTAGCAATAAAAGGCCAGGCTGCAGCCTTCTTTCAGCTATAGCGTGGGCGGCAAGTAGTTCTATTGGCTGCAGGTGGCAGATTGCGTTGCTCTAAACGTTGTGCGTGCCGTACGTTTCTCAGCATACTCCACTACAACAAGGTGGTGTGAGCCGGCCAGGTAGGAGACAAAAGCATTTTGCCATGTTTGCGGTGTGGGACTGTCCTGGAATAGCTGCTCAATGCAGTCCAATCACACCTGGAGTGAACAGGCCCTAAACCTGAACTCTATGCAGATAAAAAGACACACATGAATGCAGTATTTTAATAATTAATACAACATTAAAAGTTTTTTGTTTTCTTTTATTGCAAGCCGTGTAAGTATGTGAATGGATCTTGTATCAGCCTCCTGTAGTCCATGTAAAGCAGGGCTAGAGTGTGAGAGGTTGAAGTGGCACAAGAAGCCGATAAATTAATGGACTGAAAAGAAACGCGCAGATAAGAATAGAAAGCAGAGTGACAGGGACATGAGCTCATCACTGTACTGTTTCCTCTTGAACTGTCCAGTCACACGTTGGGGGGGGTGGCTCCAGGAAGACCTGGGCTCAGAGGAAGTGTGTAGAATGATGATGACCATCAGACTGAGGACACTTAGTGGCAAAGAAAAGTACTGTGGGGGAAATCTCTGGATTGAAGGTGAATAATGCAGCATAAATCCCTTTATGGGCTATTTATTTTTATCAGAGGTGCACTGAATGGGAATTTTGGTGCCAAAACCAAAAATGCAGGATGCACTTAGTTGAAAACCGAAAATGACAGTTTTTAAAAAAATATGTATTTTTTACATATATAATTGTATTATATTTGACTTTTTAATTAAAACGGAGTTCCACCCATAATTTAAACTTTGAATCAATCATCAGCATTCAGATTGAACAACAACATTAGGCCAGTTCACACCAGATGCAGCTCCATGTAGTTCTGTGTAGTTGCATTTTTTCTGCACCAATACACTCAGTTCCCGTCAGTTTCCGGTCAGTTTCTGAACACGGCTTCTCTGTGTAGGCGGGTGCAGAGGAGATAGAGGGCAGCGGAAGGCCCATAGTAACTTTAGTAGTCTATAGGTGATGTCACTTCCCATTCATTTCACAGCCGTTGTCATCCGTGTCCTCTACAGCAGTGGTCATCAACTCTGTCCTCAGGGCCCACTAACAGGCCAGGTTTTATGTGTTACCTTGGGGAGATGCAGACTAGAATACTGCAATCACTGAGCATCAAATGATATCACCTGTCATGTATTTCAGTTACTGTATCTTGCAAACCTGGCCTGTTAGTGGGCCCTGAGGACAGAGTTGATGACCACTGCTCTACAGAGCTTCCAGGGCTGGAGGTCGGGTCGGAGAAAGTCAGATCGGCTTCCAGAAAGTTATGTATACTCCTCTTTTCTTTACAGGGATAGAGAGTTAAGTGTAAGATGCCTGGTGACTATAGATGCACGGATTTTAGATTTTGCATGTACTTCCACTTTAAGTCAAAGACGAGTGGCTGCCTGTTATCAGCATGTGTATAACCACTTGAGTAAGATAATATGGATACAGGCTGGTACAGTTACCCCCTGCCACAAATTAGATTCCTTGTTTCATTTTGCCTGTTGATGAAACATGATATCTGATTGGTTGCTGTTTTACTTCTCTCCAGCTTTTCTTGCTCCAATTATACATCTGCCCTTCACTGTTTGCTTCATCTAGGTTAATTAACTCCGGTGCACATTCGTTGGAGTGAGGTCACCCATGGCCAACCAATGGAGAACACTGGCTGAAGAAAGAAGACTCAGGAACCTAGAAGAAGACTGAAAGAAGACTCCGGAACCTAGAAGAAGACTGAAA
Organism: Lithobates pipiens; assembly: GCF_037356315.1. NCBI lineage: Eukaryota > Metazoa > Chordata > Amphibia > Anura > Ranidae > Lithobates > Lithobates pipiens. The sequence goes on along the minus strand of NW_027507903.1, from coordinate 507,772,860 downwards.
GAAGATGGCAAGGGAGGCAATGGAATGACAAGTGGGAGTGGAAAAGTCACATCTCTAAAGGAGGGCACTGAGGGAGGTAAGCCTGCCATAATGCTAATACATGTACTTTATAGAAAGATATTACAAAGGTGGTTGGTCAAGGTTTATTTTGTTGTCTGCAGGTGTTTAGACACTGGCAAAAAGACAGGTCCTCTCCTTTATAACCCCTTTTATATAGGTAGTAACAGTGTACTGTAACAAATTAATTTTTTAGGTAAGTCAAAAATCTATTTTTCTTTAGCGTATCACATTGCACAGAGCAGCCTATTATTCCTTACTCATAGGGATGTCCTAAAGCAATGCCCATGAGAGGAGGGGGACACAGCAACCAACAAAGGGCCAAAAAGAACTATACAGCAGCCAACACACTGCAGCAAAATGTTGCATCCTCAGCAGCTCTTACATTCACCTAGCAAAATCCTTTAAAACGGTTGTATAGTCTTTTTTTTACCTTTTACCTACAGGTAAGCCTATAATAAGGCTTACCTGTAGGTAAAAAAAATATCTCCTAAACCTGTATGGTTTAGGAGATATTCCCCTCGCAATGAGCCGCTGGCTGCAGTGGCGCATGCGCACAGGGGATTCTGGGCTGGAAGCGTGCACGGAAGTGACGATATCGCGGCTCCAGCCACTCACAGCGCCGGAGCCGCGGTACCCGGAAGACATGAATCCATCAGGAAATGGCTGACTTAGTAGCCTACTGCCCATTTTTTGGTCCTTCAGGAAGGACAAAAAGCAAATCTAATTGTCCATCTAACTATGGCACTCAATTTCAGATACATCTTGGCAGCCCAAACCACACCTAATATGTGGAGGGCCTTGTCCCTTTCCTGTTTTATACAGTTCAACTACCTTTTCCCACGGAAAAAAAAAAAAAAAATGAGGTACTTCCTGTTTTGGAGGACTTATTTAAGAGATCACTTGCTGTCTTTTTGCCAGTGTCCTATTCAGTGTCCATTAGGTGGCGCATAACCATTTGAATAAGAAATAAAAGGCTGCTCTGTGTCCCATAATGCACAATAAAGAAAGGTCATTTACTTTTATTAGCGTTGAGGAGACTTCCCATTTCCTATCCAAGTGACCACACAAGAAGTGATGGAAGTCCCCCAATTGGGTTCTTTTTATCCACTCTATCCAAAAAAATAAAATAACGTTTGGGCTGAAGATAAACTGTAGGTCTTCATTAAATAGGGTGCAATCAAATATTTGTACCATTCAAGATAACCTTTATCAAGATTATCATTTCTATAAATAGATAAATTCCCTGTAATATTGATCATCCATGAAATGTACAGACATCTTTTTTTTAAGATTTATTTTGTTTAAGCTCTAATTTCCTAGACCAGGCTGGCCTGATTTTCTTGTGTGTGATGTTTTCTGGCAGTCCTGCACATGGCAGCTTGCACTGGAGAGGTTAAATATTAGTCATGGCAAGGTGCAGACATTATACGAATATGAATATAGATTCTTCTGAGCGATTCTGGGCTTTCACTGCTAGCATGAACCTCCACATGGCCTAGAAACACCAGCAAGGCTCTCCAGTCTTGTCCGGTGTACTCCACAAACTTACCGCATACGGAATTCTACATTAATGACCTGAAAAAATAAAGATATAAAACGCTGTTATTTAATTGTATCACTAAAAAAATAAAAATTCTTGAAAGATAAGAGCTGGCATGGGTGGCCTGAGCCCCTGGACCTATATCTCAGCTTATTTCCTTTGCCTGGGAAGGCTAGGCGCAGCTTATAGCTGGCCATAGACATGGCTGTGTTGGCGGTTGTACTCAGCAATATGCATAAAAATTCCTTTACACCCCTTTCACACCAGGGCGTTTTGCAGGCGCTATAGTGTTAGAAATAGCGCCTGCAATCCGCCCTAAAGAAGCTGCACCATTGTGTGTAGTGTGAAAGCCCCAAGGGCTTTCACACTACAGCGGTGCGCTGGCAGGACGTCAGAAAAAAGTCCTGCCAGCAGCTTCTTTGGAGCGGTGAAGGAGCGGTGTGTTTACCGCTCCTCCACCGCTGTTCCCCATTGAAATCAATGGGGCAGCGCTGTAATGCCGCTGGCAAAACGCGGCGTATTGCCGGCGGTTTTAACCCTTTCGCGGCCGCTAGCGGGGGTAAAAGCGCCCCGCTAGCGTCCGAAATGCGCCGCAAATCCGGCGGTAAAACGCCACTAAAAATAGAGGCGTTTTACCGCCGATGCACTGGGCGGTGTGGTGTGAAAGGGGTCTTAGTGTACGAGTGTATTCCAAGAATAGAAAATATTCTATCCTTGGCATAGCTGTACGCTATATGAGGGTTTACATGAGCACTAGCATATAATCAAATACAGCCACGCACATCCATTCATGTCTATGGCTCTTTTCTATATTTCTTTGCCTTGAAAAAAGATGTCCCCCTGATGCTATGCAGTCATTGTGCACATATAATAGATTATTCCACAGTGTGGACGGAACACTATATGTTGTGGCCTGACAGTGAAACCATTAAAATGGTTGCAAACCTCAGACATGAAATAGGAACAAAGCATATCTCTCTATAGTATGTATTTGTCTCAGTTAAAGGGGTTGTAAAGGTTTGTTTTTTATTTTCTAAATAGGTTCCTTTAAGCTAGTGCATTGTTGGTTCACTTACCTTTTCCTTCAATTTCCCTTCTAAATGTTTTTTTTCTTTGTTTTCTTTGTCTGAATTTCTCACTTCCTGTTCCTCCTCAGTAAGCTGTTCAGTAAGCTGTTCTGGCTGACTAAACAAAACTCGGATGATGGTGTGAAGTTTACTGAGGAGAAACAGGAAGTGAGAAATTCAGACAAAGAAAAAAAACATTTAGAAGGGAAATCGAAGGAAAAGGTAAGTGAACCAACAATGCACTAGCTTAAAGGAACCTATTTAGAAATCAGCATGAATCATTTCTGGCAAGTTTTCCTGACACCAAAAGAAAAAGGTCACAGGGGAGGGATCTCCAGCTGATTGAAAGCCTTAGCTCTGCTCCTGTGAGCTGTGTGAAGGAGGTGTGTCCCTTCCCTCCGATCAGCTCTCAGAGTGTAACTTAGCTCTCCGTCCCCTTTTTTACTGCAACTCAGACAAGCTTTATAAATTCCGGACCTTGAAAGGATGTAGAGAAGACTGCAGGTAAACAGGTACTACCTATGTAGGAGGATTTGTTTCATCGCCATGTATCACCTGATATCACCGGGTATATGTAAGGATTTACAACCACTTTAAACTATATGTAAAGCCCAAAAAAATTTTTTGATTTTGGATTGATTGGGAATTGTTAAGAAGCCTGTAGGGTTTTTATATATATTTTTGTCTGTAAGGCTTGGTCCACAATAGTGCTTCTGCATAATCAAGAATTTTCCAGTACATTTTTGTAGCAAGTTTTTGTGAAGTTATGATTCACTTTCATGCTTCATGCATTTTGTGTTTTGACCAATGATAGGCACTATCTGCTGTGGAATCATTCGGTGTTATCTTTATTTTATCTGCTTCATTTGTGTTGTGTAGTGGCATGTAGGTATGCTATCTGACCAATCATGCCCCCTATGCAGTTGTTTTATATCAGCAGCCAGAGCTACTACCACAGTAAAAGGAGAAGAGGCGGAGAAAAGTAAGTATACATACTGGATCTTTCCACTGATAAAACACATTTGGGACATTTTCCTTTGCTTCCTGTCCCAGTGACACAACAGGAAGTGAGAGAAAATAGCTTCAAAGTAAGTTGTCATTAGAACAGGTGTTCCCATTGGAAGATTTCCTCAATTTCTATTTTCTTATCCCTTTGCAAAATGTTGGACTTCCCATCACTTTTTGTTCAAAAGACAGTATAGACTGGGACAGATAGGGAAGATTCATCTTCCTGGTGGCCACAAACAAATCAACAAAAACCTTACTTGAGTTTTTAACTTTTCCATATACTATCCAGAACTTTGTATTTGCATGCACTTTTAGGACACATGTAAATTTCTGAGCTGCATTAATACATGTAATACATGTGCATTAACGCACATTATACCACACATTAACATTGTTTAGATGGGAAAAGCTGATTTCCTTACCTGTAGTAGCTCTGCAGTCTCCTCTGCGCTACTATACCAGACCCTGCAACCTGTTCTTCTCTATGCTCTGGTGGTTGAAGGTCCTCTGATGTCATCAAGACCAGTGCAGGGACCATAGCTCTCCGATCCCAGAGAGGATGCTGAGGAACGGTCCATCTGCAGAGCATTGGGAACACCGTGAAAGAACATTCAGTTCAGATGCTGCTGTAGTTCAAGAACAAAAATAGTGACAGCAAGTGCACAAAACCTGAGATTAGGTGAGCTCAAAGATGATTTTATTTTGCTTGGAGTTCTCCTTTACAGCAAACCTCAAGTGCAAATAAGCTAATTGTGAGGCAACAGAAGGGCAGACTAAAGTGCCAATTTCCTATCTGAAGTTAATATTGCATAATAAAAGTCCATGAGTTTCAGGGCTCTGTTGGGCACTCTGCAAGAAAATTGAAATTTCATGTAGGGGTCTTATTAGGATGGATTATTAAATGTAAAGCCCGGTTGAAGTCTCCCACCTTCACTGCATGTCATGATCTTTGACTGATTTTTGTTGGAAATGCCCTAAAATACCCATTTTGCTCTCACACTGCAGTGCTCTGTGCTGGCAGAGCTGAGTAAAAGCCACACCCCTCAGCAGAAGTGTCCTCACACAGAAATTGGAATGCATTAGTGTCTTAAAGAGTGGGCATGTCTAACCAGTCACATTACAGCGTGTACAGGGACTAATTATGGTACCCTGAGTCTAATACTGGCACAGGCTTAGTTAACATTATGACCAGTGGCGGTGCGTCCATTAAGGGCGCACGGGTGCCGCCCCCTATCTCCAGCCACCCCCTATCTGTTTCATGGATAGATTCATGCATCGCATGGATCTATCCATGGCTGCCGCTGCCACCCACTATTCAGCCATCTGGCCCTTTTTTGAACGTCGGCCATCTGAATTACAGCGGCAGGGGTGATTTTTTTTTTGAAGCACCTGTTTAGAGCCATAGGCTCTAATAGACTTCAAAAAAGGTGAACTTGGAGCGCAAAGCATTGCGCTTACAGTCCATCAAGATGTGTTAGAAAAGCTAATTAATATTCACTTTTCTAACACTGAGCCGCCTCTCAGCTAATCAGGAGACGCGGGACTAATACCCATCACCTTATTGGCTGAAGGCACAAGTGATCCCATTGGCCGCCTAGCAGAAGGCAAGAAGAGATGCACGGAGGACAAAGGAGCCGCTGCCTGACCCGCGCTACCTATCCTACAGCTTGTCGCCATCACCCGCGGCCTGACCCACCGTACGATGGGGTAAGTGCTGGTGAGACAGCGAACAGGCGGGTGTCACGGTTGGCTGCATATGATGGGCACAGTTGGCTGTATTTGATTGGCACAGTGGCTATATATGATGGGCACAGTTGGCTGTATATGATTGGCACAGTGGCTGTATAAGATGGGCACAGTTGGCTGCATATGATGGGCACAGTTGGCTGCATATGATGGGCACAGTTGGCTGCATATGATGGCACAGTGAGGCTGCATTTGATGTTTTTGTTTCAGAATTTTTCAGTTCGTTTGCACCCCCCCCCCCCCCCCCCAAATGTTGAACAACAGCCTCCACTGGTTATGACCACCTTAACCCATCAAGCCATAAACTCCACTACACATCTGACAGTGTGTATCTGGCAACAAGTTCTCTGTAGCAGGTCCTTTCAGTCATGAAAGTTGTGAGGTGGGGGCTTCATGGATCAGACTTGTTTTTCCAGAAAATCTCACAGATGTTCAATTGGATTGAGATCTTGAAAATTGGAGGCCAAGTCAACTCCTCGAACTAGTTGTATTCCTAAAACCATTCTTGAATTTCTTAAGACCAGGCCACTTTCTACCATTGCTCTGTGGTCCAGTACTGATGCTCTCGTTCCCATTGTAGATGCTTTTAGCTCTGGACACAGGTCAGCATGGGCACCCCAATCGGTCTGCAGCTCCAGATGCACTCTGTATCTCTGTATTCTGACACCTTTCTATTGGAACCAGCATTACCTTTTTCAGCAATTTGAACTACAGTAGCTCTTCTGTTGGATCTGACTACACAGGTCAGCCCTGCCCACATGCATCAGTAAACCCTGGCAGCCCATCAGTTCATCGTTTTGCCTTCCATGGGTAACTTTTGGTAGTTTCTGACCACTGCAGACTAGGAACATCCCACAGCTGCAGTTTTGGTGTTGCTCTGATCTAGTCTTCTAGCCATTACAATTTGGCCCTTGTCAAACTCAAGTTATGGCTGATTGGTGTATATACTCAGCCAATAATGCATTCCAATTTCAGAATTCCCCACACCGCACCTGCACTGAGGGGGAGGCACTGTGCCCTCACACATTATAATAGATGGGAAACATTGTTCGGTTTTCTAACTTTGCTGTATCTGCAATCGTCAGCTTTTGTGATGGGGGGGGGGGTCCCTGTTTCCAGGAGGAGGCGAAGGACTGTCTTGGCCATTGCTAAAGCCAATCACAATCCTGCTAGCCCCACCTACCATCTGGAGGAAGATGACTCCCTTGGTTGCCACTACCAATCTCAGAAAGAAGGGATTTCACTGTGATTGAGAAAACCACAATCAGGTGACAGTTTGTGGAATTACTGTTGAGCTTCTGGGAACTTTGTTGAAATTATTCCTGAACCTTTGTGTCACTTACTACTGAACCCTGGCATTCTGTGTCCCTTTAAGCCACATCCAGTATTCAGCGCGATGAAAATCACACCCAACCACTTTTTCTCAGCTGTGGGGGCCCAACTTATGATCCTGCTGAAATGCCCCTGACCTGAGCTCATCATTGCGCATCCATTCCAGATGCTTGTATGTGACATCACATACATCACATACAAGCACATGGGCTGAATGCAAGAGGTGGATGAGCAGGATGAGTGTGCCAGGACAGGTAGATGTGTCTCATCTCTGATTCCTTTCACCACTCTGCATATCACACATATCATTGATTAGAAGAGGGTACATCGGTGGAGCAGATGAGCAGGAGGTACAGCGGTGGGTAAAATGAGCAGGAGGAGTTCAGAGGTGGAACAGAAGAGCAGGAGGATACAGTGGTGGGGCAAATGTGCAGGGAGGTACAGTGGCAGAAGAGATGAGAAGGGGGTTCAGCAGTGGGACAGAAGACCAGGGGGTAACAGTGATGGGCCAGATGGGCAGGGGGGTTCAGTGTTGGGCCAGATAAGCAGTGGGGGTTCAGTGTTGGGGCAGAAAATCAGGGAGGTAGAGCAGTGGGGATGATGTGAAAGGAGGTTTATTGGTGTGGCAGGGGGTTACAGTGGTGGGGCAGGAGAGCAGGGGGAACACAGGTGGGGCAGGAGAGCAGGGGGTACAGAGGTGAGACAGATGTGCAGGAGGTACATTGGTGGGGCAGATGAGAAAGTGGGTTACAGTGGTGCAGTAGATGGGTTCAGTGTTAGGACAGATGAGAAGGTGATTCAGTGTTGGGGCAGAGGAGAAAGGAGGTACATTGGTGGGACACATGAGCAGGGGGTTACAGAGGTGGGGCAGAGGAGCGGGGGGTACAGAGTTGGGGCAGATGTGCAGAGGAGAAACGAGGTACATCGGTGGAACACATGTGCAGGGGGTAACAGCAGTGGGGCAGAAGAGAAGGGGGAACAGAGGTGGGACAGATGTGCAGGAGGTACAGTCATGGGGCAGATGAGAAAGGGGGTTACAGTGGTGGGGCAGATGAGCAGATAAGTTCAGTGTTAGGACAGATGAGAAGATGGTTCAGTGGTGGAGCAGATATGCATAGAGGTTCAGTGGTGGGGCAGATGAGAAATGGGGAACAGTGGCGGGGCAGATGAGCAGGGGGTTACAGTGGTGGGGCAGATGAGAAGGGGAGTACAGTGGTGGGGCAGATATACAGTAGTGGGGCAGATGAGCAGGCGCATACAGTGGTGAAACAGATTTGCAGGGGGGACAGTGAAGTGTGAAGGTGCAGGAATTGGGGCTCATCTGAGGTGTGGAGTTGCTGGAATTGGGGGTCATCTGAGGTGTGAGAGTGCAAGATGTTATTTTCTCACTACTAAAGTAGTTTACAGCATTTACTTTATAAAAAAATCCTTTTCGTGATTGAGAGTGTGAAGTTTTTTTGTTATAAAATTGACACGCTTAAATTCTTTGAAAACATTTTTTGGCACACTGAGCTCACAAGGTGGCCTACCCCGGTCCTATGTGTTGCTATTTGTCATTACACCTTTTTGTGTGAGCAATACCAGAGTAGACCTAGAGTAATCACCCATACAAATAAATCATTTAATTATTCAAATATGACAATGAAGGCCATGTGGTTTATTGGCTGCCCAGTGTGTTGGACAGGTGCAGATATTTCATACAATTCATCTAACCATTGTCATAGAGATCACAGATGTGTCATTATTTATTACTTGGGAAACCAGAGATATGGAATACATGGAGAGGTGTACAGCAACACATGCACCAACAGGTGTGCATAGTGCTCGGCAACACTGGAACAATGTTGGCACTGTAAAGAAGAATCTCCAAGTAAGCAGCTAAATACACAGTTGAAATGCAAACATGGGAGTTGTCTTACTTCCCAGCTTATTTCTGTTATAGACCTTCTCGCAGAAAAAAAAAGTAATATTTTGCAGTTCTGTGGCGGTTGCATTGGTTTTCTTTTTTCAGGAAACACACTATCTTGACCTACAACAACAAAACTCACTCTTTGTACTGTATCTGTGAAGAAGTAGTGTTATCTCCATAGGACAGGACTACAGAACCCCCTGCCTCTACTCCATAACATGGGAGCGGGGGTGTACCAGCAAGCACAGCACACAGAAAGTTATCAGTTAATAAGATTTCTGGTAGGATGAACATTTTTCTGTCACTTTTCCTACAGATATTACAAGGATTTCAATGATATTTTGTTTAAGAGACCAAGCACTGAGCAAATAAAATATTATTATTTTTAGGGTTCACATAAACTTAAAGCAGCAATTCGCAACCAGGCTTCCTCCAGAGGTTGCTAGGGGTTCCTTCAGCATTGAGCAATTTCTGCCTCTTAGATAAGTTCCCACTCACACCATTGATCTTTTTAGCTATCTGTAAGGAGGTAATTCTTCCCAATGACCACAAGTGTAAGGACCATTCTTCCCACTGACCATCACACTATTGTATCATGAGTTGTAGATTTTAAATATTTAGCAGGGGTTCCTCGAGGCCGGAGAACTATTTCAAGGGTTCCTGTGTGTTGAAAATGTTGAGAAAGGCTGACTTAAAGTAATATTAAAGCCAATGACGCCACTACTGTGTCTCAGCCAACCAGACAGGAGAGTCCTGGATAACCGAGGCACTCATGCAACATCACTGGATAGAGATGGAGCTCAGGTAAGTATTAGGGGGTCTGAGGGAGGCTACTACACACAGAAGGCTTTTTACCCTACTGCATAGAATGCATTAAGATAAAAAACCTTCTTCCTCTATAACCACTTTAAGTAGCCGAGCACCTCGTAAAATATAAAAGCAGCTTTTTGCTGCAATACTCACCTCCATTGCTGTACTTAGAAGACTATTACCTTCATCCTTTTCTGATCTCTGCTGTTCCCTGGTTGAATGAGGCCCAGTTCCCACAACCCACTTGCTGTTAGTCCCTGTGCAGCTTGTTTTGCACAGAGTGGCCCCGAACCTGCTCTTCTGGGGTCCCTTGGCAGCTGTCTGCTTCCTGCAAGTACTTCTCACGTTCATGCGAGCTCCCTCGCATGGTGAGAAGCACTTGCAGGCGCGCTCCTGTGATACAGCCAGCAGCTATAGCCACTCGCTGTATCACTCGGCCCCGCCCCCCGGCACGCTGTATCATTAGATGTGATTGACAGCAGCGCGAGCCAATGGCTGCACTGCTTTCAATCCATCCACTCCAGCCAATCAGCGGCTAGGCTGAGCAGCGAAGAGGACATTGGGGGCGAGCACGGGACTTTCGAGGGGTCAGGTAAGTAAAACAAGGGGACTGGGGGCGCTGGCACTATGAGATGTTTTTTCAACTTAATGCATAGAAAAAATATTTACCTTTACAACCCCTTTAAGGATCCCCCTGGGGACATGTCATCATGCTATCTTGAGCTTACAGTACTGATGCACAGAGGGGCACTCATATGTTATTATGCAAACACTGTAGAAATAAGAACCACCAGGCTCAAACACTTGGGAGCCAACATGGAGTTTCCAGAAGAAATAGACCCCTGGCTCTAAAAGACAAATATACAGTCATTGGAGACACCATGAGGGGGTGTATCGATTTTGTGGTTAGGGGGTGTGGTTGCCCTAACAAGAAAACCTGTCACTTTTCCCTGACATACATACAGTACTAACTGAATAAATACAAAGAGAGTGCTTGTCATCTTCCCCACCTCTTCTCTTATCCGTAGACATTCATGTAGCTCCTTCTCTGACACAGGTTTTTCAGAGATGGTAAGGTAGCCTGTGAACATCTATAAGCCCCAGCATGCTTTATTGGTCCACATTTTGGAGTTGTACTTTCAGAACTGTTGGAGGGCCACAGACTGCATTGTTTTATTTTTTATGTTAACCATTTCAGCCCTGGAAGGATTTACCCCATTAATGACCAGGCCATTTTCTGTGATATGGCACTGCGTTATTTTAACTGACAATTGCATGGGCGTGCGATAATGTATCCAAATAAATTTGATGTCCTTTTTTTCCCACAAATAGAGCTTTTTTTTTGGTCATATTTGACCACCTTTGTGGTTTTAATTTTTTGCACTATAAACAAAAAAAAGACTGCCAATTTAGAAAAAACAATATTTTTTACTTTCTGCTATAATATGTATCCAAAAAAAAATAAAAAAACATTTCTTCATCAATTTAGGGGAATGTGTATTCTTCTACAAATTTTTGGTAAGAAAAATCTCAATAAGCCTATATTGATTGGTTTGCGCAAAAGTTATAACGTCTACAAACTATGGGATAGATTTATGGACTTTTCATTTTTTTGAATTGTTTTTACTGGTAATGGCGCAATCATCGATTTTTTAGCGGGACTGCGACATTGCAGCGGACAAATTTGACCCTAAGTAACACTTTTTGGGGACCAGTGACACCAATACAGTGATCAGTGTTTAAAAAAATGCACTGATCACTTTATAAATAACACTGGCAGGGAACAAGGTTAACATCAGAGGCGATCAAAGGGTTAAGCGTGTTCCCTGCAAGTGTTTTCTAACCGTGTGGGGGATGGACTCACAGGAAGAACACAGAGATCCCCATTCCTGATTACTAGGAACAGAAGATCTCTGTGTACCTCCCCGTCAGAGCGGGGATCTGCCTTGTTTACATAGGCAGATCCCCATTCTACCTCTCTATGGATTGGCTCATCCTCTGTGCAGCGGACACACGCCCGGCCACGGTATCTAGTGCAGGAAACAATGTGCAGGTATGTTGTTTTGCACAATAGAGCCACCCTGCCACAGTATATATGTGGTGGGTGGTCTTTAAGTGGTTAAAGTGTAACTAAAGGCACATTTTTATTTTTTATTTTGGAAAAAGTGGAAAGGGATTAGAACACCTATCTATTTGTCATGTTTTCTGTTATCATTGAAAGTGGAAGTAGGAAAAATCCCAAACATTGGGTTGTCCCAAAACAATAAGAGATAGGAAATCTTCCAATGTGGACACTAGATCTGGTGACCCTGGTGACAATGAGGATTCGCTCACTTGGATGGGATTTCTCCCTATGGGACACAGATAAAAAACAACAAAGGATTCGGCCTGGGACTTTAAATGAAGTGCGTACTGTTTCCGCCAGTAAACATAACTGTAGTAAATATAGTATATGGTTTATTCAAATACAATTGTTTACATGGATAAAGAACACCAACGGTTGCCAATTAAAAAAATACATAAACAAGGAGTATTGGTACATAAATGTAGAAGTAGTACATGGTACACGGGCATCATACTACCCGACTAGTTTCGTGAGATCCAGCTCGCTCTTCAGGGTTGGATGTGTGTAACAATGTACCTAGGATGAACAAAAATATATGTTTGGCAATATATCACAGTATTAGTTATAAAGGCACAGGGTAGGAGGGGTTGTAGGCCCCCCCATACTTACCACTGAGCTTGACCATGGCTCCAGGTGTGCGGCCTCGAGACGGCGGCAGCAGATGCCTCCCCAGGGAGCTGAGGGGGCAGAATCAAATGGGACCCCACCCAGGGCCAAATGGAGAGCAGGCATGGCAAAGGTGTAGTGATGTATCCCGAGTCGTGTCGCCTCGCATCGCCCGCTGTGTGAACTGGCTCTTAGTGCTTTATTTTTTTGGGATATTGTTGTCCTAGGTTTCTAACCATCTTCATGGCTCTACAACCTTTGGCTCAGGCCTTTCATTCATGCATGCATGCATACATATCTTTATACCAATATCTATTGATTTTACTCTACTACGTTAGATGCCTGACAAACATACTTATGTTCACAGCCTATACTTTTTATCGACCAACGAGGACTCTAGGGATACATCACTACACCTTTGCCATGCCTGCTCTCCATTTGGCCCTGGGTGGGGTCCCATTTGATTCTGCTCCCTCAGCTCCCTGGGGAAGCATCTGCTGCCGCCGTCTCGAGGCCGCACACCTGGAGCCATGGCCAAGCTCAGTGGTAAGTATGGGGGGGCCTACAACCCCTCCTACCCTGTGCCTTTATAACTAATACTGTGATATATTGCCAAACACAGAGGCGGCTCTCTAATTAGGCAAATTAGGCGGCCGCCTAAGGCCTCGCCCTCACAGGGGCCTCGTGGCCGCCTAATTTACATCTGCTCGATCACTGGACTGAACAACAGGCTCCAGGTGCCATCTGTAAAAGCCGTGCGGGCAGCCATAGGGCACACCGGGCGGGCCGCAAGTCCATGTGGGGCCCTAAAGCAACTGAGCTGCTTCTGCAGCCCGCGTCGCTCACCCACCTGGCCTCTCCGCATCTGGCCGGCTGCCTATTGGGGTCAGGAGTCAGGCCAGGCTGCGGAAAATATCCCTGCCCTATGACTGTGAAGGGGAAGGAGGAGCTCCGGTGATCCCATCCCAGCGCCTGCTGCATTCTGGCCGACTACCCCCAGAGATCGTGAGTGCCCGGCCGTGCCGCCCTCCTGTGTGCCTGGATAGGAGGAGCGGCGGGGACAGCTGCATATGGAGGAATTGAGCTTTCCATATTCCTCCTGCAGCCGCTGAATGACCGCTTCTTCTGCGGGCATTCGCCGGCTGCAGAAAGAATATGGAAAGCTCAATTCCTCCATATGCAGCTGTCCCCGCCGCTCCTCCTATCCAGGCACACAGGAGGGCGGCACGGCCGGGCACTCACGATCTCTGGCGGGGGTCGGCCAGGCTGCAGCAAGCGCTGGGACGGGATCACCGGAGCTCCTCCTATCTAACTCTTTTACTGCCCCGATGCTTCCAAGTTGAGCAGCGAGACTTGCAAGGATCGATAGTCCTGGAGACGAGCTCTAAAGACTTCCCAGGACTGGAGTACAGGCTGACTGGGGCCGGAAAACGAGGACAGATGGAAGGTACCAGATCCTCTGGAAGGAGCAGGACACTGTCCCCACCCAGACTGAGAATGGACCCTGCCTGCTGCTGGCCGTCATGAACACTCTGCTGGCATGGAAGGTAACGTACCTAGCATCACACACAGCTTTCCCAAAAGACGGCAACTGCAGACTGGGACATGGTACACTGAGGGGCACAGGCAGAACGGGCTAGAGATCTCTCTCTCCACCTTCCTCCCTCTTCCCCTCCCCTCTCTTCCCCTCCCCCTCCCCTCCCCTCTCCTTCCCTCTCCTCTCCCCCGCTCCCCCTCTTCTCTCTCTCTCGCTCCCCCTCCTCTCTCTCTCTTCCCTCCCCCCTCTCTCCCCCTTCCCCCTCCCTCTCTCTCTCCCTCCCCCTCTCCCCTCTCTCTCTCCCTTCCCCCCTCCCCTCTCTCTCTCCCTTCCCCCTCCCCTCTCTCTCTCCCTTCCCCCTCTCTCTCTCCCCCTTCCCCCCCTCTCTCTCTCCCTTCCCCCTTCTCTCTCTCTCACCCTTCCCCCCTCTCTCTCCCTTCCCCCCCTCTCACCCTCTCACCCTTCCCCCTTCTCTCTCTCCCTTCCCCCTTCTCTCTCTCCTCCCTCTCTTCCCCTCCCCCTCTCTCTCTCTTCCCCCTCCCCCTCTCTCTCTCTTCCCCTCCCCCTCTCTCTCTCTTCCCCTCCCCCTCTCCCCCTCTCTCTCTCTTCCTCCCTCCCTCCCCCTTTCCTCTCCCTCCCCCTCCCTCTTCCTCCCCCTCCCTCCCTCTTCCTCCCCCTCTTCTTCCTCTTTTCCCTCCCCCTCTCTCTCTCTTCCCCTCCCCCTCTATCTCTCTTCCCCTCTCCCTCTCCCCCTCTCTCTCTCTTCCTCCCTCTCTCTCTCTCTTCCTCCCTCTCTCCCCCTCTCTCTCTCTTCCTCCCTCCCTCCCCCTTTCCTCTCCCTCCCCCTCCCTCCCTCTTCCTCCCCTCTCTTCCTCCTCTTCCCCTCCCCTCTCTCTCTTCCTTCCTCTCTCCCCCCTCTCTCTCCCCCTCCCCTCTCCCTCTCTCTTCCTCCCTCTCCCTCTCTCACTCCCTCTCTTCCCCTCCCCCCTCTCTCTCTCCCCCGCTCCCTCACTCTCTTTCCCTCCCTGTCACCCTCCCTCACTGCGCTGGGATCCCCCCACTCTCCTTCCTCTGTGGATGTGGAATGATTCAATGACACCTCTTCCCATTCTCCCAAGGCAAAGGGGGAAATCCTAGAGGGCTTGTCACCTGTCCCAGATGTTGTATTGGCTGCATATGTCTGAGGAGGGTGCCCTGGAGGTGGTGCTGATCGCCTGTGGGCTAGATCCACGCATCTTTCTGCAGCCATTTTTACTTGCTTGAATTTTTTTTTATCCATTATGGGTGTGAGTGGGGCCTCGTGTCTAAATTTTGCCTAAGGCCTCACAAAGCCTAGAGCCGCCTCTGGCCAAACATATATTTTTGTTCATCCTAGGTACATTGTTACACACATCCACCCCCGAAGAGCGAGCTGGATCTCACGAAACTAGTCGGGTAGTATGATGCCCATGTACCATGTACTACTTCTACATTTATGTACCAATACTCCTTGTTTATGTATTTTTTTAATTGGCAACCGTTGGTGTT
Source organism: Lithobates pipiens (assembly GCF_037356315.1). Lineage (NCBI taxonomy): Eukaryota > Metazoa > Chordata > Amphibia > Anura > Ranidae > Lithobates > Lithobates pipiens. Next base: position 507,757,593 of record NW_027507903.1, on the reverse strand, counting down.
CTTTATCCGTGTAAACAATTGTATTTGAATAAACCATATACTATATTTACTACTGTTATGTTTACTGGCGGAAACAGTACCCACTTCATTTAAAGTCCCAGGGTGAATCCTTTGTTGTTTTTTATATGTTACAGGGATGGAAGTGTGTTACTGGGGACACCAGACCTTTTCCTTTTTCTCTATATGGGACACAGATGGCAAGAAAAAAAAACTTGATAACCCTCCTTTACCCAATGAAAAAATAAAAAAAGGTTTTGCCTTTAGTTCTACTTTAATGAATAATGCTAACATATTTCTTGATCATTTTTTCTTTTCTGTTCTTCGACCTTTCAACAACTCTGGGAGTAAAAAATGTTGATTAGAAAGTATTTGAAATATACACTTTCACAAAGTCCATTTGGAAGAAAAAGTTTTTTGGTCATACATTCCCAACTGTTTCTGTTTTTGTAGGACAGTCCGAAGTTGATGCCAAAAGGTCAGGGTTTATTTATTGAGTATAATGGATTTGGAATGGTTAACTCTATATACTGAATTTCAGGAATAAGGATACGAGATCCTCCTGCAAAATTTTTCCACAAACATCCAACCTGTGTTGTCATTGCTCCTTAGAGGAGTGTACTCTTCTGCATATATTTTGGAGCTGCCCAAAGGAGCGCCCTTTTTGGAAGACAGTTGGTGCTCCAGCTTATATCGGTGGATCTAGGCCATGGCCCCATAGGCGATTTACTACATTTGAATAAGGTACCACTTATCCGATATAAGTCTACCTCCTAACAGATGGTCTGCTTGTGGCTGGCCAATATAGATAATATTAGGGACGTGAAAAGCATTACAGCTTCTCTACACAACAGAGATAAAAAAGATTTATAATTCCTGGTACTCTTGGATGGCTTTTACATGCTCCTCTGCACACCAAAAGCTGTTGCACCCTTCCAAGTAGAGCTGCCTTACAACACAAGAGGAATACCCCATGGCTTGTCCTCCAGGATTGGACTACAGGCCCATCACAAAGTGTGTCGTCTCATTTCCTCTTTCTCCTTTTCTTTTTTCATTTAATTTTCTCTTACTCTGAAAATGTCTCAGAAGTAGCAACTTACGAACACTAGTGACTTGCAGCCACAGGAGGTCTCTGCCATAACCCTGCTTATTGATGTTTGTCTCTTTATGTGTATACTATTGATCTTCTCTGATCATTGGTCAATGCAGTATGCAATATTGCTATGTACACACGTTGGTTAGAACTCTCAGCCACGTCTGAAACACTCTGCTCTGTGACGTTTTTTTTTTATTAGAGCTGGGGAGTGCAAAATCTGGTGCAACTGTGCATAGAAACCAGCTTCCAGGTTTTATTATCAATGCTTTATTGAACAAGGTGAAGTTAAAAGCTCATTGGTTACTATGCACAGCTGCACCAGATTGTGAGTGCTCAAGTTTTAGTAAATCTCCCGCTGTGAGTATGTGCCTTTGTCGTTCCCTTAAAAAATAAATTATATTCTGTGTCCTGGAACTTGTTGTTATGGCAGGACTTGTGCCATAGGTGATGAAGCACCAAAGCACCACATTAACAGTTTAATTTCGCTTTTTTTTCCTTTTATTCTTACCTTATGTGGCAATCTCTAAACATTTATTGGCACATTGAATATTTGGGACCAGCCATGGATGGGGGTTCACAAGACTCTACAAGAAGTATGTGAACATCCCCGCCTTCTGTTCTTGTTTGGTGAACTGTACAGTCCAATGGGAGATCTGAATGCAAAGTAGATCATGAGCCGTGCATCCTACATGTATTTTAATAATATTTCAATAACCCTACAAAGGACATCTTGATTTGTGCAAGGCTCAGCAGGGTAAACTCAGAATAATGTCTTCCCTGTGTCTATATTGTGCACTGTGGATATATGGAAAACATTTGTAGCTCATTTGTTTCATAAAATATAATGCCATGTGTGGTAAGCAATACATCTTTGGTTGACAAACATGTAAACATCCAAGTTCATTCCTGGCTTTCACTATTAAATTTTGTGACATGATATGGTAGTTTAAGCTGTTTGAATTCTGGGGGAAAAAATAGTGTATGTGTTAAAAAAAATAAAAATAAAAAAAAAGATATATATTTTTTTTTTTACTGTATATGGTTTTAAAAATGTTGATTTAGTGGTGTTGGGTACAGCAGATTAGGGAGTGGCACAGATGGCGTGGGGTAATTTGCACTAAAACAAACCTAAACTCTTTAAAACTGCTGTTCTCAGCACATTTTTTCCAGGAGGATGCTAGGAGGGAAGCATTCACTTGAGGTTCCTGGAAACTAAGCATTTTTCTCATTTAGTGCAGTACTTATTTTTAATTACGGTAAACGAAACAGCTAGTAGTGTTCTTTTATACTGAATACAGTGTGCTTCAAGATATCTGTACTATATATATATATATATATATATATATATATATATATATATTTATTTATTTATTTATTTATTTTATAAGGCCTGTGTATGCCAGACTTGACTATGTTGGATTATTGAAGCTTTTTTGAGAGCAGCCGAGAGCATCAACCCGAGTATATAGCAGTGAATGAACAACTCTAATCCCATAAACATACCCTGGTGCCTGGTTTTAGCTATATGTAAAACGTTGGCACTTCATTGACTTCACATATCACCTGTCTCTATATACACACACCTTAGTCCTTTGCCCTTTCATTTTTCTAATTGGTAAATTATTTTCAGTAATTTCACCAATTTGATAATTGTTCGTCATCCAAATAAAATTACATTTTAAATATTGTTTGTTTTTAAGAGGGGTAGTCTTGCAATAGAGAGGTAGACATTTGAACAGTATGATGGAGGTTGTAATTCTTGTATTATAGGATTAGTTTACTTTCCTTTTGTGTTTTAGTTGACTAAAAGTATTTTTATGTAGTGTTTTTGCATGTTAGCGATGCTTGCCATGCATTTATACGTCTTCCCTTTGTATCACTCTTCATTTTTTTCCCTGCTTTTGTTTAAAATATGGTAAAAAAAAAAAATAATAACAAGTTTTTCATTTTTAGCTGTTGATTTTTATTTATTTTAATTTATTTCAGTTACTTATAGAACGCTGTCAATTTACGCAGCGCTTTACATATACATTGTACATTTACATCAGTCCCTACCCTCAAGGAGCTTACAGTCTAAGGTCCCTAACACACATTTATACATACTGGGGCCAATTCAGACAGGATCCAATTAACCTACCTTGTGCTTGGTTTTGCTTTTCACAACTTACTGAGTTAAGGAGATTTTTTTTCTTCTTAAGTTCTCAATTTAATAGCACAGGTAACATGTTTGCCTTTTCACCAGTCACTTGATTAATTTTGTTTTACTTTTTTGGCAACAGGAGGCCTTGAACATTCTAAAAAAACAAAAAAAGTTTACTGATAAAATTAATCTATATAATAAATACAGGGGAAATCAGGATAAATAAATAATACATGGTAAAAAATAAGTAGCAAATCCAAAGAACACAAAAAAAACCCACAAAAATGTGTATAGACATTAGTGTAGAAATATTACAAAAATATGAAAAAAAATATATAGCGTCATGTTGTCGCACAGCCTTCCCTTGTTGACTTGCATGGGTTAAGATGCTTTGTATGGCCCGTATAATAAGTTTGCTTCAGAATGTGCCAGGGGATGTATAATGAGGTAGTTAGTCACAGTTTGGATGCTGCGGTGGGAGAAAACAGTGCAAGGGCTGTGGATTAAGTTTTCAAGGGCTAGTGCTGCTACAGCATAGCTGCCAAACCTTAAACTGGTGTCCCAAACATTGCTACTCAGACATAGCTCTCTGTGTTCCTGTCTGCCTTTTATTGTCAACCTGTGCAATGCACATTGTGTTTTTTTTTGTTGTTGCTCAAAGACTGCTGCAGTAGACATTAACCCTTGCAGTATCAAAGAGCCACATAGCATACTGAGCTGCTACATTACATCACGAAAGCATTTCTATATGTTACAGTGATTAATAATTCAATATTCTGACTTAAGTGTCAATGTTAAACACATATGGTTCAATATTGTAACTTATGTGTCAATATTAATGGTCAAAATTATATAAATATTTATATATATATATATATATATATATATATATATATATATATATATATATATATAATTTTTTTTTTGTTTATTATTAAACATGTATTCTTATATTCCCAACTGCATAGAACTGGAATAAAATAATGCATTCAGCTGTATAGAAAATCCTGATAATATAGAGTATTATATAACTTATTTGCAAGCCATGACATCAATAACATTGTATAAAGCTGTCGTAAGAAAATCAGACTATATTATTCATTTGGATTTATTGTAAAAGACATTCAAAATGTAAGAAATCAAAACCGCCTTTTCAATAGGAAGGTAACTGCTGCATTGCACTACAGTCACACATCACTTAAATAAATAAATAAAAAGTTTGATTTGAAGCAATTCAAAAAAGTTACAGATATTTTCAGCTGAGGTCTGAAAATTACAATCACATGGCATAAAAAAAAGATCCTTATCCACTTTTTGCTTTGTGAATGGAGCCTACTGTACTATAAATTTGTGTTTTTTTTACAACAAATTGTGGGTTTGTCTAAAAATGGAAAGAATTAAAAAAAAAAAAAATCGGATCCTGTCATGAAAGAAACTCTTTTTAGTCTATGTTAAATGCAAGGTGATTAACATAGTAACATTGAATAGAATTCCTAATATAGTATAAAACACAAACCCTTACTATAGTATAAAACACAATCTGTACTTACAAAAAATATACCCTATTTGTGCATCATGTTATATTAAACGTTCCAGTGTTATCTTATCTATAAATCACTGGTAGATATAAAAATGCAACAGATTTCCCTTCATATAAATGTGTACATTGAAAGTTATTGACAAATGGCAAATTATAATATAGCACTTCCTAAAATATAGTATTCCAATTGATAGAAAAAAATTGGCAGGAAACAAATATAAATAATGATTTAATTGATCTAAAACATAGGGCACCATGGCAAAATATGTCTAAATGACTTAAAAAAAAAAAAAAATATATATATATATATATATATATATATATAAGATTTTTGGTATGCTTTTCTGTGCATGATATGAATGTAGAAAGATTTACATTTCTGTATATGACATAACATTTTATAATATTGGTGTGAAATGTGAAGTTAATTCTGACATTTACCTGTGAAATACAAAATCATTTTGTGGTTATTCCTTCAGTAATAATTGATTATTTTTCTTTTGATCATCTTTGTTTCTATTTTATTAAATTGTAAAGTATTTATATATTTTATGAAAAACTACCTAAACCAAAATACAAATGTAGATGAGCCCACCTACATTTGTATTTTGGTTTAGGTAGTTTTTCATGTTATATGTGTGTTTTGAAAATGTCAGCTATCTTTTATGTGGGTCTCACACCCCTCACGTTATATATATTTTTCATATTTTATTGTTTTCACTTGACACTATTATTATCTGTGGCGCAGAGATGGATGAGGTTGTTGAACATTTTTTCGGCTCACTCATTCATGGTTCGTTTATTTGTATATTTTGCACATTATATAACTGGTATAATAGCTTAAGACAGCTGCCAAAATAAAGTAAATATTCTAAAACATTGTAAAAAAATACTACATTTAGGAAGCTATTTTTCACGTTCATATAATGTTTTGTGACATTTTTGAATAATAATATTTGCGTGTGACTTTTTTTTTATCATATTGTAGCTGATTATTATAAAGGAGAAGCAGTTTTTTACTTTGCAAAGTAATTTTCACCTTTCACTTTTACCTTTCGTGAATGTGATCAAAGTTCACTTTGCGAACAGTACCCAATCATCTGCTAGCAGAACTAAGAGAAAACATTTTTTTCATTGCAGAAGATTAAAAAATTTAAGCCAGCTCAGTTTAACCTTGTTCACTAAGCAAAGTGAAAATTCCCTTGCAAAGTGAAAATTTACTGAGCAAGCCTTGCTCCTTTAGTAAATTCAGCCACATTGTTTATTTTTGTTAACTTTTATTATAAAAATTAACAAATAATAAATTAATGTATATTTAAGTAGGAAAGCACTCATAATCACATAATGCACCAATTTTAGACTGTCAATTTTTTTTTATACAGTCTAATTCAAACTGATGTCTCAAATTTTTTTGGAAATACATATTAGGCCACAAGACAATGCGATTTAATAACACATATCAAATTTTAATGTTACGATTCATATATATATATATATATATATATATATATATATATATATATATATATATATATATGTGTATGTGTGTGTGTGTGTGTGTGTATAAATATATATATATATATATGTGTATGTGTGTGTGTGTGTGTGTGTATAAATATATATACATATATATATATATATATATATATAGGAATATATGACTGCAAATACTTTTACAGGATTATCACTTTTCACATCTAAAATTATAAGCTCCATTTATACAAAAGTCTCATAAATATCACGAAAATAAACTGTATTTTAAAAATAAGCCTATTGTAGTGCATTTGGTCAATAGTAACAAAATAGCTTATTACACAAAACCTCCTAATAGGTCTGAAATAGTTATAATCAATATAATATTATTTATCAGTGTTATGATCCACCCCAAAATAACTCACATTTATTCTATTTTATCATCAACACTATGGGTTTGACATACTAGAGGAGTTGAGAATTGTAGCTGTGTTCACTTTGAATACCCAATTATGTGCCACTGAATCAAACAAACAGAAATGTGCTTTTCACATAGTGGAATAATTAATATTAATCATTACTTTATTGAGTGAATTGCCAACTCCTTAATCAAACATCAAGAGACATCTTCCTAAAACTTGTATATGTAATTTACATTTTTTTTAATGCATTATTTGAAAACATGTTTATAATATATTTAATAATTTATACCTACAGTAAACAATCAGTCATTCAGTTGAATAATGTAGTTCTTGCATTAGCTCTTTAACCTTTTGGTTTATGAATGATTTTAAGCTACATTACTGTGTCCTATATCTTGATGTATTTGGCAGGATAATTGACACTTCAAACAAATATATATTGTTGCTAAAATATACCAGCCTTGAATTTTTTTATCAATTTATAAAAGAATTGTAACTTTTACCAGATTTATACAGCATGTTAGCAAGTGTATTACTTATTGGTATTGATGGAGTTATCACACAAGGGATTAAATTTAAAGTAAAACATGAGCCCAGGCTTCTTAAAGGACCAATATGAGGGGAGAGGTGGAATTAAAATCCTACAATTTTATTTTGAGCAATATACCCAGAGATTGGAAAGGAATAATTGCTCGTTATTTTGTCAGTTACCTATCTACAGCAAGATGTTATACCTCTTCTGATCTCTTCCCCCAATATGTATGAGGCATATTTAACACACAATTGGATGCTAATATCTCAATAGATCAGAAAATAGTTCCACCAAATATCAGGCTCAACCTTATTGAACACTTGTTGGAGTATCCTTTTCTTTTTTTTTAATTTCCCTTTCTACGCATAGGAAGGTTTTCATAGCAAAGGTGGGCAAACACCTGACTCACACTAGCTGCAGATTCCAAATATAGGACATATATGGATATTATGGTTTACCGTATATACTAAAGAAGTTGAAAACATTCACTCAATTAATTGTAGCTTTGTTCACTTTGAATGCCCAGTTATGTGCAGATGATTTAAGTAAACAGGACTTTGCTTTTCACATGATTGAATAACTGAACTGAATCTTTATATATATATATATATATATATATATATATATATATATATATACATACATATATATATATATATACATACATACATATATATATATATATATATATATATATATATATACATATATATATATATATATATATTTATATATATATATATATATATATATATATACACATATATATATATATATATATATATATATATATATATATATATATATATATATATATATACACATATATATATAGATATAGATATATATAGATATATATATATATAAAATTATATATTATACAGTATATATAATTAGTTAGTTTTTCATCATTTAGTTTTCTGTGTATACAGTATTACAATTACAGTATAAAAACTGCAGTGCTCAATGCAGGCACTCAGCTATGGGGTCTGTTTATAATTTTTTTTTACCCAAAATTTACTCAACTTCCACCCCTAAATAACTCATTTTTCCACACAAGACTGTGTTAGAAAAATTGGTACATCCTGGTTAAAAGTTGTGTGACTCTTGGGTGAAAACATTGAGAAATAGACCCCTAACTTTTTTTTTTTTACACTTTTATTTCCAGTACCGTATATCAGCAATGTTTTATTTAGAAGATTTTTCTGTATGTTTTGAGGTTTTATGTCCGGGTATATCATTCTACTTATGTATGTTTGTATGTACATATGTATTTCTCTATCTACCTATCTATAGGTATTTTGGTTATTTTGTGTTATATTTTAAAATGTTAATTCATCAATGTTTTATGTTTATTTTGTGCGTTTAGCTAAAAAAAAAATTTGCACTGGCCTTCTCATGAATAACTATTTTTGGAGTTTACCAAACATAGAAAATGTGGCCAGTCTTTCTTTAACAGCAGCTTGGGACAAATAGCAATGGCAGTCTGAAGGTCACAGAGTTCTGTATGAGTTCTTGGGTATTTTGTGATATTTGTTTTGGCGCTTGTACAACCCTGAAGCGAACAGCCTGCAATTCTTTAATACTGATAATGCCGTCACCCGCAAACATACAGTGTTTAATGTTGCCTACAAACTGTTGTGCAGGTAACAAAGTTTTAAATATATATATATATATATATATATATATATATATGTATATTATATATATATATATATATATATATATATATATATATATACATATATATATATATTGTTATTTGGGTACAGACATAACAATGTTAGAATGTTTGCATTGCTTACTTATATTGGGTTGTATATGGCCAGTCAAAATATATAAACCTAAGTGGATTCTGTTTTTTTGTGTTATAATGGAATGGGATTTGAAAAGTTGTGGTTTGAATGGATTTTAATTTCCCAAAACCTAACTGGGTGTTTGGAAAGAATACAAATTCCTGGTCAGGCATTAAAAAAAAAAAAAATGTTTCCTGAATCACCCACAAAACTTTTAAAAATGGAGAACTCTGACAGCCTCGGTGTTCTGAAATTAGGCCACAATCTAGTACAAAATTCACTCTGCATTTAAAAGTATATTCAGCATTCCAGATCCCATTGCCTTATTTTGAAGAAACCTTTCTTTGAGAGGCCATCGATCACCGGCAATGTGCAAAAATGCTCTTAACTCTATTTTACCCAATACCCAATACCGTACCTCCCAACTTTTTGAGATGGGAATGAGGGACACCTATTAGCAAAAGAATGTAGTCATAGGACACCCCCCCCCCCGCCACGCCCCTTTAAAGGAGAATTATACAAACAAAAATGATTGGTTAAACCCACTAGTGCTTTTTTTAACCACTACTATTCCTTTATATTGGCTTTGGAAATTTACAAATGCAGCAACTTAGAAACTGAAATTAGAAATTTAGAAATTGGATGAAAGGTTTAGCACTGGGAAGCACTTTATGAAAGGTAAAAAGTAAATTTTATATACAACTATATAGATCGGACCAAAATGAGGGACAAATGAGGAGGAAAGAGGAACATTGTTCCAAATCAGGGACAGTGCCCTTCGAAATCAGGGACAGTTGGGAGCTATGCAATACAATCTGATTGTAGAACATCTGCACCTCCATTAAATTTATTACCAAAAGTTAACAGGAGCACAAACCTAAAAAAAGCAATTCAGTTTGTATTATATAAGGCAAGCCCTTAGTTTATGGTAGATCTAAAGGAGATTGTATAATAAGATTGTATAATATATGAGCAGCCTTATATTTACCAAATGTATAGCATAAAGAAAAAAGGTAAGCAGGAAATGAGCACACCGCTAGTACCAGGACATAAAAAAAGAATTACATTTTTATTTACTGTATCGAGATATAATAAATTAATACTTCAAGTAGCTACCTGCTTCTCAAAAATGTGCTGTAATCCCAACACCCTACAATAACAACAGATGTGCAGACAAAATAAAGATATAGTATATAGTATGAGGGCCGACCAAAGGCTAGCCAGACACGTTAAGATTTCTCTTGTTTAGACCCTCGGGTTGTACTAGAAAAATCACTTAATTCCCCTGTCCATGCTAGAGGAATCTTCCCTGCAGGCCATTGTATTCAGATACATTTTTTAGACAGTCACAGCACCTGTAACTATCTAAATACCCAAACAGTGACTGCATCTGATTGGATGCAGTCACTGTTCGGCCAACAAATTTCCACCCAACTGCTTTGATTTTACAATCAGAGTTTGTCAAGCCAGCTGATGCAGACAGGGCCACCCATTATCACAATTTTCAGCAGGAATCAGACAAACTGTGAGCTGTGTATGGCCACCCTAAACAATCCAATCAATTTGTATGTACCTGCACTACATAACAGTTTGTAGATCAAACCTGGATTTTAAAATTATTTTCCATGAAGTAACAACATTTATTTTTAAATGTCATCCTGAGTTTTGCATCTTTATTTGCAATGTATAAATGTGCCAGTAGAATGATTTAAAAATATTGTCAACACAGTTCTAATTTTTACAGGCCTGTACACGCATTATATTAGTCTCAATTGTTATAGGGAATAAAATCATTTTTCCAGTGCTTTGTGAACCTTAAACTCTGCTTCATTTTTGATTGTAAGTCTTACAATGCTGGAAACTGTACTGTGCTGCTAATGGAGTTAGAGAGCTAAAGAGCAATTTTACATTTGTTCTATTACTATTATTAGTAAAAAAGAAAAATGATGGAGGGAATTAGCTTTCATTTATTCACAAACATTTTAAAATGCCAAGGCTGCATATAAAAATACAGACAGTACCCTGACACATGCATTAAATCCCTTCCTTTGAAAATTTTTTATTGTAAAAGTATCATAAAATTGTTCTAAAATCTTGCTTTCGTGCTTCCAGTTTTTAAAATGTGCAGCCTAGGAGAATGGATATTGCAGAGGCTCAGGTTTGGGACATGCAATATAGTCACTGGACAGAAATTTTTTCCTCAAAACACTTAGTAGCCATGACACAGGGAGGTACCATGTGGCCAGTTAGTGACTGCGGCATAACTAATTGGTTCCTTGTGGTAAAGAAAGGTCTCCCTACAGCCACACATCTCTGCTGTCCTTGGAATGAGTGTATGTGTGGCAACCTTAGCCTGGACCCCGACCAGGCCACACACCAACGTGTTTCACTCCGCCCTTCTGAGATCCCCATGACTAAGCTCCAAAGGGCAGAAGCGAAACGTGTTGGGAGCATGGCCTGGTCGGGGTCCAGGCTGAGGTTGCCAATCATACACTCATTCCAGGGACAGCATGGATGTGTGGCTGTAGGGAGATCTTTCTTTGCCTCAAGTGATTGTTGGAGCCGGGACGAGCCAACACTCCCAGTGGCATATGTTTGGGTCTCACACCCCATTCCAGAGAACCTGAGTGGCACACTAAGCAGTTAATTGGTTCTCTGTGCTTATTTTCCTTCTCGCAGTCTGATATTTGCTGTGCAGAGGCTGATGCCAGGTCAGTTCAGGAACCTACACTGCTTGCAATCAAAAATAATATATTTAATGACCTAATTATGAATACAGAGCTCCATTAATTTGGGTCTTTTATATCTATTTGGAGTTCCGATATGTTTTAAGGGCAGTCTATACCAGAATTGCATGAAAACGTGATCCGCGTTCCTGTGCGATTCCTGAGTATTTCCCTGCAGTGCAGTCCTTTTATTTGAATGGGCTGCAAATTGCACAAGACCCACACGAAAAAGTAGTGCATGCACTACTGTTGAAAAACACGCCACACCAAATTGCATGGTACCACACAATCTGGTGTCCGCAAACACAGTGCACTTGTAATCTGCATTTGGGGTGTCATTAACAATGCATTGGCACCCGCAGCAAATCTCAAAGTCAGCACAATTGATTTACTAAAGGCAAATAGACTATGCACTTTGTACATTCAGTTGCACTCTTCAAAGTGCAGTTGCCCCAGAGCTTAGTAAATGAGACGAAGCTTAACCACTGGGCACTTAAACCTCCCTCTTGACCAGACCAATTTTTAGCTTTCAGTGCTCTCACACTTTGAAGGACAATTACTAGTCATGTAATACTGTACCCAAATGCATTTTTTGTCCTTTTTTTCATACAAATAGAGCTTTTTTTTTGGTGGTATTTGATCACCTCTGTGTTTTTTATTTTTTGCGCTATAAATGAAAAAAGACCGAAAATTAAAAACAAAAAAACATTTTTCTTTGTTTCTGTGATAACATTTTGGAAATTATAAATTTTACTTCATAAATTTTGGCCACAATATATACTGCTACATATCTTTGGTAAAAAATAACCCAAATTAGTGGATATTAGTGGTCTTTGTTAAAGTTAGAGAGTCTACAAGCTGTGGTGCAAATCATAAAACATTGATCACACCTGATGTACTGGTGGCCTATCTCATTTCTTGCGACTCTAACAAGCCAGGAAAGTATAAACCCCCCCCCCCCCAAATGCCCCCTTTTTAAAAGTAGACATTCCAGGGTATTTAGTAAGATGCATGGTGAGGTTTTTGATGTTGTCATTTTTTTCCCCCACAATTCTTTGCAAAATTAAGATTTTTTTATTTTTTTTTTCCACAAAATTGTCAATGTAATAGGTTATTTCTCTTACATGGCATGTGTATACCACAAATGACGCCCCAAAATACATTCTGCTACTCCTCCTAAGTATTATGATACCACATGTGTGGGACTTTTTCACAGCCTAGCCACATAGAGAGACCCAACATGCAGGGAGTACCTTCAGGTGTTCTAGGAGCATAAATTACACATCTAACTTGTTGACTACCTATTACACTTTGGAAGGCCCTGGAGCACCAGGACAATGACACGTGACACTGATGTGGCACTGAGGACACGTGACACTGATGTGGCACTGATAACAGATGGCACTAATACATGGCACTGATGACATGTGACACTGATGTGGCACTAATATGTGGCACTGATGGGGGAGGTAAACAGGAGAACATACAGCGATGCCCTCCCGGCAATTGAGCGTCGCGCAGTATCCGTCTTTCGGTGGTTAAGAATACCCAATCACATGCAAGAAAAATAAAAAAAACAGCATTTTTGCTTGCACATGATTGGATGATGGAAGTCAGCAAAGCTTTACCTCTTTTACTAAGCTCTGGAGCAACTGCACTTTGTAGAGTGCAACTGCACTTGCAAAGTGAAAAGCCTAGTTGCCTTTAGTAAATCAACCCCAGTGTGTTTTGAACGCGATACGGTAAATATTTAGGAATATATTTTAATGAAAATTGTTGTACCCAGAGCTTAAAGGATGCCCAGCTAAAAACTTTTTCTAGATTTGGGTAGAGTTGGTAAGGATTAGAACCCCTGTCAGATTTGGCTGCTAACTGTGCCAGATTGCAAATCACCACTTCCTGTTTAGTGAAACGGTTGTCACGATAAAAGCAAGGGAGCACATATCTGTCAAATGGAGCCCCAGATAACAGTAAAAACAAAGAAAGTATTGGCTGCCCATACATGTACAATATAATAGGGCATTTCATTGAACAGAAGAAATGGTGTATATTGCCATTGTCAGGTATTCGAATTTGTGTCACCCACCAATCTAACTGTCTTTGTTGCACTGGGTGATAATCTAGTGGACACCTGTAGACATGGCTAGAGGAGAAATATCTAGTGAAATAGCAATTATTTTTGTTTTTTGTAGTGTAGGCCAGTCCTGGAGGTGTTTGTATGAGACTCCTTTCTCCTGCTCCACAACATTAACATAAATACTTGGGTGACCAGAGCATGGCCAGATTTAGAAAAGAGTGCTCATCAAACTTGGGACCAGTTCCTCAGTTTAAGTGAATATATTACTAAAAATATGTATTTTTTTCGATAGAGTCGAAAAAGGACAAATCCCCAGCCAGTTTATTTTTTGCCATCTGTGTACCATTGGGGACATTTTCATACACTTCCTGTGCCAGAGACACAACAGAAAGTGAGAGGAAATGTCTGAAAGTGAAGGGAATAATACTCTTATGCCCCATACACACGGTCGGATTTTCCGACGGAAAATGTGTGATCGGATCATGTTGTCGGAAAGTCCGACCATGTGTGGGCTCCATCAGACTTTTTCTGTCTGATTTTCCGACGCACAAAGTTTGAGAGCTGGATCTAAAATTTTCCGACAACAAAATCCGATCGCATAAATTCCAATTGTGTGTAGACAATTCTGACGGACAAAGTGCCATGCATGCTCAGAATAGACTAAGAGACGAAAGCTATTGGCTACTGGCCCATTTATAGTCCCGACGTACGTGTTTGACGCCACCTCGTTCAGAACGATCGGATTGTCCGACAACTTTGTGCGACCTTGTGTATGCAACACAAGTTACGGCCAAAATCCGTCGGAAACAATCATCTCCAAAAATAGTGTACCCATTGGAAGATTTCCTCTCCCATTCTGGGGACAACCCTAAAATGTGGGATTTTCCCTCACTTTCTTTCTCAGCGACATTGGCCTCCCTCCAGTACAGATAGTGAGGTGAATCTCTCCAGTGGGAAAAAAATTTACAAAAGGTATAACCCTTCCTCACTCTATGCAAAGGGTTAAAAAAAAAAAAAAAAAAAAAAAAAAAGGTTTTGCCTAAATGAAAGATAGAAAAGATTATTCAATAAACAGTAATGGTTTTCTCTGTTGAAAAATGATGTTCTAGAAAAAAAAAACACTCAAAACGATGCCAACTAATTTTGAAAGATACTTCTACATAGGTACAGGAGATATGCATGCATATTGTGTGCAATTTAAAGTGGCAGACTTAGCTGCCATTTTTCCTCTTCTTCACTGTTATGCCCAGGTTTCTAACGTTCCTCTCCATTGGTCAGCCACTTTTGACTGAACTTCTGCCCTTGCACAAAGGATTTAGTGTCAGTTCACCAGCGTTTTTCTGCACTCTAAGAAAGCTGGGACACACAGAAAACAATTGTTCTGTGTGTCCTATTCACACGGCAACACAGACCGAAGCTGCGCTGCAGTGAGCTGCATTTTATTGTAGCGCACAGGACAGGATTTCATGTCACTGTACAGCAGTGCATTACACTGCTATGCAATGTCATGAATGAAGTGTCACTTTTGTGCACTTCAAATAGCTTACTGTGGCTGGACAACCCTTACGATTTAGTGTGTGTCAGCGGTCCGGGGCAGTATGAACGAGCCCTTTACATTATCCCCAGCAGCTGGCTGCATTCCTTGCATCTTAGGAACAAGGGTACACGCCACACTGCATGTTTCACAGGCATTATTTTGAAATAAAAGTGCGATAGCGTTTTTTAGCAAAGGAATCATGCAGAGTTTCTTCTCTGGATTTACTATCATATATTTTTTTCCATTTTTAAAGGATAACTAAACTCAAAAAGAAAAATGTATTACGTTGCCGCTTAAAAGTCTTTAGATATGGTGGCAGTATTTATTTAGGTTAAAGCAGAGTTCCAACTGCCCCCTCAAAAAATTTAAATTCAGCAGCTACACATACTGACTTTCAATATTAGGACACTTACTTGTCCTGGAGTCCAGAGTTGTCGGCACCGCAACTGATATTTCCATAGGCTGTCGAGTGCTGTCGCCACCCATGTCGGTAATGGAACACGGAAGGGAAGCCTTGCGGCTTCACGGCTGGGTTTCTTACTGCACATGTGCAAAGTGTGCTGTGCTCTCCTACTGGCCCAACAGCAGGGGAAGAAGAAGGAGGGGGCTGCACTTCTGACGTACCTGGCCGTCGCGAGGTCCGACGGAAGTAGGGATGGGATACCTGTCAAAAACTGGTGCCCGCTCCCCCCTCCCCCCCAAAAGGAGGGGGGCGGAGGAGACAGATAAGCAGAAGTTTCATGTTTGGGGGGAACTATGCTTTAAGAACATTTTTAGCAAGTACAAAAAATACCGCTTGATTTTGCCAGGAAAGCAGTGTCCTATCCCTTCTTGTAAAATAAACTGGAAGCAAAAAAATGTTATCTTCCTTGTGTAAACTCTTAGACCGGGTTCACATATATGCAAATTGGATGCGGATTTCCCCACATCCACTTATTATTATTTTATTTTTTCACAAAAAGGATTATTATTATTATTATTCAGGATGTATATAGCGCCAACAGTTTATGCATTGCTTTACAAAATAAAAGAGAGACAATATAGTTACAATACAATAAAATACAAGAGGATTAATTCACATGACAGGAGAGTGTGACCGGCTCTCAGTAGAGCCGGTTCATACAACTCTAGGCTGACTGCGGTTTTAAAAAGGTCCTGTACGTCACTGCCTCCTATTCAGGTGTGAATTCAGGCAAAAATTTGTACCTGATTCGCACCTGAATCGGTGAACAGCGCCGGGCTGATGCTATGCACCGTATCGGCAATGTATGTGAACCTGGCCTTAATCCCATCACCCCCATGTAATGGAGATCAACAAAGGCAGACACGTCTATAGTCCAGGCTGGCAGGCAGCCATGGCTTCCTCTATCGATACAGTGGAGGAGTGAACCTAGCCACTAAGGCCGCGTACACACGGGCGGACTGTTCGCCCGACTTAGTTTGTCAAACAATCCGACAAACAGTCCGCTCAAAATTTGCATGAGCGGACTTGACCACACACGATGAACGAACAGTCCGCTGAAAGCGTGCGCGATGACGTGAACGGCACGTACGACGGGACGAGAAATTCGACGTCCAATACACTGCAATGCAACCTTCGCCGTGTAAATCCTTTCTGAGCATGCGCGAAACTTAGTTTGTCGAACAAGCCTACACGCGAGCAGACTGTCCGCTCAAACTAAGTTTCAGCGGACTGTCTTACGGGAATTCCGAAAAACTTTGTTCGTCAGACTGTCCGCTGAAACTGTCCGCTGAAGCCCACACACGAGCGGACTGTCCGCTGAAACACTGTTCAGCGGACAAAGTTGGGCGAACAGTCTGCCCGTGTGTACGCGGCCTAAGGGACAAGAAACGTGTTTATAAGTCTGGGGAAAAAAGTAATCCATCTGCTGTATCTATCGATTTTGATATGCTGCAATTTATTACATTTGTTTTTAGGTGTGGATACACTTCAATTTAAGTTCCTCTTTAAGATCGATAAACAGACATGTAAAAGAATGTTCATTCCATTTTTATAGGAAAATTCCAGTTTTATAGGTCTATTTCTCTGTCAATGTCAATCTGATGCGAGGATCACAATTAAAACAAAAAATTATCTGTCCAAACTCTCTTAAACCAATAAAAATGAAGATTGCTCTAGGCAGGTGCTTAACCCTTTGCTCCATGGTTGTCAGACTCACGGTCTTTTATTTTTATCTACAAAATGGAATAAAAAAATTACATGTAGTTATGATTCACTAAATTTGGGACTAAAAAATTTTGAGCATAGATTGATTTAGCATACACAAATTCACTAAGACCAGCATTTGTCAAGTTGTAACTCCTGACCATGTTTGTCTCTGGTAAATGTGGGTCACTGCTGCGCTAACAGGTCCTTTCAAATGGTGTAACATGAAGGATCCTAACCGCTACATTTTGCCACTTGCCTGAATCATATCCCTGGGGGTATAACCTTTTTAATCCTCTTTAGTTAATGTATTGGTGATCTTTACTTAGGCAAAATAAACAGAGCAGTTGCCAACAAAGAAAGGTCAGACTTCCTCAGTTACTCTCTGACCTTGGGGTCATGGCCTTTGTTCACATCTCAATGGGAGCTGCTCTCAAAGGGCCATCACAAAATAAAGAAGTAATTTAGGCACGTGTAGTGAGACATTCACAGGGTACTGGGTTTACGGGAGCTTAACCTCTGTTTTTTTCACTTTCTCTGTCTGCTTTCACTTTTTAAGCAGTAAACAGGAAAAGTTTGATAAAATGAGGTTTTATGTACACCTATATTTTAGTTTCCCAACTTTATTTGACAGCTGGTGGAGAGCCATGCTAAATATAAAAATGTCACACATATAATAATGTATTATTATTATTAATAATGATAACACAATTATAATAATATTTAAATATTTGTAAAATCGAAACTTTTTAGTTTTGGATAGATTGTGGAAGGGTTATTGCTGTCAGCATTCCTACTGGGTAGGTTTACCCTTTATAATTGTCCTGGTGACCATTGTCTCCCCAACAGAAAGGAAAGGAATTCCAAAAGGTTTAAATTGTCACAAGAGCAGAAGTTCTGGCTTTAAATACAATCAAATTAAAAAAAGACATCTTTGCGCACTTTCTAAAATATTTTCCCAAAAAACAGCAAATGTGTGGACATTCAGGGTATCCTACATGCGACAAGGAGCTGGTTGGGCACTGCTCTTTAAAAGAGGCATCTGCAGGCTACCATCTCATAGGGTCAAATTCCTTCACAGTCCTTCACCCTTCACAGGGTGTGTTGAATAAATTATTATAATTTTTTTTTTGTATTATTTTCATTTTATTTTTTAGAGAAAGATTTGTCACGTGTTGTGATAAGCCTGGGTGAATAAATGTGCCTTGAGCCTACCACCATATAGAGAGGGTGCTTCCCAGATGATGGATGGAAGTGATTTTCAAAGGGCGGGTGCTGCATGATGGAATGTACAAGATCCAAAAGGCTTTAAGACAATTTTATGGTACCTGCAACTTTCCTTTCTCTAAGGGGCAGAGAGGAGCATGTGGGAAAAATGGGTAACCAGAAGTTCTCTGAGATAGCTAGGGATTTATAAGTAGGCAAGTTTTGAAGCATATCCTCTATTTAAATGAAATAATTGGGATAGTGTAGCAGTGATGGGGTAGGAAAGAGGGACATCTTTTTGCACAGAGTACTTATAGGACATACCCCTGCCATGCCCCCGATCACACGCATCATAAAGAGGGTGCAAAAAATTATCACTTTACCCCACTGTTAACTTATCATTACTACTTGGTTTTACTTTCTAACACTTAAAAATAATAAAAACAATATTATGAAGACAAAAGGTACACTTACGTCATACCTAAAAAAATGGACAATGTAGGAGGAAAGCAGGGAGTGTTGGGAGCTGCGGCTATGTGCAATAACCCATGGCAAAAGGATGAGTTATTTTTATTGGTCTATTCTGCAACTGGTTGCTCTATACACAAAACAGAACACTTTTATAATCACTAGGAAAGGCAATTCAAAGACCAATAATGATTTTTTTTTTAACTTGTGTATGCTACCTGCTTCTTGAATGTAAATTATACTGGTACAGTACCTAAAAAATAATCAAATAGGAGGTGTTTAGCTGTGTAGAATTGGTAAACAGTGTGTGTGGAAATGTGACATAGTACATTGCAGCCGATCACATTAAATCACGTTGAATTTTAACCTTAATAAATTGATTCATTTGAAATAACAACTCTTGAAACAGTCCTGTTAAGTTGTACAAAGCCAAAACCTACCTCTGTGCACATCTTGACGTTGTCCATTTTGTCCTCATTGTTAGGTTGATCTGAAGTTTTTGCAGATCCTATATGTTAAACAAAAATAGATCAGAGAAGGCTCAGCTTTAGAAAAAAAGAAACACATTTCTGTAGATGTTTTTAGCTTTTGAGGCATTAATTAGATGTAGAAGTTTTTTGTTCATGATAACATGAAAAGCAATGTCAATAGTGACTGCAACACTATTTGCCGCAGATGCGTAGGAACAAAAAAAATGCACTGCAAAGTTTTTGTGCTACTTTCTATATTGCCCTTTGCATGTATACCATTCCTTCTTATTAGTGATTAATTGAACTGAGTGGCTTCCATTTTTTTTATTTGTTTGATTTGGTACAGCAACACTGGGGGTAGTCACCTGCCTTGAGCAAGCCTGGGTTTTGGGTGTGTTACTGTGCCTTCAAAGAAAAAGGGGCTGCCACAATGAAAGCCCGCTCTCATGTATTCATTGCTATGAATATGTTCAAAATTGAGAGTTTAGATAGTTTAGATTTAGGAACTGCACTTTGCACACATGTCTTGATGTGGTAGTGTAGCTTCATGTGTATTTTCCAGTTTATATAACAAAACCTATGACTTTAACCAAAATGTTTGTAGTTGAGTATTAGACTTGTGTTAGCCACTGATTAAGGCTGCATTCACACCAGAGCGTATCGTTTTCAGGTGTTTTTACCACGTTTTTGCTGCAATTTTTTACAGGTCAAAAGGTCACCAATGTAAAAAGCAGAAAATGCCTGTAATCTGCCCAAAAAGAAGGTCATGTACTTTTTTGAGCCTCAGGCGTTTTGCTTTAGGCAACAGAATGCTCAGATGTGAACAGGGGCCTTTTAAATGAATGGGATTTTGCTTGTTGGGCATTTTTGAACTTTTGAGATGAGCGTTTTACAAGAATTTTTACGAGCTGAAAATGCTCAGGTGTGAATGCAGCCTAATGCACAATGTTTGGCATTGTAGTAATGCCTTTTATTGGCTAATTTAAAGTATAATTCAAGCCTGGAGAACTTTTCTCTAGTTTAAATAGTGTAGTGAGGGATTAGAACTCCCTGTCTGTTTTTATTGCTATCCAGCACTCCATTAGAGAGATCTCCTCTCACTTCCTGTCCTGGTGAAACTGTTTTTCCAGACAGGAAATGAGGGAAAATCTGCTAAGGGACATAGAGAGAAATACAATTCTGACAGAGATTCTAGCCTTTCCATACTTTACGAAAGAAAAGCACTTTATTTCTCTTTGTTTGCTCCTGGAGATTTCCCCTCACTTCCTGTGTGGAAAAAACATTAACATCAGGACAAAAAAGGAGAGGAGATCTTCCCAAAGGAGAGCCAAAAAGCAATAAAATGTTGACATGTATGCTTGATACTTTATACTGCTCCTCACAGTATCCAAAACTAGTCAAATGTTAAGGATAGACATATACTTTAAGTGTACAATTTCAGAGCTTCCTGTGGCTCCTGTATATAAACTGTGTAATACCTTAGTAGAGCACCTAAGAAAGGCCCCTAACGTTTGCATTTCTAATAATTCAGGCTGTCCAATAAAGGGTATCACTTAAATTGAGACTCCAGAATTTACCCGAGTATGCCCACTCAGATTTTTTAATTAAAAAAACCTCTATACATACCATGTCCCTGCAGTTTTCAAGCTTGTCCAATGACGTCCTCAACACTTCTTTCTCTAACAGCAGCAGGGATAGGCATCCTTCCAGGACTGAGCCCACCTGCACAGTGACACGTCCCTTAGGGAGTTGTATAAATGACAGGTTGGGCTCACAGGAAAATGGCAAAATGATATAATTGTTGTTTTGCCTGGGAAGAACTGCAAACACTGGGCCAAGGAGGACAAGGTACTGTGCCAGAGTGTGGAAAGGGTAGATAAAACTTGGATTTGTTTTTTTTTAACATTGGGGAGGTTTCAGCGATTTAAAAATAATAAAAATGAAAAAAAAATGGAGTTCTACTTTACAATCCAAACAGCTCAAAGGTTGAAACAGTTTAAGCTGAACACTGGGCAAAATGTTTTTTTTTTTTTTTTTTACCCATGCAGTGGGGCTGTGCCCACATTGCATAGGTTAAATGCTTGTTTTTTTTTTGTTTTTTCTAGGGTAGCATACCTAATCCTCCGATCCTCCCAGCACAAGACCGGTCTGGCACCCCCATGCTCCAGTGGTCTTGAATAGTGGACTATTCCTAACGTCATCACGCCCAGAGAAGGCCTCATAGACTAGGAACAGCCCACCACCGGACTGTGGGGAATGCCGTTTTCTGAAGGATTGAAAGATCGGGTGATCATACTGTAAGCTTTCTGCTCACCCCTAGACAAAACGAGCAGTTGACCTGTGCAGTGCAAACCCCACTGCATGGGAAAAAAATCTGCCCGGAGAGCAGGTTTAAAGTCTAATTTCCCCTTTTGCAAAAACACAATAAATGCACCCAAGCTGATTAAAGAAAATGTGAATTCATTAGGTTTAAGCATTGGACCAAAATAAAAAATACGTAGGTAGCTCCAGCTAGAAGAATCCTTGAATTCAGTAAGGGGGTAGTTTGGGTTGGGGTACTGCAGGCAGTGACCACATTGCATGTTACACCATATATATGGGTGTAACTTGAAATATGGTCAGAAAGGTGGAGTCTTTAATTAATCCGTTTGTGCTGATTAGCTGGTGGTGAGTGTGCTTTGAAATTGTTGTACTAGACAGTAAAAGGAGTCTGTATAGCACATAGTAGACAATGTCATGAAACCTTGCAAGCTAAAAATTGAAGGTTCAGACATAAGGCTTTTTACTATTTCTACCATCCATGAGACCGAAAGACTGTCTTTTTCCCCGACGCTCTGTGGTTTCAAAACCTGATCATGACATTAAAAGCAAGAACGGGCCTGTTGAAGAAATGAACTTTTTGCTTTGCATCCAAGTATGCAATTTAAGCCTGAACTCTTAAATGAACTTTTTAAATCACATTTATATTTTATTAAATGCTTGCACTTAGACGATTTCACAGACTGGATATTCATGTAAAGTTAACTGCTATATCATGAGATACAGTGACATCACCAAGCCACAATCCTTATTATGGATGGCATCTTTATTTGTAAACATGCCATAAGTCATTTCACTGTGAACCACGGACATCGCCTCGCCACAGATGTGGGAAGCCATATTGAGCATCAAAATCATTCTCTACAAGGGCAGCCCACAGGTCATTAGAAGCTAGCGACACAGAGGAAAAAGATGGAGTTGATTTGTTTAAATTAACAAAGACTGTTCACCTTGCAAAGTGACTGTTCACTGAGCTTAGTATATAGGATGCAGCTGGATCACTGTAATCAACCAATCAGGCGATTTGTATAACTAGAACTTTCGTTTTGGATCCTGTGAAAGTTTAATTGCTGTCTGTGTCCCCACTGTGTAGGTTTGCCCTGTATATTTGTCCTGGTGGCTACTGCTATGTAAACAAAAAGTAAAGAAAACCCTCAGATTTTACAGTTGTCACCGGAACAGGAAGTGAGGGTAAATCTTCCAGTGGGGACACATGTTCCTGTGACAGCTGTGTTGGAAGGGAATTCCCCTCACCTTATAGAGATCTCATCCCAAGTCCAGTAGTGTCTTCAGGGCAGGAGATAAAGGAAAATCGACCCAATAGAATCCAGACAGCAGAAAAATAAACTGACAGGGGTTTTAAGCCTTCTGTACTTAATCCAAAAAAAATAAAAAAATGTGTCTATGCATACACTTTGCATGAACTTTGCAAAAGGAATAGCTTATACTTCTATAGTTAGTCCCAGAGTAAGCAGAGCTTAACAGAGGGACTTTATAAGTGGGGGAGGAATTAGGGTCTAGGACAGGGTTAAGAAGTGTGGTGCTAACATTTGCGCAAAACGCGTCTACCTTTTTGTGCCCTTTTCCATCTGTCAACCACTTGTCATATGATGCTTCAATAAAAGGACTTTTGGAAGTGCAGCCGCTCGGAACCATTTGCTTATGATAAACAGCATGCGAGTTGGGCTAGCACCTGACTAGTGTGTGTGGGGATTAACCAGAGACTCACTCACCTGGAGAGGCTTTTCTTGTTTCATTTTAGAAGTGTAGTGGGAAAGGCTTACCTCCTAGGTCGAGATTTGATTAGGTAGGTAGAAGCTGCAGGGTATGCTTCCAAGGATGGATCTAGGGATAGCATTGTCAGAAGGATCTACGGAGCTGGAAGGGTGTCTATCCACCCTAAAAAACTTTATTTGGGTCTTAGGGGAGGTAATTTATGTTATGGCAGCCAAGGGAGTGGGAGGTCTTTGGCATCTGGAAATCAGATAAGACATTTTGGTAAATGGGGCTTGTCTGATGCTATGGAACTTTGGTTGAAGTGCTTGCTTTGTGACTCGTTCTTAGGGGACTTTGTGGTGTTTTCAAAAGAAGGACCTCATGTTGTTGAGGTGTGGCTGAGTACAGTTCACTTTAAAAATATACAGTATTGGGACCAAAGACCCTCTCCCTGGATACTTTATTGTTAAAATGTAAGTTTATTGTTTTTTTTTTGTGGTTTATTAAAGTGCCTGCTGAGGCCAACTACAGTAAATCCATGTCATGCATTCTGGTCTTTTTTTTGGGTGAAAAAAGGGGCCCAGTTATTGGTGAATCCTTCAGCCAACAAGCAAATCAACCCCAATTTCTTAGGTGGGCAAAATTTGCAAATTGTTGGAAAATACCAGTGCCAGCAAAGGAATGAGGTTGCATTCTAAAAATAGCTGCCTAGCCCTAATAATCTGTTGCAGACGTTGATAAGATGTATTGCATCACACTAAGATGTATATTTCCATATGGGATTGGGAGAATTACGATCTTATCATACAGCCATATTTTGTCTTACTGTACATAGATATTTTCTACATATCTTCTGCTCTGACGTTGTGTTCTTTGCTCAGGAGAATGCTCACTGAAAAAATGTCTGACCCATCTCATAGAGGACCTAAATATAAATATGAAAGTTCTTTGTGACGTTATTGGAAGTAACAGCTGTGTTCAAATATAAAAAAACATAGCTGGACAAGTCCCAGGGGCTAGTCAACCATTGAGTCTAAAAAATTACAACTGATGCTGGTGTTTTTTATTAACCCCATCAGCTGTCAATGGAAGCTTATGTTCCTCATCCCTCCAAACAGATACACTGGAGGAGTAGAAAACATTGGTGGACTACCAGAAACAAATTAGCTCAAGGGGGTTGTATCCAGTGTGGTGTGGTCTAGTAGCAGCTGAGAATGGAAGGGGCTATGGTTGTATAAATCACTGAAAAGTTGGAGGGCCACAAAAGTATGGACTTTATGTAAACAAAAATTTCCTTGCATACTCTGCTGCTCTCCTGATGTATATGTGGCTTGTGTTGTGGCAGACTAGCAGTTAAAATCAAGTTAAAATAGATCCAGAAGCCATGGTGGGCAAAGCAACAGACTTTGTTTTCCAAGCGTATACTAACCTTTATTCTACTCCCTTGCCAGTGCTATGCCATTGATCTGCTGGTACCCAGAAGAAAAATAAGCCCTGTGTATAGTCAGAGACCATATAGTTGAGGACACTTTCACCACCCCATGTGACTATGCTGGGTCAGTCACTGAGTACCCTATGGTAAATACAGCCCCGGGCCTAAATATATCCCAGTTTTCCATGGGCATATAGTGGTTGGATCATGGGCTGCATATTCTAAGTTCCTTTCTATCTTAAAACATTTTCCTGCAAGGCCAGTTACACATGAGATGATATTAAAAGCCCACATCCAGACAATGCCTTGATCACATCATTATTCTGCAAAGCACATTATAATCAATCAGTAATGACAGTCTGCTTATTCAAACTACAGCCTTCTCAAAGCTTATCATGCCCAGCCAATCCTTCACCAGCATACATGCTGGGTATCTGAAGCAGCTGATTGTAGGTAAATTAGAAATTAAAACACACCCGTGCCAATTTCCTCCATCTCAATCAAATATCCTGAATTGATTTGCTCTCTGTTAGCCTTTAACAGGAAATGTATTACCCAATACTTTGCTGTTCTTTTCAGGTCACAAAACTACTGTCTGATTCTTGGCAACTCTTATTAGCGGAGTTGGAGAATTAAAGCGGATCCAAACCAAAGAGCAAAAAATGTAATATATTGCAGCTTACCAGTCCTTAGATGCGGTGCCTGTATTCGTTTTTCTTTTCAGCCTGTTTTCCTTCATCTTACTGCCAGTAACACACTTCTTGTCCTAGGGTAACAAAGGCCAACCAACTCTACTGTGTTTAGAAGCTTTGTTTCACCTTAGGACAGTAAGTGTGTAAGGACTACAGAACACTTCCCCCTGTCCTCTCCTCCATAGCTTGGGGTAAGGTGTTCTCTAGTCCTCACAGACTTCCTGGGAACATTGTTTGAGATAAGATGGCAGAGTGAACAGGACAGCACTAGGTTTTTGGCAAGGTCAACAGCTATCTAATTTAATAAATTGATATGTTTTAAAACATAAATGTATTCACACAGTTTGCATAAATCAGTGACTGTCAGTGACTGTCATTGGCCCAACAGCAAATCCAAAGCCTACAGAGTATGTTGCCAGCGGCAGGGTTTGTTCTTAAAGTTTGAGTAAAGGCTCAAGATTTTTTTACCTTCATGAATTCTAAGCATGAAGATAAAAAACCTTCTGTGTGCAGCAGCTCCATTTCGATCCTGTGATGTGCATGAGAGCTTCACCTCTCTGAGGACTCTCACTCTTCATTGGCTGGGGTAGCAGCGGGAGCCAATGAGGAGAGAAAGGGGACAGGGCCATTCTGCAGCTTTGTGTGTGAATGGGCACGCAGAGCACCAGCTTGGGAGCGATCCAGCTTGGGTGCCCCAAGGGCTCTTGGCAGGAAAGGGAGGGGCCAGGGTCGCCAGCGGAGGACCCAAGAAGAGTAGGATCTGGGCCGCTCTGTGCAAAACCATTACACAGAGCAGGTAAGTATGACATGTTTGTTATAAAAAAAAAAAAAACAAGCCTTTAATATCACTTTAAGCCCCGTACACAAGATGAGAATATGACAGAATACGACTTTGGAAACTATGTAATGTGTTTTATTGTATTGTAATGTATTATTTGGTTTGGTTTGCTACAATGTAAAGTAGTGAGCATACAGCTTGTATAACAGTGCAAATTTGCTGTCCCCTCAAAATAACTCAACACATGGCCATTAATGTCTAAACTGCTGGCGACAAAGGTGAGTACACCCCCAAGTGAAAAAGGCCAAATTAGACCCAATTATCTATTTTCCTTCATCGGTTTAATTTGACTCGTTAGTGTTACAAGCAGGGCCGGTGCTACCACTAGGCAAACTAGGCAGCCGCCTAGGGCGCACTGCCGCCTAGGGCGCCCGGCCGCTGGTGTTCCTACTCCCTCTCTCCCTTAGCAACTAACTTACAAAGCAGCCGCTCTGCTCACGAGTCCCTCCATACAGTACCAGAGGCACCAGTGCAGCGGCGGCGGGGTACTGTATTCATTAAGGTAAGGAAACATCCCCTGCGTCGCTGCGCTGATGATGATGACATTGCCTGATGATTACAGTGCCAGTGAGTGTGACCTGTGTCTGTATCACCATACGAGGTCACATTGTCACTCTTTTTGATGTTCCCTAGCGGCGGCAGTGAGAAGAGGAGGGGAGCGAGCCCGGACAAAGCGCAGCGCCGGCCAGCCCTGAAGTGGTTGCCTGCAGGATACATGGAACTGGCCAGGGCAGATGAGATGGAAGCCCCGGCTGCATGTAAGTTCAGGATTGGCGCCATTTCCCCGCCCTCCTCCTCCTGGACTGTCGGAATAGTTTGTGAGGACAGACAGCAGCGCCTCTCTGCTCAGAGTGAGGTTACCAGAGCATTCGCACAGGTACTGGAAAAACAGCACCCCTGAATTAAAAAAAAAACGAGGGGAACATATGTGGGGGGGGGGGCAGAGGGGAACATGTGTGTGGGGGGGGACAGAGGGGAACATATGTGTGTGGGGGGACAGAGGGGAACATGTGTATGGGGGGACAGAGGGGAACATGTGTGTGGGGGGACAGAGGGGAACATATGTGTGTGGGGGGACAGAGGGGAACATATGTGTGTGGGGGGACAGAGGGGAACATGTGTGTGGGGGGACAGAGGGGAACATATGTGTGTGGGGGACAGAGGGGAACATATGTGGGGGGGCAGAGGGGAACATATGTGTGGGGGGGGACAGAGGGGAACATATGTGTGTGGGGGGACAGAGGGGAACATGTGTGTGGGGGGGGACAGAGGGGAACATATGTGGGGGGGGGCAGAGGGGAACATATGTGTGGGGGGGGACAGAGGGGAACATATGTGGGGGGGGGGGGGCAGAGGGGAACATGTGTGTGGGGGGACAGAGGGGAACATATGTATGTGGGGGGACAGAGGGGAAGATGTGTGTGGGGGGACAGAGGGGAACATATGTGTGTGGGGGGACAGAGGGGAACATATGTGGGGGGGCAGAGGGGAACATATGTGTGGGGGGGACAGAGGGGAACATATGTGTGTGGGGGGACAGAGGGGCACATATGTGTGTGGGGGGACAGAGGGGAACATGTGTGTGTGGGGGGACAGAGGGGAACATATGTGTGTGGGGGGACAGAGGGGAACATATGTGTGTGGGGGGACAGAGGGGAACATGTGTGTGGGGGGACAGAGGGGAACATATGTGTGTGGGGGGACAGAGGGGAACATATGTGTGTGGGGGGACAGAGGGGAACATATGTGTGGGGGGGCAGAGGGGAACATATGTGTGGGGGCACAGGGGAACATATATGTGTGGGGGAGGAGGTTACAGAGGGGAACAGAGGTGGGGAGTACAGAGGGGAACAGATGTGTGCCATACATTGGGGAACACAGGTGCAGGGGGGTACAAAAGATAAACAGAAGTGTGGGGGGCCGGGGGGGGTGGGGGCGCCAAAATGAGGTTTCGCCTAGGGTGTCAAAAATCCTTGCACCAGCCCTGATTACAAGGTATCAGGTGTGAATGGGGAGCAGGTGTGTTAAATTTGGTGTTATTGCTCTCACTCTCTCATACTGGTCACTGGAAGTTCAGCATGGCACTTCATGGCAAATAACTCTCTGAGGATCTGAAAAAAGAATTGTTGCTCTACATAAAGATGTCTTAGACTTTAAGAAGATTGCCTGAAAGAAAGGAGAGACCCTGAAACTGAGCTGCAGCATGGTGACCAAGACCATACAGCGGTTTAACAGGTCAGGTTCCACTCAGAATAGGCCTCACAATGGTTGACCAAAGAAGTTGAGTGCACATGCTTAGCGTCATATCCAGAGGTTGTCTTTGGGAAATAGACGTATGAGTGCTGCCAGCATTGCTGCAGAGGTTGAAGGGGCCAGCCTGTCAGAGCTCAGACAATACACCGCACACTGCATCAAATTGGTCTGCATTTCTGTCATCCCAGAAGGAAGCCTCTTCTAAAGATGATGCACAAGAAAACCCGCAAACAGTTTGCTGAAGACAAGCAGACTAAGGGCATGGATTACTGGAACCATGTCCTGTGGTCTGATGAGACCAAGATAAACTTAATTAGTTCAGATGGTGTCAAGTCAAGTGTGTGTGGCGGAAACCAGATAATGACCCGAAACACACCTCCAAGACGACCAGTGCCTGAGAGTAAAGGTGATAGACTGGCCAAGCATATCTCCATACCTAAACCCTATTGAGCATCTGTTGGGCATCCTCAAACTGAAGGTGGAGCAGCACAAGGTCTCTAACATCCATCAGCTCTGTGATGTCATCATGGAGGAGTGGAAGAGGACTCCAGTGGCAACCTGTGAAGCTCTGGTGAACTCCTGCCTAAGAGGGTTAAGGCATTGCTGGAAATTAATAGTGACTGCAAAAAATATTGACACTTTAGGCTTAATTTGGACATTTTCACTTAGGGGCGTACTCACTTTTGTTGCAAGCAGTTTGAGGGGACAGCAAATTTACACTGTTATACAAGCTGTATACTCACTACTTTACATTGTAGTAAAGTGTAATTTCTTCAGTGTTGTCACATGAAAATATATAATAAAATATTTACAAAAATTTGAGGGGTGTAGTCACTTTTGTGAGATACTGTATACATATATCCATGTAAACAGTATATCAATAATGCCTGAGGAAGGAACCCATGAGGTCCTGAAAACTTGCATCTTTACATCTTTAATAACTAAAGTTAGCCAATAAATTGTATCACTCAAACCCCAAGCTTTCTGCATTTATTCATGGCTATCATAGTACAAGACTCTATTACTGGCTAATAGTGGTAACAGCAGGAATTTTCTGCTTTTTGCTCTTCGCATTTTTAGTCAGAAAAGCCTGTTTTGTTTTCCAACTTTGAATACGTTCACAGGTATGCCTCTCCGATGAGCATGCCTCAAAAGTCAACACTTTCATTGAGCAGGGCTGTTGTTGGAGCAGTAATAAAGAATTTATATTTTTAGCATCGGGAGTACACAGTGAAATATTTTGCATAAAATCTCCATTCATAATATATCTTAAAACGAGACAATATTAACTTGAAAATCCTCCTCTCTCCCTCTTATTGCTTGTACTGTACGGGGTTTCAATAGGAGAGAAAGTGAAGGCAAACAGCTTCTGCTGTGATGTTTCTTTTTAGAAAATCCATAGTGCTCAGTTCAGTGTCATGTGGGTACCCTGTATATATAATTATTTGTAAAGCAAAGATTTTATAGTAAACATATAAAACATCAGCCTAAAATCTTATAAAATGTAAATCCAAGTGCCCAGTACCTCCACAATTACTCCAAACTGTAAAAAAAAATCTGCTTGGTCACCCTGACGTAAGACAACAACCATTGTAATAATTATGTCCTCTTATCTTACCTTCATTCCAAATTGCATTGATATTTTTTAAATTATATTTTATTTTAATGACATACGTAGCCATTTAACAGTAATTTTGCTGCTACTTGATGAACAGTCAGGGAACCTTGTATTGTCTACATATGGCAGGTCCTGTTCTCCAAGGTGACTTTCCTGCCCGGCTGTAAGTGCTCTACTGTCTGATATCAGTGCTGGGCTGGCTAGCAGTCCACAAGCTTGGAAGAGGTTGTGACCAGTAGACCAGCTATATCTTCTCTCTAAGTACAGAGGAAAGGATTTTGAGTCTCTTCTGCACCATCAAGAGGTAGACCTGGAGGTTTGCTGTGTAGTGGTGTTTATGTTATTGCTCTGATGCTAACGCAACCAGTGATTGTGTGCACAATTATCTTTGTAGCAATTTTAGGCTCCTGACCTAGTGATTTTATTATGGGCAAGGACCAGTAGAGGGTGGCAACCGAAGGTCTGCCAGAGATAAGTGGGTGGTAGGCAGTGGGCCGGAGATGGATCTGGATCACATCTCAAATTATGTCAGATAAGGCAAATTTTTTGGCCAACTTGGCTTCTGCGTAAGATCTGAGAAACAGGCTGTGCCTCATGTATTTATTACTTCTCTTTTCTCACAGGGTGATTTAAATGCTCAGTAATGGTCAAGAGAAACCTCTGCTTTGAAATCCTTGCACGTGACTGTTTTTTTTTGTCAAAATTGAAGTTGGAAGCTGATTGGCTACCACGCACAACTGCACCGGATTTTGCACTCTCCAGTTTTAGTAAATAAACCCCAATGGGTGTTAAAGTGTGGCTAAAGCCAAAACACTTTTTTTTTATTTTTATTTTTTATTTTAATTTAGGTTTGAGTATTTAAAACGCTTGTCAATTTTTGTCATCTGTGTCCCATTGGGGAGATTTTAATTTCCTTTTGTTTCCTGTAGATTTAACAAAAAGTGAGACGAAATTTCTCCAAAGTAAGAAAATCCCCCTCTTAGTTTTCACTGTCCCCGTTAGTTTTCTCTCTGTTCCTGTTATGGGGATAATAGTCAGCAGGACAAATAGAGAGGATGAATCTCCCCAGCGGGCACACAAACAGCAATAAAAACGTTGATGGAATGGTAAAGTAGCGCTGGAGCCCTGCAAATAATCTATTGATCTTATTCTTCAATAGGCTTATAGTGATGTTCAAACTAGATTTCTGGATTTTTGGTTTGCAGCTTCTACACGCCAAAGGATTTCCACAATTTTCCTGTTTTTTTTCCTGATTTAACAAATTTTCATTCAGTTATATTTTTCAACATAATTGAATGAACATGAGCTTGAAGTGCCAGGCCATGAGTTAATGGTAGATACCAATGTATTTTCCTGTGCCAAATCAAATAGAAAACATAATAAACGGGTCAGCTAATTTCAGCAGCCAGAGATTGCCCCCTTCATCAGGTTTTGAGGATTGGAAACAATGTATACACACTGGACTGGACACTGGATAACGAATATATGCAGTGGCGTAACTAGAACCTTCAGGGCCCCGATGCAAGAAACCATGAAGGGCCCCCCTGAACCCCAGCCAGGGCCCTTCCCTCCGAGTCCGGCGGTGGAACTCCGGGGCGTGGTCACAGGTATGACCTTTGTGAGCCCTGTAGTTCCACCACTGGTATCAGTAGTTTTCTTTTTTTTTTTTTTTTTTTTTAGGTGCCCCATTGGGGGACTGTCCCTGTCTGGCTGGGGAGAACAGACATCGGACTGAACGGCAATGCATGGAGCAGGAGA
Organism: Lithobates pipiens; assembly: GCF_037356315.1. Classification (NCBI taxonomy): domain Eukaryota; kingdom Metazoa; phylum Chordata; class Amphibia; order Anura; family Ranidae; genus Lithobates; species Lithobates pipiens. Next base: position 507,725,320 of record NW_027507903.1, on the reverse strand, counting down.
GGGGTACTCTGAGGAGCCGGCTGAGGACACAGGTCATGCGGGGAATGCACAACTAAAGAGCAGCCAGTGCGATAGTCGAGCATGGAGCTCTGCTAGTCACCCTCCACCTCCAGCCACCCGTGTGCATGGTGCATTGGTACCCCTAGCTGCCTATGCTGCTGCCGGCCATATGTAGAGGGGGCTGCATGGGCCCCCTGCATCACAGGGCCCGGTTGCGGTCGCAACTGCTGCACCCCCTATAGTTACGCCCCTGAATATATGGTATATGTCATATAAACTAGTGGATTAATAAAGTGGGTGTAAGCTCCCTTGGTTGGTATGCAATGCGTACTAGCACATTATAACTTTGCCTTGCAGGTTTAAAAAAAAAAAAAAAAACTGAGGTTTGCTACCGCTGAAGAGCATAGTATTCTTCAACAGCTGGTTTGGGCAACCTATAAAAACCAGACAGTGGTTGTAACCCCTCACCACTTTAAAAAAAAAAAGCTTTGGTTTTAGACTTTAGGGCACCTCCCTAAGCGACCTTTCACCTGTGTCCAAAGCGGTATCAAACCCAAAAACAAAAATTTAATATATTGATGTTTACCAATCATTAGATGTAGTGGCTGCATTCGCTTTTTTGTAGGCTGTTTCCCCTGGTGATCTGGCCAGTTACACACCTCCTGTATTAGAGTTCCCCACTCTGGATGAAGGAGAACAGGAGGCACAGCAAACAACAGCATTGTCAGTCTGGGTGAGGGGAGTGTTAGCTGGACTAGCAGATCTAAATACACTAATAGATAGTAGCCTAAACCCAGCCAATACTTTATAAGCAGTTACAGCAACAGTTTTTTGTTTTTCCCTTTTGGCATAAAGGTTTTACATAAATAAAAACTGATTATCATCATGGTTAAATGGTTTGTCTCATCCCTGTAACTGCAGGAGAGCATGTTCTTTTGAAAAACAACAGACTTACTGGCTGGCTCACTAGATGAAAATAAAAAAAAAACTGAAAAAAGAAAACAATTGCATATATACAGTCATGGCCAAAAATATTGACACCCCTGCATTTCTGTCAGATAATGCACCATTTCGCCCAGAAAATTGTTGCAATTATAAATAGGTTTAGGTATTCTCATGTTTATTTATTTCTTGTTTCGAAATTCTTGGTACCCTCAGTTTAATATTCATTTAGCACACCCCTTGGAAAAAATAACTAAAATCAATTGCTTCCTGTATCCATCAAGGAGTTTCCCACACCTCTCTATTGGAATTTTGAACCACTCTTCTTTCGCCAAGTGCTCCAGGTCTCTCAGATTGGAGGGGTTCCTTTTCCCAACTGCTGTTTTGAGATCTCTCCACAGGTGCTCTATGGGATTTAGATCTGAACTCATTGCTGGCCAGTTCAGTACTCTCCAGCACTTTGTCTTAAACAATTTCTGGGTGCTTTTTGACATGTGCTTTTGGTCGCTGTCCTACTGTGAGACCCATGGCCTCTGATGGAGACCCAACTTTCTGACACTGGGCCCTACATTGCACCCCAGAATTCTTTGGTAGTCTTCAGATTTCATAATGCCATGCACACTATCAATTCATCCAGTGCCTGAAGCAGCAAAGCAACTGGAGGGAAGCCCGACGCCACCCAGAGAGCTACCCGCGAGATGAGGTAAGTGCGGGGCCCTGACTACTGACTGACTGACCCGAGGGGGGGGTGCCGCCCATGCCCCCTGTGACCCAGCAGATGCATCATTTGCCATCCTCCCCCAAAAGAAAAACACCAGCCGCCACTGGTAGGAACTGTAATCTTTTCTTTAAAGGTCTTTGATTTTATTTATTTTTCTGAAAACAGTAGAATTATAAGCTTTACCAAAAAGATGGAATTTTGTTTTGTCTGTGCACAGCAAATTCTCCCGAAAGGGTTTTGGGTTCCTCAGGTAAGTTTTGCCTTTGGTAAGTTTTCTGCCTTTTTTAAGTCCCTGTCCCTGTGTTAGCAGTGGGGTCCTACCATAGCGTCCCTTTTCATTCAGATGGCACGTATAGTACGAGCTGACACAGTTGTGCCCTGTGCCTGAAGGTCAGCTTGAATTTGTCTGAAAATTTAACAAGGTTCTTCATCCACTATTCGAACAATCCTTCTTTGCAATCTTTGATCAATTCTTCTCTTTTGTCCACGTCCAGGGAGATTAGCTACAGTGCCATGGGCTGTAAACAATGTTGACAATGTTGCACACAGTGGATACATTAGGATGTCTGGAGATGGACTTGTAACCTTGAGATTGTCCAAGCTTTTCCACAGTTTTTTGTTCTCAAACCCTCAGACAATTCTTTGCTACTCTTTCTCTTCTCCATGCGCATTGTGGCACACACACACAACAAAAAGGTTGATTTAATTTTCCACAATTTTAACTGGTTGCCAGTGTGATTTCTATATTGTTAGCACCTGTTAATCGATACAGGTGAGTTGAATTACAAATTACAGGATGATCACAAACTTGGAATGCAATTATTTCTTACAATTTTTAGAAGGTGCCAAAAATTTTGTCCAGTCAATTTTTGGAGTTTTGTGTGGAATGTGTCAGATTTGGCTTTTCCTTTCTCCACTTTTTGTGTCATACCAATGCAAAAAAAATAAATAAACCTGAGAATCCCTAAACATTTGTAATTGCAACAATTTTCTGAGAGAAGTGGTGCATTATCTGATAGAAATACAGGGGTCCCAATGTTTTTGACCATGATTGTGTATATGTATATATATATATATATATATATATATATATATATATATATATATATATATATAAATAGATAGATAGATATAGATATCTATCTATATATATATATATATATATATATATATATATATATATATACACACACACACACACAAATATCATGATAAAATAAAAAAGGAAAATATAGAAGTCTATTGCCGGAAGAGTAGGACAAATAAAAGTAATTAAACAAAATGTTAAAAAGGGTGAATAAAACAACCTTACTTTCCTCTGAGAAAAGCTTCTAAAGTAGGTCAGCAAGAACGTCTTTTGAAAACCGACCATGAAATTTTAAAATTGGCAGAGCCTTTGCTGGTTTGAAAGTGCCCTTGTTGAGAAAAGCAGCTGATAAAACTGCAGCTTCGGGGCGGACAGACAGACAGACACATAACAAAGAAGGGCCCCCATAAAGTTCTGCGGATACCCCAGTTAAAAAAAAAAAAAAAACTGGCAGAGTGCACCCATCTGCAAATGCCTTGTAAATTTCCCCTTGTCTAGCGTGAGAGAATAACTCCGAGAAATGACAGCCCAGGCACTGTGGACCAGAGCAACTTTTCAATTCTCTCTTTCTTCTCTCCCAAGTGCCTCGTCGTGGCATATGGCTTTAACAAGATATTTTATCCTCTGCAATTAAAACAACCACTGCCTGCAGAGAATCTGTCACAAAGAGTGCTTCGCCATGCAGCAGTTCACTAAATAGAGGTCAATATATATATATATATATATATATATATATATATATATATACAATATCTCACATATCTTTTTATGTGACAACACTGACGAAATGGCACTTTGCTACAATGTAAAGTAGTGAGTGTACAGCTTGTATAGCAGTCTAATTTTGCTGTCCCCTCAAAATAGCTCAACACACAGCCATTAATGTCTAAACCACTGGTAACAAAAGTGAGTACACCCCTAAGTGAAAATGGCCAAATTGGGCCCAAAGTGTCAATATTTTGTGTGGTCACCATTATTTTCCAGCACTGCCTTAACCCTCTTGGGCATGAAGTTCCCCAGAGCTTCACAGGTTGCCGATGGAGTCCTCTTCCACTCCTCCATGAAAACATCATGGAGCTGGTGGATGTGACCTTGTGCTCCTCCGTCTTTTGTTTTGAGGATGCCCCAGAGATGCTCAATAGGGTTTAGCCTGGAGACATGCTTAGCCAGTCCATCACCTTTTACCCTCAGCTTCTTTAGCAAGGCAGTGGTCATTTTGGAGGTGTGTTTGGGGTTGTTATCATGTTGGAATACTGCCCAACGGTCCAGGCTCTGAAGGGAGGTGATCATGCTCTGCTTCCCGTATGTCACAGTACATTTTGGCATTCATGGTTCCCTCAATGAACTGTAGCTCCCCAGTGCCGGCAGCACTCATGCAGCCCCAGACCATGACACCCCCACCACCATGCTTGACTGTAGGCAAGACACACTTGTCTTTGTACTCCTCACCTGGTTGCTACCACATACGCTTGACACCATCTGAACCAAATAAGTTTATCTTGGTCTCATCAGACCACAGGACATGGTTCCAGTAATCCATGTCCTTATTCTGTTTGCGGGCTTTCTTGTGCATCATCTTTAGAAGAGGCTTCCTTCTGGGATGACAGACATGCAGACCAATTTGACGCAGTGTGCGGTGTATGGTCTGAGCACTGACAAGCTGACCCCCCCACCCATTCAACCTCTGCAGCATTGCTGGCAGCACTCATACGTCTATTTCCCAAAGACAACCTCTGGATATGACGCTGAGCACGTGCACCCAACTTTTTTGGTCGACCTTGGCAAGGCCTGTTCTTAATGGAATCTGTCCTGTTAAACCCCTGTATGATCTTAGCCACCATGCTGCAGCTCAGTTTCAGGGTCTTGGCAATCATCATATAGCCAAGGCCAGGGGTAGGCAATCTCGGCCCTCCAGCTATGGTGAAACTACAAATCTCATCATACCTCTCCCGCTAGGAGTCATGCCTGTGATTGTCAGGGTCTTGCAATGTCTCATGGGACTTGTAGTTTCAAAACAGCTGGAGGGCTGAGGTTGCCTACCCCTAGCCTAGGCCATCTTAATGTAGAGCAACAATTATTTTTTTCAGATCCTCAGAGAGTTCTTTGCCATGAGGTGCCATGTTGATCTTCCAGTGACCAGTATGAGAGAGTGAGAGCGATAAAACCAAATTTATCACGCCTGCTGCCCATTCACACCTGAGATCTTGTAAGACTAATAAGTCACATGACATAGGGGAGGGAAAATAGCTAACTGGGCCCAATTTGGACATTTTCACTTGGGGATGTACTCACTTTTGTTGCCAGCAGTTTAGACATTAACCACTTGCCGACCAGCCGCCGTCATTATACTGCAGCAGGTCGGCTCGTTCCCGTGAATCGATGTAGCTGTACGTCAGCCCTTTAACCTCCCTGGCGGTACGATTATTTCAGATTTTAGGTGCTAAAAGCGGTACCATTATTTTGCATGAAAATTTGGCGTTTTATATTGTAGTCCTGTAATTCTTAGGAATAACTCTCTTAAATCTGTCCAAACCAGAGTCTAGCAGACATCCCGGGTATGATAAAGTTTGAAAAATGAAATCATAAATTATAATATAATAAATAACTATAAATAATTGTACCAAATAATAATATAACAATAATAAAAATTATTCAATAATGTAATCAAATCAAAAACACTGAAATTTGCTCAGTTGCAGAATTGTCACTGTCATTACTTTTCAGTATTTGATCTCCCCACAAATCGCTATCGCTCAATTCTGTGAGTGATTACAATTTATTATCGCTGTTTTCTAGCTGGTCTAAAACCATTTTTGATCTAAAATGACAGTTTGGTTGCTATGGACAATCTCCAATTTCCAGGCATAAAGAACAGTTTTTATTATATAAAACTGCATGCAGAGCACTGGACAGACCACTAGGGACAAAGGGGATGTGAAATATTTACATACAGCAATGTAATCTGTAAGATTACATTATACTGTATGTATACTGTCTGTTTCACTTTTAGAATTTGGCACCGATCTCCGTCCCCGTGCGTCGCAACGCTCACAGGGCACGGAGATCGGCTCCGTGATAGATCGAGGGAGACACGGCTCGCTGGATCCGAGGGAGAAGGTAAGTAAACATCCTCCTGGATCCAGCGATGCAGTCCCGAGTCTGGCTCGGGGTTACCGCTCTTGGTATAAAAATTCCACCCCGAGCCAGACTCAGGAATACCGTCAGGGGGGTTAAACAGCTCTAGCAGTCATGCGCCTACCGGCTACATGGCGGAAGAGCTGATGCGGGTGCAGTATCTGCAGTTTAATGACATATAGTAGTAGGCAACCTCTGCCACATTTTTTTTCGCCATCTGTGTCCCATTGCGGAGATTTCCCTTCACTTCCTGTCCAATAACCAAACAGGAAGTGAGAGGAAATCCATGCAAATTAGGATAATCCCTTGGGACCCCCAGGCCACCAGAACTAGTTTCCCCATTGGAAGCTTTCCCCTCAATTACTTTTCAGGGGACAACCCAAAATTTGTAATTTTCTTTTAGTTTAACTTTTAATGATAACAGTACACAGGACAAATAGAAAGGGGAGTTTCCTTAACGGGGGCACAGATAGCAATAAAAACTTACATGGGTTCTAATCCCTCTCTAATTCATCCAAAATGTAAAAAAAATAAGTCTTATCTTTAGTTATACCTTTAAGGCAAATAAACTGTGCACCTTGCAATTGCTGTTACACCAGAGCTTAGTAAATGAGTTGAAGCTCTGCTGACCTTCACCATCCAATCATGTGCAAGCAAAAATGTTTTTTGCTTATTTTCCTTGCACGTGATTGGGTATTCTTTGTAAAGTGAAGCCTTACCTCATGTACAAAGCTCTGGAGCATTTGTACTTGCAAAGTGCGCAGTCTATTTGCCTTTAGTAAATCAACCCCACTGAGTCAGAAGATTCCCCATAGTTCATAAAACACAAAACCATCTCTATATCTGTTGTATGTTGTTGTTTTTTTTTTTTGTTCAAAAACAATACATTTAACCACTTAGGACTTGAAGGATTTGCCCTCTTAATGACCAGGCCATTTTTTGCCATACGGCACTGCATTACTTTAACTGACAATTGCACGGTCGCGTGCCGCTGTACACAAACAAAATTGACGTTATTTTGTTCCTGCAAATAGAGTCTTCTTTTGGGGGGTTTTGATCACCTCTACGGTTTTTATTTTTTGTGCTATAAATGGAAAAAGGCCGACAATTTTGAAAAAAACTGAATATTGTTTACTTTTTGCTATAATAAATATCCCCAAAAAATATATAAAAAATGAATTTCTTCCTCAGTTTAGGCCAATATGTATTCTTCATATTTTTGGTAAAAAGAAAATCCCAATAAGCGTATATTGATTGGTTTGTGTAAAAGTTATAGTGTTTACAAAATAGGGGATAGATTTATGGCATTTGGGTTTTTTAACCAGTAATGGCAGTGATCTGCAATCTATAGCAGGACTGCGACATTGTGATGGATAGATTGGACACTTTTGACACTTTTTTGGGACCAGTGACATTTATACAGCAATCAGTGCTATACAAATGCACTGATTACTGTGTAAATGTCACTGGCAAGGAAGGGGTTAACACCAGTGGCGATCAAGGGGTTAAATGTGTTCCCTGGGAGGTGTTTATAAACTGTATGGGGGCTGGGCTGACTGGAGGAGGGGAGAGATCGCTATTCCTAATCACTAGGAACAGACGATCACTCTCAACTCCCCTGTCAGAACGAGGTTCTTCCGTATCTAGACTGGCAGATCCCCTTTCTGTCTCTGTGTGGTGCGATCCCGGGTGGCCGGTGGACATTGCGCCTGCCGGCCATGGGCACGGGCTCCGGGGCTGCGTCACTGGTGTGCCTGCTAATTTCTATTACACAAAGTGATATACAATGATGGCGATTTGTGTAATAGAGCCAACCTGCCACAGTACAACTACAGCGGCTGTTCTTTAAGTCATTAAAACTATTCTTTATCTACAGATCTGAATGCAGCTGTATTACAGTGGAAGCATTCACACAGGTGTATAAACCCTGCGTTCAGATCAATAACACAAAACCGAAGTCTGCATCTGAGGACATTTTTAGGCAAGAAATTTTGTTCCTCACCTATTGATCATACAAATTTTTACACCTATGTTACATATGAATGAGGCCTATAAAGTAGGTACCACATGCTCTGCTGGGTGCAGTGGTTCCTTTGCTTGCCCCTACGTCACTACTGCATTATTTAGTAGCACTGGGGTTGATTTACTAAAACTGAAGAGTGCAAAATCTGGTGCAGCTCTGTATAGATACCGATCAGCTTCCAGGGCTTATTGTCAAAGCTTCATTGAACAAGAAGGGCCCCCTCTCTGTCCTCATCCCAGGGTCCCTCTCTGTCCTCATTCCAGGGTCCCTCTCTGTCGTCATCCCAGGGTCCCTTTCTTTCCTCATCCCAGGGGTTCCTCACTGTCCTCATCCCAAGGGTTCCTCTCTGTCCACATCCCAGGGCCCCCTCTCTGTCCTCATCCCAGGGCCCACTGTCTGTCCTCATCCCAGGGGTTCCTCTCTGTCCACATCCCAGGGTCCCTCTCTGTCCTCATCCCAGGGTCCCTCTCTGTCCTCATCCCAGGGTCCCTCTCTGTGCTCATCCCAGGGCCCTCTCTTTCCTCATCCAAGGGTTTTCCTCACTGTCCTCATCCCAGGGGTTCCTCTCTGTCCACATCCCAGGGCCCCCTCTCTGTCCTCGTCTCAGGGCCTTGTCTCTGTCCTCATCCCAGGGGTTCCTCTCTGTCCTCATCCCAGGGGTTCCTCTCTGTCCTCATCCCAAGGCCCCCTCTCTATACTCATCCAAGTGGCACTCTCTGTCCTCATCCCAGGGGTCCCTCTCTGTTCTCACCCCAGGGGTCCCTCTCTATCCTCACCCCAGGGGTCCCTCTCTGTCCTCATCCTAGGGTTTCCTCATCACATGGTTTCCTCTCTTTCCTCAACCCAGGGCCCCTCTCTGTTCTCATCCCAGGGGCCCCTCTCTTTCCTCATCCCAGGGTCCCTCTCTGTCCTAATGCCAGGGCCCCTTTCTGTGCTCATCCCAGGGCCCTCTCTCTGTCCTCCTCCCAGGGCCCCCTCTCTGTCCTCATCCCAGGGGTTCCTCTCTGTCCTCATCCCAGGGCCCCCTCTCTGTCCTCATCCCAGGGTCCCACTCTGTCCTCATCCCAGAGTTTAATTTTTTTACTCACGCCCCAACCACACCCCCTTTAATTGCAGTGGCCAGGGTGTACACATGTTGCAGTCACAGCAGGCATTATACACCCTGTCAAGTGTAACCCATTCAAGTAAATGGGGCTGCTCTGCTTATGCAGCACAGTAAAAAAAAAGGGTTAAAGCAGGCAGTCAGGAGGCGTTGTGTTGCCTCATCATCACCTGCTTTAACCCCTTGGATCCCACACTAGCATGTTCGCACTATACATGGTTGCAGGGTGTTTGCCGAGTGGCCTAAGTCACTTGAATGGGTCGCGACGACATGTCCAAAGCAAGAGGGGGCTTAAAGCGGAGGTCCACCCTAAAGTGGACCTTCCGCTCATTGGAATCCCCCCCTCCTCCGACGCCACAATTGGCTCCTTTCAGGGGGGAGGGGGGTGCAGATACCTGTACAGTACAGGTATCTGCACCCACTTCCTGGATCGCTCTCTGCGGAAAGGGGCGTAGATTACGCCCCTTTCCGAAAGTCCCCCGCTGCCTGCTGGGAAACACACAGATCCTAGAGGCAGCGGGTCCATCCTCATTGCGCAGCGCGACTCGCACATGCGCAGTAGGGAACCGGGAAATGAAGCCGAAAGGCTCCACTTCCTGATTCCCATACCCAAGATGGCGGCGGCAGCACCCGAGAGACGATCGAGAGATCGGCTTCGGGTGCTGACATCGCGGGCGCGCTGGACAGGTAAGTGTCACTATTTTAAAAGTCAGCAGCTGCAGTATTTGTAGCTGCTGGCTTTTAAAAAAAAAAAAAACGCGCACTCCCGGCGGACTCCTGCTTTAATTCCTGCTGCAGCATGTGTATATCCTCAGATGCTGCCACTGCAGCTAAAGGGGGTAGGGATGAATGTATGTAATGTGGGCGCAGTGCAATAAGTAGGTGGTGTTTTGTGTGTCTTGAGTGTGGAGACACAGGGGGACTCCATGATCTCCTATTGCCTGGGGGCCCCATGGGTTGTCAATCCGCCCTTGTGCATGTCCTTTCACAAAACGCTGCACAACTCACACATGCTGGACCCCTGGACAGGTAAGTGTCCTTTCTGTATTTGTACAGACTGAAGATCTTCTTAATGTAGCCACTACATCTAAGGCCATTTTACTTTTTTTTTTTTTGCACTATTTGTAGTGCATTAACGCATCACACATACGCCTGGCCATTCACTTGAATGGGCTGCTCTACGTGCCAAAGAAGCACCCGCAGCTCTTCGAGTGTGAATTGATGTGCGTTTTTTGAGTGCGCATCTTCATGCGTTTGTAGCATGTTTGTCACGCGACAAATCACACAGAAAATCGCGTGTCTTCTAACCACGTTTGGAGTTCCATTAAAAAAAAAAATAGCGAATTACACGTTTTGCCACACTTTTAGTGTGATCTAGAATTGCGTGCAGAATCTTGTGTGAACGAGGGGCCTAAGGACTGGTAAGCTGCAATATATTACATTTTTATTCTTAGGTTTAGGTTTACTTTTAGTTAAAAGTGACAGTTATATGACTTTCTTTTGAGTCTTTTATCTATATGTTAGAGAAGTGACGGTTGACGATTTAATAACAATAGTCTCCAATTTCCTTGTGCATTTCAGTGTGCAATCTGATGTCCACAGTGGACATCTCTCTGCACTATTCAAGTCTAACAAGCAACTAGTCCAAGGGATTGTTTGTCCAGCGTTCTTCACTGCGTAAAGTCATAAAGTCATACTTACTGTGGTTGTTTAACTAATATCATACATATATATATATATATATATATATATATATAGAGAGAGAGAGATATATATATATATATATATATATATATATATACATATAATATGTATTCCATCAATAGGTACGCTCACAGGTTCTAAGGATTTTATATATAGATTACCTGCATATAAATATAAATTGATTATAATCCATTCTTCAAAATTATGCAAAAATCACAATTTTACTTTCTCTAGCAATGACCAGTTTCACTTGGGACGCATACACACAGTTTGTAGAATAACATTTGTGCATGGTGTGTAAAAAAGTAAAGATTGCTCTGGGTATAGTTAACATTCAAATCTATGAGGTCTTATTTAATATAACTTGATATAATATTCTAGCACATTGTTCATGCTTGTTTAGTTACATAAAATGGCTTTCCATAATTGAATCCAGTGCAAACAATTCCTAATGTCCTCCGCCTGAGTTTACTTGAAACGCCCAGTTAAATTCAGGTGAATTGAAAAGAAAGAAAAATAAAAAATTTCCATTAACCCTAATGTAGTGAACAAAGGGTAGAAAAAAATCTCCTAAAATATCAGTGCCGAGCTTGTGAGTATGTAGAATCCTTTTATATTATTTTGGTAAATGTAATGTAAATGCTGCTCTTTATAATCCTGATTTTCTAATAGTAAAAGCTTTAAAGGGTAACTCTACCTTTATACTTTATGGCTTAATATTCAATACAGGGGCACCAAAAGAATACATTTTGTAACTATCAATAATAAACGATTTAGCTCTGTTTTTTCATGTAAAAATGTATTGAAGTTTCTACGGTTGTCAGTGCAAAAAAGTTTTCCTGTTGTCATGTGTGAATTGTAGAAAAGTACCACACCATGTCTATGTGAACTTTCTACAATTAACTGTAGACAGTTGGAGACTGACCCCCAATGTGGCTATGGGTAAAAAGTATACTGTCTATACAGACATACGTTTTTTTTATCATTACCCTGCTGCAATGTCACACTTGTAACAAAGTCGGAGTTCCACTTAAAAAAAAATGTTGATTAAAAAAATGTTGGTGTGAAAAAAAAAAGTTGATAATTTTCATGAATAATGAATGTACAGCAACACCAACATAAATGCAAACAAAATATATAATTTCCATTTCATTTCAATATATTCTGTTTTACAAGCTGTTGGTTTGGTAAATAAGTATTCACTTTGAATACCCAATCAGGTGCATGAAAATAAATAAATAAATAAATAAATAAGATTTTTGCTTGCATGTGATTAGAAGACTGAAGTTAATACAGCCTTACCTTATTTGCTAAGTGAACATTTACTTAGCAAAGTGAGCATTCGCTAGGCTAAGCGAGCAATGGAGTTCAATTTACTAAACTTCACTTTGCAAAGTGAGTTTTTGCTTAGCTTAGTAAGGAAGGTGAAACTGTGTTCTTACCGAATACCCATCATATGCAAGTAAAATATTAATTAAATTTTTTTTTTTGCTGATATGTGATTGGATGATTGAAGCAAACACAGTTTCACTTTAATCACTAAGCTAAAAGAATGTTCATTCGGTTAATCTATATTCCTGGCTTCTAACAGCACCCACCTCCGTCTCCAATTCATACTGAAAAGTAAAAATTTAAACAGAAAAGTTCAGAATCATTTGTGACGGTATGAGAGGCAATATTACAAAATGCCATCAGAAATTTTTTGCATTGTCTGATCCAATCTAATGATATGCCATTAGCCGCTGAAAGGCAGGACTGCAGACATTAATTATTTGTTGCACTGCCTCATTACAAGTCAGGAATTGATCACGTAAAAAGAAAAAAAAAAATACAGCAGAATCTTATATAAACTGCAGATGGCTTTATACGACACCTGAATTGTTTGGGATGATATATTTTTCCTCGCACGGTATATTCCACAGCCTTTTTTTTTTTTTTCTTTTTTTTACGGTTAATTTACAGACTTTTATTTTTATTACTTCTTTCCAGTTTCCTTTACACCTTCATCTGTTATAGATAAGATAAGTCTTTTTACCTGTGCCCTTTGCCCTATGTTATTACAGCCAAGAAGCATTTTGTTGGATCTTTGAATATGTATTTAATATGTATAATGAGTGGCACTGAAGAGGTAATGTCCAAATCAGCCTTTGTTTAAATGCAAATCCTATAGAATCATTCCAGAGACCTGTATGAGTTAAAAGTAAATTAAAATGTATATGTATAATAATGTATATAATAATGTTATATACATATGCATTTAAACCCAGCAAAGTTTTAGTCACCTAGATAAGATTTATTTATTTTTCTCATTATGTTCCCTTAAGAGGAACCTTTACTTATTTCATAAGTAATTATAAAAAAGGCTATTTTTTTGTTTTTTGTTTTTTTCCAGTTCTACGTGTAATAATAGTAATACAATATATATATATATAAAATTATTATCCTCAAGTGAATACAAAAAAGCCCAACATTATCATTGGGAAAATATAAAAACTAGAAGCTTCTGAGACAATCGTCTGTTTTCAGGCACGTGTTGGGGTAATGATAGAAAAAATGAAATTCATATTTGCATGAATGCAAGTGTGCAATAATGTGTTTCTGTAATAAATACGGTAGATAGGTCTAGCTAGCTAGATAGATACATAGATAGACACACTCAAACTTCTGTTCATAAAGAGCAAGTCCTATTACCTCTCTGTCTACCCATATGTCTACATTTAATCATTACAGATATATATCTATATATATATATATATATATATATATATATATATATATATATATATAGAGAGAGAGAGAGATATAGATATAATATATATATATATATATATATATATAGATAGATAGATAGATAGATATATCTATATATATCTATATAGATATATTCATAGATAGATAGATAACGAGTAATAAATGAAATAAAAACCAAAAGTTTGGAGTTAAAATTCTACCATTTATGGATTAAGTAAAAGGCAGAAAATGCAAGAAAATATGAGATGGCTTTGTCAAGCATATTATATATATATATATATATATATATATATATATATATATATATATATATATATATATATGTATTTAACAAAAATTGTTGAGTTGAGGTTTTAGCTTATGCACATATCATGTTTGTTGAAGGATTATTGTGAAACTGCGCAGGAACACAAGTATTCACACCCAAAAGTCAAAAAATATTATGATCCTTTTATAAATAAATAATGAAATTAACATTTTATCAGTTGCTTTAAGTGCAGCTAAAACCTTTCCCTTCCTTTGCCAATGAACTATCTATAACATACACATCAAATTTGTATTTTACGTTTGCTATCAACATCCAGCACATGTGTGAACCCACAGCTGAACATAGCATTTTGCGTTTTGCAGCGTCATTACAAAGAAAGAAGAAAAGAAAAATAAGCTACAACATACATTGCACAGTGTTAGTCACATTGATATTCATGATTGTCCTTTTGTATTGTGACATTTCATAATAACACAAAAACTTTTTCTCGGGCTCCTTGCAGCTTTAACCTGAACTTCCTCTCTTTAGTGTATTGCAAGATATGCAACATGTACACGCTTGCGCATGCGCACAACATACATGCTGAACTAGCACTTGTCAAATTGACATAATCTGCAACCTCCAAATATAGGCCAAAACAGGGAAAACATAAAATGGCGGAACTGAGCAAGCCGTAAAATGGCGTCTGGAGTTTCGCCAGGCACAACACAGAAACAGTTGCTTAGCCAGGATTGTTTTATTGTGCTTTTCCTCTTTTATATAGGTATACGTATTATACTTTTTTAAGGTGAGCATTTGAACACACACATACATGTATATATATATATATATATATATATATATGTATATATATATTTATATATATATATATATATATATATATACATACATACATACATACGTATACATACATACGTACATACGTATACAGTACATGCTGTATTTCTTTAATGTCTATTTTACTTTCTCTTTATTTTGTATTGCTACCTCTATGTATTTTGAGGACATTCAGCAGATTTTCTGGAACAAGGGCAAGAAAGAGTCCTTTCCTAAAATATTCTGTGATTGACCAGCTCACATCCTTCTTCATCTTGGCAGTGTTTTTCTGTGCCCTGAAATGCAGCAATTCAAAGCACAGTTACACAACTCCACACAGTTTCACGTTCATCGTTTTGCTTTTCAAACGCGGACGTGGCATCCTGATGAACAAGGGGTTAAAAAATATAATTTCATACACGTCTCATTTGTTTTTAAGGTAATTGCAAATTTTTAGGGTACTTTGATCAGAATAATTTCACCTGACAATTGCCCTAATGCCAGCATTGATTTTATTTTATTTTTTCATCTGGGTAATTTTATCCTGTATTGCCATTTTAATAACCATCATTTCATTTTTGTTTTCTGTATGGGGGGGGGGGGGGGGGTAGTACACGTGTACTGTGTACAACAATGTGAATAAAGTTCTTTCTTGTTTGTTTTTTTTTTTTGTGGAACATTGTGGATGCTAAGGGGTTAATTTTAAAATCGAGGCGCAATTTTTTTATTTATTTTTTTGACCTCTGCAAAATTTGAGGTGACGCAAACTTGGTTTTTGATGGCATACCAGCTGATAATAGTGTAAATTAAAGCATTGTCTGTGGACAGATGGGTGACAGTACCTGTAAACACACCTCCCCAATTGCCTAATTGTTTCACAAAATGAAAACCAATAGCTAATTATATCCTTTATTATCACTATTAATAAATATACCCTCATCAGTTCCTTCTATAAAATCAGCCGGATTTGTGATTATAATATTTTTGCAGTTATACTTTTAGAAAACAAAAAAAAAAGGCATATTATACGATATAGATAACAACGTTAAGACAGCTTCTATTGAAAATGTTATGGATTTCTTTTTTATGTTTTGTTCATAGAATAAACCAAGCATTGAAGACATTAGCAATATTAAAAGAGTGGCAAAAAATTTGAAAAGGCATTATTTTGTAAATCATTCTAGTTAAAAAAAACAATCAATTCATTCAATCATTATTGCTTTGCAAAATAGTCAACGTAGCTTAAGAAAATCAAGATCAAGACTTGCTGCTTGAGTGAATTTTACGTACTAAATATTAAGTTATTATTGACTGATTTGTTTCTGAAGTGCTATACAAACATGATTAAGCAGTTATTTTAAATGCCCGCTATTTGTATGCTTAATAAAGTATAATATAAAAAATATGCTGATCATTTAGTTTATGTTTTTTTACCTCTCGACCGTGCTGCCAAAATGCGATTTTAGTGTTGGCAATTTTTGCAGTTTTATTATGTGTACATACTGTCCTGTATAGTAGATTCCCTATAGGAATGACCATAGCTGCAAAGGCTGCACAGATCAAGCAGTCTTTGCATTCAATATACAAGCTCATAATTATAAAACAATATCAGACTGCCAGAATAGAGTGTAGGTCACTCATTAACTGAAGCAGTACTTCTCAGCTTAGCCGGTGTTCGCACCTAAAACCCATTACCCTATAAGATTAACGTTAATTGGGAATTTGAAGTAAGCACAGGCTAAGGCGAAATATAAGCTTCAATGTATAGCAGCTATGGATGGCTGATGCAGTGGCCTGTATTGAAATGGGAATTTTAAGGGCTATTAAAGTGGCTTTGTATTATTGGTTATGCATACGTCTGTAGTTATGGGATACATATTTAAATAGTAAGTCATTTAACCAGAAAATGATTGAGCATTTAGAAATCAAGACAGAAAAAAATCGATCGATAACCTGTTTGCAGGTACTCCACATACAATGATATAGTCGATCTGTAAGGCACTGTACATGGTTGTTCACATGTTAAGCTGGAGTACCTAAAGCCATATTGCACTATGAAGCACTACATTATATATATAGTTATCTATATAGATATAGATATACACATATATATATATATATATATATATATATATATATGTTTATATATATATATATATATATATATATATATATATATGTATATATATATATATATATATATATATGTGTATATCTATATCTATATAGATAACTATATATATAATGTAGTGCTTCATAGTGCAATATGGCTTTAGGTACTCCAGCTTAACATGTGAACAACCATGTACAGTGCCTTACAGATCGACTATATCATTGTATGTGGAGTACCTGCAAACAGGTTATCGATCGATTTTTTTTTTATATATATATATATATATAGAGAGAGATAGATAGATAGATAGATAAAATTGTTATTATACAGGATTTATATAGCGTCAACAGTTGTGCAGTGCTTTACAACATGAGGGCAGACAGTACAGTTACAATACAATTCAATACAGGAGGAATCATATACATATGGGTGTGTGTGTGCAACAATGTGAAAATGTATGTATAGTAGCAACGTGTGAATATATATTATATATATATATATATGTGTAAACATATGTATGATAACAATGTGTGAAAATAATATATTATATATATGTTTATTATTAGCATTATTATTATAATTTGTAGGCATGTGTGTAGGAGCAATGTGTAAAAAATTATATACGTGCTTATAATTCTGTTTGGAATGTTGATACTTTTTTGCATTTCACATCCTGTAACCTTTAACATTTAATAAGAAGGAGACAGGCAATGCTCATTTGACCTAACAGGTAGAAAATAGGGATCGGTAGTATTGGTATGCAGGTTTTTTTTTAGGGACCAACATTTCCAGGGACAGCTCTAAATCTTTGGACTGCCCTTGGAAGTCCGGGGACAGTTGGCAGTTACAACGTTGGTATGTTTCAATCCCATTCTGATGCAATACACATAGTGCTTGCAAAAACAGCACTGACTTCAGTTACAACATGTTCATCTTTCTAAAATAATTCCTAATAAAATTGAGAAATCAGAACCTAGAGGTCTTTCATATACCTTTTTTTTTTCTCTCCCAGATCTTTGTGACTCATTGCTGCAGCCTGTGTGAATCTTAGCATGGCTTAATTCCTGTCTATAACGAAGACTAGGCCCAGATTGCAGAAAACTCTGGCAGAATTCAACACTACAAGCTGCTTGCTTGTAAAAAAAAAAAAAAAAAATAAGCACCTAAGAATTTTAAGGGTAAATGGACGATTTGGAAGAGCTTTTGATTAGAGTAAGGCGAACACAGCAAGTTATTTTCTAAATCTTGCTTTCTGAGTCCCCCACATCCTGCCCACGAGGGAATGAACCTATTTTTAGGATGTCAAACTCTGTTTAGCATTTTTCTGCTGAATTTTATTATTTTTCGCCCCCTTCTGTTACCTTGTGTCCGACTGTCACTTATTTCATGAATATAGTCATACACAGGCAATGTGTTTTCCTTTGGGCTGTTGGCACATATCTTGTGCCTAGGATATAGAGTGTAAGGATGTAATTTTTCTTTTTTCTTTTTAATCCAACAAATTCTAAAATATGACGTGCGCGTCACTGGGTGTAGTTAAGGTGAAATGAAAAAAAGCAAACGCTGCGAAGCTTAATTGCTGAAATGGCTAATCGACGGTTTCAAGAGACGTGTTTGAAATCAGTTTGCTCATGAGTTTTGACATGAAGATCTGCTATCAGTACTAGAAAATCTAGAAATCTATCAATACTACCAAAAAGCTCGGAAATACCTCTCTATGTATTTGTGTGTCTATATGTGTGATAAATAGATAGATAGATAGATAGAGAGATGTTTATAAAGAGCTAGCCTATTTACCCCTCTGTCTATCACTATGTCTATATTTATTCATTACAGATATATATCTATCTATAGATAGATAGATAGATCGATCAGCCCCATCAAATCATTCTCTGTAGCTATTACCTCTTGTACCACCACCCCCTCCCTTTAGAATGTAAGCTCTATGAGCAGGGCCCTCCTGTACCTTTTGTATTAAAATGTACTGTAATTGTATTGTCCCCCTCCCCCATACATTGTTAAGCGCTGCGTAAACTGTTGGCGCTATATAAATTGTGTATTATAATAATAATAATAATATATATATATATATATATATATATATATATATATATATATATATATAGATAGATAGATAGATAGATAGATAGATAGATAGATAGATAGATAGATAGAGATATATATCTATATATATATCTACACACACAAAACTTAAGCAGCTGATGTGTGCATCCTTATAAAGAGTGAAGATAGGTTCCTTTTATCAATTTTAATTCTAATATATGTGTGTGTATATATATATATATATATATATATATATATATATATATATATATATATGGATATATACTCACACTATGCACATGTACATACACATGTTAGCTGCAAATAAAGGTGTACACCCTTTAAAACAGGTTATTTTTGTGCATTTTACAAAAGTCTTTATATAATACCTATTAACCCCTTCCCCCACCGCCAAACCCCAATTAATTGACCCTCCAAACCCATCTTCTCTGTACTGTACGAGGGCATGACTACAAGGCCTGTAAAGTTTTAAAATCGAGCCTGTGCATGTTTAATAATGTGTTTCTTCCTCACTGCCCCCCCCCCTCTCTATTTTTTTCCCTCCTTCAAATATACCAATGAAGTTAAAAGTATATATTTTTTTTTTTTTTTGTATGAAAGCAGAGAGGATTCAATTGGTTGAGAGGAATGGCGAGAGGTGACGCAACAGGATACTTGGCCGGGTATAAATGTTGATGTATGCCAAAGCTAGGCGTACCAACAAGTACTGTTGCTATGAGAGAAATAGCCGGCCGAGGTCTAACCCCCCCCCCACACACACACACACACACACACACACACACACACACACACACACACACACCTCCCCGTCCTCCCCCCTTTTTCCCTTTTGCTTTTTTGGCTTGTACCATCGAGAATGCAAACAGCTCACTGTAACGAAGGAAAGGAAGAGCCCGGCGGATGTTTTCATTAGGATGAATAGGAAAAAAAAGGGGATACAGGTTAGTGAGACGGGGTGGGGAGCTATGAAGCCTAAACGCTAGAGGTGCAATCTGGAAGCCGCTAGGATCAGGTTTAACAAAAGCAAATCGCAAGACTAGGCTAAATTAAGTTACCGCAGTTCGTATGAACAAACTGATTATTTTATTTTTTCAAACATAAAAAAAGACCCCCACCTTAGTTTTTGAGTTTTTCCCTTCTGAGGATTTGAGCGGTTAAGGTTTTGCTTTAACTCCTCGATGTCATCAAATAAAAAAAATAAAATAAAATAATATTCAAACAAAAGTAAAGAACTCTGAAAAAAAAAAAGAAAAGAAAAATCAGAAAAGAAAGCAAGAAACGTGAGGAATAGCTTGCAGGATTTTTTTTTTGTCTTCCTTCTTCAGCAGAGAGAGAGAAAAAAAAAGTTTGTTCTACTGAACTTAGTTGAGCAGCCTTTGGAAACCATGCCAAAAGAGGCAGGATGTTCTGCTTACAATAGGCGTACAGAGATCTGCCACAAATGGAAAAAGCCAAATGTTGGTCTTTGGAAAGAAAAAAAAAAATACCATACACTCGCGCTTTCTTTTTCTCTCACTCAATCCGCACATCTCTGCCTGAGAAAACGTAGCGTCTTTTTTTGCTGCAGGAGGGGGCCTACCAATGTGTGTGTGTGTGTGTGTGTGTTTTTTCCTTTAGCTCTGCAGCCCGTTCATGCCTGTGAAGGGTTAAGGAACAGGTTTTTATTTTTTAATATCTGCTGTCGGCGGGAATTAGTCGCCTCTCAGCTGTTTTCTAGAACTGTAAGGATTCTTTCTTTTTAAATAGTACTATCTTACTGACTTTTTTTTTCGCAAATTGAGGTATGGAAAGGACGTTTGTTAAAAAAAAAAAAAAAAAAAGTGGGGGAAAAAAAAAGGCGTACTGGGTAACCAGCAACGTGACACTTGGCATGATTCCTGCAGCTTTGCTTTGGGTTATGCAGGGGGAGGGAGTGCTACAAGAAGCTGCTTTAGCAGTTCGGCAGTAAAGAAGAGAGAAAATGGAGGGCAGACTTGTCGTCTTCCTCTAGCGTGGTGGATCTTCTGCACAATCCTCTGGCATGCCTTGTCTTTCTTTGCAGTCTGATTTTTTTTTTTTTCTTCCCCCTTTTTTTTTTTCAATGTAGGCACACTCAATCAAACTGCAATCATGGCAGCTGGTTTTCTTTTTTTCCCCTCGCTCTCTCTCTCTTTCTTTTTTTTTTTTAGCCCAGCAGTGGAGCTGTGTCGCCCAAGTGCTTATCAGCTTTTGACTCGGTGCCAAGATCATAGCTAGAAAAAGGGCCGGGCAGCTTTACTTCAGATTTTGCAGATGGTTTTAAAGTGAAGGCAGGGGAGTTACTGTGGGAGAGGGGAGAGGAGGGTGGGGGGGAGCAGGGCACCCACTCAAATCGGAGCAGAATAGGGGATCTACTTGCTGGCTGGGTGTTAACAGGGTGAGAGCATATAGCTACACAGAATGCCAGGGTAAACTTATAATTGCATGGGCATATGCCAAGTACATATAAAATATATATTTTTTTAATACATACGTAGCTGATTAAAACAATGTAAAAAAATGTTTTTTAGTATGTTGCGCCCATTTTTGTAGGTATAATGCACGCAGATCACGCTCCCTTACATTGCAAATTTGTGCACATAGAGGTTGTTTTATGTGTCACCTGCTCAAAGCTCAGGCCAAAATTAGCTTTACTGCTAGGCCCACATGTTAGGGATAACCTGCAAAATTTGCAAGGAAGTGGGGTAAAAGAGTTGCAGTATATTAGTAGAAACATGCACACGCCAGCACGTACACTACCTATAGTGATAATACTAAAAATAAACATATTTTCTATTTTTGGATTACACAGTACAGTATAATTACAGGACTGACCAACATCACAAAGTATGACCTCTCAACCTTTTGGGTCTGCAATCTGTTGCAACATTTATGCCCCCCTCTTAATCCTCCACTGATAGACACGCACTGCTTCGAACACACTACCCGGTGGAATGACCAATGCAATGCAACCCCTTTTATAGGACTATAAAACTCAGAATGCTCCTTAGACATTTATTTTGCCCACCCTATATTACCACTGTTCAGTAAATGGGCACACTTTTGCTAGTGGTTTTTCAGATGCTTTCATTGGACAGTTTTGTGGCAGCATGGCCCTACATCAGAAGTATCTCCCTACCAATATTAGGGATCTATACATTCTTTTAGGCAGTATTGGAAGCCACAATGTCAAAACAAAATGGTACAAAGAAAAATCACCTGTCCACTGTAAGTTGCCCGTATTGTGTCCCATTAGAGAATGCACCTAGTATAGTTCATTTAATAATGAAGTAGTTAGTGGTCACTAACTTAGTGAATAAGGTGATGCATGGTTAGTTCAGCCATGCAATCATGTGCAAGCAATATTAATATATTTATACTCATGCTTGAGTATTAAAATTGACAGCAATTTCATGGTCTTCATTAACATGAAACTCTACTCCTTTAGTAAATCAACTCTGGGGAGTCTTGTAAAAATACTAGGTAGAAATTTATGTCTTTGATGGGTTCCAACCTCCTTATGTTGGACCTCACAAAATGATATATAGAACATCAAGAAATGCAACAAACTAACACAATGGACTTTTTGTGGGCAAATATCGTGAGTGTGTCACTAACCTTTTTTGAAATGCAATCCCTATGTATTGCTATGCAATAAAACAGATATCCTACTGGGCAGATATTGGTGTTGCGGATTCAACCATGAGGTCCCATTAAGTTAACCTCTCATTCCTCTAACGCCTTAGGTTCACATAGAATATGGCTATTATTTAAATAATCCAAGGGGACGTGAGTGATGAAGAGATTGATTCACTAAAGAAGTCGAGACCCTTCAAAAAATGGTGTGAATAGTCACTTCAGTTCTCCATTCATGTGAAAAACAAATTGCCGTTCACTTTGAATAACTAACCGTGTTCAGATGCTTTTTCACATAGAAATGTAGTAGCCGCACTCCGGAATTAAAGCCACCATAGTAGTTTTATTGTTACAGTCTAGTGCAGCCCAGTTTTGAACTCTGTGCTAACGCGTTTCACTCACAATTAGCTTATAGAGTGGGGGTTGCAGGTGAGAGAATCAACATCCTTGTCAGTAACAAAATTATTAACATACCCTCATCTGACAAAGTAAAAACAAGAGGATTATCTGTCTGGAGGTTGCCTGTTCTCCCTTTGCCTGCATGGGTTTCTTCCCATACGCCGAAGACATGCTGGTAGGTTACACCGGCCATGCACGGTACAAATTTCTTTCCTGCAACCACGATTCCCCCATTAACACAGGCAGTGCTGACAAGGGAATCAATCATTGTCATCTCGAGGTAAAGACAGTGAATATTGCAGCCACTTGCGATAATCGGAAGTGAATGTGGCAGGCTGGTTGCACCCAAGTTGATTGTTCGATCAACTTGGTACATTCAGCCTGCCCATTAAGAGTTCAAATCGTATATTGCCGGCCTTAAAGTGGTTATAAAGACAAAAGGTTTTTTATCTTAATGCATAGAATGTATGTGTGCAGCAGCAGCGTCCCTAATAATTACCTGAGCCCCATCTCGATCCACCAATCTTGCGAGAGAGTCTCGGCTGTCCGGGACTCCCCCTCCTAATTAGCTGAGACACACAGCAGGCGCCATTGGCTGTCAATCAAATACAGTGAGTCAATGAGGAGAGGGGGGCAGGGTCGAGCTGTGCCTCTGTGTCTGAATGGACACAGCTCAAGTGCCCCCATAGCAAGTTGCTTGCCGTGGGGGCACTCGGCAGTAGGGAGGGGCCAGGAGCGCCGGTGAGGGACCCAAGAAGAGGAGGATCTGGGCTACTCAGTGCAAAATCACTGCGCAGAGCAGGTAAGTATATGTTTGTTATTTTTAACCACTTCAGTCCCGGAAGGATTCACCCCCTTAATGACCAGGCCATTTTTTGAGATACAGCATTGCGTTACTTTAACTGACAATTGCACGGTCTCACCCAAACAAAGTGGACGTTCTTTTTTTCCACAAATAGAGCTTTCTTTTGGTGGTATTTAATCACCTCTGCAGTTTTTATTTTTTGCGCTATAAACAAAAAAGACCGCCAATTTTGGAAGAAAAAAACAATATTTTTTATTTTCTGCTTTGATACATATCCAAAAATATATATATATATAAAAAAAAACTAATTTATTCATCAGTTTAGGCCAATATGTATTCTTCTACATATTTTTGTTAAA
Organism: Lithobates pipiens; assembly: GCF_037356315.1. Lineage (NCBI taxonomy): Eukaryota > Metazoa > Chordata > Amphibia > Anura > Ranidae > Lithobates > Lithobates pipiens. Next base: position 507,701,377 of record NW_027507903.1, on the reverse strand, counting down.
AAAAAAAATCCGAATAAGCGTATGTTGATTAGTTTGCACAGAAGTTAGAGAATTTTTATTTATTTTATTTTTTTACTAGTAATAGCGGCGACCAGTGATTTTTAACGGGACTGCGGCATTACGGCGGACTAATTGGACACCTAACTGACATGTTTCACACTTTTTTGGGAACCACTTACATTATTACAGTGATCAGTGCTCAAAATATGCACTGATGTTGTACTAATGACACTGGCAGGGAAGGGGTTTACATCAAGGGGTTAAATGTGTTCCCTGCTTGTGTTTTCTAAGACCCCTTTCAGCGCTGCGCTGTAATACCGCCGGCAAAACGCCGCTATTGCGACGTATTGCCGGTGGTTTTAACCCTTTCTCGGCCACTAGCGGGGGGTAAAAGCGCCCCGCTAGCGGCCGAAATGCGCCGCAAATCCTGCGGTAAAACGCTGCTAAAATTAGCGGCGTTTTACCGCTCACGCTATGGGCGGTGTGGTGTGAAAGGGGTCTAACAGTATGGAGGACTGTGTGACTGAGGAAACACACAGATCCGCCTTCCTTGCTTGTTTACTTTCGGCAGACCCCTGTTCTGTTCTAGTGCATGAAGCGCCGTACCGGTACGGCAATTTGCATGGCCGAGCCACCTTGCCGCAGCACATCTGCGGTGGGTGGTCAGCATGTGGTTAAACCAAAAAAAGAAAAAACAATACTTTAGGATCACTTTAATTGGCTCCTGTCTAAATTGGCCCTACGATGTGTATGTATGAATGTGAGTTAGGGACCTTAATTGTAGGCTCCTTGGGGGCAGGGAGTGATGTGAATGTACAAGGTTATGTAAAGCGCTGAATAAATTGGTGGCGCTATATAAGTACCTGTAATAAATAAATAATTAGAGGGTGCAAAGGCCTACTGCATTACCTGATAAAAGCTTTTTATTGGGTAATGCACTAGGCCTTTGCACCCTCTTGTTTAGCAGCAAGATTTCCCAATCGGAAGAAGACTGCATTGGTAAAGCGTACCTGTTTATGATAAAACTTACATGGACTCCCCTGCATTGATGTATATCTTGGCTTCAACAGTACCTTGCCGTTATGGAGTGAGTATTTTGGATACCCCCACTTGATGCAAAAATGTATCAAACTTTTCTCAACGCAGGATATTAACGGTCAATCCTCATGTAAAGGGTCCATGAAAATAAATACTTATATATCCAGATATAGGAAATCTGTGCAATATATAAACATAAAAAAAGCAAAAACAAAAATTGTATTTATATATTGATTAAAATATTTGTACCCATCTATCTCCCCCCCCCCCCCCCCATTCAAACAAGGTCGTCTTTTACTTTTATTGAAAAAATATATATATATATATGTATATATATATATATATATATATATGTATATATATGTGTGTATATATATATATATATATATATATATATATATATATATATATTATATTTTCCACATGATTGTAGAATTGAGGTGGCTGTTTACACTTTATTTTATTTTATTTTATTTTATTTTTTTGAGTGAAGATTTGTGGCCTGCTTGGTAATGCGACCTGAAAATATCACATTGTCATTGTTGTTTTTTTTTTATGTTGCAGCATGCAAATTTACAAGGTTTCTAAAGTCATTTGACATTTTTTTCCCTTTCTTTTTGTATGAACAGTTAAAAAAAAAAAAAAAAGAATATCCACACATGCTCTTGCTTACTGTATGTGACTGAAATGTCAAAGCAGATGCTACAGTAGGGAAAGGGAGGGTTCAGCTGATGTCTAGATTCATGCAGTATGTGTTTGTGTGAGGGTACGTGTGTTAACAACTAGCTTGCTCACGCAGGGCCATGCCTCCGTTTCATCATCAGCTCTAACCCATCTCTTTCGCTAGCTAACGTACGCCTCCTCTTTTTGAGACAGACTGCTCTAGCTGCTCACAAGGGGGAGATGGGAGTTTGCAAATAGCTACTGCTCCTGATTGCATTCCTACTGCAAGGGCCTCCTCTTCAAATGGCTTGTGCCAGGGCACAACTTTTTCTGTTGCAGCAAATAGGATCATTTTTTCATTTTTTTTCCTCCCTGCTTTTTATTTTAACCCTCTGCTTTTTTTTTTCCCCCTCTATCTTTCCTTCTGCTCACTACTAACCCTCCCCCCCCCCCCCCCCTTCAGCTATTTACAGCTTTAATTTTTTTTTTTTTTCCTGCAGCCTTCTTGATTTGTACACCAAAGATTTTTTGCACCCCTCTATTTCTAACCGAAATTGATTTTTATTTTTCCTTCGGCGTAACAATGAGCCAAGCCGTGCCAGCTCGCCGTCTTTAAGGAATATGGCTTCCCCACTCCCCACTTTTTTTTCGCTAATTGTGACGCGCTTGCCCGTCAAGTATACAAGCCGCCCTTTTCCGTGTTTTTATTTTTTTACCAGCCGCGGACTAAGACCACCTGACTTAAAGGATGGATAGTTCTATTTCCTCTTTTAATCTGACAGTGGATACAAAAGGGAATACTGTTTTTTCTTTTTTTTTCTGCATCTTTGCTTCATTCTTTTTTTCTCAGCAATTTTTTTTTTTGGGGGGGATTGCGAGGCATTTGGGTGTGCATAGCAATGCACTGGCTGGGACAGGTGCCAGCTGAAATGACAAAAGAAAAAAAAAAATAGGCGGCAAAGATGGAATATGGCAGTATACAGCGATCTTTTTTTTTTCACTGTAACTGTATACATGCAAAATGGCACGAGTTGGCGCAAGTAACTGCCAAAGTGCCTAGATACATATATATATATATATATATATATATATATATATATATACATATATGTATTAATATTTTTTTTTCTTTCTTTTTTTTTTTTCTTTACTGCAGTTTAATTTTCATGTCTCTACAGATGTAGCAATGGCCATTTGTTTTAAAGGGGGCGGGAGTTTTTTTTGCCTGCTGAATTATTCATAATTAAGTAGTGAAGTAAGACCATTAGCATGCACCCTATATGCTGTTTGTCTGTTTGGTAACATTCTTCATTCAAGACTTGTTAACTGCCAGACAAGCTTAACACGCTTCTCTGTTTTTCCCTCCCTTCTTCCCTGTCTCTTTTTTTTTTTGCCTTTCATGCCAGCCCCTCTTAGCCTTCTGTCGTTGCTGGGTGCTGGTAGCCAAGGGGTAGTGGTGGCAGGGGGAACGCACGCTGCCGAGAATCTCAAGCTAGTTGTTAGGTAAGGACCGCCTTCTAGCTCTCACAGGCCTGCAAGCACTTGCACAAACCAAGAAACTGAGCTCTCAGACTCCTCTTGTCTGCTTTTCACAGGAGGCTGCAAGGTGAATGCTTTAGGGGCTCGTGCCTTTTCCACCGGTGCATGAAAACCTACCCCCATCCATTGACGACGGGTAAGACCCTTTAATAAGTTCAGATGCTGCATGTAATATTTGTATCAGCTAATCAAGTTTTTATTTATCAATCGTCTGTTATATGTTCAGCTCAGACTAGGACGTTCTATTTTAAATGTAACGGCAGCTTAATGGCCTGCTTTATGTTCTGCTCTTGGTTACTGACTATATATATATATATATATATATATATATATATATATATATATATATATATATATATATATATATATATATATATATAATTTTTTATTTTATTTTTTATTATTTTTTTAGCACCGTGACCAGCTATTTTTTCTTATTTAATGAAATCTGCAGCCTTGATGATATTGGTCAAACAAAGTGTTTAATAATCTCTCAACCATTCTGCTTGTTTGTAAGATTTGGGATACTTTCAAAAATATTTCACGGGGAAATTCAGATATATATTTTTTTTACTATACCTATTTTATTGTCTGATTCATGGTCTGCTCGTATGGTAGAAATGAATTTATTATCAAGTGTATTGATCGATTATTAGGACGACTGTGGTCGGTCGTGAATTGAATTGCACTGCAACCTTCCATTGCATAAAGTGTATACTGTTTTTGTTTGCATTTGGCTGTACATTTTGTATACTGGTTGGCATTATATGGGATATTATTATAATTTAATTTAAGAGGGTTTTTTCCAACCTATCAATTTGTTGTATGGTCCTTTGCCTTTTTATTGATAATGGAATTTGAGAAATTATATGAAGTATTGTATTATGTATTTAGAAGTCATTACCATGCGTTAGTGTGTATGTATGTATATGTATATACATATATATATATATATATATATATATATATATATATATATATATATATACATATCTGCACTGTATATTATTTTCTCGTTACATATATTGATAGGTGTAGCGTCAGTTTGTCAACTCTTTTATATAATCATAATCAGACGAAGGTCGAAGTTGCATATTTTGCTCTTTTATGGGTTATTTCTCAGTTTTATTCAGTGCAAACAATCTTTAAACTTCTACAACACATACATTTCATTATTTTGACTTTTATTTTTCATTTTCATTGCTGACTATAGGATATAGTCATTATTATTAGGGAGGGATAACATTTCTTTCTTTCAAGGGTTATGCTATAGGCAGTTAAAAAAATTCTAATCACCTACAGGTAACATAATGTATTTCATGTAGCTACCTTGGCGCCAAAAAATACGATGGCATATTACATACGTGAAATACCCAGATATTAGGGCACGGCACTGGTAGTTACAATAGATTTATGAGTGAAACTTGCATATTAGAAGGTATGTTACATTGTATTGCATGCAGTAATCATTAGTAAATACTGCATAAGATAATTTGTCACTTTGCATAAGAAATTATTCCGTAGATACAACCAAAGGCATAAATATAAGCCCAACACTATTCCTATATGGTTCTTTGCAACATTTACGACTCCCAAGTGCAGAGAAAAGAAACCTGCAGCAATTTGACTAAACTACGTTCTTATTACTAATAAAATGGTGACTAATATGTAAGTAAATATGATGGAAAAATTAAATATGTGTCAAATCTGGTTTTGAAAATTGGAACGCTTAATTAGACATGTCATTTGGGCATGTAGGCCTTGCTTAGTAGTGGGAACGTTTTCTTGCTAGGAGAAATTAAATGTACCTTTCTGAAAATATAGGTTGCTAAAGGGTAATATCTAATATCATTCTTTTTATAAATTTGCAGAATATGTTAATATTTTAGCAAACAACTGGAAGGACAATCTGCTGTGTTGTCCGATTATTAAGAATCCTTTCCTCTCATTTATTATAAATGAGTGAGGGGAGAGAAAGCAATATTTGCCATTGAAAAGCTCAGTGAAGGGCTGAACATAGAGAATTACTTTTGCCGTAAATTTTAATGCACGTTCGATTTTTTTCTTCAAGTTTAAATAAAAAAAAATTTAAAATTAAAAAACAAGATAGGGTAGGCCTCCTCTGCCCCGAAGCCTTCACATTTACCAGTCCTTTGACTGCCATATTTCAGTTATCATTTTTATTTTTGCATATTTATTTATACACTATTATTTGATACCGACTCGCAAATCTTTGCCGCTAAGCAAATGGAACTTCGGACCTATAACCGGACAAAGCTGAATAAATTATTAAAAAATTCAGGAAGGTGACGTGTGTATTGCTATCATTGTAACTACATTTTTTCTCCAACTGTCCTCCATTTTTTAAGATGGCATAAATGCTATAGTGGCGGTAAAGTAAAGTGATAATGGCGACTATACTTTCCTGAACAGGAATACCGTCCGGTCCTTTCTTATTGTTGCATGTCCACATAAAAAAAAAATATATATATATATATATATATATATATATATATATATATATATATATATATTTATATTTATTTACACACATATATTATAAACTGCAGCCTGAATGCAGCAAGTAGACCCAAGCTGAAAACCTCTGCATTAGATCTTTGTAACAGAATAATAAAAGAATAATTTGAAAGACAGGCCACATAAAAACGGATTGGATTGCATCCAAGTCCTTTGCTTCACGTTTTTTTTGGGGGGGTTTTAGTTTATTTTCATTATTTTTGCTAAACTGTATAACCACATTGTTCGCATTCCCACTTTCACACAAATATTATATCTTTACCCTCTTTACATTGTTTGTAGCTTTAATCAAATTTTTTGCTCTCTTAACCTTAATAACATGTATTTTTGGCTACCTAAAGGAGATCAGGAACACATAAAATAAAAATACATCTCTAAATGCATTTAAAGAATTGGAATCGTTGACAATCGTTAAGGATAATTTTGAGGTGTGAAACACCCACCACATTTGTTTTGTTCGTCAGCCATGTTTGTTTCAAAAATTGATGTGTCACCCCCAGACCTGCAGATATTTATTTTCAAGCTTGCATGCAAATCCACAACCATCTCCTATTCACGAAGGGTGTGAAAATGCCAACGTTTATATTGTGAGGATATAATGTAAATTTCAGTCATAGAAGAGAAAAAAAAAGAAAGAAAATGTCCTCAGTTTGAAATAATTTACCCGCAATTCTTGATCATTTGTTAAGTAGGCCAGGTAACATTAAAAACAGATTTGATCTACATTTCATCCAAGATAGAGAAATAGACAGGGACCTTGTGGTGGCTTGGGCATTCGTCTTAAGCATGTACGCTAATGCAGCTTGAAAACAAAATGAAAGTACATTTTATTCTCATTTATTTGATTTAATAACATTTATAGGAACAGCTGTTGGGCTTGGAAAGGCCTTGATTGTTTTCGGATCCTTTGTAATACAAAGAATTTGAAACAAGAATTTGTAATCACTGTACAGAATGCAAGCACTTGTTAAGTCAAAGCAGAAGTGTCAGCTTCTGAAATGTGTGTGTGTGTGTGTATACTGTATATATATGTATTTTGTCTATATGCATGTGTGTCAGTGTGTGTACCGTAGAACTGTGGTCATGGTGATAAATATTATAACATATGGTATATTTAATGAACATATTCTCACACAAAGCATAGTTTCTACTGTGGATTAACCCAGTTATGTAAAATTGTCAAGGAACAATAATATCCAGTATTTTTTTTTTCTTGGAAGAACCAGTCTAATGAGGGAAGAGACGTCATGCATGAATCTGAGACTGGTTACTTGTCCTGAAGTGTAATAAAAAAAAAAATGTAAAAATGTGTACGTGTGTGTATATATTGTGCTGGACACACACACACACATATATATATATATATATATATATATATATATATATATATATATATATATTTATATATATTTATATCTATATAGATAGATAGATCGATAGATAGATAGATATACATGTGTGTGGGCCTGCGGCTAACTATATACACACACATATGTATACCGTATACACACACGCACATATAGATATATATATAAAATTACAAGACTGAATCACCTGTACAAATTAAATTTTCCATAAATGTGGGTGTATGTGTGCCACAATAACACTTATGAAGTGGCTGTCAACATTTTCCATAATTTAGCAGTTGAAATGAGTCCGTTGTTAACCCTTTGTGCCACTGGACGAGGAAACAGAATTTTTTTAAGCACAACACTGAATAATATTTGGCAATGCACCCCATACAGTATACAGTACAGGGCTCAGTATAAATGGTCAATCATACATATCTATACACTGAAGGTTAGAACACAGAATTATATATATCCCTTTTATTCACTCGATGTTGTACTTTTTAGTAATATATTAAGGAATAGAAACCAGAGTCAGAGTCTTTTTGCATGATCTTTTATTTAGTTTGATACAATATTATAACAATAAAATGAACTTACCTCTGTTGTATCGCTGAATGCATATATTATAAAGAGGTGATTAAGTGTTCTCCCTTGTAGACAAGTAGTGTAGGGGAATACAATGCAATGTCCAGTAAAATATTACAATATGCAACACTACCTGTAGATCATTAACTGGTAGAATGGTCCGTTGGTTGTGTATTACAGAATGTGATCACTCAACATCCTCTTAACTTGCAAAATGCTTTACTAAAACGCTAAGATTAGGATTTGTTAATCTAGCCCGTACAGGTTTAATCACTATAATTATACTAACCGCACGCTGAAACGGGCACTGCCAACTTCTCACGACCTTGATCTTGGTGGGTCATCTAGGCATGGCCTTGCCTCAAAGAGTAGGCCTACCATGGACCAGTAGCACTCATGGCTGGTTACAGAACCTGGCTATCCCACAAGCTATCGCCAGGCAGCACTATCTGCTGCGACAGTCATTCCATGTGGTCAGGTTAGCCAAGAAAAGGAGAGCATGTGCGTACAGTAAAAAGACTGATCTATATTCTCTTGGTTGCACCATGTTACATGCTTTTCCTGCACATGATCCTTCAATGGATTGGGTGATATATTAATATTAGCCTGCCTTAGATTAGACATACAACTAGATATCTCAAAGCAACATGCCAGATTTTAACGGTGATCAAACCATGTAGGGGTTCTTGCATCACTTGGTGGTTCATACACGTGCTTCAAATTTTCGAAGGCACTATTTATTGCACAAACAGAATTTCGGCTTTAGTATTTGTATGGTGTTGTATGGCTGAGCATTTCATTTTTTGATGGCGAAAAAGAATAGACCCAGCCTCATTGTGTGCTGCCTTGAGTTGCCATCCGAGTTAGGATAGAAGGCTGCAACAGGTCCATGTATGCAGGTTACGCAAGAAAGGAGGGGCATATATATATTGCCTCCTGCCTTTCTCAGTGAGATATCTGTCCATTGATATGACATATCCAAATTACTAAGAGATCTGTCTTTTACACAATATTAAGATTAACACGCAGGCTTAGATCACCCAAGCACGGATATAGAAGTGTATGGATATGGGAAGAAACAACAGTCAAAATATACCTGCCTCCACCTTGAACCCCTAGGGAATCTAGCCAATGGTTAATAAGAAAAAAAAAGGATGGATGTAGATGAAGAAACTAGCTATAGCTGTCAATACATCTATAGGTGCCTTTAGACTGCATGCCCTCATTAGCCAGCCAGAACTAAGAAAAAAAACAAGAACAAGGCGTATGTTAATTAATGACTGCAGTGCTATGAACCTGTGGACTGCATGTCTCCTACCCTGTCTGTCTGAATCAGTACGTGTCCCTGGGATTGGCACTTTGCACAGGACTAAGGTGAGACTCACTAAGGATCCAGATGCATTGTATTGTATAGTCCGGATTTTGGAGGACATAATCCTGCTTGAAAGTCAAAAAAGGTGACATTCAATATGAGAGCAGATGGTTTAAAAAATGGAGAGAATGTCAGACATTGATTGACATTGTACCAGAGTGTACCTGACAATGCTTGGCACAGGAGCACGGGTAGGACAATCTTAGAAGAGCACAGTTTAGGAAAGGTCAGCAGCATAGCATGGAGGGAGCACACTGGCGCCATTATGCTGTATGCCCACTGCAGCTAATGCCTCTGCATGATGCCGCTGGGTACAGCTAGAGAGAATTTCTTTTTGCTGTGATTGCAGATGCAGCTCTGCCAGGTCTTATTTATCTATCTCGTCGATGCCCATTTCAATATGCTAATGTTTTATGCACATCAACACAGCTAGCAGGTCTTTATGAAGTGCAGCAAACATGGAATTAACAGCTGCGTTTGAGACGTGTCATGGTTAATATGTTATTGTATTTTTTTTTTTTTTTATTCTTTTTTTAACAGAGCACCAAAAAAGGGGAAATGTGTATACAGGCCATGTGTTTGGCTATTGAAAGTGAAAAATAACATATTTGCTAAATTATGAATATAACTGGTGTTTTTATGAGACATATAAAGCTTTTAGTCGTATTTTTAAACTGTGATCATTTTATTTAACCATCAAAGATAGATAACTAAACACAAATGAGGTTCAATAAATATATTTCATGTTTGTATTTTTGGAATCTCTAGAAAATCACATCGATTCAGCTGCAGAGTGAACACTTTCTGAATTCTAATTTTCATAATACAATTCAGATTAAGTTCCTTAGGTGCTAAAACATATTTGAATGTAGATGGAAATACATCCTTATGTACTCTATGATAATAGGCTGTCCATGAAAAAACATAAGACTTATGTTAGGACACATGTTTAAGTGTGTGTTGGGGGGGGGCAAATGTAGCTTGACTTGGGAAGAACAAAACCATTTGGGATAGGTACTCTACATTATATCTGCAGACACTCTTCCTAACCCCATAGATATAAGATCATCACCCAATCCAGCTGAGAAGAGCCAGATCATCATCTCATATCTGTGGGCATATTGACATATAACTGAACTCTACGAAGAAGTAAACGTCACAAATTGATGCAAACAAAGGAACCAGATCCTCATGCTAATCATGCATTCCAAATTCATGAACACCAGGCACCACTTCTACCCAGGTGCTGGAATATACAAATTGTAGAAAAGTCGTCACTCCAAAACCGCTTATAGAATCTTTATTATTGTAACAACAGGTTAAAAGGCATTGTCTCGGCTGACGCGTTTCAGCCAATCCTGGCTTTGTAATCACCCGATGCCCAGGGCAGTTTTGAAATTTTTCACATACATGTTGAAATTCAGCATTCTAAGTAGTTACTACTACTACTGTATATTTTCTGAAAGCAGAGGCCCGTAAAAATAAAATGGTGGCTGTTGCAATTTTTAGCTTATTCAGGAGGCTGTTATGAAATGCAAATTTTCAAGAAAAAAAAAAAACAAGTGAATTTTAGTGCACACAAACACAATATAATACCCAATTTGGGGTAAAACATAAAAGAGTGCTGAGTAAATAAATACCAAATTTGTCAAGATTTTAAATTGCGCCCAAAATGTTGACAAGCGAGTATAAAAATGTCCATAGGTGAAGTTTTAAAAGCTTTTACAGGTTAACAGATTAGAGTAATGCCGCGTACACACAAGCGGACTGTATTGCGTACTTAGTCCGTCATACAATCCGACGGACAGTCCGTCATACTTTCCACTGAACGGACTTGACCACACACGGATGCACAAACAGTCCGTCGAAAGCTTGCGCGATGACGTGTACAGCACGTACGACGGGACTAGAAATAGGAAGTCCAATACACAGCAAAGCACCCTTCCGCCGTGTAAATCCTTTCTGGGCATGCGCCATTCTTAGTCCGTCGAACTAGCATACTGACGAGCGGATTGTCCGCTGAAACCAAAGTACGACGGACAGAATTTCGAAAAATCCGAAATTCTTAGTACGCCAGACTGCACGCTGAAAAAGTCCGCTGAAGCCCACACACGAGCGGACTGTCTGCTGAAATGTGTTTCGACGGACTAAGTACGCCATACAGTCCGCCCGTGTGTACGCGGCATTAGACATGAGCTCTTCCAATAGAATTATTGCTTTCACTGTATTCAAGGCAATACCTCACATTAGTGGTGCAATCCCTGTTTACATATGTGTGCCGGACCTGCGTGCCGTTTGCCTTTGTGTACCAGCACGGGGGAATGGGGTGCTTTTAAAAAAATATATATATTATTTTTATTTATTTTATTTAAAAAAAAAGTCATTTAACATTTTTGCTATCACAAGGGATGGGCAACATCTCTTGTGCTAGCTTGAGCAGTGACAGGAACTCTTTATGGATCGATCAGAGGTCTATTAAACCCTGATCCCTCTTTTGCCCTGCAAAGCATCTGATTAAACACAGATCCGTTTGATCAGATACTTCCCTGGCAGAACTAAAAACAGAAGTGAAGAAATCCTTGCCACTACCGACTTCAATCATGACAGAGGAGAGGGAGGAACGGCTGTTCCTCCATCTTCACTGTGGGCAACCCCACCACTTGCAGCGGTCCTGGACTCCCCAATAGAAATGAGAGCCAGGGAATGTTGGCAGTCATTGTCGAGAGGGGGCACTTTTGAGCCCTGTAAAAGTGATTGGGCAGCTGTGAAGCCGCTCCAATCACTGTTACTTGAAAGCCGATCACCAGCTGTAAAAATTGATACCAGGATCATGCCTGCAGCCATGTTCCTGTTATAACCACTTGCTCTCGAGTCAGAACATACAGTGGTGTGAAAAAGTGTTTGCCCCCTTCCTCATTTCCTGTTCCTTTGCATGTTTGTCACACTTAAGTGTTTCGGAACATCAATCCAATTTAAACAATAGTCAAGGACAACACAAGTAAACACAAAATGCAATTTGTAAATGAAGGTGTTTATTATTAAAGGTGAAAAAAAATCCAAACCATCATGGCCCTGTGTGAAAAAGTGATTGCCCCCTAAACCTAATAACTGGTTGGGCCACCCTTAGCAGCAACAACTGCAACCAAGCATTTGCGATAATGTGCAATGAGGCTTTTACAGCGTCCTGGAGGAATTTTGGCCCACTCATCTTTGCAGAATTGTCCTAATTCAGTTACATTAGAGGGTTTGCGAGCATGAACGGCCTTTTTAAGGTCATACCACAACATCTCAATAGGATTCAGGTCAGGACTTTGGCTAGGCCACTCCAAAGTCTTCATTTTGTTTTTCTTCAGCCATTCGGTGGTGGACTTGCTGGTGTGTTTAGGATCATTGTCCTGCTGCAGAACCCAAGTTCGTTTCAGCTTGAGTACACGAACAGATGGTCGGACATTCTCCTTCAGGATCTCTTGGTAGACAGCAGAATTCATAGTTCCTTTTATCACGGCAAGTCTTCCAGGTCCTGAAGCAGCAAAACAGCCCCAGACCATCACACTACCACCACCATATTTTACTGTTGGTATAATGTTCTTTTTATGAAATGCAGTGTTCCTTCTACGCCAGATATACTTGGACACACACCTTCCAAAGAGTTCCACTTTTGTCTCATCGGTCCACAGAATGTTGTCCCAAAAGTCTTGGGGATCATCAAGATGTGTTGTGGAGAAATTGAGACGAGCTTTGATGCTCTTTTTGCTCAGCAGTGGTTTTCTCCTTGGAACTCTGCCATGCAGGCCATTTTTGCCCAGTCTTTTCCTGATGGTGGAGGCATGAACGCTGACCTTAACTGAGGCAAGTGAGGCCTGCAGTTCCTTGGACGTTGTTGTGGGGTCTTTTGTGACCTCTTGGATGAGTCGTCGCTGCGCTCTTGGGGTAATTTTGGGCGGCCGGCCACTCCTGGGAAGGTTCACCACTGTTCCATGTCTTCGCCATTTGTGGATAATGGCTCTCACTGTGGTTTGCTGGATTCCCAAAGCTTTGGAAATGGCTTTATAACCCTTTCCAGACTGATAGATCTCAATTACTTTCTTTCTCAATTGTTCCTGAATTTCTTTGGGTCTCGGCATGATGTGTAGCTTTTAAGGATCTTCTGGTGGACCTTACTGTGTCAAGCAGCTCCTATTTAAGTGATGCCTTGATTGTGAACAGGTGTGGCAATAATCAGGCCTGGGTGTGGCTAGAGAAATTGAACTCAGGTGTGGACAACCACAGTTATAGTATGTTTTAACAAGGGGGGCAATCACTTTTTCACACAGGGCCATGATGGTTTGGATTTTTTTTCACCTTTAATAATAAACTCCTTCATTTACAAATTGCATTTTGTGTTTACTTGTGTTGTCCTTGACTATTGTTTAAATTGGTTTGATGTTCCGAAACACTTAAGTGTGACAAACATGCAAAGGAACAGGAAATGAGGAAGGGGGCAAACACTTTTTCACACCACTGTATATACAACCTCTGGGCTGGATATAATTAATTATAGCACACAAATGAATGCAACTCCATATTCATTCATGTAGCTTAAAAAGTATGCTTCTATATGTAAACAGCTTAGGTACCTGAATGTGACTTGATATCGGTCTCTTGAATAGCAAAACTCAGACTGAGATAAGGAGAAGCAGAACAAGTAGCTGGTGCTGCAGTGCTCATGTGCTAACAAGAGACATGCCGATAGGGGTAGAGAGCAGATCGACAGAGCTCGTCAGTCTTCTGCTTCTCCTTTTTACTCTTCTGGGCTTCCATACAGGGCTGTGCTGTATGGCAGAGCTGTGTAAATCTCAGAACCGGATGGACAGAAATAGATATTTTGGCAGGTAAAACAGTTCCCATATATTTATTTCATCTGTGTTTTTAGCTGATTTCCTGGGATTTAGCTTTAAATGAAGGTGATCGATCTGTACAAAGTCACACAATCCTTTCCATTTATAAAAGTCACATTGCAGCTACCTGTGCTCTACAAGCTTAGCAGAACTGATGTAAGCATAACACACCCAGACTGAGGAGCACCTCACTTCTAAAGGGTTTCTTGGAAAGTTAAGAAAATTTCTCGAAGTCAGCAAAAAAAAAAAAAAAAAAAAAGTGAAACTGCCCGAGGTGTACTGTGAGCTCATGTTTCTCCACATGCTCAGGAGTGTTTGTATTTCTTGAAAACTAAAGAATTTTGCTGAGTATGTCTCTTGGCCTTCAAAAAGAAAACTGCAAATATACATTTTTTTTTTAGAGCCATACATGTGCGATTAGAATCATATGCTCCCAAAAAATTCTAGTCCTAAACAGCTCCTTAACCGCTTCCCGACCGCCTCACGCAGGCAGAAGGACACGTAGAGGCAGATTAATGTACCTGTACATGGCCCTTTAAGAGGAGGCGCATGCGCCGACCATGATCACGGGTCCCATGGGCTCGATGTCCTCGGGGGTTACCCGCGATCATCTCATGGTGAGGAAGAATGGGGAGTTGCTAATGTAAAACAAGCATCTCCCCGTTCTGCCTAATGACAACCTCACTGATCACCGCTCCCTATAATCAGGAGCGGTGATCAGTGATGTGTCACAAACAGCCCCTCCCCCCCAAGTTAGAATCACTCCCTAGGACACACTTCACCCCTACAGCACCACCTAGTGGTTAACCCCTTCACTGCCAGTCACATTTACACAATAATCAATGCATTTTTAATTGCACTGATCGCTGTATAAATGTGAATGGTCCCAAAATCGTGCCAAAAGTGTCCGATGTGTCCACCATAATGTCGCAGTCACAATAAAAATCGCTGATCGCTGCTATTACTAATAATAAAAAAAAATGTAAATAAATTATCAATAAAAATGCCATAAAACTATCCCCTAGTTTGTAGACGCTATAACTTTTGCGCAAACCAATCAATAAATGATTATTGCGTTTTTGTTTACCAAAAATATGTTTTTTTATATTTTTTGCGGGGATATTTATTATAGCAAAAAGAAAAAAAATAAGTTTTTTTTCAAAATTGACACAATTTTTTTGTTTATAGTGCAAAAAATAAAAAACGCAGAGGTGATCAAATACCATCAAAAGACAGCTCTATTTGTGGGAAAAAAAGGACATCAATTTTGTTTGGGAGCCACGTCGCACGACCGCGCAATTGTCAGTTAAAGCGACGCAGTGCCGAATCGCAAAAAGTGCTCTGGTCTTGGGCCAGCCAAATGATCCGGAGCTGAATTGGTTAAAGTGGTTGTAAACTATTAGATATACCCAGTGAAGTGAATGACCTCAGGTAATACACAGAAATGAAACAAATCCTCCTGCATAAGTTGTACCTGTTTATCTGCAGTATGCTCTTCTCTACATCAGTGCAGAATGTATACAGCTTGTCTGAGCTTTCCGAGAGCAGGGGCCAGGGAGCTGAAGTTACAATCTACAGAGCTCAGTGAGAGCTGATTGGAGGGAAAGGACACACCCCTTCACACAGGAACAGAGCTGAGGCTGTCAATCGCAGGCTGTGTGCTAGAGCTCCCTCCCTTTCACCTTTTTATCTCTTGGTCTCAGAAGTGATTCTTGCTGATAGCAGAGGAATGGGGCAGCAGCCAGAAATAACATTTAGTGCTCTGGATTGAGACAATTACACACTATAGAGGGATATGTTTTGTTCATACTTCATGTCTGAGGTTTACAACCACCTTAAATGTCTGACTTGTTTTTAGAAGTGATAGACATCAGACAAAAATGCAATGAACAGGAAAGGAACCAAAAAGTTGATCATTGTCAATGAAAAGTGCCACCCCTACCCCACCAAAGCCAGCCCCGTTGCTCTTGCTCCTTGCTGATACTGAGCTGATAGGTTTAGCTGTTTGTGACCAATTACAGTGGTGCCCAATTTGAGTGGATGCTAGTCCCCACATTATAGCTGGACTCCAACACAACAGCTAAGTACACAATTACAGCATATTAATTATTGAGGAATGTTTTACAAAGGATATATTTGTTTATTGTCCATCCAATCCTGAGATTTCCCCAGCCTTTCCAGAGACCTGATTTTTCTCTTCTGTATTGAGTAACACTTACAGGTCTGGTCCCTCCCCTAATTTGTGACTGAACAATAAAATGAAAATCAGAAAACTGATGAGCTTATCTCTCTGTCTCTCTGCTCTCTCCACCTATCAACATGCCCTTTGTTAGCAAATAAGCACCGCAACACAACTACCTGGCTTCTTGTGCTACTTCTACCTCTTCTAGTCTGAGTTCTACTGTACAGGGGATTGTCAGTGGCTCATACATACCAAGTCAAATTTAAGTACTTACACGGCTTGAATGTAAAAAAAAAAAAAAAATCATTAAATGGCTGTATAAAGTATAAATTACTACAGAGCTGCATTAATATGCATCTTGTATGTCCCCCCCCCTGGAGTTCAGCTTTATTGAATGACTGAATGTAACCATAGGCTCATTTCACAAAGCTTCAGCACAAGGATACAGCACACTAATTTAGCCATGAGACAGTATGTTTCAAATATCATTGGACAATGATATAATAACTGGCACAAAAAAGTTGTGTAGTTCTTAACCACGGACAAGACTACTGAAGTTAGCACCACATCCCTAGATTAAGAAGATATTGGAGTATGTATGGGATGTTTAAGGCGTGTATACCAGGAAATAGATCCAAGGAAAATGTTAAAAGAAAAACATTTTATTTTATTTTAACATTAGTTTAAAATATCTAAAAACAATATCACAGTGAGTACATTTTGTACAGTCATTGTGGGTACAGCAAGTTTGATGTATACAGTTCCCAACATGTTTCACCCTCAATCTGCGCTTCCTTAGGGGATGCTGCCCACTTAGAGCACAAACCTTCTAATAGAAAGATATATACATTGAGATTAATAAAAATAGACAAAACAAATAAACACCCCAAAAAAAGGCAGATAAATATACGTGCATATTCGGCTCACAGGCATCCCTACTCACCCCAGGATCTAGAACAAATATATAAAAAGTGCAATTAATGGAGATTCAAGGATTCTACAAACACCACAACAAGCCAAGGACAGCAGGTGAACATAGGAGGCATTTAAGGACCAACTAGATGGAACATAAAAAAAAAAAAGTTGTGTACTTATCCTGTTGTGTTGGCTGTGTGAATTGAGCCTATTTATATCCCCCTGGTCTTCAGTTTTTGTCACCAGAGCAAGAAGTAAAAGGAATTCATTCAAATGGATACCCCTGTTCCTAATAGAAACTCCCTACGATGAGTATTTTGCTGCACCTCCAGGACAGAAAGTGCAGGGAAATCTCCCCAGATGGGTATAGATAGTAACAAAATTCACTGATAGGACTTTTTTTAAGGGCTTATTTACTTCCCTGTAGTGCATTAAAGTGTCACTAAACCCACATCATAAAAAAAAACTATCAATAAGTGGTGTGTTACATGCTATTCATACTCACTATGAGATTTGTTTTCTGTATTCTGCAAAAAAAAACCTGGTTGATCCTGTTGCTCTCTATCTCCACCTTCTGTTCATGTCCCCAACTGCAGCTGTGGTGGCAACTTTGCATGTGCTCGGTTTCTATGCTGAACATTTCATTTCTATCACATAGAGTCACACATGTGGGCATACTCGGGTTGGAATATTACATGTAGATTAATGGTGGCTTCACCTCCCTCGTATCCTAAGACACAGGATGAAGGGGCGTGACACAGCTTGTGACTAGCAGAAATCCGTCCACACATACCTCCCAACTTTCTAAATTGGGAATGAGGGACACCGATTAACAAGCGTATGTAGGCATAGGACACATGCCCTGTCACGCCTCCCCTTAAAGGAGAAATATATAAAAAATTATTGGTTAAAGCCACACGTGTTTTTTTACCACTACTATTCCTTTATATTGGCTTTTGGAATCTTCAGATGCAACAGTTTAGAAATTGCATGAAAGGTTTAGCATTGTAAAACACTTTTGGATAGACAAATAGTGCATTTTATGTTTATATATATATATATGAAATGAATGAGCTGTATCAGTCAAAACATCAGTTGAAATCAGGGGTTCCAGTAGAAACCAGCCAACTTTTGGCCCATGTGTACAGCTGCCTGTCTGACAGAAGCCGATTTTACGACCAGCTTGAAAATGTTGCTTCTGCATCCGATCAGTGCTTGCAGCCAATGGCTGCGAGTGCTGACCAGTAAGTTCTGGCGGGGGGGGGGGCGGCCTCCCTCTCAGAACACAATAGCACAGTGGGGGAGATCTGTACTAACATCGCATAGTTTTTTTTTTTTCATTCAACCCGGAAAAAAAATGTAGCGTACTGGGCTTTAGGGTGTTGGGGTGGTTTTTAGAAAGGATCGCACTGCTGTAATTTGTGTTATGTGCTGTACCGTGTGTTGCGATAATACATATGCTACTATGATGCCTTAACCACCTCCGGACTGCCGCAAGCCAATATATGTCCTTACTTTGAAGAGGAATATCGTTGTTATGGCAGCAGCTAGCTGCCATAACCCCGGTATACTATTGTTCAGCCGGCGGTTTCCTATAAGAGTGATCTCTGTGGCGGATTCGCTGCGAGATCACTTCTATCAGCGACAGGAGAGGCCCCCCCTCCCACTGCACTCCAGTGCCCTCCACAGCTGCCGACGGCTCCAATCGGATCTTCACCCATGCTGGGCATGGAGATGAGTGAGGAGAAGATGTCCCCCACCCATCTCAATAACAGTGCAGGGCAGAAGCCCATAGCTCTTAAAGCGGAGGTCCACCCTAAAGTGGACCTTCCGCTCATTGGAACCCTGCCCCCCTTCGGCGCCAAAATTGGCACCTTTCAGGGGGGAGGGGGGTGCAGGTACATGTACAGTACAGGTATCTGCACCCACTTCCGGCGTAGATTCTGCAGAAGGCACTCCCCTTTCCGAAAGTCCCCCGCTGCCTGCTGGGAAACACACGGATCCCAGAGACAGCGGGGACTATCCTTATTGCGCAGCGCGACTCGCACATGCGCAGTAGGGAACCGGGAAATGAAGCCGAAAGGCTCCACTTCCTGATTCCCATACCCAAGATGGCAGCGGCAGCACCCGAGAGACGATCTAGAGATCGGCTTCGGGTGCCGACATCGCGGGCGCGCTGGGCGGGTAAGAGTCACTATTTTAAAAGTCAGCAGCTGCAGTATTTGTAGCTGCTGGCTTTTAAAGAAAAAAAACACGGACTCCCGCTTTAAAATGCCTTTTTTTTTTAAATAATTTCTTTAAATTACAATTTTTTTAATTTATTTTTTTATTGCATTTAAGTGTAAATATGAGATCTGAGGTCTTTTTGACCACATATCTCATATTTAAGAGGTCCTGTCACGCTTTTTTTCATTACAAGGGGTGTTTACATTCCTTATAATTGGAATAAAAGTGACACAATTAAAAAAAAAAAAAAAAAACAGTGTAAAAATAAAAGGTAAAATAAATAGTATTTTTTTTTTTAAACGCGTCCCGTCCCACCGAGCTCGCGCGCAGAAGCGAACGCATACGTGAGTAGCACCTGCATATGAAAGCGGTGTTCAAACCACACATGTGAAGTATCGCCATGATCGGTAGAGCGAGAGCAATAATTCTAGCCCTAGACGTCCTCTGTAACTCAAAACATGCAACCTGTAGAATTATGGAGATTTTTAAGGGTAAAAGCTTGTCGCCATTCCACGAGTGGGCGCAATTTTGAAGCATGACATGTTAGGTATCAATTTACTCGGTGTAATATTATCTTTCACAATATAAAACAAAATTGGGCTAACTTTACTGTTGTCTTATTTTTTCATTCAAAAAAGTGTTTTCTTTCCAAAAAAAGTGCACTCGTAAGACCGCTGCGCAAACACAGTGTGACAGAAAGTATTGCAATGACTGCCATTTTATTCTTTAGGGAGTAAGAAAAAAAATGTATAATGTTTGCGGGTTCTAAGTAATTTTCTAGCAAAAAAAACTATTTTTTTAACTTGTAAACAACACATCTCAGAAAGAAGCTTGGCCCTTAAGTAGTTAATGTAAATGAGTCCTTATCCAAAACTGGAAAAAGAGTTTTGGTTTTACTTGGACTTCAAGATTTATCCCCATTTCTGCTTCGGGATATTGTCGTGGTTGTGGCATGCTCTAGGGGCTGGCAGCATAAGGATCTCAGAATCTATAGGAAAATCTGTCTCTTTCCAGACCCCCTCCATAAACCCCTTCAATCTGGCTGCACGTTTATTTATTCAGGCTACGTGCCAGATTTGGCATCTAATGATATATACATTATTCAGGCACCTGTGTCACATTAGTGAAGATGCAATTAGAGAATTGCTGTGCTGGGCAATTTTCTGGCACAAAGATTTCTGTGGGTAGGGTCGAACTTTAACAATGGAGCTAGCAGACTGTGGACATCTTCAGATTTTGTCAGATGGCCAAGTACTCTCTAGTAACACCCCTCAGCAGTCTCATTTTGGGGTAATTTAAAAGAAAAAAAAAAATCACTGGAGCAACAAAGAACAGATTCTCGTGTGTAAAAGCATGTGATTAAAGAAGAATAGGAGCCGTTCTTATTTCAGACATTTGTGCATGAGGCAGGGAGTCCTGAAAAAAAAAAATCTGAAAGGGGTCGGAAGAAAATTAGTTTTCATGTTCCATCCTCCTTTGCTTTTTGCCCAGTTTATGTGACGTGCACTCTTACTATGCATGAGTAGCAGTTACAATTAGGTGGAGGGTAATTCCAGAAGCCATTAGTTGTAGGGATCCAGGTGGCAACGAATCACCATGGCAACCAGCAAAAAGTGAAAGGTGGGTGCGACAAGAAGGACACAGCGAAAGGAAAGGAATGTGAAAAGGTAGAAAACATTTTGAAGGTGATGTAAAGTATATTCAAACCCAAGAGCAAAAACAATTATATATTGAAGCTTACCAGTCCTTGGAAGAATGTGATGGCTGCATCAGTTTATTTTTTTCCCCTTAGGCCGCGTACACACGCGGGGACTGTTCGGCCAACTTTGTCCGTCAAACAGTTTCGGCAAACAGTCCGCTCAAAATTAGCATGGACGGACATGGCCACACACGACGGACGAACAGTTTGCTGAAACCGTGCGCGATGACGTGAACGGCACGTACGACGGGACGAAAAATACGACGTCCTATACACTGCATTATAACTTTCGGCGTGTAAAGCCTTTCTGAGCATGCGCGGAAATTAGTTTGTCGAACAAGCCTACACACGAGGGAACTGTTCGCTGAAACAAGGTTTCAGCGGACAGTTTTTCGGAAATTTCGAAAAACCTTGTTCAGCGGACTGTTCGCTGAAACTGTCCGCTGAACGCCCACACACGGGCGGACTGTCCGCCGAAACACTGTTCAGCGGACAAAGTTGGCCGAACAGTCCCCGCGTGTGTACGCGGCCTCAGTTTTCATCTGAGGATCCTACCAGTAACACCCTTCCTGTCCCAGGGTCACTAGCTTTACTGTATGTATGGAAGACAAGAGTGGGAAAGTAAGCGCATTGGCACTCATAGGCGTGCGCACAGGGTGTGCCAGGTGTGTCTGGGCACACCCTAATAACCTTGTGCTGGGCAGATTCCCCTTGCTGCTCGACTGCAGAGAAAGGGACTGGGGAATCTCTGTCCTCAGTCCCTTTCTCTGTCTCAAAAGTGAGACATCAGGGGTCTGTTTAGACCCCTGACATTTCACCAAAGCAATAATAAAAACTCATTGTAAAGAAAATTGTAATAAATAATAAAAAAAAATTATAAAATAAACTACTGACACCAATCTCTGCCCTTCTGATAACATCCACTGCTCTACAGCCTGCAAGGGAGAGACAACGATCAAAAACAGCGCATCAAAGGGACTAGTAGATTGATGTGAAAAAGACTTTAAAATGTCATTTATTAAATGTAAAAAATAAACACAGACATCTGATCCCTGCAGGATCTCAAACACATAAAAAACACCAATCATAAAACGGACAGATGTTTGATAATGAAAAGCTCCTCAGATCTCTCAATTATAACTTTGGAAAGGTCAAAACCAACGACCAATGTGCACAGCTTTCGAATGCCTAATGAATGCAATCAATCATCTGAAAGAACCCAAAAAGTCAGTGTAAACGAATGGAACAACGTTTCTAGGGACACTCACTTCATAGGTGTTCAATGGGCTGCAGAGCTGATGAGTCCAGTCTGATGACCGAGGGGGAGGTGTTTATTTCAGCTCCATCTGAAGCGTTCGGCTTGGAGGCAGAGGTGTAATGCTGCACGCTAGGTGGTAAGGATCAAGCTTAGTCACCAGATGATATCAGCTGTACACATAGGCAGCTTGGAGAACGCTGCACGGCCTGCAGTGCGGCTTGTCCGAGCGGCTGTGGATCACATGAGAGGCTTGTCACGTGGAAGGCTGTGAAGGGGAAGGTTGCTATGCCGACTCTCCTGCTTACATGTTTCGCGCTCCTGCGCTTTGTCAAAGCTGGAGCGGCATACAGCAACCAGAAAGATAAAGGCATCGGGTAGTGTGTAGGGGCGGGGACTGTCGAAGTCTCTCAGGTTAACCCCTAATGTGTCACTAAGCCTCCTGCAGTTAAAACCTTATTAGACAGGGGTCTGTGTCAGTGAAAGAACTGTTAGAAAACATCTAATAGGAAATGTGGATTGAAACATATGGTTGACACAGTGGTGTAGTGGTTAGCACTCTCACCTAGCAGCAAGCAGGACGCTGGTTCGATTCCCAACCACGCCACCACCCGCCTGAAGCTTGTATGTTCTCCCTGTGCCTGTGTGGGTTTCCATGGGGATATTAAAGGATATACAGAAGGGAGAAGAATGCTATGGATAAAAGGACACTGTAAGTTAAAAAAACACTGTAAGTTAAAAAAACTCAAGGGGGGGAAAAAATGCGGAGACCAAGGGCAAAAAAACAAATTATTTAAAAGATATATTTTATATTATTATTATTAAGTCCTTTCCTATAGGATAGTTAGAATAAATATATTAGCTACTCTTCGTTCATAAAAAAAAAAAAAAAAAAAAAAAAAAAAGGAAAATGAAAGAAAATGAAAATATATTTTCTATAAAAAATGTAGGGTGGCGGTCATGAACGATGAGTAGCGACTATATCTGAGTAACCTATATCAAGAGGTTATGCTGAGGATGTCAATGTCTTCATTGAGGCCATCAGGCGAGAGAGACCCCATAAGATATATCCAGAAGGTCTCCCTGCGACAAAGGTGGGAGAATCTTTCGTTGGCCGTTAGGGTACCCTTGGGGATAGCCTCAATTGCAAGGACCTCCATTTCTTTAAAGTTTTTATCATGACAATGGCGAAAATGGCGTGGCACGCTGTGTTGAATGCAGCCCTCTTTAATCAGGCGGCGATGTTCGCCCACCCTGACTCGTAGGGCCCGCATAGTGCGGCCTACATAAAGGAGGCCACAGGGACAACGTAAAACATATATTACGTATTCTGTAGAACACGTGATGAATTGTTTAATCTCAAAGGTTTTTCCTTTGGATGTAGTGATGGTGGATTGGCCATTGGGGATGGACTGACAAGTATAACAACCTCTTTTACGACATTTAAAAATCCCACATCTATTATCAAAGTACATCCTAATATCAGGGAATATATTATTATCCTTTCTATTGGATTTTATAAGTTTATTGGGAGCAATAATATTTTTGATTGTACGAGAGCGTCTAAAAGTGATTTGGGGTCTGACCGGAAGGAGTGGTGCTAAAATCGGATCCAGCTTTAGGATATCGTAATGTTTAAGAATTATTTTAGACATATGTTTATATTGTGTGTTAAAGGTAGAAATAAACCTAATTGTAGTATAGTCATTAGTGGAATTTTTGGGACGTTTTTTCGTAGGTGAATGCTTGGTTGCGTGTTCCATAAAGGCCTGTGTAACTAAATCATCTGGGTATTCTTTTTCTAAGAATTTTTTTGCCATCTGCTGGCCTTGTTGTGTATAGTCCTCAGTTGAGGTACAGTTTCTGCGTAACCTTTGGAACTGACCGCTAGGAATATTTTTCTTCCAAGCAGGGTGATGGCAACTCTTATAATGAAGGTAAGAGTTGCCTGCTGTGGGTTTAATATGGTTGCTAGTGGTGACACTATGCTCATTATGAGAAAGTACAAGGTCCAAAAAGACCAGATGGTTTTGGTCGATGACCGATGTGAAAGATAGACCCATAGAATTGTTGTTGCAATAAGTGACGAAGGAGGAAAAAGTCTCAACTCCGCCACTCCATATGAGCAAAATGTCATCTATATAACGACCATAAAATACGATAAACTCAGCAAAAGGATTGTTTCTCCAGATTTTTTGTTCCTCCCAAAAGCCCATGGTGAGGTTCGCATATACCGGGGCAAAACTGGCTCCCATGGCTGTACCTTGGCGCTGGAGGAAAAATTGGTCTAAAAAGGTGAAGTAGTTATGTTTCAAGCAGAACTCTATGCTCAATAATAAAAATTCAGACTGTTTGGAGTTCATGCTTTCATCAATGCTCAAAAAGTGTTGTATTGCATTCAGTCCCACTTCGTGGGGTATAGAAGTATAAAGCGAGTTGACGTCTAAAGAGGCCCACATATATTCGTCAGACCATCTGTAGTTTTCCATAACCTCAATCACCTGACTGGAGTCCTTAATATAGGAAGGAAGTTGCACCACCAATGGCTGTAAGATGTGATCTATATAGGCCGAAAGGCCGCTAGTGAAACTATTAGTACTGGCCACTATTGGTCTACCCGGAGGGTTAGTAAGGGACTTGTGAACCTTGGGGAGATGATAAAAGTAAGGGGTGCTGCAGACTTTGGGGAGGAGGAATCGTTTTTCTTGGGGATTTAACACCCCATCTTTTTGAGCTTTGTCTACCAACGTAATTAAATCACGCTGGTAAATTGGAAGGGGGTCGGTTTGAAGTTTTTGATATGTAGTCGTATCAGATAACAGGCGATTGGCTTCGCCAAGGTAGTACCATAAAAATCTTCAACCTTTCATCACACACCCTCAATCCATATGAATTAGCATTATTGAAGAAAGGTCTAAGCTTTTCGCCATCCACTGGACCAAATAAATTTGGCCTCTTCAAAGATTTAAATAAATTTATTCGATCTCTTACCCTGAAAAGACATTTTGCAAAAACAATTATTAATAACAACAAAAAAGGAGATTCAACACCTGAAATCGATAATATTGATATGAATGTCACCCCCCAGGATGACATTTTGAGAATTCTTGAAGACTTGTGGAGCGAGTGTCATATCTCAAGCCAAACACAATATCCCTTTACAGAACCAGCGATAATTCATACTCATCTGAAACCGGCGTCCACCTTTAACCCAACCCATTCTAAGGGCCCCTTTATTGAGACTTTTTACCAAGTGGTTTATAAAGAATTTATTGAGTTATGCAATACAACCAATAACAAAAAACAAGCTAATCTAAATAAATTTGAACAACAGGCTCTTCATAACCTTACCACCAACAAGAACATTGTGGTCAAACAAGCCGATAAAGGAGGGAGTCTAGTCGTACAGGACATGGGCGACTACCTTGGCGAAGCCAATCGCCTGTTATCTGATACGACTACATATCAAAAACTTCAAACCGACCCCCTTCCAATTTACCAGCGTGATTTAATTACGTTGGTAGACAAAGCTCAAAAAGATGGGGTGTTAAATCCCCAAGAAAAACGATTCCTCCTCCCCAAAGTCTGCAGCACCCCTTACTTTTATCATCTCCCCAAGGTTCACAAGTCCCTTACTAACCCTCCGGGTAGACCAATAGTGGCCAGTACTAATAGTTTCACTAGCGGCCTTTCGGCCTATATAGATCACATCTTACAGCCATTGGTGGTGCAACTTCCTTCCTATATTAAGGACTCCAGTCAGGTGATTGAGGTTATGGAAAACTACAGATGGTCTGACGAATATATGTGGGCCTCTTTAGACGTCAACTCGCTTTATACTTCTATACCCCACGAAGTGGGACTGAATGCAATACAACACTTTTTGAGCATTGATGAAAGCATGAACTCCAAACAGTCTGAATTTTTATCATTGAGCATAGAGTTCTGCTTGAAACATAACTACTTCACCTTTTTAGACCAATTTTTCCTCCAGCGCCAAGGTACAGCCATGGGAGCCAGTTTTGCCCCGGTATATGCGAACCTCACCATGGGCTTTTGGGAGGAACAAAAAATCTGGAGAAACAATCCTTTTGCTGAGTTTATCGTATTTTATGGTCGTTATATAGATGACATTTTGCTCATATGGAGTGGCGGAGTTGAGACTTTTTCCTCCTTCGTCACTTATTGCAACAACAATTCTATGGGTCTATCTTTCACATCGGTCATCGACCAAAACCATCTGGTCTTTTTGGACCTTGTACTTTCTCATAATGAGCATAGTGTCACCACTAGCAACCATATTAAACCCACAGCAGGCAACTCTTACCTTCATTATAAGAGTTGCCATCACCCTGCTTGGAAGAAAAATATTCCTAGCGGTCAGTTCCAAAGGTTACGCAGAAACTGTACCTCAACTGAGGACTATACACAACAAGGCCAGCAGATGGCAAAAAAATTCTTAGAAAAAGAATACCCAGATGATTTAGTTACACAGGCCTTTATGGAACACGCAACCAAGCATTCACCTACGAAAAAACGTCCCAAAAATTCCACTAATGACTATACTACAATTAGGTTTATTTCTACCTTTAACACACAATATAAACATATGTCTAAAATAATTCTTAAACATTACGATATCCTAAAGCTGGATCCGATTTTAGCACCACTCCTTCCGGTCAGACCCCAAATCACTTTTAGACGCTCTCGTACAATCAAAAATATTATTGCTCCCAATAAACTTATAAAATCCAATAGAAAGGATAATAATATATTCCCTGATATTAGGATGTACTTTGATAATAGATGTGGGATTTTTAAATGTCGTAAAAGAGGTTGTTATACTTGTCAGTCCATCCCCAATGGCCAATCCACCATCACTACATCCAAAGGAAAAACCTTTGAGATTAAACAATTCATCACGTGTTCTACAGAATACGTAATATATGTTTTACGTTGTCCCTGTGGCCTCCTTTATGTAGGCCGCACTATGCGGGCCCTACGAGTCAGGGTGGGCGAACATCGCCGCCTGATTAAAGAGGGCTGCATTCAACACAGCGTGCCACGCCATTTTCGCCATTGCCATGATAAAAACTTTAAAGAAATGGAGGTCCTTGCAATTGAGGCTATCCCCAAGGGTACCCTAACGGCCAACGAAAGATTCTCCCACCTTTGTCGCAGGGAGACCTTCTGGATATATCTTATGGGGTCTCTCTCGCCTGATGGCCTCAATGAAGACATTGACATCCTCAGCATAACCTCTTGATATAGGTTACTCAGATATAGTCGCTACTCATCGTTCATGACCGCCACCCTACATTTTTTATAGAAAATATATTTTCATTTTCTTTCATTTTCCTTTTTTTTTTTTTTTTTTTTTTTTATGAACGAAGAGTAGCTAATATATTTATTCTAACTATCCTATAGGAAAGGACTTAATAATAATAATATAAAATATATCTTTTAAATAATTTGTTTTTTTGCCCTTGGTCTCCGCATTTTTTCCCCCCCTTGAGTTTTTTTAACTTACAGTGTTTTTTTAACTTACAGTGTCCTTTTATCCATAGCATTCTTCTCCCTTCTGTATATCCTTTAATATCCCCATGGAAACCCACACAGGCACAGGGAGAACATACAAGCTTCAGGCGGGTGGTGGCGTGGTTGGGAATCGAACCAGCGTCCTGCTTGCTGCTAGGTGAGAGTGCTAACCACTACACCACTGTGTCAACCATATGTTTCAATCCACATTTCCTATTAGATGTTTTCTAACAGTTCTTTCACTGACACAGACCCCTGTCTAATAAGGTTTTAACTGCAGGAGGCTTAGTGACACATTAGGGGTTAACCTGAGAGACTTCGACAGTCCCCGCCCCTACACACTACCCGATGCCTTTATCTTTCTGGTTGCTGTATGCCGCTCCAGCTTTGACAAAGCGCAGGAGCGCGAAACATGTAAGCAGGAGAGTCGGCATAGCAACCTTCCCCTTCACAGCCTTCCACGTGACAAGCCTCTCATGTGATCCACAGCCGCTCGGACAAGCCGCACTGCAGGCCGTGCAGCGTTCTCCAAGCTGCCTATGTGTACAGCTGATATCATCTGGTGACTAAGCTTGATCCTTACCACCTAGCGTGCAGCATTACACCTCTGCCTCCAAGCCGAACGCTTCAGATGGAGCTGAAATAAACACCTCCCCCTCGGTCATCAGACTGGACTCATCAGCTCTGCAGCCCATTGAACACCTATGAAGTGAGTGTCCCTAGAAACGTTGTTCCATTCGTTTACACTGACTTTTTGGGTTCTTTCAGATGATTGATTGCATTCATTAGGCATTCGAAAGCTGTGCACATTGGTCGTTGGTTTTGACCTTTCCAAAGTTATAATTGAGAGATCTGAGGAGCTTTTCATTATCAAACATCTGTCCGTTTTATGATTGGTGTTTTTTATGTGTTTGAGATCCTGCAGGGATCAGATGTCTGTGTTTATTTTTTACATTTAATAAATGACATTTTAAAGTCTTTTTCACATCAATCTACTAGTCCCTTTGATGCGCTGTTTTTGATCGTTTTTTCTGCTGCATCCATTTTTTACCAAGTCCATAATGGGTTAACAGCCGCACATTGAGACCATCTACAGGACATTTATTTAAATAAACAAACATCCCACGAGATAGTCAAACGCTCTTAAAGAGACCATTCATTTGTGCGCCAACTTTATCTTGTTTTGTTTTACGTTGCAAGGGAGAGACACATGGAAACATGCGTATTTTTTCTGTGGTTTTTAGCGAGTTGTTGTCAGTGACAGGATGTAATATAATCATTAGAACTCAAAGAATTGTAATTTTGTTTAATTTGTTTTTATTGAAAAAGAAACAAAACATAGTATACAGAGTATAAAATGAGAGACATAGACAACACCTGTCGGTTGACAAGGTGTGAAGAACCTATCCGCCAATGACTTAGCAGTAACTATCTATAATGGATCCCAACATAGGAACCGTACCATAAAGGCCGTTCTAAAGAATTGTAATTTAAACAAAACAAACAAAAAAAAAATGTTGTTTGCAGCTTTCTTTATGTCCATATGATTTTACTGTATTAAAACCCAGTGTGGATGGGCTTTTGTTCAGTTCAGATGGGTGTTGCATTTTTGTACAAGTCAGGTCAGGACCTGCTTGAGGTCAACTGCAAGTCAGATGCACCTATCAATGAATTCTGAATGATTTCAGAAGTGTCTCAAATTGATATCATTGACACAAGTCCAAACCCTATCAACAAAGGCCTGTATGCTGTTGTGGTCTATGTTGACCAGCGAGATACTTGACGTAGGTAGAGATACCTGGTGACTATGGTGAGAAAAAAAGAAAATAAACATAGTCTATATACAACAAATGCCTGCTACATCCCAAAGTAACTTAAAGTCTATCTAAAGCCAAGGTGTTTTTTTTTGGTATTGAATCCATGAGGGAGTGGTTAAGACCCCCCTGTCTGGTCTGTTATTTCTGTGTGTGTCTTGTTGGAGAAAGTTCACTTCCTGTCCTGGAGACGCAACAGGAAGTGAGAAATAATAATTCTAAAGTGAGTAGAAATCTGCTGTTAAAAATTTGTCGCTGGAACCATTGTCCCCATTGAAAGATTTTCCCTCTGTTGTAGCTGTAAAATTTTAGATTTCCCATCCCTTTATGTCCCGGTAACATTGGTTACCACAAAGAGGACACAAGAAAATATAACCTGACAAAGGCTTTCCCTATTAGATTCAAAATAAAAAGAACGTTTTGGGTTTAGATGTGGTATATTTACATTGAGTGCAAATGTTTCACTAGAAATTAAAGCAGGGGTTGGCAACCTGTCAGTCACAATTGTCGAGCAGGGGCATGGGGTGAAGTCTGCCGTGCCACCAGCTACTGACACCACTGTTGCACCTATTAGAGCTCACATTAGAGAGACAATGAGAATGCAGAGCCATAGGAAGTCCTAAGAGACCTGGGATGACTTTCCTTAGGCCGCGTACACACGGGCGGATTGTCTGCCCAACTAAGTTCGTCAGACAATCCGACAGACAGTCCGTCCAACTTTTAAATGAACGGACTTGACCACACATGATGAACAGACAGTCCGCTGAAAGCTTGCGCGATGACGTGTACAGCACGTACGACGGGACTAGAAATACGACGTCCAATACACTGCAATGCAACCTTCGGCGTGTAAATCCTTTCTGAGCATACGCCATACTTAGTCCGTCCAACTTGCCTACACACGAGCGGACTGTCCGCTGAAACCAAGTTTGGACGGACAAAATTACGGAAATTCCGAAAGACTTAGTCCGTCAGACTGTCCGCTGAAAAAGTCCGCTGAAGCCCACACACGAGCGGATTGTCCGCTGAAACACGTTTCAGCGGACTAAGTTGGGCAGACAATCCGCCCGTGTGTACGCGGCCTTACTCTTCCCATCATCAAATGAATGATCATTTTATATAACCTTATTTGTATAATATATTATTTAAGTCAGGTTGGGACCAGGAAAATAAATGTTCTTTGGAACCCAACAAAAGAAATGTTACTTAGGGCACCAACAGCTTTGTTCTTATTGGCTTCAGCATTTAGGACACAATGGTAGCACAATGTTCTATAACGTATTGTAATACAGTTTGTATAACAATCATGCTTAATGGTCAGATCCTGTTTGAGGTGCAGTCTTCTATCATAGCTCCCAGCTGGCCCCCTTTTTCAACTAAATCCTTCTGGTCCTCTTTTTGGAAGGAAAATTTGTGGGGGAAAAAAAGCTCTAATCATATTTTTTTAATACTATTTTGTAGTGATCTTCAAAACTGGGGTTATAACAAGGGTGTTTCCTTTGCTTACATACTTTGTGGTGGGAGGTGTCCCTTTATTTCTTCTCATCAGGTTGGGAGGTATGTTCTGTATAGAGTTTTATAGAATTCAAATTTAGAATTCAATTAAATTAATCATGATCCAAATAAATAATAATTACATTGACCAAATGTTAATTTATTATCACTGTAAGCATTTCAGTAAGTATAGTCCAACTGGGTGGATAATGATGGTGTTATCTAACATGCAGCGTTTTATACCTGTATGAAAATCTAGAGTATTTTGTTGCTATAATTGATTATTTTGATGACTTATATTAGTAATAATGTCTTTAACTTTGTAAACTTCAGTCAATACAAAAAGCTTGTAGTTTAGGCAATACATTTATTGGCTAACTTGAGTTCTTAAAAATGCAAGTTTTTGGGATTCCTTAGATCCCTTGCTAAGGCTTCATCAATTCAGTTATATTTTTTGTCAGTTTTTGTATAAAAGTTCACTCTCAACTGTGCTGTCCATACAATAAATCAATTCACAGAAATGTAATTCACCCTGTGGGGTATTTTCAGTGGTTCACTCCATCCTTCTTCACCGCGTGTAAATGTACCCTCACCTTAAATGGATGGCCTATATATTATAGAGGTCATATAAAGCTTTTTCCCCTTCCTAGGGTCCAGGCTCTCTATGCACCATTTTGCTCCACTGTTATGCACAACATATTTTATTTATGATGTATTGTGTTTAGAGTAGCGCTCATCTATTATACTTGTACATTATGACACACCTACCTGCTGTGCTATCTTCCAGTGATGTAAGGTCCTTGTCTTCTGGATCCTTGCTTTGCCCATTGTGCAGGCACTGCCCACTGAGTTACATTACCTTGGGACTGGGATCTATTTCTAGCATCTGTAAGATCCTGGGACTGAACACTGAAGTGCACCACAGCCAGTGTACAGATTTAAAAAAATGACTGATAAGTAAAATAATTTTATGGCAGCAGAGATTTCTAAATTCGTGTCTACCTCTTACGACCTGGCAAATTTTGGGGTTGATTTATGCCTCGTTTCCACTGAGCGGATCGGTTCAGTACGGAACGCTATTATGAGTGTTTCCATTATGAAAGTGGCCCATACAACCAAACCATACTGCTCCATTCATGGTCCTGCTTCAGATGTGGGGCGATAGAAAATGGTACGGTACGGTTAGGGTGGAGATACTGGCATCACACAATACATTCCACTGATTGGCGGACAGAAAAAAGTCAAGGCATTTTTTCTAAACCCCGTGTGGCCTCTGGCGGTCCAACTTGCAGTGGAAATGCTCACTTCAATAGGCCAGACCATTCTAACCCTTCCCACCTGTACCGAACCGTTCCGCTCAGTGGAAACGAAGCATTAGTAAAACTGGAGAGTGCAAAATCTGGTGTAGCTCTGCTTAGAAACCAATCAGTTTCCTTTTTTTTTTTTTTTTTTTTTTTTTTTTGTAAAAGCTTGATAGAGCAAGCTGAAGTTAGAAGCTGATTGGCTACCATGCACAGCTGTACAGATTTTGCTCTCTCCAGCTTTAGTAAATCAACCGCTTTGTTTTTTAAAGTAGTTGTAAATCCTTTACATTAACGCAGTGCAGTGACTGGGCCCAGGTGATACATAGAGTTGAAACAAATCATCCTACATAAGTTGTACCTGTTTATCTGCAGTATTCTCATCTCTACATCCATTCAAAATTCGGAATATATAAAGCTGGTCTGAGAGTTTAGAAAATAGGTGTCGAAGAGCTGAAATTGCACTCTGCAGAGCTTGGTGAGGAGAGCTCTGAGGGATGATTAGAGGGAAGGGACACACCCCTCCACACGGCAAACAAGAACAAGGGAGATGAGGAGAAGCAGGCATTCAGCCGCTACATGGAGGGATCGGTTCCTCTACATGCCGCTGCTGTCCTATCCAGGCATACAGGGGGGAGCACGGGCCCCCTGAAACATGGAGCCAGGTCACAATGGCGACCCCCTACGATCCCTGGTACACACTATAGAGGGATGTGCTTTGTTCATATTTTATGAACATTAAGGTTTATTGTCTTTAAAATGATGGCCATCTTTTTTAATATTTGCACAAAGGGGAAGGGGGACAAGCACCTGCTAAGCGTAGTAATTTAGTAAAAGCTTTAATAGCATAAAATCATATGCACACATGACACCAATGAAAAAATGCTTATCACGTGTATATAGTTATGGTCCATGGTACGGATGTGACTGTAGCCAATTTTATTACAAATGCATTGCAAGAGAGATTTACCAGAGGAGTTAAGAATCTTCACACAATAAATTGTATGAATATTAAATTTATTATCCAATCATGTAGAAAACAAATTGCTATTTTTTGTTTTTCACATAATTGCAATGAATATTCCCAAGTTATATTCTGTGAATATCTCAACTCCTTTTGTAAATCAGCCCATTTGTGTTGCCAGAAGCGTGTACAGCATTGAAAGGCATATCAGCCACTACCATAGTCAAAATCCCAAATACATATGCCGGTGTGATCTGACTTGCTATCTGGTGTAATGTTTAAGCAGTAGGGTTAATGAACACTGCTGAATCATGGATATGGCTTACAAGGTAATATGACATCCTAAAATATGTAAGCAAAGCAAACAAACCACAGTAGTAAAAATACACAGTGCGCCTTCTATCCAAAGGGCTTAGGTGTGCAAAACCCCAGCTCTGCACGCTTCAATTGAAAGCCCCAAACTGCACTCTTTAAATTAAATTAAGTGCACGCTTCGTCTATTAGGTTTCAGAAAGCCAAGTCTGTTGTTCAATTACCTAGTGATAGAGCTGAGGATTAGCTGGATAGACCACCTCCGAGCTAAACGATCAAGTTAGTTTAAAAAGTGCATCTTTTGAAAAAAAAAGTTATATTATTTATTTCCCCTTTTCCCGAGTAGCTAATCCTAAAGAAACATGGATTTCCAGTCTATGAGATTAAAAAAGTTGCCTGTGCGGCCAAAGCATAATTATCAGTAGAGTGACAGCATGCAAACATATAATGCTTAAAATGGTTTGAAACAGAAGGTATTTAGTGAGCTCACCCCATCACAAACAGTCTTTGAGAGGTTCTATAGGAAAAGGGGTGGAGACATGCAAATCTTTTCTAGACATACACTATATTACCGAAAGTATTGGGACGCTTGCCTTTACATGCATATGAACTGTAATGGCATCCCAGTCTTAGTCCATAGGGTTCAATATTGAGTTGGCCCACAAGGTTTAGGTGTGTGTCCATGGAAATGTTTGACCATTCTTCTAGAAGTGCATTTATGAGGTCAGGCACTGATGCCTGACGAGAAGGCCTGGTTCTCAGTCTCTGCTCTTATTCATTCCAAAGGTGTTCATTGGTTGAGGACTTTGTGCAGGCCAGTCAAGTTCTCCCACCCCAAACTCCCTCATTCATGTCTTTATGGACCTTGTTTGTGCACTGGTGCACAGTCATGTTGGAACGGGAAGGGGCCATCCCTGTTCCCACAAACTTGGGAGGATTAAATTATCCAAAATGTCTTGGTATGCTGACAAATTAAGAGTTCCCTTCACTGGAACTAAGGGGCCAAGCCCAACCCTTAAAGACAAGCCCACCCCATCACCCCCCTCCCTCCCCAAAGGATATGGACCAGTGAACAAAGTAAAGTCCATAAAGACATGGATGAGCGAGTTTGGGGTGGAGGAACTTGACTGACCTCAACCCAATAGAACACTTTGGGATGAATTAGAGCGGAGACTGTAAGCCAGGCCTTCTCCTGCTTATCACAAATGCGTTTTTGGAAGAATGGTCAAACATTCCCATAGACCAGTGATGGTGAACCTTGGCACCCCAGATGTTTTGGAACTGCATTTCCCATGATGCTCAACTACACTGCAGAGTGCATGAGCATCATGGGAAATGTAGTTCCAAAACATCTGGGGTGCCAAGGTTCACCATCACTGCCCTAGACACACTCCTAAACCTTGTGAACAGCCTTCCCAGAAGAGTTGAAAATGTTATAGCTGCAAAGGGTGGACCAACACAATATTGAACCCTACGGACTAATACTGGGATGCCATTAAAGTTCATGTGCATGTAAAGGCAGACATCCCAATACTTTTGGTGATATAGTGTATATACTGTATACAAGGTGCAACAATTTAATTTCCAAAATGCCTGCGGCATAGCACTATGGTGGTGAGTCACACAACCATTTACATTGGAGCGTGTTCTGGCGGGTTCTAACTTGCACTCACCTGGGTTGCAGACCAGTTCACTCAGTCTTTACGGAGTAGTAGAAGTAATAACTCATTTGAGCATTGCACACATTGACACACACAGCAGGACTCGGCCCCGCCCCCAGGTTCCCATGTCACTGGATTTAATTGACATGGCTCCCGCTGCCATCAATTTATCCAATGAGGACCCCAGACAGCGGCTGGAGCTTCTATGCTCCTCCCCATCACTGGAACCATGGAGTTAAGGTAAGTAAAAGGGGGGCTCTGGGGGGCTACTGCACTACAGAAGATTTTTCACCTTAATGCATAGAATGCATTAAGGTGAAAAACCTAGAGGGTTTACAACCCCTTTAAATTGTCTCACCTCGTATATGTATTGTGTGTGCCTAATACAGTGGTGTGAAAAAGTGTTTGCCCCCTTCCTCATTTCCTGTTCCTTTGCATGTTTGTCACACTTAAGTGTTTCGGAACATCAAACCAATTTAAACAATAGTCAAGGACAACACAAGTAAACACAAAATGCAATTTGTAAATGAAGGTGTTTATTATTAAAGGTGAAAAAAAATCCAAACCATCATGGCCCTGTGTGAAAAAGTGATTGCCCCCCTTGTTAAAACATACTATAACTGTGGTTGTCCACACCTGAGTTCAATTTCTCTAGCCACACCCAGGCCTGATTATTGCCACACCTGTTCACAATCAAGGCATCACTTAAATAGGAGCTGCTTGACACAGTAAGGTCCACCAGAAGATCCTTAAAAGCTACACATCATGCCGAGACCCAAAGAAATTCAGGAACAATTGAGAAAGAAAGTAATTTAGATCTATCAGTCTGGAAAGGGTTATAAAGCCATTTCCAAAGCTTTGGGAATCCAGCGAACCACAGTGAGAGCCATTATCCACAAATGGCGAAGACATGGAACAGTGGTGAACCTTCCCAGGAGTGGCAGGCCGCCCAAAATTACCCCAAGAGCGCAGCGACGACTCATCCAAGAGGTCACAAAAGACCCCACAACAACGTCCAAGGAACTGTAGGCCTCACTTGCCTCAGTTAAGGTCAGCGTTCATGCCTCCACCATCAGGAAAAGACTGGGCAAAAATGGCCTGCATGGCAGAGTTCCAAGGAGAAAACCACTGCTGAGCAAAAAGAACATCAAAGCTCGTCTCAATTTCTCCACAACACATCTTGATGATCCCCAAGACTTTTGGGACAACATTCTGTGGACCGATGAGACAAAAGTGGAACTCTTTGGAAGGTGTGTGTCCAAGTATATCTGGCGTAGAAGGAACACTGCATTTCATAAAAAGAACATTATACCAACAGTAAAATATGGTGGTGGTAGTGTGATGGTCTGGGGCTGTTTTGCTGCTTCAGGACCTGGAAGACTTGCCGTGATAAAAGGAACTATGAATTCTGCTGTCTACCAAGAGATCCTGAAGGAGAATGTCCGACCATCTGTTCATGTACTCAAGCTGAAACGAACTTGGGTTCTGCAGCAGGACAATGATCCTAAACACACAAGCAAGTCCACCACCGAATTGCTGAAGAAAAACAAAATGAAGACTTTGGAGTGGCCTAGCCAAAGTCCTGACCTGAATCCTATTGAGATGTTGTGGTATGACCTTAAAAAGGCCGTTCATGCTCGAAAACCCTCTAATGTAACTGAATTAGGACAATTCTGCAAAGATGAGTGGGCCAAAATTTCTCCAGGACGCTGTAAAAGCCTCATTGCAGGTTATCACAAACGCTTGGTTGCAGTTGTTGCTGCTAAGGGTGGCCCAACCAGTTATTAGGTTTAGGGGGCAATCACTTTTTCACACAGGGCCATGATGGTTTGGATTTTTTTTCACCTTTAATAATAAACACCTTCATTTACAAATTGCATTTTGTGTTTACTT
Organism: Lithobates pipiens; assembly: GCF_037356315.1. Classification (NCBI taxonomy): domain Eukaryota; kingdom Metazoa; phylum Chordata; class Amphibia; order Anura; family Ranidae; genus Lithobates; species Lithobates pipiens. Next base: position 507,664,159 of record NW_027507903.1, on the reverse strand, counting down.
GTGTTGTCCTTGACTATTGTTTAAATTGGTTTGATGTTCCGAAACACTTAAGTGTGACAAACATGCAAAGGAACAGGAAATGAGGAAGGGGGCAAACACTTTTTCACACCACTGTACATAGAATCTCAGGCATACAATATCTATAAATGGATGAAAAGCTGTATTGTGAAGCTGAAAAAAAAAGAAAAAGTTAAGGTTGTTGTATTTAAAATGCAAAATATCCTTGTGTTTGTAAAATAAAAGATGTGGGGTACCATTCCCAGTTAAGAATTCCATTGCGGTTTGTTGCATTAAGGCAACCCATACAACACAATGGATGAAAAAACATTGATGACCCTTTCTTGTTAATCCACAGTATGTGAGTTGTGGTGTGCTGCAGTGTGTTGTGTGTTGCATTCTACTGTACAATGTGTTTGGGTGGCTTTCAAAAAGGATGGTGCTGCAACACACGGACAATGGAGTAGCTTCATTGATATACGTTGTGAAAATGCCTGTTTTTGCACACAAGTGTAAATGGGCCCCCAAGGCAGGTAATAGAAAGCAACCAGCAAAGTAGTTGTGTCCAAGATCATCAGGGTTCAGTGTGGTAGTATATGTTGAATTTGTTTTTTCTTAATTTGGTTATAGTATGTACATAGTCCAAACTTTTTTCTTTTTTAGTTGGATTGAGTGTAAAAGGAATATTACTCCATCCATGCATTAGGCTGGGCTCACACCTCCGACGGATGCGGCCTTTAGCAGGGGTCCGGTGCATCCCTGTTCTCCATTTCAGGGACGAATCAGGGCTGAATTTTTGCCTGAATTCAGCCCTAAACTGAGACAAAGACGCACAGCACTCCTGTGCAAGCCGATCGCAGCCGCAATGGAGATGTGTGAAGCGGCTCCATAGAGAGCCACTCACAATCTCCTGTCTTGCGAATTGGATGCAGGAAAAAACGCATCCAATTCGCAATTCGCATACCCAGCCTTATTGTTGTCTGCGCCCTTGCTGGAGAGATATGCCCTTTCTGATTGTCATGGAGACTGAAACTGATGGGAAATCCCAAATTGTACAGGATTTTTTCATCACCGGGACAAAAGGTGAAGGCAAAGCCATACTTTATTCTGTCATTGCCTTTGTAATTGCTATAGAATGTTGATCAGTGCTGTAGGTCTCTATTTTAAAAAAGCATGTTTTGTCTTACTTTTGTATGTTTAAGCTTTAAATAAAACAAAAAAATACAGAAAAGTCAGGAAAAAGGGGGAAATATTAATTTAAAAAAAGGTAAAAACTGTTGAAAATTTAATTAGCAAAATAAAAAGTTAAAAGCTTAGTAGCAGACACTCCTTTTTTTTTTTGTGTCACTTTCCTATGCTAAAAATAATGACTTCTATCTAGTTTAAAGTGGTCTAAAAACAGCAATGTAGGTTTTCCTGGGTTGTATTCTCCTTTGTCAAAATATAGTGAAAATTGGTGAAGACATTGCCCAAGGCAGCTTTATAAAAAAAGGAAAACTGTCAGAATTAACATTTCCCATGATAGAAAAAATGGCAAAATGTCAGCATTTGTAAATAGCTACCAAATTGTTTGCTGACGCAACTGTAGACACATGTTCCTCTAAAAATGTTAAAACCTATAAGCATTGTGATCACGTTCTCATCTTCTACCTTCTATAAAATATATGGTTTGTTTCTGGTCTCTAATGCCACATAGACACGACCAGACTTTTTGACAGCAAAGGTCCGACGGAAGGAGTCCGTCGGACAATTTGATCGTGTGTGGGCTCCATCGGACCTTTGCTTGCCAAAAATCCGGCGGACTTTAGAAATAGAACATGTTTTACATTTTTCCAACGTAACTCCGCCGGAGTGAGAAATCCGTTCGTGTGTATGCTAGTCCGACGGACAAAAACCGATGCTAGGGCAGCTATTGGATACTGGCTATGAACTTCCTTATTTTAGTCCGGTCGTAGGCCATCACGTTCGAACCCGTCGGACTTTGGTGTGATTGTGTGTGGCCAAGTCCGTTCATTCGGAAAGTCTGTTGGAACTCCACCAAAAGTCCGTCGGAAAGACTGTCGGACTTAGTCCCTCAAAAAGTCTGGTCGTGTGTATGCGGCATTAGCGCATTCTCACTATCACATTGCAGCAATGCATGTTAGATGTGGTGTCACCCCAACGCACCTTGGATATGCGTATTGGAGGCTGAACGTTTGAAACGTGGACGTGTGCTCGCTCCTGTGATGCCGGGAATGAGTGTCTAATGTTTGAAGCATCCTTGAACTTGGGGCTGATAACTTTGGTTGGAGTTTTGGTGGCAGACTTTGGGCATGCTGGTCATGGCCTACTGGCAACGCATTAAAATTGAGGATGCTATTTGCAAACTGCACTGCGCATACTGGGCCCCTAGACAGCATAGTGAATTTTAGTGAAAGGGTGAGCTTAGACTTTAAAGCTATAAACTAAAAGAACTTACCTGCATTAGTTTGGCTCACATCATGAAGACAGCTGGTTCCTATAAAACCTTGTCATCAAGATAGTTGCAAGGTCTATAGCCCTGCACGGAACGGGAGGATGCTGAGGGACACTACAGCTGGAGTATGGAGGAGTGTCATCTACTGGAGGAGCGGGTGAGTAAAATTACTTTTACTTTCCCCCCTAATCTAAACAAGTAGTTAACCCTTGCAGTGTAGAAGAATTTTCAGGTTCCCCAGAGTTTAGCTTTAAGGGCTTGCGTCCATTCCATCAGTTTGAGATGCTTCTGAGATTATTCAGAATGGTGCATTTGGCCTCCGGTTGACCTCCTTCTGAATTTGACCTGCTTCTAGCGAGTTTTGCTTTCCTATAGGCTTGTATGTGAATGCTAAACCCACTTTATGTGAACAAAAGCCTATTGACACAAACCCTAAGGTATACTGAAATGACATGCAACAACATTGGTTGAGAGGCCACCCTAAGTGCCTTAAATGCTGCTGCGGCTTGATAAAATCTGGACCTTTGTGTACAGTCCTGCTGCCCACTCAGCTTTTTCAAGTGCCCTTTATACAAAAAGTGTATTAAGCTGTGTGCAGTGTCCGTCTGGGACTAGGCTGAAATTCTTGTTTAGTTCGGCCCCTACCTGCAAGGAGAGTGTGAAGATCTTCCCAAAAGCCCTTAATATGTATGTGCACACAGCACTTATTTCCACATAGGTCATTTTCTTTTAATCCTGATAATAATTTATTTATAGGTAGCTTTGCTCTTAGGTGGCTTTCACACTGATCAGTTTTTAAAGCACTTTTAGTGTTTAACCACTTCCTGACCATCTGCCCGCAATGTACTGCAGGCGAGCAGCAGCTGTAGGCAAATCGGCGTACCCGTACTTTGCCGCCTTTTTACCGGATTTAGGACGCACGCATGTGCACCTCCCGCCTGGCTCCCACTGTGATTGTACACAGAAGAAGCTTGATTTAAGGCTGGGACCTGCTGATTGACTGTGTGTAATCACAGCCCAGAGCTCTGTGTTGGTAAACAACACAGAGGTCTGTACAGAAGGAGCGATCTGTCAGTTTCTCATCCCTTTAAAGCAGGGATGAGAAACTGAGAGATCAGTTAGTAAGAGCAGCACACTGTACACATATTACACATAGTTAGCCACATATTTAACTCCTTGATCATCCTAGATGTTAACCCCTTCCCAGCCAGTGTCATTAGTACAGTGTATAGTATTATCACTGATATTAATGTCACTGTATTAATGTCACTGGTGATGTCAGTGGCAGTTAGTGAGTTCCCCCGAGTATCGGTTAGTGTCAGATTGACCGCTGCAGTATCGTAGTCCCGTTATAAGTTGCTGATCACTGCCATTAGTAGTATAAAAAAAAAATACATAAAAAAAAAAAAATGAGTATATATACCATAGGTTCTAGACGCTATAACTTTTACAAAAAACAATCAATATACACTTATTGGGATTTTCTTTATCAAAAACATGTAATAGAATACATTTTGGACAAAATTTATGAAGAAATGTATTTATTTATTTTTAATGTTTTTATTGGATATGTTTTATACAGAAAGGAAAAAAAATTGGAGTTTTTTTCAAAATTTTCAGTCTTTTTTTGTTTATATCGCAAAAAAATAAAAAAAACAAGTGATCAAAAACCACAAAAAGAACGCTCTATTTGTGTGAAAAAAATGACACACCTTCTATTTGGATACAACATTGCATGACTTCGCAACTATCAATTAAATTAATGCCGCGCCGAATAGCAAAAAACGACCCGGTCATTATTATTATTATTAGTATACAGGTTTTATATAGCGCCAACAGTTTGTGCAGCGCTTTACAACATGAGGGCAGACATTATAGTTACATTACAATTTGGTACAAGAGATATCAGAGGGCCCTGCTCGTTAGAGCTTACAATCTAAAAAGGAAGGGGCAATTGATACAAAAGGTAACAGCTGTGGGGGATGAGCTGATGGAGGAAGTAAAACAGTGTTAGTTAGAAGCAAAATAGGCTTCTTTATAGAGAAGGGTTTTCAGGGATCGCCTAAAGATGGATAGATTAGGGGACAGTCGGGCAGATTGGGGTTGAGAGTTCCAAAGGATGGGAGAAGCTCTGGAGAAATCCTGGAGGTGAGCATGGGAGGAGGTGACAAGGGAGCTAGAGAGCAGGAGGCCTTGGGATGACCGAAGAGAGCGGCTTGGTTGGTATTTTGGGACTAGGTTAGTGATGTAACTAGGGGCAGAGTTATGGATGGCTTTGTAAATTATTGTTAGTACTTTGAATTTTATTCGTTGGGTGAGTGGAAGCCAGTGGGAGGATTGGCAGAGAGGGGTGGGGGACACTGAATGGCTGGTAAGGTGGATGAGTCTTGCAGCAGCATTCATTATGGATTGAAGGGGGGATAGTCTATGAAAAGATAATCCAATGAGGAGGGAGTTGCAGTAGTCGAGATGACCAGGGAATTAATTAGAAGCTTGGTGGTGTCATTAGTTAAAAAGGGGCGTATTCTATAAATGTTGCGGAGGCTAAGGCGGCATGATTTGGACAGGGATTATATGTGGGCCTGAAAGGACAGTTCAGAGTCTAAGGTTACCCCTAGCACCCTGGCATGTGGGGACGGACTGATAGATGTGCCATTGATCTTGACAGAGAAGGCAGGGGAAGGGGATGATGGAAGTCAGCAGAACTTCTGCTCATTTACTAAGCTCTGGAGCAACTGCACAGTCTATTTGCCTTTAGTAAATCAACCTCATTGCATTGTCAATACCAGGGAGCCCCAGTTCAGAGGAAAGTTGTGCAACTAAAGTTGGCGAGAGTCAGTGCCAGGCTATCAGTAGCTATATTGGCTAACAGAAGTTACTACTAAAGCTGGCGACTCTCTAGCTCCCAGAGCCACAAAAGTCAGTGACTAAGGGCTGGCTCACACTGGCTGACATGCATTCTGCTCTGTATTATGAAATATGCCTGCTGGCGTGCATTGTGAAGGGGCAGTGGGGGGGCATTGTTATTATGCATTGTGCTGTTAAGCCTCTTTTATCTTTCTTTTTTAACTTTATTGAAATATCACAAAATAACCTTTCTTTGCACTCCATGCACCACAGCTCACTGTGATGCGATGATGTAAGGTGTGTTGCACTGCGTAAAACTGCAGACATGTTGTGTTTCTATGCAATGCACCACAACATCCTTGTATGGTGTGAACAGGAAACATAGAAAACAATTATTTTTTACCTCCCTCTGTGTTGAGCCTTTATTGATCTATGCAGCTCAACAGACATGGTGTGAATGAGCCCTAAGCTGTGAATCGCTTGGTATGTGCCATGCAGACCTTTCATTATTTGCAAATCATTTTTTCCTAGCAACAAAACCACTAAAGCTGAATTCACACTGTTCCGTGTGCATGCAGTGCGTGAGGTAAGGCACATACAAAGGTGTTAACGGGCCCACATAGTTTCCTTTTCACACTGAACATCATTGCATAGTTATTAACCAGCCCTATAGAGAAGATGGGATTTCTACTTCACAGGCATTTTCATGAAGCAGAATGGATGGGTTTTTCTGCATTAAAACAGACAACCCTGGATAGGCCCAAACGAGATCGATTATGTCGCCGATTCAGATCACTTCTACTAAACGGCCAGTGTGGCCCTATTTACACCTGAGTGTATCGTCACACAATTCCTGAACACTCAGAATGAAGAATCTCATTATTCTCAATGGTCCTGTTCACACCTAGATGTTGTATCGCTTGTATAAACATGTATAACTACATAAGTGGTCTATATACTGAACTTGGTGTTGAGTTATTCACTTTAGGCATCATTTACACCATGACGTTCCGTTTTGCGGGCCGAATCTGCTCGATCCTGCCCTGTATTCGGAAACGCCACAAATCCTGGGACGCCCTTACAATCCCTGTTACTTTGAATGGCACCCAAATCAATCTACTGAGCTGGCCAGAACCAGCTCTTGAGGGAGTCTAGTCCACATTTTCACAGCTCTTACTGTGAAGAAGCCTTTCTGGATTTGGAGATTAAATCTCTTTTCCTCCAGACATAAAGTGTACCCTCTTGTCCTCTCTGATGACCTTTAGGCTCCATTCACACCATGCCGTTCCGTTTTCGGCCAAAAGACAGGCGTCCCACGATTCTGTTTGTGTGATTTTAATGTGATTAGTCGGGGGACAATTGTGGGAAAATCGTAATGCGATTTGGGTGCCATGCAAAGTAACGGTGATCACCAGGGACTTCCCTCGATTTGCGGTGTTTCCAAATTGTGGGCAGAATTGCAGTGATTCCACCCGTAAAATGGAACGCCATGGTGTGAATGGAGCCTTAGTTCATCACAGAGGATAAGGGGGCACTCTTTACGTCTGGAGGAAAAGAGATGTAATCTCCAAATCCAGAAAGGCTTCTTCACGGTAAGAGCTGTGAAAATATGGAATAGGCTCCCTCAAGAGCCGGTTCTGGCCAGCTCAGTAGGTTGCTTTAAAAAAGGCCATTTCATATAACTGGATACTAACATTTACAGGTAAAATTGATCCAGGGAATATCTAATTGCCTCTTGGGGGACCAGGAAGAATTTTTTACCCCTGTTGGAGCAAACTGGATCATGCTTTGCTGGGGGTTTTTTACCTTCTTTTGGATCAACTATGGGTATTGGATTGTGTATCTGGGATTGTATGTTTTTTTTATTCCTTTTATCAAAGGACTTGTGTCTTTTTTCAACCTAACTATGTAACTATGTTGTAAGTTGAAGAAAGTATACCTTCTTTTTTGTCAGTGGCTGAAAAACGCATGCTTACGCAGTTCTGCTCCATTACTACAAGTGACGTATACGAGCGTGTAAATTCAAAATCCCCCAACTCTGCTTACGCTCAATCGTAATTGGGTCTAGAGTGGGTGGGGCTCAACGCAACGCAATGTATTTTCTCAAACTGAGGAGCATTAGAGTTCCCAGGATGATTGCCAGAAAAAAAATTAAAACAAATCGCACAGGTTGGTTTTGCGTCCCCCGAGTCCGCTTTAAATGCAAAACGTTCCCGTTTCGGCTGGACTGTACCATAATCATCGAACTTAATGGGCCCATTTTTCATGTACGTCGCATTAAAGCGTTAAGGATTTGGGAGGAAAGATGAAAGTGGATCCTTCTAGGCGAGTTTTGCCGCTGCCTATCTCACTGTAAGTCGGCGGCAGCTGGAGATCCCAGCTCTTTCTCCAGCACACCTGTGAAAACAAGGCGCAGGGGCTGATGTGAATTGGCTTTCATGGGTCGGGGCGGGCGCTCGCTCTGTACTGCTGCTGGTGAAGTGACGGAGAGTCTTGCCCTAGTTTTCTCTTTTTCCTGTTTGAGACAGACAGGCTACAGCCAATTACAGCGGAAAGCAGATTAACTCCTGGCATCCTGAATTCACTTCTGCGTGAACACATCTCTCCTGCTCTTATTGACGGCCTTCTTGGTTTAGCGTTTGTATTTTTTCCTTTTTTTTTTTTTAATCTTCTGCGTTTTTCAGCTGTGAGGAATTCTCAATGATGGCAGACTCTGGAGTTGCAGGTTTTGTGCGGCGAAAAGTGAGTTAATATTTGCTGTGAGATTATCTCATCCCTGTGGCCAAATACACATTTACTGCGGCTTGCGATGAAGTAATTTTTTTTTTGTTGCTAAATCATTTTCTAGTGTGTACCAGGCCGACCTTGATGATGGTGACTTGTATTTAGGACGGCCGGTCACTGAAAAAAATGGATGCTGAAAATACAGTTAAGGCACGCTTTCTTTGAAATGAGTTGCATTATGCATGTCTGCATGATTTAAGTCTGCTGTGCATGGTGCTTGTGGATTGATTGATGTGTAGGCTTCTCTGGATGTATGGGATAGTCAGGAGCATTTTATATCTGAAACTACAGGAAAATAAAGGGTTAAATGCTTGCCTAGGGATAGTGGAATAAGGTGTGATACCTACCTTATTCTTCACTCCACTAGGCTCCTTCCAACCGGTCCCTTGAAACCAGTTCTGTAAGGCACCCCGGTCAGTGGTCGCATGCTGACTTCATTGAGTACAATGCAGGACCAATAGTCCTGCATTGTATGCGAGAGTCCGTCCACAACCTGGGGCATCAGGGAGAAAAAGGGGAGTGCTGGAGTGAGGAATAACGTAAGTATTGCACCTTATTCTGCTACCCCTAAACTTATAGCGGTGGTAAAAAAAAAAATTCATTCGTCCCCTTACAGCTTTGTACCATAACATGCCAGTTGCACATTATCACACTTACCTGTCAATGAAAGCCTCCAGTGCTGGCTGCATTGTAAGTGCTGGAGCACTTCCATCTTCACTCAGTCTTCCTTCCGGGTTTGCTGTGTTTGGCCACTTCAATGGCCTTACCGTGATGAAATCACTCCGACCCATGTGAGCGGGAGTCATGTCACCACAGCACACAGTAGGTGCTATAATGTACTATGAGCTGCACATGCGGGGCTCAGTGTACATTACAGCTGACAGGCAAGAGGGAGCTTTTATGTCAGAGGAAACCGATAGGGTCTCTACTGACATAAAAACCTACCTGTCAGCAGTTTTTATATTTTTAACTTTAATACCACTTTAACCACCCAAGCCAATTCTGGCCATCTCTGGCTTTCCAGTTAAAAATGGCAGTTTTTACATCTGCTGGCCCTGGAAGTGACGTCATGGCCTCCGAAGGTCATAGAGATGACCGGGGGAACCATCTGACCCTCTGTCAGCTCTATGGTAAATGGACGTTCCAGCCGGGTTCACACTGGTACACGACTGTGGATCCGACTTTGCCCTGCAACTTGAAGTCCGACATGAGTCCAACTTCAGTGAAAAGGGATCCGACTTTGATCCCCGAAAATAACAGGCACTGTGTCTGGTATGAATCTTTAGGGGGAACTTAACGCAAAATGTAAGAAAAAACTACATGGGTTTCCCATCCAAGAGCATACCAGGCCCTTCGGTCTGGTATGGGTTTTAAGGGGAGCCCCCACGCCATTTGTTGCCGTTAAAATCCATACCAGACCCTTATCACACAGCCCGGCAGGTCAGGAAAGGGGGTGGGAACGAACAAGCCCCCCTCGCCCCTCCTGAACTGTACCAAGTCACTGGCCTCAACATCAGGAGGTGCTTTGGGGCAGGGGGCCCTGTGCCCCTCACCCAAAGCACCTTGTCCCCATGTTGGTGAGGATGTTAAAGTTAGTGTTAGGCAGGAGTTCTACTTTCAGCTTCTGTTCACACCGAAACAACTCGACATGCAGCTTTAAAACCATGCAATTTCAGATTAAGTCGCACAATTTCAAAGCCGCATTCAATGTAAAGGAGGGCTAATCAGCATTTAACCCAGCTGGCCGTGGGCCCACTGCAAGGGTTTTTTATTATTATGGGGTTTTTTTTTTCTGTATAATTTTCAACGTTTAGCTTTAAATGTTTCCTTTAGATGTAAGCTCTCATGAGCAAGTCCCTCCTGACTCTCCTGCCTTGAATTCTGTTGTAACTGTACTGTACTGTACCCTTTTATATTATAAAGCACTGTGTAAACTGCTGCCACTATATAAATCCTGTATAATAATAATATTAATGGTAATACTGTAATAATTATTATTTTTATGCATTCTGTATACTGTATATATATTTTATTTCAACCTAATCTGTTACATGCTAGAGTTGCCAGTACATCTGGCTGGGCTACCCATGATCTGCATGCTCTGTGAAAATTGTATTCTGGAGCTGCTATACACCCTAAAGAATTGTGACTGCAGAAAAGGGAAGTTGTGTAAATCTTGCATTACATGACTAATATACCAGGGACTGGGTTGTCTTATCAAATTGCCATGGAGGGCAAGGCAACAGGGTCATCTTATTCAGTGGTGTAAAAATAGCCATATGGCTGCTATGGAGCCTGGGGGGGAGAGGGGCCCCATTAATACATTTTAAACTTAGAAAATACATACTGCATGCATGTGAAGCTAATACAGAACCATCACTGTGATATTAAGGATTGGTCATCGAATAAAAGCAGCCGGCAACTCCATAACTAGTTTTGGCGATAAGCCTTGTTCACAGCACGAGTGATGTGAACAAGGCTTATCGCCAAAACTAGTCTGTTGCTGACTGTACTCACTGTGAAGGCTTGAAAATAAAAATGCTTGATGTTATGGAGTTTCCGGCTGCCTTTATTTGATGACCGTTTGTCTATTGGTGTGTGGGAGGACACCTCAGCTTGGACACCCTGACTGCAAACTTCCATAGTAAGACTTTGTTTTCCACTGCTCTGAGCCATACAATCTTTGATCCAATCGATATTAAGGATTGCAGAGTTTGCTTTAATAACTTCTATACCACTTCTTCCAGCACTCACTTGCTGTGGTCATGGAAGACGTGGGAGGGCTTGGTAGGGAGATCATCAGGGGGTCTTATTAAAATTCTGCTATGGGGCTCCATGATTTGTAGTAACACCCATGACCCCAATATAGACCTTAACCTCTTGCCTATATTTTGTTCTACTGCCTACGGGAATGAAAGGTCCTGAGTATTGAGTTTAAGTTTGGTATGAACTTGTGTTCGGACTGAACCTGGAAGGAAGCTGTCACTGCCACCCAGCCAACTGCAGCCAGGGAATTCCCTGTATGTTCACAAAGGAGCAGGATGCTCACGACATTATTGACATAATATGACCACACCTCCATGTCATGAGCATCCCCGCCCCTTTGTATACATGCAGCTGTTGGGCAGGGAATGCCCTGGCTGCAGTTGCTTGGGTTGCAGTGGGCGGATGTGACAGCTTCCATCTGGGTTCGGTCTGGGCTCATTTTTAGTCCTGAGTCACCAACGTTCAATCACCGTACAGTATCTATTTTGGGGAGTAGCATTGTTACCCTAGGACAGGTGTGGTTGGGCTACAGTTCACCTTCACCTTTCCTCATCTCCACAACTTAGGGGGTAGGAGTTTTGTAGCCTGCAGAAGGTTACTGGGCATGGCTGATAATGCTGTTTGCAACACAGGAACTCAGCAGCTCAGTCGATTTCTGGCAGGATCAACTGGTATTTTTTGTACTTTTTAGACAGATGGGAGGGAAGCTCCAGAAGCAGAAAGTATAAAGTCCAGATAACACCAGCTTTCCCTTCAGTCTTGCACAGTTGTACAGGCCCCTGTCCTGTACTGAAATTGCTTACTCTGATTTCACTGCACACTGTGAACATCTCATAATGTGCATTAGAAGCTACAGCATGTTTGATAGAACCTGCCTCATTTCCTGACTGGGGAACATCCAGCGTCATCTAATACTTTCCTCCCAGCCTGACTGTGCCTAGCTCACCTCTTTCACTTAATGGATTTCAGTTCTTTCCATCATGGAGACTCAGAATCACATGTGGGCATTATTTAGGGTGGTCTACATACAGAACCTTCCATCCCTTAAGTGACATACACCTCAAGGCGATTTGATATTTGCATAATTCTCCCCATGATCACCCCAGATGGCATTTAAAGCAGAGGTAAACACATCGAGTTAACAGTTTCAAAAAAACTGTTATATTCCCGGCATACCGAAAAGTCTAAGGCCCCTTTCACACTGACGTCCCGTTCAGGCCCGCCTGTCTGTTTTTCAGGCGGACCTGAACGGGTGCTCCATAGAGCTCTATGGAGCGTCGGATGTCAGCGGTGACATGTCCGCTGACATCCGACCTGCTCCGATTTGAAAAAGTGTAACGGAGGAAAAAGCTATTTTTCCATCCGTCTGCGGATCGGGTGACGATGGGCACTGCGGTCCGTCGTCATCCGATCTCCCATAGGGGAGAGCGGCGCTGTGACAGGTCCGTCCCTGCGCAGTATGCAGAGACGGACCTGTCATCTCCCTGCTCAGCGGGGATCGGCGGAGTGATCCCCGCTGAGCAAACGGATATCCACGGGGCGGATCAGAAGTGATCCGCCCCGTGTGAAAGGACCCTAACTGTCACTTTAGCTTGTTCTCTCAACCAAATTGTCAAACTGTCCAATGGCTGGTGTCATAACTGATCACATGTGCAGCATCATGGCAGTTAAAGATCAAACAGAGGCCAAGATGGCAGCTTCCTTGACTGAAAACTATAGGAGGGTTTACTTCCACTTTAAGCAGCAGAACCAGCTTCTGGACTGATCACACTAATGGCCCCTCAGGATCCCCCCCCCCCCCCCATTTATTAGTCCAATATACCTCACATTTAACAGTACCAAGCCTTGATGAAGGAGGACCTTTTACAACCCATGACACATTTTGGCTTTTTACGATAAAAGAGTCTGCATAAAACCAAATCTGTATACATTCTGCTGCTGGTGCTTTTTCTACTTTGCACACATAGAAATAAAAACCTGACAGAGGTTTTAACTCATCCCAACTATATGCTAAAAAAAATTGATGTTACATATACTGTAAGTACTTTGGCATTTTCCACCTATGTTCTACGTAAGCGGAATTCACTTGAGTGCAGGGTGAGTGGTCAGTGTATACTAGGGCTCCATTCACACATGTAATCTAATACAGATTATGTGCACGGTCAAGCACGTGCAAACTGCATTACAGTCCAAACCGAATTATTCCTAATTAACCCCAACCATACCGAAATTTTCATGTGTGCCAGGGTAAAGGGGGATGTATAGCCCTTTTCTTTATTTTTAGTAAATAGGAGTAAATGTATTTACTATAAATAACAGGTACCCGGCTCCAAAATCTGAGCCCTCACGCAGTGCCACTGCACCCAGAACTTGCAGTGCAAGTACCAGCCAGCTTTCCGGATGCCAACTCTGGCTCCAACTACGGCCCTTCAGCCCCAGTCTATCATTGTGATGGACAGTCCCACTAACAAATAGTAAAGTGCATGTGGTGGGAGGGGGAAGGATCAGAGCCATGGAACAAAATGACTGGGAATTATTGGACTGATGTAGAGCAGAGGGATGTAGGAGATGTTCAGAAGTGGAGCCACCACCTAGACCCTTATCTAAGAGCGAATCTATTTCTATAGAGCCAGCTCTAAAAATTCTAAGTTTTTCTAAACTATTCCAAGTTGCATCAGCCTATTTACTGGTTAAATTGTATCATTTCTGAAAAGATTTCAAAAAACAAACGTTAATAGAATAAAGAAGGGTTTGGACCTCAGGTTTTTATTGCTGTATATGTCTGCACAGGGAAGAGTCACCCTCTTTCTTATTGTGATCACTGTTATCACTGGGACTCAAATTAAGGGACATTTCTAAATGTAATAGTCACTATAACAGAGGAAATTTTCTTTTACTTTGGAGAGATTTCCTCTCACTTCCTGCCATGTGCAAGACGAAAAGTGAAGGGAAATTTCCCCAATAGGACACAGATGGCAAAAGATCTTGTCCATTATTTGAGACGTTTCCTTCTCTATCAAATCTAAAAATGTTTAGGCTTTAGATATACTTTTATATATTTGAGCAGAGACAGATCTCTTTAGGCCCCTTTTACTCTGGGGCAGTGCGGGCGTCAGCGGTAAAGGGGTGCTATTTTTAGCGCCCTTTTAGCAGTGCTATTCGGCCGATAGCAGGGCAGTTTTAACCTCTGCTAGCGGCCGAAAAAGGGTTAAAACCGCCCGTTTTGCTGGTGGTATAGCCGCGCTGCCCAATTGATTTCAATGGGTAGGAGTGGTTTAGGAGCTGTAAATACACCGCTCCTTCACTGCTCCCAAGATGCTGCTTGCAGGACTTTTTTACCGTCCTGCTAGAGCACCGCTCCAGTTTGAAAACCCTCTGGCTTTCACACTGGAGTGAAAGGAGATGCTTTTTTCAGGCGCTATTTCTAACGCTGTAGCGCCTGAAAAAGAAAAACGCCTCAGTGTGAAAGGGGCCTTAAAGTACCACAATATGATGTTGATTTACTAAAGGCAAACAGACTGTGCACTTTGAAAGCACAGTTGCTCCAGAGCTTAGTAAATACACAGAAGCTCAGCTGACCTCCATCATCTAATCAAGTGCAAGCAAATATTTTTCTAATTTTCCTTGCGTGTGATTGGTTATTCTTTGCAAAGTGACGCTTTACCTCATTTACTAAGCTTTGGAGCAACTGCACTTTGCAACATGCACAGTCTATTTGCCTTTAGTAAATCATCCCCAATGAGTATTCAAACATACAGAGAGAAAGGCAGAAAGCCTAAGGGGTTGATTTACTAAAGACAAATAGACTGTGCACTCTGCAAGCGCAATTGCTCTAGAGATTATTAAATTAACTCTGCTGACTTCCATCATCCAATCACGTGCTAGCAAAAATGCAGTTTTTTTTTAATGTTCCTTGCATGTGATTGGGTATTCTTTGCAAAGTGAAGCTTTACCTCATTTACTGAGCTCTGGAGCAAATGCACTTGCAGAGGGCAACTACACTTTACAAAGTGCACAGTCTATTTGCCTTTAGTAAATCAACCCCTACAAGTTGAACTATTGGATAAGCAAATAATATCTAAATACAAGAGGCCTGTGTACTCCTACTTGAATCTTGGGGGTTGATTTACTAAAGGCAAATAGGCTGTGCACTTTGCAAAGTGCAGTTGCTCCAGAGCTTAGTAAATGAGCAGAACCTCTGCCGACTTCCATCATCCAATCATGTGCATGCAAAAATGCTGTTTTTGTTTTTTTGCTGCTTGCACGTGATTGGGTATTCTTTGCAAAGTGAAGCTTTAGCTCATTTAGTAAGCTCTGAGCAACTGCACTTGCAGAGGGCAAATGCACTTTGCAAAGTGCACAGTCTATCCACCTTTAGTAAATTAACCCCTAGGTGTGTTTTGCTTATTTTTTTCAGATCTGTGCAGTAATCCAATGTGAAACTTTCCATCTATGTAGGGACTTCCTGTAATGAAGACCAGTCACAGCCACTGTATTTATTTGTGCAGGGTAACTGGTCTTGCCTCCATCCCCTCCTGTCATTTTTGAAGCAGCCTTTAGTGGGTGGGGCCTGATGTGCCCCTCCCATAGCTCTGCTCCCTTGACAGGCACAGTGATGATGTTGCTGCTACTTTTACAAGGTAATAGATGGATTTGCAAAAGCATTTAGTGTGCACAATTGGATTTCTATCCTCTGTGGCTATTAAGGAGTATATTTAAGATCACATTTCCATGGCTGGAGTTCAGCTTTAATCATTTCATGAGTACAATATGCTTTGTTAAGACTTCACACACAATGCCCTGCTCAGTGAGAGTGTTAACTTGCAGCAGAGAACTGGGTGTGCACACCGAGGTACATTCCTGATTCTCAGACTTTGCTGTCAAACTGACAAATTCATTTTGGAATTATAGTCATGTTAAAGTGCATGAAAATGCAAAGTCCACTTACCTGGTAGCCACCCGCAACCTCCAGGTTAACAGCTTCCCGACCAGCGCACGCCGATATACATCGGCAGAATGGCGCTGGTGGGCAAAAGGGCGTAGAGGTACGTACCCTTTAAGAAACTGCGCTGCAGGCGCGCGCGCCCGTCATGTTTTTCGTGACCTTGACCGCGGGTCTCGCAGACTCGGTGTCTGCCGGGTGCCCGCGATCGTGTCAGGGAGAGGTAGAACGGGGAGATGCTTTTGTAAGCAAAGCATTTCCCGTTCTGCCCAGTGGCAGGACAGAGATCACTGCTCTCTGTCATCAAGAGCGGTGATCGCTGGCATGTGTGAAGGCTGGGTGTAAAGTACACATTTTTATATAGTGTATATTTAATAATTTTTAATTAGGGTGTAGGGGGACTTCCAGGTAAGCAGACCTTACATGAACTGTAATGCAAAGTCTGCCTTAACTGATGCATGGTGATGCTGCTATATTTTGTCTGGACAGCAAAGCTTCAATGATATCTGTCACAAAAGGTTCAAAACTAGATTTGAGCCAGCATTTTATGATGCAGGGATGTGAATCTGACCCTAGGACTCCCTGAATCCTTGGGAGAATGTGCAGTATAGAGGAGCAAAAGTCCACGTAAGATTTAATAAGCACCAAATTCTGCTTTGGCCAAATTCCATTTGGCAGGCTGTGAACAAAAGCTCAGAGAATGTGCATTACTTCTGTGTCTAAATTTTAAGGCCTCGCTTATTTTGTGTACAGTATATTTAAAGGGAATGTACAGTTTTCAATGAGTCATGACTTAGCCCAGAAGCATTGTGACAGTTCTACTGAATTCAGCAAGAAATGATTATATAATTCTTATAATACATTTATAGAATAACTGGAATATTAAAGTAGTTGTAAACCTCAGACATGAAATATAAATAAAGCATATCACTCTATAGTGTGTACTTATCTAAATCCAGAGCACTAAGTGTAATTTCTGTATGCTGCTTCCTTCCTCTGCAATCAGTATGAGTCACTTCTGACACGTTTTTCTGACATCAAGTGAAAAAAGGTGACAGGGAAGAGATCTCCAGAACACATCCTGTGGCTGACAGCCTCAGCTCTGTTCCTGTGTGCTGTGTGAAGGTGGTGGGGTTTTACAAAAAAATGTGTTTTCTGTTTTATTGGTGTCCCCATTGAAGAGATTTGCCATCATGTCCTATAATAGGAAAAAATAAATTGCGCTAGCCAAAAAACAAACAAAAATTGTAGAATTAATCTATAAGGAAGGCAGCAGAAATAAGTGGGATACACACACCTAACAGCAATAAGGAAGTATAAAAAACTGTGCCAACATACATCATGTCCTATAATAACAGGAAGTAAGGGTGATCTTTTTAATAGGCACCCAGACGGCAATAAAAAAAATAAAAAAAAGCCGGACATGGCTCCTCACCCTTTTTATGCTCTATTAATTAAAAAAAAAAAAAGATTTGGCTGAAATTGCTTTAAACATTTCTTGTTAAAATTCTGGCTTGGGATTGTGCGACCACAAAATAATGAGCATCATGTACTTGTAAGTTTTTCATGAAGCATTATCCCGGATAGCTTGTGTTTAGTTGTGGCAATGTTCACCACAGGGGCTTTCCAAGCTTTTCGATAGACCAAAATATAATACATGGTCCCCACATGTCTGCAGCCTCTGAAGCATAAAAGGGAGGCATCGGGGGAAGATCAAGTCTTGTTGGTATCATGTACCAGCGAGACAGAATTTTATAATTCGCCCCAACAAGAGTGGTGTTAAAGATCCCTTTGTGCACCATAATAGACCATCTGGACCAGTCCTCTATATCTGTTCCCAGATCCATATCCCAAGCTAATTGATGGGGAAGCTTTGTCGAGGTCTCAGAAAGGAAACAGTACATTCCCTCTTGAACCAGTATCCCGCATGCACCTGGTCTCAAAGAGTGTCCTTGATGGAATGTCATCTGTTATTTGCTTAAGGGAATTCAGAAATTGAAATATTTGACGAAGGCGGAACATTTCTGATGAGGCCATCCCAAGGGTTTGGAGGAAGTACTCTGCTGGTTTTATCCCTCTGTGGTCAAGGAAATGCCTTATCCTGTACAATCCCTTGTTAATCCACCATAAGAAGCATTGTGGGGAGAGGCCCGGGGGGGGGGGGGGACAAAGGACAAAGAAAAGAAGGGCCATTGGAACATGTGCAGATCCTAGGGTATCATTTTTGCAGAGTCCTAAAGACAGAAGGCTTGGACATAATATCGCCTTGCGGTCCTTAGTAAACATTTTAGGACTGGAGACACCGCTTGAGCTTCCAACTTGACCCAATCGGGTTGTCAATAGGTAGAGAAAATTAGCGTCAGCTGAATTATAAAAGCCACCTTGGAGTATCTCTGAAACTTTGGAACGCCCAGACTGCCAGAAGGTTTTGTAACGTACAAGGTTTTGTTTGCCACTCTGCAGCCCTTCAAGCCCCAGATATATTTCAAGGATTGAAATCTTTTTAGATGAAGAGAGGGAACAGAAATGGGAAGAGAACGAGGCTTTAAAGTGTATCTAGTCCCAAGAACAAAAACGTCATATATTGTAGATAACCAGCCCTTAGATGTTATGGCTGCAATCGTTTTTTGTTTTTTATGCATATATTTTAGTAGGATTCTGCCAGAAATACATTTCCTGTCCTGGGATGACAACACTCACTGTACTGTATCTGTGGAGAAGCAGTGTTGTCACCCTAGGACAGGACTGCAATAACCACCCCTGTCCTCTTGTCCATAACTCCCATATAGGGAGTCCTCGGAGATAGCTGGGAACAAGGAAGTTATCAGCTCACAAGGTTCTGAAGGATTAACAGCATTTATTGGTAAATGGTATATTTATCAGACCAAAGGGAAGCAGATAAGAGAGATTTATTATTAAGGTGGAACTACACTGTATCTGAGCACCAAAAGCGCTGTTTGATTTATTTTCAATATTCAAAGCAAACTCCCCATCCATCCATGTCTCCATGCTTTATTTTGCTGAGAAATCACTCTGAAAAAACACCTCCCTAGCATTTCCTTGGCCATCTTGAATAAGAGCAGATGATTCATGTAGATTTACTTCCTGGAATCCATCTGCCTTTAGCTCAGAAATGCAGTCAGAAGGGTGTGCTTAGCTGAGAAAACTCCTCCTCCCCTCCTGAAGACACCTGGGATATATGACATCATTTGCCTAGGTCTGGAAACTAAAAAGTAACTACAGAAAATTAAAAAACGGTTTTAAACAAGTAAACACAATATATTTTCCTATCTATTTACCAATGCTAGCAGCATAAGGATTCTAAATAGTCAATGTTGAATGAGGGAGTGAAGTTCAATTCAAGTTTGACAAATACTTCTAAGCAGAACTCCAGCTAACGTGATAAAAATGAATAGTCCATTAAAAAATAAAATAAAAAAAGCAGGTTTTGCTGCAATATTCAGATTCAATCTGGAGATTTCCCCTGCAGTATTTTATTTTTTATTTTTGCCACTAGATGTCCTGAGACGGATGGCCAGCATGTTCTAAGCCCCCCCCCCCCCCCCCAAACATTTAATTGGACCGAGAAAGTCAAAGCCAATAGTGATGAGTTCATCTCTCTCTGTCATGCTTTCTCCTTCTATCAGCATGTTCCTTGTCAGAACATGAATTGATTGGCCCCCCGTGCTGCTACTTCCTCTCACACTCCAGCTCTGCTGCACAAGGACTGCACGAGGCCGATACCAGATCACATTCAGGAACTTACATTTAATATTGTATTCATGATTGTAGAACTGAACTGATTTGTGTCTTTTATATCTGTATATAGTCCAGCTTTAAAAATCGAAATAGACAAACCTAAAGTGTATTTCCACTTTTGCAGTCAGATTTTAGAAAACCCCACTATATGTTTGTTACGCATTCCCATTCACACATCATGCCTGCCTAAAAAGATTTTAAAAAAAAATTCTTACCTTTTAGATGTTTCTTAGGGGGAGGTGTCATGGCTGAATGTACTTTTTTTTTTGAACAGTGTTGTCTGTCCCAAATCTGTCCTCATTAACATACAATGCAAAAAGCCCTAAATCTAGTTATATTTAATAATGAAAATCTCCCTGCATAGTACATACAGAGTTAATTATGACAATCACAGCTGCCCAGCCCCCTTATAAACAAAGAAAACTACCTAGGATTTTTCCTTGCTGGTGGCTGGTGCTTTTTTGGGGCAGGGTGTCAAACAAACCTGGCCCCCCACCCCCGTCGATTGATCGCCCGTTGCCCGCCAGGCCCCCAGCCAGCCCCACACTTATGGCATCCCCCCTGCATCTCCTCCCAAGTCCTGACTGTCACTTCTCCTGCTGGCCAATCGGATCTTAGGACTCATGGCCAATCGGGTCTCAGGGCCCACTTCCTGATTGGCCGGGAGGAGAAGCAGGAAGACATTAGCAAATATTAATTTGCTAATGTCAAACGGTGTGCTTAAAAAAAAAAAAACCCTATTGAAATTCCTGCGTCCGGTGCCCTGCATGGAGATTAGGGGCTAGGCACATGGATGGGGGGGGGGGGGGCAGTGCCCCATATGAGCGCCTGAAGGGTATACAATAGAGCATCTAAAGAAGATGTTTTTATTCTTTGTAAATAGGGGCATGTAAACAAAAAAAGCAGGTATTATCCCAATTTGGCTGCAAATGTTGAAATACATTTAAGATGTGCCTTCTTCAATGCATTTGCTAAAATGACAAAATTTGGACAAAATCCCCCGATTTTGGGGGAAATAAAAGCTCTCAGTTTTGTTCATCTCTGCTTATAATGATAGCTATGCTGTAAAGCTCTAAATAGCTTTTCTACCCTATACCTAATGATCATGTGACCCTATCTGAACCCATCCATGCATCCCCTAAAACATTGATATTTTGTAGCGCCATTTACAGTCATGACTAATAACCGGAATTTAGCAACTTAAACACTGGTATCTGTGGTTGACTACTACATGAAACTTAACCACACTGTGTACTTTTCATAACCGATGGTGAAGTGAGACAGAAACTAGCAGTCTTAGAATTTGTCCCCAAGTGACATTTCATATATCTGCATCTCTATCTGGGTGTAACCAGTTTAAAGCAGAGCTTGCACTGCAGGCAATATCTGCTTATTCATTGCGGCCCCCTTCTTTAGCCTCTGCATGAAGTGCAAAAAAAAGAACCCGTTGGGGGAGAAATGCATAATATCCTGACTTTTCCCAAGTGTAGGGGGGTATCACCTTCCTACCAATGGGATCCCAGGGAATACTGAGTAGCTCAGATAGTGCAAAAAGACACTGTAGCTCCGTGCAAGATCATCTACTTGTGAGATTTGGGCTACTCAACATTCTCCAAGATCTGGCCAGAAGGAGGATTAAGTCACCCTCACCTGGGCACTGTGGGTGGAAGCCAGGGAAAGGCACTATGCTATACTATACTATACTATACTATACTATACTATACTATACTATACTATACTATACTATACTATACTATGTAACTTTACCCCCCACAGGTTTGTTTTTTTCTTCTTTTTTTGCACTTTTATCCAATGTCTTAGGGAGGGGTTTATCTTGAATAGGTGGATCTTATCACTAATGTGCAAAGAAAGAACTCCAATTTAGAGTAGGCTTAAACACAATCACTAAAATCTCTTAAAAGTAATGCATGCCCTACTGTTTGTGTGATCCCGTGCGTTTGACAGCCAATTAAAGTGAATAGGGCTGTCAAAAATGAAACACACAGGGATGTGATAAAACATTCATTTTTCGGTGTGTGAACTGGCCCTTAACCACTTAACACCCAGCGACGTACCTGTATGTCACTGGACTTTTGGTGGTTATAGTGGGATGATGCCTGCAGGTGCAGCATCATCCTGGTACAGTTTTTTTTACAGCCTGTGGTCAGCTCTCTTGTAATAGCAATTGGAGGACCTAACTAGCCACTCGATTGCTATTACAAGCAGCAGGAGGGGCTTCCGGGGCTCTCTTGGGCTCTCCCATACCACAGGGAGACCCATGCCACCATCCGACACATTTTCCGGCTGGCGGGCCAGCCAAGCAAAGCTGGAAATGGCTTTGATCAGTTGTTCGTGTTGGTAACCTGGAAGCGACACTATGACATCACTTCCAGTTTACCCGGATGTCAGTGGTGCCATTTTTCTTTTTTTCTTGAAAGTGTTCAAGAACACCAATCTTGGTGTTTTTAATGCTTTCAAGTGCAGAGGAAGGATTTGGGGTCTTATAGACCTCTATAAAGAGTACCTGTTATGTGCCTATTGCAGTCACAAAGGATGTTTACATTCCCTGTGACAGCAATAAAAGTGATAAAAAAAAAATTAAAAAAAAAAAGCAATTCATTATTATTATTATTTTTAATTAATATAAATAATTAAATAATATATTTTTTTAAGTGCTCCCATCCCTCCATGCTAGCGTGCAAAGGCTATGGATAGCAAAACTTCAGTCTTTTGTAACCGGTCGTGCGCAATTTTAAAATATAGATGTTTGCCATTTATTTACTATACGTAAAATCCTCTTTTATACTTTACAAAAAAATTGGGTTCTGTCTTGTGTTTTTTTTTTTTTGCATAGAAATCGCACTTTAAAAACCACTGTGCAAATATTGTGAGACATAAAAAATGGAAACACCCACCATTCTATTCTCTAGGGCCTATGCTTTAAAAAAAATATGTAATATTTGGGGGTTCTAACAAATTTTCTAGCAAAAAATACAGATTTTTACATGTAAACAAAAGTGTCAAAAAGAAAAAGCCCCGGAGCTGATATACAATTCATAAAGCAGACTGCCTGCGGTTTGTTTTCATCCCATATGCATTATAGTTTCTTTAACCCTACATGCACATTAAAACTAAAAACTAAGCTGAACTCCAGGCACATAGTTAAATACACAAAATAAATACTGTATATGGGAGATATTTTACCTGCCAATGGATTTGTGTTGTTTGTGGCCAATTAATCGGTATGATGATTTTATGTGAATGGGCTGATTAGGAGCAGCTTATTCATCAATTTATTACCTATTGTTTATTAATTTGCTATAACGCTGTTCTTTTTTACACATCTCGGGTGAGCTTTTTTTTAACAGGAGCTTCCTGTAATAAAGACCGGTCACTGCTGCTCTCTCTCCTTGTGCAGGGTGACTGGTCTTGCCTCCGCCCCCTCCTGTTTCCTCAGCCTGTAGTGAGAGGGGCCTGTCTGGTCCCTCCCACAGCTCTGCTCTCTGCACAGGCTATGTACAGCACAGTGATGATGTCACCATTACTTTTACTAGGTAATAACTAGATTTGCTAAGGCATTTCATGCGCACAAAGTGAAGTCATGGTTTTTTTTTTTGGGCTATTGAGGAATATATTTAAATAAAAGTTTGCGTGCCCAGAATTCAGCTTTAAATCTGTCAGTGGGAAGATATTAAAAATGTCGATGTGCCATAACCCTAATTTGGGGTACAGATTCTTTGTCCCTGTCATCGTCTTTTCATTAAGAGGCATATCTAAATCGCCCACATGTACATGTATATACCTATGAGGGTAGGACACTGTCTTCTGATAAAATGTGGGAGAATGGGCGCATTGCATGCATTGCTCTGTCACACAATGCTTTTATTGAGTGGTAGCCTCCATAAGGACAGCACATTACAAAGATCACGGGCTGGGTTTACCCGAGGACAGCTCTGGTCTTATGCTTTGAGGTTACGTTCTGTGTATGATTAACAGAGTCCTGGCTCACAGACAGCTGATCCCAAGCTGCTGCTGCTGATGCCATTCAACTGACAAGACCATGAAGCTGAGCATGTGGAGCCTTTAAAAGAGGATCTGTGTACAAACAACAAAAAAGTATTATTCTTACCTTAATTGCACTGGAAGAGTTTTTTTTTTCTTTTCTTTTCTTTTTTCCATGACTCCATTCTGAGGACGGGGGGGAGGCGAGCTGGGGGAAGGGCTATTCTGATGAACATATGCTCATTAACATAATAATGCACGTAGCAAATGTTTACATTGCAGCGCCGCAGTAAGCGCACGAATGTGGAATATTATATAACCACGGGAGCCTGATAAATATTTAAGCTATGCGAAATTCTGAGATCAGTTTGCACAGACGTGGGGGGTATGTACAAAGCAGCTGCTGAGATCTGGCGTGTTGCTTTGTCAGATTTTGTCAGCTTTTCAACATTTTTTGACGCTGTTGGTTTCTATTAAATATAAATGGCAAGTGAGGAAAAGGAAATTGTGCTAACACTATTCGAAAGAGCCTCATTTAAAGTTCTTCTAAAGGATGGAGGTTTTTTTTACCTTTAGGCTTAGGCTTAATGTACTCCTGAATGATTTAACTTGACAGATAGTAACCTACGTTTAAAACGTCCGTTTGGCCGCGTTTGCGTTTAGAAGCTTTTGAAAAAAAATCTATTTTATTATTATTATTATTATTATTATTAATAATAATAATTAATATTATTTAATTATAATTAATTATATTAATATTATATATATTTTTTTTTAAATAGACAAAAATGAAAAACACCTGTAAATGAAACGTGGTTGAACACAAGTTACCGCGTTTAGCCGCGTTTAGAAGCGTTTGGCGCTTGAAATGCCTCTAAACTTTTTTTTGCTTTGCAAAAAAGGCCTCTAAACTCAACTGCCTAGAAACGACTATAAACGACCCTGTGTACATGAACTAATAAGATAACAGAGGAGAGTCTCAGGAGCAGTTGAAAAAAATGCCCAACTCCTCCTAAACGTCTGTTTAGCAGTAGCATTGTACATGAGGCCTAATGCATTCTCTGCATTAAAAGAGAAGTATGGGGTTTGTTTGTTTTTCTGAATCATACTTAAAGAGGAAATAAATCCTAATGGGTTTTACTTCCTTTTTTGTTCTGTGTATAGTCTGCAAATTAAAAGCGCATCGCATACTAGCCCATTATGTGACACTTACCTGCAAAAGAATCCCGCGATGTCCCCTATGTAGGCAGCGTCCATCTTCAAGCCCCTCTTCCTTCAGGGCCGCGGACACCGGCTCTGGCATTTGCCAGAGCCGTGTGACGTCACTCCCACGCATGTGCACAGTAACGGCACACACTAGTGAAGAAACGTCACAGAGTTTCGCTTCTTCCCCGTGCATGCGCCGTTCACTTTATTGGCGGACTACAAGTGAAATATCTCCTAAATGGTGCACGTTTAGGAGATATTTCCACTACCTATAGGTAAGCCTTATTCTAGGCTTACCTATAGGTAGAAGTCCAAAAAAAGGGTTTACAACCACTTTAACAAGGTGGGTGTAGCATCGGTCCCATGCTACATCTGTCCCCTGCTGGCTCTAACACTGAGAAATGAGCAATCAAACATTGCCGATCAGAGAGCCGGGAATTGTCAATCACCCGCTGTCTGCTCTGAAACCCCCCGCATTCACTGGAGCTCTGGGCTGTTGAGGAGGTGGGAAAAGTTGAGCTGAGTGCCGGTCCAGGCAGGTGGGCAGATCCTGACTTCATTGTCACGATCTTGCCCGAGCCTGGATTGGCTCTGTGACATCAGCTGACAGCAGGCTTCAGCCCGCTGTCTGCTGAAAACAGAGTACAGGAGTGCAGAACAAACTGCACTCCTGTGATCCACAAAAGAAGTATGGATCATGCTCTGCTGGGGTTTTTTGCCTTCCTCCGGATCAACTGTGGTTATAGAATTGGGTATATGGTATTGTATGATATTATTATTGTTTTTTTTTTGTGGTTGAACTGGATAGACTTGTGTCTTTTTTCAACCTGACTAACTATGTCACTATGTAAGTACAGCCAAACGGGCTTTGGCTGTACTTTTCCTTTAAGGTAAAAAACCTTCTAAATGTAGTCGCCCCCCCCCCCCCATCCTCAGCACCCCCTTATACTTCCCTGAGCCCGATCTCAATCCAGCGATGTGCAAAAGAGCAGCGGCTTTCTCCACTCTTTCCCTCCTCATAGGCTCAGAGACAGCAGAGAGAGCATTTGCTCCCACTGCTGTCAATCACAGCCTGTGAGGAGGGAGCAGGGGGAGCAACCCCACACGAATGCCCACAAAGAAAGCATCTTGCTATGCTGGGTACTCGGCGGGGGGGGGGGGAGTGCCAGCGGGGGGACCTGAAAACAGGAGGATCGGGGCTGTTCTGTGCAAAGTCATGGCACAGAGTGGGTGAGTATAACATGTTTGTAATTTAAAAAAAAATAAGGGTTTACCATAAAGTGCATCGTAACCAAACAACAAAAATATATGACAGCTTATGAACCCGTAGATATGGAGACTACATTTTTTTTTTTTTAGGCTTTTTCTTCACCTGGTGAACATACTCTCTGTCCTAGGGTGACAACACACTCACTGTACTGTAGCTATAGAGCAGCAGTGTTGTCACGCTAGACTGCCTGCCTGATTTAGACTACAAACAACTCCCATTCTCATCATATCAGGACCAGAAGATATTTATAGTACTTACCAGAAAGTGTACATTGCCTGAAGAAAATAAAATGAAAACATACCTGCCAACATCTTCATACCAGTCCATGGCACATTCTCACCCCCACCCACAGCGCACAACTATCACACCCTCCGCCCAGGCACTCCTGCATTAACTGCATGTCTCTTCTACAATAAATAACCTGCCTGCTCACATTTTTTATATTTTACATTTGGTTCTGCTTGAAAGCAGGTTTAAACAAACAAAAAACAAAACCTAATATATTGCAGATGATCAGTTCTTAGATTTGTTGTTTTTTTTTCTTTATCTGTACCTGGTGATCTGGTCAGGAACATGCTTGTCTTGGGTGGCTACACTCAATTCTACATGTTATCTATGGAGGAGCAATGTACACTATGCTCCCTTGGACAGCAGCATTATCAACCAGTGGAGAGGGTAATGTTAGAGGAACTAGTAGATTTCAATGGACTTTAATGTACGCGACTAAAAAATCAAACCCCAGATAACACTTTTTATGCAGTTACAGGAAGAGTTTTTTTTTCTTTTTGGGATAATGTTTTTACCATGCATTGTAAGCACCCTTGTCAGTGTTAAAGTGGGACTAAACCCTCCTATTTATTACAGCCAAGGAAGCTGCCATCTTAGCTTCTGTTTGATCTGCTGTTTGCCCTGGTGCTGCCCATGTCATGAGAGAACAAGCAACCATAGGGGCCAGTTCACACCATAGAAACGCAGGGTCGGATGCGCTCCAGATGCTTTTTTGCATGCACATTTTTTAATGCGTTCCGATGCGTTTTTGGTGCAGTCCAGTGCATTTCCCCCCCCCCCTTTTTTTTTCTCTTAACCTTAAATAAGAACATGGGTGTTCCAGTGCATTTAGGTGCGTTCCCGTGAGCGTTCCATTACAGTCCAGTTCAGGAAAAATTCAGCATGTTCTACTTTTTTTTCTGGAACTGGAACGCACTGGAACCGCAAGCACTGGTGTGAACTATGCCATTGAAAACCATATAACCTACTTTCTATGCGTTTTTGATGCAGAAAAAAACGCAGTGGACTACATGTGGTGTGAACTGGCCCTGACAGTTATCATTCACACTTTTTCTTGAATGCAACAGTTTTAAGAAACCGTTAAATCGATGAGTTTAGTTCCAGTTTAAATGGTTTGTCTGAACCCTCTAACTGCCACATTTTTCTGGACAGCTTTGTCTGTTAATTTTTTTTTTTGAGAAACAGCAGACTCAGGCCTCGTTTTTTTTTTTTTTGCATACATTCTGCAAGGGCACAAAAAAATAGTTCTCTATGTCTCCTGTTCACACCACAACACTGGTATCACTTGCGGAATTTTTTCTGCATGGGAAAAAAAAAAACAACATGACATCAACATTGGTGTGAATAGGGCACATAACTGACCCGCATGAAAACTGATGAAAACCGATGTCTGTTTTCCCATCAGTTTTCATGCACATATGGTGTGAAGAGCCCTTACTAGCAGGATCACCCTGTGAAAATAAAGGGAAAAAAGCATTAAAAAGAAAACAAATGCATCCACCACATCTAAGGACTGGTATGTTGCAATACATTCAATTTGAATTTTTGGGTTTAGATACGCTTTAAGTCACTAGACTGGGGGTTGGCAACTGGTTGATCTGGATCCGTTGTCAATCGCGGCCATAAGACAGGTAGATTGCGACCCCACCATACCGTTAGCTCCTGACCATACCCACTGCCTCTCTGACCTATGATTAGAGTAGTAATATGTATTGCAGATCCAGGGAACGTCCTAGTCTCCTCCTCAGCTCTGAAGTGTCATATGACAGAGCTCAGGGGAGACTTGGAGGAATTTCCCTCCCTCCACTGGGCAATTCTGCTTTTGAGGTCTGGTGAGTGAATTTTACAGAGAGAGAGGAGATTTTGTGCTGTGTGCAATGTCAGCGTTGGGGGGTAGATATTTGTACTGGAAGAATGGATTTTTGTTTGTGGGTAGAAAAGGGTGTTACTCCTGACCTGTGTGTTATGTACTATTGAACTCTGGAATGATTACTACTGACCCCTGTATTCTGCGTTACTTACTACTGACTCCTGCACCTTTTGTTTCTTACTGTACTGACCCCTGCACTATGTTTTACTTTACTACTGACCCCTGCACTTTGTGTTACTTATTACTGACCCCTGAATTTTGTTACACCTGACCTGTGTATTCTGTGTTAAATACTACTGTACTCTGCATTACATACTCATTTACTCTGCATTACGTACAACTGAATCCATTTACTCTGTGTTACTTACTACTGACCCCAGCACTTTGCGTTACTTACTACTGACCCCTGCACTTTATGTAACTCCTGATCTTTGCACTCTGTGTTACATGCTACTGTACTTTGCATTACATACTCCTTTACATACTACTGAGCACATTTACTCTGTGTTACTTACTACTGACCCCTGCACTTTGTGTTACTTACTACTGACCCCTGCGCTTTGTGTTACTTACTACTGACCCTGGCACTTTGCATTACTTACTACTGACCCCTGCACTTTGTGTTACTCATGACCTTTTGCACGCTGTGTTACATACCTCTTTACTCTGCATTATGTACTACTAACCCCTGCACTCTGTGTTGCTTTCTAATAACCCTTGAACTCTTCAAACCTTCCTTTATTTTTTCTGGGGTCTTGCTAGGTTACCTCCTTAAAAAAATGCTGTACCCTGGTGATCTTGGATCTTTTCCATGGTGTTCGGGTAGATCTCCACCTCTTCAGGGTTGCCTACCCCTGCACTTGACACTTATATTCAAAGAATTGGTGGTCTAATATTACCATAGGTGCAGCTCTATTGTGTCACATGGATCTCTGCAAACATGTCACGTCTTTGTCCTGTAACCTGCCTGCATTCTAAATATAACCTCATCTATCTTCTTTCTGCAGATTCCACCAGCAAAGAGAAGCCAGACAAGAGAGGCCAGAAGAGGAATATGCAGGTATTTACTGTCATGTAAAAGTCATACGATTGAAAGACGCAGACATTTACACCATTCCCTTTGCTAGGCGGAATGCAGTGTATGTAACAAGAAAACCTGAATGCATTTCTCTGTGAGGGTGGTAAGTTAAGAAAGCTGAAAGCGATCCTTAAAGGAACAGTCCACCCAAAGTTGGAAAGAGCACAATAGTTGATGCCAGCAGTTGAAATGGCCAACTGGCTTTCTAGCTTTTTGCTCAGAAACATCAGCAATGACATCTCCTATCACTTGTTAAGGCAATTACAATGTATATAGAGAACACAGCTGGAGACCTGAGACTCAGTGGCAGGAGCATGGATTTCCAGCATGAAGAAATTGCTTCTAGACCCCCTGAAAGATATAAGATGCCTGTGAGTGAGCAGATCTAAACCATATGGCTATATTCTAATGTCATATCAAAATACCAAAGTCATTTTCAATCTATTTAAATTTGCATCTTTCAATAGATATTATCTGGTGATCTCACCATGAAGGTCAAGGTTCAGGCACTTTCTGCTGTGGGCTGACAATGCTGTCTCCTTGTCACCTAATTGTTCCCTTGTTGTCACCCTGTCACATGAGCCTCTAGTGGGGATTACAAGCACCTCTGCTGACACACAATGCCCAGGCATGGTCTGTTATTGATCAGGAAGACAATCCAAAGCAATGATGTGCAGCCAATGCTGGAGTTAGTACATGTAGACAGAAAGTGGTGTGCTGTGATGGCCAATCAAAGTGTTGACCATCATAAATCATACAGGAAGGGAACTTCAGGTGTATGTAGACTTCGTCTTTTGGTGCTTCTGGTTTATTATCACTACCCCCTCCAGTGATCCAGGGGTCCGGAGTGCCCTCAAATCTGCTGCCTAATGGCTCATGGCCGACGTTATAGTTTCTGTTTGAGACAGTCATAGGCAACAGAGCAGAAAGAAGTTACATTTTCTCTTTTATATTGTTATACAAGTGGAACGCCCTTATAGAAGGTCTACATTTAAATATAATTTGTTACCAGCATTGTCTTAAAACAAAAGCTGTTCATCTGACATCACTCATTTATTTCCTCTTTTAGGATAGGCAGATACAATATTTTCTGTTTTAGTTGTTCCATCATCACTTGGTGATTTCCTTATGGCACATAAAAAATAAATAAATAAATAAAAATACCAGCAGTAAGTGTGCAAATATGGTACATGTGGATCCTACCCTAGTATAGTCTATACAGGCATACCCCACTTTTAAGTACGCAATGGGGTTTATTTACTAAAGCTGGAAAGTGCAAAATCAGATTCACTTCTGCACAGAAACCAATGAGCTTCCAGGTTTTATTACCAAAGATTAATTGAGCAAGCCAAGGTTAGAAGCTCATTGATTTCTATACAGAAGTGAGCCTGATTTTGCACTTTCCAGCTTTAGAAAATAAACCACATTGTGTACTTAAAAGTGGGGTATGCCACTATAGCGTCCTTTGTATGATAAATAGTCAGCAACATTGGAATGTGTTGCACCATCTTGTGGTCTTAACGGGTACTGTTATTTTATTTATTTTTTGCACATTTTTTAAAAAAAATGTATCTTATGTTGGCCATAAATGCAGATTTTTTATGTATCTGATTATTCGATCTGATAAATCTAAACCACTGGATGTCTGAAATCATCAGGCAACACAAACGGGAAGTCCACATGCATTAGTTATAGTCAGATTGCTTTCCATGTTAAACATTTAATACGAAAAAGTAAATAAACCTTTTAGAACCGGTTGATTGCGCCATAAATCATATGATGAGGATATTCTAAATAAATTATTCAATATTTTCAGTGTCATTTCTCAGCTTATACAGTTTTCTCAAGCAAATAGACAATGTTGCCAGTAATAAGGCTTCCTGCTTCAGGCTGACAACAATAAACTGCTGCCTTCCAATTAGCAGCCGTGTTGTAAGCTTACAATGTGTGCTCCTTTCTGCTAAAGAGGGAGTGATTCCATAGGGATAGACAGGCAGCGTCTTAGCAATCCTGACACTGGAAATATTCATAAATCAGCAGCAGGATAAGTAGTGCGACAGATTTTCCTGTCTGACATTAGCATTACTCTAAGGGCAGCACAGTGGTGTAGTGGGTAGCACTCTCGCCCAGCAGTAAAAGGGGTCCCTGGTTCTAATCCCAAACCACAACACTACCTTGCCTGGAGTTTGCTTGTTCTCCCTGTGCCTGCGTGGGTTTCCTCCAGTTTCCTCCCACACTCCAAAGACATGCTGGCATGTTAATTGGCTCCTGTCTAAATTGGCCCTAGTATATAAATGTATAAATTAGGGACCTTAGATTGAAAGCTCCTTGAGGGTAGGGACTGATGGGACTGTACAATGTATATGTAAAGCGCTGTGTAAATTGACAGTGCAATATAAGTACCTTAAATAATAATAATAAAGGTTCTCCAGGTAAGAAACTCTGCAAGAGATTCCCAAAAACATTATTCACTCAAAGGCTTAGATTTCCCGTTATGTTACATGTTGCTATGTTACACTCATAATTAGGGTGTAACATGTCTCCCCCCCCCCCCCCCCCGTCACCACCTGAGCCCCTGCAGTTGCTGTCAAAATTAAATACGGCACAGCTGTGTGAGGCTCCACCCACACAGCCACGTCATTTATTCACAAAGATCTGTGAATGAATAAACTACAGGTCCTGGTGGCCACCACAGCTGACAGACCTGCAGTTTCAGTGAACTACGAGTGTGGTACTGACATACTTCCCAACATTTTGAGATGGGAATGAGGGACACCTAGTTGCAAACGTATGTAGGCCTAGGACACGCCCCCCTGCCACACCCCCTTAAAGGAGAATTAACCAAAAAAAAGGTTAATTAAATCCACAAGGGTATTTTTTTACCACTACTATTCCTTTATATTGGCTTTTAACATTTACAAATGCAGAAATTTAGAAATTAGATGAAAGGTTTAGCACTGGGAAACACCTTTTAAAAGATAAATAGTGAATTTTATATACAACTATATGGATCAGACCAAAATGAGGGACAAATGAGGAGGAATGAGGGACAGAGGGACATTGCTCCAAATCAGGGACAGTCCTTTGAATCAGGGACAATTGGGAGCTATGCACTGATACTTCCTCTAGCTTTGTAATTGAAAGCTCTACAATGGTGCAGCCAGAAAGCTAGCTGAAGTGTCTGCAGGAACCTTACATTGCAATTCACTGATCACTGGTGCAATGCTTTGCCGGCTCCTGTAGAAAAAAACAATACATGCACACTTTTTTCCTACAAAAACAAAATATACTGAAAAATGTTTTTTTTAGGGTTTACATACAGTTAAATTAAATCCCACAAAATGTGTCTAAATAGACAAAGATAGTAGCATAAAATAATCAATAATTGCTAGATTTCACCAGAATCTCTAAAATGAGCTAATGAGACGTGTATAGAAAATAGTAGGATTTTTAATATATATTACATAATATATATATGTGTACTGTACAAAGCAAAGGGCATAGTTTGTTCTGATGTAGTATATTAATCATAGTTAATCATCTGATGGTCATCGATTCACAAGACTGCCCTCCATTGTTTCACTTACAAAGGAACATACAGTATGTCCATTTTCATAAGCATTGTTTTAACAAGAAACATTTATCGTATAAGCATACCAAAAATACAAAGTTCAGTCTGGAAGCTACAGTCTGTATGTGTGCTGGACATGTGTTGTTCAAAACGAATGCCTGATCTTTCTTAGAAATCTAATTTGGGGAGGTGAACCAGTTAGAACAACACTGCGGACTGCCACCCTTGTACTATGGAAAATTTCAGTGTAGATGTGGACTGTGAATCTGCAAACATTTGCAAATTCAACTTGCTGTTATTTAAAGCAGTTAGAGCATTTGTTCCCAGGGTTCGGGCATCAAACAGCCTATTAAAGGCAGTTGCGTATGGGCGCACGTGTCATGGGGGTGACCTTACAAGTAGCCCGTAGTTTTATTGACTTCTTTTTTTTCTTCAGTTTTTTTTTCTTACATTGGTACAAACCAATTAATTTTGCTGTATCTAAGAATAGCGCAATTCATTTTATAAACACTATATGGCTAACAGTATGTGGACACCCCTCCAAATGCTTGAGTTCAGATGTTGCCAGTGAAAGAAACTATTTCAAACGAACAGACTTGGCCATGCATGATCACTCCAAAAGTCAGACGGATTCGAACGTGATGACGTAGAATAAGGAAGTTCATAGCCAGTAGCCAATAGCTGCCCTAGCCGGACTAGCATACAGACGACCGGATTTTTCAACTGGACTCGAATCCATTGGAAAGATTAGAAGCAAGTTTTATTTCTAGGTCTGCAGGACTTTTGGGAAGAAAAAGTCCACTACAGCCCACACACGATTGAATTGGCTGACGGATTCCAGTCCGCCGAAAAGCCCGGTCATGTGTACGCGGCATTATTACTACATCATACAAAGACATTTCAGACATTTGCACATGCCCACTTTTGTGGTAACAGTTTGGGAAGACTCTTTTCTGTTCCAGCATTACTGTGCCCGCCCCCCCCCCCGTACAAGACCAGCTCCATAAAGACATGGTTTGACTAGTGTGGTGGGGCGTGCAACGTGGAAGAAGCCGAGAAGATGTTTGGTGCTGTTGAGAGAACTCTCAGATTTCTTTTTATATAATTTTCTTAAAGGTAATCTTTGACATAGAGAGATGTAATAAGAGTTTTTGGCAGATTTTCTATCACAGTCAATGTTCCTGTTGATGAATGATGATATTTCCCCTTACTCTTTCTGTTCAGACAGGAAGTGATGTAAGATCTCTCTAGTGGGAATACAGATGGCAACAAAAAAATATATATATTTTTTCAGTAAAACCTCTGTCAGGTTATTATCACCCCGAGTCTTCCTTTCCCAGCGACAGTTGCTCCCTTCATCTCTTGTTTGCTGCAACATGGGCAGGAAGTGAGGTGAATTCCCTCTTAAAGGGGGCCATTAGCATATTCACACTACACAACTTACTGGATCCATCTGAAGTTCAATTAGGGTTTTATAGGAAGCAATGACTGCCATTATAGTGCTTAAACAAAATATGTCACCGGCAAACCTTAGGGACATACATGACCCCACAGCATCACATAGATAACGCCATTGTGTTTTTTGGAAGACCGAGGCGTGCTGGTGACCTCTCTGGTTGATCTTCCCAAAGGGATCACAGACAGCAATATTTACTCTTGCCAAGTCTATCTAAAACTAAAATTAATAGAGTATTGTACCATGTGAGCCATTGATTAATGCAGGATTTTTGGATTTTAAGTAATACCCTCCATTGGCTAACTTAACCACTTAAGCCCCGGACCGTTTTGCTGGCCAAAGTCCCGAGCACTTTTTGCGATTCCGCACTGCGGCACTTTAACTGACAATTGTACGTTGGTGCGGCGTGGCTCCCAAACAAAATTGACGTCCTTTTGCTTTAATAAATATCCCAAAAAATATTAAAAAACTATTTTTTCCCTCAGTTTAGGCCAATCTGTATTCTTTGACATATTTTTGGTAAAAAATATCGCAATAAGCGTTTATTGATTGGTTTGCGCAAAAGTTATAGCGTCTACAAAATAGGGGATAGTTTTATGACATTTTTATTGTTTTTTTTTTTTTTTTACTAGTAATGGCGGCAATCTTCGATTTTTATCATGACTGCGACATTATGGCGGACACATCGGCCAATTTTGACACATTTTTGGGACCATTGGCATTAATACAGCGATCAATGCTATAAAATTGCATTGATTACTGTAAAAATGTCACTGGCAGTGAAGGGTTTAATCACTAGGGGGCAGGACAGGGGTTAAGTCTTTCCTAGGGAGTTATTCTAGCTGTCTGGGGGATGGGCTAGCAGTGACACGACATTGATCGCTGCTCCCGATGACAGCAGACGATCAGTGTCCTGTCACTAGGCAGAATGGGGAGATGCTGTGTTTACATTGGAATCTCTCCGTTCTGCAGCTCTGTGACACGATCGCAGGTCTCGCAGGCATGATCACGGAGCTCGCGGCAGGCGCATATGGGTACGTTACTTTTCCCAGCCGTGCCATTCTGCTGACGTATAAGTGCAAGAGCCGGTCGGCAAGCGGTTAAAGTGTATTTCTACTTTTGATGCCAAATTGGGATAATGCCTACTTTATATTTGTTACATGTCCCAATTCACATAGCAAAGCATAAAAAAAAAAATGCTACTTTTTCTGCACTATTGTGGACTCCCTAGCCAGGAAAATACTAGGTAGATCTTTAGGTTTATTAAGGGGCTGGTTAGCTGTGTCTGCCGTAATTAACCCTGTCTGTACTCTGCAGGCAGATCTCCATTATCAATTGTAATTAGATTTGAACACTTTCTCCCCTAACAAAGCGTTAAAAATATAGAAGCATCTATCCCTGCATTGTATCTTAATGAGGACAGACCTTGGGACAGACACTGAGTATTTTTACGTCCGTTGATGAAAAAAAAAAACAGCTCTGGTCGGAGTTGCTGTACTAACAATTTGACGTTAGTACGGCACATCTAAGATTCCCCCTCCTGATTGTCTGAGACACAGCAGCGGCACCATTGTCTGCTGCTGCTGTCAGTCAAATTCAGCTAACCAATCAGGGGGAAGAGGGGGCGGGTCGAGGCTGAATGGACACAGGGAGCTGTGACTTGGCTTGGGTGCCCCCATAGTAAGCTGCTTGCTGTGGGGTCACTGAACAGGAGGGAGAGGCCAGGAGCAGAGAAGAGGGACCCGAGAATCCACTGCAACAAAAGAGGTAAGTATAACATGTTTAATATTTTTATAGGGAAAAAAAGAGACCTTACAATCACTTTAAGGTAGTCAACAAAGGTATGACAAAAACTCAAACTTTTCTGCACAAAACTAAAAATAATTTTTGGCTACAGTTAGCCTATTTTTTTTTTAACCTAAAAACCTGTACATTAAAAAGTAGCACAAATTAGAATCCCCTTTAAGGCGCACAAATGGAATAAAGCTTGAGATCGCACAGTGGAGCCCAGTATCAGGACTGCTTGTCCTAACCGGCTCCGAGGTGCAGAGAGATGAATTAATTTCACATTGAAGAGCCTGGGAGCCTTCAATAGGATTTCTGTTACTTCAAAGGCTTTGCGTACAATGATAGCCGAGTCCGCCGGGAAAGGAAAACACAGATTGTCGTAGCAAAACCCTGTTACAGCAAGAGCAAAACCATGTCAGATATTGCCCTTGTTGATGGTCATAACCTGCCACTGCCACAGTGCCACAATCACATATTGCTTGGCACCGGCTCAAAGCCGTCTCTGGCACAAAAGACCCTTCGAGGAGGGACGGGCGGCTGTGGGCCTCCCAGCTGTTGCTGAAAAGAGTCTTCATGATGTTCAATCAGCTTATGATTTTTTTTTTTTTTTTAGGGAATAAATAGGAAATTTAGGGCCAGACATCCCTTGTAGAGCCAGACAGCCAAACCATGGTTATTGCTTTCATAATTACGGTAGTATAAATAATAATGGTTAATAATTTCTAGTATAAGTCTCCATAATAAAACTCTCAAATGTTTGAAAAGCTGGTGTAAAAAAGTGATGTTTTATAAAAAAAATATATAAAAAAAAATAGTGTCTTCAATCCAGTTCAGTAATGGTGGGGCAGATCCTATATGCTGCAGATGGCTGCCTTGTTCAGACGCTCACTGATAGGGTGACAACACTCTGTCTCCATCTCCCAGTCTTACGTCTGCATTGTCACCCTGTCACATGGGCTACCAGAAGACAAACTCAAATGTTCAAATTACTTATTTTTGTTCACTGTAATGTTCCTATGTTTCTTATTGTTGTCTTTATGCTCAGCTTGTTTCAAGCACAATAGACTTTAGATTCCCATAAATAGGGCCAAAAAGATATACTTATTGCAAGCCAACAGGTCACAAAGCAATGGCAGTACTACTACTGTAAGAGATAGGATAACCTAAGAAAAAGAAAAAAAATGCGATTTCCAGGGCCTGCGTATTAAAAATGTTAGTTTTGGTGGAGTATTTTCTCATGGTTTATTTAACAGCTTACTGATCTGCCGCAGTACATTTACTGAGGCAGGTTGACTTATACAGGAACAATCACGAACCTGTACGTCGCATGCGCAAGCGGACCCGGATGACTGTGCTGTCATTTCGCTGCAGTACAAGCAGATCAGCGGTCTCCAGCTAATGATTTATGGCCAGCACCTGCTGATCGGCTCAGCAAATGACAGAAGAAAGCCCTGTGTAGATAAAGTAGGGAGTAAAAACT
This sequence comes from Lithobates pipiens, assembly GCF_037356315.1. NCBI lineage: Eukaryota > Metazoa > Chordata > Amphibia > Anura > Ranidae > Lithobates > Lithobates pipiens. The sequence goes on along the minus strand of NW_027507903.1, from coordinate 507,626,600 downwards.
GGCACATTGCTTAGTAAAACACCACACAGTAAACTAAATATTGTACACATTTAACCACTTGATCATCATTGACATTAGTACAGTGACATTGTATATTTTTAGCACTGATTACTGTATTAGTGTTACTGGTGATGTCAGTGGCAGTAAGTCAGTTCCCCTCAGCATCATTTAGTGTCAGATTGTTTGCCACACTACCACTATCGCAGTCCCACTATAATTCACTGATCTCTGCCGTTACTAGCTTAAAAAAAAAAAAAAAAAATTCCAGCATCTATACTCATGGTTTGTAGACACTATAACGAAAACCAATCAATATACACCTATTGGGATTTTTTTCATACATCTTGGCCAAAATTTATGAAGAAATTTAATTTACATTTACATTTCATATTTTATTGGATGTGTTTTATAGCAGAAAGTAGAAAATATTGTTTTGTTTTTTTTTCTTCAAAATGTGGGGTTCTTTTTTTTGTTCATATCGCAAAAAATAAAACAGTGGTGTTCAAATACTGGCAAAAAGAAATCTCGATTTGTATGGAAAAAAAAATGATAAAAATGTTGTTTGGGAACAGCATTTTATGACCACGCAATTTCCAATTAAAGTAGCGACCTGAACTGGAAAAAATGGCCTAACTGCAAAGAATGGCCTGGTCATGAAGAGGGTACAATCTTCTGGATCTCAAGTGGTTAAAAGGGAACCTTATAAATGTTTTTAGATGTACTAAGGAAAGGGTTCATCTTAACTCCTTACCATTGGTTAGGCTGATAGGATGCGCTCCCTATCACGTGATCACGGTGACCACAAGTATTGGGAAGCCCATAAATGGCTAATGCTTCTAGCGTTACAAACTCATAAATGGCTACAAGGGGTTGATTAAAGTAAATTATTGTATCAGCTTTTTTTTTTTTTAAACCGAATCTCAGCTTGTGGTTTGTAATTTCATATGTACCTGGGGGGCAGCCTAGTTGCTCATCAGGTTCTCGTTCATGGGTGTGTCTGGCTGATTCTCTTATCTCACTCCTGTCTACCAGAAAACATATGTTTGATTAAAAGCAACAGACTTTCTGCAGTCCCCAATGATGTGAAACAACCACAATGCTCCTTGTATCCAGAGACCATGTGGCCTGGACTGCCTAGTCTTTAGAGCACATGCACAGAAGCTTGGCGTTTTTTTAATTGGCTTGCAAGTGCTGCACTTTGTACAGTAGAAGTGCTGAGCAGTGCTGACGTGTGTCCTACTGATCCAGATTAAGTGGGAAATAATGACAGGTCCACTTTAATGGTATATTTTCTTTTTCTTTTTTTACTGTCAAATGTTAACTATTGATTTTATTTTTATTTTATCCTGGGTCTAAAAGTGAAATAAAAGAAAAAATTCTTAAAAAGGAGAAGTTTGATTATGGGTGTGGGAGATGGAGGTCCTTGGGGGCTGATGGAGATTGCGACTCCAGGGGAATTTTTATGACAAGAGTAAACGTTTGGCACAAGAGGATCGGAAATTGAAAATTGATTTAAAACTTTTTCTTAAGCTGTAACACTTCTTGCGTTCTTTTGCTGTTGTATTAATTCACATCCGGTACAAAATTACTATTAAAACAGAACCTCTTACCTTGGTGAAAGGAGTGTTTTATGGCCTTCTTAACACTCGGCGTTCCTAAGAGTGCGAGTGGAACGGGTCTATATAAATATACACATATACACCACTGCTCCCCATCTGGAATCACAAAATACATGTGTACTGTATTTCCTTTAAGACGCTAGTTAAGGAGTTCAGTCACTGCTACCAAGGACAATAATAATTTATTACAGGGATTTACAATGGTTTCATTAAGTAAATAAATTAATACAAGATTCCTTAAAAACCATAAAACTTGACAAAAATGTCATAACCGTGTACGTTAAAGGAGACCTGCAGCCTTTTAAACCTTGTTTAGCTATAGAGTATATGTGAAAGAGATCAACTTAAAGCTAAACTCCAGGAAAACAGCTAAATACACAAATAAAATACATATAACAGTGCAGTTTTATCTGCCAAAAGATTTGAACTTCCATTCATCCAGTCTTTAAATTTATACAGCTCTGACACATATCACAGTCCTGTCTGGCTGGGCAGGAGACCTGATTTTCTATTCTGCAGTTATGTAACATTTATAGGTCTTGTCCCTCCCCCAGCCTTTGATTGGGCAGTAATAAAAGATGCAGCAGATTCATGACATTATCTCATTATAACTCTGCTCTTTCCTCCTATCGACATGACAATTGTTAGAACATGAGAACAGAAGCACATCTGATTGGTTGCTTATGCTACTTCTCCCTTCCCCAGTCTGAGCCTCCTCCTCTTTTGTGGCTTACAATAGGCTGATGTATGTATGTATTCATCCTTTCCTTTGTATCCAAGTCTCAATGATTCTTTGGGCCAGCTCTCTAGGCTCCATGTCTGGTACACTTGAGACCCTCATCCCTTCCCAACAGTTTGGGACTGGAATGCACAATAACATGTTCATAATCATTTTGCACATACATACTAGGACTAGTGATGGACGAACTTCCGACGGGACGTTTCGCGAACGCGAAACGCGAACGGGCACAAACGTTCGCGAAAACGACCGTTCGCCGCGGGCTCCATTGACTTCAATGGGAGGCGAATTTCGCAAACCTTTAGGTCGAATTTGCGGCCACGGGGTAATTATTAGGGGGTAGCACGTAGTCCCACCACCTGGACAATAGCATAATACATGTATGAGGTGAATTTGGGATCGATAACTACAAGCATTTTTTTTTTATTTGGGAAATTGTTCTGACAATTCAGGACTATGGAGCTAATGAAGGCAATGGAGGAGAGGGAAGGTCAGGGACCAGGGTAGGCAAACAAGAGGGTGCAGGAGATACAGAGCACTGACAGCAGCACCGTAATACAGAGCACTGACATCAGCACCGTGACATACAGCGCTGACAGCAGCTCCGTGACATACAGCGCTGACAGCAGCTCCGTGACATACAGCGCTGACAGCAGCTCCGTGACATACAGCGCTGACAGCAGCTCCGTGACATACAGCGCTGACAGCAGCTCCGTGACATACAGCGCTGACAGCAGCACCGTGACATACAGCGCTGACAGCAGCTCCGTGACATACAGCGCTGACAGCAGCTCCGTGACATACAGCGCTGACAGCAGCTCCGTGACATACAGCGCTGACAGCAGCTCCGTGACATACAGCGCTGACAGCAGCTCCGTGACATACAGCGCTGACAGCAGCACCGTGACATACAGCGCTGACAGCAGCTCCGTGACATACAGCGCTGACAGCAGCTCCGTGACATACAGCGCTGACAGCAGCTCCGTGACATACAGCGCTGACAGCAGCTCCGTGACATACAGCGCTGACAGCAGCTCCGTGACATACAGCGCTGACAGCAGCTCCGTGACATACAGCGCTGACAGCAGCTCCGTGACATACAGCGCTGACAGCAGCTCCGTGACATACAGCGCTGACAGCAGCTCCGTGACATACAGCGCTGACAGCAGCTCCGTGACATACAGCGCTGACAGCAGCTCCGTGACATACAGCGCTGACAGCAGCACCGTAAGCAGCCCCAGGAGGAAGTCAGCACAGCACAGGGATGGTGTGATCCCCTCATAATAAGAACCCCCAGGAGGAAGTCAGCACAGCACAGGGATGGTGGGAGCCCCTCATAATAAGAACACCCAGGAGGAAGTCAGCACAGCACAGGGATGGTGGGAACCCCTCATAATAAGCAGCCCCAGTAGAAATATGACACCGCTCAACCTCTTCAAAGAGGAGGGTAGGGGCATATAGTACGGTGTGCTTTTTTGGGTCAGGGAAGTGAGCCAAATGAATTAAGAAGGTCTGTGTGCTTGATTCCAAAAATTGTTTATAGACATATACATGGTCTACTGATCACATGTGTTGAATTCCTCCGAGATCCATGCCTCATTCATTTTTAGAAATGTGAGGTAGTTAACACTGTGGTGAGCTAGGCGAGTACGCTTATCGGTCACAATCCCCCCTGCTGCGCTGAACGTCCTTTCGGACAGGACACTGGATGAGGGGCAAGCCAACAGTTCGATTGCAAATTGGGCAAGCTCTGGCCAGAGGTCAAGCCTGCCCACCCAGTAGTCTAGGGGTTCATCACTCCTCAGAGCGTCCACATCGGCCGTTAACCCAATGTAGTCGGACACCTGACGGTCTAGGCGTTCCCTGATGCTGGATCCGGATGACACCTGTCGATGGGTCGGCTGAAAGAATGACCTCATATCCGAAGTCACCAACACATCTTCAAACCGGCCTCTTCTTGCAGGCGCTGTTGGATTGGTACCCGCAAATCCTTCTCTGGGAGTGGGAATTGCTCCTCTGCCAGCGCACGCAAAAGCAGAATGCAGCATTTCTCGAAGCAAGGCCTGGAAGTGCTGCATTCTGACAGCCCTCTGCGACGGCGGTAACATTTCCGCCATTTTGTGTTTGTACCGGGGGTCTAAGTACGTTGCCACCCAGTACTGGTCCTTGACCCTCATGCTTTTTATACGGGGGTCCCTATTAAAACACTGGAGCATGAAGGCCCCCATTTGCACTAAAGTGGAAGCGGTGTGGTGGCCTGGCTCCTGCTCATCATCCAGGATAATGTCGTCCTCTTCATTCTCCTCTCCCCATCCTCGCACAACAGGGATCCCAGAAAGGTTTAAAGCATGCTCTTCTTGCTCCTGCTCATCCGCCCCGGCACCATCCTCCTCTGACTCCTCATCAGACTCCTGTTGTTGACTTGTCTCAGATAGAGTAGCCCCCCCTGGGAATTCATCCAGCATTGCGACTTCCTCATCTTCCCGCTCCTGCTCCTCCACAGCCTGATCAATGACACGACGCAATGCACGCTCCAGAAAGAAGGCATAAGGTACCATGTCACTGATGGCGCCATGGCTGCGACTGACCAGTTTGGTGATCTCCTCAAATGGCCGCAGAAGTCTGCATGTGTCGCGCATGAGCAGCCACTGGCGCGGTGAAAAAAAACCCAGCTCCCCAGAACCGTTTCTTTCGCAGAGTTCATACAGGTAGACGTTAACTGCACGTTTCTGCTGGAGCAGCCTATCAAGCATATAGAAGGTTGAGTTCCATCGCGTCGGGCAATCGCAAATAAGACGTCTGACCGGCAGATGGTGTCGCCGCTGAATGTCAGCAAGGCGAGCCATGGCCGTGTAAGATCTTCTGAAATGGGCCGAGATTTTCCTTGCCTGCCGCAAGATGTCCTGGACCCCAGGGTATTTGACAAGGAATCGCTGCACGACCAAGTTTAAGACGTGTGCCATGCACGGCACGTGCGTGATTTTGCCCTGTTTCAATGCGCTAAGCAGATTGGCACCGTTGTCACACACCACTTTACCAACTGTCAAATTGAGCGGTGTTAGCCACTCATCTGCCTGTGAACGCAAAGCTGAAAGGAGTGCCGGGCCAGTGTGGCTCTTTGCTTCCAGGCACAACAGACGCAGCACGGCATGGCAACGTCTCACCTGGCATGTGGAATAGGTTCTGGGGAGCTTGGGCGGTGCAGTGGAAGAGACGCTAGCAGCGGAAAAGGAGGAGGCAGCTGAGGAGGAGAGGGAGGAGGATGGAGTAGGAGGAGGAGAAGAAGAGTCAGGCCTGCATGCAATCCGTGGCGGTAAAACCAAATCTACACGGGTGCCACGGGTTACATGCTTGACGGCCGTCAGAAGGTTCACCCAGTGGGCAGTAAAACTGATATACCTTCCCTGCCCGTGTTTGCTAGACCACGTGTCTGTGGTCAGATGTATCTTGGCACCGACACTGTGTGCCAGAGATACATTCACTTGCCGCTGAACATGGCCATATAGCTCTGGGATGCCCTTCTCTGAGAAATACTTCCTTCCTGGGACCTTCCATTGTGGTGTTCCAATGGCCACAAATTTGCGAAAGGCCTCCGAGTCCACCAGTTTATATGGCAGTAGTTGGCGGGCTATGAGTTCTGACAAGCCAGCCGCCAACCGTTGGGCAAGAGGGTTATCCGGCGTCATCATTTTTTTACGCTCAAACATTAGGCCCACGGAAGCCTGCCTTTTTGCAGAAAAATGTGAGCTTGGCGTGATGGAAGGTGGAGTGGAGGACAATTGTGAGGAGAGAGGAGAAGGAGAAGTAGAAGACGAGGCTGGACGGTGAGAGCCTGCAGTGTGGCTTTGTGTGTTCCGTTGCTCCCACTGGGCTCGGTGATGGCTGCTCATGTGCCTTCTTAAGGCGGTCGTCCCTAGGTGAGTATTGGGCTTACCGCGACTAACGCGTTGACTGCAAAGATTGCAGATGGCAACGCTATTGTCAGCAGCGGACACGTTAAAAAAAGCCCACACTGCGGAGCCATGTGCCGGTGTCCTGGGAGCGCCAGATGTGACCGTACATGGTCGATGACTCGCTCCTGATACATTTGCAGTCTGCTTTGTCCCTGCTGTGCAATGTAAGTCATTGCTGCTTCTCCTCCCTATCTGCTGGTCCATATCTCCCTCTGAACTCCCCTCCTCTTCCTCTCTTGTGGGCACCCACGTGACATCACTAGACACGTCATCATCAACGTCACCTTCCCCACCGCTATAAGTAGAGTAGGCAGCAACACCGGGGACCAACCTCCTCCTTGGGCTGATCTGGGTACTGGCGTCAGACTGCTGAGTAGCGCTTGTTGCTACCTCCTCTTCCTGATCCAATACCAAGAGTGGCTGCGCATCAGAAATGTCCTCTTGATATGGATCGGAAAATAATTCCAGTGACTCAAGCGGAAGGTATGTGGTGGTGGTGGTGGTGGTCGTGTTGTTGGTGGTAGTGTCTTTGGGGGTGCACATAGCAGAGAGTGAAGAAGAGGGTGCAGATCGAGAGGATGAGGAGGGTGCAGAAGAGTAAGGCTGAGCGAGCCACTCAACCAAGTCTGGTGCATCCTTTAAAGTAATTGAACGCACCTTCTGCAACTTCCCACTTTGGCTCAAGCCTGTTGCTCCTGCCCTACCCCTACCACCCCTGCGGAAGGGCCTGCCTCTTCCTCTGCCTGTCATTTTTTAAATGACCCTGTGACAAAACTCTTAGTCCCTATACCGATGAAGGACTGCTGCAGTATAGGGCAGCGGTCAGCAGTGGTGCACGTCAACCCTATCTATTGTGGACCGATAGCGGTCCTTACAGAACAGCAGACTGTACCGCACTCAAGCCTATGTACCGTAGCACCCTATACCAAGTTACCAGTCCTTATAAGAACTTTTGTGGAACAAGCAGGTTGTGTGTTAGTGATTAGCAGACTGTACGTCAGTCCCTATACCGCTGAAGGACTGCTGCAGTATAGGTGAGCGGTCAGCAGTGGTGCACGTCAACCCTATCTATTGTGGACCTATAGCGGTCCTTACAGAACAGCAGACTGTACCGCACTCAAGCCTATGTACCGTAGCACCCTATACCAAGTTACCAGTCCTTATAAGAACTTTTGTGGACCAAGCAGGTTGTGTATTAGTGTTTAGCAGACTGTACGTCAGTCCCTATACCGCTGAAGGACTGCTGCAGTATAGGGCAGCGGTCAGCAGTGGTGCACGTCAACCCTATCTATTGTGGACCGATAGCGGTCCTTACAGAACAGCAGACTGTACCGCACTCAAGCCTATGTACCGTAGCACCCTATACCAAGTTACCAGTCCTTATAAGAACTTTTGTGGAACAAGCAGGTTGTGTGTTAGTGATTAGCAGACTGTACGTCAGTCCCTATACCAATGAAGGACTGCTGCAGTATAGGGCAGCGGTCAGCAGTAGTGCACGGCAACCCTATGTATTGTGGACCGATAGCGGTCCTTACAGAACAGCAGACTGTAACGCACTCAGGCCTATGTACCGTAGCACCCTATACCAAGTTACCAGTCCTTATAAGAACTTTTGTGGACCAAGCAGGTTGTGTGTTAGTGATTAGCAGACTGTACGTCAGTCCCTATACCAATGAAGGACTGCTGCAGTATAGGGCAGCGGTCAGCAGTAGTGCACGGCAACCCTATGTATTGTGGACCGATAGCGGTCCTTACAGAACAGCAGACTGTACTGCACTCAGGCCTATGTACCGTAGCACCCTATACCAAGTTACCAGTCCTTATAAAAACTTTTGTGGACCAAGCAGGTTGTGTGTTAGTGTTTAGCAGACTGTGCGTCAGTCCCTATACCGCTGAAGGACTGCTGCAGTATAGGGCAGCGGTCAGCAGTAGTGCACGGCAACCCTATGTATTGTGGACCGATAGCGGTCCTTACAGAACAGCAGACTGTAACGCACTCAGGCCTATGTACCGTAGCACCCTATACCAAGTTACCAGTCCTTATAAGAACTTTTGTGGACCAAGCAGGTTGTGTGTTAGTGATTAGCAGACTGTACGTCAGTCCCTATACCAATGAAGGACTGCTGCAGTATAGGGCAGCGGTCAGCAGTAGTGCACGGCAACCCTATGTATTGTGGACCGATAGCGGTCCTTACAGAACAGCAGACTGTAACGCACTCAGGCCTATGTACCGTAGCACCCTATACCAAGTTACCAGTCCTTATAAGAACTTTTGTGGACCAAGCAGGTTGTGTGTTAGTGATTAGCAGACTGTACGTCAGTCCCTATACCAATGAAGGACTGCTGCAGTATAGGGCAGCGGTCAGCAGTAGTGCACGGCAACCCTATGTATTGTGGACCGATAGCGGTCCTTACAGAACAGCAGACTGTAACGCACTCAGGCCTATGTACCGTAGCACCCTATACCAAGTTACCAGTCCTTATAAGAACTTTTGTGGACCAAGCAGGTTGTGTGTTAGTGATTAGCAGACTGTACGTCAGTCCCTATACCAATGAAGGACTGCTGCAGTATAGGGCAGCGGTCAGCAGTAGTGCACGGCAACCCTATGTATTGTGGACCGATAGCGGTCCTTACAGAACAGCAGACTGTACTGCACTCAGGCCTATGTACCGTAGCACCCTATACCAAGTTACCAGTCCTTATAAAAACTTTTGTGGACCAAGCAGGTTGTGTGTTAGTGTTTAGCAGACTGTGCGTCAGTCCCTATACCGCTGAAGGACTGCTGCAGTATAGGGCAGCGGTCAGCAGTAGTGCACGGCAACCCTATGTATTGTGGACCGATAGCGGTCCTTACAGAACAGCAGACTGTAACGCACTCAGGCCTATGTACCGTAGCACCCTATACCAAGTTACCAGTCCTTATAAGAACTTTTGTGGACCAAGCAGGTTGTGTGTTAGTGATTAGCAGACTGTACGTCAGTCCCTATACCAATGAAGGACTGCTGCAGTATAGGGCAGCGGTCAGCAGTAGTGCACGGCAACCCTATGTATTGTGGACCGATAGCGGTCCTTACAGAACAGCAGACTGTAACGCACTCAGGCCTATGTACCGTAGCACCCTATACCAAGTTACCAGTCCTTATAAGAACTTTTGTGGACCAAGCAGGTTGTGTGTTAGTGATTAGCAGACTGTACGTCAGTCCCTATACCAATGAAGGACTGCTGCAGTATAGGGCAGCGGTCAGCAGTAGTGCACGGCAACCCTATGTATTGTGGACCGATAGCGGTCCTTACAGAACAGCAGACTGTAACGCACTCAGGCCTATGTACCGTAGCACCCTATACCAAGTTACCAGTCCTTATAAGAACTTTTGTGGACCAAGCAGGTTGTGTGTTAGTGATTAGCAGACTGTACGTCAGTCCCTATACCAATGAAGGACTGCTGCAGTATAGGGCAGCGGTCAGCAGTAGTGCACGGCAACCCTATGTATTGTGGACCGATAGCGGTCCTTACAGAACAGCAGACTGTACTGCACTCAGGCCTATGTACCGTAGCACCCTATACCAAGTTACCAGTCCTTATAAAAACTTTTGTGGACCAAGCAGGTTGTGTGTTAGTGTTTAGCAGACTGTGCGTCAGTCCCTATACCGCTGAAGGACTGCTGCAGTATAGGGCAGCGGTCAGCAGTAGTGCACGGCAACCCTATGTATTGTGGACCGATAGCGGTCCTTACAGAACAGCAGACTGTAACGCACTCAGGCCTATGTACCGTAGCACCCTATACCAAGTTACCAGTCCTTATAAGAACTTTTGTGGACCAAGCAGGTTGTGTGTTAGTGATTAGCAGACTGTACGTCAGTCCCTATACCAATGAAGGACTGCTGCAGTATAGGGCAGCGGTCAGCAGTAGTGCACGGCAACCCTATGTATTGTGGACCGATAGCGGTCCTTACAGAACAGCAGACTGTACTGCACTCAGGCCTATGTACCGTAGCGCCCTATACCAAGTTACCAGTCCTTATAAGAACTTTTGTGGACCAAGCAGGTTGTGTGTTAGTGATTAGCAGACTGTACGTCAGTCCCTATACCAATGAAGGACTGCTGCAGTATAGGGCAGCGGTCAGCAGTAGTGCACGGCAACCCTATGTATTGTGGACCGATAGCGGTCCTTACAGAACAGCAGACTGTACTGCACTCAGGCCTATGTACCGTAGCACCCTATACCAAGTTACCAGTCCTTATAAGAACTTTTGTGGACCAAGCAGGTTGTGTATTAGTGTTTAGCAGACTGTGCGTCAGTCCCTATACCGCTGAAGGACTGCTGCAGTATAGGGCAGCGGTCAGCAGTAGTGCACGGCAACCCTATGTATTGTGGACCGATAGCGGTCCTTACAGAACAGCAGACTGTACCGCACCCAAGCCTATGTACCGTAGCACCCTAGACAGACCAAGTTACCAGTCCTGATAAAGAGCTTTGTGGAACAAGTGAGTTGTGAATGATTAGCAGACTGCAGCAGAAGGGCAGCAGTCAAGTATAATATTCTTTCTATATTTGGAAGAAAGAATATTATACGTGTACAAGCCTATTACCGTACCACTGATACCAGTCCTGAAAAGAACCTTTGTGGAACTAATAGTAACAGCAAGTCTTTAAAATTATCCTCACTGCCTGACACACTGCTTCCTGCCTGTCCCTATACAAATTGGCAAAAAAGAGTAGGCTGGAACGATTAGCTGGAACAGCTCTTTTGTGGACCTGATAGTAACAGCTAATGATGATGATGATGATGATGATGAAGAAAGACTAATCTGGCTGAGCTGTCCCTAAAATAGCAGCATACAGCGCTCTGTCCCTTTATCTAAACTGACAAAAGAAACTCAGGCTGCTGACCTAACACCTATACCAGTCCTGAAAAGAACTTTTGTGTACCAAATAGCTAGCGTTTTCTCTGTCCCTACTCCACACAGGATCCTTTCCCTACAGTGACAGAAGAAAGAATGTAAAATGGCCACCGGATCGGGTGTATTTATAGGTTAGGGGGAATGTCCAAGTGTCCATGAGCTGTCATGTCTCAATTGGTTGTCCTGTAACACATGATAAACGTGTCACGAAAGGTTAAAGTTCTTGTATACATTAAACACGTAAGTCCGCCGGGGCGAACGACGGAAAAAGGCGTTCGAACCCGCGGACGGCGAAAGTCGGAAATTCGCCGCGAAACGACCGCCGGGCGAACCGTTCGGCCATCACTAACTAGGACCAATTTAGACAGGAGCCATTTGACTTACCAGCATGTCTTTGGAGTGTGAGGGAGGTGGGAGGAAACAGAAGTACCTGGAGGAAACCCACGCACGTGCAGGAAGAACATACAAACTCCATGCAGAATGGGCTGATACCAAGTCACAATTAGGCACATACACCTCTTGCTTTTAAAAAATAAAGGTCTAATAATGTATACAGAGCTGTGCTAATTCCTGTCTATTATATTATCTGCCTAGAGTTTGGTTTTAATATAAATTGTGTATTTTAGTGTTAGAAACATATATATACATATATATATATATATATATATATATATATATATATATATATATATATATATATATATATATATATATATATATATATAAACATATAATATATATATACTGTATATAGTGTGTGTGTGTGTGTGTGTGTATATATATATATATATATATATATATATATATATATATATATATCTTTTATCAAAATACGTAATTGTGGTCATTTTATTTCCACATTACATATACATTTTCTGCTTCCTACTCAGTCCTGTTGCACAGTGTTGCTGATTTTCTTACAGTGCCTTGAAAAAGTGTTCCTACCCCTTACAAATTTTCCACATTATGTCATGTTACAACCAAAAACGTATAATGATAATAAAAAAATGGTGCGCTAATTCAAGGATCTAAGCAGCAAACAAAAAGGACAAAAGTGCAGTGTAGTTTTAGGGTGATATATTATTATTTTATATATTTTTGTGTATATTAGTTTTGGTTGGTTGTAATGTCCATAGCAGCATACAAGTACTTCATATTTAATTCACAACCAAAAACGTAAAATGATTTTATTGTTTTTTTTGTGATAGACCAGCACAAAGTGGCACATAACTGTGAAGTAGAAGGAAAATGATAAATGGGTTTACATTACATTTTACATTTACAAGTAACTATTTGAAAAGAGTGGCGTGCATTTTTATTCAGAGCACCTTCTTCCACATGTTTGCGCTGTCCCCCACATGGCTTCTTGGAAACTGCAAATGGGACTTCTTGTGGCTTTCTTTAAACAATGCCTTTCTTCTTGCCACTCCTCCATAAAGGCCAGTTTTGTGGAGTGCGCAACTAATAGTTGTCCTGTGGACAGATTCTCCCACCTGAGCTGTGGATCTCTGCAACTCCTCCAGAGTTACCATGTGGCTCTTGGCTGCTTCTCTAAATAATGCTCTTCTTGCCCGGCCTGTCAATTTAGGTGTCTTGGTAGGTTTGCAGTTGTGCCATATGCTTTCCATTTTCGAATGATGGATTGAACAGTGCTCCGTGAGATGTTCAAAGCTTGGGATATTTTTTTATAACCTAACCCTGCTTTAAACTTCTCCACAACTGTATCCCTGACCTGTCTGGTGTGTTCCCTGGCCTTTGTGATGCTATTTGTTCACTGAGGTTCCCTAACAAACCTCTGAGGGCTTCCCAGAACAGCTGTATACTGAGATTAAATTACACACATGTGGACTATTTGTAAAAAAAAATGAAAACCATTTATAATTTTCCTTCCACTTTACAATTATGTGCCACTTTGTGTTGGTTTATCACATAAAAGCCCAATAAAATACATTTATGTTTTTGGTTGTAACATGACAAAATGTGGAACATTTCAAGGAGTATGAATACTTTTTAAAGGCACTGTATCTCACTGAAAGTCTACCAAAACAAGATCTGACAGATTAAATATACAGCATTTGAGCCTTTGCAGTCTCTAATAATGAAAACTGCTCAAAGTGCTTCTTATTAGATTTTACTGTTGTGTGTTTAGTAACACTTTAAGATACTTTTGCCAAGTTTTTACTACTGCTGTAACCCTGTTGGGGAAATTTCCTCTCACTTCCTGTCTCTGTGGCAGCTTCCAACTGCAGGACAGGTCAGAAAGACACATAAGTAATAATAACCTAACAGAGCTTAAACCCTTCCTTTAATTCACTTAAAAAAAGTGTTTTGGTGCAATCTATGTCCTAAACTATAGAAATTTCCCAAAAAGGACAGGGGTTCAATTCCTACCCCTCCCTGTACAATAATTAAAAAACAAAGTTTTTTCTGAAGATGAGCTTCAAAGATAAATTCATTAATCCGATTGCACACGGTAAATTTTCAAATTATCATGTAATTATATTCCTTGTCCCGGTGCTGTAGAAGAAGAAAAGAGAAAAAAAAACAACAAAATTCTAATAGGTGATTGGCAATTTTTTTTTTTTTCGATGGTGGTGGTGGGGTGTCTCCATTATGAAAAGCCATATGACGTGTTTCAAGGAATGAAAGGCTGAGCATTTAAAGAGGATTGGATTGATTTAAGATTATCTAGGCCCCCGGTGTACATTTGTACTTTTAATGGGTGTAAACAATGTATTTGCTAAGTGCCTGCCATTCTAATTAGCGGGGGGAGAGGTTCAGTATTATGCAAGACATTCATCGCACCTTATGGGATACAAGAGGCTTTGTTAGAGATGGCTGAGAAATTATAAAAGGCTTTCCGTGGTACTCTATGTTTATTTGCAGGGAGGGTTAACCCCTTCATGACTCCTGGTTTACTTAAACGGCACATATAGCAAGTGAAAGAAATGAATAAGGAAAATATAGACCAGTTAATACATACATAACCATTATTAGGCTGTTTTTTTTTTCAAATCTTCATGTTGGTTTTATTAAATAGCTATATTTAAAGTATAGGTAAACATTGGCAACAAACTTCTCTTGTTTTTCTTCCTTTTGGTCTGTTAAAATATTCCAGAAACAGTGTTTTGTTATACATATTTGATAAGTGCAGAAGAAATTTGGTTGATCCTGACAGAAATCCAGTGCTGCCCTGTGTTATCAGCTCTGCCCCTTTTGGGCTACAGATCACCTCCCTCTTGTGTTATTGTTTTGAGATGATAAGAGGAGAAGGTCATGTTCTGAGGTCCTAACACACTTTCTGTATAAGGGTGACAACCTTGCTGCTCCATACAAATAGTACATGAGTGTTGTCTCCCTAGCAACTCATGAAGCTACCACATCCATGGACTGGTGAGCTGCAATATATTACATTTTTCCTACTCATAAAGTAAACAAAAAAAAACTCCTTGACCTTCTGTGGCCTAATTCTCCCTCATTTGCATCTCATACACTCCCCTTCCCAGACACTGCAGCTCACAATGGGAGGGTTTCAGTAACAGAGGCAGTGCTGCCAATCCAGGATGTAGTGGGCAGGACTAGGTGTGGCCAGGTGCTGATAGACAAATTACAGGCTATTTAATCAGCAGTGACAGTGCTGATAGCCACGCTCCCTGCATCTCCTCCCACTGTAATGCAAACAGGCGCAGCCTACATGTGAGTGACAACTCTGCTCTTAATTCAGAACCAGAGCAGTATCATTGCCACCCCAACACAGGACATTGCATTAGGTGGACTTCACTGGCAGGATCAACAGGTATTTGTGGGACTTTGCGGAGGGACTATGAGAAAGCTGTAAGCACAGATGCAATTATAGCTAAGTTCTGCAGCACATTTTTTTCAGTTGTGGCCATAGTTCTACTCGAAGTCTAAATATTTGATAACATGCCATGGCAGCTTAGCTTGCACCCTATGGTATGTGTGTCCCCATTTAGTTATGCCAGCTATGTATTTAGAGGTTTACCATGGGCATTATACAACTGTCCTTCATTCTGGTCAGATCAGTAGACAATCTAATGTCTATTTAGCTCTCCACAGACAGCACTAAATACTTAATGGACAGGTTAGAAAACTTTATCTGATTGCTACTGCTAATTAGTCAGAGATGTCCTTCCAGTGCCTTTCTCCATAGACCCAACCCTAAACAGTTGACTTGAGCATCCATTCATTTCCAGAGAATCAGTGGCTGGCACAGCTATCTGTCTAACTGCCCCTTCTGTTTATGGCTAGCTCAAGAACTCAGCAACCCTCATAAATGTGTCATGCAGTATATGCAAACCCGGAGACTGTAGATTTACTGTCAAGCATGTAACTTCTGCAATAAAGAGCTGTCTTCGTTAGTTCTTTATTAGTTATTGTGGAACTTCTCCCAAAAAGGGAAGTTTTACGCATCTCCAACCCTTTTTCTGGCAGTGGGTAATGTTTCTGACAGGTACCCACTCCCACCCCCCCCCCCCCAACCATTGAGAAAATGCAGCTGAGCTCACGTATACAAAGTGGGAAACTGGCGCATCATTGCGAGGCCCACTGACGAAACACTAGGAAGTCACAACCGCCTTCACACAAAGAAGATGGCGGCGCCGGGGACTCACAGACTGGTGAAGAACCGACCCAGGTGATGACAATGCTGGAACCCTGGGCTGGTAAGTGTCTGTATATTAAGAGTCAATAGCTCTAATTATTAGAGCTATTGACTTTTAATTTTTTTATAACTGAGCAGAGCTCCTCTTTAAGTTTAGTTCCACTTTAAGGCCCTAACAAATATGTATTTTTTTTTGTTTAGAAAAACATTTTACTTTATTGTAAGTTGGGTTTCAAATGGCAGTCCCCCCTCCTTCTTCTGCTGAGAGGACATTGTCCCATAGTACTTTTTGAAGGACACTGTTGGGTCTACGTTAGCGGCCATGCCAGGGTGTCGGAGAGGAAATGAGCTTTATCCCGGACAATGAGCTTTGTGCACACAGGAATAAGCCATTAAAGTATTTGACTTTACCTGCACCTTGAAGCAGATGTTTGTGAGCCGTTTCTGCAGGGAAGGGGTCATTATTGTCACCGAGCCGAGTGTAAACATATCCTTACATAACCTGGCCATTATAGACTATGCTTCCTTAGTAACGTTCCGCTCAGGGCTTGGCTGTTTGCTTATCTCTTTATTGCGACACGGAAAATGTTTTCCATACAAACACAGGACGAGAATAGACTCTGCATCTGAGCAACAGCATTAACCCCTTGGGCACCAAACACCAAATGCACGTAGGTCGGAGCTTTGGGTTAAAGGGACAGCGCCTTAAATGGCAAGCTCAAATGTGCTGTTTGCATATGGTGCAGTTGGCATAAGCCCCAAGACACCAGAGGGGGTGCAGATGGTCCAAGTTGTCCTGCTTTGTATGTAGAGGCGGCATAGTAGGCACACAACCTTTTGTGCCCAATCAACACAACTTTGCAGGGATAATCTTATACAAAACATTTTAGTTTTATTGGTGCTATCCTGGTTTACAATATTGTAACACTGTGTAAATAAAATTATACATGAGATGATTAATGATGGGGAAAAAAAGGACTAGTTGTTAATTGTACTTAATGAACTTAAGTAAATCTGACCCTGCTTGTATGGTTAGGAGTCCCAAACTCACTTCTCCTCCCCTATAGTTACCAACTGTGCACTAAAAATAAAATAAAAAATAAAAATAATGGCAACACTGCATTAATATTTAACCTGAGTAGCTCTGTTATTCTGGATAAACAAATATAAGCTCCCATCTGGGATGTCCTACTCTGGAGGAAGAGGTCCCAGACAGGGCTTCAATTTGAGGACTGGAGATGAGAAAAACTGCATTAGTGTGATGGTCAGTGGGAAGAATGCTGCTTACACTTATACACTTATTCACATTGTGAAGATATATCCCCTTATGGAACGCTAAACAGATCAATGGTTTCAGTGGGAACTTATCTGAGGGTCAACAATTGTTCATTTCTTAAGGAACCCCTATCAACCTCTGGAAAAACCCTAGGTTTCTATAGAACCCTAGTTAAGAAACCCTGGCTTAGGATGTTTCTGTACAGGATAAAGCATAAATCACATGTCCTATTTTGGCTTGTGAAAATTAAAGTTTTAGCATAAAGTTTATTTTTGGCCAAAACTTTTTTTTTTTTAAAATAGGGTCCTGACCAGTTAAAACCCCTTTTAGTTTTTTAGTTTTTTTTTTTTGTAGTCTATGGCCCTATTCTAAATATTGTAACTAGCAATACAGTAAGGAAAGGCTAGAATAAAAGTTATTTTGCTTTAGTGTTCCCATTTGGAGATTTACTTTTACCTCTGCCACCAATGCTGCATGTAAAGGGAACACAGGCAGCAAAGTAAATACAATTTTCCTCATTGAAAAAAATCACTAGGATAGAGAGTGAGGGAACATTTAATGGTAGCATGAAAACCAGTAAAAACCCAAAGGAGCTCAAATCTTTCTCCACTCTAACCAAACCTAAAATATAAACTTTTTGGCTGGACATACACTCAGAGGGGTACAAAACTCTGGAATCTGTGACCACAAAAGTTGGGTAGAGGGCAACAGACTAGTCACCAGTAATGCCTGTGCGTTCCCTCATCTTTCTCCATGTTTAAATTAACGGGGCTGATTTACTAAAACTGGAAGAGGCAAAATATGATGCAGCTCTCAATAGAAATCAATCAGCTGCCAGTTGTTTTAGTCAAAGCTTAACTGAACAAGCTGAAGTTAGAAGCTCATTGGCTAGCAGACACAGCTGAACCAGATTTTGCACCCTCTAGTTTTAATATATCAGCCCCACTATGTCTTGTATTGCGCTGTGTGGAGACAGCCATCTTGCTAGAAGCAGGACTTTGCTTCCTAATGTAGGTGCTGCCCTCCATCTATCCCAATGGCTGGTGATCTGATCATTGGTGGGGTAATAATGAAGAAGCAAGAAGCAGCAGGAGAGGTGAAGGAAGCACATGTTTGCTGAATGAGTACAACAGAAATAGGGAGATCCTTGCATTGCAGGTCTCCAGCTACAGTTTTCTCCTCCAGCAAGGAGAACAGTGGGCAGCATAGTGGTGATATTACCAAATCTCACGCCAAACCTGGTTAGACTGGCAATCAGTGTCAGCGGTGCCTTAGATGCACCCTCACATACCAGGAAGTGCATTGCTATTTTTCATGCCAAATTAAAAGCAAAAGATTCATTTTTCATAGTACATCTTAGGCACAATTAACATACTGTGTATAGATGTTCCCTATAACATAGCAAGCCTTCACTTTTTGAGTTCAGTTCCAATTTAAAGCCGATATCCCCCCCACATTTTTTCATCCACCTAGCTTAGATCCTGCTGAGATCATTTTCTCTTCTGGCAGAGCTCGATACCACCCGACATATTTTGTGTGACCTCATTGTAAGGTTGCCGGATCTTCCGTGTTCACCCGGCAGGCCTCCTGATGTGTCACTAGGCCTGACTCCCTGATCAAGGGTTCATTTACACAAACTGGAGCGTGTAAAACAGGATGCAGCTCTGCACCGGAACCAATCAGCTTCCAGTTTTTTTGTCAAAGCTTAATTGAACAAGCTGAAGTTAGATGCTGCCTAGGCGAGTGATGTCGGACACTTTTGACACTATTTTGAGACCGTTGTCATTTATACAGTGATCAGTGCTATAAAAATGCACTGATTACTGTGTAAATGACACTGGCAGGAAAGGGGTTAAACACTAGGCAGCAATAAAAGGGTTAAGTGTTTCCTAGGGAGTGATTCTAACTATAGGGGGGATTGTCTCACTAGAACATGACAGAGAACACTGCTCCCGATGACACGGAGCAGTAGATCTCTGGCATGTTGCTAGGAAGAACAGGGAAATGCCTTGTCTACATAGGCATGCGGACCCACGGCAGACATAGAGATCCCGGGGTTCCAGCAGGCACGCTGACGTGGTACACGGCGGGCACACGCGCGCCCACTATGCCAGGATTTAAAGGGAATGACCCTGTATGCCCATTTGCCCAGCCGTGCCATTGAGCCGACGTACATCGGTGTGCACTGGTCGGCAAGGGGTTAAATATATTTTCTAATTATCTCACCCCCACAAATCAATAGCTTAATTTAAAGTCCTACCATCCTTTTTCTCATACCTGAATCAGGGGTGGAGGCACACACCGTGCGCTTCATTTAAAGTCCCAAACTCCCCCCTATTATGCCTTGTACACATGGTCGGACATTCCGAACACAAAATCCGTCTGATTTTTTCCGACAGGATTTTGTCCGAAACTGGTGTTGCATGCACACGGTCGGATAAAGTTGTCGGAAAATCTGATTGTTTGGAACGCAGTGACGTTCGTTGCGTGCGACGGGACTACGTAGAGGCAAGTAACCAATAGCTTTGGCCTCGTAATTTGATCTGAGCATGCGTGGCACTTTGTCTGTCGGAATTTTCTACAATCTGATTTTTTGTCGGAAAATGTTAGATCTTGCTCTCAAATTTTTTTCGTCGGAATTTCAATCGGAAAAAGTCCGATAGAGCTCACACGTGATAGGATTTTCCGTCAATATAATCCGATCGGACCTTTTCCGCCGTAATTTCCGACCGTGTGTACAGGGCATTATTCTACATGCCTCCATTATGTCACAAACTCCTACTGACGTCTCTTACAGTTGATTTATTGCCTAAAATAGCATTGCCTAGGCATATTGTAAGTAGAAGAATATTTGCGAGTGGTGCGGCAGACCCCACATAGACTGTGAGAAGAAGTCATTTATGGAAAGATCTTCTGGGTTGTAGCCTGGAGCACAGTACAGTTACTTATTTACTGCCACTGCTGGGAGTGCAGTACCTCTTGCAGCCACACGAAGGGTTGTTTAAGGACAAAGAGAATTTGCATACTTTATGCTTCGATGGCAGAACGGGGAGATACATAAACACACTCTTCCGTAACTCGTATAAATAGCTTGTTTGTCCTTATTTTTTTTCCCCCTTCAAAGATCAGCCGATAACCTCTGCTACAAATGGGCGCCATTGCTAAAATATATATACGCTCGTATTTACATTCAAACCGGACAGGCTTTATCTGTTCCAAAAAAAAAAAAAAAAAAAACAAGCAACTTTCTTTGCAGCTTCTGCAGGCCTCAGAGACCCAATTTCCTCCCTCTGCAAAAATCAGTGACCTTAAAAAAATAACCGATTCCAACACAAACACTGGGGACGTGCTTTGATTGTTTCTCATGCAGTAAATGCTAATTAATACAAGCAATGAGCTAGGAATCTTTAATATATGATTTTAGCTCCCGCAGAGCTCAGATTTGCAGGAGACATGAAGCTTGCTCGGAAGAAAATCTCACCAGGGCCTGAACGGTTTAGCAGAAGCTTGACAGTTTCATGTTCAGTGGTTACAACAGTTGCCTTTTGAAACTCCAAGGTTCTCGTGTTTGGAAAGGTCTTCTGGATTTTACTTTCAAATTGTAATTGCTGCATTTTAAGCTGAAGTTTAATCCGCTTATATTTTGTCTGTCCTGATCGATATGCTAATTATGATATATTTTTTTAATAAAACGCTTCCATTTTAATAGCACACCTTATTTCAGACCGAGTGACATCATCACCAAATCTCTGCGCTTCTCTGTACAATTCAGGCAGATCATAGCTGGTGGGAAGGACCGGCAGGGTTACATACAGGGTTTTCTAAAAAAACATCAAAGCACCCTGCTTCTCTCGAGAGCTTTCACGTGGTTGTAAAGGCTGAAGGTTTTTTTACCTTCATCATAGGCATGCGCACAGGGTGTACCAGGTGTGCCTGGGCACACCCTAATTACCCCATGTGGTGCAGATTCCCCCTGTTTAGACCCCTGATATTTCACCAAAACCCCCTAACAGTTTTCCAAAAAAAATAAAAAATAATAAAAATAGCACACATATATTTTTGAGCTTTGGGGTGCAACAGGATGTACACATCTATGACCTACATGTATTCTATGCAGGAATGTTAAAAAGCTTCTGTGATGCCCTCCCCCCGCCACCCTAATACTCACCTGAACCCCCTCTTGATCCAGCAATGTGTACGAGAGCCTCGGCTTCCCTGGGACTCCCTCTCCTCATTGGATGAGACAGCTATGGGTCCCCCTGCTGTCAACCACAGCCAGTGAGCCAATGAGGAGAGAGCAGTGGGCTACGCTAAGCCGCAGCTCTGTGTCTGATGGAGGCATAGAGCAGGGCTAGGAAGCAAGCACCCCAAAAGCAAGTACATCTGCTTGCTTTTGGGGGCACTGGTCAAGGGGAAGGAGCCAAGCAAGCCGGTGGGGGACCCGAGAAGAGGAGGATCAGAGCTGTTCTGTGCAAAACCACTTTAAGTCCTAATCTGTTGGCACTGTATAAATCCTGTATAATAATAACAAGGCATGTAGTGGGCTGGGTCTAGGAAGGAGTTATGGAAATATCAAAATGGGTTAAAAGTTGATTGCCAGACTGGAGGAGAAGGCATTCCTAGGCACAATGTGGTGAAATCAGCATAAGCAGTTTCAGTACAAAAGAGGATCCTGTACAACTGTGCAAGTCTGATGGGAAGGCTGGAGTTCCGATTTAAAGTTTATCCAAACCTTTTTGGTATAGAATCAGAAATGGTTACAACCCCTTTTCTGTGTCCCACTGGCATGACTGCCCTTCCCTTCCTGTTGCGAAGATTAAGCAGGAAGTAAGAGGATATTTTTCCAAAGTGAGGGAAATCCTTTTTAGAAAGTTGTCACTGGGACAAGTGTCCCCATTGGAAGATTCACACTTTATTGCTGTAATGGTGACAACCCAAAATTTGGGGTTTGTTCCAACTTTCAGTCCTGGTGACAGTGGTAATCAGGACAACTACAGAAGGCAAAACTTCAAAAAAGGGGACACAGGCAGCAACAAAAAGCCAACCGGGATTCTATCCCATCTCAAAGGTCTATCCTAAACTAAAAAAAGTTTGGCTTAAGAGCTTGCTTACACAGGCAGACAGCGGGAGGTAAAAGCAGGTGGTTGAACTGCGGTTTTAGACCTGGATCACACTTATGTATTTTTAGTGCATTTTCAGTTGTGCAGAAACACACCACAGTCCATTTAACATGGTTTCCTATGGTTGTAGTTCACATCTGTGCATTTTATAGAAAGGGCCAGGATTTATTTTCAGATTTTTGGTTCCAAACACTTCAATGGTTTAAAGATGTGTATTGAAAAACGCAAAATGCACCTGCAATATGCAAACTGCAACCTGCATAGGTGTGAATGAGGCTTTACTGCTTAATATCGGCTCACCTAGACTAGAGCATGCAGCCGCTCAGGGCCATACACATGCTGCAGCCCCGGGGGGTGGCAGTACAGCAAACTGCTAAATACAAATTTGAACAGTATATAGGAGAGCTGTTTTATCTGCCAAACAAGTTGTGCTCCGTCCAGTCTTAAAATTTACACAGTTCTGCTACACAGCACAGCCCTGTCTAATAGGGCAGGAAACCTATTTTTTCGCTGTTTCAGTAACATAAATGTATTGTTTTTTTTCTTTTTTCTTTTTTTTTTTGATCAGCCAGCCAGCTGATAAAAAAAAAAATGATTCCTCCATCTGCACATTTGAGGATGATGGAGGAATCCTCCCTACTGTGCTATTGTATTCTGACAGTGGGCTCTCCATCATCGCCCAAATACACAGATCAGCGCTGTAGCTGATTGGCTGCAAGCACTGATCCTGGAAGAATATACCAACAGTCCCGTTCCAGAGGAGATGATAACTAGATCTGCTGCTCTCGCATTGGAACGGTCATACATAGATCAAAATTCAGCTGGTTTCTGCTCGATCCATGTATTATTATACAGGATTTATATAGCGCCGACAGTTTGCGCAGCACTTTACAACATTAGGGCAGACAGTACAATTACAATACAATTCAATACAGGGCAAATCAGAGAGCCCTGCTCATTAGAGCTTACAATCTAGGATCGTGTATGGCCAGCTTTATAGCTGTTGTCCCTCCCTCCTGTCTGTGACTAGATGGTGAAGGAGAAGCAGCAGACTGATGAGCTTACCTCTCTCTTCCTATAAGCATTCTCCTTGTTAGCACATGAGCATTGCAGCCCAACTGATTGGCTCCTTGTGCTGCTTCTCTCTCTCCTAGTCTGAGCTTTGCTGTACAGGGACCGCAAGAGGCTGATACCAGACTCAGGCACTTGCACCTCTTGCATTTGAAAATATACATAGAATGTGCATTGTTAAATTGCGGCAATTCGTACTTAACTCTGTGGCCCTTCAGTCAGTTCTTAGGGGTCCCTGTAGGCTTTGTTTTTTTGCAGAAATCAGACAAATTATGGCACAAGAGACCTAACAAGTCAGGATACAAAAGGGACCTTGTGACATTTTGACTTCATTGTATGAACTGAAAAGAATTTTTACCCAAAATGCATTATGATTGCCTCTTAGCAGTGTGAAAGTGGTGGAGAGGTAGTCCTTGTGTCTGCTGTCCTGATAAGGACACATACTTATGTCTATAGTCCTTCAGAGAAGTGGAATTTTTACACTTCACTCCCCACCTTTGTTTCTTATAGTACAAGTACTGAGAAGACTGTCCGTTTTGTGGGAGGTTAAGTGGTCTGGATGCTTAATTCTTGGGGCTCGTTCACACCCCGTCCATGGTGCTGCATTGATTTGCATAGACCGACGCATATTCAACATAGGCTGAACTGGATGGACCTGTCACTTTTTTCAACCTTATAAACTATGGAATGCAAACAGTTGTTTTCTGCCCTGTTCACACCATAATGCTTTGCTGACGGTGGGCTGCAAAAAAATGCAGCATGTGAGATTCTTTATCCAGCACAACTTACCGCACTGCGTTTTGCTGCAGCATGCCGCAATGCGCTGCAGTGCAAAGACTTGAATGAAGTATCATTTTGGGCACTCCAATAAGAGTAAACAATGTGATACATTGTAATAACCCATCTCACTGCTCCCACATAATGTATACATCTTTGGCTCTGAGAAAGAGGACTCAATCCTTGAAACGTGTTAGCCGGTTGGACATTGTTCCAATGTGTGATGTATCTGAAATTGCATCTGTTCTGACAAACTTTCACTTAGGTTAGTTTGTGAGTATATTACTTATTATCAGATTTTATTAATAAAAGATATCTGAAGATAATGCACCAGGCTGGTGTGCCCTCTGTTTTCTTTATGGTTACAATTGGTTTAGACTACCCCAGTCTGAAGAAGGCTGCAAAGCGTGACATGTCTGCACAACCAAGGATGGGAGTATAGAGAAAAGAGCCCGAGACATCTGAGACCTACTTTTGAAAGCAGGAAAGGGTGTATATGGTCACCTCCTCACTGCCTGTTTGAACCCACAAAATTCTGAGGTACCGCATTGTAACTGCGTGCATGGCACAGGGTTGTGAGGCGGCTGCAGCGCGGCCCTATTCACTTTAAAGGGTCACTTTCGGCGGGCGGTACCACCAAACAGGACAAGGGGTATCCATTTGTTTTTCATGGCTGCGCCATGTGTACACCATTGGCTCCTGTCTTTGCAGCTTAAAGCGGAACTCCACAGGATTGCAGAAATTCACCTTATTATTATGCTGGCATTACATACATTGTCAAATGAAAATTGTTTTTTTTTCTGTTGGGAGTCCATTGTAGTTGGGGTGGATCTATTGTCGCATTGTTGATAGATCTATTTTACTGCCTTTCTTAGTGTCATTAACAAATTCCATACAAAATACTTTGTTCTGTATTCTCTAAAAGGGGTGGTACTTGGAGGTGGGTAAGGGATGGAACCAAGGCACGGTGCTTGGAGGTGGGTAGGGGGCGGAGTCCTGGGGTGAAGGGAAGAGCTCCTGCACCTATTCTCTCTCTAAAAAAAAGCCCTGTGTATAGTTGCATCCATGTGCTGCATCATGAGCCATATTAAAGGTCTACCTGGGGACCACCGGGGTATCTAATGGATGCTTAAAACAGAATAAAATAAATAAAAAGCACATAAAGAGATCACATAACAAAACCAGCTTTTGCTGCAACATTCACTTTCATTTCAAAGATTTTCCCAGCAGTACTTTTTTCTTCCACTAGATGTCCTTAGTCTGATATCTGGCAACATTCAACCTGTTTCCTCTGAACCCCATTGTCTCAGACCTGTGTCAATTAAAGGAAAAGCAGCACAGTGATGAGGTCATCTCTCACTCTGCATTCTCCTTCTATCAGCATGCTTCTTGACAGCACATGAACTGGTTCCTTGTGCTGCTTCTTCCTCTCACACTCCAGCCCCGCTGTACAGGGACTGCAAAAGCCCAATAAAAGGTCAAATTCAGGTACTTTACACGGCTTGCATTTAAAATCTAAATGTATTAATAATTATAGAGATGCATTCATTTATGTCTAATATATCTGCCCAGAGATCAGCTTTAAATTTAACTTAGATTTAACCATAATTTAAATATAAATTCTTAAGGTATGTTCAAAAGTCTCAATGTAGCAACATATTAGCCAAAATACTGATTGTACTCACACGTAAAACCTTAAAACTCAATGCCAGTGATCCCACAAAGGGTGCGGTGGCACAGGCTGGTGCAGAAGGAGTTAAGCCTGTGGGTGACACCCTGCATGGTGAGGGCTATGTAATGGAAAGGCCCAGGTGCACGGCAAATGTTCAGCTATTCTTTATGAGAGAAAAAAAGGAAAATTGCCTCTAGGGACATGTAACGTAGAACAATACTACATGGGACGGTGCCAACTTGTTAACCTCCCATCATGCCCTGCTTTTCCAGAGCCCCCTGCCACCACCTTTCTTTACATACAGCATAACCATTTATTTCTCTGTGGATTGGGCCTCACTAAGTGCTTCTTAATTTAGCAAATATTTTGCCTTCACACAATGATACTGTTTTGCATAATGGTTTTGGAGGTTATTGTTTATATGTCGCAGATAATGCTAATGTGATACTTAGGATTATTTCAAAGGGGATTTGTAGCATATTTAAGCAAACACATTAAGTTGCTATTGTAACATTTTCCTGAAAGTAAATTTTGACCCTTTCGTATTTTTGCTGGTCCATATTTTCATTGTTATATTTCATGTATTCATTTTGAAAGTACTCCCTCTATGGGTTGTATTGGGGACTGTGATTTTCTGCTTCATGACTTGAGAAAAGAAACTGGAAAAAGTAAGCTTTTGACCACAGAAACCAATTAGGTTGTATTGGTATTAACTTTGAAAAAAGAAATAAAGATACCAATTGGTTGCCTTAAGCACTTAAGGACCGAGCCTCTTTCTGAGATTTTTTGTTTACAAGTTAAAAACAGTTATTTTTGCTAGAAAATTACTTAGAACCCCCAAACATTATATATATTTTTTCTAACACCCTAGAGAATAAAATGGCGGTCATTGCAATACTTTCTGTCACACCGTATTTGAGCATTGGTCTTACGAGTGCACTTTTTTTGGAAAAAATACACTTTTTTGAATTAAAAAATAAGACAACAGTAAAGTTAGCCCATTTTTTTTTTATATTGTGAAAGATAATGTTACGTCGAGTAAATTGATACCTAACATGTCACGCTTCAAAATTGCGCCTGCTCGTGGAATGGTGACAAACTTTTACCCATAAAAATCTCCATAGGCAACGTTTAAAAAATTCTATATGTTGCATGTTTTGAGTTACAGAGGAGTTCTAGGGCTTGAATTATTGCTCTTGCTCTAACGATCGTGGTGATATCTCACATGTGTGGTTTGAACAGCGTTTTCATATGCCGGCGCTACTCACATATGCGTTCGCTTCTGCATGCGAGAATGCATTAAAGCGGAGGTCCACCCTAAAGTGGACCTTCCGCTCATTGGAACCCTCCCCCCCTCCGGCGCCACAATTGGTACCTTTCAGGGGGGAGGGGGGTGCAGGTACCTGTACAGTACAGGTATCTGCACCCACTTCCGGCATAGATTCTGCAGAAGGTACGCCCCTTTCCACAGAATCTACGCCCCTTTCCGAAGGTCCCCCGCTGCCTGCTGGGAAACACACGGATCCCAGAGACAGCGGGAACCATCATTATTGCGCAGCGTGACTTGCGCATGCGCAGTAGGGAACCGGGAAATGAAGCCGAAAGGCTCCACTTCCTGATTCCCATAACCAAGATGGCGGCGGCAGCACCCGAGAGACGATCGAGAGATCGGCTTCGGGTGCCGACATCGCGGGCGCGCTGGGCAGGTAAGTGTCATTATTTTAAAAGTCAGCAGCTGCAGTATTTGTAGCTGCTGGCTTGTAAAAAAAAAAAAAAACACGGCAGACTCCCGCTTTAAGATAAAAAAAAAACCTTCTGCCTTTACAACCACTTTATAGTGTTACTAAACCCACAACAGTAAAATCAGTCTGTATGTGCAGTAAAGCATGCTTGTTATACTCACTGTGGAACCTGAGGGGTTAATCCTCTGCATTGTGTAAAAAGGCTGTTGGACCCTGTCTTCTTTGATTCTCCCTTTCTTTCGCAGTCCCCAATCCATCTCCTTATAGAACAGAGCCTTGGGGGCACTCTGTACATGCTCAGTCTGCTGTGTATTGCTAGAGTTTTTTTTCTTGTGTTGGGAGAGTACATGTGATCAGCACAGAACCAATCAGCACTATCCAGACAGAGGGTCAGGGGTCCTGCAGCCTCATAGGACAGTCATAAGTCTGCTCTATATTGCTGAAGAGAAAAGGTATTTAACAGTTTATATTTTTGCATTTCCATGTTCTGTGTACTGTGGGAAACCAGATATAGTGAATGCAGGGTCTTGGGTTTAGTAACACTGTAAAGCTACGGCTCTTTTTTCAGCAATAAAGGTGGTGCAAGTGATCTATTCTTTTTAGGTCAAATACGTCTTTATTCAAAGAATTTCATAGTACAAGGCATAGTGAAATATCAGACAAAATATACATTCTATACCGTTTATGAAGGAGTATCAGAAATGAGAGAAACATGAAACTTAACAGCCCATCTAACACAGACAAGGCCATGGAAGAGGGGATGAAAATGAAGGGGGGGGGGGGGGGGGGGGGTAGAGAGAAAAGAGGGGAAGGGAAGGAAACTGGGTGAAAAATCAGTAGGATCAGGTGATCAGATACAAGGTGAACCGGAGGACCACCCTGTCTTAGAAATGAGAGGGGCTCCAGGAGGTCTCACGAGTTCTGGAAACACCCGGAGAGCAAAACAATCCAGGGGAGTACTTGTGATCCTTGATCTCCAGCTCACTATGGGATCAAGGATCGGAAATTGTCAGGATCACTCTATGCCAACAGGTCCAAACTGTACAGACGTCTTCTGAGTCAGTGCTGTCCTATGTGATCAGGGTCTCCATTGCCATGTGGTGGAGTATCTGGGCCCATCCCAAAAGATGTGGAGGACGATCTCTATTATTTTTAGTCAAGTCACACCACATCCACAGACTTGCTCTTTAAGTTGCGGGTGTAACATATTTCTGACCCTTTATACTTACTTGCTGTTGCATGTTTTGTTCTATTTCAGGGGTCTCCAGACTTTCTATAAAAAGGGCCAGTTTACTGTCCTTCAGACTTTAGTGGGCCACACAGTGGCCATTGTAGAAAATGTCCCAGCATCAATTAACAATGCCCTATCTTTGGTGTCAGTGAGAGGAATTGTGTCCCATTGTTGGTGTCATTGGGAGGAATTGTGCTCCATTGTTGGTGTCAGGGAGATGAATTGTGCTCCATTGTTGGTGCTTTGGGAGGAATTGTGCTCCTTTGTTGGCGTTATTGAGGGGAATTGTGCTCCTTTGTTGGCGTCATTGGAAGGAATTGTGCTCCATTGTTGGTGTCAGTGAGAGCAATTGTGCTCCATTGTTGGTGTTATTAGGAGGAATTGTGCTCCTTTGTTGGTGTCATTGGAAGGAATTGTGCTCCATTGTTGGTGTCAGTGAGAGGAATTGTGCTCCATTGTTGGTGTCATTGGGAGGAATTGTGCTCCATTGTTGGTGTCAGTGAGAGGAATTGTGCTCCATTGTTGGCATCAGTGAGAGGGATTGTGCTCCATTGTTGGTGTCATTGGGAGGAATTGTGCTCCATTGTTGGTGTCATTGGGAGGAATTGTGCTCCATTGTTGGTGTCAGTGAGAGGAATTGTGCTCCATTGTTGGCATCAGTGAGAGGGATTGTGCTCCATTGTTGGTGTCATTGGGAGGAATTGTGCTCCATTGTTGGCATCAGTGAGAGGAATTGTGCTCCATTGTTGGTGTCATTGGGAGGAATTGTGCTCCATTGTTGGTGTCATTGGGAGGAATTGTGCTCCATTGTTGGTGTCAGTGAGAGGAATTGTGCTCCATTGTTGGCATCAGTGAGAGGGATTGTGCTCCATTGTTGGTGTCATTGGGAGGAATTGTGCTCCATTGTTGGCATCAGTGAGAGGAATTGTGCTCCATTGTTGGTGTCATTGGGAGGAATTGTGCTCCATTGTTGGTGTCATTGGGAGGAATTGTGCTCCATTGTTGGTGTCAGTGAGAGGAATTGTCTTCCATTGTTGGTGTCATTGGGAGGAATTGTGCCACATCTTTGACAATTGTCAGTTTTTATTGCCATCTGTGTCCCCATTAGGGAGATTCATCCCCACTATTTGACCTTTTTGCCGTGATCACTGAAAGTGAAAGTAAAAGAAAATCCCCAAAGTTAGGTTGTCCCCATAAAAGTAATAGAGAGGAAATATTCCAATGGGGACACCTGGGGGTCCCCAAGAGATTCCCCTAATTTGCAGGGATTTCCTCTCACTTCCTGTTTGGCTAGGATACAGGAAGTGAAGGTAAATCTCCCCAATGGAACAAAGATGGCAAAAATAAACCTGACAGGGGTTATAACCCTCCCTTACGCTATCTAAAAAAAATGCCCATACTTTATGTAGCCCGCTGGGTTGCACAAAAAAGAGCTGATTGTGTGTACCGGGCTTTAGCACCGCGTCTGGACATTAAATAGGGTGTTCTGAATGCAAATGCAGTCTGCCGGGAAACGCCCACTCCTCCAGACTGACATCCACCTATCACGGCATTTTGATATTTGCATAGCTCCCAGGGGCCGGCCCACTGCTTGTATCAGGGCTGAGGGCTCTAGAGAGGAGTACCGGGGCTGGGCGCTGTGATGTTTTATAGGAATCTATGTACAGCACCCTTCTGGCCCCTCCCACCAGCTGTCATCTGCCTGCATTGCATAGAGAAGCACAGAGACACAGTGATGACATCAGTTGGTCTAAAATAAGGTATGTAATGGAAACAGAAAGGCTTTATTAAAGAATGTCATTACCACGTTGATAAGGGGGGGGGGGGGGGGGGTGGATCCAGGTAAGGCAAAATATAGACAAATTACACTCCAGGTTTAAACTTGTTTGCGTCCTTTATTCTTTGTTCAATAAACCTCCCCAACAGCAGTGAATGACAGCTAAATGCAAATCTATCCTAAATTCTCAACTGCACCTATTGTGCTGGTTGTCAGTTAAGGGGTTAATTTCGTACAGTCGGTGCAGTATTACCCGTAGGGTGCAAGCAATTCTTTTAGTCACTTGCGATGAAAGCGTTAAAAAAAAAAAAAAAGAGGCAGCTAACGCCAAGCTATTATCGTTGCTCCTTAATGCCAGCAACGCTGTGAAAAGTTACCCTTGGCACGGACACGGTTAAAACTTGCCCAGCGTGTCTTATCGTTTTCACGAGAGTCTGCCAACTTCCCGAAGAGACGCAGCTACAAAATGTCCGCCGCAGCTCTTCCGCCATTTTGTCGATGCATTTTATTACTCGTTTTGTTTTTTGTTTTTTATTCCTCCTCTCTTTCCCTTTGCATCCTGCATCTGCGCTGGACTTGGAGAAAGTAAACAGCCCTGATTTCAGAATCTCCTTGTTTTATTTTGTTGGACGATTGTTGCCGACTGACTTCTCAGAGAGAGAGAAAAAAAGGCGTAGTGCATGTAAGGAGTTTGGATTGGGACCAATGTGTGCTTTCGACAGGCTGACCTTGGGGCAGTGCCATTAACCTTTGTGTCTCTAATAGCACGAGAAATGCTCCTGGCGATCGGACGCTTGCACACAGCGTACAGACTAACAAACCCAAGGTCAATTTTTTTATTTTATATTTTTAGCCGTTGAGATGCTGCTAAGGGGTTAACTGCAGTCAGTCTTGTTAACTGTCCCGTGTGCGGTGGATGCGGCGCAGACTCTTGTATGACGTTCATTTGAAATAAGTCCAATTTTAAAGGGAGACGCAGTGTTTTATTTAAACAACCCACTGCAAGGTCGATTTTTATTTTAGCTGGAGTTCATCTTTAAAGCATAGAAGTTTAACTGTTTCCCAAAACTGTGAATGATATCTGTCACAGTTGCTTGTGCTCTCATTGAAACTGTCAAGTCATCAAATGGCTGGTGTCATAGCTGATCACATATGCAGCAGCATTGCAACTGCAGATCAGACAGAGGCCAAGGTGCTGATGTACTAAAGGTAAATAGACTGTGCACTTTGTAAATAAGGTAAAGCTTCACGTTACAAAGAATACCCTTTCACATACAAGTCAAACACAAAAGCCTTTTTGTTGGCACATGATTGGATAATAGAAGTCAGCACAGCTTCCCCTCATTGACTAAGCTCTGGAGCAATTGCACTTGCAAAGTGCATAGCATATTTGCCTTTAGTAAATCAGCCCCTATGAAGGCAGCTTCCTTGTATATAGGAGGATTTAGTTCCCCTATAAAACTAAACTTCTGCCAAAACTTTTCTTTTTGGTTTTGTACAGAGGGAGTAAAGCCCCATACACACTCAGATTGTCTACTGATTTTTTCCTTCAGATTTACCAAAACCATATAATATGAGTCCCCGCAAATAAGTATTTTTACGACGAAACGTACGTCAGGTGGCAGACGTGCTGACGTCATCGCCATACAGCGTAAGATTGGACAGGCGATTGCATGCCAGCCGGTATTTTTTTATGGGCGTTTTTACTACTTTCTATGTAAGTGTATTTCTTTACTCTTATTAAAATTGTTATACGGAATTATGCTATGGTGAGTCTTCTTTCCATTTCCCTGGGATCCCGAGTATTGCCTTTCTGCTTCATGTGCTGCTGTTGACGGTCCCGGGCTGTTCTATTCAATAAGGGAGCCTACTGTGATCACGGTCTGAGGAGGTGCTGTGGAGATCGACTATGAGCATGAAATTGCTTGCCTTTTGGTAAGCGCATATTTTGTGTGGTGGTGGTCACGATCCTTGGTGTTTTTTTGGTTGCACAGAAGATTGAACACTTTTTATGTTCACATTATTATTACACTCATTATCACCAATTTTTCTATTATTATCACTAATATATATATATATTTTTTTTATTTTTTTTTTTTTTTATTGCTACTATTAACCTAATATTTTTTTATTTTTTCATGAAATTTAGGTATTTATTAAGTTCTCACTGGACTATTTTTAATTGATTGGACTTTTTTATCACTTCACTGTGATTTTTCGAATTTCATTATTAACAGTTGTATAATTCTTTTTATAAATTATGGTATGTTTGATTTAGGGGTAGATCAACTTTTCTCAATACTATTGCAATCAATTAATTAATCACTCATAGGTGTTTATATTTCATTTTATTTATAGTATTTATGTATGTGCGCGGCTTTTTCCTTTTGTTATAATATGAGGTCAAACCTAATGCCGCGTACACACAACCGGACACAACCGGCGGTCCTCCCGACGGACATTCATGGAGTTCTGACAGACTTTCCGAACGAACGGACTTGTCTACACACAATCGCACCAAAGTCCGACGGATTCGACCGTGATGACGTACGACCGGGATAGAATAAGGAAGTTCATAGCCAGTAGCCAATAGCTGCCCTAGCGTCGGTTTTCGTCCGTCAGATTAGCATACAGACAAACGGATTTTTCGTCCGGACTCGAGTCCGTCGGAAAGATTTGAAACATGTTCTAAATCTAAAGTCTGTCTGATTTTTCGACAGCAAAGGTCCAATGAAGCCCACACACGGTCCAATTGTCCGACGGATTCGTTCCGCAGGACCTTTGCTGTCAAAAAGTCCGGCCGTGTTTAGACGGCATTAGAGCCGGTTCACACAGCGGGCGATGCGAGGCGACACGACTCGCCTCGCCTCGCTCTCGCAAGTCGCCCCCATTCTGTACAATGGAACCGTTCTGAGAGGAGCGACTCGAGTCGCTCCTACTCAGAAAAAAGGTTCCTGTACTACTTTTGGGCGACCTCGGGGCGACTTGCATTGACTTCTATACAGAAGTCATCTGCAAGTTGCCGCTGAGGTCGCGGCAGGTCGCGGCGAGGCAAGTCGGAGTCGCCTCGCCTCGCCTGCAGTGTGAACCGGCCCTTAGGAGTTTCAATTTGTATGCAATTAGGCAGGCCCTTGCACTACATGGTTTTGGTAAATCTGAAGACAAAAATCAGCAGGAAATCTGATAGTGGGGGTTATTTACTAAAGGAAAATCCACTTTGCACTGCAAGTGCACTTGGAATTGCAGTCGCTCTAAATCTAAGGGGTAGATATGAAATGAGGGGAAGCTCTGCTGAGTCTTTCATCCAATCATGTGCAAGCTAAAATTCTGTTTTTTATTCTCCTTGCATGCCCCTCTCGGATCTACAGCGACTGCACTTCCAAGTGCACTTGCAGTGCAAAGTGGAGGTGCCTTTAGTAAATAACCCCCAGTGTGTATGGGGCTTAAGGGTTAGATCCACCTTCAAGTGTTTTTGCTTTAATCTCATTTCCTTTCCTGGTGATATGATGTCACAGGGACAGAAAGCAACAGTGTATCGCTGATACAACGTGGACAGTAACAAATCACATTTTTTTAAAGTGGAGCTAAACTCTCTCAATCATCATTAAATATTTTTAATCCTTATCCTGCTTATATTAGTAAATAAAAAGTAAGGTATATTATAATTACTTGTTTTAAACTTTTTTTCCCCCATTTTTTCAGTTACTTCCTGGTTTCTAGCCTAGACCAAAATGATGTCACAAATTCCAGGAGTCTTTATGGTCATTTTTTTTTCTTTCGTGTGGAGGAGGGGCATTCTCAGCCATGCACACCCACATGCCTGCATGCCTGAGCTAAGGGCAGATTAATTCCAGGAAGCACGTGCTACATGAATTATCTACCCTTACTCAAGATGACCACTGCTAGAAATGCTAGGCGGGGGGATTTTTTTCAAAATGACTACTTAACAAAATAAAGCATGGAGAAATGGGTTAGCTTGCTTTGAATATTACAAATGAATGAAATAGCATTTTCACTTTGTGGTGCTCATATTGCATGCAATACCACATGTGACCAGAGGTGGGGGGGGTCGGGTGCGGAGAGTCTTGGAAATACTCGAGGACAACTCGGCTGAGCTCGAAAACCCTCGGAAAGACTCGGAGACACTCGGGCACTAAGTATTTCCGAGTATCTCTGAATGGCTCAGAACCCTTTTGAGTGTCACCAGCTCCCCTGCACCTCTGGCCAAATGCGGTACTGCACACCACATTAGCATGAATTCTGCTCGTTATGCAAGACAACACTCAGAAACCGAGTCTGGATTTAAAAAAAAAAAAGGTGCTCGTCTTTCAAAGCGCTCGTTAACTAAGGATCCACTGCAACACTGTAACTCCTTCAGTATCACCTGCAACCCATTCAGGCATTTGTGTGTGGTGTAAATAGTTCTGGTTCTTTGGCATAATGGTTCTTTATGATGTAAATAATTGTAAAATTGTACCACTGACCCAAAAAACAAAAAAAGACAAAATGTTAACCAGTTGTCCCACATGGTATAGCAGAGTAAAGCCTTCTTAAAATGGAAGATACTCGCATTTGTTTATTTTTTTTTCTCTTTTTTTTTTGGAGCTCCGCAGTGCGGTGCTAAGTCGAGTGTACCGTGAATTCACAGCACACAAAAAAGTGCATAAGGTGTAAAGAATAGGACCAACTTTTGAAAAAGTGCATAAAGGGTACAGAATAGGACCAACCTTTGAAGAGCAAGGGCTTCAATCTTTGAACCCCCCCCCCCCCCCGGGGCCAAGGCTCCTGACTAGGGTAAGGCATACCTAGGCCAAAGATAGGTGGATCCCCCTCCTTAGGGACCTATCAAAGCTATCCAAGTACTTGGTGAGGGCTCTCCCAAAGAGAGACTCCTGGTTGGGAAGCAGTTTTCAGGTTTTGAAGATACGCTATATGGCCAAAAAATGTTGGACACCTGACCATCAGACCTACCTCTATGGCCAGAAGTATGTGAAAACGCCTTCAAATGACACAGTTCATGTGTCTCCAGTAAAGGGTACTGGTAAAACTACAGCATACAAAGACATTTTTCACAATTGTGCGCTTTCAGTGCTACATATAGTCATGGCTTGACCAGTTTGGTGTGGAGGAACTTGAGTGGCCTGCAAAGAGCCCTGCCCTCAACCCTGCTGAATACCTTTGGGATAAATTGTAAGACCTATTGTGCACCAGGTCTTCTTCTACAGCATGTCTACACAAGCTCTATAAAAACGCCAATGGTCTCCCTAGGGCCCTACCCTATATCTTATTGGAAACCTTTGAAATGAACCAAAGGGCCAATTGTGAGCCAGGTCTTCCTATCCAACAAAAAATACCCGACTTCACAGATGGGCAAAGCTTTCCATGGACACACTTGAAAATTGTGTGCAAAGTCTTCCCAGAAAAGTGGAGGCCATCATATTTGCTAAAGCAGGTGGGGGGACTTGTTAAATATACCCATGGCTTCAGAATGGGTTGTTCATATAGGTGTGATGGCCGGGTGCCAACTTTTTGTTGCTTAGTGCATATACCCGAGCAGTTGGAAACAGGCACATATTATGTGTTGATACATGTAATGTGCGTATATAAATATATATATATTAAAAATGTTTTTTTTTGCTATCTGATATCTATATGCTGATAGTTAATATTTTATTTTACCTACAGAAATGTTGGATTAAATTAGATTTTAGGATGTTAGGCTATAGACGGTGTGCCAAAGACACCCTCCAAGCCTGGTTTTAGGCTGTATCTCCCCACAGCAGCTGGAAGGTGCGTGCAAGATTTATGGAATTCTATAAATACATTCTGAAAAAAAGATTTAGAGTTCTTTGAGGCTGAGCTCGCTGGAGGCAGTTGTCAGTGAGAATAAGACACAAGAAGTGATAGACTTTAAATTAACTCGCTGGAGAAATTTGCCCAGTAAGCCCGGCCAGCATCTTGTATCTGTATGGTATATGTCGCATAGTCTTAAGACATTTGGTGCTTGTGACATTTTAAAGAAGGACCCCACTAGGCGCATTTTTTTGCATCCAAACTGCAGTTTTTGAAAAACAACAACCCTACTGTGAAAAACAAAGCAACATTTCTTGATTGTGGTTTTTCCTTGGATCTAAGAGATGGACACAAATGAAAGAATCAGAAAACAATGTTTGACCACTCTTTATCCTCAGCATGTCATAGCTGAACATGTCTAAACCAGGAGAAAAAAAAAGTTGATGCATCTTCCAAGGGCTTTGGATATTTGTGGAAAGCAGGTATTGTATAGAATGCCTAGGAAATCCATAGAATACTTGATACTTTTAGGCAAAGCATAAAATGTTCGTGTTATTTTAATATGCTTTATATTTTCCCTAGACATTGTATATATTACCTAGACATTATACAAAACGACAAGTACTGTTTAGGCAAAGTATGAAAAGAGTTATGAAAAGGTCTTAATTGAAAAGACATATATATGAAAATTAAAGAAGGAATGCATAATAAAATACAGGACATGGCAGAGGTACTCACTGCTCTCTGGTTGAGGCCAGCCTTAAAGCCGTTGTATGCCCTGACAAAAAAACCCTGTAAGGCAAAGGCATAATCAGCTAGTATCAGGGCCGTCTTTAAGGCAGGGCAAAAGGGGCAGCTGCCCTGGGCCCTGTCATTGTTGTGGGGCCCAAAGCAGCTGCCTCATACTTGCCAACTATCCCAGTTTAAATTCCCTTGTCCCTTGAGGTTTTAGTCCCGTGCTGTGTCCCTATATCTCAGTGTGAAGTGCTGCTACTAATGCTGCCCAGCTCTGCCCTATTGTTGTGTACAGATAACTCGGCTGCAGACCCTGTGTTTACATGTAAATAACCAGTATTCATATGTAAATAGCGGTGGCATTACTAAGTAAATAGCTGTGACCAGTGGCATTGATATGTAAATAAAGGCAGCATTCATATGTATATCATGCTTCCCTGCAGTGAGAAGATGATGTGCTGTAACCTCTCGCAATCAGTGAGCAGTATTACTGTACAGTAATCTCAAGCAACTAATAACAAGCAGAAATCATTTGCTGTAACCTCTAGCAACTAATCAGTGAGCCATAATGTGTGCTGTAACTTCTAGCAACCAGTCAGTAAGCAGTAATGATATGCTGTAACTGCTGGCAACCAATCACAATTGCTGCCTGATCTGATACAGTAAACGGATTTTAAGTCCAGCTTCTATTTATTTTATGTCTCAGAGCAGGTGGAGAGTGAGATTGCATGGGGGGGGCCCAAGAAAATTTTTGCCTGGGGTCCAATCAATATTAAAGACGGCCCTGGCTAGTATGCACTGCATACTAGCTGATTATGAAATACTTACCTTAGAGCGAAACGCCCGCATTGCCTCCCGGTCACCGCTGAGGGAGTTAATATGTTGCCTCAGCGTTTCTTCCAGGATGATGGCACTCTCGTGCATGCGCAGGAGTCCTCCGTTCCAGCAAGGAGCTCTGATTTTCCGGCAGCATTAGAGCACATGTGCCGCTGACGTTAGCGGCTGCTTGCAAAGTGAATAAGCGTACACGTTTAGGAGATATTCATTTTACCTACAGGTAAGCCTTATTATAGGCTTACCTGTAGGTAAAAATATGCAAGAGGAGGATACAACCGCTTTAAAAGTCATGTGCCGTGCCACGTGACAATAACAAGGTCACTAGCCGGAGTATTCTATACTTATGCTGGCCATACTTTATACAATTGTATTTCAGTTTACCTTCAACTATGTAGTGCAAGGGCCTGCCTGATTGCAAACAAATTGAATGTTTAGGTTTGACCTCATATTATATGGTTTTGGAAAATCTAAAGGAAAATTTTAGGAGAAAGTTGCATAATGTATGGCAGGCCTTAGCCAGTTTGCCTTTTGGCATTGCATAGAATGCCTAGGAAATATATGAAATATTAGGCGTTTAATACTTTGACGTTGCCTTTTTTGGCATTCTATAGATTTCCTAGCAATTATATGCAACGCCTAATTCCACACATTGATGGTAACATTGACAATCTTTTTCAGGGCAGCATATTAGCACCTCTCTTTTTAGAAAGTTGGTAGGGAAGGATTAAGTTAATTGTTTAAAAACTGTGGTGGTTACTCAGTTCAAAGAGGACCAGTCATGACTTGGTTTACTGAATCTGAATTCAGCCTTAAAGCGTATCTAAACTCAAATACTTAAACCATATACAGTATGTTCTTGTCCTTGAAATGGCAAAAGTTGTATTTCTATTTTCCCTGCTTGCAGTTATACCAGCAAGTGTATCCATGAAATCTTCCTTTCCCAGGGTGACAACACTAGGGTGTCCCCCCACCCCCTGGTAGTTAACTAACTGTGCAATGCTCCCATGCCACCTCCCTGCACTGTCGCAGCTCCAGCTAATGGTGGACAGCTTCAGAGTATGAGGGAGACTGTAGCCCACTCCCACCACCATTTTAAAGTGCTAGGGCCTGGGCAGCCAATCCCCAGGTCCAAATATTGTTATGTGGGCATCCCCCTGTCTAAATAGCCAATACCACAGCTACAGCTGGCCATACACTTATTACAATTCTGCCAGTCCAGCAGTGATCAGATGAATTTCGATTGATGTGAGGGCTTCTCTGTTCGAGAGACATTGATTGTTTAATTGACTTCTATCAGAGGGACGTTTTCCATCAGTAGCTGCGGCCACTGATCAGTGTATTCTGACAGCGTCAAATTCTGCTGTCAGAATACAATGTCCTGGCAGGGGGGATTCCTCCATCCACCAAATTTTGGTGGATGGAGGAATCTGTTTTTTTTTCTGTGTATAGCCAGCTTTTTATACAGGTGAGGATGCTGCAGCGAGGAGGCATCAAGGGAGCATTGTTTTCGTAAGCATAAAAAACTGCTATGGTCCTACAGATGTCACCACTTATTCAAATGAGTGAGCTCACAGAACACCAAAGCATTCAAAAAACAGTCATTTGTCATTTTTGCCAATTCAGTACATCATGGTGCATGGTAACGTCCTACTGTGGGTTGGGGTGGGTTACAGTGCATTGGAGCCTGCCTTTATGTGCTTGAGTGCCATTTAAAATTGATTACTGCAACGCCCCACAGCTCAGAAGACTGTTTTCAGCGTCTTTATGATCTACAACATTTTTATGTGCAAGGAATGTGTTAATAATTAGGCTCTGATGCGTTCTTTATGTCTTCTCTTGTTGCTCATCAGACCCAACGGTGAGATCAGAACAAGGCAAAAGAATGCAAAGGAAACGATGACGATAATAGTTAATTTAGCTGTGAGCTCTGAGCGTCATGTACAGCTCTGTCACAGAAGATAACGTTCATAGCCCTTCCTGCCTCTGCAGGCGAATCATACTCCATTACATGGCTGGGATCCTGACAGAACACTTTATTTGTTTTCGTGTTGGCCCAAGGAATGCTGGGTAACTGCAAATCTGCACAGCAACAATTCCAAGTCGCAGAGCAGGTAAACAGACAAAAGAGAGGAATTAAAAAGACACTGATTTTTTTTTTCCCTTCTAAGGAAAATTCTAAATATCCGAATGTTTTAGGAAATAAATGCTGATGCACATTCACTGAAATGCCTTAAAATAAATCTAAGGGATTTAGTTTGCCATACATGATGTATTATAAACAATTGCCATGTTATGTTTTTTTCATACGTTTTTTTCAATATTTTACAGCTTTTTTTGTATTTCAATGCTGCAGATTTCCATTGGCCTTTTTTAGCCACTTCCTGTGTATATGCACTCGCTCCAGCATTGGCTGCATGGTGGACTATGCCTGCGTAATGTAGCCTCCATCGGCGGAATAATGTACAGAATGACAACATAGCATTAAAATTGGGAGGCAGTTGTCACGATAAAACAGGAATGTCTGAATATGGTAGAACTGCTAGCTATTCCTTTCATGAAAAGCTGTATATTTAGAAAAAAAAAGCTTATGTGAGATTTTAGTGGTCAGGTTTAAATCGACTTTAAACTGGCCAAAAAGAGGAAGAAACCAGCAACCACCAATGTTAGGCCTACGTGTTTCTCGGCCTATCTAGGGCCTGTCTCACAGTGTGTTGCTGTTCTAAAGAACTAGTCAAGACATTTTTTGTCCATCTACTGAGAACCGTGAAGTTAGAAGTTCATAATATGACACACAAAATATAAGATACCTTCCCTCCTAGTTAAAGCTGGAGACAGGGGAACCACCCGGCCTCTCCTTGTTTCATTGCTTGGAAATGTCTATGACCTGAAATATGTGTTTGCACAGAGAACTTCACTATCACTCCCAGTACTCTAAAGCCATGAGCACTGTGATTTCAAATAAAGCAATAAGGAAAAAAATGTATTTACCTTCCATGTGATTTGAAAGTGGCACAAGTGTTTGTCTACAGAGCATGTTTGTGCAAAGCTAACACCACATCAATATCTTGAATGCGGTTCAGACACTGGACCCACCCCACCACAAAACGTGTATATAGTTAACAGGACAGTTGTTGACCGGTTGAAAAGTATCACTGCTGAAGTGCTTTATTCATCAGTATGTTGGAAACATTGAAATTATCTAAAAACCCACTGCTTCCTCACCAGTGTTGGTCATCTTACTTTAAAAAAGTAATTAGAGTTACTTTAAAGAGTTAAGTTACAAATTACTTCTCCCAAAAAGTAATTGCGTTAGTAACTCAGTTGCTAAAGTAATTAGTTACTCAGCAAAGTAACTGTGACAGGGGTGGCAGCGGTGGTACTTGAGGGGTGGCAGCGGTGGTACTTGAGGGGTGGCAGCGGTGGTACTGGGGGGGTGGCAGTGGTGGAGGTGGGGGGGGGTGGCAGTGGTGGTGGTGTACTTAGGGGGCGGCCTCGGCGGGCCTCCCGGGCGGTAGATGTAATTGCGGTAACACCGCCCAAGTAATGGGAACTGAGTGACCATGAGGGGAAGAGTAATCAGTTAGATTACTCATTACCCTCTAAAGCAGGGATATGCAATTAGTGGACCTCCAGCTGTTGCAGAACTAAAACTCCCATGAGGCATAGCAAGACTCTGACAGCCACAAGAATGACACCCAGAGGCAGAGGCATGATGGGACTTGTAGTTTTGCAACAGCTGGAGGTCCGCTAATTGCATATCCCTGCTCTAAAGTAACTGCGTTAAGTAACTCCGTTTATTTTAACTGAGTTACTTACATCACTGTTCCTCAATCCAGAATATTTGGCCTGACTCTCAGGTAAAAGGCTACGGTGTGCTTTTTAGGACATCGTTCATTTATTGTTCAGGTTTATGAGGCTCTCATCCCAAAGTCACCTTCTAATGTCACTTTGGCTATGTTCATGCAGCCTTTAAAAGGGGGAGCTAAATGCATGTTCCTAACATTTCTTCATTGCTTTGCTGCAGTCACTAAAACTGGTGTAACCTGCCCTACTGAAACTATCCAAACAGTAAATCATTTTGCAGGTTAATTTGGTATCTGCTCACCTGAATCTAGTTAAGCACAGTCAGAATTCTTAAGTCCTGATGAATAAGGAGTCTGTTGGTTCCCAAAACACATTGGCTCTCTTCTATGGTTGTAAAGAGTATTTTTTTTAAACCA
This sequence comes from Lithobates pipiens, assembly GCF_037356315.1. NCBI lineage: Eukaryota > Metazoa > Chordata > Amphibia > Anura > Ranidae > Lithobates > Lithobates pipiens. The sequence continues at coordinate 507,584,513 of NW_027507903.1, read as the reverse complement.
TGTTATACTTACCTGCTCTTTGCAATGGTATTGCACAGAGTGGCCCCAAACACCCTCTTCTTGGGTCGGCGCCCCCCCCCCCTCCCCCGGCACTGTCTGCGCCTCCTCTCCTGTGCCTGCCCCCATAGCAAGATTGCTGTGGGTGGCAGAAATACGGTCTCGCTCCAGAGTCAGGCAGTGCTCGTCCATAGCTTGGCTCTGCCCCACCACCTGCTGCCTTCTCACTGGATTTGATTGACAGTAGCAGAAGCCAATGGCTCCCTCTGCTGCCACTGTGTCTAATGAGTAGAGGAGCACAGACAAAGCTGCTGCAGACGGGCACAGTGATGGACCAAGTCAGGTAAGTATTTAGGGAGGTGAGAAGGTGATACAACAATTGGGACATTTCGTAACTTAATGCAGGGAATGCATTAAGAAAAAAATATCCTGGCTTTAGTATAACTTTAAATTACCTTGGACTCCTGGATGATACTCTCATTGGATTGTATGTGTGTAGGTGCATGTTTCTAATTTAAATATGACCCACCCCTTCCTTTCAATGCCACACCCCTTCCTTTTTAAGTCCCGCTCTGTCATTTCCAGGGGAGGAGGACAGAGGCATGCTGTGGGAGAGGGACAGAGGGACCCCGGGGGAAGAGGACAGAGGGACGCCATGGGAAGAGGACAGAGGGACACCGTGCGAAGAGGACAGAGGCATGCAGTGGGAAGAGGACAGAGGGATGCCATGGGAAGAGGACAGAAGGAAGCCTTGAGAAGAGGACAGAGGGACGGCATGGGAAGAGGACTGAGGGACGCCGTAGGAGGAGGACAGAGGGATGCCATGGGATGAGGACAGAGGGATCCCGTGGTAAGAGGACAGAGGGATGCCGTGGGAAGAGGACAGAGGGACTCCATGGGAAGAAGACAGGGCGATGCCATGAGAAGTGGAGAGAGCGAAACTGTGGCAATAGGACAGAGGGACGCCGTGGGAAGAGGACAGAGGGAAGCCATGGGATGTGGACAGAGGGATGCCATGAGAGGAGGACAGAGGGACGCCATGGGATGAGGACAGAGGGATGCTGTGGGAAGAGGTCAGAGGGATGCCGTGGGACGGGAACAGAGGATCGCCATGGGATGAGGACAGAGGGATGCCGTTGGAGGGGACAGAGGGACGCCATGGGGGGGACAGATGGACGCTGCAGGAGGGGACAGAGGTATGCTGTGGGAAGGGAATATCCCCTGCCCCCCCCTTCCTGGTTAATGTGTGCCCCTCCACTGTAAACTATACAGTACACAGACCTCAGACCAGCAGCGTGACTCTCTCACTGAAGTCGTGTCCCTTCTCTGTGGCTCCTCTTCCTCCTGGCTGTGTACACTAGAATATGGGGGCCGAGGAGGAGGCGGAGGAGCCGAGGAGTGTGTGCGGCTATAAGTGGGGAGAGAGATGTCGGCTGCTACGGAAAGCCGATCGCTATTTGTCGTACCCCGGGCTGCAGATGTCTCGGGTGCCCACGCTAGTCCACCCCTGTCTGCCAGTTACCGGAGCTCAGTGCCGGTATTACCTGCATTGCCTGTCCATGTCAGATGCTGCAGGCCAATTGATCTTCATTGCTTCACTGAAGGAGTAGAGAGATTCAGCAGTAACCTATAGAAGTTATGTCAGAAATAATTTCCCCTTACAAAGGGAATCTGCTCAATGATTTACATCTTTTGATTGTAATCAGCACTGGTGAGCTCAATTGGTTGTCAGGGAACATGCTGCCATAGATACACATAGAACTGAAAAGTTGTCAGATAAGGGTTCAATCTTTAAAATGTCCCCAGCTCTCTAGAGGCACTTGAGCTAACTCTGTAAATAATCAGAAATAGTTTTAACTCTTTTCCGAAGAACCTTACAATGTTTGTAGCATGAAAAAAAACTGAGTTAGCTAAGAAGAAAATTGAAATAGTGGGAGCAATGTCCAAAAGCTAGCAACATTTCCTAGACGCCATCGGTTTCTGTAGAAAAGCTATCTCTGAAAATAGTCATTATATAATGTGCAGGAACTTAGAAGAACCAGTTTGTATATCACTACTAGACTATAGCTATGATAATTGTTCTTGCTAACCAGTAGTAAATGGTGGCAGTTTCGAGTTTTCACACTAAGAAAAGGAAGTCACTTTTTGCATTATAAAGTGTGTTGGGGGTCTCGTGGTCGTAAGGTATGTGACAATGCATGCAGGAATATCTGACAGCCAATTTTGATATGGGAGACATGTTTACATTAAAGGGACCCTGTCAGGGAGTACTGGATGTCTGTGTCCCTCACTGTACACTGGTTCCTTCCTCTGACCCCTACATCACTACAGGACTCAGCAGTGACTTAGGGGTTGGATGAAGGTACTGGTAGGGAACACAGGCATGTGATACTCCTTGATGAGTTTATAAATCTGATAGGGTTTCTTTAAGGAACCAGGGAACATTTGCTCCTGGTCACAAGAGCAGTAAAGGTTACAACTTTATTTCTTAGGCACATTGGTTTCTGTGGTTTTCCCGGTCTGTACAGGCATATATTTGATCTGTTGTATAACTTTATTTTATTGTTTTGCAAAAACAGGAAGCACACGCTTGATATGGGCAGCGTCTTGTCTTGAATTATTCCCAAGATCATTGTACTGCCCTTCAAGCAAGCCATGTGTCCAGTTAATTTTCTGTGAAATCAGAATTACCCATCCAATCCGCAGTTCAAAAAGAGTAAAACACACTCAACACAAAAAGAGTAAAAAATCTAGTTAGTCACGTCAGTCACCTCCGTATGCCATTATTGATTAATGATTGATTAACAGCTGGCTACATTCTTTATGCAGAGTATGTAACGCCTGCATGTAAAACCCTCTATGTATCTCACAAGAGGGATTTGGCAGTTGTTATCCGGGTGGATAATTAATCAGCCACAATGCAGCTCTCTTGGTGTCTGCAGAGTCGTGATGGATGTCGGCTAGTACAGGTCAATTTTAATGTCTTTTACGCTCAATTCCCAAGATGGACAGCATAGCCATCATAAATTTCCACATATGTTTAAAGGCTATTTAATCTGCTACAGTCAAGAGCTAGTCAACTGCCTTAATGGGTCAGTCACTTGTCTATCCATGGTGGTATTTTCCATAAGGCTACAATCAAGCAAAATAATCCTGTTGCGGTGTCTATAAAAAAATTTATTGTGAATAAATCTGCCCACACCATATAACACTTCTCACAAATGCATACTAAGGTGTCCGTTTAGTATATTTTGATATTTTACATCTCTGGAGTTCTCTGCTCTTCTCAGAGATATTTGTTCTCACCCATGTGGCAGTTTAATATATCATGTAGATCACTTCTCCCACTGAGAATAGAAGTGATCTACAAACGCTCTGAGAACCCTGAACGGCTTCTGTTTCTGTAATCTCACAATAGCTCAGGAGATTTCAGTATCAGAATCCCAAAGTGAAATACAAAGCACTCCACATACACTGCACATATTAAGTTAATAATAAAGATATAATCCCCCTACCCAATAAACAGACACACCATAACTGTAAAACATTCTAATTAATACATAACATATGTGCATATTTATGCGACTGGTGTATTCTGAAATGATAGTACCCTATTTGTCATGCAGATATGCACCATTCATATAAAAACAATAAATATATATATTAAATAGTTCAAAGTAATTTTAAAAAAGCATAACAATAAAAATATGAATTAATTAATATTATATAATTAATTTATATTAATATTAATTAATATTAAAAATATTAAATTAACAATTAAAATAATAATAAATAAATACATAATAATAATAAATATAAAAAATAAATAATACCGGCGTATTAACATATACACTTATGCAAACGCAGTGTGTACTGGACTCATCTGATGCTCTGAATTTTACAGCCACCTTGCGTTATCAGCGATGCATCATCTGCGCAGCTGTCAAAATTACAGCATCAGTTGTACTTCTGTAGCCACAACACTGCCTTTATATATATGCCTATATATATGTGTATATCTGTGTGAGTGTATGTGTGTGTGTGTGTGTGTGTGTGTGTGTATGTATATATATATATATATATATATATATATATTATATATATATATATATATATATATATATATATTAGGGGTGCAACAGATCGTCACTGATCCGTGATTCGAATGGGTCACCCTGTTCGGATCGGCACACGCAGCGATCCGCGGTCTCGGCCTTAGGAAAGGTTGTGGCTTCGGCCTAGCTCTGGAGCGGCAGCTATCTTGGTGCACCCATCAGCCGTTTACGATTCGATCACTCTGTCAAATGATGGAGCGATCACTTGTAAACAAACGTCGGTTCCTCTCTCCCTTCTGTAAAGTGGAGGGGAGAGATCGGATAGAAGCAGCACTGTGGGCTGGATCTGTAGTGTCCACAGAGCTGCTCTGTAACAATTGCAGTCACAGTCATCCCTCCATACTCTGCCAATACTCTGCAATTCCCTGCCAATACCGTGCCAATAGTCTGCCATACCCTGTCAATACTCTGCCATACCCTGCCAATAGTGCTATACCGTGCCAATACCCTGCCAATACTCTGCAATGCCCTGCCATGCCCTGCCAATAACGTGCCAATACTATGCCAATACCGTGCCAATACTCTGCCAATACTGTGCCAATACTCTGCCAATACCGTGCCAATACTCTGCCAATACTACGCCAATACCGTGCCAATACTCTGCCATACCCTGCCAATACTGCCATACCCTGCCAATACCCTGCCAATAACGTGCCAATACTCTGCCAATACTCTGCCATACCATGCCAATAGTCTGCCATACCCTGTCAATACTCTGCCATACCCTGCCAATACTGCCATACCCTGCCAATACCCTGCCAATAATGTGCCAATACTCTGCCAATACTCTGCCAATACTCTGCCATACCGTGCCAATACTCTGCCATACCCTGTCAATACTCTGCCATACCCTGCCAATACTGCCATACCGTGCCAATACCCTGCCAATACTCTGCAATACCCTGCCAATAACATGCCAATACTCTGCCAATACCGTGTCAATACTCTGCCAATACCGTGTCAATACTCTGCCAATACCGTGTCAATACTCTACCAATACCGTGCCAATACCGTGCCAATACTCTGCCAATACCGTGCCAATACTCCGCCAATACCATGCCAATACTCTGCCAATCCTCTGCCATACCCTGCCAATACTGCCATACCGTGCCAATACCCTGCCATACCCTGCCAATACTCTGCAATACTCTGCCATACCCTGCCAATACTCTGCCATACCCTGCCATACCCAGCCAATACTTGCCAATACCCAGCCATACTCGGTAATACCCAGACATACTCAGCGATACCCAGTCATGCTCAGCCAATTATTATTTGCTGATCCGAAAAATGATCCAATCCGTGACTCTGATCCCAGGAACGATCCGTTCCGTGAGTTTTTTGAAAATATATATACACACACAAATATAAATATATACACACACAGATATATATATATATATATATCTGTATGTATATATATATATATATACACATATAAATATATGTACAGTGGTGTGAAAAAGTGTTTGCCCCCTTCCTCATTTCCTGTTCCTTTGCATGTTTGTCACACTTAAGTGTTTCGGAACATCAAACCAATTTAAACAATAGTCAAGGACAACACAAGTAAACACAAAATGCAATTTGTAAATGAAGGTGTTTATTATTAAAGGTGAAAAAAAATCCAAACCATCATGGCCCTGTGTGAAAAAGTGATTGCCCCCCTTGTTAAAACATACTATAACTGTGGTTGTCCACACCTGAGTTCAATTTCTCTAGCCACACCCAGGCCTGATTATTGCCACACCTGTTCACAATCAAGGCATCACTTGAATAGGAGCTGCTTGACACAGTAAGGTCCACCAGAAGATCCTTAAAAGCTACACATCATGCCGAGACCCAAAGAAATTCAGGAACAATTGAGAAAGAAAGTAATTGAGATCTATCAGTCTGGAAAGGGTTATAAAGCCCTTTCCAAAGCTTTGGGAATCCAGCGAACCACAGTGAGAGCCATTATCCACAAATGGCGAAGACATGGAACAGTGGTGAACCTTCCCAGGAGTGGCCGGCCGCCCAAAATTACCCCAAGAGCGCAGCGACGACTCATCCAAGAGGTCACAAAAGACCCCACAACAACGTCCAAGGAACTGCAGGCCTCACTTGCCTCAGTTAAGGTAAGCGTTCATGCCTCCACCATCAGGAAAAGACTGGGCAAAAATGGCCTGCATGGCAGAGTTCCAAGGAGAAAACCACTGCTGAGCAAAAAGAACATCAAAGCTCGTCTCAATTTCTCCACAACACATCTTGATGATCCCCAAGACTTTTGGGACAACATTCTGTGGACCGATGAGACAAAAGTGGAACTCTTTGGAAGGTGTGTGTCCAAGTATATCTGGCGTAGAAGGAACACTACATTTCATAAAAAGAACATTATACCAACAGTAAAATATGGTGGTGGTAGTGTGATGGTCTGGGGCTGTTTTGCTGCTTCAGGACCTGGAAGACTTGCCGTGATAAAAGGAACTATGAATTCTGCTGTCTACCAAGAGATCCTGAAGGAGAATGTCCGACCATCTGTTCGTGTACTCAAGCTGAAACGAACTTGGGTTCTGCAGCAGGACAATGATCCTAAACACACCAGCAAGTCCACCACCGAATGGCTGAAGAAAAACAAAATGAAGACTTTGGAGTGGCCTAGCCAAAGTCCTGACCTGAATCCTATTGAGATGTTGTGGTATGACCTTAAAAAGGCCGTTCATGCTCGAAAACCCTCTAATGTAACTGAATTAGGACAATTCTGCAAAGATGAGTGGGCCAAAATTCCTCCAGGACGCTGTAAAAGCCTCATTGCACGTTATCGCAAACGCTTGGTTGCAGTTGTTGCTGCTAAGGGTGGCCCAACCAGTTATTAGGTTTAGGGGGCAATCACTTTTTCACACAGGGCCATGATGGTTTGGATTTTTTTTCACCTTTAATAATAAACACCTTCATTTACAAATTGCATTTTGTGTTTACTTGTGTTGTCCTTGACTATTGTTTAAATTGGTTTGATGTTCCGAAACACTTAAGTGTGACAAACATGCAAAGGAACAGGAAATGAGGAAGGGGGCAAACACTTTTTCACACCACTGTATATATGTGTGTGTGTGTATATATATATATATATATATATATATATATACATTATATATATATATATATATATATATATATATATATATATATATATATATATATATATATACATATATATATACATATATATACATATATATACATATATATATAATCTCTGTGTGTAATTGTATAGTTATTGTATTTGTAACCTGCTGTTGGTATATTTTTCACTGCAGTTAAGAAAGTTTTTGCTTTCATTTTTGGCCACGGGAGAAGGAAGAAGCTATTCTCTGGCAGAGATCTCCTGATATCTCCACCTCTGGGCTGGAGAAGCCAGAAAGGAGAACTTGAAAGAGAAGTACAGAGATAAAGTGGCATCTCTGTATACTGAACATGCCGTTTCTGTTGCAGTCAATGCAGCCGTTCTGTGTTCTGAGATGAGAAGAGAAAAAATAGTTCTCCAGCACTGATCTCGGTATATTAAACCTGCAATGCTCTGAGATAAGCAGAGATCATCCTGATCTCAGCTTATCAAAGTTTACTAAACGGACACCAAAGTGTAATATAAATTAAAATAAACGTATCATTGTTTTCACATATTTAAAAACAATTTGAATGTCCAAGTGAATCACGGCCCCTATTTGTTTCGTCCTTAATATTTTTTCATTGTGCACTCAAACAGGTTCATCTCCACACCTCCACCTCCTGTGAACCACCAACACCAGTTGTGCTCTCACCTTGTGTTTATGACTCCCCATATAATGTAAAGTCATAAATAGCTTGTATCCCCTTTAAACTGGAACTTATATCCTTCAGCCCTTCTTTCTCCTCCACTGCTCCAAAAAAGTGGTCCTGAGAAGGTGAAGGTGAACTGGAGTGGAGTGAACACATTTAAGTGCAGGAGGAACAAATATAAGAGAAGACACAAATAGAAACTGTAATTTACTTGGACATTTTTTTTTGTTTTTAATTACAACGTGAAAAAATTATAAGAAGCGTTATTTCAATTTATATTTTCTATAAGGCTGGTAAAGTCCGGTGGATAGGGCTGAAAGTTAAAATATGTGGAGCAGTAAAGAAGAAAATAGAAAGCAGAGCTGTACCCGAGACATGTTTTTGTTGTTTTGATTGGAATGGTGACATTTTCAGATAAAATGGACTAGTTACATTCCGGGTGCTTAAAAACAAAAAGTGTGCAAAGTTTCACAGTCTTTATTGGAAAGCATCCACAGCCTGAGTAGAAAAACCTGTTTACTGCCTGCCTGTTGCATAGAAGTACTAGTGCTCTCTGTGTGGAAACATTGGTCTTCCTGCAGGGGTCCAACACCCCCCCCCCCCCCCTGCTAAGTCAGAATAAGAGCAGTCCAATCAGCTAGAAGCATTAGGTTTGCAGGTTCCAATCACCCTGGAAGGCTGTTCACAGTGGAGTCCACAATACACTTCTCTATTGGTCTGGAGGCAGGGGTTAGTCTTCTTTATGGAGTTATAGAGATAATATTTATGTAATCAACAAGTATTTGGCAAACGTTTCTTTAAGGGTTCATGTGCAGACTTAAAAAGAGCCAAGTATAGTATGCTTTTTGACTTGCTTATGAGTTTCTCAAGGATTTTCTTTAAAGCATTTGTTACCCCCCCCAAAAAAGTGATCCTGTTCCCTTGTGCATGAATTAACAGCACAGTGCTTATGCTGTGTCATTTGGCCCTTTCTATCATATAAAAACCTGGCTGATCCTGCCTGGCTATACCCACCCTCCTATTAACTGACCACAGTTTATCATGGCTGCTGAGCCCTGACACCGTGGTCAGTTTATGCTGCTCTCCCCCCTCCCTGCGTGTCAGCTAGTCTGTGCCACTATGCTCTCCACCTCTTCCCCTCCTGCTTTTATCAGAACTGTACAACAAACATACCATCCTCTCTGCTAGCTAACAGTATCTGTCCTAGTGCCTGTGCTGCAAAAAAAAGTCAGCTAACACCTTATAACTGAGTGTCTCTCAGCACTCATGTTACTCCTCTGCCCTCTCTCCACCCCTCCTCCTTGGCTGACGTCAGCGGCAATGCTCTGCCACCACTGACAGCCGGTCAAGGAGCCATGTGAGTGCCGGGAGACGCTTGGTTATAAGGTATAATCTGCCTTTTTTTTCAGCACAGGCACTAGGATAGATAATGATAGCTAACAGAAGAGATGGTATGTCTGTAATACAGTGGCTTAACAACCACTTTAAGCTGTTTCTGAGCTGCTTTGTCCTGCCTCTGAATTGCTTCCGGCTGCCTCTGAGTTGCTTGCAGTGTCTTTTGTATTGTCACTAACTTCCAGTCTGAACAGCTCACCCATAATGAGCTCACTCCAAGGCTCACTTTAGGTACATATCAGTAATCATTGTCTTTAAAAAAAAACACCTTTGATGTAAAGTGCAATATTACTACACGGAATTTTATGGAATGTATTCAAAGACCAAAAGTTTGTCTTTTTATGTTAAATGCTGATCATCTCTTGCTGCATCATCCGCGCCTGCCGCGCACCGTGGGAGCATGCCCGTGTGTGTCACAGACTCGATGCCCGCCAGTGGCCAGTGATCAAGGCACGGAGAGGCAGAACGGGGAGATGCCTATGTAAATAAGGCATTTCCCTGTTCTGCCTAGCAACATGACAGGGATCTACTTCTCCCAGTGATCGGGAGATGTGATCTCTGTCATGTTCTAGTGAGCCCATCCCCCCTGCAGTTAGAACATGCTGAGGGAACACAGTTAACCCTTTGATCCCCCTAGTGCTTTTTTTCAAAATTGTTGCTCTTTTTTTGTTTATAGTGCAAAAAAAAACACACAGAGGTGATCAAATACCACCAAAAGAAAGCTCTATTTGTGAGTAAAAAAAAGGACATCAATTATTGGCGTATCAGTTGTTAGGGTACAATGTCGAACGACCGCGCAATTGTCAGTTAAAGCGACGCAGTGCCGCATCGCAAAAAAGGCAATGTTCAGGAAGGGTGTAAAACCTTTCGGGACTGAAGTAGTTAAAGCTGCTAGGAGCAGCTTGAAGCAACTTAGAGTCAACTTAAAGCAAGTCAATAGCAGCTTGAAGGAACTCAGAAGCAATTACCTAATGTGCTTAAAGCCCAACACAGAGAGATTTAAAAATGATCCCTTACAGTGGAGCTGCGCCCACACTGCAAGGGTCAACTGCTTGTTTAGTCTAGGGGAGAGTAGAAGCACTTTAACTTACCTGACATTCCTCCACTCTGCTCAGGGCAGATGGCACTCCCCTACGCTCCAGTGGTGGACTGTCCTTTGGCATTAATACGTCCAGTGCAGAACTATGGACCCTCTTTTAGTCTTGATGACGTCAGGAGCTGAGACCGCTGGAGCATAGGGCAGAAGATACTGCCGAGACTGGCCTAGCAGCGTAGAAGTAAATTTAACAAGTCCCCTAGACCCAAACAAGCAAATAGACCTTGCAGTGGCTCACTGCAAGGGATAATGTTCAGGTTTCCCTGAGTTGTCTTTAGAGGTTCATGTACATAGGCTTTTGTTTGTATCTGAGCAGCTGTTATTCCCTGCACGCTATTAAAAGTATTTTTTTAAAGTACGTCAGGGTGTTGCATGCGCCCTAGTTTTACCATCTTGCCCCTGTTATCTTGCCTTGCAATATTTTTGCAAAGAATAAATGAGCTATAGCCTGGAGATTCGATATATATGCAAGGGATATAACAAGCTAGTGGGTGATTGATCTCACCAGTGCCCACCCAATCTCAAAAAGGTCAGTTTTAACTGGATTAACCCCTTTATTTCAGGGTGCACATGGGGCATAAATAAATACAAATTGTAAAGCTGTCCCTACACTAGTAAAAATTAATTTGACATTTTTAGTTTTAAGAATGCTTGTTCAAAATCTTCTAACTATTATGGTGTTAAATTAACATTAGTTTTCGACCAGAGTGGCGAAAATATTCAAAGGAGCAAAATGAAAATCTTTCCTAAAACTAGTTTCTAATTGTATGTGGTTTTTGTTCAGACAAATTGCATTTATTCCAAAATCAAATGTTAAAAGCAAACTAAATTTTGAAGTAATTTTGAACATTTTTCAATCGGTCGTCAGATGTAGAAAGAATTTTCATAAGAGTGTCTGTTTGGCTATTCATACGAATGATAGTTTGAAAATCTAGTAGTGTATGGCCAGCTTTAAGGGAGTGGCATAGAGTAAATAAAATGTTGGGTAATAATCATGAGAAAACAGAACTCAACATGTGAGATGGCAACAAGGCTAACTTCTGTGCTGTGGATTTGAGCCAATCTAGAGGTTAGCAGGAGGTTACCCTGTCTGCCTGTCTCCAAAATACCCATCTAGTACTAGTAAGACTGCCAGCAGCACTGTAACTGTAACACTAGTCTCATTAATACGGCCTCCCGATATATCTGTCCACCTGTTACACTCGTTGCATACACACAGCCCCTGTTTCCCCTTTTAAACAGTTTGCGTACCAGTCTACATTCCCCTCTGTCTGCAGTTGGTCAAGCTGCGTCCTTTACAGTACATTATATGCGAAGAATGTGGCGGACACCTGGTAAAACCACTGTCCAGATTATAGGTAGCAACCAGAGTCATGACAGGCAGATCTGATCACAGGGGGCCTTTACTAGGGTCAATCTTGGCAGAAGCTTGAGGACAAGAGCCTTCCCATTTTTCTATAAGAGGTACAAATATGGCTGTCCTTAGAAGGAATGTAAGACTGAGCTGAAGAGACTTGGCAGTGGCAACTGGACTGACTTATCTGCTCCACAAAAGCCGTTAAGGTCCATGCACACTAGGAGCAGAAAAAATACCAAAACCTCCAGCAGAAAAATCAGCAGAAAAAATGCTAATAGTAACTCATATCGCACAAGAGTTTATAAGAGTTTTTTTTTTCTAAAAAAAATATTCCCCTCTGATTTTTCAATGTACACTTGAAAACGCAAACGCTCCTAAACGCCACGTTTAGGAGTGTTTATGAGAGTTAAGCATTTTCTCTACCTGAAAGCTTCTCCTAAAAAACACGATCCAGAGAGGATTTTTTTTCCTCTATATGCTGAGCTTAAAATATGCCTCTAAACATCCTAATATGCATGGACACATAGTATAACATTGAGCCACTTCTACAGGAAGGGAAAAAAATTAGCAAAACTCCTGTAGAAGCAGCAATTTTAGCCCCAGTGTACATGGCCCCCTATGGCTCATACACAGGATCATAAAATCGTATGAAAAATACCTCTTTCGAAGCCATCACGCGATAATCTGATTGTTAGTGCATAGCTTTTCAGAGCAGATCAGGACAATTCATGTGAAAAAGCATGAAAATTTTGATTTAATCAGTACAATACAAATATACTATAACACATTATGACTTCTAAATTTTTATTCTGTCAATCGAGAATTTTTGTAACTTCAGTAAACTCTTCATTTTCGATATGAGGCTAGCATGCAAAAAAAAAAAAGGATGATCATTCATCTGATTATCTTATGTGTCTCAGTTTTTTTTATGTTTTTAGAAAATTTCAGCAGCTGCAGAAATAAAAAGGTAATTTTAATTTTTAATATCATAAAATTGCAAAATAGCTTGTGTAGCAATTTTATATGCTATAATATTTTTTTAACAAAAATGGAGTTTAAGGCAAATTACGGTTCCATTTTTAAAAATACCCAAACCTCTTCTGTTCTGGAGGGAAGAGGTTTGGGTAATGCATGGACATACATTTTAAACTTTAAGGGCTCAACCGTTAACGGATTTGAACACAGCTTTCTATGGGCCATGCACACAGATGCACGAAGATAAGAAAATGTTTTCTGCATTGATATCCATACAAAAAAAAAGAAAAATCTTCATTTCAGGTCCTGCAGAAGAACTGTACAGCCGTGACCAATATTGTTAAGAATGACAAAAATATTACATTAAAATATCTGCTGCCTCCACTTTTATGATGGCAATTTACATATACTCCAGAATGTTATGAAGAGTGATCAGATGAATTGAAAAGTCCCTCCTTGCCATGAAAATTAACTTAATCCCATAAAAAACATTTTCACTGCATCTGTGAAGAAGGCTTCAGGGCGCACAAGAAAGTCCAGCAAGCGCCAGTTTTGCCTAGGTATAAAAACATCCTCCGAAAGCAACTTCTCCCAACCATCCAAGAACAGTTTGTTGAAGAACATTGCCTTTTCCAGCATGATGAAGCACCTTGCCATAAGGCAAAAGTGATAACTAAGTGGCCTGGGTAACAAAACACTGACATTTTGGCTCCATGGCCAGAAAACTCCCCACACCTTAATCCCATTAAGAACTTGTGGTCAATTCTCAAGAGGCGAGTGAACAAAAAAAACTCCACAAATTCCAAGAGAACTCCCAGCAGTTAATATGCAAGAATGGGCTGCCATCAGTCAGGATGTGGCCCAGAAGTTGATTGACAGCATGTCACAGCGAATTGCAGAGGTCTTGAAAAAGAAGGGTCAACACTGCAAATATTGACTCTTTGCATAAACTTCATGTAATTTTCAATAAAGCCTTTGACACTTATGAAATGCTTGTAATTATATTTCAGTATACCAATATACCAACATGTGTCAAAAAGATCTAAAAACACTGAAGCGATAGACTATGTGAAAATTAATATTTGTGTCATTCTCAAAACATTTGGTATTTGTTTTTGATATCATTTACATGCATACACCGAAATGAGCTCCATTGAAGCTGTCTGCGTTATAGCATCAATAGGCCATTTATGCTGTAACGCTGTACATATGTAAACCTTGCTCAGATGTTACATGTGTACCTATTTATGCAGGATCTTGCACTAGTTTCCATTTTTTTAAACACCTGTGTGCATGTACCCTAACAAGAGCCTGGTTAAAGGAACATGACTCTTTATGGCACTCATTAGTTCAAATGTTAAAGGCCGTTCTTGGGCAGTCTACAAAATGGCTATCCTTGCCTCTTCCTCAGCAAACCTGCTGCTTCTTGTTAATGGTCAGCAATAAATTTAGTAGGTTGTTTTCACATGAACATTACTCAATGATCGTGTAAATGGCAGCAAGTCAGCAGTAAAGTCAAACTGAAGAGGTTTTACGAGATAACATGACCGAGTCATAGCCGCGATTTGCCGATATCCAGCCGTGCTAGCTCAGTACAGAACCGGCCCGAGTGCACAGCACTGATCCCCAGAACAGGTGCCTCAAGTTCAGACATGCTAATTGGCTCGTCGTAAAGCATAAGCGTAACTTGTCACACATTCACCTGTTAAAACAGATATTTAGAATTTGCCACTAATCCCCTTTTCACGAGTCAGTTTTCACAGTCAGCACACTCGGCCTCTGTGCCTGCCGAATGAAGGCCCCATTCTTCGCCTGAGTTATAGCGCCTGGGCCGCACCAACCCTGTCACTAGGGATGCTCTGGGGTTAAGTGTCTTTAGTTACAAGCTAAAACTGAATTGTTAATCCTGCTATCATTTCTATCAGGAACTTGATATGTAAAAGGTCAAGCAACCTCCCTAACGTATTTCTGAGAACATATTTTTACCAGATATCTTGAAAGGGAAACCGTCCTAACTTTTTTTTTTTAAGCAAGCTGTAAAATGTAACACATTTAAAGGAAAATGGGTAACATATTTATTTTAAAGGTGGTAGCAATTAGCTTAAATTACTGTATATTTAAAGCCAAAAGTTTTTTATTTTATTTTGTAGTACAGTAAAGTCTTCCCAAAACAGAAGATACTCATATGTTTCATTTTATCACATATCCAAAAAAATAAAACGATTATTTCTTATTTTTGTGACAGTGGACTAAGCTATCCAATTTCTGTTATATGCCTTTGGCATTTTTGCTTCTTTAAATACATTTTATGGCGGATAATACTAGCAAAAATGTGTTAATGTATTAAAAAAAGAAGAAAAAAAAAGTATTTCTTTCAAAATAATGAATTAAAAAAATAAATAAATACAATGTATTTAAGGATAGATAGATAGATAGATAGATAGATAGATAGATAGATAGATAGATAGATAGATAGACATCCTACCTTTGGAGAAAGAAGCATTCTGCATCACTAACATTCTTTTTGCTCTAAAGTAATGACTCTGCGCCTCCATAGTTACTGTATATTCAGTCACATTTGTTACCCTAGGACAGGAAGAATGTCCCTGAAAAAATCACTAGGTGGAAAAAAAGTACGAAAGCCTGAAAAAAAATACAGCCATCATATCTAAATACTGGTAAACTTCAATCTATTACATTGTTCTTGGATTTAGATAAACTTGGGTTTACATATTCTAAAATATTATTTCCCTACTATTTTTGTTAAAATAAAATAAATATTGCTATTAAAACATCAAACTACTAAAACATTTTGGGGTTGAATGTACCCCTGCATTTATTTCTGATGCTCTAGTTTGTATGCCTCTCATACAAACTGAAGAATATTTAAAAATTCTGTTTGATGTGAAGTGACTTAAATGCCCAGAGCAAGACTAATTTTATTCAGCAGAAAAAAAGTTGGAAAAGTAAGAGATTTTTTTACTTTGAATTTATGCTCTATAAGATTACAGGGAATCAATGAATATGTATTGCTGTGTCTAGGATCAGCCAAACTGTTACGCTTTTCCAAAAATAATGAAATAATCACATTTCCTGTGATGCCATTAAGTCTAGATGGGTTGTAGACAGCAAAAAAAAAAAAAAAAGTAATTCCGACGGATTAATTCCGGAAGAGGTCCGGAAGTGATGTTGCATACACACGGTCGGACTAAATTATCAGAAAATCCGAATTGTACATAACGTGATGACGTTATTTCGTTACGACGGGACTACGTTCAGGCTAGTAGCCAATAGCTTTGGTCTAGGAATTTGATCTGAGTATGCGTGGCACTTTGTCCATCGGAGTAGGCTACACATGATCGGAGTATGTCCGATAGGAGCATTTTGTCCGAAAATTTTACCGGCAAGTTGGAAAAATTGGTCCGTCGAATATTGCGCCGAAAACATTCCGATGCAGACCACACACAGTCGGAATATCTGACAAAACGGTCCGATAGGAAACATTTCGACGGAATCTCCGATCGTGTGTACAAGGGCTTAGAAAATAGAAATTTGGGTGGTAACTATCTTTTTTAAAGGTATAGGCTCTTGGTATTTCATCTTGATCCAACCTCACTGCATAGATTATTGTAACGTTTACCAGTGTATGCTCCCATGCAAGAACGGGCCCAATGCAATTAAGATTGCAGCATACAGAGCCTACACTTTTAAAAACAGGCCAGCAGAGTCAACGACACATTTTGATCATCACATCTCTTTTAATAAGGTGCTTTATATAGGGTGTGCATGGATACTCATACTTGGTGTATGCTCATAAACACATCATACACTGGCAGCTCTTACTATCCATGTTATTGAATATCTATTTGGTCTTGTCAGAAACCCAGGGAGCTCTCAAGTTTCTGTGCACTCTGCAGGATCATCTCAAGTAGTTCAGTTTGCCTCTGTGAACTACAGAAAATCTTCCTATATGGTATGGAGACGAGGAAAGGAACCAGTGTTCTGTAGTCCTGACACATTTACTGTCCCAGGGTGGCTGCTTCTCTACAGATACAGTACAGTGAGTGAGGGTTGTCACCCTAGGACAGGAAGTGTGTTACTGGCAGGATCACTAGGTGGAAAAAAGGAAAATGAATGCAGTCACCATATCTAAGGAGCCGCAGTATATTATTTGTTTTCCTTTGTTTAGATACACTTTAACTTTGACTCTCTTTAAGTAACCAGCCTTAGCCAATGTACTGTCTTAGCAGAAAATTGGGTTTGAGGGAAATCTGAGAGGGGCTATTATTGGTGCCAGGTCTTGCTCACATTCATCCATGGCTTTAGCCTTTGGATGTATAGATTATAGAGATGATTGGAAAAGTGTGGTGTAGCACATTCCTGTCTGGTGAGTGGTAGACCTTTGCCCTAACTGCATGTCATGTGACACAACATGTCATCCCTGGCTGCCTCCTCTTCCGTGATTTGTGCTGTGTCGGGGCTCTGAGTGTGGTGTGCCGTGTCAACTCAGGGCTCTGTGTCAGGAATTCTTTTCTCAATGTTGCCACTTGGTAAACTGAAACCACCTCGAATTACACAGCAGACAGCAGACAATTTGGATGCCATGGTCTTCTAAGTAATTTTGTTCAGCAAACATATTGACTGTTCAAATATAAATACACATTTATTACTAATGGGCAGATTTAAGAACTATCCTACTGGCTACTTATGTTATTTTTATTTTTCCAAAGCTGTAAGCTTTTCAGGTACTGCCCTATGTTCTGAAGATTTGTTTCAGTAGGTTTTTTTTGTCCCATGACAATTTGCTATTTATTTAATTTTAGACCAAATGGGCAATTTTGCATGGTGCAAGATTTAATTTCTTAATGATTATTAAAAAAACAAATTATGTGAACCTTTTTGTGTTAGTTTATTGACCGCCGACATTTTAGGAAAGAAGCAGACACACAATTGATGCTCACATGTTCTGGGGCAAAACGTAACCAGGGGATCTTGACACTTGACAACCCATTGGGCTTACACGTACTAAAGTTTGATAAAACAATGTAAAAGTATTATTTTTTATTCAAGTACCTTGGCATTGTGCAACTTAAGGCATCACATCATCACTCCTAACAATTACCCCCTGAAATATGACCAACCTTGTCACAGTTAATAATTGTATGACGAACAAACAACAGTAAACAACAGTGATAAAAATTCTTCAGTTGTCATTACTACTATTACATACCTCCCAACATTTTGAGATGGGAATTAGGGACACCTACTTGAAAACGTATGTAGGCATAGGGCATGCCCCCCTGACACACCCCCTTAAAGGAGAATTAACCCAAAAAAAGGTTAATTAAATACACAAGGACTTTTTTTTTGCCACTCCTATTCTTTTATATTGGCTTTTAACATTTACAAATGCAGCAATTTATAATTTAGATTAAAGGTTTAGCACTGGGAAATACTTTTTGAAAGATAAAAAGTGCATTTTATATACAACTATATGGATCAGACCAAAATGAGGGACAAATGAGAGGGACAGAGGGACATTGCTCCAAAACAGGGACAGTCCCTCAAAATCAGGGACAGTTGGGAGCTATGGTATTAGCTTAAGAAAAATGTTATGCCACTGCTAAAAAGCTCCACCCAGGACAAAATTCTTCCCTTGCTTCATACAAGAACTGTCCTGCTTTTTATGCCTAAAGTGGCTGGGATAAAAGAAAGAGAAAGGAATGTGAAGAAGAAAGTAAAACATCTTTCTTCTGTACAGAATGTAATACAAGACCACCACTGCTAAATAATGAAGATGAGTATATCATAAGACTCCTTATTCACATGGGCCTAGGGAAGGCTGCAACCTCTGCACCCTCTGTAGCCAAAACGCAGTGTATAAAGTAATGAACATGATAGCATTGAGAAGGTGCACTATATGTGGGCACCCACCACTACGCCTGAGCTTGACAGACATCACATTCCAAAACCTTGGCCATTAATATGGAGTTGCCCCCTTCCCACTTTGCACCTATAACAGCCTCCACTTTTCTCTTAAGACTTTCCGCAAGATTTTGTAATGTGTCTATGGGTATTTGCTCCAAAAGATTTCTGAGGTCAGGTATTGGTATTGGATAAGCAGGCCTAGATCACAATTAGCATTCCAATTCATCTCAAAAGTGTTCAGTAAAGTTGAGGTCAGAATTCTTTGTAGGCCACTTAAAGCAGAGTTCCACCCAAAAACCCTTCCCTACTTCCAGAGACCGTTCCCTCGGAACACCGTTCCCTCGGAAGTTCGGCACCCCTTCTCCTTCTTCCACCGTCTAGCCAATTAGAAAGCGCAGCGCATTTCATGAGTGCACGGTAGAGATCTGGCTGTGAAGCCAAAAGGCTTCACTGCCAGTTTCCCTTACCAGGAATGGCGGTGGCAGCACCCGACAGCCGATCTGAAAATCATCTGGGGTGCTGACATTGCGGGAACCCTGGACAGATAAGTGTCCTAATATTAAAAGTCAGCAGCTCCAGTATTTGTAGCTTCTGACTTTAAATTTTTCCGTTGGGGTGTTCCTCTTTAAGCTCCTCCACAGCAAAGTCATCAAGCCATGTCTTTATGAAGGTGGGTTTGTGCGCAGGAGCACAGCCTTGTTGGAACGGAAAAGGGTTTTACCCAAACTGTTACCACAAGGTTGGAAGTGCACAATTATCTAAAATGTTTTTGAATACTGTAGCATTCCTAAAGAAGAAGTATAGCCAAAGCTATTTTGGCTATACTTCTCCTGTGGATCACAGGAGTTCAGTTAACTCTTCACTCCTATGACTCATCAGATCGATGCTCACCTAGGTAAGTATATATTTTTTTTCTAAATCCCAAACTTCTTTTTTAACAGTGGCCTGAACTTTTGTTCCCCTTTTGTGATGTAGTCTAACTATCCTTGATCAATTGAGCCAGCATCATGTAGGAACTCTACTGCTCAGTATAAAAGTATTGTTGATGATAGCGGTTTTGTGTGCAGTCATGGGTTGTGCAGTCATGGGTTGTGCTGCAGCGTTAATGGCAGAGATGGGGTTAACCTGTCCTTCTTACGGCTTTTATTTCCAGTACCTTATGATTAACCTAAAACACTTGTGATTACACAATGTACTGAACACCTGAATGAACTGAAATTACCAGTTTGCTATCTTTTGTCCTCCACACTGGTTGAACTGAGGTCAGAAATGTTTTATATCAACCCTTCAAGTTAGTGAACAGCACTGTGGAGATGACTAGCATTACAAAAGAATTGAATGATTTTATGCTTATATCTGTGCTTTCTTATGTCAATTGTGTGCTAGTGATGGAAGGGTTTGAAACTGTAGAAGAAGATTGAACAGAGCTCATAGAGAAGGACAGTGCAGAGGTAGAGTTTATGTGTTCTCTCTACTACCTAGGGGGTCACCAAATAATGAGAATATCCTTCTTGTAAGGATATGCTCCTTCTGGTTGACAATACTCAGCCACTGGAGATTGGGGAATTACACCAGAATTGTCTTCTACTCTGGTTTCTGGTTGTGGGGAGAAATGTGTTTTCATTAGATGATGGACCTCTCAGAGGGAGTATATGTACGGTATGTTATGGTGGCCACACACGCTTTGATTTTATTATCCAGTCTTTAATTTTATTCAAATCATATATCCAAATTTCCCTTCCAATTGATTTAGATCAGATTTGATCAAACAGAGTTGATCAGCCATGGTGAAAAAATCATCAATCGCCTTGCATCAGTCGGCAGCAATGAGATACTTTGTTCATTCAATTTGATTATATTTAAATTGATCACATTATGAGATTACATGCTGGAACCAAAGATGCAATCGATAACTTACGATCATAATCTATGATCGTATCCTAAATACTGATTTAAATCCACGTCTCAGTGTGTATCATATTGATTGAATAGGTTTTCCACTGTAGATTGAGTATTCCTATAGAAAAGAATAAACAGATTGGAAAATAAATCATTTATTGAAGTATGTATGACCACCACTGGATTCTAAAAACAGACCTAAGAGGTCAGGGAAGACAGTCTGTACACAGATTGAGATAGCAATGTGAACAGATACAGCTGAAACCTGCAGTGTACATGAGGCTTGCAGACTCCTCTCCAAATTATGAATGACATGATTTATAGGAAGCATTTAGATATGGTTTGGACACACTCTGTTTAACATTTTCCCAACTAGGCTATAATGTTTTGTGTAGGCTCATCTTATCTTTCAATCACTGTGTAATTGTGGCACCATTTTCTAATAAGGGTTAATCTGGCCATGCATGGATCGAAATTTGGCCAGTTCAGTAGGGACTGTGCAAGTTGCGATCCCTACAACATGTGTGCTGTGGTTGTACAAAAGTCGATCTACTAATCGACTTCTGTACAACCGCCCTGTCACATTTTTCCTGCATGATCAGCAGTACAGGCTATAGACTGCAGCATTGATCAGTGTGTTCTGTTGGCAGGGAATTTTTCCCACTGTCAGAATACCATAGCTCAATGGGAGGATTTGAAAGTGTGGATGGGGGAATCTGGTAATTTTTTGGTTCAACCCACTGTTTGAACATATTTGGAAATGTCTATTCCATGAATAGTGTAAGAAATATACAATACAAATATAGGAATATATAGTTATTTTAGTTGGATAAAGTAAGGAATAGGTTAAACCCCTGTATATTTTTTGCTGCTTATGATCCAGTGTGGAGATTTGTTTTCACTTCCTGTACCAGAGATGTAACAGGAACTGAAGGGATATAGTATTATTATTATTATTATTATACAAGATTTATATAGCGCCAACAGTTTACATTTACATTCATAGACAGTTGTCACCGGGACATGTGTCCCCATTAGAAGATTTCCCCTCATCTGTTCTGGTGACAACCCAAAATTTTCGGATTTCCCATCACCTTCAATTTCTAACAATGGTCAGCAGGAGAAGCAGAGATGTTGAATCTCCCCAGTGGGGACACGGACAGCAATAAAATCACTATTTAAAACTGAAAAAAAAAAAAAATTGGGCTCCTGTGAGTTTAGGGCATACTTGTTATTCTCTACATTGGAATTTGGAACATCACCTATCTACCTACAAAATTTATTTTCATCAGACCACTCCATTGCTTGAAATCCCATTACCAATAATCTTGTGTTCTGGGGACTCCAAGTTGTTTAGGTCAGGATAGCTGTAGAAGTTCACTGGTCTCACTTGTTGATCACAAGAAAGATGGTCGGCACTCGGGATACCATCCAAAAATAATCTTCCTTTATTAAAAAAGCATGTACAGTAGCTATAAGACAGTCAACACATTTTGTCCGTAAGGCAAATCAAGCAATTCATAATTCGGAGGAGTCTGAGCACCGGGTGAAGATGTTATGCATGAAGGTGGAAACACATATATACCTGTTTCCATTTAAGGTCTCGCTTGTTGTATGGAGTTGTCTCTTACTGGATACCACTAGTGTACATAATTGGTTATCAGAATCTGGAACTCTCTCGCATGGGTCTTCTTTCTGGCCGTAGGAAATAGCTATTTCTGCCTATCTCTACACATTTCTATGGAAAATCTAGCAGAGGGTATAGGATGTAGAAATACTGCAACACTGCCACTGTTTTTTTTGTGGCTAAGCATGTCCAGATAGATTAGGGCCTAAGCAGAAGGTGAATCTAGGCCTTCAAACTTCCTTGCTGTGGTGCCTGAAAGCTGTAAATCCCCATTGAAGCAAAACTCCACCCAACTTTACCCAATGAATAAATATATTTTGGCGAAATGCTACTTTGTATGCAAAACAATGGAGGAAGCTCATATTAATTTTATTCAAGATTTATGTTGTATGTAGTGCCAACAGTTTGTGCAATGCTGTACAATATAAAAGGAGACAGTACAGTCATAAATCCACCATCAGGGATATCCTTAATGTGTCACTTATGTTACATGTCAGGACTGCACAATAGTGGCCCAATGCCAGACCTTCCAGCACATAGTCAACAATTATCAGCTTGAAAGGTTGCTGGGAATGGCCAGTAAACCTATTAAAGGATCCACCTGTGGCTACCCAACAAAGAAGGATCTCTCGTGTCCTCAGAACAAAGCAGACATGTGAAAACTGAACTCAATCTATTATTTAGGTTGCATCAATAATATAATGGTTAAAATAATGCATTTGTGTCCTAATCATTGGGAGTAAAAAACCCAACCACATGACTGTGCTATAAAGGGAAATCATTACCTAATCACTAAGGATGAGTAACAATGACAGTTTTAGTTTCTTCACAATTTCGGAGGAAATCTAGAGATTTCACAAAATTTCCCTATTTGGACTAAACACAATGGGGTTAATGAGAAGGCAAAATTAATGGCCTTCAAATGGATAATGTGGGTTACAGACACTTCTTTCTATACTGTTCGTGTATAGATCTGTGCCAGTTGCCTTCCCCTCACTATTTTTTATTTTTTTGTAACACTAAAAAATGTAACAATAAAAAAAATGAAAACAGCAGTAGACAACTAGTAATTAAATGCACAAAAAAAAATTAACACTAAATCAAATCCACTAAACTGCTTTTTACACAATTTTTTGCTAGCAGATTTAACCTATGCAGCTTGAAAATTTTGAATTGAGAGCTTTCACTTGCCAACAGCTTAATCGATTTTGCCAAAAACACTTCCCAGTTCCCGGAAACCCACCCCCCCACCACCCCGCCACCACCCCCGTTGAGTCTCATTCTTTTTTCTGCAACAGTGAAGTCTCAGTCCTGCTACTGCATTTTCAGTAATAAAAGAGGAAGGAAAACTCCAAAACGCTAAGCATGACCTCTGATAGTGCAAGAGAAAAATTCAATCTAAGGCTCATCTAATTTTAGTGTATTGTATGTAGTATATGTACTTTTGTATGATGCTTTGACTGCTTACTAACTATTGAAAAGTATCTTGCTTAAAATCCACTTTTTTTTTTTTTTTTTTGCAGAAAACCAAGACTACGGCACCTCATCACAGTAACCACCATAAAAAGAAAGTGAGTTTCACTACATTTCAAGTTTTGAATTTCGGATTAATAGTTCAATGGCTGTATTTTTATAAAGCAGCGAATCTGACTTTCACCAAACATCTACTGCCAGTGAATCTTCCTAGTATATGTGTTTTTAATGACAGTGATTGATTCACCACCAATCAACCCTATGAGCAGGGTCCTCGTAAGCCTCTTGTATTTTTTTCTATCGCAACTGTACTGCATCCCTTTTATATTTTAAAGCGCTGCACAAACTGTTGGCGCTATATAAATCCTGTACAATAATAATAATAATAATAATGAAAGTCACATTCACTGCTTTAGAAATATGCCCGAAGTGTATCTAATGCCAAACTTTGTACTGGTGACCATTCTTATAGAGACTCAAAGTGATCCTCGGGAGTAAAAATCCAAAATTTGGAGCTGTTGCCAGAAAAGCAATAGAGGAAAAAATTGTTAATGGAGACACTTGTTTTCTATCACTTACTGTAGTACCTACAGGACAGGAAGTAAAGGATAATCTCGATAGATGGTTAAAAAAACAGGGGGTTTTACTATTCTCTGTCCAAAATGACAAAAAATATATTTTAGCTTTGGATATATTTCAAAGGAAACCTAAAAATCTTCACTAGCAGTGGGTCTGCCCCCATACTGCAAAGATTAACTACTCGTTTCTGTCTAGGAGACTTTCAGAAGCACGTTTACTTAAGCCTGGTACACACTAACTGGTTTTTTTTTTTCGTTCAACCCAGCAGGTTGAATGAAAATAAACTGGAGAGCTCAGGAGGAGCCGCTGTACTAACTATGCAATGTTAATACAGCAATCTCCCCGGCTGAACTGTCATGTTCTGACAGGGGGATGCCCCCCCCAGCCAGAACACCCCAGTCAGTGCTCTCATCCATTGGCTGAGAACGCTGATCAGATGCCGATTGGCAGACCTTTTTTGGCCATGCCCCTTCAACAGAAGCTTCTGTTGGACTGGCTACGGTACACATGGGCAGAATTCCGGTCGGTTTCTACTGAACCGGCTGATGCCATCCAATATTCTGCCCATGTGTATGAGGCTTAACTCTGTCCTCCTCTCCTCTGCGCTGCTAGACCAGACCCTGCAGCCTCTTCTCCTCTATGCTGTGGCTGCCTAAGGTCCTCTGAAATCATCATGACGATGATAGAAAATACTTTCTGTGTGTTAAGAATTCTGGAATGGGTTGGTGAGTGTGAAACAGAGACTATTAAAATAGACCTATTTATGTAATTTTTCATTGTGATATTCATCTGCCCCTCCCCTCGTCCAATAACAGAGCAACTTGTTTTGTGAAACTAATACAAAATGTTTTGTGAATGGACGAGGTGTAGTGTGAGTGACCCACTAATATAAATATATACAATGTTTGAGAGCAAGAACTGTAAGTTTTAGGGCCAGTAGTTTGCTGCTTACAGTAGTGATGAAATGAATTAAACTAAGCAACCCCACACCTGGGACATCCATCATTAGAAGTGATTTCTTTTTACAAAGCAGACATCTAAAACTTGTTTTCCTCAAGTTCAGCTTTAAGAACAGCATGATAAGTAGAAACATAGAAAAGTGATGGCAGAAAAAGACAGAGTAGTCCATCGAGTCTGCCCATTTTTCTTTTGTGTTTTGGTTTCCTCGTTAAGTATTTTGTCTAATCTATGTTTGTCCAAAGCATGTTTGAAGCCATTTACTGTTGGTTACCTCACTACCTCTGCTCTTCTGAACTGTATTCACCCCCTTGATGTATTTTAACCACCTGACATCCGTGCCATGGCCAAATGACGGCCACAGCACGGATGTGAATTCCCGGAAGGACGTCATATGACAGCCTCCCCTGTGCACGATCCCTGTAGGGCGTGCGTGGAGCGTGATGTGATCACCGAGTCGCAGGGTCTCGGCCCCTTACCATGTGATCAGCTGTCAGCCAATGACAGCTGATCACATGATCAAAACAAAAGCTTGGTGATCCTTTTTTTTTCTCACACTGACAGTGGAGGAGAAAAAAAAAGCCGATCACTGGCTTATCTTAAAGGGACATCGGTGCCAAAAAGGAAGAGGCAATCATTTATAGAGTCTAACAGTGCCCACAAGTGTCACCTATCAATGCCCACAAGTGCTACCTATCAATGCCTACAAGTGCCACCTATCGATGCCCACAAGTGCCACCTATCTGCCCACAAGTGCCAGCTATCAATGCCCACCAGTAGTGCAAATCAGTGCCACCTAGAAGTGCTGCCTATCAGTGTAACCGATCAGTGGCCATCACTGCCACTCATCAGTGGCCATCACTGCCACCTATCGGTGCCCATCAATGCCGCCTCATCAGCATACATCAATGAAAGACAAAAATTACCCATTATAACATTTTAAAAGAAAATAGAATAAAAAAAAAAAATATTAATTTGGTCTTTTTACATTTAAAAAAAAAATCGCACAGGTGATCAAATATGACGAAAAGAAAGCTCTATTTGGGGGGGAAAAAATGATAAAAATGTAATTTTGGTACAGTGTTGTATGACCGCGCAATTGTCATTCAAAGTGCATCAGCGCTGAAAGCTGAAAATTGGTCTGGATAGGAGGGGGGTTTAAGTGCCCAGTAAGCAAGTGGTTAAAGGTTTCAATCATGTCTGCCTTTTCCCTTCTTTCCTCCAGACTGTACATATTAAGTTCCTGAAGTCTCTTCTGATTTGTTTTATCCCCCACACCTTTCACCATTTTTGTTACCCGTCTCTGGACTCGTTCTATTTTATCAATATATTTCTGTATGTGAGGCCTCCAGAACTGGACACAGTATTCTAAATGAGGTTTCATTAAAGATCTAGGGGAATCAGTACCTCCTTCCTCCTTGTGATCGCTATAGTAATGCATCCTATAATTCTATTCACTTTTCCCATTGCCTGGTCACACTGCTTATTTTGCAATCATCTGAAATAAGTACCCCCAATTCTTTTTCCTCTGTAGTGCTGGTCAACACTGTACCCCCAGTGTTGTACTCGCTCAGGGGATTATTTTTCCCTAGGTGCATTATTTTACATTTAGAAACACTGAACTGCAGTCTCCACTGCTTTGACCAATCTTACAGCAATGCCAAATCATGTTCCATGTTACAGACACCTCCAGGAATATCAACCCTACTACACACCTTTGTATCATCAGCAAAAAAGGCATACCTTGCCAAACAAAACTTTAGTTATATCAGTTATATATAGATTAAATAAAATAGGACCTAGTACAGAGCCCTGTGGTACACCATTAGTGACTGGTCTCTGTCTAGAATGAACCCGGTTTACAACCACACTCTGGTATCTATCCTTTAGCCAACTGCATATCCAATGAGCCACCCAAAGATTAAGTCCTAGTATAGACAACTTTTGTATTAGATCATTATGTGGAACAGTATCAAATGCCTTTCTGAAATCAGGATATGCTATGTCCACAGCACCACCCTGGTCCAAAACATTGGTAAGATAGTAAAAAAAATTCAATCAGATTAGTCTAACATGATCAGCCCTCAGTAAAGCCATGCTGCAAGTTGTGTATTTTTAAGTGATTCTCTCAGGAATGATTCCATTAACTTGAATACAATTTATGTTAAACTCACTGGCTTGTTATTGCCAACTTCTACCTTATTGCCCTTCTTGTGGATAGGTGCAATATTAGCTGTCCATCAGTCATCTGTTAGAAGAGATTGAGGAAAAAGATCTGTTAATGGTCCAACAACGATACCTAAGTTCTCTTAGAACTCTGGGATGAATACCATTACGGCCCATTGCTTTATTAAGCTTTAACCGAGTCAGTTCCTCTGCTACCTCTGTCTTCAGGAATCATAGAAATGAACCGTCATTACTAGAACCAATATGATTCCCCAACGTGTTATTGTTAGTCCAATTTATGAGAAAAGTAATGTGTCGGTGTAACATTTCTAGGTATTTATTACCTCTCTTAGAGAGTACTTTTCCTGACAATGCTTTCACCTGCTTTTCTCTCCAGAAGGATGCCTTTATCATCATATAGGCATCATCTAGGGTCACCATCTACTTTGGGGAATGTGATGATAGCTCAGAGATGCCAAAGTCATTTAAATTCTGGTGACTGTGAAGTCATGTGCAGTTCTTGTCTGTGTTAATGAGTGCCTGACACTGAGCGCCCATTGCAGCCTCTCACCTTGTGACTTGTTGCAATGTACAGTCCAGGAGATAACTGGGGAAAAGGAGAATGAGGTATGCTACTTCCTCCCTGCAATAAAGTGAAGGCAAGATGTCAGCCTAGGCAAAGTCACTGACTGGAGCTTAAGCACGGCTTTATAATGATAAAGGTAAAGCTTTATTGAAATTCACTGGTTTGCATCTCCACAAGGTCAGATTCAGGCTTTTCCTATCATAAGGTGTCCCACCTGCTTGATATCTAAGTGGATACCCTTTAGATGGAGACAACAAGCGGACTGTGGGCAGTGGAGCTCTTGAGCGAGTCTCTTCTGCAGTCTGCACGTGTATGGGAACCTTAAAATAATTACTGTATGGTAGTATAAGTGTCCATGTTTGCCTGTGTGAACCATGATGTCCTTGCAGCTGTTCTCAGCACACAAATAAGGTATCCTGTTAATCTGATGCTGTGAGCTGCAGCCTCTGAAAAGTCGCCGCGGTTTGACCCCAAGCAAACTGGGGCTGGGTCTCTGTTCCTGAATTCCAAAATATGCTTTGTTCTGTTTGATCATCAAGTAGCTTTTGTCTAGTGGCACACAAGGACTAGCAGCTGCGCCCTACCAAGCTGCTACAACCTTAGTGATTTCTACTATCTGTCAAATGCTGCGTACAGATGATCGGACATTCTGAAGACAAAACCGTGGATTTTTTTCCGACGGATGTTGGCTCAAACTTGTCTTCAATACACACTCTCACACAAATGTTGTCGGAAATTCCGAACGTCAAGAACGCGGTGATGAACAACATGTACAACGAGCCAAGAATAATGACGTTCAGTAGCCAGTGTGGCTCTTCTGCTTGGACCACGCATTCGTGGACTTTTGCGCATTGAATTGTGTACACACGCTCGGAAATTCCAACAACAAGTCTTCTTGTCAGAAAATTTGAGAACCTGCTCTCAAACAGTTGTCAGAAATTCCGACAGCAAATGTCCGATGAAGCATACACACGGTCGGAATTTCCAACAACAAGCTCATATCGAACATTTGTTGTCGGAAAATCCTATCGTGTGTACGCGGCATAAGGGCTTTCAAATATCAATCCTTCCCTACAGGGCTGGCTTTGTGCTTAGGCCCAATATGAACAGAATCTAGGGATGACCAATAGAAGACATAAGAGGTACGGGGAACCTGACTATGAAATTCTAAGCTCAGTTTTCAGTGATGATCATCATTGAATTTGGAAGTGTTTACCTGTACGAATTATTGGTTTTAGGTAGATCAAAATCCAGTCAGTAAAATCTCATATAAGTTTTAGTAATCTTAACGTATTTTCAAAAGCTGTTTTCAAACTGCAGAATACTTGGTAATCCTGCCATGAAGGTCCTTGTTCACGCACTTCCTATTATAGAATGACAACTGTCTTCTGCTTTGACACCCTGTCACCTTTGCCCCTCGTTGAGTCTACCAGCAGCTGTGGTGATACATATTGTGCAGGCATGATCCATTTGTCTTGGTATCAGGAAGCCAGTCCAGAGGAATGATGTGCAGCATCAATGGAGCGAGTACATGTAGACAGAAGCTGACTGATGAACACAAAAACAAAAATGTATTATATTGCAGCTTTTCAGGCCTTAGCTGCATTTTGGTTTTTTTGTAGGCTTTTTGCCTTTATTTTCACTGGTTTGGTCAATTCTGTTATTTTTAAATTCCTTTAACATACCAAGCTGTTCAGCAAATGTGGCAGTTATAGGAATTTATAAAAAAAATATTTATCTAACTGCTTAAGAAGTTTTAGATAAGTTGGACTTTAATATTTTTAGCCCCTTATGTAAGGTCCAACTAAACCTATCCTCTCCAGAGGTTGACAGTGCTTCTGTCAGGTGCCCACAGATCCAGTGGAGCCCCCCAGGTTTTTTGCAGGATCAGCGGATGAAAATAAAGGAAAAAAGCTGGAATTCCACTTTAAAGTGGTTGTAAACGCAGAAGATTTTTTTACCTTACTGCAATCTATGCAGTAAAATAAAAACCTTCGGCATGCAGCTTCCCCTGCAGCCCCCCTGAATACATACCTGAGTCTGATCTCAATCCAGCGATGTGTATGAGAGCCAAGACTCTCTCAAGCCTCTCCCTCCTCATTGGCTAAATACAGCCAGTGACATGGGAGAGTGGGGGCCGGGGGTCAGGAGTAAGAATGCATGAGTTACCCTATAACAAGCAGCCTACTATGAGGGCACTTGGTGGGCTGGAGTAGCAAGGAGCGCTGGTGGGGGACCCAAGAATTGGGTAAATCAATGACATTTTGTTCAAGGAGGGGTCTGGTTTCTAATAAGAAAGCACAGCACTGCCTATTTGTTTCCTTGTCCCTCATTTCAGTAATTTATTTCTACTTTATATCCTCCCATTTATAACAAAACAACAACTTTGTACCTCCATTGCTCCATTCAGCTGAAGGGAAATACCCCATACTTCCAGGTATGGAGGACCATATGGCTCATTCCATGTGATTTTTCTGGACCAATAAGCTCTGTTACATAGGGAGCCCATAGGCCTGTGTAGGCAATGATTGTGTTGACTTGTACCTTACACAGGACTATCTTTTCACTCTTGGAAGGTGAACAGAGAAGTTAGGGAGTGAAAGAAAGGGATATACTGTATATGAAGGAATACATTTTAGTAAGCCTGTTGGGCAAAGCATAGATTGACTTTAAGCACAGCAGTTATGAAAAAGAGACTTTATCTTGCATAAAGCTCTAACTGCTGGCTGTAAAAAGTCAATATAATATATGAATTTCAGTAGTTCCTAGTTAGCTGATTATAAGTAAAAAAATTATAATAATTTTAAACATAATACCTAAACAAAGTATATATTCAAATCACTGTATATTCCCTTTAAATGCACGAGCAGTAATCTTTTCAAATCTATGTGCAACTGTCCTTCAAAACTACACACAGCAGATCTTTGGAGAGTTAAAAAGGCCAAACATAAATGCATAGTGAATTATTTTATGTTTGGTAATTGGCTGACTACACAGGAATTTGAGGAACCACAAAATAAATGTGGGATTAGTCAGAGGACAGACCATTAACTTTGACTGATCCAGCAGTTGGTTCCATCCTCACTTCAGCATTGGAAGTGTGCAGGTAGCTGACAAGGAGTGCGGGGCCACAGAGGATAAACAATGACCTTGTGGTTGGGTGGTCAGCCTCTGGGGAGGCACTTGTTCTTCTGCAGCTCTTCAATCTATCATCTTCTTTAATAGTGTTTCCAATTGATCTGGAATGCAGATCTGTGTGGTGTACCACGTGCAGCACGCCCGTTCTAATGCTGTCATCGCAGGGAAGAGCACAAAGAGGGGGGAGTGACCACAGCCTATTTACCACTTAAAATATCCAATTTTACTCTGTGGTCATAGAGGGGATGTATTGTCACAGGTGTAGTCATTCTGCTTTTCTCCATTTGATTTTCATGTGTAAGGGGAAGAGTGAGTGCGCTTTGGGGCGGCGGGGGTGATTTGATTTTTTTAACGAATAGGAGAAAGGAGTCGTTTATTTAAGAGGGTACATTTAAGTTTTACCTATTTCTAAATAAACATCTAAATCATCTGAGGTTGACGAACAAAAAGGAGAAGAGTATCTTTTACATTTTGAAGACTTATCTTAAATTATTCTTGTCAGGTTCTAAACTATTGTAAACCAGCTACATTAATAAAATACAAGCACCTAGGTTCTTGTACATATCCTCGATCGTCATCACAAGCACTGTGGGAACCCCAAAAACCAGAGGACTCTATGCAAATTTCAAGAATTCCAAGTGAAGAATAGAGTTGGTCCTTTCTCTTTTGCCTTCTGTTTCTTCTTATGGGTCCATTACTGTGATGGGCGGCTATTTCAGCAATTGAACAGTAAGGGAGGCAAGAGAGGAGACATCTCTCAATTTCACCAGCAGTTATTGGAATTTGCATTTTCAAGTGTCTCATGTAGTGGGGTTCCTAGATGCTCATGAAGTTGTGGGAGGTGTGGGAGGCTGCACCCAACTTTTTCAAGTAGCCAGTTTATTATGGCTTTAGGAAACTGAGAGGTGTGCTTTATAATTAGAGCCTCAAACACACAGAAATAAAACTCCCTTGCATTCAATATAGATCAGTACTGACAAATATGTGGGCAGTGGTTGCATTTTCCAGTCATGTATTGCTTTAAAATGAGTCCAGGCCAAAGTGTGTGTCTGTATAGACCTGTCTCAGTTCTTCTGTTCCCCGGGCTCTCTCATAAGTCATAAGAGACATCATAAGTGTTGAAGAGACATGAGCAATTCTAAACAGATAGACTATGGGATTGCAGCTGTGTTTGGTAGCCAATCAGCTTCTAACTTCAGCTTGTTCAATTAAGATTTTACAAAAAAAAAAATTGGATGCTGATTGGCTACTATGCACAGCTGAACCAGATTTTTCATTCTCCGGTTATAGTAAATCAACTCTAAACAGTTTTACACAGATATAAGCAAAAACTGGATTTTTTGTTACTCACCATAAAATCCCATTCTTTGAGTTAATTGAGGGACACAACCTTTCTTCTTTATTCTTGACCAAATGGGGTTTAATAGCACCACCTACAGGAGTAGGACACTAAGCAGAAAAAAACTCGGCCCCCTACTATGGGCAGTCCTTCTGGTATAAAACCCCTCAATCTGCCATAGGCAAGCCAGTTAGTGACAAAGCAATGTTAGAAGCATAAAACACTAAAGGAGGAGTTGGGTGCTGTGTCCGTCAATGAACTCAAGAGAAAGGGATTTTATGGTGAGTAACAAATAATTTACATATTCTCTTACGTTCATTGGCGGACACAGCCTTTCTTCTTTAATCTTGACCAAATAGAGATGTTCCCAAGCAGTGCCACATCAAGGAGTGCACAAACAATCCCAAGAACAGCTAGGCAAACCAGCCCATGCTGGGAACCCCCCGAAGGGGCTGTACCAAAAACAAACAAAACAGCCCCAGCAGAGAATCATGCCCTAACTCCTGAACACTAGGCAGAACAACTGGTTTGCTTATGTCAGAGCAAGGGGTTATATACCAGAAGGACTGCCCATAGGAGGGGCCGAGTTTTTTCTGCCTAATGTCCTACTCCAGTAGGTGGTGCTATAAAACCCCATTCGGTCAGGAATAAAAAGAAGAGCTGTATCTGTCAATGTACGTAAGAGAAATCAAGATTCAATAAAATCACTATACCACAATAACTGTATGTCAATTAATGACAATAAACCATG
Organism: Lithobates pipiens; assembly: GCF_037356315.1. NCBI lineage: Eukaryota > Metazoa > Chordata > Amphibia > Anura > Ranidae > Lithobates > Lithobates pipiens. The sequence continues at coordinate 507,551,343 of NW_027507903.1, read as the reverse complement.
TAATTGTCTAAGACCCCTTTCACACTGGGGTGTCGGCGCCGTCGGTTTTAGTGCCATTTTACCATAGTTTTTATGTAGGTTATCGCTCGGTAGCGGGGTGCTTTTAATTCCCACTAGCGGCCGAAAAAGGGTTAAAATGACCCGCAAAGCTGCATTTTGCCAGCGGTTTGGCGCCTCTGTCCATTCATTTTAATGGGCAGGAGTGGTGTATACACTGCTCCTTAACCGCTCCAAAGATGCTGCTTGCAGGAGTTTTTTTAACGTCCTGCCAGTGTAAAAGCACTCACCCTGAGACTGCAGGGGAGCCGTTTTTCAGGCGCTATTTTTAGCCCAAAAGCGCTTGAAAAATGCTTCAGTGTGAAAGGGGTCTTACAAAGCTCATACAGGTTTAGGGCATTAGGTCATTGTTTCTGACTCTTTTTGATAACTTGTAATTGCCATTTATAAAGACAACTGTTTGTAATGATAGCATTGTTCAAAAACAGTTGTAAAAGCTGGAAAATGTCTCAATTCTATTGGTCATCAAACATTCCTGTTTGTAAAATATTGCAATTGTTCTTCAGTTCATAAAGTTTTTTGAATTTTCATTAAATCTTTTGAAGTGGCATCCCACATCTGGCCAGCCTAAAAATAATATAGAATAAACTAGCTTGTTTTTAAACTGCCATAGTCTAGTGTCAATGCATGAAATAATCACTGTGTGGAAGATATAGGTTTGGTAGTGAAGCATGCTGGGAAGAAAAAAGTTGAAGCAGTGCATCTTGGGAACTATAATTTGTTAGCAAGGCTTTCTAGGAACCATACATTACTGGCAAGGCATACAGGGAACTATAATTTACTAGGGCGGTTTACTGGGAACTACAGTTTGCTGGCAAGGCATGCTAGGAATCATTAAAACTGCTGGCAAGGTGCACCGGAAACCGAAGATTGGTGACAACAAATGCTGGGAAAGTTGCATTTTTTGCAAAGCATTCTGGGAATCAAGGTGTGATTGCTGGTAACCATAGTTTTCAAGAAAAAGTAGTGGGAACCATAGATTGGTGAGAACACATGCTGGAAAACTTAGATTTCTTGCAAAGCATTCTGGGAATTAATGTTTAATAATGCATGCTGGGAAGCTTAGTTTCATGGCAAAGCATGGTGAAAATGATAGCTTCATAACAAATCATCCCGGGATGCCTAGTCTCCTGTGCCTGTAGTCTAGTGGTATAGAATTCAAGGAGGCATAGGCTGATGGAAAAGCACTCACTCACTGGCCCTCTAGCGGTACAGCAGCCGCTTTGAGTTCTCTAGCAGAGATTTGAGCAGAAATGGCAAAATGAGTGTATCTGAGCATGAGTAGTGGAAAACCTTTTCCAAATAATTTAGCTTATACTGAGAAATCTGCAGTCAACAGATGGGGCCACAAAAAAACAATGCTACATTGGTTTCATGGCTAAATGCAGAATATTTTATAGTGCTAAAGCCTATGCTCAAAGGAGACATCCTGACCTAAGCTACTTCAATGCAGAGTTTAATTAGGGGAGAACTGGAATGGTGAAAGGTGGGTGTTCCTAAAGGACATTTACTGTATATGTTTATTGTGATACACCTTTTCACAGCTTCCAGCAAGGCTCAGCATTAGGCTGGATTCACACCTATGCATTTTTAGTGCTTTTTGCATTTTGCAGATTTGCTCTACTGATTTGCTCTACTGAGCGTGTTCCATAGGAAACAATGGTAGTTGGACTGTAGTGCAAATCTGCAAAATGCAAAAGGCACTAAAAATGCATAGGTGTGAATCCAGCCTTAGATAGCATGATATCTCAGAGCCACATAGTAAGTTGGTTCTGGAAAACATTCCTTTGGTAAACGTGGTAATTGCAGGTCTGTATGGGGAGTGGGTAACTAGGTAATGCCATCATGTGTTGCTGACCTTGGCTCCAACTTGATGTCTAATTGGTGAAGTGGCACCAAAAAAACATAGCTCATTAGTACTGGCAAGGGGAATAAATGCCCCCTAGCCCAGTCCTTCACTTGGTTCAATCCACAAATGCATGGTAGCCTTATTGAGTACTCCATTGTTGCTGGCAACAACATCCCTGTGTTTCTTCCTGCTAGTTTTTAAAATAAGTGGAGTTGTAATGCAGGGCCTATATCATTTATGCATGACTCTTAGTGCCCGTTCACACTACCGCGACTTGTCAGGCGACTTAGCCGCCTGACAAGTTGCGCTCCGTTCTGTACTATGGAACCGTTCTAATAGGAGCGACTCAAGGTTCCTGTACTATTTTTGGGGCGACTTCAGGCGACTTGCATTGACTTCTATACAGAAGTCGTTTTGCAAGTCGGCGCTGAAGTCGTGTGCAGGTCGCGTCTGTGAGTCGTGCTGCAAGTCGCGTCGCCCCTGTGTGAACGGGCACTTAAGATTTTTTTTACATGTTACACATGTGCAGAAATATGCTAAATGCTTAATGCTAATAAGAATGCAGTAAATTGCAACAGTGTATTCTGCAATGTAGGGGTTAACACTGAGTAGAGTTTGATGTCATAAGACCTAGCTGTTGAAAGCATAGGCTGTAACAGTGCTCCCTCTAGTGGGCAGATTGTGGTACTGCCCAAAGCTGAACAATGCCTGGCCTACTTTTGGGGCTGAAAAGACAACCTTTGATACCCAGAGCTTGCTGTGACTGCCGGGCTACAGCCACTGAGCAACAACACATGAAATATAGTGAAGTGAAAAATGATACAAATGAAACTCAAGGCATTGGCCACTGGAACCTGTTGTATTTTGGCTTTCATTTTATAAATTGGAGTAAAAAATAAAAGTATGGAATTTGGTTGCTGTGGGCAAGATTTTATTTTAGACTTTCATTGAATATGCTGCACATATGTGTATACATTTCATTTCAATACCTGATTGCAGGTGCAAAGAATCCAAAACTGCAAATTTGTTTTATTTTTAATTAACGATTATATGTTGTTTACAGTAGGCTGGAATAGTGATCTGGGATTCAATTGTGGCCAGTCTGCCCAGTCCACAGTTGTCCACTGTTCAGTGACAAAGTCACTTTAAATATAGCATTCCTAGTATACTGTATATATTAGCTTATTGTGAGTAACATTATACATAGAGAGGCAGACTTGTCACGAATAAAATCAGGAGATAGGAGGTTGGTCATTGCTCAACAACCCTAATGGTGGACACTGTGTAACTTTACACCCTCTCCCTTTACACTATGGAAAAGTCTTAAAATAGGCTTAAATTAGAAATATTAGCACAGGGTAATTATTACTTGTCAGTTGTCGGCTGAAGACTTCAAAAACCAACACTTTTGGGACTGTTTGTCTCCTGTTTCTCTGTTGCGGTCTTTGGTTCAATCCGTTATATCACTGCTGTGTCCTGTAGTAACACAGGGGACAGCAGCAGGAAGCGCTGAACGCAGTGAGGGGGCCATGAGATTAAGGTGTTGATTTACTAAAGGCAAATAGACTGTGCACTCTGCATTTGCAGTTTCTCCAGAGCTTAGTAAATTAGGTAAACCTTCAAGTTATAGTAAAGTCTCATTTTTTTTCCTATAAAAATAACAAATATGTTATAATTACCTGCTCTGTGCAGTGAATTTGCACAGAGCAGCCCCAATCCTCCTCTTCTTGGTTCGCTCTTTGGCTCTCCTGGCCTCTCCCTCCTGCAAGCAGCAGGAAGCAGCTTGCCCCCACAGCAAGCAGCTTGCTACGGGGGCACCCGAGCCGAGTCACAGCTCCGTATGTCCATTCAGACATGGAGCCCTGACCTAGCCCCACCCCCTCTCTCTCCTGATTGACTGGCTTACCTTGATTGACAGCAGCGGGAGACAATGGCACTGCTGCTGTGTCTCAGTCAGTCGGGAGGGAGAATCTCAGATGGCTGAGACACTCGTGGACATAATTGGACAGAGAGGGACCTCAGGTAAGTATTAGGAGGGCTGAGGGGGGCTGCTGCACACAGAAGGCTTTTTATCTTAATGCATAGAATGCATTAAGATAAAAAAAAAACTTCTGCCTTTCACTCTGCAAAGAATACCCAATCACATGCATGGAACATTTAAAAAAAAACTGAGCTTCTGCTAATTTACTAAGCTCTGCAGCAACTACACTTGTAAAATGCACGTCTATTTGCCTTTGGTATATCCACCCCATATCTCATATAGCAGGTTATATGTGGACCACCTAAAGAATAAGGAGCTATTCTTTACAGTTGGCTCATGATCCACAACAAGGACATTTCAAGAGACAAATCTCCAAACATTTTCAAGAAAGAACGGATAGTGGACAGCCCTGCACCGAGGTATGTTTTTGAGCAATGTCAGTCTGTCATGGAAAACCCCAGAGACTGTATACCATCTAAGTGTATATCACCAGCCTCATATACACACAATACCCATGAGGGGTGATCAGCTGTGTTGTCAAGGAGTATCAGCTATACATGGTCCTACCTGCTCATTATGCCCTGACGGAGCCACTGCCCATTGGTCCATCCCTGATCCTGTTATTGCTATAATGCAATTCTTGTACGTATCCCTGTTTGGATCACTCAGAATGGAAACAGGTATGTAAGTACCTGAGTAACTCATTCCAAACTCGATAAAACATTCTAACGAGGAAAACAACTTGTGTGATATAATACCTATGTATACATGTGTATATATATATATATTCTTATATGAATATTTGAAAGGATGGAAGAGGCATATCAAACTAACAAATGCATATATTTTGTTTATTTCCAGATCATTTGTTCCAAAAAGACTGAAACTTCAAACTTCAGGCATACTGTTACTTCATTGTAAGTATGAGGTTACTTGAAAATGATTTGATTATTCTTGACTTTTTTTTCTTTTGCTTCTGAAATATACTGTACATATTATTATATTATATATTATTATATTATATTATATTATATCATTGCAGTGAATAAATTTAAAGAGAAGCTGCCATGGAAACTGCCAATGCTGACTTAATTTTGACGTTGCAGACTCATGGGCTTCCATTCTTGTGCTTCTGTGACATCTCCAATATTTCTATCCTGGCAGCTACCATTTAAAGATATACTTAAAGGCTAAGTTCACCTTTGTTCACCTTTTTTTCTAAATTCCAGCTCCCCTATGTACCAATATGTCATTAATGTATATACCGTATATACTCGAGTATAGGCCGACCCGAATATAAGCCGAGGCCCCCAATTTACCCCCAAAAAAACTGGCAAACTTATTGACTCGTGTATAAGCCGAGGGTGAGACATGCCTGTCCATCCCTGTGTGTGTGTCCGTCCATCCCTGTGTGTCCGTCCATCCCTGTGTGTCCGTCCATCCCTGTGTGTCCGTCCATCCCTGTGTGTCCGTCCATCCATCCCTGTGTGTGTGTGTGTCCATCCATCCATCCATCCCTGTGTGTGTGTGTCTCCATCCATCCATCCATCCCTGTGTGTGTGTGTCTCCATCCATCCATCCATCCATCCCTGTGTGTGTGTGTCTCCATCCATCCATCCATCCATCCCTGTGTGTGTGTGTCTCCATCCATCCATCCATCCATCCCTGTGTGTGTCTCCATCCATCCGTGTGTGTGTGTGTGTGTGTGTGTGTGTGTGTGTGTGTGTGTGTGTGTGTGTGTGTGTGTGTCCAGCCTACCTTTGTCCCGAGCCTCCGTCCCGTGCCTTGCCTCCTTGCCTCCGTCCCGTGCCGTGCCTTGCCTTGCATCCGTCCCGTGTCGTGCCTTGCCTTGCCCCCGTCCCGTCCCGTCCCGTGCCGTGCCGTGCCGTGCCTTGCCTTGCCTCCGTCCCGTGCCCTCTTCGTCGGCGGCCATTGTAAAATTCAAAAGCTGCGCCGCCGCCTTCGCCTGTGATAGGCGGAACACTGAATTTCCCAGCAGCCTGTGTTCCGCCTATCACAGACGTCGTATCATCCTCGTCCGTAGTACGAGGATGATACGATGTCCGTGATAGGCGGAACACAGGCTGCTGGGAAATTCAGTGTTCCGCCTATCACAGGCGAAGGCGGAGCCGGAGGCGCGGCTTTTGAATAGAATGGCCGCTGTCTGTCTGCTCGACACGCTGATCGAGCGGGCAGACAGCGATGACTCGAGTATAAGCCGAGGGGGGCACTTTCAGCCTCAAAAAAGAGGCTGAAAATCTCGGCTTATACTCGAGTATATACGGTATTTTGCAAAAATAAAACAGCTTTCCATTTATTCTACACACGCTTACCTCACTCTCTTCATAGCTGTTTAAAGTCACGAACTATGGCAATATACAGGTATATGCACTGATTTTGTACAAGATTTTTATGAAGATTTTCTATGTATAACTGGACATCCATTGCATTTATTATGTTATATCTATGCTTATTCTTTGTACTACATTTATGTACCAAATAAAAATTGTTTGTAAACAAAAAAAAACACTTATCTATTATTTCTGCCTTACTTCCTGGAAAGACTTTAGGTCATGACACAGGAAGGAGTTGACCAGCTGAGGGTAGATGATGCAGGGTAAGTACTAATGAGATCAGCTGGTCAACTCCTTCCTGTGTCAGGTCCTAAAGTTTGTCCAGGAAGTAAGGCAGAAGTAATGGAGCAGTGTTTTTAAACAGCTATGAAGAGAGTGAGGTAAGTGTGTGTAGAATAAATGGAAAGCTGTTTTATTTTTGCAAATAAGTACATTAATGCTATATTGGTACAATTGGTGAACAAAGGTGAACTCATCTCTTGATTAACTGCTTCACAAAAGTTTAAATCGCATGTAATATCTATGAAAGTATGACATTTTTGCATCAAAATTTAATTTTGTTCTGTTTGAATATTCTTAAAGTTTACATAGTTATATAGTAGGGGAGGTTGAAAAAAGACACAAGTCCATCAAGTCCAACTTATGTGTGTAATTACTGTATTTTCCGGTGTATAAGACTACGTTTTACACTTACAAAAAAAAACTGTCCAAAAAGCAGGGGTAGTCTTATACGCTGGGTCAGCTGCTTGGATGACTGCTGAATGTGCTGAATGCTTCGGCTACATACAGTATATACCGCTGAGCCAATCCCAGTGAGCGATGTATTCAAATGAATACAGGGACGGCTCGGATTGGAGTAACAACCTCTGCCAATCCGAGCAGGCTACATAGAGTAGCCTGCTCGGATTGGCTTTGGAGTCAGAGAGGCATGGGCTGATGATGTTACAGCCTCTGCCAATCCAACCAGGCTTTGTATTAATTGATAGAATACATCGCTCGCCATGATTGGCTCCAGCAAGAAGGAAGAATGATATGGCTCCAGCTCCAGCAAGAATGAAGAAAGATATGAAGCGTCGGAAGCCTCGGAAGGGGGGGGGGGGGGGGTTATATTCTGAGTACAGGCAAAAAATCTTAAAAACCTGTAAAATTAGGGGGTCATCTTATGCGCCCGGTCGCCTTATATACTGGGAAATACGGTATATGTCAGTATTACATTGTATATCCCTGGATGTTGTGGTCGTTCAGGTGCTTATCTAATAGTTTTTTTTAAACTATCGATGCTCCCCACTGAGACCACCGCCTGTGGAAGAGAATTCCACATCCTTGGTGCTCTTACAGTAAAGAACCTCTACGTAGTTTAAGGTTAAACCTCTTTTCTTCTAATTTTAATGAGTGGCCACGTGTCTTGTTAAACTTGCTCCCGCAAAAAAGTTTTATCCCTATTTTGGGGTCACCAGTACAGTATTTGTAAAATGAAATCATATCCCCTCTCAAGCGTCTCTTCTCCAGAGAGAATAAGTTCAGTGCTCGCAACCTTTCCTCATAATTAATATCCTTCAAACCATTTATTAGCTTGGTTGCCCTTCTTTGTACTCGCTCCATTTCCAGTACATCCTTCCTGAGGACTGGTGCCCAGAACTGGACAACATACTCCAGGTGCGGCCGGACCAGAGTCTTGTAGAGTGGGAGAATTATTGTTTTATCTCTGGAGGTGATCCCTTTTTAATGAATGCCAGTATTCTGCTTGCTTTGTTAGCAGCAGCTTGGCATTGCATGCCATTGCTGAGCCTATCATCTACTAGGACCCCAGGTCCTTTTCAATCCTAAATTCTCCCAGAGGTTCTCCCCCAGTGTATAGATTGCATTCATATTTTTTCCACCCAAAATTTTTTTTTACATTTGTGTACATTAAACCTCATTTGCCATATAGCTGCCCACACCATTCATTTGTTCAGCTCTTCTTGTAAGGTTTCCACACCCTGCAGAGAAGCTATTGCCCTGCTTAGCAAGGTTGACTTGCATTTTAAAATGTCAATCCATCCAAAACAAATATTTGAGTTTTGGGCAGATGTCTGCAGGTTGAATTACCCACTAGCATCAAAAATCTCACAGATCAATGAAAGCTTCACCTGTGAAAACCATTACAAGGAGTCATCTTTATCTTTTTTTCCATTTGGCAGGATCATCAGGTATTAATTTAATGAAAGCTGCAGACTTAATAAAAAATTAAAATTTACTCAAGTTTATACATATTATTATGCATTACATTTATGCAAGTGTCAAATAAATAAGTGGTGGAGAGACCGTTGCAGCTTTTGGACACTTTCTACATTGGATTGTTTTTCAATTGCAGTGCTACTTACTTTTTTTGAATGGATGTTTACATGCTGAAGTATTACTGTTTTATACTGTTGTTTAATGTCTTTACATATTTTTGAGATGAATTATATTTAAATATATATATAAATATATATATATATATATATATATATATATATATATATATATATATATATATATATATATAAATGTATATAATTTTTTTTTGGTTTGGTTCACTAATTCCTAATAGTGCTGTCCTTGGTTGTATGTTCAAAGTGTACATCAAGGCAAAATGCCTTTTCCCTGTGATCTTCTCTTTAAAGGCCCTTTTAAATGACAAATACAGTAAATACATGTTGATCTGCTAGAAGTGCACTTAGCTCTTAATCTCCTTTCGTGGGCTGACAACAGTGGTCTGAGTGGTTTCAGCCCTGTACAGTTGTCCTATGCTAAAATACTAAAGGCTCTTCATACACAACCTACATTTCAGCCAATATTTGTTGCTGCTTTGCATGAAATTCAAGCCATGCCTGCCCCTGCAAGCACCACCCAGCTTGAGAAAAGTCAATTTAAAAAAAGAAAAAGCCAGGAGGAAAATTATCAGCCAAGCAATGGCGGTATAAGACATAATCGCTATTCGGCAGTACAATTATATTCAGGAAGCTGCAGGTGCCGAGGTTGCCTGAGTACAATAGCCAGCTGTGGAGATTCCTCTATCCACACTCCTATAGTGGATGGGGGAATCCATTGATTTTCTCTTGTTCAATCTGCAGGCTAAACAAAAGAAAATTGAGCTTTGTATGGAGGCCCTTAAAGCGCTATTAAACCAAAAACCAAAAATGTTATGTAATGCAGTTTACCAATTATTAAATGTGGTGGCTGCATTTATTTTCTTTTTATCAGCCTTTTCTCTCTGTTTTCACCTTATGATCTGGCCAGTAACACACCCCCCTGTATTAGAGTGCCTGCACTCTGGATGAATAGTCAACAGAGACACCTTTGGACAGCAGTATTGTTATTATGGGGGGGGGGGGGGAGTGTTAGATGCATTAGCAGATTTGGATACACAAACATTTCTTTTTCTTTTGGGATAAAAGTTTTACATGTATAAAAGCTGACCATTGTAAGCACCCCTGTCAGTGGTAAATGAATAAGGAATGTCCCGCGCTGATGTCAATAAACCTAATAATCTGACGCTAGTAACAGCTGCCTCCTCCGTGACACCTAGTAGGTAGGGTCTGAGAATGAAAAATAGTATTTATAAATGTGATGGTAGTGGCGCTGCTAGGTATTGGTATATATTATTGAAGGGACACGTGTTCCTAACCTGTGATTTTGATGTAAACCAATGCAAAAAAAAACAATACGAAAGTAAATAAAGTGTCTAATGACACCCCTCAGTGCAAACAACCTTAATTGACTCAGTGTGTAAAGTAACATGTACTAATGTTGCACTCAATATAAAGTGACCCAAAATGTGATGCAGTTGAGATAGCTATGTAACTAACAGTAATAATCTGTGAAAAAAAAAAAATATATATATATATATAGATATATATATATATCTATATATATATATATCTATATATATATATATATATAGATATATATATATGAATAAAAATTGATTGCAAAATATAAAAAATGGCAGTGGTTAATACTTCGTGCAAAGTTCATCAATACAAAGTGACTGTTAACTTTTCTCTCCATGCTTTGAAAATATAAATGCCCTTGCATACACAATCTTACTAGAACGTTCTCCCCACTAGGGGGCGTTGCACTTTCACAGCCTTTATGCTGTACAATAGAACAGACCTCCAGTATAGGTGACTCTTTACTGCCCCTTCTCCTCATTTGTACACAGTATATTTGAAGACAAAACGATACTCTATAGTGTAATAACGTTTACCTTAAGTCACTCACAATGTAAAATAATTCTATGGCGCAATGAGAAACAATTATGAATACTTCCTCTGCGCTCCACGATCAGAAACCGGAAGTGACGCTGTGGCTCCGCCCCATGTTTTGTCATCAAGATGTCTACTGGAGCTGCCAGTCTCAACTGCCTCACATTTTGGGTCACTTTATATGGAGTGAAGGGAAGTTGATTGTAAGAGTTTCCATACACAGAGTGTGTAACATTTAACATGTTCAGCAAGCTCACCCTCTATCTCGGACCGCCCCTCTGACAGTGGGCAGGGGATCCTCTCCCCATAGCCGATGTCACAATTTGAAAGCAGTGTGGCCATTTGGGGCTCCACCCACATGGCTACGTCATTCACCAATTGTTTCCTGTGACTGAATAGACTACAACTACCATCAACCATTGCAGCTGATGGCTTGTAGTTCTTAATGAACTGCAAGGGCGCTTGTCAGCACTCTCGTAGTTCATTGATCTTCCTGCTCTCAAGTATCTGCTTGCCCATTTTAAAAGTATGGGCAGAAGGGTATCCTGAGAGTTTGCAGGAACCTAGCATTGCACCCCCAATCTGAAAAAAAATGTGCATTTATTTATTTCAAAAGGTGAAATTATCCTTTATATTGCATTACAGGTTTCTACTGCAGGATCTGTAGATGGCAGTCCTTTTCTATGGGAAAATAAACGGTTAATGATTTTAACAATACCCAGAGGTAATTAAGTAATATATCACTTTTTTTTTTTTCCAAACATCTTCTAGGAGGAATCATAGCCTTTGGGTAGTGTAATAACAGCCGGTCTGAGCCTGCTTTCGAGGAAAACTGGAGGTGAATTAAATCATTTCTATGAAACCCCGCAGGTGTGCAGTGTGATAATCTGATAATGTATGCAGTGCAGATTCCTGATAATGATAGAGATCTTCTCGGTATTGTGGTATTATTATAACCGTTACCTATCTGTCATATTTATTCTGCACAGCCTTTTATAACCTCTTAATGCCATTTTGTTTCCTGCAAGCCTGGTACTAAGTGATCCCCCGTTCCAGAGGCTGACTGTCCTTTGGGGTGAGGTAGTAGGTTGTTTAGTTTTGGGGTCAAGCCCTAAGTGTCAGATAACTATACAATCTACTGTCTTTCCTGAAGTGGCTGTAATTTCTTCAATGGAGACTTCTTAATCATGGAGAGTCATCGTTTACTTTTACTATTTTCTCTTTGGATGATTTTTTGTGTGTGTAATCTCATTTTAAATTATGGTGAACACTTTTCTGTACAGCGGGGAGATTTACTTTCAGGGGCATAGTGTGGGAATATGTTAATAAGCTAATGTGACAATGTGGGAAAATCTTAAGCCTGCTACGTAGCGCACTAGCATAGCTTGGAAGGAGCCGTTGTACTAACTATCTAATGTTAGTACAGCAATCTCCCCCTCTGAGCTATTGGGGTTGATGTACTAAAGGCAAATAGACTGTGCCCTTTGCAAAGTGCAGTTGACCTCTACAAGTGCAGTTGCCCCAGAGCCTAGTAAATGAGGCAAGGCTGCACTTTCCAAAGAGTACCCAATCACGTTCAAGGAATTTTTTTTTTGCTTGCACATGATTGGATGATGGAAGTCAGCAGAGTTTCCGCTCATTTACTAAGCTCTGGAGCAATTAGTAAAGTTTCACTTTAGTAGATCAACCCCCATGTGTTCGGAAAGAGGGACAGCTATTGGCTGAAAAACACTGATCAGATACCAATCGGCAGGCCTTTTTCGGTTATGCCGTGCCGTACACACGGGCTGAACGTTGGCTGGTTCAATAGAAACTGCCCGCTGTTTGGCCTGTGTGTACAGGGCCTAAAAGTATCATAAACGTTATGTGCATTGCTTCAGAACATGGTACAGGCATACCCTACTTTTACGTACACAATGGAGTTTATTTACTAAAGCTGGAAAGTGCAGAATCAGGCTCACTTCTGCACAGAAACCAATGAGCTTCCAGGTTTTATTACCAAAGCTTAAATTAACAAGCTGAGGTTAGAAGCTCATAGGTTTCTATGCAGAAGTGAGCCTGATTTTGCACTTTCCAGCTTTAGTAAATAAACCCCATTGTGTACTTAAAAGTGGCGTATGCCTGTAGTAAACTAGTCTTTATTCACAGTGTCCATGATATCTAATAATAAAATAGAATCTATCAACTGTGGCAAGGTGAAAACATTTTTTTATGTAAACTAACCTTTGCAGAATTTATTAGTAAGGTGGCCTTTAATCCTTGTGGCAAGGTGGGAAAATATATTAAAGAATTCTTTATCCACTGTGGCAATAAAAGAGAATGTTATAGTACTAACCTTTAGTCACTATAGCACTATTGGAGAATGCTGTAGTACTGTCCGTCATTCCCTATGGCAATAGGGGATAATATGTTAGTTATCTAACCTTTTTCCCCATTGTACAGCTGTAGGAATACTATAGTAAACTTACATTTCTTCCCTGTAGTAAGTATGAATATGATGGCTAACTAACTTTTATTCAATGTGGCAGTATTGGAGAATGTGATAGCAAGCAAACCTTTCTATACAGTGGCAAGATGAAAGAATTTAATATTAATCTTTTTTTTTTTTTTACTGTGGTAATATGGGAAAATGCTATAGTACTGACCTTTATTCCCTGTGGCAAGGTTGAAGATTATAATATTAAAATCATTTTTATACACTGTAGCAATACGGATGAATATTATAATACTAATCCTTATTTCCTGGGGCAAGATGAACGAATATAATAATATATTGATTATATTGGGAGAATGCTAAAGTAGAATTATATAGTAATTTCCCTAATTTTTTATGGCAATGTGAAAAAATATAAAGAATAAAGTCATTTTTATGCACTGTGGCAATATGGAGAATGCTATAGTGCTAAACTTTCTTCCCTTTGGCAAAATAGGATAATGTTAATCATCTAACTATTATTCAGAATATCAAAGTGAAAGAATTATTTAGCTAGCTAACAGTTATTGCCTGTAGCAAGGTGTAGGGATATGATTACCAACTCATATTTATTCAGTGTGGCACTGTGATAGAAACCACACCGTTCTTCACTGTCGCAAGGTGGGAGAATATGCCCATAAAATATACAGTACTTACTTACTATACTTTTCTCAGTTATTCTCAGTTATCCAGACGAATGTTAGCTTTTTGTAAGGCTAATGCCCTGTAGACACGGTCGGACATTGTGACCACAAAATCCGTCAGATTTTTTTCCCACGGATTTTGTTCGAAACTGTTGTTGCATACACACGGTCGGACAAAGTTGTTGGAAAATCCGATCGTTCGGAACGAGGTGATGTTCGTTGCGTACGACGGGACAACGTAGAGGCTAGTAGCCAATAGCTTTGGTCTCGTAATTTAATCTGAGCATGCATGGCACTCTGTCCAATCGGAATTCTCTACAAACGATTGGGAAAAAGTTCGATCGGATTTTTTTTGTCAGAAAATTTTAGATCCTGCGCTCACATTTTTGCTGTCGTAATTTCCGACGGAAAAAGTCCGATAGAGCCCACACACGAACTGGCTTTCCGACAATATAATCCGATCGGACCTTTTCCATCGGAATTTCCGACCGTGCGTACAGACAGTTTTAGAAGGAGTGTGGAAGAAATAAAGAATTCTATTCTATTTATGTCTGTGATCCCATTGGGGAGAATCTCTCTCGCATTGTGATGTCTGTAGAAGAAATGGAAGAAACTTTTGTCCTCAGAAGGCACAGACAGCAATAAAGACCCTTCATTACTCTACTAAAGAAATTTTTTTTGTCCCATTCCCCTTCGGAGTGATTTGCCGTTACTTCCTGTCCTGACAGGAAGTGATGGAAAATCTCCCCAGTAGAGAGACAGATGGCAATAAAAACCTGAAGTACGCTCTAACCCTTATCTGGTTGGTTGGTTTGGTAAGCAAAACGTGTGGAGTTGTGAGTTGGAATTTGATAAGTTAATCCAAAATGTTGTGTTTCCAAAAAAAAAAAAGTAAACGTTTTCAAATACTTACCATTGGTCGCTAACGAGAAATTTCAAAAAGGTATTTTTAACTCAAGCTGTCTTAGCGGGGTGAGGTAGTAGGTTGTGTGGTTTCAGGGTAGTGTTTTTTGCCCCAATCAGGAGTTAACTATACAACCTACTGCCTTCCCTGACGGGCAGTGTGGCGTCACAAGAATACGAGCCAAAGACCAATTTTGTAATGGAAGATCGTAAGCCAGCAAACGCATCACCTAAAACAATATGGGAACGCAGCGGCAGTCTCTTCGTAATCTTGTATGTATTATTTCAGCTCTGTGTGACTTCCAATCATTTCTGCTGTTTACAGCTTGCTTTTACTTTCTACTGTGCGGCTAAAGAATAAAATCAATAAAGGTGTGAACTTTCAGATATTTTGTGCGTGGTGTGTTTCTTTTATAAGGAGAAAAAAGCCTTCATGAGGGTTCTTAGCCATTTCTACAGTTATGCACAGCAGCTTTTCCACAAAGTTTTGTTTAATTCGTACTGACAACAAATGATGTCAGGGCTCGTGATAGAATGCCATAAAGAGGGATTCCACCTCATTTTCAATTTAGAAAATCTACAATGCTTTCTTATAGATAAAAAAAATAAATATGGAATCATGTCTCTGATTTTCAGGTACCTTTGCAGAAATTTGTACATTTTGAGCCTTGCTTCTCCTTCTCATTGTCATGTTATAATTAACAAAGAGCTGAACCATTATAAAATGATAATTTTGTCTGCTCTCCATCTGTATGGTGTGGTGGAAGCATTGGGCAAAATTATTGTGGTGGTGTTGTCTGTACATATTAGTATAAGTACAAGTTTAGGCATATCATAACAGCAGCTACACTATATTGTCAAAAGTATTTGGATGCCTGCCAACATCCCGCAGCATTTTTTACTGACAAAACATGGAAAATTTATTGACGGAACACTTTTTTTTTACTAACAACCTGAGAAATTACAGAACTCCTATTGAAAACTAACCCAGTGAATATTTAAACCATATAAACATGATATGGAAACACTGACAATACCTATAACAAAGTAATTTGCTTGATTTACACTTAAAAAGTCAACACAGCATGAAATTATCAGCCCCTGATATTTACTGGCAGTTGTAAAAAAAAAATCACTGGTTTTTACAAACTGTCAGTAAATTTACTGGCAGTTGGTAACCCTGCTGCCTTTACACACACATGAACTTTAACCACTTGCCGCCCTCCCTATTACAAATTGACGGCGGCAAAGTGGTTTCATAATCCTAACCGGACGTCATATGACGTGATTAGGATTACGAGCCGCTGCGCGCCCCCGGGGGCGCGCATCGCGGCGATCGTTGTTGCGGGGTGTCAGTCTGACACCCGGCAACTACGATCTCGGTAAAGAGTCTCCGACGGAAACTCTTTACCATGTGATCAGCCGTGTCCAATCACGGCTGATCACAGTGTAAATGGGAAGAGCCGGTGATCGGCTTTCCCTCACTCGCGTCTGTCAGACGCGAGTAGAGGAGAGCCGATCGGCTGCTCCTCTGACAGGGGGGGTCTGTGCTGATCGATTATCAGCACAGCCCCCCCGAGGATGCCCACACTGGACCACCAGGGACACCACTAGACCACCAGGGAAAAGGTAATAAAAATCCAAAATCCTCCCTAGACCACCAGGGTGCCAGTCAGCACAATGGGTGCCAATCAGTGCCCATAATGGATGCCAATCAGTGGCCACAATGGGCATCACTGATTGGCATGCATTATTGTTTGGCACTGATTGGCATCCATTACTATAACACCGATGCCGCCTATGAGTGCCCACCTGTGCCGCCTATGAGTGCCCACCTGTGCCGCCTGAGTGCCCACCTGTGCCGCCTGAGTGCCCACCTGTGCCGCCTATGAGTGCCCACCTGTGCCGCCTATCCATGCCCACCTGTGCCGCCTATCTATGTCCACCTGTGCCGCCTATCCATGCCCACCTGTGCCGCCTATCCATGCCCACCTGTGCCGCCTATCCATGCCCATCCGTGCCGCCCATCCGTGCCGCCCATCTGTGCCAGCTATCAGTGCCAATTTGTGCCACCTATCAGTGTCCGTCCGTGTTGCCCATCCGTGTCGCCCATCCGTGTCGCCCATCAGTGCCGCCTATCAGTGCCACTTCATTGGTGCCACATTGGTGCCCATCAGTGCCACCTTATCAGTGCCCATCAGTGTAGCCCCATCAGTGCCCATCAGTGAAGGAGAAAACGTACTTATTTACAAAGTTTTGAAACTGAAACAAAAAAAAACATTTTTTTTTTCAACATTTTCGGTATTTTTTTATTTGTAGCGCAAAAAATAAAAACCGTAGAGGTGATCAAATACCACCAAAAGAAAGCTCTATTTGTGGGAAAAAAATGATAAAAATTTCATTTGGGTACAGTGTAGCATGACCGCGCAATTGTCATTCAAAGTGCGACAGCGCTGAAAGCTCAAAATTGGTCATGGCAGGAAGGTGTTTAAGTGCCCGGTATTGAAGTGGTTAATGGCATCCCAGTCTTAGTCCGTAGGGTCCAATATTGAGTTGGCCCACCCTTTGCAGCTATCACAGGTTCATCTCTTCTGGGAAGGCTGACCACAAGGTTTAGGAGATGCGTCTATGGGAATATTTGACCATTCTTCCAGAAGTGCATTTCAGGCACTGATGTTAGACAAGATGGCCTGGCTCGCAGTCTCCGCTCTAATTCATCCCAAATGTGTTCTATCGGGTTGAGCAGTGAGGACTCTGTGCAGGCCAGTCAAGTTCCTCCGCCCCAAACTCGCTCATCCGTGTCTTTATGGACCTTGCTTTGTGCACTGGTGCGCAGTCATGTTGGAACAGAAAGGGGCCATCCCCAAACTGTTCCCACAAAGTTGGAAGCATGAAATTGTCCAAAATATCTTGGTATGCTGATGCCTTAAGAGTTCCCTTCACTGGAACTAAGGGGCCAAGCCCAACCCCTGAAATATAACCCCACACCATAAACCCCCCTCCACCAAATGGTTTGGACCAGTGCTCAAAGCAAGGTCCTAAGAGACATGGATGAGCGAGTTTGGGGTGGAGGAACTTGACTGGCCTGCACAGAGTCCTGACTTCAACCTGATAGAACACATTTGGGATGAATTAGAGTGGAAACTTCTTGTCCAATAAACAGTGCCTGACTGCACAAATGTGCTGCTGGAAAAATGGTCAAACATTCCCATAGACACACTCCTAAACCTTGTGGACAGCCTTACCAGAAGAGTTAAAGCTGTTATACTGGCAAAGGGTGGGCCAACTAAATTTTGAACCCTATGGACTAAGACTGGGATGCCATTAAAATTCATGTGCATGTAAAGGCCTAATACTTTTGACAATATAGTGTATTTACACTGCCAGGGGAAAGTTAAGGAATTTAGAGGCACCTATATGAATATTCAAAATGTTGTCTTTTCCATTGTTCTCAGTCCGGGTGCCGTGGAACCCTAGGGTTCATGGAGAATTCATTGAGCAGTTTAAAGTGCTGGTTTGATATCCTGCCTGAAGGTACCTGCATACTTTTTACACCTATACTATCAGTAGAGCCAGCATCATTGGACCAGTGGACCTTCTCTTCCTGTTCTAATAGATGTGTAACCGTTGACACCAATGATTATCTTAGCTGTCTTTCCACTGACCACCACTGCAATAAACATTCTTACCACTGTCCCAATGTATGCAGGTACTACATTGACCACCAATGTAATGGCCATTCTTTCCAGTGAGGGGGCATTTCTCAATTGACCACCAGTGTGGTTTGTTTAATGTACCATAGGCTCCAGATATAATAATTTTTAGCAGGGGTTCCTTAAATCTTAAATTTTTTAGGGGTTTCTCCACAATAAAAAGATTGAAAAAAGCTGTTCTAGACTAAGGGGTTGATTTACTAAAACTGGAGAATGCAAAATATGGTGCAGCTCTGCATAGAAACCAATCAGCTTCTAGGTTTTATTGCCAGTTTTATTGTCATAGCTTAGTTCAGGGGTGTCCAAACTTTTTTCAAAGAGGGCCAGATTTGATGAAGTGAACATGCGTGAGCGCCGACCATTTTGCCTGACATTCTTTGAACCATTAAATTTCGGTCTAAGTGTGTTAGTTCCAGCACTAATACACGGCCCAACAAGAATTATCTCGCCTTTGTGGCTGTGTGTGGTTAAGAGATGAGCTTGGGTGTATTATTGGATATACCGTATTTATTGGCGTATAACACGCACCTTCATTTTAAATTTCAGGAAAAAAAATGTCATTTTTAATAAAGAACTGTGAAGCATAATAATGGTCAATGCCCATCAATGCATCCTAATCAGGGCCCATCTGCAGCCTCACAAGTGCCCATCTGCAGACCCACCATTGCCATGAATGTAGCCTCACCAGTGCCAGGAATGCAGAACCCACCATTGCAAGGAACGCACTCTCCATTGCCAGGAACGCACTCACCATTGCCAGGAATGCCCCCCACCATTGCCAGGAATGCCCCCCACCATTGCCAGGAATGCACCACTACAGCCAGGAATGCCCCCACCACAGCCAGGAATGCCCTTACCATTGCCAGGAGTGCACCACCATTGCCAGGAGTGCACAACCCTTGCCAGGAATGCACTTACCATTGCCAGGAATGCACTTACCATTGCCAGGAACACAGCACCATTGTCAGGAATGCACTCAAAAGCGCCAAAGATTACCTACAGGAGAATCTCCTGCTTACACGGCGACCTCTTTAATAGAAAGTCCCGGCTCCTTTGATGGACAGAACAATGGTTCAATGGCAGTGCCGGGAACAGAACTTCCTATTACAGAGGCCGCCTGTAAACAGGAAATTGTCCTGTGTGTGTACGGTGCTCGGTTCCGCCTCCTACCTGTCCCTTCCTAGCCATATACATCCTTTGTGGCCCCGGCGCAGGGAGATCGTCGGGGGCCACAAAAGATGTATATGTCCAAATAAGCAGGCGGGCCATTCAAAACCGGAACGTGGGCCACGATTGGCCTGCAGGCCGGACTTTCACATGCCTGGCTTAGTTGAACAAGCTGAAGTTAGAAGCTGGTTGGCTACCATGCACAACTGTACCCAATTTTGCACACTTTAGTGTAAGATACAGGCCATGGATAACCTGCATCCCCCAAGCTCATTTGGCTTTTACCATTATGTCTCCAAGAAACAGCAGGAAGCTGGTATGATTTTAGAGATGTTACTGGACAAAAAACAGTGTGCCCAGACCATTTGTTCAAAATGCAAATATATAGAAATGAAAAAGCTACATAGAGTTTTCTTTTAAGGCAAATTTCACCTTCAGTGGGAAATTCATTCCACTTCATTATGAGAGTCTCAAGGTCTCCTCAGTGACACTTATCAACCGTGTGTAGTGAAAAAGCAGATTCATAGCTGACAGATCTCTAACAGCTCCTCCATGCCTCCAGGTTTGGAGAATGGAGCCTCAATGTTCTGCATAAGTCTTGCTGTGGAGTGTCTGAGCAAGGTGACACCAATCAACTTGACAAGCCAATAGTGTTTGTTTAGTTTCCATTTGAAGAGCTTTCCAAATTATAACTGAAAGGCCATTTAAAGTGTAAATATAGTCAAAAATGTTTGCTTGTAGTTTTGAATAGAGAGGGGAAAGATTAAAACTCATGTTGTATTTTTAAGCTTCGTGCACAATGGGCATAAAATAAACTCATATAGAGCGGTTTTTTGTGCCAGAAAGCTCCAATCTAAAAAGCCAGAAGGTTTTTTTTTCCCGCCTCTAATCACTGAGCTTAAAATATGGGCACATAGGGTAACATTGAGCTGCTTCTACAGGCAAAACACAGAAATCTTGTAGAAGCAATGTTTTTTAAGCCAGTGTGCACAGAGCCTAACTGCTATGCTGCTATAGAAATACGAATTAAAATGGATAATACAATGCCTTTGAGCGATAACTCTCACTTCCTCAATGACAACAACTTCACCAGACAGGAAGTGGAGTAAAAATCTTGAGAATATAAAAAAATATATATTAAAAGCCCGTACACACGAACACGACTTTTTGACAACATGCAAATTAGCTGTTTTAAGGCAACAACCGACCATGTTTACGCTCTATCGGACAAACTTTTTGGTTTACGTCAGACAAACATAAGTCTGATGGAGCAAAGTCCGATCGTGTGTACAAAAAACCATCGGACTTTACAAACACGCATGCTCAGAACCAATGCAAAAGATCAGACAACAATACAGAAGTTGACCAAAGGTGACGGTAAAGAGCAGAAAAACCACGTGATTTGGTGAAACTTGGCTGAAAAGGCCGATCGTGTGTAGGCTTAACAAGTTTAGGGCCAACGCCCTTTGTACAAAAGTCCACGGGAAAGTTTGTATAAAGTCCGATCGTGTGTATGAGGCTTAACAGACAGTTTTAAAATGAGTTTTTTCGTTTGGTGGAGTTTCTTCTAAGGCCGCATACACACGGGCGGACTGTCTGACCAACTAAGTCCGTCAGACAATCCGACAGACAGTCCGTCCTACTTTTGAATGAACGGACTTGACCACACACGATGAACAGACAGTCAGCTGAAAGCTTGCGCAATGACGTGTACAACACGTACGACGGGACTAGAAATACGACGTCCAATACACTGCAATGCAACCTTCGGCCGTGTAAATCCTTTCTGAGCATGCGCCATACTTAGTCCGTCCAACTTGCCTACTCACGAGCGGACTGTCCGCTGAAACCAAAGTTGGACGGTCAATATTACGGAAATCCCGAAAGACTTAGTCCGCCAGACTGTCTGCTGAAAAAGTCCGCTGAAGCCCACACACGAGCGGACTGTCCGCTGAAACACGTTTCAGCGGACCAAGTCCGTCAGACAGTCCGCCCGTGTGTACGTGGCCTAAGAGATGGCTTAAATGCCTGTCTTCTGCTGCTGACTGTGTCCCTGCTGACATTTTCCCCTCGCTCTCTGTCTGCTGAAATTGATGTAATTATGACAGGAAGTGAGGGAAAATCTGTGTAACAAAGTCTTGGATAAGAATAAAAACCCAACAGCAGTTCTTGCTCAACTCCATAACAAAATATGTTATAGATAATGTATAGCATTACAGTATACAAAAAGACCTTCTTCAGTAAGACAATTAAAAAAAAATAACAGTTGTAGACAGTGAAATTAAACAGGATTATCATTAATGACAGGTACCATAATCTTCATTATTTATCTGGGGAATACAAGAGCTCACATGGATGGAAATTACTCTACTGACTGGGGTATGTTCCATTTTAATTGCTATCCAAGGAAAGAGTCTCTGGAGTATGATAACCACATCATAATGTGTGCAAGATGGAGGATGCTGGTCATATACAATCTATGAAATATGTAACCTTATATAAAAATGAAGTTGGTGAACTTAAAGGGTAACTCCATTTTTGTGGGGGAAAAAAATACCAAACAAAAAACAAAATTTAGCGTATACAATTGCGAAACAAGTCATATTGTAATTGAATGTTATTAAAAATTGTCTTTAATTTTCAATCTACAGTCGCTGTAATTTTCTGAAAACGCCATGCAATATGGCTGCCTGGAGAAGCTCTGTACACAGAATGTGTACTGAACACATCATTTCCTGCTTGTGTGATTGGCTCTCCAAGTTTCCCAAGTCTGCACTAAGACACAAGTCAGATTTCAGGCATCCCCTGGAACAAAAATGTCATTTTTGGTGAGATACTCCCAATAGGAAATCACGTCTAAAGGGATGCAGGCCCAGCAGCCTTCCTCATTAGTGCCCTGCAGGTGCCACAGCCAATTGATAATTATGAAACCACTCATTAGATTAATTTTTTCACATGGACACAGACTAAACATACAGGGATTTTAGAATAACATATTTTACAGAATAACAAAAGGTAGGAATTTTTAACAAAGGTTGTTATAATCCTTGTAATGTACATAGATCGCACACAGAGATAATTGTTGGTGTTCTCGGAGTGTGCACAATTCCAGCATGATGGGAGATGCATTTATTGGTGGGGTTGGGAGTTTCAGACCTGCAGGATGAAGAGTTGTCAATCACAGGTTACACAAATAATACATAAAAAAAAAGAATTTTAAAAAGTAAAGACCTGTTATAGGCCACAATAATACCACAAATATGCCAATGCCACAATAAAAGAAAAATAGGGGGTTATCCAATGCTAAACTGGTTGTATAAAAATTGTTCTTCGAGCTTCAGCGAAGATCAAGTCATCAATGTAAAATGATCCCAGTGACCAGACCATTCATCTCAGTGAAAATATTCCATAAGGTTGCATGGGGGAGATTTACTAAAACTGGGGCACACAGAATCTGGTGCAGCTGAATAGTAACCAACCAGCTTCTAACTTCAGCTTGTTAAATCAAGCTTTGAAAATAAGCCCACATTTACATCGATATATGAAATCGTATGCCAAATCGGAGGCTATTGCGGGCAATGGCACCGTAGTTCTTGTACTACTTTTGGCAACTTCGGGAGGTGGTTTATATAAACATTTCTGCAGGAACCCGCACAGATGTCTGTCAAATCGCCCCTCAAGTCAGACTGCATTGCTGGCTTGATTTCTATCCCACAGTCAGTGTGAACCTAGGCTAATACCCATAAACTGATTAGGTACTATGCTTGGCTGCACCAGATTCTGTGTCCCCATTTTAGTAAATTTCCCGCAATGTAAAGTATCTCACAAAAGTGAGTACACCCCTCACATTTTTGTAAATATTTTATTATATCTTTTCATGTGGCAACACTGAAGAAATTACATTTTGCTACAATATAGTGAGTGTACAGCGTGTATAACAATGTAAATTTTCTAAATAACTCAACACACAGCCATTAATGTCTAAACCACTGGCAACAAAAGTGAGTACACCCCTAAGTGAAAATGTCCAAATTGGGCCCAAAGTGTCAATATTTTGTGTGGCCACCATTATTTTCCAGCACTGCCTTAACCCTCTTGGGCATGGAGTTCACTAGAGCTTCACAGGTTCCCATTGGAGCCCTCTCCCACTCCTCCATGAGGACATCATGGAGCTGGTGGATGTTAGAGACCTTGCATTCATCCACCTTCTGTTTGAGGATGCCTCACAGATGCTCAATACGGTTTAGGTCTGGAGATATGCTTGGCCAGTCCATCACCTTTACCCTCAGCTTCTTTATCAAGGCAGTGGTTGTCTTAGAGATGTGTGTGGGGTCATTATCATGTTGGAATACTGCCCTGCGGCCCAGTCTCCAAAGGTAGGGGATCATGCTCTGCTTCAGTATGTCACCGTACATGTTGGCATTCATGGTTCCCTCAATTAACTTTAGCTCTCCTGTGCCGGCAGCACTCATGCAGCTCCAGACCATGACACTCCCACCACCATGCTTGACTGTAGGCAAGACACACTTGTCTTTGTACACCTCATCTGGTTGCCGCCACACACGCTTGACACCATCTAAACCGAATAAGTTTATCTTGGTCTCATCAGACCACAGGCCATGGTTCCAGTAATCCATGTCCTTAGTCTGCTTGTCTTCAGCAAACTGTTTGTGGGCTTTCTTGTGCATCATCTTTAGAAGAGGCTTCCTTCTGGGATGACAACTTATCAGGGAAATAGGAAAGAAAAAGCGGGTTTGGGACATAAATCAGGTAGCTCTAGCACGGCTAAAAGATGAGTCAATGTAACAAGACACCTTTTATTCATTCATTAATATGAGTATATACATAGTAAATAAGCATAACAATCACATATTATTGACCAGATATTCATAGAAAACAATCATAGCAACTTGGAGATCACATATTGAGGTATCGGACAATTGTCCATAGTAAATAATCGCTTGAAAAGCAGTATGGTGGGGTAGCTTGGGAGTGGATGAAATAAAACCATCTACAAAGAAAATGGTGCTTCAAGACTGGCCCAATGCACGTTTAGTGGTTTCCTACCACATCATCAGGGACGAGTGAACCAATGTCTGTAAAAAAGCATAAACAACAATATGGTCCAAAGTTACACCCAAAGACAAGAGAGACTATGGGGGTTATTTACGAAAGGCAAATCCACTTTGCACTACAAGTGGAAAGTGCACTTGAAATTGCACTGAAAGTGCACTTGGAAGTGCAGTCACTATAGATCCGAGGGGGACATGCAAGGAAAATAAAAAACAGCATTTTAGCTTGCACATGGTTGGATGATAAAATTAGCTGAGCTTTCCCTCATTTCAGATCTACCCCTCAGATTTACAACGACTGCAATTCCAAGTAGTGCAAAGTGGATTTGCCTTTCGTAAATAACCCACTATATATGTCAAGGAGGAAAGAAATGAACTCATACCACTAAGTACTAACATGTCAATTAAGTCTAGACCATGTGAACGTGAAAACTGGTGGCTGCTTCAAATATTCATCCCAGGAGCTGAGGAAGAGGCCTGCAGGAAAGCCGGACGCACACAATGATCCACAGAGAAGAGGAAACAAGTGGTCAAAAAGAGAACCATTTGGGCTCCAATGCTGAGCGAATAAGTAAAAGTGAATAAATCAGGTAGACTATGAATATATGAAGGTGTATTATATTATTGATAAGTATTGAACAGTAAATGGAGCCCAACACCAAGATAAAAAGTGGATACAAATGAAGTGTGGAAATTGTGAAAAAAAGGAGGGCATACTAGCTCAGGGGAAAAGGAAGAATACGGATGATATAGGAAAAATGATGGACAGCCAACTCTGTCTTCAATCAAACACTGAAAAGCAATGGCAGAAAGCCCAGCCACGTTATTACCTAATGCTGTGACAGAGAACCATGATCCAAAAATCTGTACAGTATACTGCTGAAGGTGCTACAAAGAGAGCTAGCAGAGTGAAATGGGGAACCTTATGTGCTCAGCATGACCAAATGGGCCCTTCCCGGGGTCACGCTGGCACAGCAAAAAAAAGGGGGGAAGGAGCGACCGCAACCGCCCATGACAGTTAGACAGATCTCCCCATGTACTGGCCACAATTGGAATCCCACTTACGCCAGAAACAGGATGCCCAAAGAGGGTGCCATGTGCATGGTTTGGGAAGGCACGGCACCGATGCACAGTGGGCTGGTCTGCCCAATCCCTCACATCAACCAAAGGTGGTAATCCCAGTAATGAACATAGACCAGCCCACCAAAAAGGGATCACAAAAGGTCAGACAGACATGACCATATATAAAAAGTTGCTACATGCAATACGAGTATTGGAGCCCAAATGGTTTTCATTTTGATCACTTGTTTCCTTTTCTCTGGGGATCATTGCATGCATTCGGCTTTGCTTTGGGCCCCTTCCTCAGCTCCCGGGATGAACAATTCAAGCAGCCACCAGTTTTCATATTCACATGGTCTAGACTTAATTGACATGTAAGTACTTAGTGGGATGAGTTCATTTCTCCCTTCCTTTACATATATAGTCTCCCATTGTGTTTGGGTGTAACTTTGGACCATATCGTTTATTGGTGCACTTGCCCCTGATGATGTGGTAGGAAACCCACGAAACGTGCATCGGGCCAATTTTGTTGCACAATTTTCTTTTTAGGTGGTTTTATTTCATCCACTCCCAAGCTATCCCACCATGCTGCTTTTCAAGCAATTATTTACTATGGACAATTGTTCGATACCTCAATATATCATCACCAAATTTCTATGATTGTTTTGTATGAATATCTGGTAAATACTATATGATTGTTATGCTTATTTACTATGTATATACTCATATTGCCATGTCATGTTTTTTAATGAATAAAACATGTCTTGTTACATTGACTCATCTTTTAGCCATGCTAGATCTACCTCATTTAAAGTCCCAAACCCTATTTTTCTTACATATGGATAGGGATGGAGCAGTGTGATCCCACACACTTCATTTAAAGTCCCAAACTCCCCTCCTTTTGTTTCATATTATCAGGCAAATAGGTGCATCCCCAGGTGCAATAGTGCAGGGATCGCGAGCCGGCATAGACAAAGGCATGCAGCCGCAAATCAATGAAAAAGGACGCGCAGCGCCGTTAACAGGCGAACGAGCATGCACCGCTGCACACCCGCAGCGTGATAGTGGCGCCACTGCCTATTTAAACCCACTGCTGACAATGGTGCATTGCTGGTTTATTGTCAGCTTCTCTCTGTGTTCCTGTGCCTTGTATATCCTGCTGATCTGACTTTCTGTGTACCAACCCAGCTTGCCTTGACCTGCTCTTCTTGATCACCCAGCTTGACCCTTTGGCTTGTACCCTGACTTATTACTGCCTGCTTCCTGCATCTGATCCCTGGCTTTTACAGACTCTGCCTTACCTGTCGCCTGTGCAAAGACTCAGCTGACCCTTGGTCACACTGATCTTGGGCTGTCTTACTGTGAATAACCCCTGGCCTGGCTCCCAACTCAGCTATGCGGTCTGCTCCACTAGTTCGCAACTCCTGAACTTTCCAAGCATGCCTGCCTTGCAGTATACCTTGCTTGTCCCAAAAAGTTCCTGGCAACCAGCTCCAGCAATCAGGCAACCCGTGCTTCTGTGGGCACCATGCCTCCTGTGTCACCTTCAGGGGTGTGCTGCACTCAGCCACAAGGGGAGCCCTCCCAGTATCTTGGCCTCCTATCAAGTTCCTGACACAACCATACAGACCAATTTGGTGCATATGGCCAGAGCACTGACAGGCTGACTCCCCACCCCTTCAACCTCTGCAGCAATGCTGGCAGCACTCAACCTCTGCAGCAATGCTGGTAGCACTGATACATCTATTTCCCAAAGACAACCTCCGGATATGAGGCTGAGCATGTTCACTCAACTTCTTTGGTTGACCATGGCGAGGTCTGTTCTGAGTGGAACCTGTCCTGTTAAACTGCTGTATGGTCTTGGCCACCGTGCTGCAGCTCAGTTTCAGGGTCTTGGCAATCTTCTTATAGCCTAGGCCATCTTTATGTAGAGCAAAAATTATTTTTTTCAGATCCGCAGAGAGTTCTTTGCCATGAGGAGCCATGTTGAACTTCCAGTGACCAGTATAAGAGAGTGAGAGCGATAACATCAAATTTAACACACCTGCTCCCCATTTACACCTACAAACTTGAAACAGTAACGAGTCACATGATACCATGGCGAGGGCTGTACTCAATTTTGTGTGATACTATATAATTATTGGTATTTCATTTACTTGTAAAATCCCATTTTGTCTAGACATCCAAAAGTCCAAAGACTGCTGGTAGGTGCCACCATCTTGGATGTTATCTCAGATAACCCAGCAGACTCAGGGCTGTCACTCAAGTGACACTCTGTAGCAGCTTTTCTCAACCAGGGTCCCCACAGATGTTGCTAAGGGTCCCTTGAGCATTGAGCAATGCCTGAATCTACATTAGGTAACCACTAACACCATGGAGCCTATTTATAAAACTTTGATGTGCGTATGTGTCAGTATTTACAAAGTCATAGTGAATAATCTCCGTATTGCATGTATTATGTGTGAAATGTAATGTTCTATTTATTTTCTATATTAAAAGGAGAAGGGGACTTTAAATGAGGCACATGGCGCGATAGGCTCAGTACCTCCATCCCTATTTGGTTACGAAGGAGAGAGGAGGTTAGGACCTTGAATGAGTTGTGTGCAAGGCAGTAGGTGAATGAAAAGTGTGAGAACATATTGATGATAAATGTGTATATAGAGATAAGATAATGCAACAATACATATAACAAAGTAATATTTGTTGAAAGAGGTTTTTATTGAACGACCTCATTGGCAAAATGTAAACAATACATATTTTTAAAATCCATACATGTAATAAAACCTTAGCGAAAGATTCAATAGAATCACAAAAGGCTATAGCAAGTAGATATTAACTAAGGAGCTAATGGTGTGACTGGATTGAAATAAAGCAATACAATGAGTATATGATTGGAAAACATTATAGTGAATGAGGTGGGATTTTCTTGGGTCCCTTGGCCTGCTGGGAAAGCCTATTTATTTGGATAGAGTCAGGTGTTTTGGGTTCTGTGCTACCTGGATGGCTGTCTGGTTGTACGTGTGTTATGCTGCCCCGGGCTGCTTGGCCGTAAGCCTTAGGCCTATCCCGGGGACATCTGGCTGCTAGGCTGTCTGAGGACCTATCCAGAAGCAGTAGAGCAGCTTAGGTTTGGGACTGCGGGCTTATAGTCCAACCAGAAGTTTTTGAAAAAATGAAAAAAGCCTATGGCGTGCAAAACACACCCCAAAAAACTTCCACCCGGTGCCAAAAAAAGTGGACACACATCAAGAGTGACACACAAAAACGTGCAACGGGTGTCTGCTGTCCTCCACTAGGAAGGACCTAACCCTGATCCCCCGGGGCGTTACGCTCCAGACGGGGACTAAGGTACCAAATACATGGCCCATCCAGCCGAAGCCGGACGACCGCCTTTCTCCGGAAGGCCTGCCGAAACAGACCCACCCAGGTACTAGGGTAGGGGCTCCCCCGAAGGAAAACCCCCAAAGAGAGGGCGAACCAAGCCAGAAGGCCTATGTCCACCCTCCCACAAGACGTTCAGGATTGGTCTGAGGACCGACACCCTACTAGCCAAACGTGCAGTGACAAACATAAAAAGTGACACACAACACACAAATAAAATAAATAAAAAGTGAGGAAATGGATAGTGAAGAGGAGAGTGAAAAGGTGGCCATTGTGCAATACAATGGCCAGGCCCTCCGGCCAACCAGAAGTAATGGATCCGCCGGTCGGGGAACCAGTCGTGGTCGAAGGTGGAGTGGATGCTGTCGCCACTAAGGTACCATCCACCTTGCTACCAGAGATCACTGTGAGTAAGCTGAGGCCAGTACCAGAGCAGACTTCCCACCAGCCAGGGACGGTGAAGAAGTGGGAAAACTTCAGCAAATGCCAAGTCAGGGACCCAGCGGGACAGCAGAGGTGATGCTTGTGGACCATCACTGAGTGCCAAGCCAGAGACCTACCATGTCAGCCGGGGTAAAGCTTGAAGAGTATCTGCGAGTGCCAAGTCAGGGACCCAGCAGGGAAGTGGGGGTGATGCTTGAGGAAGATACTGAGTGCTAACAGTGGAAGAGCTCAGGGGATCCAGTGGCTATTGGATCTAAAGTCTAGTGAGAGAGACTGGGAGCTCATTGAGTGAAGAACCACAGTGAGTGATTGTGGGGTAAGCAGAGAACTGTTTGAGTTGTAAATAGTTGGATACAATTACAATTAGGAACTACTACAAGATTGTTGCCATAGGAGATAGTGTCCTACCTATACAAAGTGGTGTCCGGCTAGAGGCCTTTACCTGTATAGCTGTCTACCTATAGAAGTCCTGGAGTCTGCCAATTAACATTGCATCTACCTAAGGTTGCCCTGGCCCTAACCTTCTCTCTCACAGTTCTGTTTAAGAGACAATAAATCTCTTTGCATTCAATAAGTGTATTTTCATCTTGCATTGTAACCCACTCTACACAGAAGGATGTCAGCTGTCCCTAACTCTGGAGGTCACCATTAGGCCTCAAGGGGCCCTGGTACTTTGCTACATATACTCACACTTACACAGTTCTCACACTTTTCATACCCCTACTGCCTTGCACACACGTCATTCAAAGCACTTGCAGTGGGACTTCCACATTGCAAGGGAAAAATCCTCATTATTTGTAGGGGTACAGGAAGATACCGTATTACTGTATTCATCACTGCAGTGATCTCCTCTTCTCCCTAATACTGCCAACTGTGGTCCATCCTTCAGCGTGATCAGGTACAATGCAGGGCTATTACTAGTCCTGCATTGTATGTGAAGAAGGTAAGCTTGTGATCACAAAGAGCCTTGGAGAAGAGGCTTTGGGGGACTGGTCGCACAGATGAACAGATTCTGCTGGAGCAAGGAATCTCCTCTACCTCTAGAATTAACAAGCATTTAAACCTTGCAGTGGGTTTTCATTGTTGTAGGAAAGCGTTGCTATTTCGTCTCCAGTTCCATGCTTGCCATGGTTTTAAACCACAGTCTGAGCAAGATTTTGAAATCATTACAAAGTTCTCACTTTACAATGTGATAATTAAAAATTGGCAGAGTTAATTTGTGAGAATTAATCCATGCTGCGTTCATGCATTTTTCCATAAAAGGTGCAGAATGTCAAACAGCCTGCATCAGCTGGGAATTTCTATTTAATGTCGAACCTTTTAAAAACTATAACAGACATTTTTAATAAATATTGCACTTTTCTCACTTCTGGGTACTTTCTACACTATTTATCTTTTCCAATTTTAAAGTGTTTTAGGCATATTTTACCAACTGTAAAAAAATGTAAAAAAACGATGTTGTGCTGAAGTTGGTAACCTCTTACACCTGTGAAATCAACCACTACCATTCACAGATTTATAACTGTTAGATGACAGCAAAAACAAAAGTAATCCTGGTCATGCTATTTTTTTTTTCAACTGCATCTTATGCCACGTACACACGACTGGACTTTCCGGCAGACTAGGTCTGACGGTCTTCCCAACTGACTTTTCGGCAGAGTTCCGATGGACTTCCAAATTAATGGACTTGGCCACACACGAACGGACTAAGTCCGTTCGAAAATCCGTTCGTTTTGAACGTGATGACGTAAGACGGGACTAAAAAAGGAAGTTCAATAGCCAGTAGCCAGTAGCTTCCCTTGTGTCATATTCGGTCCGTTGAACCATTATACAGACGAACGGTTTTCCCGATAGGTATTGAGTCCATCGGACAGATTTGAAACATGTTCTATTTCTAGGTCCGTCAGATTTTTAAAATGAAAAACAATTGGATTAGCCCACACACAATCGGATTGTCCGACTGACTGATTCCTTCGGACCTAGTCTGCCGGAAAGTCCGGTCGTGTGTACGCGGCATTACAACTACCACTACTACTACAACTGCCTACTTTCAGGGCATCGAAGAGCATATATGTAAAGTCCCACCACAACCCACTGATATTTATACGTTTAGGGCTTGTATACACCATATCCAACAAGCTGTGTTTTTCTGCAAACCATGGCATATGTATTTAATTGTTTTCTATGTGCCCTGTTCACACCATACATGTATGGTGGTGTGCAGAAAAACGCAGCTCAATGGACATGGTGTGAACAAACTCTCAGTAATCTTCTGCCACTTTGTCAAAACCAGGGCAGAATAATTTGTGCTCCCAGGTGTGATCTTCACCCATAATATAGTGCTCAATTGCTAGGCCTAGCCAATGCCACTTGATGTAGGGGGTAATGTCACTGCTCCCTCAAGTCTCTGACACCTGTTATTGGCTATGATGGAGGAAGAAGTATCAAGAAATTACTAGAGAGGTGACTATCAGAGTGTCGCAGTGAGGCGCTAAAAAGTAAAGTGTCTGGAAATTTGATACATGTTTGGGAGCACCTTTCCACAACTCCCTTTCCCATGGGGCTCTTCCCCTGGGAGGATGCAATGTGTGAAGACTGCTGTTTGAGTAGACTTCAGGATGTGCCATGTGCTGAGGGTCTTAGAAACCAGGTTAGATCTGGAGCAGATGCCTAAAAGGAGCTGGGTTGAATAGACATAGTCTTGCCTGAAGAGGGTTGCAGAGTTACTGGGATGCAAGCTGCCATTTGAACCATGAAAGAAGGATCTTTGTCCAAAGACTTAGTTTTTATATATATATATATATATATATATATATATATATATATATTGTGAGGGGTTAGCTCGGCAGCGGGTGTGTGTGACCCCCTGGATGGGTTCACAACACAAAATCAGGCACAGCAGACAGCGTTGTAGGTGCAAAAAACAAAAGATGCGGTTTATTTATGCTACATGCAGTGAAACATATAACAGCCAAACAAAAAATAAAACATGAAAATAAATCCTGGTCAGCTTGACCTCTAATTACACACTTAGATTCCCTGTCTAACAACTGAGTGCAGCCTTGTGCTGCACCAGTCCCTGTCTCTGTTGTAGAGGTTTGCCACACAGGCGTTAACTCACCGCACAGAACAGGTGTCACACTCCCCAGTCTATACACACAAAACTGGTTCCAGGATGGAGCATCTCCCTAAGCATGCTGGGGTTTTTTGTAGAGGTCTTAATGAGCCCACTTACTTCAGCTGGGCTCATTAACTCTTCCCCTCTAGTTGTACAAGTCTGCATAAAGCCTGAATCTAGGGCACACATATTTCCCATCCTGGATACAACCAGGTGACTTTACCTGCCTGCTGCCACATACCCCCCCCCTCTTGTTTCAACCTTGGGGTTGTAACACAAGCAGTCAGACACGCATGTATCCGAGACAAAGCATCCACATTCCCCATTTTAACACCAGGGCGATGCTTAACTGTAAAGTTAAATTCCTGTAGGGCCAGGAACCACCTATTTACCCTTCTATTGGTCTCCTTGTTTTGAGCCATCCACTTTAAAGGAGCGTGATCAGTCACCAGGTCAAAGTGCCTACCTAGCAGATAGTACCGAAGGGAATCTAGAGCCCACTTCACTGCTAAACATTCCTTCTCAATCGTGGCGTAATTTACCTCATGGGACTTCAACTTCCTGCTGAGGTAAATGACTGGGTGCTCTTCCCCGTTCCAGACCTGGTCTGATGCATCAGTTTGCACAACGAAGTCCTTAGAGAAGTCTGGTGAGTACAACACTGGCTGGCTACATAAGGCTGTTTTTAAGGACTGAAATGCTTCTTCAGCCTCTGGGGACCATTTAACCATGACCGACTCTTTCCCTTTTGTCAGGTTGGTGAGGGGCACAGCCTGAGAAGCAAAATGGGGAATGAATCGTCGATAATAGCCAGCGATTCCCAGAAAGGCTCGTACCTGTTTCTTGCTATTGGGACGTGGCCAACTCTGTATGGCCTCGACTTTATTGACTTGGGGTTTTATCACCCCCCTCCCAATAGTGTACCCAAGATATTTGGCCTCCTCCTGTCCAATGGTACACTTCTTTGGATTGGCCGTAAACCCAGCTTCCCGGATAGAGTCTAGGACTGCTTGTACTTTTGGCAAATGTGAGACCCAGTCTGTGCTATGGATAATCACATCATCCAGGTAAGCTGCAGCATATTTCTGATGGGGCCTCAGAATCTTATCCATTTTCCGCTGGAATGTTGCCGGTGCATTCTGTAACCCAAACGGCATTCTCTTATATTGGAATGCCCCATCTGGGGTTACAAACGCAGTTTTCTCCTTGGCCGACTCGGCCAGGGGAATTCGCCAATACCCTTTGGTGAGATCAAGAGTTGTCATAGATCGGGCTGTTCCCAGCCGGTCAATCAACTCATCTATACGCGGCATGGGGTAGGTGTCAAATTTTGTAACTTTATTCAATTGTCGAAAATCGTTACAAAACCGCCAGCTCCCATCAGGTTTGGGCACTAGTACGATAGGACTGGACCAGTCACTCTGGGACTCCTCTATCACACCCAATTCCAGCATCCTTTGAACCTCCCCACGTATTGCCTCCCGTCGGGCCTCTGGTATTCTATAAGGTTTTAGTTTTACCCTTTCTCCTGGCGGGGTGATAATGTCATGCTCTACGCCAGATGTTTGTCCCGGCAGCTCAGAGAAAATCTCTTTGTTACGAAGTACAAACTCTTTAACCTCCTGTTGTTGGGCTTTCGATAAGGTGTCTGCTATTCCAACCTCAGGAACTAAGCAATCAGGCTGTGCTTGTGACAAAGTCTCTGCTACTAGGGATTCCCTATCCCTCCAGGCTTTCAGCAGATTGATGTGATAGATCTGCTCCGGCTTTCGCCTTCCTGGCTGTCTAACCCTGTAGTTCACCTCACTAATTTTTTCAATTACTTCGTATGGACCTTGCCATTTGGCCAGAAATTAGCTTTCAACCGTAGGGACTAGCACCAAGACCCTATCCCCCGGGGAAAAAGTACGGGTCTTGGCCCCACGGTTGTACACTCTCTGCTGTGCTAACTGCGCTTGGGTCAAATGTTCCTTTACGATTGGCATTACCTGTGCAATTCTATCTTGCATCAAGGCGACATGCTCAATCACGCTCCTGTGAGGAGAACTCTCATTTTCCCAAGTTTCCTTGGCGATATCCAGCAGCCCTCTTGGGTGTCTCCCATAGAGCAACTCGAAGGGTGAGAAACCCGTAGAGGATTGGGGTACCTCCCTAATGGCAAACATCAGATAGGGTATTAGACAGTCCCAATTCTTTCCATCTCTATCCACCACCTTCTTTAACATTTGTTTTAGGGTTTTGTTGAATCTTTCAACCAACCCATCTGTTTGGGGGTGATACACAGATGTACGCAATTGTGTCACTTTGTACAACTTGCATAGTTCTTTCATAACCCTGGACATAAAGGGTGTACCTTGGTCCGTAAGCAGTTCCTTACAAATACCCACGCGGCTAAAAACAAGAGATAGCTCTTTGGCTATGGTTTTGGCCGAGGTATTTCGAAGAGGAATTGCTTCCGGATAACGGGTGGCATAGTCCAATATAACCAAAATGTACTGATGCCCCCTAGCAGACTTCATTATCGGACCTACCAAATCCATTGCGATCCTCTCAAAGGGGACCTCAATGATAGGAAGAGGTACCAGCGGGTTACGGAAATGTGGCATAGGTGCCGACTTCTGACACACAGGGCAGGAGGAACAATAATTTTCTGTTTCCTTCATGACCCCAGGCCAATAGAATCTCTGCAGTACCCTCTCTCTGGTTTTCTCGGCCCCCAGATGACCTCCCAGAATGTGCCCATGGGCCAATTCTAACACCAACTTCCTGTAAGGTTTGGGCACTACAAGTTGCTCAATGGTTTCTTCGGCCCTTTGAGCCACTCGATACAGCAGGTCCCTTTCCATAGTGAAGTAAGGATAAGTGCAAGTCTTATCTGGGTTCACTAACTCGCCATCTATTTTCACCACATTTTCCCGTGCCTTTATTAGGGTGGGGTCTTTTAACTGTTCTGTGGCAAAATTTTCCCTGTGAACCTCAACATCCGAAAACTCCACAGATGCCATGTTTTCATCTGAGGATGTTGGCTCCTCCCCAGTTTCTCAAGTTTCCCCCGCCAATACCGACAAGGGAAATTCAGGAGAGTCCTCACCACTCCCAGAGGAATTCTGGTCATCTTCCTGGTTTATAGGGGCACCAGTGGGGGGCTCAGGACAATCCCAGAGTTCCCAGAATTTTGGAAAATCCCTTCCCACAATAGCATCATGTGGTAAGTGAGACACTAACCCCACCTGATGAGAGAGGTTACCTTTGGGGGTCTCAAAAAACACTGAAGTTACAGGATACTCTCGGGTGTCCCCATGCACACAAATAACAGCCACCTTGTTCTTCCCAGAGAACTTTGTAGTAACTAATTCAGCTTTTATCAATGTTACCAGGCTACCTGAATCCAGCAACACATCAACATTTCTACCATTAATACACATTTTACATAAATGTTTCTCAGGTCCCCGAATGGCAGTGCATGCAACTGTCGCAAACAGCGACTGACGTCTCTCCCTTATAAAGTCACATTGCATAGGCTCATCCACAACTGGGCAATTGGCTGCAATATGTCCCTCTTGGCGGCAGCGGTAGCAAATAATCTTTTTCGCTGCCTCTTGCAGCCTGGGCTTCCCGGGCTGCTCCCGTCAGACCTTAGGTAGAACTCCCACCCTCTCACTCTCTCCACCCTCACCCCTTGGAGTCATCTTACCCGCCACTGGGAATGATCTGGTCTTAGGGTGGAAAGTCCGTGAGTCCCTGGAAGAGGTGGTCAGGTTCTCTGTAGCCAAGTACCTCTCAACCAGATCCACAAGTTTATCTGCATTTTCTGGATCTCCATGGCTTACCCATTTTTGGATGGCAGTAGGAAGAGCTCTCAGGAAACGATCCATAACAACACGTTCCACAATGTTTGGTGCGTTTAAAATCTCTGGCTGCAGCCACTTCCTGCTCAGGTGAATGAGATCATACATTTGAGACCTGGGGGGTTTTCCAACCTGAAAAGTCCAATTTATGCACACGCTGAGCCCGGACGGCCAGGGTGACACCCAGCCGTGCCAATATTTCTGTTTTTAGTACCACATAGTCTTTTGCTTGGTCAGGCTGTAGGTCATAATAAGCTTTCTGCGATTCCCCAGTTAACAGAGGGGCCACCAGTCCAGCCCATTGCTCCTTAGGCCACTTTTCCCTTTCAGCAGTCCTTTCAAATGTGGTCATAAACACCTCCGGATCATCCTCTCCAGTCATTTTTGTCAGTAAACGGCTCACCCCAAAGGATGCGGTATTATTGTAACCACTTGCTTCATTGGTCTGCGGACGTTGCTGTATTAATGTCTCTATTTGCTTTTGAAAACTCTGCTCTTGCTTCTGCAACAGGTCTATGAAGCGGGCTTCAGATTGCTGCTGGGCTTGTTGCTGAGCTTCCAGACTCTGCAGGTGAGCTTTCTGCTGAGCTTCCAGACTCTGCTGCAAAGTTGCATTTGTCTGCTGCTGATTTGCATTTGCCTGCTGCTGGGCTTGTTGCTGAGCTGCAAGGCTCTTTTGTAAACCCGCATTTGTTTGCTGCTGATTTGCATTTGCTAGAGCCAGCTGTCTCAGTATCTCCTCCATGCTGGCCTTAAAAAATAAAATAAAAAAAAAACTGCCAAAATTCTCCACCAACTGTGAGGGGTTAGCTCGGCAGCGGGTGTGTGTGACCCCCTGGATGGGTTCACAACACAAAATCAGGCACAGCAGACAGCGTTGTAGGTGCAAAAAACAAAAGATGCGGTTTATTTATGCTACATGCAGTGAAACATATAACAGCCAAACAAAAAATAAAACATGAAAATAAATCCTGGTCAGCTTGACCTTTAATTACACACTTAGATTCCCTGTCTAACAACTGAGTGCAGCCTTGTGCTGCACCAGTCCCTGTCTCTGTTGTAGAGGTTTGCCACACAGGCGTTAACTCACCGCACAGAACAGGTGTCACACTCCCCAGTTTATACACACAAAACTGGTTCC
The DNA here is from genome assembly GCF_037356315.1 of Lithobates pipiens. NCBI lineage: Eukaryota > Metazoa > Chordata > Amphibia > Anura > Ranidae > Lithobates > Lithobates pipiens. Next base: position 507,513,910 of record NW_027507903.1, on the reverse strand, counting down.
AGGATGGAGCATCTCCCTAAGCATGCTGGGGTTTTTTGTAGAGGTCTTAATGAGCCCACTTACTTCAGCTGGGCTCATTAACTCTTCCCCTCTAGTTGTACAAGTCTGCATAAAGCCTGAATCTAGGGCACACATATTTCCCATCCTGGATACAACCAGGTGACTTTACCTGCCTGCTGCCACAATATATATATATATATCAGAGGCACAGGTTTAGGAGCAAGGAAACATTGTAATTGTTCCTACTGACAGCAGAATAGAACAGAGTGAGCGGAGGGATGAGCTTTACAGTCTCCTGCTGCTCCTATACTGTCCAAACACATGTTGGGGATTGGGAAGTGGCCGAGCTATACAGCTTAACTGCAGTAGGGAACAGTCATGTCACCAACTTGCCTCTGCTGTCAGGGCTAGATGGATGGAAATACAAATACTTTGGTAGGTAAAACAGCTTTCATATATGTATTTCAGCTGTGTATTTAGCTGATTGCCTGGAATTTAGCTCAAGCTCATGTTTAATGACCTTTTATTATACAAAGATGGGATGGTCAGGATGGAAGGTTGTTATTATAAGTTCAATATATGAGTACAACACAGATGCAGACTAAAATGTACAAAATATGAAAAATGCCTTTGACTAAAGTAAGATAATTCATCCCGTTTGTTATACATCTTAAATGTCTCCGAATGTACTGTAAATCTCCAGAGAGATTAGCAGACGTCTGTCTTGGACTGCAAGGACGTGGCTAAATGTGCCACTGTTTCCTGGGTATTGAGTATTATTCCTGTATCTTGGCAGCCTATTGTTTAATAATAATCTAACAATAAATACTTTTTTTAAGAGTAATGTATTTGTCAGAACACTGCAAACTCTCTGTGCAGGAAGTTTATTGCTTGTGAAATGCGTCAGAGGCTGTCACAGTGGGAAGGCTGATTCCTCCTACCATGAACCTGTTGTCTGTCACAGCAGTCATCTCTGGAGTAGAACAAAGGGTGTTCAAACAAAGGTCTTGGCTCATTCGTGCCTTTGCAGTCCTAACATTAATTTCCTCATAGACTGAATTCAAAATGTACAATTACAAAAAAATATATATAAGAGGAGACTCTGTGACAGGTTATCCTGAAAGAACTATATTTGTCTGATGGATCAACCCTGCACTCTAGCCACTCTATTCTTCTGTTGGAGAAGCGACATGGTGTTGTTATTTACACAGAGTTAAAGTGGAAGTAAACCCATCGATTTAAACTGTTAAAAAAAAAAGGCATGCCGGGAATGCTAACTGCACATTGGCTGTACTCTCAGCCAAACTATCAAACCATCCAATGGCTGGTGTCATAACGAATCACATGTGCAGCACCATAGCAGTTGAAGATTAAACAGAGGCAAAGATGGCAGCTTCCTTGGCTGAAAACGATAGGGGAGTTTACTTCCACTTTAAAGAATAAGTCTACCTTAACACTAAAATCTCTACATCTAAAGACATCCACAATCTAGCACTAACCTATCTAACCCTGTAAAGAAGAAACCAGTATACATACCTTTTTTTAAGCCAATCTGACCTGATCCCATGCTGACCTTTCAGCTGCGGCTTCACTATGGAGGCAGGTGCAGAGGACACAGCCAACAACAGAAGCCCCGTAGTAAGTCTATGGGTGATGTCACTTCCCATTCATTTCACAGCCATTGTTGGCTGTGTCCTCTGGAGAGCTTCCGCTGCTGGAGACCAGACCAGATTGGCTTAAAAAAAGGTATGTATACTGGTTTATTCTTTACAGGGTTAGATAGGTTAGTGTTAGATCATGGATGTCTGTAGATATAGAGATTTCAGTGTTAGGGTGGACTTATCCTTTAATAACTACCTTTCCTACCTAATATGACAGTGTGTGGGTTTAGGAATTGATTACTCAAATGTGAGCACATCATTGTGAAAAGAACAGATGGAGGTCACATGTTCCCCCACACCTGGAATTACTAAGTACTTCACAAGGACTCCAACTGAGTAAACGAAAGGTGGAGCAAAGGTCTGTATCAATGGATGTATCGGCAAAGTGACAGAGTTTCAAAAATGCCATGTACAATTAGCCAGCTGGAAACAAACATAATCATGTTTTTGACCATTCAGTGAAGTATTCTTCAGCAAAACTGCTCAATAAATGGCAACCATGTGCAGTGTTGGGACAATTCTTCTGGCACCCGAGAGGAAAAGGTCAATGTCAGAGAATCACCAGACTTCAACGTCGGCACTTCCCCGTGCGCCTCTGGGGAAGAGCTGCACAACGACGTACACATATGCGTGATACGATACAATGTCGTACGCGCATGTGCACACCTGTGCACACGGCTATGGGCCTTACCTGATTGGCCTGACAGGCCTATAAAAGGCATCAATGTACTCTGTGTCTTTGCTGGTTTGTCTCCTCAGCTCACCTGTGTTCCTCTGTTTCCTGTTCCTGTTGACCACTTCCTGTTGTGACCCGGATTGCTTGAAGACTACTCTGATTCTCTCCTGATCTGACCCCTGGCTTGTTTAACGGACTTCCTGCTCTTAGCCTTGCTGACTCCTGGACTGATACCTGTGTTTGACCCTCGGCCTGCCTCTGGAATTTCCTCTGTTTTCTGCACTTAGCCTTGCTGGCTCATGGACTGTTACCTGTGTTTGACCCTCGGCCTGCCTCTGGAATATCCTCTGTCTCACGGACTGATACCTGTGTTTGACCATTGGCCTGCCTCTGGAATATCCTCTGTCTCACGGACTGATACCTGTGTTTGACCCTCGGCCTTCACTCCAGGTGTTAGAACCCCTGGCAGGCATTTACTTCTACCAGTTCCAAGACCATCTGCACGGGCATCTCCTCCTTCAGAAGACCTTCTGCGTACTAGTCACCTGCTGGCAACCCGTGCCTCTCCATGCCCTGTACCCACTGTTCCATCCTCAGGGGTACTGTGCACCCAGCTGCAAGGGAAGCCGCTCTCAGCACTTCGACTTTGGTGAGTACCTGACAGTCAAGTTTCCCCCACCTTTCCTGAGAAGGATGGAGCCTGCATGTATAGCAGGTGAACTGGCAAGGGGTTTATAAATTAAAATTACTGTCCACTGACACTAGGGTTACCAGCTTTGGGTCCAAGGACAACAGAATGGAATAGGTTACAGCTGGAGCAACGCAGAGGCAGGGGAAGCTTCTGTCCAAAATGGCTATCATTCTTGGGAATACAAATATGATCACTAATGTTCATCACCATTAGATACTATATTTGGTCTATAAACAATCTGACAGCTGGTGTATGGTATTTCAGTTGGCCTTAATGTGACAGGGGCATTATGTGTTTGCTGAAATCTTAGTACCGTATTTTTCGGACGATAAGGCGCACCGGATTATAAGGCGCACTAGCAACGACCGGCTAATATAATGGATATTTCCATATATAAGGCGCATCGGACTATAAGGCGCACTGGATTATAAGGCGCATTTAATGAAACACAACTCGGATGCGGTACTGTAAGTCAAATTTTATTCAACTCTTTAGCAATAACCATAAAATGGTCTATAACAATAACTCTTAACACTGTTCAATTAAATACAAAACCAGACAATTATTTTTTCACTTTATTCTTCAATAACTATTAACACTGTTCAGTTACCGGTGAATACCGTACAAAACCAGACACTCACTTTTTCACTTTATTCTTCTCCCGCAAATCCATCAAATTCTTCATCTTCAGTGTCTGAGTTTAACAATTGGGCGATTTCGGCATCAAGCACGCCCGTATCCCTCTCATCATTCTCATCAGTATCCGAGTCAGGCTCGTTGCTGTCATCGGTACCGGTACTTAGCTGTTCAGTGATAATTCCGGACTTCTTGAAAGCTCGGATTACACTGGTGACTGATACCTTCGCCCAGGCATCCACGATCCACTGGCAGATAGTGGCGTAACTCGCCCGGCGTTGCCTCCCTGTGTTGGTGAATGTGTGTTCGCCTTCTGTCATCCAATGCTCCCACGCAGCTCGCAGTTTAACTTTAAACGACCTGTTGACACCTATATCTAGTGGCTGCAGTTCTTTGGTTAATCCACCTGGAATGATGGCAAGCACCGAATTAGTTTTCTTCACTTGGGCTTTGACAGTATCTGTCAGATGGGCGCGCATGGAGTCACAGACCAATAGGGATGGAGATTCGTGGAAAAAGCCGCCCGGTCTCTTGACGTAAACCTCTCTCAGCCACTCACTCATCTTCTCCTCGTCCATCCAGCCCTTCGGGTTAGCCTTGATGATGATGCCAACCGGAAACTTTTCTTTTGGCAGAGTCTTCCTCTTGAAAATTACCATGGGTGGTAGTTTCTGGCCATTAGCCTGGCAACCGAGAACTACAGTGAAGGATGACTTTTCGTTTCCTGTAGTGCGTATAGATACCGTACTGGTCCCTGTTCTCTCGACAGTACGGTTTACAGGGATATCAAAGGTAAGGGGGACCTCGTCCATGTTGGTGATGTGCTCTGGTCGGATTTTCTGTTCATTGATCTTGTTCTTGCAGTAGGTATGGAAAATGGCCATCTTTTCTTCGTAATCCTTTGGCAGTTGCTGTGACATAGTGGTTCTTGTGCGGATAGAGAGATTCCGCCTTTTCATGAAACGGAAGCACCAAGAGGGACCTCCTCGAAAGTCGTTGATCTCCATGTCGCGTGCGATCGCTGTTGCTTTGAGTCGAATAGAGACAGTAGAGACGCTTCTACCTGCGGTTCTCTGTTCAATAACCCACTGTTCAATTTTGTCCTCCAACCGTGGCCATCTTGCTTTGTTTCCTCGGAAACTCAGTTTGGTCTTCTTTACCTGGCGCAGGGCATCTTCTTGCTTCCTCCACTTTCGTACCATTGATTCATTAATGTTGAATTCTCTCGCAGCTACTCTATTTCCATGCTCTACTGCATGACTGATAGCCTTCAGTTTGAAATCCGCTTCGTAAGCATGTCTCTTAACAGGAGCCATTTTTGGGGCAGCGGGTATACCGTAGAAAATGAACGAATGAATGCGCACACCTCCTGACTAAGATGGCCGTAATGCTCACGAAGCTGCACTGCTTGGATTGGGCATTACGGCCATCTTAGTCAGGAGGTGTGCGCATTCATTCGTTCATTTTCTACAGTATACCCGCTGCCCCAAAAATGGCTCCTGTTAAGAGACATGCTTACGAAGCGGATTTCAAACTCATCGCTATCAGTCACGCAGTAGAACAACCTAAGAGAGGTTTACGGTACGTCAGTTTACGGTAAGAGACCGGGTGGCTTTTTCCACGAAGGTCATATATAAGGCGCACCGGATTATAAGGCGCACGGTCGATTTTATGAGAAAATTTAGGCTTTTACGTGCGCCTTATAGTCCGAAAAATACGGTATATAAGTCACATCAAAGACATAGTCCACTTTTTGCAAAAATTTAATAAATGCACCTACAACGATAAAATAAAAAATGTGCATTTATTACATGTTTGCATTCAGGCTTGCAAACCATTGCAACTGTGATTGGTGTGTAGTCATGAGAGACTCTTGCATTGAGTACCCCCAGCCCCATTTATGTTGTTGGCCAATCTGCTCTGCCACAGTGGAAGATGGGAATTTTATTTTGTTCAAGGTGTTTATGGAGAAACACCCTGTGATTCAAACAAATGGAACATGTGATAAACAAACACAACATCATGAGACATAAGATGCGAGATGCCATTATTTGAGCAGCAACATAAATATGCCATTAAGCTCAAGATACACTCAAATACACATGCCACAGATAGATGCCAGAGGGTGCTTACATCAATAAAGGGTCAATAATAGTGGGCTCTACATACATACAGTCCCTTGCAAAAGTATTCACCCCCCTTGGCATTTTTCGTGTTTTGTTGCCTCACAACGTGGAATTAACATGGATTGTTTGAGGATTTGAATAATTGAATTTACAGAACATGCCCACAACTTTGAAGATTTTTTTTATTATTGTGAAGCAAACAACAAATAGGACAAAAATAACAGAAAAAGTTTATGTGCATAACTATTCACCCACTCTAAAGTCAATACTTTGTAGAGCCACCTGCGGCTATCATAACTCCAAGTCCCTATGAGCTTACCACGTCTTACCACTGGGATTTTTGCCTATTCTTCCTTACAAAACTGCTCCAGCTCCTTTAAGTTGGATGGTTTGTGCTTGTGAACAGCAATCTTTAAGTATGACCACAGATTTTCTATTGGATTGAGGTCTGGGCTTTGATGAAGCCATTCCAACACATTTACTTTTTTCCCCTTAAACCACTCAAGTGTTGTTTTAGCAGCGTGTTTGGGGTCATTGTCCTGCTGGAAAGTGAGCCTCCATCATAGCCTCAAATCGCACACAGAGTGGTACAGGTTTTGCTCAAGAATATCCCTGTATTTAGCACCATCCATCTTTCCCTCAACTCTGACCAGTTTTCCAGTCCCGACTGCTGAAAAACATCCCCACAGCATGATGCTGCCACCAGTGGGGGCTGGTGAAGTTTTAGAATGGGGGGAGAGCCAGACCCCGCCCTACCTTTTTGACCCCTCCCACTTGGTGAAAATGGGCGTAATTTCAGAAAAATAGTGGGCGTGACTTAAATGGGTGTGGCTCTAAGGGGGTGTGGATAGTGTCTGAAATGAATGAGAGATGGAGGGAGAGGGAGGGAGAGAGGGAGAGAGAGATGGAGGGACAATAGGCCCACACCCTACACAACAATAGAAATATGTGTGTTCCAGAAAGTTTAACAATCAGCAGATAAAGACATCTGGTGTTAGCGTTTCAGTCATCCCGGAATCATGGATTTTATGGTGTCAGGGTGATTGAAACGCATTATTTCTATTATTTCATTATAATATAAAATTAAATTATTAAACTCACCATAATGCAGAATCAGTGGCAGCCCTGAGAGTGTCACCTTCCACGTCGCCTGCCACCAGATGCCATCAGGTGCCCCCAGTAGAGTCTGTCCTTACATCAGGTGCCCCTAGCGGAGTCCATCCTTACATCAGGTGCCCCAGCGGAGTCCGTCCTCGCATCTGTGTCCCCATCAGTGGAGTCCCTCTTTCATCTGTGCCCCCATCAGCGGAGTCCTTCCTTACATCTGTGTCCCCATCAGCGGAGTCCCTCCTTACATTTGTGTCCCCATCAGCAAGTAGAGTCCCTCCTTACATTTGTGTCCTGATCAGCGGAGTCCCTCCTTACATCTGTGTCCACATCAGTGGAGTCCCTCCTTACAGCCGTGTCCCCATCAGCGGAGTCCCTCCTTACAGCTGTGTCCCCATCAACGGAATCCCTCCTTACATCTGTGTCCTCATCAGTGGAGTCCCTCCTTACATCTGTGTCCCCATCAGCAGAGCCCTGCCTTACATCTGTGTCCCCATCAGCGAAGCCCCTCCTTACATCTGTGTCCCCATCAGCAGATTCCTCCTTACATCTGTGTCCCTATCAGCAGAATTTTCCTTACATATGTGTCCGCAGAAGCGGAGTCCCTCCTTACATCTGTGTTCCCATCAGCGGAGTCCTCCTTACATCTGTGTCCCCATCAGCGGAGTCTCTCCTTACATCTGTGTCCCCATCAGCGGAGTCCCTCCTTACAGCTATGTCCCCATCAGTGGAGCCCCTCCTTACATCTGTGTCCCAATCAGTGCAGTCCTCCTTACATCTGTGTCCCCATCAGCCGGATCCTCCTTACATCTGTGTCCCCATCAGAGGAGTCCCTTCTTACACCAGTGTCCCCATCAGCGGAGTCCCTCCTTACATCTGTGTCCCCATAAGCAGCAGAGTCTTCACATGTGTCCCCGGCAGCACAGCCCTCCTTCATGCTGTGTCTGTCTTTGTACCCTTCAGCGGCAGCCAGTTCTCAGCTTTCTCCGTTCCCCACTGAACACAAGGGGATTAGTCCTCATGGCGGTGGCCATCTTTTTGTAGCCCGCTGGAAGTGACGTTGTTCTCACACTGAGAACAAAGCACCCAGCCGTAGTGATACACTACGGGCGCCGGGCAGAAGTTGCTTGGTGCAATGGACTGCGCCATAAAGCAGCTCCAAACCCAGCAAATTAAGCACCTTGTCTGCAATCTTGTGATTGCATAGACGTGGCACTTCCCATAGTGCACGCACCCCAAACACATTGGCAGGCAGTCACAATTTTTTTTTTAAACATGGCCTTTTAAAAAAATAAATAAATAGGCACCCCCTATGGATGGGCCGCCACTGGCTGCCACCACCATGTTTCACTGTGGGGATTGTGCTCTGTGGGTGATGTCATGTGTTGGGTTTGCGCCAGACATAGTGTTTTCTTTGATGGCCAAAAAGTTAAATTTTAGTCTCATCACCAGAGCACCTTCCTCCATACATTTTGGGAGTCTTCCACGTGCCTTTTCACAAACTCAAAACGTGCCATTTTGTTTTTTGCTGAAAGTAATGGCTTTCTTCTGGCCACTCTGCCAAAAACCCAACTCTATGGAGCATACGTCTTATTGTCTCTGTGCTGCCTCTCTGATTACTTTGTTTAATGCCCTCCTTGCCCGGTCCGTGAGTTTTGGTGTGCAGCCGCCTCTTGGCAGGTTTGCTGTTGTGCCATTTGGCTATGATAGACTTGATGGTGCTCCTAGGGATCATCAAAAATTTGGATATTTTTTTATAACTTAACCTTGACTTGTACTTCTCAACAACATTGTCTCTTACTTATTTGGAGAGTTCCTTGGTCTTCATGGCAGTGTTTGGTTAGTGGTGCCTCTTGCTTATGTGTTGCAGCCTCTGGGGCCTTTCAAAAAGGTGTTTATATGTAATGACGGATCATGTGACACTTAGATTGCACACAGGTGGACATCATTTCACTAATTATGTGACTTCTGAAGGTAATTGGTTCCACCAGAGCTTTGTTTGGGCTTCATAACAAAGGAGGTGAATATATACGCACATGCCAATTATAATTTTTTTTTCAGAAAAATTGTTTTATGCATATATTTTTCTAATTTTACTTCACCAACATAGACTATTGTGTTCTGATCCATCACTTATAATTCAGATTTAAAAAAAAACATTGAACATGCGTTTTTGCAAACTCAAAACATGACATTTTGTTTTTTGCTGAAAGTAATGGCTTTCTTCTGGCCACTCTGCCATAAAGCCCAACTCTATGGAGCGTATGGCTTATTGCTGTCCTATGTACAGATGGAAACAGAGGGAAAGAAATTAAAGGAAGTGTGGCAGGAGGATGAAAAAAGTTGGGTTGATAGAGAGGTGATAGAGAGGGAATAGGAGGGATAGGGGGTCCTCAGAAGTTGTCATTTCAGTTATGGAAAGTCTGTAGAAAGAAAAGGGCAAGGGTTCGTTAGAGGTAATTAGACCAGTTTGGGGTCTCAAAGATGGAGAAGGTGTGGGGTCAGCTAAGAGAGGGGTGAGTAATTGAGCCAGGGCGGCCAGATCAAAAATAATTTATTTTGGGAATCTTCCAGTATAGCAGTTAATAAATGTTGAGGGATAGAGATTTCCATGCATGGGTGTTGGATGGGTGTCAAAAGTATACGGTTGCAAAGGGGAATATTTCTGATTTATTGGTTTATGGAGGACCTCACAAGGGTCCTTTTGGAGATTAATCAGAAATAGATACATACCAGCAATAGTTGAGTTAATTATAAAATAATCCACGTATATGCATTTGCATAATTTGAACAGGCACACCTCTCAACTTGACTTTTTTTTTTATGCTGGTTCACTTCTATGTTTTTTTTAAGGCTATTTGCACACAGGTCATGTTAGCATTAAGAAAAAAAAATACGCGGGGGTCCCCCGAAATTCCATAGCAGGCCCTTTAGGTCTCGTATGGTTATTAAGGGGAAACCCGCACCAAAAAAAAGGCGTGGGGGTCCCCCTCACAATCAATACCAGGCCCTTCAGGTCTGGCATGGATTTTAAGGGGAACCCCGCACCAAAAAAAATATATACGGCGTGGGGGTCCCCCTCAAAATCCATACCAGACCCTTATCCGAGCACGCAACCTGGCAGGCCGCTGGAAAAGAGGGGGGACGAGAGAGCGACCCCCCCTCCTGAACCGTATCAGGCCACATGCCCTCAACATTGGGAGGGTGCTTTGGGGTACCCACCAATGGGAGGCTCCCGCTGTGTGATGCTTCTTTTCTTCTGACACTTATATAACGGAACTGTGCGTCGGGGGGCGGGGTCACCAGGTGGCCCCACCCTCCATTATATAAGAACTGTCAGAAGAAGAGAAGCGTCACACAGCAGGAGCCTCCCATTGCCCGGAGCAGCCCGAGAACGAAGCGGGGAAGAAGAGACCCTGTGGAGGAAGATGCCGAAAGAGAACACTGGAGCAAGAAGCAGAGGATCGGAGGAAGAAGAAGATGAAGGAAGAAGATGGAGGAAGAAACCAAAGGATGAAGAAAGGAAGAAGGAAGAAGATCTGAAGAAGATGGAAAGAAGAAGACTTTAATAAAGGAATTGTCAAAAACTGTCTCTTGTCATTTTTAACACTTTTGTCACTTTTTTGGTGAAATGGTAGGGGTAGTTTTGTACCCCCTTACCATTTCACAAAGGGAGGGAGGCCGGGATCTGGGGGTCCCCTTGTTAAAGGGGGCTTCCAGATTCCGATAAGCCCTCTGCCCGCAGACCCCCACAACCACCGGCCAGGGTTGTGGGGATGAAGCCCTTGTCCTCATCAACATGGGGACAAGGTGCTTTGGGGGCACCCCAAAGCACCCTCCCAATGTTGAGGGCATGTGGCCTGGTACTGTTCAGGAGAGGGGGACCCCCACGCCATTTTTTTTGGAGCAGGGTTCTCCTTAAAATCCATGCCAGACCTGAAGGGCCTGGTATGGATTTTGAGGGGGACCCGCACAGCATTTTTTTTGGCACGGGTTCCCCTTAAAATCCATGCCAGACCTGAAGGGCCTGGTATGCTCTTGGAGGGGAACCCTTTTTTTTAAAAAAATGAAAGTCGCCTGGCCTGGGGGCGACTTAAAGTCATGTTGTAAGTCGCCCCAAGTCGCGCTGTGATTTATACTCAAGTCGTGTCCAAGTTGCCTCCCAGAGTCGCGCTGGAGGTCATGTTGCCCCTCTGTGAATAGACTGTTAATGATACATTGTGCGCTATTATCAATGGCATATCATTATCGCGCGCACCGGCATATTATCTGTTGCGCTTATATGTGCGCCGGTTCATACGCTCAATTAATAATTTATCTGGCACACAAATTAAGGCGCAGCGCATTCATCTTAGTAAATTACCCCGTATATTACCAAAAGTATTGAGACACCTGCCTTTACAAACACATGAGCTTGACACATGGCATCCCAGTTTTGGTCCATAGGGTTCACTATTGAGTTGGCCCGCCCTTTGCAGCTATAACAGCTTCAACTCTGAGAAGGCTGTCCACAAGGTTTTGTGTCTATGGGAATGTTTGACCATTCTTCCAGAAGGGCATTTGTGAGGTCAGGTACTGATATTGGATGAGAAGGCCTGGCTCGCAGTCTCTGCTCTAATTCATCCCAAAGGTGTTCTATAAGGTGTGCAGGTTAGTCAAGTTTCTCCACTCCAAACTCACTCATCTATGTATTTATGGACCTTGATTTGTGCACTGGTTCAAATAATTTGGATGGAGAGGGGATTATGGTGGGGGGTTGTTTGCCAGGAGTTGGGCCTGGCCCTTTAGTTCCAGTGAAGAAAACTCTTAAGGCGTCATTATACCAAGACATTTTGGACAATTTCATGCTCCCAACTTTGTGGAAACAGTTTGGGGATGGCTTCTTTCTGTTCCAACATGACTGAGCACCAGTGCACAAAGCAAGGTCTGTAAATACATGAATGAATGAGTTTGGGGTGGAGGAACTTGACTGAACTGCACAGTGTCCTGACCTCAACCCAATAGAACAGCTTTGGGATGAATACAAGCAGATACTGCGAGCCAGACCTTCTCATCCAACGCATCCTACACTTCTGGAAGAATGATCAAACATTCCCTTATGCCGCGTACACACGATCAAACAAGCGGGTGGAAAAGTCCGGCAAACTCAAGTCCGCCAAACAATCCCCCCATGTGTAGCCTCCGGCATACTTTTTTTGACCCGAAAGTACGGCGGACTTAGAATGTAGTTTTACACTCCAATCTTCCCGCCGGACTCGCATTTCGCCTTGTGTATGCCAGTCCGCCGTACTTTTGAAATGAACGGACTTTTCCCGCCCGGAGAAAAGTCCGCTCATTTCGAGCGGGTCTCCAGGTAGGCGGGACCCGCGAAGGAGACGTCGCTGGCCCCGCCGCCTGGTATGGACTTAAAGGGGAACCCCAACGCCGAAAAAAAATCGGCGTGGGGGTCCCCCCAAAGTCCACAACAGACCCTTGTCCGAGCACGCTACCCGGCCGTCCAGGAAAGGAGGGGCGAGCGAGCGCCCCCCCTCCTGAGCCGTACCAGGCCACGTGCCCTCAACATGGGGGGTGCCTTGGGGAAGGGGGGGCCGCGCGGCCCCCCCACCCCAAAGCACCTTGTCCCCATGTTGATGAGGACAAGGGCCTCTTCCCGACAACCCTGGCCGTTGGTTGTCGGGGTCTGCGGGCGGGGGGCTTATCGGAATCCAGGAGCCCCCTTTAATAAGGGGGCCCCCGGATACCGGCCCCCCACCCTATGTGAATGAGTATGGGGTACAATGTACCCCTACCCATTCACCTGTAAAATAAAGTACAAAAAAAAACACAACACACAAGATAAAATAATTTATTGCACAGCTCCGGGGGTCTTCCGTCTTCGGGGGTCTTCTCGCCGGACTCCTCCGCTATCTTCTTGTAGCTCTTTTACTAGCGGAGGAGCCCGGCATTCTTCTTCGTCGCCGCGGCCTCTTCTTCCGACTTCGGGGGTCTTGTCCCCCTCTTCGGTTCTTCTGCCGGGCCACCGCGCCTTCTTATAGCTCTTTTACAGGCGGTGGCCCGGTCTTCTGTCGCCGCCGCCGCCTTCCGTTCTTCTTCTTCTTCTTCTTCTTCTCCTGGAGATGTTGACTCGACTGCGCTGCAACTTATATAGGGACAAGGGGCGGTGTCACATGGGTTGATGTCACATGGGTTGGTCACATGGGTTGATGTCACATGGCGACAGTCCCAGCATCCTCCGGGACTGTGACATCGTAAGGGGGCGGGGTCACCAACCCATGTGACATCAACCCATGTGACACCGCCCCTTGTCCCTATATAAGTCGCAGCGCAGCGCGTCCCTGGCATTGCGGCTGGAGAGAACGTCGAGTCAACATCTCCAGGAGAAGAAGAAGAAGAAGAACGGAAGGCGGCGGTGGCGGCAACAGAAGACCGGGCCACCGCCTGTAAAAGAGCTATAAGAAGGCGCGGTGGCCCGGCAGAAGAACCGAAGAAGGGGGACAAGACCCCCGAAGTCGGAAGAAGAGGCCGCGGCGACGAAGAAGAATGCCGGGCTCCTCCGCTAGTAAAAGAGCTACAAGAAGATAGCGGAGGAGTCCGGCGAGAAGACCCCCGAAGACGGAAGACCCCTGGAGCTGTGCAATAAGTTATTTTATCTTGTGTGTTGTGTTTTTTTTTGTACTTTATTTTACAGGTGAATGGGTAGGGGTACATTGTCCCCCCCTTCCCCAAGGCACCCCCCATGTTGAGGGCAAGCGGCCTGGTACGGCTCAGGAGGGGGGGGCGCTCGCTCGCCCCTCCTTTCCTGGCCGGCCGGTTAGCGTGCTCGGACAAGGGTCTGTTGTGGACTTTGGGGGGACCCCCACGCCGATTTTTTTTCGGCGTTGGGGTTCCCCTTTAAGTCCATACCAGGTGGCGGGGCCAGCGACGTATCCTTCGCGGGCCCTGCCTACCGGGAGACGCGCTCGAAATGAGCGGACTTTCCTCCGCGTGTGTGGGCGAGTCCGTTCATTTCTAAAGTAGGGGGGATAGTACGGCGAACTTAGTACGCCGTATTAGTCCGCTGAAAAAGTGCCGTGCGTGGGCAAGTAGCCCGTTCGGAAAGTCCGACGGACAGTCTGGCAGGAAGTCCGCCAGACTGTCCGTCGGACAGACGGCTACGTATGTACGTGGCTTTAGACACACTCCTAAACCTTGTGGACAGCCTTCCTAGAAGAGTTGAAACTGTTATACTGGCAAAGGGTGGGCCAACTCAATATTGAACCCTACAAACTAAGACTGGGATGCCATTAAAGTTCATGTGCGTGTAAAGGCAGCCGTCCCAATACTTTTGGTAATATACTATATATTGAGCTGAATATTTGCTGGAAAGGGCTTGGGGTGTAAAGGTTGGGGAATCCACATAAAGGAAGAAAGGGAGAGTGGGTGGACCTCTAGTATCTCCAAAAGAGTTTATAATGGTGTGTCTGATATAGTGTGTAGTTGGATCAGAGGCATAATCTGGGCAGCTTTATTAGTGGATAGTATGGGCTGAACACTGTGAAAGTTCGGACCCGACTAACGAACCCCATTAAAGTCAATGGGACCCGAACATTAAAAATCCAAAGTGCCCATTTTGGAGGCTTGTATGCAAGTAATTTGGCATACAATGGTTATAGGGGTCCGGGTCCTGCCCTGGGGGACCTGTATCAATAAAGAAAAAAGTTTGTGAAAAATGTTATTTTTAAATGAGCAGTGATTTTTTGATTTTTAACCACTTGCCGCCCGCCCTATAGACAATTGACGGTGGCAAAGTGGTTTCATAATCCTGATCGGACGTCATATGACTGGGGGCGCGCATCGCGGCGATCGTTGTTGCGGGGTGTCAGTCTGACACCCGTCAACTACGATCTCGGTAAAGAGTCTCCGTCGGAGACTCTTTACCACGTGATCAGCCGTGTCCAATCACGGCTGATCACAGTGTAAATAGGAAGAGCCGGTGATCGGCTTTTCCTCACTCGCGTCTGTCAGACGCGAGTAGAGGAGAGCCGATCGGCTGCTCCTCTGACAGGGATGGTCTGTGCTGATCGATTATCAGCACAGCCCCCCCGAGGATGCCCACTAGGGATGAGCCGAACACCCCCCGGTTCGGTTCGCACCAGAACTTGCGAACGACCCCCGCGTTCGGTACGAACGTTAGAACCCCATTGAAGTCTATGGGACTCGAACGTTCGAATTGGAAAGTGCTAATTTTAACGGCTAATATGCAAGATAGTGTCCTAAAAAGGGTTTGGCGACCTGCCTCCTGCCTCAGGGGACATGGGTCACTGCAAAAAAAAGTTTTAAAAACTACCATTTTGGCGGGAGCACTGATTTTAATGACGATTAAAGTGAAAAAAAAAGTGAAATATTCCTTTAAATATGGTGCCTGGGGGGTGTCTGTAGTATGCCTGTGAAGTGCCACGTGTTTCCCGTGTTTAGAACAGTCCCTGCACAAAATGACATTAAACGGAAATAACACCATTTAAAACTGCTTGCGGTTTTAATGTTATATCTGGTTCCTGCAATATGGTTGAAAATCATTCAGAAAAATGGCATGGGTAGCCCTCCCTGCCCATTACCAGCCTATTTGGGTCTTGTACACATATTAAGGGGAACCCCGTACCCATATTAAAAAAAAAAGGAAATGCGTGTGGCCCCCAGGCCCTATATACTCAGAACAGCAGTATACAGGCGGTGCAAACAAGACAGGGACTGTGTAGGTTTGTTGTGTTAAGTTGAATCTGTTTGTCATTTTCAACCGGTACATTTTTAAAGTGTAGCTCCAGTCAAAAAAAATATCTTTAAGCTTTTTGGAAAACATAGGGAAGGGTTATCACCCCTGTATAATTTGTTTTGTCGTCCATCTTTTTTCATCTCACTTGCTGCTGTCTCCTTGCGTTTGCAGGTAGGAGATGTTTGTAAGTTGGATGTTTGAAAGTAGGGGCCTGCCCTATATTATAGCGGTATGTACTGGGTACAGAGCACGCAGACAGCACGCACTATCTCCTAACACTACTGACTGCAAGCTCTATTATTAACCACTTGTTAGCCCAATGTTTGCATAAAGTGAAAGATGAAGTTATGCTGAGTAAATAGATATCAAACATGTCACTCTTCAAAATTGCACATGCCCGTGGAATGGCGCCAAACGTCGCTACTTAAAAAATCCCCATAGGCGACGCTTTAATTTTTTTTTTACTGGTTACATGTTTTGAGTTGCAGAGGAGGTCTAGGACTAGAATTATTGCTCTCGCTCTAACATTCTCGGCGATACCTCACATGTGTGGCACATGCGAGCACATGGGGACATGGGCGCTTTAATTTTTATTTTATTTTTTTATTGTTCATTTTACTTTATTTATTTTAGTTTGACATTTTTTTTCCCAAAAATATATTTTTGATCACTTTTGTTCCTATTACAAGAAATGTAAACATCCCTTGTAATAGGAATATGGGGTGACAGGTCCTCTTTACAGTGAAATCTGGGGGGTCAATATGACCCCACATCTCACCTCTAGGCTGGGAAGCCTGAAATAAAAAATAAAAAAAAGATTCTGGCTTTGATTGTACTGGCGAGTTGGTAGAAGCACCGGAGGGCGGTGAGGGGTGGGGGGCGTCTATGGCTGGGTATTTCAGGGTATCACCGAGTATGGCTGGGTATCTCTGAGTATGGCTGGGTATGGCAATTTATGGCAGGGTATTACAGAGTATTGGCGGGGTACTACAGAGTAATAGCAGGGTACTGCAGAGTATTGGGGGTACTGCAGAGTAATGGCGGGTACTGCAGAGTATTGGGGGGTACTGCAGAGTAATGGGGGTTACTGCAGAGTAATGGGGGGTACTGCAGAGTAATGGCGGGGTACTGCAGAGTAATGGCAGGGTACTGCAGAGTAATGGCAGGGTACTGCACTGCAGAGTAATGGCAGGGTACTGCACTGCAGAGTAATGGCGGGGTACTGCAGAGTAATGGCGGGGTACTGCAGAGTAATGGCAGGGTACTGCACTGCAGAGTAATGGCGGGGTACTGCACTGCAGAGTAATGGCGGGGTACTGCACTGCAGAGTAATGGCGGGGTACTGCAGAGTAATGGCGGGGTACTGCAGAGTAATGGCAGGGTACTGCACTGCAGAGTAATGGCGGGGTACTGCACTGCAGAGTAATGGCGGGGTACTGCAGAGTAATGGCGGGGTACTGCAGAGTAATGGCAGGGTACTGCAGAGTATGCACTGGTATTGCAGAGTATTGGCAGGGAATTGAGGGGTTAAATTCGGTGAGCAGCGATGTGGGCACTGCAGATGCAGCCCACATCGCTGCTGACACCGATCTCTTTCCCCTCCGCTGTACCGATCGGTACAGAAAGGGGAGGGAGGAACAGGCGTCATAACATGACGCCGGTTTGTTTCCAAGTGATCACTCCGTCATTTGACGGAGCAATCACGTGGTAAACGGCCGCTATGAGCGGCCGTTTACCGTGATGCGCCGGGTCCTATGGACCCGGCGGTCACGGGTGCTCTCGAGTGCGCACACCTCGGGGCACGTGAGAGCAGAATTCTGGGAGGCCGTTAATTAACGGCCTCTCTGAGTTAAACAACCGCCCTGAAACCGTTAATCGGCAATGGGCAGTTGTTAAGTGGTTAAAGCTAGATCACTAGCTATATAGGTGAGGTGAATATAGTGGTGTATACTGCAGTCAGGGCACAGACAACAACCACTACACAGCAGCAAGATAGGAAATCAGCCAAAAACGATTGGTGTGTACTGTGTTGAAGTTACACAGAACACCCACTGCTTCAGATGCAAAGTAACACACTACAGGAGGCCGCCTTAAAGGCGGCCTTATATAGCGTGGGGCGTGCACTACACAGCCTAAGCTATGATTGGCCACAGGCAGGATGCCTGTGGCCAATCATGGCTCTCCTCGCTGCCGGCGCTGCGATTGGCCAAGCATGCGGGGTCACAGTGCATGCTTGGCCAATCATCGGGCAGCAATGCACTGCGCCAACGCAGTGCATTGTGGTCCGCGCGCGCGTCACTCGAATTTTGGCGCGAACGGCCAAAACGTTCGGAATTCGCCGAACGCACGAACAGCCAATGTTCGAGTCGAACGTACGTTCGACTCGAACACGAAGCTCATCCCTAATGCCCACACTGGACCACCAGGGACGCCACCAGACCACCAGGGATGCCCAGCAAAAGGTAATCCTCCCTAGACCACCAGGGATGCCAGTCAGCACAATGGATGCCAATCAGTGCCCATAATGGATGCCAATCAGTGCCCACAATGGGTATCACTGATTGGCATGCATTATTGTTTGGCACTGATTGGCATCCATTAGTACAGTATAACACCAATGCCGCCTATGAGTGCCCACCTGTGCCGCCTATGAGTGCCCACCTGTGCCGCCTATGAGTGCCCACCTGTGCCACCTATCAGTGCCCACCCGTGCCCATCTGTGCCGCCTATCCATGCCCATCTGTGACGCCTATCCATGCCCATCTGTGCCGCCTATCCATGCCCATCTGTGCCACCCATCCATGCCAATCCGTGCCAGCTATCAGTGCCAATTTGTGCCACTTATCAGTGTCCATCCGTGTCGCCCATCCGTGCCGCCTATCAGTGCCACATATCAGTGTCCATCAATGCCACCTCATCAGTGCCACTTCATTGGTGCCACATCATTGGTGCCCATCAGTGTCCATCAGTGTAGCCCCTTCAGTGCCCATCAGTGAAGGAGAAAACGTACTTATTTACAAAGTTTTGAAACTGAAAAAAAAAAAACAATTTTTTTTCAAAATTTTCGGTATTTTTTTATTTGTAGCGCAAAAAATAAAAACCGTAGAGGTGATCAAATACCACCAAAAGAAAGCTCTATTTGTGGGGAAAAAATGATAAAAATGTCATTTGGGTACAGTGTAGCATGACCGCGCAATTGTCATTCAAAGTGCGACAGCGCTGAAAGCTCAAAATTGGTCTGGGCAGGAATGTGTTTAAGTGCCCTGTATTGAAGTGGTTAAAGTGAAAGCATAAAAATGAAAAATTCCTTCCAATATAGTGCCTGGGGGGTCCCCTTAGACTACCTGTAGAGTGGCAGATCTGCACCATATCTAGAATCTGCTGCAGCAATGATTGTATTTATAAAGCCAAAAAAATGAAATTTTTCCTGCAAACTGCCTTTATTTTGCTCAGCAACAGCTGGGTAGCAACTGTGTATGATGAGGCCACAATGTAGCACACTGGGAACAAGATTAGAGATTTTTTGGATACATTCTGGTGTCACTTTGACTTTGGATAGAAGTAACGGGTGCGTAAAAATTGGTCTTTGGGTGTCGGTGGTGCCTTCCTACCGTAACCCTATGGGGGTACTCTTGATGAAAGCAAGAATTGGTCTTGCTGTAAAAAAAATTCAATGATATTCACCTGTCAAACAGGTGCTGAAAAATTACTCTTTGGTTGTCGAGGGTGCTTTCCCACCTTAACCCTATAGAGGTACTCTTGATAAAAGCAAGAATTGGCCTTGCTGTAAAAAAATTGCAATGATATGCACCTGTCAAACAGGTGCTGAAATATTACTCTTTGGTTGTAGGGGGTGCTTTCCCATCTTAACCCTATAGAGGTACTCTTGATGAAAGCAAAAATTGGCCTTGCTGTAAAAAATTGCAATGATATGAAAAATTGGTCTTTGGGTGTTAATTGTGCCCATGAAACCTATACCAAAAACATTCTTCCTGATGAAATGATTGAACACCCTCAAATTTAGGCAGCCTTGAAGTCCTGCATCCCAAAAAGACTTAATCAGTGACATCGGCATCAGGGGCTTCATAGCTGGTAATCCAGGACTGACTCATTTTTATAAAAGTCAAATGGTCCACAGAGTCTGTAGACAGACACGTTCTATGATCAGTAACGAAACCTCCTGCAGCACTAAATGCCCATTCTGAAAGCATGCTGAATGCAGGGCAGCCCAACAACTCAATAGCATACTGGGCAAGTTCTGGCCAGTGGTCTATTCTCATGACCCAGTAAGTCAGTAGATCGTCAGCTGGAAAGCTCTTCATCTGTTTTAGCCCCATGGTAATCCTCCACCATGTGATGCAGATGCTGCCGATGGAATGTGGAAACTGACAGCCCTGGGCGGTGAGGACTATTTCTGAGAATGCCTCACTCAGACGGACGCCTTCTCCAACACTCCCCTCTTGACCAACAGAAGACTCAAAACGACATTTTCCACCACACTGTAACCTACTGGAGTCAGGAAAAATATTCAATAAAATCCTCTTTAACGTGTCCTCAAGAAATGTTATCTTCTGCACTCTCTGTGAGGACAGGATAAGTTCTGAGACCTTCCCCTAATAACGGTGGTCAAGGAGGGTTGCCAACCAGTAATCATCCTTCTCTTTATGCCACGTATTCTTTCGCAGCCTTTGAAGCATGAGGTTGCCCATGCGTCTCAAATTTGCCGAGGCTTGAGACGGAGACTACTCAGAGTCACCCAGGATGACAGCATCTGGAACATCCTCCTCCCATCCACGTACTACTCCCTAGGGTCCGGGGATTGGAAAAGCATTGCTTACACTTTGACGCATGTCTTCCACTTCTTTGAAGCCTATGAAAGTGCCAGAATCCTCCTCCTCCCCTCTCTCCTCCTGTGTGTTCTGTGACATAGGAATGATGGTGTCTGGATAAAGTGGGCCTTGAGAGGAAAGGAAGTCCTCCGCTTCCTCCTGCTGCTCTGCCTCCAGTGCCCTGTCTATAATGCCACGCAGAGTCTTCTCCAGCAGGAACACAACAGGGATTGTGTCACTGAAGCATGCACTGTCACTGCTCACCATCCTTGTGGCCTCCTCAAATGGTGACAATACAGTGCATGCATCCTTAATGATCAGCCATTGATGTGGGAAACAAAGTTGAGGTGGCCTGAGCCTGTCGTTGTGCTGTACTGGCACAGGTATTCGTTGACGGCCCTCTGCTGCATGTATAGCTGCTGCAGCATTCCCAAAGTTGAATTCCACCTGGTGGGTATGTCACAAATCAGGCGCTTTATGGCAGGTGAAATTCCCGCTGAATTTCAGCCCACTGAGCACTGGCTGTGTATGACCGCCTGAAATGGCTACAGACTCTTCTGGCCTGCTTTAGTACATCTTGCAACCCTGGATATGTACTTAGGAAATGCTGCACCAACAAATTGAGGACATATGCCAGGCTTGATGTGCCTGAGACACAGTTTGCAGATAGCAACAGTGCGATCTGTTGTAGATGTGCTGAAAAAGGCCCAGACAGCTGAGCTTTAGGGAGTGGCCCGGGAGATAACAGCTGCAGAATGTGATGGCTGCTCTCTACTCTTTCTTGATGTCGGCCTTCTTGGGGTTGTGCCGCCTCACCTTCAGTTTCCTTCTCTGCTCTATCTGGCACCCAAGTCGCATCAGTGACCTCATCATCATCACCATCATCTCCATTTCCTCCATCTTCATAATTACCACTGGAGACAATTTGGCAATACACTGCGGTTTGGGGAACATGAATGCCAATTTGTCTACCAGTGTTCCTCCCTTTCTCTAGGCTCATGTTCCTGTCATCCTCTACCTCAGAACCAACATCTGAATCCAGTAATGGCTGGGCATCATCAAGGCACAAGTGGCTGACACTGTGGTCAAATAGCCCAGCTGACTCCTAAATAGCTGATGTTGGGGCTATGGCGGGAATAGATGTGGACAAGGAGGCAGGTTTATCCACTCTGGTATCTGCAGGGGACTGCACACTTGTCTCTGCTTGCATGACAGAGGACGAGGAGGCTGAGGAAGGTTTAGTAAGCCAGTCAACCACCTCGTCTGCATGCTGTGGCTGGATAGCACGGGCTAACTCACTAAACAGTGGAAATGATGCCCTGCTTGAGGACTGAACACCTCGTCCACCTTTGCCTGTGGATACATTTGTTGCTGGCCCCCTTAAAGTGCCAAGGGAAAGACTGGCTTTCCTTGTTGTCCTCCCAGATATTATTGGGAGGGAGGGGGCGGTGCTTATAAACAAATGTAAAGAAGAAATTGAAATCTGCACGTAGATGCACTTTAATCAATGTAAAGAGGTGTTTGGTGCACTTTAATTAGAGTACTCCCACTACACAGACACACTCCACGGATACACTACACTGTACAGAGATGCACAGAACTATATGACGTTAAATTGGCAGTAACACACCCAGAAGTAAATGGCGTTAAACTGGCAGTAGCGCACACAAAACTATATGGTGTTAAACTGGCAGCAACACACACAAAACTATATGGCGTTAAACTGGCAGCAATGCATGCAAAACGATATGCCGCTAAACTGGCAGTAATGCACATAGAAGTAAATGGCGTTAAACTGGCAGTAACGCACGCAAAATTATATGGCATTAAACTGGCAGTAACACACGCAAAACTATATGACGTTAAACTGGCAGTAACACACACAGAAGTAAATGGTGTTAAACTGGCAGTAACACATGCAAAACTATATGGCATTAAACTGGCAAATAGCGCACGCAAAACTATATGGCGTTAAACTGGCAGTAATGCACACAGAAGTAAATGGTGTTAAACTGGCAGTTACACGTGCAAAACTATATGGCATTAAACTGGCAGTAACACACACAGAAGCAAATGGCGTTAGACTGGCAGTAATGCACGCAAAACTATATGGTGCTAAATTGGCAGTAATGCACACAGATGTAAATGGCGTTAAACTAACAGTAATGTAATCAAATAGAGGGTGTTCAACCGTCACTACACTGAAACATCTAAACTGTCCCTTCTCTAACTATACACAAATGTAAAGATTACTGACATGGTCTCACTACACTACACTGAAACTATCTGAGCTGTTCCTACTCTAGCTGCACACTATGCAAAACTGAATGATGGTCCTCCTCACTACACTCACACTATCACTAGACTGACACTAAACTAATATTGACACTGACAATTGAAGCAAAATAGCACAGCATAGCACACTAACTAATAGCACTGAACAGTGCCCTGTTATATCTCTCTCCACGCCAAAATCACACTGAAATTGGCTGCCATTGAAAGAATACTTTTATACTGTGGGGTGGGAATGAGCCATGATTGGATAAAGTCATGATGACAGTGTCCAATCATGACTTTGGCAGTGCTCTGTGCTTTCACTGCTTCAGCCAATCAGGGCTTGCAATGCACTGTTCAGCACCGCAATGCATTGGGGTCGTTTGTTCAGCTGTTTGCCGAACGACTGAACAACAAAACAACACCAAACACAAAATTTCGGGCCGAACTTATGCTTGGGCCGAACCATTCACCCATCCCTATTAGTAGACTATACAGAGGATGCTAATATAGTCTCTGACCTTTGTTTATTTTAGATTTGTACAAGATAAGTCTATTGAATTTGGGCTTGGAAAGAACAAAATTATGATCAGGGACCTTAATGGGTAAGAGAACCCAAAGCAACAAAAATAGCGGAGGGCGTGCATGACTGGGGAAACGGGACAGAGTGTAGGGATGTTGGAGTGCACCTGATTGGGGCAGCTGGAGGAGGAGGGGTCATATGCAGTAAATAAAGTAGTTGGCCCCTCCCCAGCATTCAGTTTCAGCGTAAGGAGCGAGCTTGCAGACAGCATGTTGGTGGTGGACACATTGCTGGCCCAGCTGTGGGCAGAGACGGCATCCCGGGGTGAGGCGTGGCTGCAGGAGTGGCTGGCATCGGTGTTGGGCGAAGGATCCCCGGGAGCCAGCAAGCGGGGCAGGAGTCCACACAAGCTCAGTGGTCTCGGTGGCTGGAGCGCTTCTCTCGGACTCCTCCCCCAGAGCTTGACATCACATAGAGAGTCCCATACGGTCCCCTTCAGGGCCTCCTGCTAAGTTCTCAGCTGGGCCTGTAGCGGGGGGTCCTGGGAGGAATCCCCCTCAAGAATGGAGCTCGATGGGCGGGGCCTCCAGGAGTAATGGAGCCCCCACTAGGCCCACCACACAGCGGGAACAGGACCATGCGGGCTCCACCCCTGATGATGAGTCAACAGGGGCGGGGCTTCGGCGGGGGAATAGACCAGCGGTGGCCACTGGGCCTTCCCATGCTGCAGCCGACAGCTCTCCAGTGCATGATCTGCAACAGATGAGGTTGGATGGAAGATGTGAGACTGCAAGGCAGAGAGGGGCATGCAAAAAAGGCCCGGGGAAAGCGACCAGAAAATCGGTGGGCGGATCTGGCGTGAGGAGATGGGGCCAGCAACAGCACGGATCCTGGGCATCCAGGGACGGATCCCCTGGAGGGCTATTGGCAAGGGAGGAAGACAAGACGGTCAATCGATCAGAAGGTGAGCTGTCCTTGTCAGAAGAAGAGAAGCCTCGCAGACGCTCGACATCGATGGAGGCGGGAACTTCAGCTGGTGGGATCCTTCCTAGGCAGCCTGGTAAGTCCACTATTACCTCTGTCTGTGCAATTAGAACTGACAGGGATGTGGGGGTGGTTACATGGGGTGGGCCTAGGTCCTGGTGGAGTCTCCCCTGGGTTGGTCGACGAGCATGCCACGGTGGATATGGGTTTGAAGGGGTTCCTGGCGGGTTTGAAGGAATTGGTCCAGAGGTTTGAACCTGGGATGAGCAGGAAAGACACCCCGGCGGCGGCCTAGGCTACCTGGGGGGTACCCACCGGGGTTGCCCCCACAACCCCTACTGCGGTGGCGGCTCCCACCTTAGTGGACACTGCGGAGGCAGGAGAGGATGCGGCTAGCAAGGTGGCAGCAGGGGACAAGGCAGAGTTGTCTGGGAAGGTAGCTAAAAAACAGGGTGTAGTTAGGCTGGTTGACTCGGCAAAATGTGAAGTCTATGTGTGCTTTGACCTTAAACCGGAGGTTCGGTAGAATATTTGGAAAGGTGAGTATGTGGAGATATTTTTACTACTGCCACTGGAGAAGTTAAATTTAGATAGGGTGAAGCCAGAGGAGCACAAGGAGGAGGATGAGGAGAAGCGGCAATACAGACTCATCCTGCAAACTTTCCCTAACTGGCTGCAAGCTTTCGCCATTATGTTAAGTGTGATCGGCAAGAACCCTGAACACTGTTCAGCACTCTTCTGCTATTTGGACACAGTGGGAGAGGCATACAGAATCTACGGGTGAATGCGACTTATGACATGAGCAAGGGCTCCAAGTCAGATTTTTCAAGGGGGGGGGCTGTGGCTCATCCACCCCCTGACAATTGGGTGCAAAGAAAAGGGGAGTCTGTTGGCAATTTAATGAGGGTTCATGCAAGTTTGGGGGTCTTTCTGATACAAACATGAATGCTCCGGCTGCAGAGGGCACCTCTGTTCCGTTGTTTCAAGCAGGGAAAAGGGAGTGCCAGTATGTTGGCAAAAGGGACGACACCAGTGAGGGAGGAAAGGATGCAGCCTTTCCTCGATAAGTACCTGTACAGAGAGGCGGCGTGTTTGTTAGGCCTGGGGTTCTCGGAGTGATTTCGTATTCCTTCCACACTTGCTGAAGCATTACCTGTATCCAGGAACATTTGCCTTCGGCTTGGGAACATGCGAAAGTGGTTTAAGAGAAACTGCGGAAGGAAGTTGCATTAGGTCGCATGGGAGGCCCCTTCCCTTCTTTGCCTTTAGCAGATTTGGTTATCTCACCCTTGGGGGTTGTGCCTAAGAAGGAGCCCAATAAATTTAGGCTGATTCACCACCAGGGGAAAGAAGTCAGGTCAATGACACAATCTCGTACACTTCCTTAGATGTGGTTGTATTCTGGGTGCGACGTTACGGGCAAGGGGCTCTGATGGCCAAAAATATTGAGTCTGCATTAAGACTGCTTCCCATTCATCCGGATAGTTTCCGTCTGCTAGGTTGTCATTGGCAGGAGGAATTCTTATTCGTTTTGGCATTCCCTTGACCCCAGAAAAAATGGAATTGCCGATGACAGTGATTAGTTTCCTGGGCATTGTCTTGGACTCATACGCCATAGAGTGTCGACTGTCGGAGGATAAGCTGGTGGCGCTCAAGGCTGAGATTTGTATGCTCTTGGGATTACGAACTTTGCGTGTCACATCCTACCAATGGGGAGGGTATTTTGCTGATGGCTGTTGGCTGTCGGCAAGTACGGAGGGGTCAAGTCCCCCACTCCTTTTGTGTGACTGGTACAGAAGCACAGGGAGGATTTACGAGTCTGGCACTTGTTCCTTTAATGGTCCTTTAATAATGATTTTAATGGGAGGGCATTGTGGATGACAGGGCCGTTAAGCAACTTTGATTGGGAACTTTACACAAATGCTGCCGGTTTGAATTGGTTCGGGGCCTTTTTTCGGGGTAGGTGGCATGCAGGTTGTGGAAAGAGGTGGGTTTTCTCCAGAACATGGTATTACTGGAATTGTTTCTGGAGGTGCTGGCCGTGGAGCTGTGGGGAGAGTCCTTCAGGAACCTGAAAGCACACTTTCACAGGGATAACTTGGGGGTGGTGCAAGTCATCAACAACGTATCTGACCCACCCGTGGTACGGCTGCTCCAACACTTAGTGTTGTGCTGTCTACAGTTGACTGATTTTATTTATGCTGTACACCTCCCGGGAGTTGAGAACGTCATTGCTGGCGCTTTGTCTCGCTTTCAGTGGGATTAGTTCCAGGAGTTGGCACCGGCGGTGGAGCAACACGGGGTTCCTTGTCCCGAAGGGCTGTAGAGGATTGCCTTGGGATCATCTCCAGATGGATCAGACAGTCAGTAAGCGCCGCAAAGTGAGTTGCATATAATAGGGTATGGTGAGAATGGTTGTCTTTTTTACAACAGGTCGAGAGTGGGCAGGAGGGACAGGACCTACGGTTTATGGTTCTGTATTTTGTCTCACGAAACATCGAAGAAGGGGTCTCAGTGTCTGGGTTGGAGAAGAAACTGGCAGGGTTGACATTTTTGTTCAAGTTGCAGGGTTGCCAGGACTTCACAAAAGATTCAGATTCACAAAGAAATTTTCGTGTTCCAGAAATGCTTACAGGCTGTCAGAAACCATGAATCAGACTGAGACAGAAGTACAATTAAATCACACTTGTTTATTAATAAAAATAAAAAGGTAAAACATAGCCAGAGTCCAGTAACCGGATAGAGTAGTCAGCCAGGCCAGAGTTCAATAACCAGATTAGGTAGTCAGCCAGGCCAGAAGTCAGGGATCCAAGTAGAACAACAGCAAGCAGGATAAGGAGCCAGATGGGATGTCAGCAAGCCAGTCTTTAAACAGAACCGCAAGAGATGGTTTCTTGTGATATGACCAAGGCGAAGGCAGAGGTGAAGTGAGCTGGATGGCTTTAAGTAGGCAGGTCAGACGAGTATGATCAGGAACAGCTGGTAACTGTGGAGAGAGATGAGAGCTAGCAATTAGCCGAGAGCTGAACAGCCAGCACAGAGAAGGAAGGGCTAAGCCAGCCCTGACACAGGCGTTGGGTTTGGGGGACAAGGAATTTTCCTTGCATCCATTTTGAATCGGGGCGGCTACTGAGGCTGTCAGATGGGGGTTGGACGATGCAGTGGTAAAAAGCATTGGTAGGTGGGAATCACGGCGGTTCAAGGTGTATGTTCGTCCCCACCTGTTGTCAGAGTAATAGGGGTAGGGAAGCTCGGGGCCAGCATGGGGATGCGTGTTAGGGTGCATCTTGGTTGTTATTATTGTTGTTTTCTTCTCTTTCAGATGGGACACAGGGCCTGGTCTGGATATTGGGCCACTCATACTGTATGTTTTGTGGGGGGAAAAAGAGCAGATGTGAGGCCTGAGGGGAGACAGTTGGGCATTTCTAGGCAGGAAGCCTGTATACACTGGTTGGGAGTACCGAGTATGCTCTGGAGCAGGACAGTTCCAGAAGTGCATCGCTTTGCACATCTGGATAGGCCGTCAGATATTTTAGTGTTACATGTCGATGGCAGCGATTTGGACTTAAGGTCCATGTTGGACATTACACGGGATATTAAATTTGATTTCTTGCGGCTCCGCATGGCCTTTCCTGAGATGCTGATTGTATGGTCCAACATCATTGCTCGGACTACCTGGCGATTGGCTAGATCGGTGGAGCGGATTAATAAGCCTCATAAATAGGACCCATAAATAGCAGATTTGTAGTCAGGAACAAGGGGCTGGTTATCAGACATTTGGAGCTGGAAGTGGACATCTGGCGCTATCTCAGGAGTGATGGGGTACACCTCAATGCGGTGAGTATTGACATGTGGGCTTTAGGGCTGCAAAACGATATCCAGAGAGCGTTGGGGGCGTGGAGGTGCACACAAGGGAATGGTTTTCTCCTTGAGTGCTGTGGCGGCTGTTGGTCTTTGCGGGTGAAGGAAGAAACCTCGGATAAGGAAGCGTTTGGGACCCATTGGTGGTATGGGTCCCACTGGTGGTATTCCAGTTAACAGTGGTTTAGCTGGAATTTGGTTAACGGGTGCACTGCGGTCAGTGGTTTTGTCTCCTCGCTAGTATGTCAGCTGGGGGCCTATTTTGGTTTAAACATACCGCAGTGCATTATTAATATCATATGGTAATTTTGGGGTTTCCTGCAAAGACCAACGCCAGTATTGACTGATGGGTGGTGGTTTAACAGATGTTTTATACAGTTATGTTAATTTTAAGTTGAGTTGTTAATAAAGAGGCTGCTACAGCCAATATTTACTCCAACTTGGTGTGGTCTCCATTAATGTTGGTGGGTAAGGGGAATTGGAGTATGGGTTGGTCTGGCAGCTATGTGAGAAATATATCTGTTATACAATGATCAAGACCCGGAGAGGGAGGTTTTCAGTTGTCCAAGTCAGAAGAGAGCAGCCTAGGGGACAATGCTGCTCCCCTATAGATACAATACGGTAAGTGAGCTGTGTCAGCCCTAAGAAAGGAAGGATTTTACTGGCAAATTGCCAAGTAAAAATAAAGGAAAAAATTCTGAAAAAACTGAAAACAAATGCAGCCATCACATCTAAAGTCTTGTATGCTGCAATATATTACATTTTTGTTCTTGAGTTTAGGTACACTTTTGTTCACTACAGCTTTATAAAATTGCTCTTCAAAACATAAAGTAAGGCACAGGTCCCCTTAGTTTTGTTTTTGAGTTTCCTTAAAGCCCACAAAGCCTTATTGTTATACAAATACATTGTCTACATGTGTGAGGCCAGCAATATGGAACCATGCCAGTCGGGCCATAGTTGGAAAAAGTGGCTCATTTCAGAAGATACAGGACTGCCTAGAGAACATTGTGGAGAAAAGGAGGGAGGAAGGAGTTACACGTCAACACTGATTACTACAGAACAGGAGCCAATTATTTCCAGATACCAGGGCCATATGGGATTGCAGCCTTTTTGATGTCAGAGGCAAACACTAACATCAATACTATATTTACAGTTCATCAACCAATGTATACAACCTGACACCCACAATAAAATTCAAA
This sequence comes from Lithobates pipiens, assembly GCF_037356315.1. NCBI lineage: Eukaryota > Metazoa > Chordata > Amphibia > Anura > Ranidae > Lithobates > Lithobates pipiens. Next base: position 507,484,594 of record NW_027507903.1, on the reverse strand, counting down.
ATAATAGTAATACAAACAAAACACCACAGTTTATATATATGACTTTAAGAATTAAACTCAGCAAGATGATTGGGATGTGTCTGACAAGTTTCACCAAAGTACCTCATGGTGTGTTATGTACTGTAAATTAATTGAGAGTAGGCGTTTTCTTCTGTCCTCTCAGTCCTAGTACTGAGACATCTGAGACAACAGAACTTTACTCTCATGTGGTTGGCATGTATAAGGCCATCTACTACTGATCCTCTTTCTCTTTCTACTCATTGGTAACAACCAGCCACCCCTCAATCGCTTAATTTCACCCCAATATATAAACAACAGCCAATCTTTATTTTTCCCTCCACCATGATGATTTTCCCTTCTTCCCAGGCATGATCAACTTGAATTGTTTTCCTATTGTATCAATGGTCCACAATCTGTTTCCATTTAACCTTCTCTTTTCTCTGTCCACAACCAACTCCAGCTATCCCTCCTCTCTCACCCTGTAGTTCATAATCAGCTCCAGCTATTTATTCTCTCTTTTCCCATTGTCCCTGATTACCTGTAGTCCATACCCCCCCCCCCCCCCCCTTCCTCCCTGTTTCACATTCAGCTATGTCTCCTTTCTCTTCTCCTCTATTCTCCTCCTTTCTTTTCCATGCTTTACCCTCTCACTATCCAAGATCATCCACTGTTTTTTCTTAACTTTCTTCCCTGACAGCCCATAATCAGCTCTTGTCCTCTTTTGTTATTCCAACCCACTTGAACCATAGTCATGTCCTCCTGTGTCTCTTCACCCAGTGATGACCTGCTGATCCAAGGTAATCCCTATCAGCATTCAGCTCACATGCTGCCTTCCCAGTACCTCCCAACTTTTTGCGAAGGAGGGACAACTTTTAGCACAAACTACATAGGCAAATATCACACCCCTGTCACAGTCACAAGTTACACACATATAATATGAACAAATGATTAGTTAAACCAACAAGCCAGGGGCCCATGTGGATCCCCTGTACATCTGGACAGAAGGGGTAGTGGCCTATAGAGGAACCGATCCCTTTCATTTTTCTCCACTGAAAATCCTGCTTTGGGGGCTTTAGTGGTAGGGGACAAAAAAGACAGAACCTGAAACCTATGCTGTTCAAGTAGTAGTTCACAACTCATAATGGAGGCACAGTTTGACCTTTTCACCTTGAGTGTTAAAGAAGCTTGTCCTGGCAGTGTATACACACTAACCTTGCTCAAGAGGAAGCCCATATGAACAAGGCCAAAGTGGAAGCTTTAATTGAAAGTGGGTTTGGCTACATCACATGGGCTACTCACTATGATATAGAATTGGAGTGATACCTTTATTTTTATTTTTATTTAGATCTATTTTCATCATTACATATAAGAAAAAATTGCATACACATAAGAGACATTATCAAATCTGTAGGGTTATACAGTGACAACATAGTATACAAAGAAAAAAAAATCAAAAAATCAAAAAATCACATAGAAAAAATCTTGACACTTGTGGAGCAGTAGCAGGAGTTTCTTATTCCTACTCCATAGATCCTGTCTCATCCAAATATGGTTTTAACCTGTCTCTTAATACTTTAAACCTTAATTATTTTCCCTCTGTGTATTATGTGTCTAAGCTGTGCGTTTTCTACTTTTGTCCAACTTCCTCCCCATTCCCTCTTACCAGGTGGCAAAAGGTTGTTATCTTTTAAGTGTATCAGTGGTGAATTATATTCCCATTTTTTGTACTTGTGCATATCGTCCCATATCCTAATTGCATTAATTGTTAATATAAGTGTATTTCGCCCAAGTGCTCGATGTTGTGGTGGTAACCAAATGATTTTCCCCAAATTAATATCTGCCAAGTGATTTTCTATTCCCACCCACCTTTTTTTTACTGTTCTGCCTAGTCCACTCCACCACTCTAGTTAAGAATACAGCTTCATAGTATTTTTTGAAATCTGGCACACTTACTCCTCCCTGATCCTTATCCTTTTGTAACATTTTTAGAGAAATTCTAGATTTCTTATTTTTCCAAATGAACTTTGAAATTAGAGTTCTAATAATTCTGAAGTATACGGGGGGGATATAGACCGGGAGCATCTGGAACTTGTACAATATTCTGGGTAATATTACCATTTTTAGGGCCTTTATTTTACCAAACCAAGACATGGGCTTTATTGTCATCCTCCTTATTTCTTCTTTTAAATCATTTAACAACGGGATATAATTCTCCTTATAAATATCTCTGATAGATGGGGTAAGTTTTATTACTAGGTATTTAATTCCTGTATTCTTCCATAGGAAGGGGAACTCCACTTGAAGTTTCTGCATTTCTTTTTGGGGTATATTAATATTCAATATTTCTGACTTTGTTATATTTATGTTAAAATTAGATAACTCTCCGTATTCTTTTAGGTCTCTCAATAGGTTGGGCATAGAGATTCGGGGTTCTGAGACATAAAGTAATACGTCATCCACAAATGCGGATAACTTATGTATCTCCTCTCCTACCTTGACCCCTCCTATATCGGGGTTATTTCTTATTGTTGTCAATAACGGCTCTAATGTCAAAACAAATAGGAGAGGAGATAACGGGCATCCCTGCCTCGTTCCATTGAACAACTCAAAAGAAGAAGAAATACTCTATTTATTCTCACTGCTGCCGTTGGTCTTCTATACAGTACCTCAATCCATTCCAATACCCTGGAACCGAAACCCGTTGCCTCCAACGTGCCCATCATGAATCCCCAGTCTACTCGGTCGAACACTTTTTCTGTGTCTATCGACAGGAGTAGACTGGGGATTCTGCTCTCCCTCATTCTCTGGAGGAGAAGCAATGTTCTTATTCCATTATCCCTGCTTTCTCTCCCTTCCACAAAGCCGGACTGGTCAGGATGGACTAAGTTCGGCATTAATTTTTTAATTCTCATGGCTACTACTTTGGAAAACAGTTTCGTATCTATATTCATTAATGATATCGGTCTATAGTTAGAACAAATTGTATTCTCTTTACCTTATTTTAGAATTGTTGTAATTGTTGCTCTCGAGGTTTCTTCGCTCAGCCCGTATCCCTTTCCCAACCCATTGAAGTATAAGCAGAGTTTCGGAACTAGGATTTCCCTAATTTTTTTTAAATATTCTATTATAAAGCCATCCGGCCCTGGGCTTTTCTTTCCCACTGACCCCATTACTACTTGATTCACCTCTTGGATTGTAATCGGTTTCTCCAATTCCCCCGCTTCCTCCTCGGTCAAAGCAGGGATCTTAGCCTGCCTAAGATATTCTTTAATTTTCCATTTATTCCATTTTCTATTTAACTCTTTTTGGCCTATTTGTGATCCTTTCACTGAATATAGTTGTTTATAATATTTTCGAAATACTTCAGCTATATCTTTAGTTTTATGTACCAGGGTTCCTGTTCTATCTTGGATTTTCTCTATATAATTTATGGACCTTTTTTTCCTCAGAATTCTAGCTAGATTTTTACTGTTTTTATTCCCCCATTGATATCTTTCCTTCGCTATCTTGAAGTATATTTTCCTTGTTTCTAGTTCTATTAATTCTTTCAACTCTTCTCTTTTAGTAATTTGTTTACGTTGCAATTTACTATCTTGTCCACTACTATTCCTTTTCTTACTTTTGTGGGTTTGCTCTAGTCTAAAGATATCTTCTAATAGTTTGTCTCTTTTTTTTGATCTTTCTTTTTTTCTTCTGGCTCCCATGGAAATACAGATTCCCCGGATATAAGCTTTGTGGGACTCCCAGATTATGTTCTCTGCTACCTCCCCTGTATCATTTATCTGAAAGAAAGTTTCTAATTCCCGCTTTATTAATTCTTCTCCCCTTGAATACAATAGATCTTCATTGAGTTTCCAAGTAAATGGTTGTCTCTGAACTCCAGGAATCCTAATTTTCATTACCACTGGTGCGTGGTTGGATAGAGATCTTATTTCTATATTAGAAGATATCACCAAATCTAATGACCTATGCTCCACCAACCAGTAATCTATCCTTGTGTATGTCCCGTGTACAGGGGAATAATATGAATAGTCCTGTATTCTTGGATGTTGGATTCTCCATATATCCACTAGTTGAAGCTGGTGTAACAAACCTTTTATTGCTTTCATCTGTGTATTTCTTATCCCCTGTACACGGGACGTACTATCTTGTTCAGGGTCCATGCAAAAATTCAAGTCCCAGCTATAATGACAGTCCTCCTCTTAAACTCCCAAAGTTTATTAAGTGTTTCCCTCAAAAAAATTGTGGGTCCTCTATTGGGGCTATATATATATTGGCCAGAGTGTACTCCCCTCCCCATAATTTAATCCTTAAAAAGAGGTATCTTCCCTCCGGGTCACTCAACCTATCCTCCACGATGAAATGAATCTCCTTCCCCAGACCTATAGCTACCCCTTTTGCTTTATTTGACAGAGAGTCGGCATAATACCAATTTGGGTATCGTGGGGAATATAGTCTAATCCTAGACTCCTGACTCAGATGGGTCTCCTGTAAAAAAATAATCTCTGCCCCATACTGATGGATCTCATGTAATACCTTATGTCTCTTTGCTGGAGAATTAAGCCCTCTAACGTTATATGTCAAAAAATTAACAGTAGTCATACGTAACAAATTATTCCTTCCATCATTCTCCCCCTTTTTGTTCTTTCTCTCTTTGGGGTCTCTATTCTCGAGGTTCTGGATAGCAGGTACCCATTTCTCTCCCGCCTCCCCCCCCCCTCCTTCCTCTCCCTCCCTCGGCCGCCTCTCGGCTCCAGTACCGTGGAATGGAATGATTTCCCATCTCGTCCACGAACCTTACCCCTTGGGGTGTTGCTCCTACCGTGGCCCCTCCGTGTCGGTCATCTCCCCCCCTACCGAGGAGGGGTAGATGCCCGAGACAGGTGGTCCAGAGAGGCATCTGCCTCCGCCCACCAACCTTTTTTATTAGTGCAGTCGCAGCTTATCTATTTCTTGTATCTTCCCCCCTCTCCTCCCTCCCACTCCCACCCCCAACATCATTAAATTCTTTGCCATTCCCTCTCCCCAACAGTGACTCTATCTCCATCTTGCTGTCCGAGAGAAGGTGTTACCGGGATCTCTAATTGTTTACAAAAATCTTGCAGTCCATCTAAAAATTTTAGTCTCACTGTTCTTCCGTCTTTATACGCTACCAATTTTGCCGAGAACCCCCAGCTATATTTTATATTCAGCTCTCTTAATTGGACAAGTAGTGGTTTTAATTTTCTTCTCCGTGCTAAAGTTCCCCCCGAAAGGTCTGTAAAAGATTACTCCATATTTTGGCTTTGTCTTCTTATTGATGAAATTTTATAATAACATCCCTTGGGATTTCTTCCCTCAGACCCGGGGGTTTCCTAATCCGATGAACTCGGTCAATTTTTAGCTCCCCCTCCTCTTCTCGGCCCAGGAGGGGATTAAATATAGTTCGCATTATTTCAACTAAGTTTTCTCCATCTTGCTCTGGGAGGGCTTGCACTCTTAAATTCTGGCGCCTATTCTGGTTTTCGTGATTTTATAATTTATATGCAAAGTCTCTCTGATTGGACTGCAATCTTTTTACTTGTGTTTTTAATTCAACTATCTGTTTCGCCTGTTTTTCCATTTTTTCTTCAGCTTCCTCTACTCTCCTCAGCAGGTGACTCATATCCATTCTAACATTAGATATTTCAGTTTTTATTGCGTTTTCCAATTTCTCAAACATTTCAAACATCTCCAATTTAATAGACAATTGGGATAAGCTTCTCTGTTCTTCTCTTGCACTTATTTCCACTCTATCTCTTTCTACTTTCTCACTTTCCTTATCTTCCTGGGTCCCTTTTTGTTTATTTCTTAGTTCTTTCTTAGCTGATTTTGTCCCCTGGGAGTTTTTTTCCATTCCTGGACTTTTAGGGTTTCCCTCCATATTTGTCAGTTATTTCTGAATCGTACTTGGGCCTGCGCTTGTACTTAGGCTCTCCCTTGGGGTTTTTGGTTCAGTTGTTCTTTGGGAGCGCCCTCTCATGTTTTGCTCCTTCCCTCTATCCTCTAAGGGAAAACAGAAAAAAAAAAGGGAGGATTTGAATTTCCTAATCTCTCAACCAATGGTGAGTAATAGAAAGTTCATAAGCAGACCCTGAGCGTTTAATCAGTCCTTATCCCAGATCCCAGATCCAGCCCTTCTAATAAATATATATATCGTTTTCTCATCCGACATCGGTTTATAAACAGGGCTCACACCCTTAGACGGTTTAACAGTTCATATAACACTCAATGCTCTTCACGTGAATAGATTTCTCCTCCTAGTTACTTATAAAGTATAGCTTATGTTGTCCACATTTTGCCTGGGAATAGCCAGAAAGTCTCTCACACCAGAATATTAGCCAAAGTATTAACAGATATTAGCAGATATTAATAGAGGGGGTGTCGGGACTGGGGGTATCAACAACAACAAATCAAGCACTTCACCGCTTAGTCCCCCGTTAATACCGAGTAGATATTTTTTATCAAGCTTCAGTCAAGCTCATTAACTGCGTCCAGCTGCTCAAATATTACACCACTGACTCCTCAGCACCTTTCAGGGCTTCCTCATTCCCGAACCCAGGAGTCAGTCTTTCTCCTCAGCTTGTTGTTTTTTTTTTTTCCTTATCTGCAGCTTTGCTGTTGTGGTATTTTCTAACACTATCCCCCTCAATCCCTCATCACCTCTCGGGTACACCTCTAGGAGAGGGGGGGAGAGGGGGAGCCAAGCAGGAGAGAGAAGAGAGATTGGGAAACTTCCCAGTAGTTCAATCAGTCAATGTGATTGATCTCCGATCAACCAAGGGGATCTCAGGTCACCAAAGAGGTTCAGGTACAGTTCAGATACAGGTACTCTCACCTCCCTGCTTGTCACTTGCTGCTGCTGCTGCTTCAGCCCCTGTCAGCGTGGCGGCCCTTAATCTCTCCCCAGTCATCGGCGGCGGATAGGTGGGATGTGGCCGGGACTCAGGTGATCTTCCAGCGGGTACCGCAGTACCCGCAACGGTCTCTCCGGAAGCCTACATCGGCACATCGGACGCCTGCATTGGTTGGACGGGCATGCCGGCATCTCTCCCCTCTCCGGCTCCTGAACTTCCGGCTTCACTGCTGCTGCAGACACCGCCGATACCTCTCCGTGCGCTCTCACAGGTGCCACCTCAGGCTTCTGCCCCCATCACGTCCGCATCACCAGAAAAAGGATGGTCTTCCTGAAGTGATACCTTTTATACCCATTCTTATTACAAATATGTTACATTTTTACAATGGCGGATTTTAAGCTCTACTTTCTAAAATACTTGGCAGCACAGTGGCTAAGTGATTAACATTGGCAGCACTAGGGTTGTTGGTTCAAATCCCAATCATGGCGCTACCTGCCTGGAGTTTGCATGTTCTCACTGTGCCTGCATGGGTTTCCTCTGAGTACTCTGGTTTCCTCCCATGCTCCAAAGACATGCTAGGGAAGGGAATATCACCGCTACAGGAAGGTCAGCCAAAAAGTAAAACCTCTCCTCCAGTTTAGAAGCCACAGGTGCTGGCAATGCATATAGCAATGAAAATAGGAAGACGTTCTGGACAGCCGCACTCAAAAAATTGCCTTTTATCCAAAAAACAGGATCAAAAATACATGCCACAGGAGAACGGACAGAAGACTGACGCGTTTCACACTATTAAACAGTGCTTAATCATAGCTCATTGAACTGATGTGAATGTAAAATATATACGCGCAAGGCACTGTGTAAATTGACAGTGCTAAAAGTAATGAATAGTACTGATGTACTATAGTCCTGTACTTTTTCCATATTTGAATTTGACCCTTCACAACTTGTGAGAAACAGAAGAATTTAGCAAAATGAGAGGAGAATGTAATTTTAAAATACTGGTGACTCTGCATTCAAGCCCAGATATAATTGTGCAATGTGAATGCACCCTTTGCCAAGTGTGTGGAGTTTAAGTAATTAGAAGTCTTTCTGCAAGTTTAGTAATTAAAGCTTATTTGTCCCCCAGGGTCAATGCTGCAGAACTCTATAAGTAGCTTGTTAATTAAGTCCAGAACAAAGATAGACGTCAGCTGGTACCTGGGGCTTCCGCTTTCATCTTTCCCTACAGTCTGGGCTGAAGACAGACTATAGATGACAGAAGTGTCTCCTGACACCCCAGGGTGACCCAGCAGCTATAGGTAGAAGAGAGGGTCCTGCACAACATATGTGATGATTATGTAACATATACGTCTCAAAACAATGTTTGTGTATTAGCATGTTGATCGCTATGTTTTTAATTATGCCCCTTTCTATAAAGCCTGCGCATTTTGTAGCTTTTTACAAAACATGTTGAACCACTTACATCAATCCCTGAAGAGCTTACAATTTAATTAGCAACCACATTGCACTTTATGTAGAATCACTTAACTTTCCAGTATGTTTTAGGATTCTTTGAGGAAAACTCAAACAGAAATCCAAAAAGAACATAAAACAGTGTCTCACTGCTAAACTTGTCATAACTGCAAGAATTGCAATATTTCTCCATTGTAGGTGGTCTGCACTTTGATTACTGATTGAGCACCTAGGTATGGAATGTGGATTTTTACTCCGTCAGACTGATATAAGTTTTGATAGTGGGTGTAGCCAACTGCATGGCATACTATAGAATTTAAACATTCATTCTTAATGTGGACTGTTCAGCAATTTTACCCAGGATGCAGGAGAGAATTCTTGTGGGGTTTTAAAACCTTTCAGCTTTCCCGGGACACAGCAATAAGTCAGTGTGACATCAATCTTCTGTAGCGCTACTCCTGCAAAAGTCTCTGGTACTTTGCCAGGGTCTTTCCAACTTTTTGCTCCGCAGCCAGTCATAAGATATTTCTCACAGCCAGGTGCACACACACACTTCCGCTCATTACTCCAATAACCAGTGTAGCGGATTTGTTTTGTTGTTTTATTGGAGAACTTGACTAGGGAAAGAATATAGCAGGATACTCCAAATTGAACTATTTACATCAATTGAACTATTCACTTCCTGACACTTCAAAGGCACATGCAGATGTCTTCACAGTAGCACAGAGCAATGTCCCTTAGTAAACTAGTGGACAGGGCTGGCCCATCCATTAGGGGTGCCTGGGCGCCGCTCTCTCCCTCCTCGCCACCTCCCTATATGCAATGGATAGAATCATGCATAGCAGTTATGAGTTGCCGTGGGGGGTGGGAGGTTCGGTTGTCCCCCCCCCCCCCCCCCAAACTAAAAACCACCAACCACCACTGGTAGTGGACAATTCTGGACAAAGCTCTAAGAACATTAGCCAACATTCTTCCTTGTGTGGACTCTCAGCTGACTTGGAGAATAAGAGGATATAACTGTCTAAGTATCCTTAGGGTTTCTGTACTCACAATGCTCCTGAAGCACCACCAGCAGCCTTCTCTCTTTGTGATATCAGACCAGATGCACTGTAGACTCTCCTCTACAAGCTATTGTAGGACCAGGGTTGCCACACAGACTTCAGGCTCTCAGATCCCATCTCACACCTGAGGCCCCATGGAAGCAATTCAGCCTCTCAGGTCCCCCACCTGAGGCCACATGGCCACAAGTGCAGGGGAGACAAAGCCCGCCCTCAGCCTGGCGCAACCACCCTGAGAATGACCCAGAGCCCATGCGTACCTCAAACATAAATACAGGCACTCAGCATGCCTAGGGGAACCCCCCCCCCCCTTACAATTGGCTAGGGCTGTATGCATATTCATGCTGCTTATCTGCCTATTCTCCACCTCTAGCCCATAATCTTCCTAGTTTGTTGAGCACAGGGACTCTCAGACAGCACAAGCAGCACCAGCGCATACTAAGCAGCCTATACTAACCAATCAAAGCTCTCTGTTAGGCAGACAGCACATAAATGTACCTAGCTGTCTCCCTGGTAAGCAGGGAAACCAAAAACTATAATACACTCATATCTTGCACCTACCTAGGAAGGTGCTATACTTCAAAGAAATCTAACAGAGTCCTCTACCTACACTAAACAGCACAGATGGACAAATCTTCCAAACTGGCTATTGTATTCTTATGTTCGGGCAGTGGTTGTAAGAATACTCATACACTGGTTGCATCTGATTGGCTGCAGTTCTGTAGTGGCTGCAACTCAATGGTTGCATCTGTTCAGCTGACAGTTTCCTGCCCGTTTCCCTCAATTTCAGGATGTCAGGCAGAGTTGTACCAACAGGGACAACCACTGAAAACACAGGAAGGTGGCCACTACAAGAAAGCACCTTCTGAAGAGTTATACTCAGTCTGGGCTGAAAGGTCCACTGTTAGAGATGGCTGGTCTTGGCATAAAGGTCCATAACCAAACTGTCAGAAGGCTCAAGATATTTCAAGGTAGCCATCTGTCTGGCCTAAACAGTTTTACATTGACCAATGGCAGAGGCAAAGTATTTACAAACTACTGAATAGAGGACATGTTTGCGGCATGAGGATGCCGGTTATCCAGCTGATGTACACACAGGCCGAATGTCGGCTGGTTTCCATTGAACAACCCAATATTCAGCCCATGCGTACCAGGCTTAACCCTCTCTTCCCAGGACACTGTGCCAAGATATTTTGCAAAAGAGGATTGCTGGAGTGGATGTCTATCAATCAGATGCCACTGCTGCATCAGGGAATGGTTTTGGGCAGCTGCAGAAACACTAGGGGGTGGCTCATAAAATCTAGCAGCAACCAAAGGGGACACAAAGTTTTATCCTTGAGAAAGATGGTGGAAGCATTTCCTGAAGTACTAAGCTGCAACATTTTGTAGGGAACTGTAATTTTTAAAAACTGGGGAACAGCTGGAACCTCATTCCAATTACTTTAGGCTGCAAAAATTGCATGTAATCAAAAAAAAAAAAACATTTAGACTTGCCTGTCCTAAACCTGAGGCGTTTGATTAAGAGCTTAGCTGGAGCAAGGACTAATGTGACGGTCTCAATGTATTTTGAGAAGTGCTATGGGGTGTAGAATTTATTGGCACTGTATAAATTAATTTAAAAATTGAAGTGAAGCTCATTTTTTTTTCAGACAAAAGAATAATCGCATCTCCGTTATGGAATATTGTCACACCTGTCCCCGGTGAAATCACTGTGCTGTCGGACACATTGCCTAACACACAGGATTCCGTGTATTTGAGGCGTGAGGTGAGTGCACAGCCTGTGGTAGGTGTTCCTTGCTGCAGGCGGGTACACACCCAGATCTGTGAGCTCATTAGAAGCACTCATGACATGTCAGGACACAGCTGTATCGCCACTAATGGGCGTGCATGGTATATTTGTATTTTCTGGAGCTGTTCACACACCATGCACAGACATGTTTCCACTTCTGCGTTAAATATCCTGGCACGGGATATCACAATTTATTAGTTTCATTGCTGACTTAAAGGACTCCAGGGAAAATGTAAAAAAGAAGTAATGTTTTGTGAAAACCAATTTATAGGATTTAAAGCAGATATAAGACACAAATTAATGTTACTCTGTATCATGAACTGTATTTTTTAATTCAACCAGTGTAAGTATATAACCATTATACAAACAAAATCCTGAGCTTAGGTTGTGAGACTCTGTTAGTGCAAACTTGGTTATGTAAACAATATCAGCTAGTGTTAGAACCTACATTTGAGCTAGAATCAGCCTCCTGCAGTAGAGTTTAGACTGGAAGAGGTGAGGGAAGGACTGGGAGCCAATGCTGATAGGAAGAGAGATTAGCATAAGTAAGGAGATGACCTCACCAGTCTGCTGCTACTCTTTTACTGTCCAGTCTGCAGACTGGTAGTACAGAGATACCACCTTAATTGGTGGTACCCTCTGCCTGGCTGTGCTATGATGTGGCAGAGGTGTGTAAGGCTCCGTTCACACCTGAGCATACTTGAATCATGGGCAGAATCGTGCGATTCTATCCATGATTCCACAATCACAACAAAGCATGGGACGCGTTATCTCTTAATGGCAACTCAAACAAGGTGCAATTTTGCCTTGATTGTTGAGCGTCAAAACGTGCTACAATTGTGGCAAAAATCGCACCGCCAAATACTCCTGGCTTTCTGCCAAACGTCTTTCAGTTTTTTGTATTTTTTTCTAATTGGCCATTTTCTTTTATAAAACAAAAAAATTTAGGCATTACAAACAAATGACATTGTATATCAAGTGCTGACGAATTTTCAAGAAAAGCAAAGATCTAAGGGTGTTTATGACTTTTATCCACAAGTTAGCAGCAGATAACAGTTGCAGTATATTACATTAACCATTTAAAGAAGAACAGTCTAGCATTATGAATAGTATCCAATGGACCCAATCCCAAAAGGGCCGTTTATGCCGTCAGACATAACAAGGTTCAGGGATAAAGTTCAGTACCCAGAATGATGCCCTTGTATAGGAACCAGAAAACAACAGAGAGAAAGAGAGATGAGGAGAGAGAGAAAGTGGGGAAGGGGAAGACCTGAGCTCATCACTCCAGGAGGGTAGAGAGTGCTGGAACTACAATTATCAAGAGGTAGTAGAGCCTTATCAGGCATCTTCTCGTAAATGCCAGGGCTCCCATATCGCGTTATGACACTCTACCGTATCAGCAAGATGTGGGGGACTCCATAATCTCCACATAGCACATAGTTTGATGGAAATAGGAGGTGTCAAGATATGAGACATCAATTTTTTTAGCCAGGCTGAGTAACCTAGGAGGAAGTAGCCCCAACAAGAAAGTTTTGGGACAAGGGAAAGTCTACATCAAACTGCTGGTGGTGTAGATCATGCACCATCAGCCAATATGGTTGCAGAAGTGGGCAGTGCTAGTGAATATGAAGCAAAGTGCCGCGTGTCTCTATGGCAGCTCCAGCAGCAATGAGAGGCCGAGGGGTGTATGGTACTCAAGCTGGTAAGAGTCATATACCAAAATAATAACACGTGTTTTCCTTATAAAGAGTACAGAATGAGCTTTTAGCCTCTTGGGACCATATAATCTGCATTTTTCTATAGGTAGTTCTCTAATGGCTTGTTCTCATCCACTTATGTACCGGTGTTTACCTTGAGTATCTATCGAATACGAATTCAGTCATTTATTAATAACTGAGAGTAAATCTTTTTGTGGCGGGCCAGTGAGAACTAATCTCTCAATTGGGGTCAATTTAGAAAATTGGAGTTCAGGGGTGACGGATAAAGTATAATGGTGGATCTGAATATAGCCAAAGAAAGCTCTGCGAGGCAAATTGTGTTTTTCACAGAGTTCCTCAAAAGATAGTAAAGTTCTTGTTACATGGTTTACTAAATGACCAAAGTGAAATAGGTTTCTCAACAACCAGGGGGTCATCATTTGAGAGATGAGACTATCCAGCATCTTAGGGTTATAAAGGAAAGCTGTCAATAAAGAAGTCTTAGACAGAAGGGAGTGTGTCCAAATATTACGAAGCCATAGTGTGCAAAAGAGAGGCAGAAGGCATGTCTGCATCAACATTCCATAACAGATTATTCGGGTGAACCAAGGCCAGCCACAATTTGTCTATTTCAGTCCAGCGGTTATATGGCGGTAAGGTAACTCACAGGCAACGGCTCACAACTGGGCTGCGTAATAATAACTAACAATATTGGGGAATGCCAGACCCCTGTTACACTCAGAGGCAAAGAGAACTGAATTAGCCATTTGATGCTGTTTATAATTCCCTGTGAAATTCAGTAGGTCTGTCTGAGGACTTCAAAGATGCGCCATAGGGACAGGGATCGATAAGATTATGAATGCGTACAGAATCTTAAGTAGAATCTAATCTAGTAGTGATCTAATTGATGCCCCCAAGTATTTACTAGCAATAAATTTCCACGCATAAGGAAAAGACCCTGAGAGAAACTGTACTTCAGAGGGTGGACTATTTAGCGGCAAAGCTTCTGATTTAGAAGGTTTAACTTTATAACCAGACAAAGCACCAAATTTGTCAAGAAGCTTATGTAGATAAGAGAGTAATACCGGAGATTGCATCAAGGTAAGAAATTATTTTAAACTCCCGTCCCCTAACTGAGACCCCCATGAACATTTAGGTCATTCTGAATCTGGGCTGCAAGAGGCTCAATACACAGAGCGAACAGCAGAGGAGAAAGTGTGCCTTGTCCTGTTAGATATAGTGAAGCGAGAGAAACTGAAAGTAAAAGGAAATCCCAAATTTTGGGTTGTCCCCAGAAAAGCAATAGAGGGGACACGGGTTCTGGTTAACTTGCAGGGATTTCCTCTGACTCCCTGCTTGGCTATGGGACAGGAAGTGAAGGGAAATCTCCACACTGGAACACAGATGGCAAAAAAAAATTCAGAAAATGTGAATTCAGAAAATGTTTTTTAGTGTAAGAAGTAGACATGTACATGAGTAAAATATTTCGTTTTGGAATTTTGTTTTCGTCCGAAAAATAAATTTATTTAGATACTCCCGAAATTCGTTTTTATTTATTTAGTTTATCGTTCAAAAATTGCATCCACATGAATTACGGTCGAATCTGTCTTTGAAGGCTAAGGCCGCGTACACACAGGCGGATTGTCTGCCCAACTTAGTCCGCTGAACCATGTTTCAGCGGACAATCCGCTCGTGTGTGGGCTTCAGCGGACTTTTTCAGCGGACAGTCTGACGGACTTTGTCTTTCGGAATTTCCGTAATTTTGTCCGTCCAAACTTGGTTTTGTCCGTCCAAACTTGGTTTGAGCGGACAGTCCGCTCGTGTGTAGGCAAGTTGGACGGACTAAGTATGGCGCATGCTCAGAAAGGATTTACACGGCCGAAGGTTGCATTGCAGTGTATTGGACATCGTTTTTCTAGTCCCGTCGTACGTGCTGTACACGTCATCGCGCAAGTTTTCAGCGGACTGTCTGTTCATCGTGTGTGGTCAAGTCCGTCGCTGGATAGCGAGTGGATTACCACCACTGGAATCTTTTTTTTATTTTTTTTTATTTTTAATAAAGGAATTTTTCAAAAGTGTGTTTGTCTTATTTAACTATTTTTTACACTTTCTTTGTGAAATGGTAGGGGTATTTTTGTACCCCCTTACCATTTCAAACAGGGGGGGAGGGATCTGGGGGTCCCCTTGTTAAAGGGGGCTTCCAGATTCTGATAAGCCCCCCGCCCGCAGACCCCCACAACTACTGGCCAGGGTTGTGGGGATGAGGCCCTTCTCCACATCAACATGGGGACAAGGTGCTTTGAGGGGTCACAGACCCCCAAAGCATCCTCCCACTGTTGAGGGCATGTGGCCTGGTACGGTTCAGGAGGAAGGGGGGCCGCTCTCTAGACCCCCCTCTTTTCCTGCAGCCTGCCAGGTTGCGTGCTCGGATAAAGGGTCTGGTATGGATTTTTAGGGGGACCCCCACGTCAATTTTTTTTAAAAATTGATGCGGGGTTCCCCTTAATATCCATACCAGACCTGAAGGGTCTGGTATGGATATTTAGGGGGAACCCAACGTCAATTTTTTTTTTTTATTTGACGCAGGGTTCCCCTTAATATCCATACCAGACCTGAAGGGCCTGGTAATTGAATTTGGGGGACCCCCACGCTTTTTTTTTTATTCATTTTTTTTTTTTATCAATGACTTTCAATGAGTGTGCTCTGTATTACGGAGCCGACAATTCATAATAGCTGCGAGTGATTTTAAAGGACTTTTTTTCCTGCATAAATGACACTTTGTGCAGGGACAGTTCTAAGCACCAGAAACATGTGCCCCTTCACAGGCATACTATAGACACCTCCCAGCTACGAAATTTAAAGGAATATTACACTTTTATTGTTTCACTTTAATCATTATTAAAATCACTGCTCCCGAAAAAATGGCCGTTTTTAAAACTTTTTTTTGCATTGATACATGTCCCCTGGGGCAGGACCCGGGTCCCCAAACACTTTTTAGGACAGTAACTTGCAGAATCTTTTCTCTCTGTCAAACTAATAGAGGTAAGGTTAGGCACATTCGACCACAGGTTCTATAGACACAGATTGTTATTGTCAGAGTCACGTCGAATCTCCTATTCTATATCGAACTGTTTTAACAACGAAAACAAAAATAAAGCATTTATTTATGTCGGATCTTTCGTTTTTCAGATTCTGTGCTTTCGTTATCGTTTGTCAAAATGAAAATAGCTGAAATTCGGACGAAAATGCATTTGGACGAAAACGAATGCACATGTCTAGTAAGAAGTGTTGCTGGTTTGTCTGTATTTGTTTCTATATAAAATTGCAATAAAGTGTTAAGTATTGGACAGCAAAAGGAAATTGCAATTTATGCAATACAGCAAACTAGTGGTTGTAAACCTCATTCATGAAATCTAAGCAAAGCACATATATCTGCAGTGTTTACTTAACTCTCTCCAAAGCTCTAAGTGTCGTTTCTCTCTGGTGCTTTGTTCCACTGTTATTGGCATGTGTGACGTCTGAGACGTTTTCCCAACACATGAGATACATTTGTGGAGGGGGGAGCTCAGAACATTTCTTCTGCTGTGTGGGGGAGGGTATACCTGTCCTCCAATCAGCTCTCACACACTGTTGCTGCATTCTCTCCACCCCCTCCTCTGTGCTCCGGACAGATGAAGAAAGATTTTTAACACAATCTTCCCTTTTGAAGGGGTGTAGGGAGGAGAAGACTGCGGATAAAAAAATAAAACCTATATAGGAGGATTTGTTCAGCTCTGTGTATCACTTGAGGCTGTTCACATCACTGGGTATATATGAGGGTTTATAACAACTTTAAACTGTACTTTCACTTTTAAAGTCAAATGCCACTGCGGCTACTGATCAATGTATTCTGATAACCCGCCTCACTTGTGTGGATAGGGGAACCCCTTTTTTTTTTCTTTCGATCAGTCCACTGGTTAATGAAAAAAAAAAATGAACCATCTATATCCAGCCTTATACTGGCCATACATAGTTCAGAAAAACTGAACCAATTCCCTCATTCACACATTTGAGGTGGATGGGGGAATCCTCTCTGCTCTGCAGCTGTATTCTGATAGCAGGACTCCCCCGCCGTCAGACTACGCAAGCACTGATCCAATGGAAATTTTCCAGCAGGACCATGAGAAGTCAATCGACAGAATGGCCATAGATGGATTGAAATTTGACTGTTTCAGCAATTTCAATTCATGTATGGCTTTACAGTGCCTAGTCCCCACAACAGAGTGAGCTATAACCTTTGTTAGACAGACAGTGTTCAAACCTAGCTTACAGCTGATATCGAAGAACTGCAAACACAGTACAGACAGGGTATTTATATTAAACATTACTTCACACTCCCCTCCTAAACATTTTAAAACAGGGGGAGCATTAAGGATTTTTAAGCAAGTAAACCTTTACCTTAAAAGGGTAACCAGCAATTTTTAATTTTTGTTTTTAAATTCTGTAATGTTAATGGGAACATGTAACAAACATAAGGTAGATGTTATCCCAATTCGGTCGAAAAAGTGGAAACACACTTTAAGGCCCAATTCCCAACTTCGCATTGTGGTAACGTGTAAAATGCTAATCCTACCACACATTACTACAATGCACACTAACATACAAACTGCATTGCACCCTAACACAATACAAAGGACCTGCATGTTAGCACACCACAGATGTGTTTTGTTGGTGTGCTGTGTTGGAAAAATTTCCAGCATGCAGGTCCAACCATTATGCTTTGACTGGCTGCTCGTTGCATCTTGAGGCCTCAGTAGATGCTCCAGAAGTTACTCTGCTATTCTTCCTTAGACCTGTACCATGTGCAAAAATCCACTCTGAAAAATCTCTGTTCCATTCTCCACCATGCACAAATGGAAGTACCCAATAGACTGAGGAAGGCCCAGCTGCCTAAACCATGTTGTGTGGGATCAAGATGAAAATATACTTTACTATGTAGCACCTTCTAGTTTAGGAAGGTACTAGTAGTAGGATTTTTGTCAGTACAGGTACATTTAATCAAGCCCAGCTGTAAGCTAGGCCTGTTTGTTTTGATCTGTGTGGGCTGGGAATGGCCTAGAGTAGCAGCAGGTGACTCACATGCAGCATCACTTCTCCGTTACCTCCCTCTGGCTTTTAGAGGATTCTAGAAGAGGGGTGGAGATGCCTGGGGTGTTCTAAGGAGCCCTGACCAATCCCAACTGAGATTTGCAGTTTGCAGTTTAAATACCTAGAATCAGCCCTGCTGGGGAGGAATTATCGGTTGGAAGAACTGGGAGATGGGGTACAAGCTTTCATGGCCTTTGAGGAAGCTACCCAGTCTGGGGAATGGATGTCCTTGGGCCTAGAGCTCGGGAGTGCAAGGGACCCTCGGACAAACCACACGGGTGCCCTGACCAGGAGCCAGAGAGGACAGTGAAGAGTACTGCCGGGCAAGTCTCTGGGAGGGATCCACCAAGTGTCGTGGGTGATACACCGCCAGGAAAGCATGCCGGAGCAGATTGGGAGGATACACTCTAAGATGGATGTAGAGCCAGTGAGGACTGTGGTGTCATGGGCAGTGGAGACAGGTAGCTGCAGCCAGGAAGCCTGGCAGGGCCTGAAGAGGGCTGACTGAGATCAGTAGTCCACCTAGGACAGCTGGCACCAGAATTTTCCACTCTTTTTGCTACACCAAAAGGGGCCTGTGGTCCCTACCTGCAAAGGGTGGTTGCTAGGGCCTGGCTGAAACCAGTATCAGGTCTAACCACATGTTAGCTGTGCCTAAAGAATTGTGCTGGAGGAAGAGGAAGGAATAGTCTGCAGCAAGAGTTGTGCTGGAGGAAGAGGAGAGTTTATAATTTGTCCCAAGCTATGCAAAAAAATCTTTATGAGCATCCCGTGAATTCATTAACCCCATGCAAGTTATAATCCCTGAATAAAAATGAAAAACAAAGCTAAGGGACTGTTCATTATCTTAGAGTGTCTGGGAATTGAATGCCGGGCTGGGCAGAATGACAGGTGGACCACAATGTCCAGCAGCCCCTACCGGGGTACTGCTACACTATAAAGTGTTGGAAGTTGGGAAGGCTTGTCTTTTACCTAATTGTTGACACTAAAACATGTGATCTTTCTTAGCTCAGAAAGTTGTGAAGTACCGTTAACCATCACTGTGCTTAACAAAATTAAACTCCTGGGATATTGATCTGGTCAGTTAAGTAGCAGTGGGGGTTGTTAATCAGTTTGAGCTGCTTTGGTGTTAATGAATCTAACAACAGGTGAACTAGATGGACAATAATGAGATGACCTCTAAAACAGGAATGGTTTTACAGGTAGAGGCAAATACATTTTTTTTCCCCCTACTAATCTTTTCTGACTGTTTTTCACTAGTTTTGCATTTGGCTAGGGTCAGTGTCACTACTGGTAGCATGAGGCGATACCTGGACCCTATAGAGGTTGCACAGGTAGTCCATCTCCTCCAGGATGACACAGCAATATGTGCCATTAACAGAAGGTTTGCTGTGTCTCCCAGCATAGTCTCAAGAGCCTGGAGGAGATTCCAGGAGATGGGCATTTACTATAGCAGAGCTGGAGAGGGCTGTAGAATGTCCTTAATCCAGCAGCAGGACCTATATCTGCTCCTTTGTGCAAGGAGGAACAGGATAAGCACTACCAGAGACCTACAAAATGACCTTCAGCAGGTCACTGGTGTGAATGTCTCAGACCAAACAATCAGATACAGACTTCATGAGGGTCATCTGAGGGCCCGACATCCTCTAGTGGGCCCTGTGCTTACTGCCTAACACCATGGAAAACAATTGGCATTTGCCAATGGACACCAGAATTGCCAGGTCCGCCACGGGTGCCTTGTGCTTTTCACAGATGTGAGCAGGTTTACCCTGAGCACTTGTGGCAGTCATGAAAGGGTCTGAAGTGCATTGGAGAATGTTAGGGTGCCTGTAACATCGTTTAGCATGACGGGTTTGCTGATGGGTCAGTGATGGTCTGGGGAGGCATATCCATGGAGGGACGCACAGACCTCTACAGGCTAGACAATGGCACCATGACTGCCATTAGGTATCAGGATGAAGTCCTTGGACCCATTGTCAGACCCTATGCTGGTGCAGTGGTTCCTGGGTTCCTCCTGGTGCACAACAATGCCCATCCTCACGTGGCGAGAGTATGCAGGCAGTTCCTGGAGGATGAAGGAATTGATACCATTGAATAGCCTCCACCCTCTCCTGACCTAAATCCAATAGAACACCTCTGGGCAGGGGCGGGCTGGGCCGGGGGGCAGGGTGGCAATTTCCCCCTAGGCTGTCCTAACAATATACGTATAATGGCCGGCGGCCACCAGACACAATTTTTTTTCTTTTTGGGTCAGAGCAGGGGCTGTCAGCTGAGGCAGAGGAAACTCAAGAAGAGGCACTCGCTTATGTAGTGAGAGCCAACCTGTCAGCTCGTGTGAGGGATTCCCCCCCCCCCCCTCCTCCTCTCCTCCGAGACTGAGTCCGAACACTTCAGCATGTGTGAGTGGCCGCCCACTCTGTTCCCTCCCCTGCTTCCTCATTGGTAGAGGGAGGGAGCCCATCAGCCAAGCCTCCAGCAGCTGCAAAGCATCGTGGGACATGTAGTCCCTATTGCCGGTGGCCCAATAGCAATTCCTGGGCGCAAAAAATTCCCTAGCCTGTCCACAGAAAGAGGACAAACGAGGGACTGCGGGGGAGCAGACTGTCACCCCATGAGGCTGATCCTGAGGATAGAGCAGAGATAATGTAAGTTTTTTTGTGAATGTGTTTTTTTTTTTTTTTTATTAAAAGGTCTTACACTATGAAGATTTCTCACTTCTTTCCCATTGTTTCAAGCTGGGAGCTGATATTATTAACCCCTTCATGCCTAAACAACAAAATCTTTTGTTAGAAAATTGGTTAGCACCCCCAAACATTATATATATATATATATATATGTATATATATATATATATATATATATATATATATATATTTATTTTTATTTTTATTTTTTATTCTAGACCCTAGAGAATAAAATGGCAATTGTTGCAATATTTTATGTCACACTGTATTTATGTAGCTGTTTTTCAAATACAATTTTTTTGGAAGAAATGCACTTTCATTAATTTACCACTTCAATACCGGGCATTTTCATCCCTTTCTGCCCAGGTCAATTTTCATTGTGCGGTCATGCAACGTTGCACCCAAATTAATTTTTACCCACAAATAGAGCTTTCTTTTGGTGGTATTTGATCACTTTTGCGGTTTTTATTATTTGCGCTTTAAACAAAAAAAAAGAGTGCCAACTTTAACCACTTCAGCCCCGTCCCATTTTGCTGGCCAAAGACCAGACCACTTTTTGCGATTCGGCACTGCGTCGCTTTAACTGACAATTGCGCGGTCGTGCGACGTGGCTCCTAAACAAAATTGACGTCCTTTTTTTTTACCACAAATAGAGCTTTCTTTTGGTGGTATTTGATCACCCCTGCGGTTTTTATTTTTTGCGCTATAAACAAAAAAAGAGCGACAAGTTTGAAAAAAAACGCATTATTTTTTACTTTTTGTTACAATAAATATCCCCCAAAAATATATAAAAAAACTTTTTTTCCCTCAGTTTAGGCTGATACATATTCTTCTACATATTTTTGGTAAAAAAAAAAATCACAATAAGCGATTATTGATTGGTTTGCGCAAAACTTATAGCGTTTACAAATAGGGGATGGTTTTATGGCATTTTTATTAATAATTATTTTTTTTACTAGTAATGGCGGCGATCAGCAATCTTTATTGTGGCTGCGACATTATGGCGGACACATCGGACATTTTTGGCCAATGTGTAATTTTCGATATATTTTTTGTAAAAAAAATTGCGATAAGCAGCAATAAGTTATAGCGTCTACAAAATAGGTTATTGATTTATGGAATTTTTTTTTTCTTTTTACTAGTAATGCTGCAATTTTTATTGTGACTGTGACATTGCGGTGGACAGATCGGACACTTTTGACACTATTTTGGGACCAGTGAATTTTATACAGCGATCAGTGCTATAAAAATGCACTGATTACTGTATAAATATCACTGGCAGGGAAGGGGTTAATAGTAGGGGGTAATACAGGGGTTAAATGTGTTACCTAGGGAATGATTCTAACTGTGGGGGGGGTGGGACTGACTAGGGAGGAGACCGGTCCTATATACTAGGAACACACGATCTGTCTCCTCTCCCCTGACAGGACGTGGATCTGTGTATTTACACACACAGATCCACATTCCTGCCCTGTCATGAGTGATTGCGGGTGCCCGGCAGACATCGCAGCAACCGGGTACATGCATCGGCTCCTCGGTGACGTGTACCTCAGTGTACCGCCAGGAAGCCAAGGATGTCCTATGATAAAGAGCACACTGGTGACATCTATCATAGAACCTGGTCCAGGAGGCAGGACTTTGTATGACAGAAGCCGCACTGGGTAAGCGGGAGATCTCCGCTCTGTGTTATCCAGCAGCTTTTCTCTCTCTAATCCCCATGCACTGAACAGACTGCATTGATGGGCTATGGTGAGGCTGCATTGATGGGCACTGACAAGGCTGAGCTGATGGGCACTGGTGAGGCTGCATTGATGGGCACTGATGAGGCTGCATTGATAGACACTAGTGAGGCTGCATTGATGGGCATTGGTGAGGCTGCATTGATGGGCACTGGTGATGGTGAGCTGATTCGTGGATTAATGGGCCACTTGACTAGACTTGCCCCCCAGGCCTAAGGCTGCCAGCCCTCCCCTGCCTCTGGGGCATTATGTTTCTGTCCATCCAACGCCACCAGGTTGCACCTCAGTCTGTTCAGGAGCTCAGTGACGCCCTGGTCCAGATCTGGGAGGAAATACCCCACGACACCATCCGTTGTCTCATTAGGAGCATGCCCCGACATCAAGTCAGGTGTGCATACAAGCATGTGGGCGCCATACCAACTACCGAGTACCAATTTGAGTTGCTGCAATGAAATTTCAGCACAATGGACTAGCCTGCATCATTTTTGCACTTTGATTTTCGGGGTGTCTTTGAATTCAGCCCTCTGTAGGTTGATGCTTTTAATTTCCATCAAGCGATGTGGCATCCTTTCATTCCTAACACATTACCCAGTCCATATCGGTATAGATATCCAGCATGATATTTTTCCACATTGAGATCTGATGTATTTTCAAGTAGATTCAAGGTGATATGGGATAGTGGTGGGTACCATCATCCTTAAATATGGATATTAGAAAGAGGAAAAGTGCCTGGAGCTGCTCCAAACATACTCTATAGCAGTAGAGTGTCATGGACTATCTCGGTACCCAAGAATTTAACCAGTTAAAAGAAAAATTATACAATTTATTAGAAAATAGACATTATTAAAAACAGTTGGTACAAAAGTATATACACTGTGCACACAATACCGTGCATGGTAATGAGAACAAGTAATTGACACATAGGTCCTAATAAAGAAAGACTTAGATGTGTATTCTGATGAAATCCTCTACATGTTTCACAATATCCGCCGCTTCTTCAGGAGGGGTCAGTCAAAAACATCTACAAGAGTGAATATAAATTTCATAAATGAGCAGTTATAAACAGATTTCAAAGGTGAGTAAATTTAGGTTTAAGTGCAGTACCAAGAGAGGGCCCCCGCAAAGGGGTAGTTCCCCCGGGGTGGATACGGGAGACACTATAAGCACAGAAAACCATAGCTCATAGTGAGCAAGGTGATGTGTTTTCAAATTGTTCCTTTAATTTTTTTGAGCAGTGTATTTTAAAAGAAAAAATACAGTTCAATTATTATTCCACCAGAGGGCAGCAGAGCACATTTTATCAGTTCGGTATTTGAATGTCATACTTTCAATTTGAATGTCAGCCCAAATGTTCTTCACAAAATAACCAATATTGGAAGCACCGAAAACAGTTTCTGGTAAAATCCCACCTTCTTAGCTACACAGCACAATGAAGGAGATCTTTCCCTGGGGATATTAAAGCAAAATTAAACTGTACCTGAGCACAGGAAACTTTAAACGCTATTTATTTAATTTTTCATTTTCAAAGCAAACTCCCCCATCCATGCCTCCATGATTTATTTTGCTGAGAAATCACATTGAAAAACACTCCATTAGCATTTCTAACATGGACATCTTAAAGTGTTTGTAACCCTAAAAAAATAGACCCCTTAAACCATGTTTTACAGCACAGTGTTTGTGTAGTGTAATACACCTGAAATACCTGGCTGATCCTGCTAGTTTCTGCCCTCCCCTCTGTAAACTGACCACGGTTCATCATGGCTGCTGAGCCCTGACACTGTGGTCAGTTTACATGCCTCCATCATCCACAGTCCTGCTCTCATGTGTCTGTGCCCTCCCTGCCTGTCAGCTCTCACTAGCACCGCTCTGCTGCTCTCCTCGCTGCTACAAAACTATGTGATCTTTATATCTTTCTTATTGTTAGATAATCTGTATCCAAGTGCCCGTGCTTTATTTTAAAAAAAAAAGCAGATTTTTACCTGTTAACAGCATCTCCCAGCGATCGAGTCACTCCCGGCTCTCTTCTCCCCGCTTGACGTCAGCAGCGGAATCTTGGCCCTGCCGCTGGAGCTATCAGGCAGGGAGCTACAGCTTAGCTCCTAGTGCTGCAAGCCAGGTTTTCTCATCCGATGGATACAAATTCTTTTTAAAAGGCTTTTGCAGAAGAGTGGAAACTGTTATAGATACAAATAAGAGCCAATTCCATAATAATAGCCATGGCTTTGGTAATGGATGTTACTAGTGCAAAGTTTGCATTTTCATGTGTATTGGACCAGAAAGCAAAGTGGATGACTTGCTGCTCTGTGCATAGGTTACCCACATAACCATGTGTACATTCATAGTGTATATATTTCTATTACAGTGCGTGTTTTTGTGGATGTAGTTTTTAGCTGGCACAAAAGTGACAAACACTTTAAGTAAGTGTAAGGTAACGTGTAGGCGGTTTTATATTTGGATCCCAATGCTCTACAAATATGACACATGTCATTCAATCATTGAAAGCTGGTGGACCTACAAGTCAGCAATCACATGCAAACAGAAAACTTTTCCATGAACATCTGCAGGATGCATCTGTTATAGACATAGTCAGATGTATCATTTGCCATCTGTGTATCACATTAATTCAGCAATGTTTTTCTCACACAGAGGCACCTGTCATGCAGTTATAGCATATTACCATTGCAAACAGGTAATGCAAATGTTTCAATATTATCTATCTTTGAAGCTATGCAGGGTGTCACCAGCAGAGGGTGCTGCAAATCTTTTGATTATCCTCAGCACCCCGTTCCAGTAGCTGCCCTTTTTTCTCCTTCAAGAAATCAGAGTTTGATTGAAAGGTTATGAAGTTGTTTGGATGTACAGCTATCGGGGAACAACAGTAGCGCTTCATTGATTTGTACAGGTGACTATACAAACACCTGCCACTCCCGGGCACAAAGAAATTGTCCTTTTTCCCAGTGTATGGCTATCTGCGCCTGTGTGAATGAGCCCCAGTTCTTCAAAGCAGGGCTTTTTTTCCCCAAAGAATAGCTACAGGTACTCTCTATTCAAGTCACCCCTTGTCTCCACCCCCTACCCACCTCTGAGCACTTTGCCTTAGTTCCACCCCTTACACACATCTCAGTACCACTCTTTTTAGAGACTACAGAACCAAGTATAATTTTGTGGTGCTAAGTAATTTATTTTGAATGTGTTAATAAAAAAGAACAAAAAGCAGTAACATAGCTCCCCTGCAGCCAGCAACAATAGATGCCCACAACAATAAATCCATGCCAGCAACAATAGATCTCCCAGCAGCCAGCATAAAGAGACCCCATCCTCAACAGAAGATCCTGCCCAGAAACAATTGACCCCCTAGCAAAATAAGAACCCCTCAGCAACAATAGATCCCCCCAGTGACAATAGATCCCGTAGCAGCCAACATAAAAAAAACAGCACAGCCCATCACCTCTTGTCATTACATACATTCAGTGCTGGAGGTGCCAGAACTGCTTTCTCCCACGTTCCCGCTGAAAAAAAAGCCCTGCTTAAAAGTGACCTTGATAGAGGGCCAACAAAATCTCAAAAATTAACTCATAATAAAAAACAGCTTTATAAATACACATCTGCCGATCCATTTACTAAAACTGTACATAACAAAACTCCTGGCACAGATCTGATTCAATCGCTCAGGCTGGTCAAATAGCATGTCTGCCCCCCTCCCCGTTCCTCCTGTCAGGGATGCTTTTAGAGGAGTGTAGGTAGCCCTCATGTACTGGCCCAGGCCCCATCAGGTTAGCAGGGGCTGCTCACGTAGCTTACCCCCCACCCCCTGCTGCATACTGTGGTAGCCCTGTCTTTTGGGCATTTTATTTTACCAAAGACATGTAACAGAATACATTTTGGCCTCAATTTATGAAAAAATTTTTTTTTTTTTTTTTTTTATTGGATATGTTTTATAATAGAAATTATATATATAAAAAAATTTAATTATCAGTCTTTTTTGTTTATATAATAAAAAAAATATAGAAAACCCAGTGTAATTAAATACCACCAAAAGAAAGCTTTATTTGTATGGAAAAATATATAAAAATGTAATTTGTATACAGTGTTACATGACGGCGCAATTGAAAGTAGCACAGCGCTGAAGAACAAAAAAAGGTCTGGGCATGAAGCAGGTAAAACCTTCCGGAAGTCAGGTGGTTAATAACAGTACATACATCCAATGTACAAACAGGTATTATCAGAAAAGGGACTGATAGGAGTTCTGGTAAAATTGTGCACATATACCCGGGTATATATAGTTATTAATAGAGATATCTTTAGATAAATGTTTGCAGCAAAGTCCCATTGCAGAGGCCTCTGAGAATGATGCAGCGTCTGTCTTTGTGTTTGCGACCTGAAGACAAGATCTGCAGTAGTAAGGAGACATAAAAAAAAAAAAACGTCTCTTTTAAGCAATTAGCGGATAGAAATACTTGCATCATTGTCTATTCTGATATAGTATTAGTAGCATGCACAGAACATGTGGCTGAGACCTTCTCTCTCTCTCCTCTTCCTCCTTCCAGAATCTTTTCTCAACTATCCCAGAGTCAGGAAGTGACATAAATAATTTTACATTACAGTGTGCTACTAGCAGCTGACAGTAGAGGGCAGTGGATTCCTACATAGTCTACATAGTCATAGTCTATGCATCTTGTAGCACAGCAAGGGGATCTCTAGCTCACTGTCCCACTTGCTCTCAGTATGCAGTTAGCCACAGTCAGATGTGATCTAGTAGGCACTGGGCTTTGTTTGGGGTGCATGGTCAGTGATGGGTGGAGGGATCATGTGTAATACCGTGCCATATACAGCATTATAGATGGAGGGGGGGGGTTCTATATTATTGCTGGTGGAGGTACAGTAAATCAGGAATATTGGAATTAATGAGAGGCCAACAAGAGTCTTGCAGCACGTGAATTACCCACTCCTGACCCCGAAACTGTGTACATTATTATACTTCTGCTTACTGTACATGAGCAGAATTCCCTTCCACTTTACAATTTTACCACACCCACAATTTGCGGCAGTGCACTGCTCCTTTTCTCCTAGTTGTTGAAATTGAGGAGCTGCCAAATAGACAGTAAGGGGCCCCATGATTTCTAATGGCAGCCCTGCCTCCTGTTGTTCCCCAGTCACTGTTGGACACAATAGAGGTCATCGGGAGGAACCACAGCAGCTAGAGGGAGACACGCTTTTCCATACACCCAGAAGTGTGGAATCAGATCTGTTTTGGGAGCTCTGCTACAGTGAAAAGTTTCCACAAAAGGCTTGATGGACAGATGGAAAGGTATGTATAAAATTGTTTCCTTCACAGTTTAGTTCTTTTGTGATTCTGTCAACTTCCTGACAGGATCACTTTAAGTATATTCTAAAGTACAATATGGGCTGATTCACACCAATATATACATTATTGTATAGGTTGTTCTGTACTTTGGAGGTGCCTGGCATTAAGGCAACCCATGAAGAAATCTTTGGTTAATCAGTACTGTTTTTTGGCCAACATAGCTCAGCATAATGCACAGAGCATTTACATATTGCCATTGATGTGCATCATAGCACAGGTGCATTTGCTAACACCATACAGTATATGTGTTTTATAGTGTAATTCACATGTTAATGTTGTGGCAACACATATTAAGACATGGGTTTTAACATGCATTACTGCAAATGCATAGGTGTAAATCTGACCTTGAAGTTAAACTCTGGGCACAAAAACATTAATAAAATATTTTTTCTGAATAGGCATCAAGGTTATGAATCCACTTTGTGCTGTACATGTGCAGTGAGCAGAGCTGTGGAAGGAACCCAACAAGCCCCACCAACTAGACGCACTCTTCAGACAAATAATAATGGGGGGTGGACAGATACAATACTAGTCACGCTGCAAAAGGACTATAATCTGATACATTTTATACAGTATATTCTTTCCTTCAATCCAGGTTTGAAGGAAAGCAAATTGAAAAAAGGAATGGCCTGCTTAAGGCTAGGCATAGGGGATTATTGTCAAACTAAAAGAAAATCACTAGAATCCCAACACAGCATGGATGGAGGAATCTTCCCTATTGTATTCACACTTCCACAACACCCGCAGCTGTCAAATTACCCAAACAGTGACTGCATCTGTATAGAATTGAAAATCAAAATTTAGATCTAGATTTTAAAAATATCAGTAACTATAGATTTTATATATTTTGGTTTGATCATTTTCTTTTTTTATACACTGCATATTTAGTAAGTGTCTGTGTCATATTTTTAATGATTTACAAATTATATATTTGGCACAAAGCCTGTAGTACGATTAGTGTCTAGGGTACATAAACAGCTTTACTTGGCCACTGTATGGTATAAAATGTCTAACCTTGCAAACACAAAGCCACATACTTTTATATGAAGTGGAAATTTAAGAGCACAACCCGCTCTTTCCACTGTGGCCCCCCAAAAAGCTCTGTACTTGGGCCTCTTCTATTCCCTCTCTACATCTCTTCTCTGGGCCAGCTGATAACCTCCTACAGTTTCCTACTTATATCATCTCTATGCCAATGACACCCAAATCTATCTCTCTACCCCTCAGCTCACCCCTTCAATCTCCTCATGCATTACTAATTTACTGTCTGACATATTAATCTTTCAAAAACAGGGGAACATAATGTTTTCTCCTCCTGATCCCCCTTTCACAAATTTACCATTGAGAACAACTGAAAAACTATCATTCCATCCACTCATGCCAGAGTGCACACCCAATCAGTGACCAAATCTCGATGCCTTAACATTTCCAAAACATATCCATTCTTAACCTATAACATAGCAAAGCTAATTCTCTCCTTGGTTATCTCCTTGACTATTGCAACTCCATTCTTGATGGCATACCTTTACACAGGCTGTCCCCATTCAGTCTATCATGCATGGTGCTGCCAGGATCACTCAACATCTTAACCAATCTATGACTGCCGCCCCTCACTACCAATTCCCCCACTGACTTCCGCTTAGCCAAAAATAAAATTCTAAATACTAACAACATACAAAGCCCTCCCAAATTACATCTTCAACCTCATTTCAAATTGTCACCCAAACCATCCTCCCTGTTTCTCCCAGGACCTCCTACTCTCTAGCTTCCCTACCACCACCTCCCACGTTCACCTCCAAGACTTTTCCAGAGCCTTTCCCATCGTCTAGAAAGCCCCTCTACTCCGTCCGCCTTTAGGTGATCTCTGAAATCTCATCTGATCAGGGAAGCCTATCCTGCCTTCACCTAAAAACCATATTTCTACCTTCTCAATCAACTCACCCCCATTCCAGGTTAATTCATGGCACTCTGCACTCACAGAAAGTCAGTTGAATGCAGCCCAGCCCACAAGAGGACTGACAGATAGCTGTGGAGAAGGACATGGAGGACATCACTGGAGCATGGAGAGTCAATTACCCTTTTGGAAAAAAAGTGGCAATACACTTTAAATCAACTTTTCTAAACCTCTTCAACACAAAGGAACACTTACATTGATTTTGTAGGCCTTGAGACCCCCCTATGGATAATTATTATTTATTCAATCTCAAACACATTGATATAAAATAAAGAATAACAAATGTGGTGTACTTATGGTGATTGCATATGACAAATTATTTTCAGGGATAATTAAAAAAATTAAATAATAATAATAGACAGATATCTCCAATGGGATTTTGTTGCAGCAATAGAAATCACACAATTACAAATTGGTGTATACAAAGTAAAAAAAAAACTTTTATTGAACAATAGGTTTAAAATTGGCTGGTCTACACACTTCGCGTCCTAATCTTATGCCATTCCTACAATATACATATACTGCAGGTATACATGAAATTAGCCAAATAAATTGCATATCCACCAAGTCAACCAAACGCACTTCCACGTATATAAAAGTCTTCATCAGGGGATAAGGAAGTGGAAGCAATCCTACATACATCAAGCAAACAGAAGAGAATGTATAATGAAATTTATACTGAATTTTACCAGATTGTACATGATTTTACAATTTCCATATAACATTCAAAGCAAGCATAATGCACTTACACAGATATGAACGTGACTGGATGTCCAGACCAACAGGTAATGGCTCAGTGGTGCAGACCACACGGGTCTCAGCCCAACCCAGACCTCAAGCTCCACAGAAGATCAATGGGTATCAAGCAGAAGGCAACAGGGGTGGCTGGCTTGCATTCACTGAATTGAATAAAAGCATAGGGACACTCTTTAGCTGATCCATAAAACAGGTGAGAGGGATCAAGCAGGCAGGAAGACAAGAAGGGGGAGAGCTTGTCCATTGGAAAGACAGAAACCCCCCACGTACGCATTGGTGGACCCAAGAGACCAGATGAGCCACCACCGAGCAGCCGCACCAAATGTGCCATAAACCTGAGATCGCATAGATACTAACAATATTACATTTTGCAAGATTTATTGGATATTATTCAAAAAATTCACAATTCGAAAATCTTAAAACTGGCACAAAAGATATTTAAAAATAAAGGTGACAAAAGCAACAAAAAAAACCCACAAATCCAAGGATGATTAATCTGTTTTTACCTGATGCAAAACGCTTCAAAAAGGGCTTAAAGGTAATTGCGTAATTTAACCCCGGAGGGGAAGTGGCCCTTAATTTTTATATCCATCTCTGTTGTGTTTGCAAAAGTATCTTATTAAGTTTTGCAATAGAGGGATAGAGGGTTAAGGGTAGTTCAGGTACTTTGTAATTGCGGGTTAGAGGTATTTTCTTGATCCAGGGGACTAACAGCTTCCACAGGCTGGATCTAGCAATCACCGAATAGGCCTCGCTCCCTGACCTAGCAGCCGGTGGGATGCTTGAACAAAGACTCTGCCACAGACTCGTTAATTCAATGAAATCATTATGCAATCCTCTGCTACAGGAAAGCACAACCAGCAAGTTGTTGAGAAATGAAAGAGTTGTCACACTGTACCAGTTTCTTTCAGCCGATCCGGCGATACTGTGTGGTAGGTGACCTAGGATGCGTCTTGCAACTGAGTCTCCAGGCTCTTCCAGAGATACCAGCCTTGGTGCTTGGTCCTCTCCTAAAAAAGTCCTCCCCTAGATCCTCCAGTCGCTTGGCTTCTCCCTGCAGGCAAGACAGCACAGGTCCGCCCCTGGATCGGTAGGCCCCAAGACTTTTGGGCCCACCTTTTCAGTTACAAAGCCTTGGGCCAGCCAGCCCTGAGACTTAGAGACAGGCAGCACACACCTCAGGCTAGGATGCACAGGAGAACCAGAATGCAAAGCAGGTGAACCTCTCCCACTGGGCTATTTCTGAGTAAAAGGGGTACCCAATGCATTCAGCCTGTGGCATTTCCAACACTTACCGGTGGTGACAGCGACACCCACGGCCAAGTGGAAACTAGCACAACCCAGCTGAACTGGTACAGATACAGAAACCTTTAACCAGTTGCCGACCGCCGCACGCCGATGTACGTCGGTGCAATGGCATGGGCAGGCATAAGGACATACATGTACGTCCCTTGCCTCCCGCGGGTCGGGGGCCCGATCGGGCCCCCGCCCGGTGCCTGCGGCGGTCGGTATTCGTTCGGGAGCGATCCCGGACGAGGGGACGGCCATTCATTCATGGCCACCCCCTCGCGATCGCTCCCGACGAATAGAAATCCCCGGTGACATCACTTCCTCTCCTGTAATGTAAACACAGGAGAGGAAGTGATGTATTCTCTCCTCCGTGTCGGTATTTTTCGTTCCGACACGGAGGAGAGCGGATCAGTAAGTTGCACCAACACTCTACACACACAGTAGAACATGCCAGGCACACTCACACCCCCCCTTTACCCCCCGATCACCCCCCCAATTACCCCTGCCCCCCAGTCACAGTGACACCAATGTCATTTTTTTTTTTTTTTTTTTTTTTTTTTGCATTGGTGTCATTTGTGACTGTAATAACTGTTAGGGCAGTTAGAGTTAGCCCCCTTTAGTTCTAATGTACCCCCCTAACCCCCCCAATAAAGATTTAACCCCGTGATCACCCCCCGTCGCCAGTGTCACTAAGGCTGGGTTCACATTGCAGCGGTTTATGAGAACGAATGTGATTCGCACCGCACTGCAGTGCAAATCACATCCGATCTCTGTGCGATTCGAGTTCAGCCATTCGCCGCACCCGCCACACCCGCCGCACCCGCCGCAAATTCGCACGGGACCCTTTTTTTGGCCCGCAGCAGAATCGGATCGCATGGGTGTTCACACCATGCGATCCGAGTTTGCAGATCGCACTGCGATATGCGAACTGATCTGTGGGTGTCAGTAACATTTCACTGACACTCCCAGCAGTTCGCATAGGGCAGTGTGAACTGCCGCCGGGAGGCATGCGATGCGGGAACCCGCCGCGGATTCGCGGCGTTTCCGCATCGCTCCAGTGTGAACCCAGCCTAATAAGCGATCATTTTTCTGATCGCCGTATTAGTGTCACAGGTGACGCTAGTTAGGCAGGTAGGTATTTAGGTTCGCCGCAGCTTTTTATAGCGCCAGGGACCCCCATATACTACCGCATAAAGCCCCCTGATTGCCCCCTAGTTAACCCTTTCACCAGTGATCACCATATAACTGTTACAGGTGACGCTGGTTGGTTAGTTATTTTTTTATAGTTTCAGGGCACCCGCCATTTATTACCTAATAAAGGTTTAACCCCCTGATCACCCGGCGGGTGTCATTTGTGACTAATAACTGTTAGGGCAGTTAGGGTTAGCCCCCTTTAGTTCTAAGGTACCCCCCTAACCCCCCCAATAAAGGTTTAACCCCGTGATCACCCCCCGTCGCCAGTGTCACTAAGGCTGGGTTCACATTGCAGCGGTTTATGAGAACGGATGTGATTCGCACCGCACTGCAGTGCAAATCACATCCGATCTCTGTGCGATTCGAGTTCAGCCATTCGCCGCACCCGCCGCACCCGCCGCAAATTTGCACGGGACCCTTTTTTGGCCCGCAGCAGAATCGGATCGCATGGGTGTTCACACCATGCGATCTGAGTTTGCAGATCGCACTGCGATATGCGAACTGATCTGGGGGTGTCAGTAACATTTCACTGACACTCCGAGCAGTTCGCATAGGGCAGTGTGAACTGCCGCCGGGAGGCATGCGATGCGGGAACCCGCCGCGCATTCGTGGCGTTCCCGCATCGCTCCAGTGTGAACCCAGCCTAATAAGCGATCGTTTTTCTGATCGCTGTATTAGTGTCACAGGTGACGCTAGTTAGGCAGGTAGGTATTTAGGTTCGCTGCAGCTTTTTATAGCGCCAGGGACCCCCATATACTACCGCATAAAGCCCCCTAATTGCCCCCTAGTTAACCCTTTCACCAGTGATCACCATATAACTGTTACAGGTGACGCTGGTTGGTTAGTTATTTTTTTATAGTTTCAGGGAACCCGCCATTTATTACCTAGTCTCACTAGTGTACCCCTAAATTTAGGGGTGTCTACTTTCCAAAATGGGGTCATTTGGGGGGGGTTTGTGCCATCTTGGCATTTTATGGCCTTCAAACTGTAACGCCCTTAGAAAGCCTGAAGGCGGTGCTTGGTTTTCGGGGCCCCGTACGCGGCTAGGCTCCCAAAAAGTCCCACATATGTGGTATCCCCATACTCAGGAGAAGCAGCAGAATTTATTTTGGGGTGTCATTTCACATATGCCCATGGCATGCGTGAGCAATATATCATTTAGTGACAACTTTGTGAAAAAAAAAAAAAAAAAAAAAAGTTTGTAATTTTCCCGCAACTTGTGGCAAAATATAAAATATTCCATGGACTCAACATGCCTCTCAGCAAATAGCTTGGGGTGTCTAATTTCTAAAATGGGGTCATTTGTGGGGGTTTTGTGCCATCTTGGCATTTTATGGCCTTCAAAACTGTAATAGGTAGTGAGAAGTGAACTCAAAAATTTACGCCCTTAGAAAGCCTGAAGGCGGTGCTTGGTTTTCGGGGCCCCGTACGCGGCTAGGCTCCCAAAAAGTCCCACATATGTGGTATCCCCGTACTCAGGAGAAGCAGCAGAATTTATTTTGGGGTGTCATTTCACATATGCCCATGGCATGCATGAGCAATATATCATTTAGTGACAACTTTGTTAAAAAAAAAAAAAAAAAAGTTTGTAATTTTCCCGCAACTTGTGGCAAAATATAAAATATTCCATGAACTCAACATGCCTCTCAGCAAATAGCTTGGGGTGTCTACTTTCTAAAATGGGGTCATTTGTGGGGGTTTTGTGCCATCTTGGCATTTTATGGCCTTCAAAACTGTAATAGGTAGTGAGACGTGAACTCAAAAATTTACGCCCTTAGAAAGCCTGAAGGCGGTGCTTGGTTTTCGGGGCCCCGTACGCGGCTAGGCTCCCAAAAAGTCCCACATATGTGGTATCCCCATACTCAGGAGAAGCAGCAGAATTTATTTTGGGGTGTCATTTCACATACGCCCATAGCATGTGTGAGCAATATATCATTTAGTGACAACTTTGTGTAAAAAAAAAAAAAAATTTTTTTTTTTGTCATTATTCAATCGCTTGAGGCAAAAAAATAAAATATTCAATGGGCTCAACATGCCTCTTATCAATTTCCTTAGGGGGTCTACTTTCCAAAATGGGGTCATTTGGGGGGGTTTTGTACTGCCCTGCCATTTTAGCACCTCAAGAAATGAGATAGGCAGTCGTAAACTAAAAGCTGCGTAAATTCCAGAAAACGTACCTTAGTTTGTAGATGTGACAACTTTTGCGCAAACCAATAAATATACAATTATTGACTTTTTTTTTACCAAAGACATGTGGCTGAATACATTTTGGCCTAAATGTATGACTAAAATTGAGTTTATTGGATTTTTCTAATAACAAAAAGTAGAAAATATCATTTTTTTTCAAAATTTGCGGTCTTTTTACGTTTATATCGCAAAAAATAAAAATCGCAGAGGCAATCAAATACCATCAAAAGAAAGCTCTATTTGTGGGAAGAAAAGGACGCAAATTTTGTTTGGGTACAACATTGCATGACCGCGCAATTACCAGTTAAAGCAGCGCAGTGCCAAAGTGTAAAAAGACCTCGGGTCATTTACCAGCAAAATGGTCCGGTCTGAAAGTGGTTAATATAATTAGTCTGAGCCAAACTGTAGCTTCAGACAACTTAAATGTACCAAAAAATAGGGTCTGCTCAATAGGAGCAGGGCACTACAACTACATAGGGTTCTATTCCCCAACCCATTCTTGGGGGGGGGGACCTCTCCCCCAGATGGGGGGAAAAAACCCAAAGGTCTGAAAGTGTCAAGAGTGATAGTGCTAGAAGTGTCAGATAGCGAGGAATCAGAGTTACCCACAGGATATGGAAACCTTGCAAAAAGATGTGAACAACTTAATGGGGTGAGCAACTACATGACAAATGAGGTTCAATGTAGAAAAATATAAAATAATGCATTTGGGTGGCAAAAATATGAATGCAATCTATACAATGGGGGGAGAACCTCTGGGGGAATCTAGGATGGAAAAGGACCTGGGGGTCCTAATAGATGATAAGCTCAGCAATGGCATGCAATGCCAAGCTGCTGCTAACAAAGCAAACAGAATATTGGCATGCATTAAAAAGGGGATCAACTCCAGAGATAAAACGATAATTCTCCCGCTCTACAAGACTCTGGTCCAGCCGCACCTGGAATATGCTGTCCAGTTCTGGGCACCGATCCTCAGGAAGGATGTACTGGAAATGGCGCAAGTACAAAGAAGGGCAACAAAGCCAATAAAGGGTCTGGAGGATATTAGTTATGAGTAGTGATGGACGAACTTCCGACGGGACGTTTCGCGAACGCGAAACGCGAACGGGCACAAACGTTCGCGAAAACGACCGTTCGCCGCGGGCTCCATTGACTTCAATGGGAGGCGAATTTCGCAAACCTTTAGGTCGAATTTGCGGCCACGGGGTAATTATTAGGGGGTAGCACGTAGTCCCACCACCTGGACAATAGCATAATACATGTATGAGGTGAATTTGGGATCGATAACTACAAGCATTTTTTTTTTATTTGGGAAATTGTTCTGACAATTCAGGACTATGGAGCTAATGAAGGCAATGGAGGAGAGGGAAGGTCAGGGACCAGGGTAGGCAAACAAGAGGGTGCAGGAGATACAGAGCACTGACAGCAGCACCGTAATACAGAGCACTGACATCAGCACCGTGACATACAGCGCTGACAGCAGCTCCGTGACATACAGCGCTGACAGCAGCTCCGTGACATACAGCGCTGACAGCAGCTCCGTGACATACAGCGCTGACAGCAGCTCCGTGACATACAGCGCTGACAGCAGCTCCGTGACATACAGCGCTGACAGCAGCACCGTGACATACAGCGCTGACAGCAGCTCCGTGACATACAGCGCTGACAGCAGCTCCGTGACATACAGCGCTGACAGCAGCTCCGTGACATACAGCGCTGACAGCAGCTCCGTGACATACAGCGCTGACAGCAGCTCCGTGACATACAGCGCTGACAGCAGCACCGTGACATACAGCGCTGACAGCAGCTCCGTGACATACAGCGCTGACAGCAGCTCCGTGACATACAGCGCTGACAGCAGCTCCGTGACATACAGCGCTGACAGCAGCTCCGTGACATACAGCGCTGACAGCAGCTCCGTGACATACAGCGCTGACAGCAGCTCCGTGACATACAGCGCTGACAGCAGCTCCGTGACATACAGCGCTGACAGCAGCTCCGTGACATACAGCGCTGACAGCAGCTCCGTGACATACAGCGCTGACAGCAGCTCCGTGACATACAGCGCTGACAGCAGCTCCGTGACATACAGCGCTGACAGCAGCACCGTAAGCAGCCCCAGGAGGAAGTCAGCACAGCACAGGGATGGTGTGATCCCCTCATAATAAGAACCCCCAGGAGGAAGTCAGCACAGCACAGGGATGGTGGGAGCCCCTCATAATAAGAACACCCAGGAGGAAGTCAGCACAGCACAGGGATGGTGGGAACCCCTCATAATAAGCAGCCCCAGTAGAAATATGACACCGCTCAACCTCTTCAAAGAGGAGGGTAGGGGCATATAGTACGGTGTGCTTTTTTGGGTCAGGGAAGTGAGCCAAATGAATTAAGAAGGTCTGTGTGCTTGATTCCAAAAATTGTTTATAGACATATACATGGTCTACTGATCACATGTGTTGAATTCCTCCGAGATCCATGCCTCATTCATTTTTAGAAATGTGAGGTAGTTAACACTGTGGTGAGCTAGGCGAGTACGCTTATCGGTCACAATCCCCCCTGCTGCGCTGAACGTCCTTTCGGACAGGACACTGGATGAGGGGCAAGCCAACAGTTCGATTGCAAATTGGGCAAGCTCTGGCCAGAGGTCAAGCCTGCCCACCCAGTAGTCTAGGGGTTCATCACTCCTCAGAGCGTCCACATCGGCCGTTAACCCAATGTAGTCGGACACCTGACGGTCTAGGCGTTCCCTGATGCTGGATCCGGATGACACCTGTCGATGGGTCGGCTGAAAGAATGACCTCATATCCGAAGTCACCAACACATCTTCAAACCGGCCTCTTCTTGCAGGCGCTGTTGGATTGGTACCCGCAAATCCTTCTCTGGGAGTGGGAATTGCTCCTCTGCCAGCGCACGCAAAAGCAGAATGCAGCATTTCTCGAAGCAAGGCCTGGAAGTGCTGCATTCTGACAGCCCTCTGCGACGGCGGTAACATTTCCGCCATTTTGTGTTTGTACCGGGGGTCTAAGTACGTTGCCACCCAGTACTGGTCCTTGACCCTCATGCTTTTTATACGGGGGTCCCTATTAAAACACTGGAGCATGAAGGCCCCCATTTGCACTAAAGTGGAAGCGGTGTGGTGGCCTGGCTCCTGCTCATCATCCAGGATAATGTCGTCCTCTTCATTCTCCTCTCCCCATCCTCGCACAACAGGGATCCCAGAAAGGTTTAAAGCATGCTCTTCTTGCTCCTGCTCATCCGCCCCGGCACCATCCTCCTCTGACTCCTCATCAGACTCCTGTTGTTGACTTGTCTCAGATAGAGTAGCCCCCCCTGGGAATTCATCCAGCATTGCGACTTCCTCATCTTCCCGCTCCTGCTCCTCCACAGCCTGATCAATGACACGACGCAATGCACGCTCCAGAAAGAAGGCATAAGGTACCATGTCACTGATGGCGCCATGGCTGCGACTGACCAGTTTGGTGATCTCCTCAAATGGCCGCAGAAGTCTGCATGTGTCGCGCATGAGCAGCCACTGGCGCGGTGAAAAAAAACCCAGCTCCCCAGAACCGTTTCTTTCGCAGAGTTCATACAGGTAGACGTTAACTGCACGTTTCTGCTGGAGCAGCCTATCAAGCATATAGAAGGTTGAGTTCCATCGCGTCGGGCAATCGCAAATAAGACGTCTGACCGGCAGATGGTGTCGCCGCTGAATGTCAGCAAGGCGAGCCATGGCCGTGTAAGATCTTCTGAAATGGGCCGAGATTTTCCTTGCCTGCCGCAAGATGTCCTGGACCCCAGGGTATTTGACAAGGAATCGCTGCACGACCAAGTTTAAGACGTGTGCCATGCACGGCACGTGCGTGATTTTGCCCTGTTTCAATGCGCTAAGCAGATTGGCACCGTTGTCACACACCACTTTACCAACTGTCAAATTGAGCGGTGTTAGCCACTCATCTGCCTGTGAACGCAAAGCTGAAAGGAGTGCCGGGCCAGTGTGGCTCTTTGCTTCCAGGCACAACAGACGCAGCACGGCATGGCAACGTCTCACCTGGCATGTGGAATAGGTTCTGGGGAGCTTGGGCGGTGCAGTGGAAGAGACGCTAGCAGCGGAAAAGGAGGAGGCAGCTGAGGAGGAGAGGGAGGAGGATGGAGTAGGAGGAGGAGAAGAAGAGTCAGGCCTGCATGCAATCCGTGGCGGTAAAACCAAATCTACACGGGTGCCACGGGTTACATGCTTGACGGCCGTCAGAAGGTTCACCCAGTGGGCAGTAAAACTGATATACCTTCCCTGCCCGTGTTTGCTAGACCACGTGTCTGTGGTCAGATGTATCTTGGCACCGACACTGTGTGCCAGAGATACATTCACTTGCCGCTGAACATGGCCATATAGCTCTGGGATGCCCTTCTCTGAGAAATACTTCCTTCCTGGGACCTTCCATTGTGGTGTTCCAATGGCCACAAATTTGCGAAAGGCCTCCGAGTCCACCAGTTTATATGGCAGTAGTTGGCGGGCTATGAGTTCTGACAAGCCAGCCGCCAACCGTTGGGCAAGAGGGTTATCCGGCGTCATCATTTTTTTACGCTCAAACATTAGGCCCACGGAAGCCTGCCTTTTTGCAGAAAAATGTGAGCTTGGCGTGATGGAAGGTGGAGTGGAGGACAATTGTGAGGAGAGAGGAGAAGGAGAAGTAGAAGACGAGGCTGGACGGTGAGAGCCTGCAGTGTGGCTTTGTGTGTTCCGTTGCTCCCACTGGGCTCGGTGATGGCTGCTCATGTGCCTTCTTAAGGCGGTCGTCCCTAGGTGAGTATTGGGCTTACCGCGACTAACGCGTTGACTGCAAAGATTGCAGATGGCAACGCTATTGTCAGCAGCGGACACGTTAAAAAAAGCCCACACTGCGGAGCCATGTGCCGGTGTCCTGGGAGCGCCAGATGTGACCGTACATGGTCGATGACTCGCTCCTGATACATTTGCAGTCTGCTTTGTCCCTGCTGTGCAATGTAAGTCATTGCTGCTTCTCCTCCCTATCTGCTGGTCCATATCTCCCTCTGAACTCCCCTCCTCTTCCTCTCTTGTGGGCACCCACGTGACATCACTAGACACGTCATCATCAACGTCACCTTCCCCACCGCTATAAGTAGAGTAGGCAGCAACACCGGGGACCAACCTCCTCCTTGGGCTGATCTGGGTACTGGCGTCAGACTGCTGAGTAGCGCTTGTTGCTACCTCCTCTTCCTGATCCAATACCAAGAGTGGCTGCGCATCAGAAATGTCCTCTTGATATGGATCGGAAAATAATTCCAGTGACTCAAGCGGAAGGTATGTGGTGGTGGTGGTGGTGGTCGTGTTGTTGGTGGTAGTGTCTTTGGGGGTGCACATAGCAGAGAGTGAAGAAGAGGGTGCAGATCGAGAGGATGAGGAGGGTGCAGAAGAGTAAGGCTGAGCGAGCCACTCAACCAAGTCTGGTGCATCCTTTAAAGTAATTGAACGCACCTTCTGCAACTTCCCACTTTGGCTCAAGCCTGTTGCTCCTGCCCTACCCCTACCACCCCTGCGGAAGGGCCTGCCTCTTCCTCTGCCTGTCATTTTTTAAATGACCCTGTGACAAAACTCTTAGTCCCTATACCGATGAAGGACTGCTGCAGTATAGGGCAGCGGTCAGCAGTGGTGCACGTCAACCCTATCTATTGTGGACCGATAGCGGTCCTTACAGAACAGCAGACTGTACCGCACTCAAGCCTATGTACCGTAGCACCCTATACCAAGTTACCAGTCCTTATAAGAACTTTTGTGGAACAAGCAGGTTGTGTGTTAGTGATTAGCAGACTGTACGTCAGTCCCTATACCGCTGAAGGACTGCTGCAGTATAGGTGAGCGGTCAGCAGTGGTGCACGTCAACCCTATCTATTGTGGACCTATAGCGGTCCTTACAGAACAGCAGACTGTACCGCACTCAAGCCTATGTACCGTAGCACCCTATACCAAGTTACCAGTCCTTATAAGAACTTTTGTGGACCAAGCAGGTTGTGTATTAGTGTTTAGCAGACTGTACGTCAGTCCCTATACCGCTGAAGGACTGCTGCAGTATAGGGCAGCGGTCAGCAGTGGTGCACGTCAACCCTATCTATTGTGGACCGATAGCGGTCCTTACAGAACAGCAGACTGTACCGCACTCAAGCCTATGTACCGTAGCACCCTATACCAAGTTACCAGTCCTTATAAGAACTTTTGTGGAACAAGCAGGTTGTGTGTTAGTGATTAGCAGACTGTACGTCAGTCCCTATACCAATGAAGGACTGCTGCAGTATAGGGCAGCGGTCAGCAGTAGTGCACGGCAACCCTATGTATTGTGGACCGATAGCGGTCCTTACAGAACAGCAGACTGTAACGCACTCAGGCCTATGTACCGTAGCACCCTATACCAAGTTACCAGTCCTTATAAGAACTTTTGTGGACCAAGCAGGTTGTGTGTTAGTGATTAGCAGACTGTACGTCAGTCCCTATACCAATGAAGGACTGCTGCAGTATAGGGCAGCGGTCAGCAGTAGTGCACGGCAACCCTATGTATTGTGGACCGATAGCGGTCCTTACAGAACAGCAGACTGTACTGCACTCAGGCCTATGTACCGTAGCACCCTATACCAAGTTACCAGTCCTTATAAAAACTTTTGTGGACCAAGCAGGTTGTGTGTTAGTGTTTAGCAGACTGTGCGTCAGTCCCTATACCGCTGAAGGACTGCTGCAGTATAGGGCAGCGGTCAGCAGTAGTGCACGGCAACCCTATGTATTGTGGACCGATAGCGGTCCTTACAGAACAGCAGACTGTAACGCACTCAGGCCTATGTACCGTAGCACCCTATACCAAGTTACCAGTCCTTA
The DNA here is from genome assembly GCF_037356315.1 of Lithobates pipiens. Taxonomy (NCBI): domain Eukaryota; kingdom Metazoa; phylum Chordata; class Amphibia; order Anura; family Ranidae; genus Lithobates; species Lithobates pipiens. Next base: position 507,442,550 of record NW_027507903.1, on the reverse strand, counting down.
TAAGAACTTTTGTGGACCAAGCAGGTTGTGTGTTAGTGATTAGCAGACTGTACGTCAGTCCCTATACCAATGAAGGACTGCTGCAGTATAGGGCAGCGGTCAGCAGTAGTGCACGGCAACCCTATGTATTGTGGACCGATAGCGGTCCTTACAGAACAGCAGACTGTAACGCACTCAGGCCTATGTACCGTAGCACCCTATACCAAGTTACCAGTCCTTATAAGAACTTTTGTGGACCAAGCAGGTTGTGTGTTAGTGATTAGCAGACTGTACGTCAGTCCCTATACCAATGAAGGACTGCTGCAGTATAGGGCAGCGGTCAGCAGTAGTGCACGGCAACCCTATGTATTGTGGACCGATAGCGGTCCTTACAGAACAGCAGACTGTAACGCACTCAGGCCTATGTACCGTAGCACCCTATACCAAGTTACCAGTCCTTATAAGAACTTTTGTGGACCAAGCAGGTTGTGTGTTAGTGATTAGCAGACTGTACGTCAGTCCCTATACCAATGAAGGACTGCTGCAGTATAGGGCAGCGGTCAGCAGTAGTGCACGGCAACCCTATGTATTGTGGACCGATAGCGGTCCTTACAGAACAGCAGACTGTACTGCACTCAGGCCTATGTACCGTAGCACCCTATACCAAGTTACCAGTCCTTATAAAAACTTTTGTGGACCAAGCAGGTTGTGTGTTAGTGTTTAGCAGACTGTGCGTCAGTCCCTATACCGCTGAAGGACTGCTGCAGTATAGGGCAGCGGTCAGCAGTAGTGCACGGCAACCCTATGTATTGTGGACCGATAGCGGTCCTTACAGAACAGCAGACTGTAACGCACTCAGGCCTATGTACCGTAGCACCCTATACCAAGTTACCAGTCCTTATAAGAACTTTTGTGGACCAAGCAGGTTGTGTGTTAGTGATTAGCAGACTGTACGTCAGTCCCTATACCAATGAAGGACTGCTGCAGTATAGGGCAGCGGTCAGCAGTAGTGCACGGCAACCCTATGTATTGTGGACCGATAGCGGTCCTTACAGAACAGCAGACTGTAACGCACTCAGGCCTATGTACCGTAGCACCCTATACCAAGTTACCAGTCCTTATAAGAACTTTTGTGGACCAAGCAGGTTGTGTGTTAGTGATTAGCAGACTGTACGTCAGTCCCTATACCAATGAAGGACTGCTGCAGTATAGGGCAGCGGTCAGCAGTAGTGCACGGCAACCCTATGTATTGTGGACCGATAGCGGTCCTTACAGAACAGCAGACTGTAACGCACTCAGGCCTATGTACCGTAGCACCCTATACCAAGTTACCAGTCCTTATAAGAACTTTTGTGGACCAAGCAGGTTGTGTGTTAGTGATTAGCAGACTGTACGTCAGTCCCTATACCAATGAAGGACTGCTGCAGTATAGGGCAGCGGTCAGCAGTAGTGCACGGCAACCCTATGTATTGTGGACCGATAGCGGTCCTTACAGAACAGCAGACTGTACTGCACTCAGGCCTATGTACCGTAGCACCCTATACCAAGTTACCAGTCCTTATAAAAACTTTTGTGGACCAAGCAGGTTGTGTGTTAGTGTTTAGCAGACTGTGCGTCAGTCCCTATACCGCTGAAGGACTGCTGCAGTATAGGGCAGCGGTCAGCAGTAGTGCACGGCAACCCTATGTATTGTGGACCGATAGCGGTCCTTACAGAACAGCAGACTGTAACGCACTCAGGCCTATGTACCGTAGCACCCTATACCAAGTTACCAGTCCTTATAAGAACTTTTGTGGACCAAGCAGGTTGTGTGTTAGTGATTAGCAGACTGTACGTCAGTCCCTATACCAATGAAGGACTGCTGCAGTATAGGGCAGCGGTCAGCAGTAGTGCACGGCAACCCTATGTATTGTGGACCGATAGCGGTCCTTACAGAACAGCAGACTGTACTGCACTCAGGCCTATGTACCGTAGCACCCTATACCAAGTTACCAGTCCTTATAAGAACTTTTGTGGACCAAGCAGGTTGTGTGTTAGTGATTAGCAGACTGTACGTCAGTCCCTATACCAATGAAGGACTGCTGCAGTATAGGGCAGCGGTCAGCAGTAGTGCACGGCAACCCTATGTATTGTGGACCGATAGCGGTCCTTACAGAACAGCAGACTGTACTGCACTCAGGCCTATGTACCGTAGCACCCTATACCAAGTTACCAGTCCTTATAAGAACTTTTGTGGACCAAGCAGGTTGTGTATTAGTGTTTAGCAGACTGTGCGTCAGTCCCTATACCGCTGAAGGACTGCTGCAGTATAGGGCAGCGGTCAGCAGTAGTGCACGGCAACCCTATGTATTGTGGACCGATAGCGGTCCTTACAGAACAGCAGACTGTACCGCACCCAAGCCTATGTACCGTAGCACCCTAGACAGACCAAGTTACCAGTCCTGATAAAGAGCTTTGTGGAACAAGTGAGTTGTGAATGATTAGCAGACTGCAGCAGAAGGGCAGCAGTCAAGTATAATATTCTTTCTATATTTGGAAGAAAGAATATTATACGTGTACAAGCCTATTACCGTACCACTGATACCAGTCCTGAAAAGAACCTTTGTGGAACTAATAGTAACAGCAAGTCTTTAAAATTATCCTCACTGCCTGACACACTGCTTCCTGCCTGTCCCTATACAAATTGGCAAAAAAGAGTAGGCTGGAACGATTAGCTGGAACAGCTCTTTTGTGGACCTGATAGTAACAGCTAATGATGATGATGATGATGATGATGAAGAAAGACTAATCTGGCTGAGCTGTCCCTAAAATAGCAGCATACAGCGCTCTGTCCCTTTATCTAAACTGACAAAAGAAACTCAGGCTGCTGACCTAACACCTATACCAGTCCTGAAAAGAACTTTTGTGTACCAAATAGCTAGCGTTTTCTCTGTCCCTACTCCACACAGGATCCTTTCCCTACAGTGACAGAAGAAAGAATGTAAAATGGCCACCGGATCGGGTGTATTTATAGGTTAGGGGGAATGTCCAAGTGTCCATGAGCTGTCATGTCTCAATTGGTTGTCCTGTAACACATGATAAACGTGTCACGAAAGGTTAAAGTTCTTGTATACATTAAACACGTAAGTCCGCCGGGGCGAACGACGGAAAAAGGCGTTCGAACCCGCGGACGGCGAAAGTCGGAAATTCGCCGCGAAACGACCGCCGGGCGAACCGTTCGGCCATCACTAGTTATGAGGAAAGGTTGCGAGCACTGAACTTATTCTCTCTGGAGAAGAGACGCTTTAGAGGGGATATGATTTCAATATACAAATACCATACTGGTGACCCCACAATAGGCATAAAACTTTTTTGCAGAAGGGAGTATAACAAGACTTGTGGCCACTCATTAAAGTGAGAAGAAAAGAGGTTTAACCTTAGACGGTTCTTTACTGTAAGAGCGGCAAAGATGTGGAAATCCCTTCCACAGGCGGTGGTCTCAGTGGGGAGCATTGATAGTTTCAAGAAACTATTAGATAAGCACCTGAACGACCGAAACATATATACAATGTAATACTGACATATATTCACACACATGGGTTGGACTTAATGGACTTGTGTCATTTTTCAACCTCACCTACTATGTAACCCACCAACTCACCTTGTGTATAACCTGTTGGATAACCAGAAAGAGATTGTGACACTCCACCAGAAGTTTGGGGTATTCAAATTGTATGGAGAAATGATTTGTTTCTTCTGTTGTTGTTCAGGTATTGCATCACCATGATAATTTATTTTTGTGTGCGTGTTATTAGGTCTCACAGGACCTTTAACCTGTGTGAACTGTGGAGGAAAACCAGAAACATAATTGTGATTAGTCATTTGATGATGTGTAGTACATTTGAATCTACCTTGTGTTTTTTGTGAATTAATCCATTTATAAAAACCCTCCAAACCCAACAGGTAGACCTATAGTTTCTGACAATGATGGACTGACTGAGAATCTGAGTCAAGTCATTGATACATATCTTTAGCCACATGCTATTTCCTTAACTTCTTTCACAAAAGACAATTCATTTCCTTCAGGTTATTGATAATCTTTCAAATTCCAGCTAATGCCTACCTCGTCATAATTGACATGGAGGCATTGTTATAGTTCAATGCCACACAATCTTGGCTTAGCAGCTGTAAAAAAGATCCTGTCTCAGATAAGCATGCATGATTGGTCTCTAAATTAGTTCATACTTGCAGGACTGGAATTTATCCTGCATCACAATTTTTTTATGTTTGATGGCTCCCAGGTGCAGGCGTAGCGATGGGGACATGCTGTGCCCCATCATACATCAATCTGTACCTGGGGGAGTGAGAGCAATACTTTCTCTCAGATGAGGGGCTGTCCGTGTACACTTGCCATGTTTCTACATTGCAAAGTTACATAGACAACATATTCCTTGTTTGGGAGGGCCCAGAGGACATCCTATGCCAATGTTTTGATATTAGGGCTAACAATTAATTTACCTTAAAATTTACATTGACTTATGACCTGACCACTGTGACATTTTTGGATACGAGTATCACTAAAATTCCAGATGGACGTCTTGCTGGCGGCCTCTATCGCAAAGAGTACCGTTGGCAATATCATACTCCTTGCTTACAGCTCCCACCCTACCAGTCTTGTCAACGCAATACCTTTCAGTCAGTATCTGCGACTGAAAAGGAATTGTTCTTTGGACTCAACCTTCAAATTAGAAGATGATAAATTAAAGAATAGATTTTTGGAAAGAGGCTAGAGTAAAAGTTGCCTCTGAAAAGCCTAATAATAATTAATAAACTGAGTAGACTCCCTCGCAAGGAGTTACTCTTCAAACATAAAAAAAATTGTGATCTTCCACCTACACGTGTAATTTTGAGACATACTAATTAACAATCAGAAATTTAAAAAAAATTGTATAGACATTGGCCTTTTCTAGCTGAAGATACTGTAATTAAGCAGTTCATCAATGAAAGACCAGCCGTTACTTTTATAAAGGCTGCTTCATTGCGGGACAAGCTTGTAAGTAGCGAATTCTGGAATGGGAAAGGTGATCAATGAGCCCGATGTCCGGGTCGAAAGCAAGTTCGACTCGAACATCGGGTGTTTGCCGATCTATGTGATCTCAGGTTTATGGCCCATTTGGTGCAGCTGCTTGGTGGTGGCTCATCAGGTTTCTTGGATCCCCCAGTGCAGAGGGGGGTTTGTGTCTGTCCAATGGACGAGCTCTCCACCTCCTTGCCTTTCTGCCTGCTTGGAACATGTCCACACTGTTGATGTCCCCATTGTGTTTCCGCCAAGTTCCGCATGCGTGGTTACCATCTATTTTGGCTGCGCTGCTTAGAGCGCATGACATCAGCAGCAGCAGCCATCCACGCTTCCCAGGGGTGGTGGGGAGCTGATTGGGCACCAGGGGAGATCAATGTTAATGGCTTCAGCTGGGGGCAATAGAGCAGACTTGCATCACTATATATATTGAGCTCCCTCCCTTCCCAAATTCAGCCAGTGGAGTCCATGCTGTCAACCCAGTCTGCTGGATGTGAGTATGAAAAAGCCCTTTTTTCTCTCAAAAAATGTAAACTTTGAATGTCCCTCTACAGCTCTTCTCTTTTTCTCGTTTGACTATAGGGCTTCAGGAGATTTCTCTCCTTTTGCAGCGGTTATCTACCAGCCAGCTCTATACAAACAGTATATCTTGTGGCCTCTTACTCTTCCATTAGATATGTTTAATTTGTGCATTGTTAGGCCGCGTACACACAGGCGGATTGTCTGCCCAACTTAGTCCGCTGAACCATGTTTCAGCGGACAATCCGCTCGTGTGTGGGCTTCAGCGGACTTTTTCAGCAGACAGTCTGACGGACTTAGTCTTTCGGAATTTCCGTAATTTTGTCCGTCCAAACTTGGTTTCAGCAGACAATCCGCTCGTGAGTAGGCTAGTTCGACGGACTAAGTATGGCGCATGCTCAGAAAGGATTTACACGGCCGAAGGTTGCATTGCAGTGTATTGGACGTCGAATTTCTAGTCCCGTCGTACGTGCCGTACACGTCATCGCGCAAGCTTTCAGCGGACTGTCTGTTCATCGTGTGTGGTCAAGTCCGTTCATTCAAAAGTTGGACGGACTGTCTGTCGGATTGTCTGACGAACTTAGTTGGGCAGATAATCCGCCCGTGTGTACGCGGCCTTAGACTTGATACACTTTATTGGATGTTTGTTTAAAATTTATACAATACTACATTCATCCTGATTCATATAATTAATGTCTATAAGAATCTATAAATCATAATACCTTTTAAAAAAACATGTTATGGATCAGCTAAAGAGTTTCAATGCTTTGATTCAATTCAGTGAATGCAAGCAAGTGTCAGGGCTGGCTTAGCCCTTCCTTCTCTGGGCTGGCTACTCAGCTGTCAGCTAATCACCAGCTCTCATCTCTCTCCACAGTTACCAGCTGTTCCTGATCCTGCTCGTCTGACCTGCCTACTTAAAGCTGTCCAGCTCACTTCATCGCTACCTTCACCTTGGTCACATCACAAGAAACCATCTCCTGCGGTTCTGTTTAAAGACTGGCTTGCTGACATCCCTTCTGGCTCCTTATTCTGCTTGCTGTTGCTCCACTTGGATCCCTGACTTCTGGCCTGGCTGATTACCCTATCTGGTTATTGAACTCTGGACTGGCTGACTACTCGATCCGGTTACTGGACTGTGGCTATGCTTTGACTACGCTTACTCTATTTACCTTTTTATTTTTTATTAATAAACAAGTGTGATTTAATTGTACTTCTGTCTCGGTCTGGTTCATGGTTTCTGACAGCAAGCCACCTCTGTTGCCTTCTGCTTGATGGCTATTGATCTTCTGTCAGGCTTGTGGTCTGAGTTGGGCTGAGACCCATGTGGTCTGCATCACTTAAGCCATTACCTGTTGGTCTGGACATCAAGTCACCTTCATATCTTTGTAAATGCATTATACTTGCTTTGAATGTCATATGGAAATAGTAAAATCACTGAATATAAAATTCATTATGCATTCTCTTCTGTTTTCTTGACTTGAGTTGACTTGGTAGATATGCAATTTATTTTAATAATTTCATGTATCCCAGCAGTGTATGTATATTGTAGGAATGGTATAAGATAATGACGTGTCTAGACCAGCCAATTTTAAACCTGTTTTTCAATAAAAGTTAATTTTTTTACATTTTATATACCAATTTGTATGATTTCTGTTGCTGCAACAAAGTCCTATGGGAGATATCTTTTGTCTAGTGTATCAGCGATAGAGTGGCCTTCTTTCCATGATATAATTGCTACTCTCTGCATGAAATAATAATAATTGGCAGAGAAGGAACTGAAATTGTGGAAATTGTAGTGTTGCCTCACATTTGTGGTCAGTGGAAAAATGTTCCCTTAAGCTGGTCATAGAATGTGTGAATTTCAGCTGGTTCATGAGGAACAGGTTGAAATTTGCTCTGTGGCCCTGCCTCCAACCCAACGTCCGTCAACTAACAATAGAAGAAGGAGCTGGGTGGAAAGTTGTTGGACAAACACGTGCATCCAATAACAGTAGCTTATTTGGGTATTTTGACAGTTGGCAGTACAGGAGATCTGTCCATCTATGTTGTGAAGCATGGATGGAGGAATCTATATGTGTATGTCCAGCTTTTACATTGGTAGTCAGTGAAGTCCCAACTTACACTAGTGGTCAGCTAAGTGCTTTGTTACATTGGTCCTCAGTAGAGAAATGTCCCATTACGTTGGCGGTCAGTAGGGATGAGCTGAACACCCCCCTGTTCGGTTCACACCAGAACATGCGAACAGGCAAAAAATTTGTTCGAACACCGAACACCATTAAAGTCTATGGGACTCGAACATGAATAATCAAAAGTGCTCATTTTAAAGGCTTATATGTAAGTTATTGTCATAACAAATGTTTGGGGATCTGGGTCCTGCCCCAGGAGACATGTATCAATGCAAAAATAAGTTTTAAAAATGGCAGTTTTTTTCGGGAGCACTGATTTTAATAATGCTTAACGTGAAACAATAAAAGTGTAATATTCCTTTAAATTTCGTACCTGGGGGGTGTCTATAGTCTGCCTGTAAAGGGGTGCATGTTTCCCGTGTTTAGAACAATCTGACAGCAAAATTACATTTCTAAAGGAAAAAAACTAATTTAAAACTACTCGCGGCTACAATGAATTGTCGGGTCTGACAATACACATAAGGCCGCGTACACACGCGGGGACTGTTCGCCCAACTTTGTCCGTCAAACAGTTTCGGCAAACAGTCCGCTCAAAATTAGCATGGACGGACATGGCCACACACGACGGACGAACAGTTTGCTGAAACCGTGCGCGATGACGTGAACGGCACGTACGACGGGACGAAAAATACGACGTCCTATACACTGCATTATAACTTTCGGCGTGTAAATCCTTTCTGAGCATGCGCGGAACTTAGTTTGCCGAACAAGCCTACTCACGAGGGGACTGTTCGCTGAAACAAAGTTTCAGCGGACAGTTTTTCGGAATTTCCGAAAAACCTTGTTCAGCGGACTGTTTGCTGAAACTGTCCGCTGAAAGCCCACACACGGGCGGACTGTCCGCCGAAACACTGTTCAGCGGACAAAGTTGGGCGAACAGTCCCCGCGTGTGTACGCGGCCTAACAGTTCATTGATAAAAACGGCATGGGGATTTCTCTACAGGGGAACCCCCGAACCAAAATTAAGAAAAAAAAATGCGTGGGGGTCCCCCAAAATACCATACCAGGCCCTTCAGGTCTGGTATGGATATTAAAGTGGGAGTAGGAAGGGGAATATCTCCTAAACCATGCAGGTTTAGGAGATATTTTTTTTTACCTGCAGGCAAGCCACTGTTCAGTGCCTACAGTTCTACAAAGAAGGTGTCACTGCCCCGCCTCCTGTTGTTCACCTTTGACCTTTTGTCTACATTGCCACACTGGTGACAACCAACCCCAGCTCTCCATCCTGCATAGTAGGCTTATCTAATTACCACCCCCCCCCCATACACTTAAAGCGGAGGTCCACCCTAAAGTGGACCTTCCGCTCATCGGAACCCTCCCCCCCTCCGGTGCCACAATCGGCACCTTTCAGGGGGGAGGGGGGTGCAGTTACCTGGATAATCCAGGTAACTGCACCCACTTCCGGGATAGCTCTCTGCGGAAAGGGGCGTAACTTACGCCCCTTTCCGCAAGTGCCCGCCCCTTCCCGCAAGTGCCCCGCTGCCTGCTGGGAAACACACAGATCCCAGAGGCAGCGGGGAGCGTCCTTATTGCGCAGCGCGATTCGCGCATGCGCAGTAGGGAACCGGGAAATTAAGCCGAAAGGCTCCATTTCCTGATTCCCATACCCAAGATGGCGGCGGTAGGACCCGACAGACGACCTAGAGATCGGCTTCGGGTGCCGACATCGCGGGCGCGCTGGACAGGTAAGTGTCACTATTTTAAAAGTCAGCAGCTGCAGTATTTGTAGCTGCTGGCTTTAAAAAAAATAAAAAAACGCGGAGTCCTGGTGGACTCCCGCTTTAAGCCTGGTACACACTATGAGGTTTTTTTACGTTCAGGGTGAATGAAAAAAAACCTGTCAACTCCAGTCTGAGTCACTGTGCTAACTATGTGAAGTTAGCGACCCCCACCAGAACACTCCGATCAGCGTTCTCTGCCATTGGCTGAGAGTGCTTATCGGGAGCTGGTCAGCTGCTGGTCTTCCAGCATGCTCGTCTGACAAAAGCTGGCCAGACCGATCGACTTACACACGTGCCAAATATTGCCTGTTTTCTTTCTCCCGACATTCGGCCCGTGTGTACATGACTTAACAGAGCTGATGCTACAACTGCAAGCTTGATCTGAACTTTCAGCTGGTGTGAGACAGGTTAAAAAAATAACTGATTATTGGCTGAATTGAACAATGTTATTATTTTCAAAGAAAAAAAATCTATTATGGTTCTAGAGTAAAAGACAAATCTTTAAAAACAATCTTAAGTTGAAGTGAAGGCAACCAGCTAAATACACAAGACCAAATTCAGGAATGGGAGCGGTTTACCCGGCAAAGCATTTGTATTTCTTTCTCTCCAGTTCTGAGATTTAAACAGCTCTGTTGCAAAGCACAGCACAGCTCTGTCTGACAGGACAGGAGACCTTATTTTTCTTTTTCTGCAGTTCAGTAGCACTTACAGGTCTTGTTCCTTTCCCATCCTGTGACTGTACAGTGAAAGGAGAAGCAGTAGACTGATAAACTTACTCCTCTGTTATTCTGCACTTTCCTCCTATCAGCACGCTCACTGAAATGAAGCACAAGTGATAGGCTCTTTGTTTTGTGTCTCTACCTTCCCAAGTCTGAGCTCTGCTGTACAGAGACTGCAAGAGGCTGATATGAGGTCAAATGAAGGTACTTAATGCTGCTTGTATTTAAAAACAAAATGCATTTAATGATGTACTAATAAATACAGAGCTGCGTTATTTTGTGCCTTGTATATCTGCCTGGATATGCTTTAATTACCATTTATTTCTAATTCTATAAACACAATACATGGCCTCTCCTGAGGAGGTGAACGTGGCATTCTGGCTGGACGCTGAGCTGTTCTAGCAGATTAGGGACAAGCTTCTCTATCCAGAGTCGGGACAAGAATCCCACACGTGACACTTCTCCTCATCGTGTGCCAGGGAATGCAGCTCCTTAGTCTGTGTGGGTGTTCGTTGGGCAACATCCTGAATTTCCAGAACACTGATCATATTTTTCTGTACAGTGTCATCCAAACACACAAAACACTTTATTACATTATAAAACTATAAAAATGACTCACTTTAGAGCTGTCTGTGTTACCCACAGCAACCGGAGTCTTCTGTTCAATAATTCACTGATCGGCTATATCGGAAAGAATCATGTATTTATCAGTTCAGTTCACAAAAGATCCTTATTTTCACAAAAGTGACAGTTAATTTCAGATAAAGGGGAACTATGGGCATAAACAGGGCCGTTTTTTAAGGCAGGGCAAAAGGGGCAGCTGCCCTGGGCCCTGTGATTGTTGTGGGGCCCAAAGCAGCTGCCTCGTACTTGCCAACTATGCTGGTTTAAATTCCCTCGTCCCATGAGGTTATAGTCCTGTGCTGTGTCCTAATATCTCAGTGTGAAATGCTGCTACTAATGCTGCCCAGCTCTGCCCTATTGTTGTGTATAGATGATCCACCTGCAGACCCTGTGTTTACATGTAAATTACCGACATTCATATGTAAATAGCGACGGCTGGCGGCATTGATATGTATATCATGCCCCCTGAGGTCATATCCACAGTAATCTCTAGCAACCAATCAACAAGCAAAAAGCATGTGCTGTAACCTCAGCAACCAGTCCGTGAGCGGTAATGATACACTGTAGCCTCTGGCAACCAATCGCAATAGCTGCCTGATCTGATTCAGTAAACTCTGTGCAGGTGGAGAGCAAAACTGAATGGGGGGGCCCCAAGAAATGTTTTGCCCAGGGTCCAATCAATATTAAAGATGGCTCTGGGCATAAATGACATACTGTATATGAATAGGTCTGTCGGTAGCATTAACACAGCAAGTCCACTCTGCAGCCAAAAAGCAATAAAAATAGGAAGTCAAGCCGTGGTTTTACCAACTCAGAGAGTGACCAGCCCCAAGTGAATAGGCACCCGTCCATCTTAATACACACTGCTGATATCACAGTGAATGAGGCTACAACACAATAGCACACAGTTGAGGCGCAATGCTGTGGGCTTTTAATGGTGGTGAAGAGGCGACATATCACCTCTGGGCCCAGGGCCGCTAATAAGGCAGTACAGCCAGCCCTCCTGTACAGAGCCCAGGCCCCATCAGTTCAAAAGGGGCACCCGGGAACCTGATGAGCAGCAGGGCCAGCTGTACTGTCTTATTGCAGACACCAATCCTCTTCTGCTTCCCCCTGCAGCGCTGCCAGCTTCTTTTCCTCTTTCTCCCTCCAGCTTCACTGCAGGGGGATAGGTTCTAGCACATGTGTCCTTTTCATCTGCTGTCCGGGGTCCTCTGTGTGCCCCTTTCCCCCGCAGGGCTTCCGGCTTTCCTCCTCTCCTGCCAGAAGCTGCTGTGGGCACACACAGGGATGTTTCTGGATGAACACCAGAGCAAGGGGCCAGTAAATATATAATTTATTGGGCCATTTCTTTTCTGAATGCACACAGTGCGTAATCAGTACCAATCACTCTTGTGTCCATTCATCACCGAAGCATAGTAAACTGTGTGTACTATGCTTTCATTTGTTAATGAGCAAAAAGCCTCAGAGCGCTTCAAATTCATTCATCTGTGCAGCCGAGGCTGCAGAGAATGGGACTGATAAATCTATGTCCTCAGTCACTTCTGGCCGGGTGGGGGGCCCTGTCATGTAAGCTGTATGGGGCCCCATGATTTATACCAGCAGCATTGTTGGAGCCACCTGTGTGAAATGCCTGTAAAAAGTGCTTAACTGCAAATCGCTTTTCAAAGGGGTGGTAATAATGATGGCAAGTGTGTAAATGAGCCCCAAATCTGTTATTTTTCAACTTTAACAGGCCTGGTGTGCAGTGTGCAGGAAAAGCATTAGTCAGGGCTTATTAACACAAGCAGTCAGAGGGCAGAAAAATCCAGTGTGAGAGCCCTAGTGCTTTCACACTGGAGCTGTGCGCTTGCAGGACGTTAGAAAAAGTCCTGCAAGCAGCATCTTTCGGAGCGCTTTTCCACCGACCCTGCCATTGAGATAAATGGCCACTGCCGCCAAAGTGTCTGTAAAGCGATTTGGCAGCGGCACTTTGCGGGCGCTATTAACCCTTTATTCGCCCGCTAGCGGGGGTTAAAAGCACCCTGCTAGCCAGGGCTGTCTTTAATACTGATTGGACCCGGGCAAACATTTTCTTGCCCCCCCCCCCCCCCCATGCAATTTCACTCTCCACCTGCTCTGAGACATACAATAAATAGAAGCTATACTTAAAATCAGTTTACTGTATCAGATCAGGCAGCGATTGTGATTGGTTGCCAGCGGTTACCACATATCATTACTGCTTACTGACTGGTTGCTAGAAGTTACAGCACACATTGCAGTGCACTGATTAGTTGCTAGAGGGTACAGATAATTATTTCTGCTTGTTAGCCCCTGTACACACGGTCGGAGATTCTGCCAACCAAATCCGTCGGATTTTGTTCGTCGGATTTAGTCCCACGGATTGTGTCCGATACTGTTGCATACACACGGTCGGACCGAGTTGTCTGATTTAGCGGTTGCCAAGAACGCGGTGACGTAAGCCATGTACGGCGGGACTAGAAAAAGGAAGTTCAGCTCCACGTCCGGCACCCTTTGGGCTCCTTCTGCTGATCTCGTGTCTATCGCGTGTTTTAGTAGAAGTTTGGTGAGAGACGATTCACGCTTTTCAGATTAGTGATTCAGATCGCTACCGCTCTTCAGTTTGTGCTTGTCTTTGCGTATCTGATAATCAGTGCGTGCAGTCATTAAGTATTTGCTTCTCATTGTGGACTATATCTTGGTATAGTACGCTTTGAAAGGCATTTTTTATTGTCTGCTTGCTTCTGCTATTCAGGTCGTCCTTTCAGGCCTTGCTGTTTATCGGTGTTTTCTGGTGTCCGTTCTGACCAGCCGACCGTTTTCAAACCGTGTTTCGTCTACGTACTCGTCGTACAGTTTGTGCTGTGCAGGGGCTTCGTGTTGGGGTTCTTACTTTGACACAAGCCCGGTCCATGAACAGGGAGGGGAGGCGTTTGTGGACCAAGAATTGGTTGCGCCAGCGTCACCAGTTCTCCCACATGCCTTTGCTCCGTGAGATCCGCGAGAATAATCCTGATAATTTCTGGATTTTTCTCAGGGTGACGGACCCCGTTTTTCACCGTCTGCTGGCTTTGCTGAGCCCTTATATCACTAGGCAGGATACCTGCATGTGGCAAGCCATCAATCCGGAGCAGAGGCTCATTGCCACGTTGCGCTACTTGGCGACAGGGAGAAGCCTTCAGGACCTCAAGTTCTCTACAGGCATCTCCCCCCAGGCTCTGGGGATCATTATTCCAGAGACCTGTTCTGCCATCATTCAGCTCCTGCAGAAGGACTATATTATGCTAAGTTTTATCCTTAAACATCACATTCTATGTATTTCATGATTGCTAATATCTTGCATTTCTTTCCTCATTCCCTAATTACCATCATTGCAATATGCTCTAATTCATATACTCTGCCCCTTTGTCCTCAGGCATATTTGCCTCACTAACTTCCCCACCATGCTCTTCTTGGCCCATAAAACTATAGTCTAGTCACTTACCAATGTCTTTTGTCAGCTCCATAGTATTGCTTTCCCCTAAACACCCCCTAAAATCTCGACAAATGTAATGTGTGTGCTTCAATTCATGCAAAGTGACATTTTTTTTATTTTTGGAGTTGTGCCAAACTCATTAGTAACCCCCCTCCCCCCAACTGCTAGCTCAGCTGATAGCAATCCTCTATCTGATGACTTGACCCAACCCAATGCACACTATACCTACCTTTTTCATGATCACATTTATGGACGAATTCACCAAAGCATGTAGTGTAAGGGCCTGCCTCAATACTTTCAAATGCTCTTTTTATTTTTTTAACACATAAATTTTCTTGCTATGTACTAGCAGAATGTCAAAATGTGCTTCCATTTAGTTATTATGACACTTCTTACCTGTCCGGTGGGCTGCCAATAGTGTAACTAAGGAGGGGCTTCCCAAAGTATCACACATTATTTAGGCATTCAGCTCTCAATCAAGTGGAGAGGGTTACCTGTCCTAAACATCCCCCCTCATTTTTTAGCAAGGGCCCATCATATGGGGGGGATGGGGGGGGGGGGTGATGACTCTCATAAGGGGACCTTATACTTTAGGCTTTAAATACTCAGTTAAAAAAATGTTATACTAATTTTGTCAAAAAATGTGGGTGTCTAATCTGCTTGCAATGTTGATTTGTCAAATTACTAGTTTTTGTTCTTGTTTCACTACACAGTGTCCTTCAACGCCACAGGAATGGCAGACTGTGGCCTCCCACTTTGCCAGTTTTATTAAAGTTGTGCCTTTTTCACCAACAGTGCAAACCCAAGTTCAGAGCGAGATGAGGGGACAGTCTCTTCTTCAGATAATCTTATTATGTTGTGGGTCTGCTACACACACACCTTCTTTTTGTTAACGAATGTATGTAGTGCATTACTGACCAAAATCATGCTCATTTTCAGCACCGTGGCAGGAAAATGGCATGATTGTTCAAATTTACACATCACTGTGGGTGCTTTTTACTAAAGGCACATCCACTATGCACTACAAGTGCACTGCAAAAGTACACCTGAAACTGCACTTGGAGTGCAAAGTGGAGTTGCCTTTAGTAAATCACACTCCTTCTCAGCACAAACTCAAATTTGACTAAAAATACATTTTATGCCCAATGAAAAAGGAAGCCACACATTGTTGAGAATTGAACTTTTTAATACAAGCACATTCACATGTGCGTTTATTAAAGGTTTTTACAACAAACCAAGAGATTTTGTGTATCCAAAACAGAGTTTAATCAGATTTTTTTTTCCTTGTTGTTTTGGTGTAAACAGGCATGTATCAAACCGTAAAATACAGAACACAGGAACTTACAAAGTTCAACTTTGAAAAGTGAAGACAATATCAGACCTGAGTATGTACAAACTGGGCTGATATTGCCTTCATTACATGGGGTGTGACCCCTGAAAAAAACACATTTGGAAGATGCACACAGTGTGTCAACATGTGCTATCTTCCATCATGGGGGATCAATGTACATGCTTTGGGGCTGCAACCCCTTCATCTCAGACACTTTCCACAAAACATGTACATTGATCCCCCATGATGGGAGATAGCGCATGTTTACACACTCTGTGCATCTTCCAAATTTTTAATTTTG
This sequence comes from Lithobates pipiens, assembly GCF_037356315.1. Classification (NCBI taxonomy): domain Eukaryota; kingdom Metazoa; phylum Chordata; class Amphibia; order Anura; family Ranidae; genus Lithobates; species Lithobates pipiens. Next base: position 507,426,637 of record NW_027507903.1, on the reverse strand, counting down.
CAAAATACAACATTTTTTTGTTAAAAAGCAAAAATAAAACCCTATCTAGTTTTTTTGTTTTCACACTCTCCCCAAAACATCAATGATGTTCTTCATTTTATTTTTAACATCATTGATGTTTTGTTGTACAATTTCCAAATCCCGATTTATCTCCCCGATCAAGATCTGGGCACTTTCACTGGTAAAACGGGAATCTTCTTCCACATCACCTACAAAACAAAGCAAACAAACACACCATGTAATCCAAATATGGTGATATACATTGATGAGCTTACCGGAAGCTGTGTTCTCCGACACTCACCTGTTGTGGTGACAATTTGTCCAACCTCCACAATCTCTCCTTCCTCCTCCTGCTCCTGCTCCTGCTCCTCTGTTTCTGCTTTTGGAAGTTGCCCTTCTTTGGGAGGAGTGTGGTCACTGGTGTCCTCATACTTGCAGAGTCTTCTCTCCCCTATGAGAATGTAAACAAAGATTAATTAGCACACAGAGGGCAGAAATAGGAATATGAAACATTGCTTGGAAGTGTTGTACAATTGTGTTTTTGGGCCGAGTTACAAGGTGAGAACATTATTGGGGACACTTTGTTAAGCTGGAATACTTCCCTGCAGAACGATGTTTCATACGAACGAATGAAACCATGACCTTGAAAGTGGCCATTTTAAAATGCACAACATGAAATCAAAGCACATGGAGCATGTATGCAAGCAAGAATAATCATATGAACACACGACAACTACTTACTTTTTTTAAGAAAACATTTGATCCTTAGGTACTGCTCGTGCTCCCTCAGTTTCAGGTCTGACCAGTGTTTTCTCAGTTGATCCTTGTACCCCAAAATTCTTCAGAAGACTCTTCACAACTTTTTTCATGATCTTGGCCTTTCTGATATTTGGGTTTGGGTAAGGTACATACTTCCCATCATAGTCGGTCCTGTTCAATATGTCGATCATCTCCAACATCTCTCCAAAAGACATATTTGAGGCCTTAAATCTTGTCTTCCTGGATCGGGACGTTTCAGGCTCCGGGCTTTCCTCACCCTCCTCCTCGTTAGTGGAACTATTAGTGCGCACCTGCGTTCTCTCCGCCATGTGCTCTCCCCACTGCGTGGGAAGCAAAGGGGCGGGGAATAGTCTGGAAAGAACGTCAGGGGCGGGCAGAGTTTCACGCATGCGCACTGTATATAAAACGCAACACGTGTGTATCGTCCGTATGATCTGGGAGGAGAGTGTAAGGCACGGACGCAACGAACGTGGAAACGAAGGTAACATTTTTAACTTGGTGCTTCACTAGACTAGACTGCTTCTATCTAAGCCGATGTTGGGACAAGATTAGGAGGGATTTTAATTGCATTATTAGTATTTGAGGGTTTGTCTTGTGTTGTGTCTTGCAGACAATATGGATCCATTCACAAATGCAAACTTTATGGGGCTATTCATAGAACTGTACATGGAGATGCCCTGCCTGTGGCAGTTCTACAAAAAGTTTTATACTGACAGATCAAAGAGGAACGCAGCACCGGAGAAACTGCTTGCTTTGTTGCGGATCATGGTCCCCACGGCAGACATGGCCTATCTGAATCGCAAAATTGTGGCCATGAAGATGACATATCTCAGGGAGAGAAAGAAGCACCTGGAGTCCTTGAGAGCAGGAGATACAGATGCTGTTTATTACCCCAGGATGGTTCACTTTGACAGGCTGCATTTTCTGGTAGACCAAGGGGTACCCAGGCCACCACTCAGGCCACCACTCTCCAGGCTTCCTTCAAGGCATCCTTCACCCCCAGCTGAGGCTTCTGATGTACAACCTGGGCCTTCCAGGCAGCACCATGTGGTGGGGCCCAGATTGAGGCAGGTATTGCATTGTTGAATATATTTCTTGTGTTACATTTAATGATGTTAACTAGATGTTCTTATTGATCAGTAAGTTGTGATTTCTCAAAGTGGTTTACATATCAATAGACAGTAGTGACCAAAAATGATTAGGACGGGAAAGAAAAATGCTGGTGTCAGAATGATAGTCTGTTCTATTTGGTAACATTCAATTAGCAAAAGCCAGGAGCACAAAATGGTGTGATTGATGATCAAAAAACTAAAACTATGTCCCCTTTTCATACACAGGATGACCTCAGTCGGGGGCAGGCTGTGGCAAGTGGCAGCCAGGAGGTTGACCAACGCCCTCCTTCTCCTGCCCCAGCTACAGGAGCCCAGCCACAGCCTGGAAGGATGCCTGGTGGGAAGTCCCAAAGGAAGACGAGAGAGTGATGGCCTGGGTTGAGTCTGGTCTGCCAGAAGATGCAGCCTCTTGAAGATCCACATCCTGGGGACAGAAATGGCATCTGAATTTCCTGCTCTCTAGGACTTCGGGACCAGACTTCTCTCCCTGAGATATCTACTCCTCAGGCCACCAATTTTTTAAATTATAATTTAGTCATGTCTGCCCTGGGGGCCAAAGGCTGCACCAAAGTTAAGAAGTTTCTCCAGTGCTGCGTTCCTAGTTTCTAGCAAACAAAATAAAAAAATGTTTTTGTTTGATGAAATACTTGTGTAATGTGTCTTCCTTCCAAAAGTACAGTTTATTTGTGAGCAGGCAGGTACATTTCAAAAATACAAAGTGAACTAAATAACAAGGGCTACCAACACTAAACAACCTCCTGTAGATTTAAAAAGAAAATATAAAAAATACAATAATGTTGTTGTTGTAAGTTTACACACAAAAAAATAAAAAATAAATAAGGAGAAATTAGCAAACTGTCTTTAAAGGAGATTTTTAGGGAATTCCCCCCCCCCCCAAAAACATCCAAAAAAGAAAAAACCTAATCTAAAATTGTGTAGATGTGACGCAAACTAAAATTGTATTGCTGAAATGGTTAAAAAAGAGTAATGAAATCCGTTCGAGAGAAGTGTGTGTGACTATGAGCATCAAAAGAAGTTGGTTCTTGCAGCATTGTAAAGAACAAGAGAATGCGCTTGATGAAAGAATTTTTAACATTGCAGCGTGATGAATGTGCTATATCGCTTACGAGCAGTAGTTTTACCTGAACGAGCGCTTCTGTGTCGGAATTTGAATGTGAGCATGCGTGGCACTTGGTCTGATCAAAATTCTCTACACATGATCGGATTAGGTCCGACCGGCCCAGTTGGTCGGGAAATATTTCCAACATGTTGGAAAATTGGGTCCGACGGATATTCGGATGGAATCAGTCCGATGCATACCACACACAGTCTGATTATCCGACGACACGGTCCGATAGGACACATTCCAACGGATTCCCTGCAGTGAGAAGATGATGTGCTGTAACCTCTAGCAACCAATCAATGAGCAGTATTACTGTACAGTAATTTATAGCAACTAACTAAGCCCTTGTACACACACGCAGGATGCCTGTGGCCAATCATAGCTCAGGATGTGTAGTACACGCCCCACACTATATAAGGCCGCCAGCGCGGCGGCCTTGTGTAGTGTGTTGGCGTCTGAAGCAGTTAGTGGGTGTTCTGTGTGGCACTTCCGGTTTCTTTACAGAAAGATATTTAGCCTGAGGGAGTCTCGTGGCGGCTCTTCTCCTGGTGCTCATGCCGGGCATCATTGGGGGGGCGCCAGGCCACCCGCCCTCTTACTCCTCCCGGTTCTCATGCCGGGCATCAAGGGGGAGGGGTTAGCTGTTTAGTCCTGATAGGTACGGGCGCTTGCAGCACAGCAGAGAATATCTACAGATAATCCGAGTGTATATGGACAAGTCCAGGGCACTCTATGTACCTGAATGGCCAATGATCATAGGTCCGGTATAGCCCAGACACCATGGATCCCAGGACAGTCCCAGAAGTCAGCTGTCCCCCACTATTAGGTGTCCCCTGGCTGGGGCTGCTGATCACACACACCAGGCGATGTAGATATGTCCACTATCACTTCTTCCTGTGTAATGCGAGAGGGGGTTCTGCCACTCCATCCAATCAGCGAGCTGTCTCCGCCCTCTTGTCACGGTAACTCTTTCCTTACTGGTCCCTGTCATGGCAGTAAGAACACTTCCTAGTACAGCACTCCCCACCCAGGAACTCGTCCCCCCTCCTCCATCATCACAGGCTGTGGAGTTTCCACAGAACTGGGGAATGAAGCTTCCTGTTCGTATTGAGCATGCGCAGACACACTCCCAGCTGAGCTTGTTACCTGAGAGGAATGAGCTGCAATGGGGAACTTTCCTGTCAGCTCAATAATGTGATAACAGAGGGGTCACAAATCACAGGGGAGGGGTGCAGACCAGCAGGTTCATCGGTCATTGATTTGTGAGGTCTGTTGCGGTATCTCTCCCTGCAAGCTTCCGGAGGGTCACTGAGGGCAAGTACTGGGAAAGGGGGGCTGTTTGGTGGGGTAGCTCCACTTTCATGATCATTTCATGATTCATGCCTCACATCATTTCTGTCATTAGCGTGTTCTGTCATAGCGGGTGCTATCATACTAGGTACTGTATGTGTGGGTACCCTTCTCTTCTCTATCTACACCTCCTCCCTTGGTCACTTGATAACCGCCCACGGCTTCCAATACCATTTATACGCCGATGACACACAAATCTATCTGTCTACTCCTCACCTCACTCCTTCAGTCTCCTCTCACATTACTAACTTGCTAACTGACATATCAGCATGGATGTCACACCACTTCCTTAAACTAAACCTCTCTAAAACTGAGCTATTAATATTCCCCCCTGCACATGCCCACCTCCATGACTTTTCCATCAAAATCAACAATGCAACTATCAGGCCCTCCCCTCACACCAGGGTACTGGGTGTAATTCTAGACTCTGACTTGTCATTTCAGCCCCAAGTCCAATCGTTGTCAAAAGTTTGTAGAATTCACCTTCGTAACATCTCTAAAATTCGCCCCTTTTTAACAAATGAAACCACCAAGCTCCTCATTCACTCCCTCGTTATCTCTCACCTTGACTATTGCAACTCCCTTCTCATTAGCCTGCCTCTCCATAGGCTATCCCCTCTTCAAACTATCATGAATGCTGCTGCCAGACTTATCCACCTTACCAACCACTCAGTGTCTGCCAACCCTCTCCTCCAATCTCTACACTGGCTCCCAATCACCCAGCGAATTAAATTAAAAATACTAACCACAACATACAAAGCCATTCACAACTCTGCCCTGAGCTACATCACCAATCTTGTCTCCAAATATCACCCAAATCGTCCCCTCCGCTCTTCTCAAGACCTTCTACTCTCAAGCTCTCTCATCTCCTCCTCCCATGCTCATCTCCAGTATTTCTCCAGAGCCTCCCATCCTCTGGAACTTGCTACCTCCACTGGTCCGGCTATCCCCTACTCTTGCTACCTTCAGGCAATCCCATCAGGTTTATTCACACGCTGTGGTCTTCTAATTACTGCTTACGTCCTTAGACTCAGGTAGACACAGGGGGGGGGGGGGGTGTTCTCATGTCTGGTTGTCTGTTGTCACTTTCTCTAGTTTGTGAGTTTGTGTTTCCTTGGGTTGGGCATGCCGCACGTTTTGGAAGCAACTAATTCACGTGCATCCCTTCAACCCCATGTGGGGGTTCAGAGCATGGTAGCACACCGTCATCAAGGAGTTGGTCCTTAAGCACAGCGGAGCTTTATCACAGGGGTTTTCATTGCGTTTCCCCCAAACCTTCATATACTTATACACATCATACATTTTTCATATTCCTACATTCAGGGTATTCTCTCTTTTAGGCATGCTGACCAGCTGGGCCAAGGCACACCTCAGACCTAGCTAGTTATGGTATCGCATTTTTGTTATGTTTAGATACACTTTACTCTCCTGTGAGATTTCAAAATAACAGTCAAATTGAAACTTGAAGAAGGCATCCCAAAAGCTTGTATCTAAATGAAATTAGCCAATACAAAGGGTATTACTTAAACGCCAAATTTTCTGAAGTCAAATAACTGAAAAGAAAGATCCTTATCCTAGTGTTAAAGCTTTGTGAATGAAGCCTCATATGAATGAAGTCATCCTGCCGTGCTATTTACACCTTTAACACTGTCTGGTTTCTTTAATATTGTACCATAAAAAGGTAATGAGGTAAAATAAACAAATTGACTTCACAGCGATCACCTTTCATTGTTTCCAACTTTTATATATCAACTGCTGGGTCCTCCCTCTGTTCTGACAGTGCCCATCTATCAAATGATCTAATGATAAGATTTGAAAACTGAGCTCAAGGAAGGGCCAGCAGAAGGCTAAGATAACTTGTATCTCATTGAGAACTCATAGGTTAGCCTTTTTAAAGTGTAAAAATTAAAGAGACCTTGTCACCAACAAAAAAATGTAGGCAAAAGCACAAAAAAAACTAATATTTTAAATACTAACATACTGAGTTTTCCTTTTCAAAAATATTTTTTTCGCTCATTTATCTCTGAACCTGCTAGCAAATTTGATTACATCAGAGGCATAGGTGTGCGAAACCTATTGCATTTGGGAGTGTACCTCAAAGCTCAAATGCATATATATGTATATATTTATTCTAAAAAAAAATAATAAAAAAAAAACATTCACACACACAAATAAAGGTAAACAAACACGTTAAAATGTATTAAAAGGGTAGTATGTTTTTTTTTTTGCCTAATCATACTTACCTAGGTGGATGCAGCATCAGATCGATGCTACATTTGTCCCCCGCCACCTGTTCACTGAGAACCGAGCCACCAAACACCGCCGATGGCTCGGTTCTCTCAGCAATCTGAGAGGAGAGCTGCTGCCTGTCAGTCATTGGAGCGCTGAGCTGTGGAGGGGCAGGGAGCAGCTGTCTCAGCCTCTCAGCGGCTCAGCGGCTCGCTGAGACTGCCATCAGTCCAGGCAGATGGAGGATGCAGACTTCAAAAAGTCAGGATGACGTGCTGCCTCGACTGATCCTGGTGAAAAGGAGGCGAATCTCCGCTGAAAACGGGTCACAGGAATGCAAAACAAATTTCACTCCTGTGACCCATAAGAGCAGCCCAGACCAAAAAGCTCAGGCTGGACGTCTCCTATAAAACCTGGACAGTGTCAGTTGGGCAGTGGACAGTGTCAGGAGAGCATTGGATAGTGTCAGTCAGTAGGGCAGTGGAAGGTGCCAGTAGTTTATGTATTTTATTTATTTATTTCTTAAGAGCCCCATTGGGAGTCTTTGATGAAATATCAGGGATCTAAACAGATATCTCACTTTTGCGATAGAGAGAGAGCAGAAATTCCCCAGTCCCTTTCTCTGCAGCCTCAGCTGCACTGGACAGCGAATGAATGGGATGTGGCCAGTGCTGAGCAGCTTCCAGTTTATTCACAAACTGATGTGTAGTAAACAGTTTACTACATTTCAGTAATAAATTAACGTGGTGAGTGATTGGTATTGGAAAAAAAGAAGAGGAACAAGGCGCGGTGGGGATGGCATATACTGGTATCGATCCACTGTATTTTCCTCCTCCAGCCGCTGAATGCTGTTCAGATGGAGAGGAGGAGAAGCAGACTTTCATTGGCTGCAGGAGGAAAATACATATCAGATCCAGTAAACGCCTCCCCTCCAGTCCAGGTTCCGGGAGTCGGAGTATGGTCTATCCATTACCTGCCCATGATCGACAGGTAGATCGTGATCGATGGGTTGCCAACCCCTGGATTAGGGTGTGCCTAGACACACCGGGAACATACCCTGCGCACGCCTGTGAAGAGTTAATTCCCAAGCACAGCCCCCTCCCTCCTTGTACATTGTAGCCCTCTCCTCTTCTGGGAGTGTATTAATTGTCTGTGACCCAGCTTCTCCATCTCTCCTCTCACTCCTCTACATAAACTTATATGTAGCAGTCAGGGGAATAGTGAAGGGAAAAACTACACACTGTCATTTGAGTGAAAGCTCTGAGTCTGCATGAATGGAGGAATCTCCACACTGCCAACTGTATTCAGCAGTCAGTACACCTATGGCTAAAAGGATAGTTGTAAAGGGCATTAGCACCCTAAACATATCCAGGCACAAAAAAAGAGAGGTGGGAGCACTGGTGCAAATGCCAAAAAAAACAAACAAAACAAAGCTGCTGCCTGTTCACTTCCTGGATTTACACAGACACAGAGGCACACCTCTAGCTCTGCAGCTCTCATTGGCCCTCTTATGACTCATCCCCCTCCCTTTCTGGGAAACTCTCACAAGAGTGAGAGAGAGAGCTGTGCATGATGTCATAAGCCTAGGCTTTTTACCAGACAAGAAACAGTAAGTGGGCTGTATAAGGTATTTACTGTAAAAAAAAAAAGGTTTTACTATTCAAAGTTAAAACAACAGGGGCAAAAGATATAATAGATGGAAAGATGAAAAATGCAGGTGGTCGATGGTGAGCAAGCCCCTGTACTTGGATGTGATTTAAAGTGCTTGGATCCAGGAAGTTGACCAGGGGAGCACCAGGAAGAGTCAGCAGAAGCAGCAGACTGAGTGTGGAAATCACATAGATAAGAACCATTGTGGATAGCAGGGAAGATACTTCCTGCTGGAGACTTATCGATACGCATTTTTAATGTCTTTTAAATGTGAGTGCATTATTATTGTCTTTCATTTCACCAATATGTAAATGTTACACTTAAGTAGTGGCGTGTTTCTCGCCTTTTTATACATGGCACTGACACCCATGGCTGCCCATTTAGAGTGGCACTGCTTAACAGTGATGGCATTTGATAGGATATAGTCACTGTCTAGCCAATAATTTTCCAAGTCAACTTTTGTTGAGCAGGGTGGTGCTTGCACAGCCATCAGTGGCTTGAATTTTGGCCTACTCAGCAAAAAAGTCGGTCAAAATGTGAGCGTTCTATGGCCAAGCCAGGTTTAGACCTTGGTTATTTTATTACCCGTTTTAGAAAAAAACATTTTTAATTAGACCAGTTTTCTCCTTTAAAAGGCTGACTCAGTTCATTAGACAATACAGGAGGTGAGCTAAGTCTGGTGAAGTTATCTCTCAGTAGGGTGTGATCAGGTATGTCTGTGCCAAACGTGAATTGGGCTGCTACATGCAAGATGAGCTCCACCTCTTCTGTATAAAGTAATTTATTCATATTAATAAAAGCATTTTATATATTTGGCTTAAGGGAAAAGGTTGTCTTTCAGCTGAAAAAAAAAAGTTCCAACGTGACAGATTCCCAATAAATAAAACCTTTTGTTAGGCTAAACTGCTATTATAAATAAAACGTAAGTTTTAAAGGTACACACGATACGAAAATCGGATGGAATTTTTTTTACGACGAGCTGTCTGCCAATTTTTGTATCGTTAATACGGTGCTTTTCACAGTTCATTTTCACTTTTTTGCCAGACAAAACCTGGATGTGCAGGCTATAAAATTTAAATTTCATGAGAATGGTTTTTGTACGAAAAAAATTGTAAGAGCAAGACTACGCATGCTCAGAAACAAAAAGGATACATACAAAACTATTCAACACATTACATCACGTCTGATGTTGTATTCTGTCGTACGAAAATTTTCATATTCAAGTAACCTCTTCCCTTTCGACATAAGACTAGCATGCCACAAAAAACTAACGTTCGGTCGTCCGAAAATCTAAGCGTGTGTACGAGGCTTTAGAGGTTCCTTTCCAGGATCATTTATATTAATGTTGACTTGATCCTGAAAAACCAAGCCCTTGCATGTCTCCCTTGACTTCCTATTAATCAATGAGGGTGCCCATCACATTGGTGGGCCAATATTGAAGGTCAGGGGGCTGAACAAAGTGAGCCAGAAAGTCATTCTCCCTGTTTAGTTAAAACATTTTTTTTTTAAATGAAGGTTTTGATTTCCCAATATGCTTAGGAAGACATTTTAGGGCAAATTCACACTTAAGAGCAATGCTGTATTCTGGCCTAGGGCAGCACTTTGCAGGGGAGGGCAGCATGAAAAAAACAGCCTCCTCCTGACTCCCACATGAAAAGGCTTACGCTACACTTTTAGTGTACTTTTTTCGCTCATGGTTTTTGCAACTTGCTGATTTGTCTTAGGTTTTTCTCTATAGGAACATCTTTATGCCAGTTACTCCTGTTTTATTTAGCAAAATGTATTGCAATTAAACATACACAGGATAAAGATCTTTCAGACTGTGTGTTGACATATTTTGGGGTTATTTTTGGAATGATTGAGTCCTAATTCTTTGAACCGGTTTGTGAATTTAAGATCACCACCATCAAATGGAACATTATTGGGCAGGTCCCCATCCCCAGTGTTCCTCCTGGTATAAGTGGCACCGACAGCCAACAGAGGTACCTGTGTATGGTCAGATCACCATTGTATTTCCAATAATCCACAAATATGGATTTAGCCCAACCCTATCTGCTGGCCCGAAGTGATGTCATTTAGGGGTATTTTAACAGGTGAATATAAGCACTTCCAACACACAGTGCCTTTGTTAACACAGACCTGAGGTGTGCCCTGGTCAGCTTGTCAGTACGCTAGAAAAGGGGGCAAAGAGACCAGAATAGAGAATAAATGTTTTATTGCACATACAGTGCCTTGAAAAAGTACTCACACCCCTTAAAATTTTCCACATTTTTGCCATATTACAACCAAAAGCGTAAAAAAAAATTTGGGGGGGATTTTATGTGATAGACCAACACATAGTGGCACATAATTGTGAAGTGGAAGGAAAATGATACATGTATATAGAAGTATAAAGAGGATCTGTCTTGGCTCTATACATGTATTTAGGGGTAAGAAGAGAACCTATTATGGCTCTATACATGTGTATAGGAGTATAAAGAGGACATTGCGATTTACATGTATAGGTGTATAAAGAGGACCTGTCATGGCACTATACATGTATATAGGAGTATAAAGAGGACCTGTCATGGTTGTTTATATGTATAGGAGTATAAAAGAGGACCTGTCGTGGCTCTATACATGTATATAAGAGAATAAAGTGGACCTGACATGGCACTTTATGTGTATATATAAGTATAATGAGGACATGTCATGGCTCTATACATGTATATAGGGGTAGAAAGAGAACCTGTCATGGCTCTATACATGTAAAGGAATATAAAGGGGACCTGTCATGGCTCTACACACGTTTATAGAAGTATAAAGAGGACCTGTCATGGCTTTAAACAATGTATATAGGAGTATAAAGAGGACCTGTCATGGTTATATACATGTATAGGAGTATAAATAGAACATTTTATCGCTCTATACATGTATGTAGGAGTATGAAGAGGACCTGTCATGGCTCTATACATGTGTATAGGAGTGTAAAAGGACATGTCATGGCTCAATACATGTATGTAGGAATATAAAGAGGACATGTCATGGCTCAATACATGTAGGAGTATACAGAGGACCTGTCATGGCTCTATACATATATGTAGGAGTATAAAGAGGACCAGTTATGGCTCTATACATGTATATAGGAGTATTAAAGGACCTGTGCCTGGCCGGCGGCCTCGATGTCTGCCGGCCACCTGTGATCGCTCCACAGAGAGCCAGAACAGGGATCTGTCAATGTAAACAGACAGATCCCCATTCTGACAGAGGAGGAGAGACAGATCTGGTGTTCCTAGTGATTAGGTACAGTGATCTCTCTCCTCCTCCAGTCAGACCCATCCCCACACAGTTAGAAACACCTCCCAGGGAACACATTTAACCCATTCCCTGCCATTGACATGTATACAGTAATCAGTGCATTGTCAACAAGGGTTTCTCCACCAACTACTAAGTCATGTTTTGCTTGGGGATCAATACTTATTTTACTCACTGAACTGCAACTCAATTTATAACATTTGTATCCTGTTTTTTTCTGGATTTTTGGTTGATATTCTCTCTCTCTCTCATTTAAAGTGTAGGTAAACCCCCCTATCATTTTCAGCCAAGGAAGCTGCCATCTTTGCCTCTGTTTAATCTACAACTGCCATAATCCTGCACATGTGATCAGTTATCACACCAGCCATTGGATGGTTTGACAGTTTGGTTGAGAGCACAACCAATGGGCGTATTATATTTTCTGGCATGCCAGAAATGAAACTGTTTTATGGATGGGGTTACTTCCGCTTTAAAATACACCTATGGTAAAAATTATAGACCCTTCATTTCTTTTTAAGTGGGAAAACTTACAAAATACTACGGGGATCAAATAATTATTTTCCCCATTGTATATATAAAGTATTTCCTGAGAAAATATTTGTGAATTAATACTTGTCTTCTTGTGATCCACCCAATCTGCTGTGTCAAACCATTATACAGCATAAGAAGGGTATGTCTGCAGACTGTGTGTAACCCATCATTGGTGTCATTGAGAGGAACTGTGCCCCATCACTGGTGTTAGTGAGGGTAAACAATGTCCCATCTTTGGTATTAGCGGAGGAATAGTGCCTCATTGTTGGTGTCAGCAGGAGAAAGTGTGCCTCATCGTTGATGTCAGGGGGAGGAATAGTGCCCCATCATGGGTATCATTGGAAGGAATTGTACCCATTGTTTTTGTCAATGGGAGATGGCGTGCCCCATCATTGGTGTCAGTGGAAGGAAATGTGTACTATTGCTGGTTTCAGTGGGAGGAATTGTAATCCACGGTTGGTGACAGTGGGAGGAATTGTAATCCACGGTTAGTGACAGTGGGAGGAATTGTAATCCACTGTTGGTGTCAGTGGGAGAAATTGTAATCCACTGTTGGTGGCAGTGGGAGAAATTGTAATCCACTGTTGGTGACAGTGGGAGGAATTGTAATCCACTGTTGGTGACAGTGGGAGGAATTGTAATCCACTGTTGGTGGCAGTGGGAGAAATAGTGCCTCATTCTTGGTGTCATTGGGAAGAATTATGCCCTATCATTGGCATCAATGGTTGGAATTGTGTCCTATCATTGGTGTCAGAGGCAGAAATTATGCCCCATTGTTGGAGTCAGTGGATGGTATAGTGCCCCAAGGGTCGGATAAAGGCAAGCAAAGGGTCACATTCAGACCCCATGTCACAATTTGGAGACCACTGCTGTAGACTACTAGTGAACCCCACACTGGTGACAACAACCTTGAGCACTCTTTATCTTGTCTCGCCTATGCAGCCACCATAGCTCATCAGATTACAGAGCAGGTACTCCCACTACAAATCTGATTTCAACTTTCAGCTAGTGTCTGGCTGCTCTGCATAATAACATATTTCAGGGACCACTAGTCAGAATGAAGAAGCAGCCTAAAACTATACAAATGGATTTGTTTGAAATTGTTTCTTTAATTGAAGAATATAAAATTATAGTACACTAAAGAAATAAATAGTAATCCCTCGGGCAGATAATCTGTTACATAGATAGGTAATATAATTTCTCTTGGCAGATGCTAGGTTGCAGTGACGGATCACCTTGTGTGACCCATCCTAAACTGGGATTAGTGTATTAGACGCTGGAATATTTTTATATACTACACCTTTCCAAAATAAGACCTTTGCGGTATGTATTGGAACCTAATAGTGAGAACATGTTGTGTCTTAGCTGTCCAGATGATTTACAGGTGATTTGTCATCTGTGAATAACCACCTCGGAGCTGTGCTGACAAAAAAAACAAAAGTCTTATTTAATAAATGGAACTTGAGGCAGGTGATACAGCCTATCACAATACACACACTACACCTCCCAATAGAATAGGAATAGGCAGGGGAAATTGCAAAAATTGTTGATGCAGCAAAATTAACAATTTCAGCAACAAAACATAAGATGCTAAGGTAAAAGGTAAAAAAAATAAGAAATAAAAAAAATAAAAACTTGTATTTTGGGTTTTTGTTTTTCAGGGTGTATTTAGGGTAACTTAGTTTATTTATTCTATTGCTCCTTGTATATGTGTTTTTTTCCTTTAAACATGAGGTTGGGAGTCAGTAAAAAAAAAGTGTGGTTCAACCACATTTTTACCATCCCTCTTTAACTACTTAAAATGGAAGTAAACCCTTCCAAACAACTTTGACCTACAGGTAAGCCTAGATTAAGGCTTACCTGTAGGTCCAAGTAATATCTCCTAAACCTATATGGTTTAGGAGATATTTGCCCGAAAATGGGCACCGCTGTCTACGGCGCATGCGCCGTAGACAGCGGCGCGCATGCGCACTAAATGCGGCAAGTCCAAGAATGGATTTGCCAAATTTGTCGACTCCCGTGCGCATGCGCGGGAGTGACGTCATCGCGGCCTCGCCGTATGACAGCGGCGGAGCTGCGAGGCGCGACTCCCGTGCGCATGCGCGGGAGTGACGTCATCGCGGCTTCGCCGCTGTCATTGGTCGGAGCTGCGAGACGCCACCAGCAAGATGGACGCGGCGGACTACAGGGATCAGCGGCGACTTCGCTGGCTCCTGTGTCAGGTAAGTGACACATAATGAGCTACTATGCGATGCATAGTAGTCCATTATGCTTTACCTTTGCAGGGAAAAAAAGAGGAAGTAAACCCATCAGGGTTTACTTCCTCTTTAAGGACCAGCCACCGCAGTTGTACTGCGGCAATGTGGCTGCTTCCATCATTGTACTATCGGCTTGTACACAACGATTCTTGGGCAGTGCGCGCACCCACTGGCCAGCGTGAGAGCCAATCAGCGGGTGGGGCGGACTCGATGTGACCCGCGATCGTTCCCCACAGTGACAGAGCAGGGATCTGCCTGTGTAAACAAGTCAAATCTCGGTTCTAACAGGGGAGATCACAGAGATCCTGATGCAGGAAGATGGATCTGTGTATTTCCCTAGTCACACAGTCCCCCCATACAGTTAGTAAACACACTGAGGGAACACAATTAACCCCTTGATCGCCCCTGATGTTAACCCCTTCCCTGCCAGTGTCATTAGTAAAATAACAGGGCATATTTTAGCACTGATCACTGTAATAATGTCACTGGTTCCAAAAAAAGTGTCAAAAATGTCAGTTAAGTGTCCAATCTGTCCGTTGCAATGTCGCAGTCCCGCTAAAAATCACTGATCGCTACCATTACTAGTGAAAAATAAATAAATAATAAAAATGCCATAAATCTATCCCCTATTTTGTAAATGTGATAACTTTTGCGCAAACCAATTAATATACGCTTATTAAGATTTTTTTTTTAAACAAAAATATGTAAAAGAATAAATGTTGGCCTAAACTGACGAAGACTCTTTTTTTTTTTGGGGGGGGGGGGATATTTATTATAGCAAAAAGTAAAAAATATTATGTTTTTTTCAAAATTGTTGCTCTTTTTTTGTTTATAGCGCAAAAAATAAAAACCGCAGGAGGTGCTCAAATACCACCAGAAGAAAGTTCTATTTGTGGGAAAAAAATAACAACAATTTTGTTTGGGTACAGCGTTGCACCACCGTGCAATTGTCATTTAAAGCGACTCAGTGATGTATTGCAAAAAATGACCTGGTCATTAAGGGGGGAAATCTTCCAGTCCTTAAGTGGTTAAAGAGGTTCTTAAGTCCTACCTCCCCCAAAAAATGAAATGCCAGCAGCTGCAAATTCTCCCAGATATGGTCCCCGTGGCTACAATATGCCCACCCGTTACTGTCCATGGAGAGCTATAACTCTTTATAGTAGTTCAGAATTGGGATACTGGCTTTGGGCATTCCCAACGCTCACCGACCCCCCCCCCCCCCCCCACACACACACACACCCCACCTCTCTATCCACCTTACTACTGTGGATATCCTTCCCTTATTTTTCCTATTTCCTTGTTGCAGACATTACTGTTGATTCAGACTTGATTTCTTGATTTGCTTATTGTTTCATGGCCTATGGTAATATTAGCTGGCTCATCAATACCTTATATGACTCACAGGCTACAAATTCTGTTTACTATTGTGCAATTTATACCGTTAGATGTTTTTACATTCTCACTAGCTATATTCTAGCTGTCTACAATTTTTTTGCCAATTTCGCATATGCCTTTAAACTTTTTCGATAAAAATTATTGAAAGTGAAAAGTCAGAAGCTGCATATCCTGTAGCTGCTGACTTTTAATAAAAGGACACTTACCTGTCCAGGGATCCAGCGATGTCCTCACCTGAGCCAGGTCCTTGCCAGTCTTTGGGTCCCTGGCACCACCATGCTAACTGTGGGAAGGCAGCTGTGACCCCTTGCAGCTTCACAGCCGGCTCCCCACTGCACATGCACGAGCCGCACTGCATGCTGTTAATGGTCCCGCAGCCTCCTGGCACATGTGAAGTGTGACCCAAGAGGCTGCAAGTAGAGAGGGGGCCCAAACTTTCACTTGGATTGCTTAGGTTTTGACAGGTAACCATCAAAACCTTGTGCTGTGGCCCGGTAGACTTGCGTGGGTCATGTTCAGCGATGGTAACGTCTGCAGAATGCAACATGATGTTTAATCTTTTTTTTTCTAAACATAATGAAATGTTTAATTTTTGCCAGAGCCACAAAGTGTGTCATCATCATTTTATAAATGAATAAATATAATTTAAATTAATATATTTTTTTGGATCTCTTTTGTAATCAGCATGATATGATTCACAAGAAAAGAGAAAGAACCTTAGTAAAACGATGTCCGGTGGGTGTGGAGAAAGCGACTTGGTGTACATGTTGTGGCATGTACACGTTCCTTGATGATCGAGGGAGAATACTGTTGTGAAAAATGTAAGCACATTGTTTCCCTGGAAGCCTAGGTTCTGAATCTAGGGAAGCAACTGTCAAGAGAAGACCCTCCACACTAGAGGAGAGTTGTGATCGTAACCGGCAGGTGCCAGCACAAAGGAGGGTGGATATAAAGAGGGGCAGGCACCAAAGCAGAGTAGATGAGTGACAGTCAGGAAGGGGCGAGGGGAAAGTGCCAGGGGCTGGAACATCCCAATAACTACACCCCGTTGAGTGGCATTGGTGAAACCAGTGAGGAACCATTACTGCTGGAGCCGAGTGGCTCCCTTAGCTGCCAGGGGAATAACTCCTCCAGTGAGGATGGGAGTAAAGTCAAGGGAAAGGATAGACAGATTCTGGTGGTAAGGGACTCAATTCTTAGAAGGACAGATAGGGCAATCTGTCACAAAGACCTGAAGCACCGAACTGTATGTTGTCAACCGGGCGCTCGGGTTCGGCACATCACGGATCTGGTGGACAAATTACTGGGAGGGACCGAGGAAGATGGGGTGTCCTAAAAAACGATTTTAGGGACTTAGAAGCTAAATTAAGGAACAGCACCTCCAAGGTAGTATTCTATGATATACTACTGGCAAAATAGTGTAAAAAATTTCAGTTAGGTGTCCAATCTGTCCGTTGCAATGTCACAGTCCTGCTAAAAATCACTGATCGCCGCCATTACTAGTGAAAAATAAATAAATAATAAAAATGCCATAAATCTATCCCCTATTTTGTAGATGTGATAACTTTTGTTTCCCTGGAAGCCTAGGTTCTGAATCTAGGGAAGCAACTGTGATAACTTTTGTTTCCCTGGAAGCCTAGGTTCTGAATCTAGGGTAGCAACTGTCAACACTGAGAAGACCCTCATAAAAAAATGTGTATTATTTACTTATTTTTCACTAGTAATGGCGGCGATCACTGATTTTTAGCGGGACTGCGACATTGCAACGGACAGATTAGACACCTAACTGACATTTTTGACACTTTTTTTAGCAGTAGTATTTCTGAGAATACTACCTTGGAGGTCGAGCCACATCAGAAAGGCAGAGGGAGATTAGGGAAGTAAACAAGTGGCTGAGAAGCTGGTGTAATAAGGAGGGGTTTAAGTTTCTGGAGAACTGGGTCGGTCACCAGCTCTGTAGAAGGCACCTAAATGAGGAGGGTGCAGATCTGCTGGGAGTGAAGATGGCCGAAAAGTTAGAGGGGCTTTTAAACTAGGTGATGGGGGGGGGGGTCCAGAGGTAGAGATAGTCAGCGAGGAACATATTCCAGAGGGTAGTATTGGGGGCATTAGTGGTAGGTTGACTAAAACACCTAAACCCAAGGTAAGTATAGTAACAAGTCCTATTTGCAACCTCAGAACACCCAATAAGGAGACAGAATGCGACCGGTCTAAACTAAGTGGCATGTTCACCAATGCCAGGAGTCTGGTGGACAAGATGGGAGAACTAGAGCTACTGTTGTTTGAGGAGGATTTACATTTTGTAGGAATTTCAGAGACTTTGTTTAACAGCTTTCATGATTGGCTGGCAACCATTCCAGGGTATTCCCTATGTAGCAGGGATAGAGAGGGTAAAAAAAGAGGGGGGGGATGTATGTCTATATATATAAAAAATTATGTACAAGTGAATGTTAGAGATGACATCACTAAGGGAGCAAGGGAAGAGGTTGAAAGCCTATGCATAGAGCTGCAAAAGGGATGAAACTAATGGGGAAAGTAATACTGGGAGTATGCTATAGGCTCCCCAACCAGAGGGAGGAGGCGAATCTTCTATCACAATTTGGATTAGCAGCAAGGATGGGAAATGTCATCATAATGAGGGATTTTAATTATCCAGACATAGACTGAGTGGAGGGAATCGCGCATTCATCTAAGGCTCGCCAGTTCCAAAATGTCTTGCAGGACAATTTCATGGGTCAGATGGTAAACGCACCAACTAGAAACAAAGCGTTACTAGACCTACTAATTAACCACAATACAGACTTGATCACGGATGTAGAAATACGGGGCAATTTAAGAAATAGCGATCGCAGGCCAATTTGTTTCACTATAAATCAAACTAATAGGAAACATAAGGGAAATACAAAGACACTGAATTTCAAAAGAGCTAACTTCACTAAACTACGAGCGTTGCTAGAAGATACAAATTGGGATAATATCTTAGGAATAAAGAACATGGAGGAGAAATAGGTATGTTTTAAGAGTCAAATTAAATATGAGCATTAGCCAATGCAACCCAATGGGAAATAAATTTAAAAGAGCTAATAAAAGTCCTGGGTGCCTTAACTCCAACGTAAAAATGCATATAAAAGCAAAGGAGAAGGCCTTCAAAAAATACAAGGCTAAGGGATCATCATCAGCATTCCAATATTACAAAGAATGCAACAAAAATATGTAAGGGTGCAATCAAGGCGGCTAAGATAGAACACGAAAAGCACATAGCGGAGGAGAGTAAGAAAAATCTAAAGAAATTCTTTAAGTACATAAATAGTAAGAAAGGGAGGTCAGATTATATTGGTCCCATAAAGAATGATGAAGGGAATCTGGTTACTAAAGTTGGAGGGATGTCAAAGGTATTGAATTTATTCTTCTCCTCAGTCTTCATGAGGGAATTGGAGGGGCTTTAGTAACCAAAACTGCAATGTTTATCCTCATGACACGTCACAGGAAGCACCCTCATGGCTAACAGAGGACAGAATTAGAAATAGACTTGAAAAACGTAACATTAACCACTTAACAACCACCCACTGTATATATACGTCCACAATTTAAAGATGGATATCTTGGGAACAGCAGCAGCTGCTGCCACAACTGAGGTATCCATCTTTTCAGTGGGCGGTTCTGTTTATGATAATAGTGGTATACTTTCAGGTTGGCAGTCAACATGGGGTAGTGGATGCCAGGGCAGAGCTGTGGACAATTGTCTTCCATGGGAGCTAAGGCAGCAAAAACAATGGCAAAGCGATGGGAAATCCTGAAGGGTACTGGGGGAGTGAACCCCACCAAAGTCCATGTGTGTGCATGGGTGGCGTATAAAATCATCTGTGAATAAATGTAAAAAAGTGTATAAATATATAAACGGTGTTAAGATAATAATTAAATTGCTGGTGAAGCTGTGATCCGAATATAATGTGGGAAAGTGGTAGGAAGGGTGAAAAATGGACGTGAATGTGGGATGAAAGAGAGAAAAACCAAAAATAAATAAAAAGTTTGTGAAAGAAAGACCAAGTTTATTGATGTGCCTAAACTTGAATGAAATAGTGAAAACATTATTGCCAGACCATTGTTCCTAATTTTTATGAACTGACTGGAATGGTACCAGATGATTGGAGAAAAGCCAATGTACCACCAATATTTAAAAAAGGGCCAAGATACATCCCTGGGAATTACAGACCAGTTAGCCTAACATCAATTGTATGCAAGCTCTTGGAGGGGGTGATAATGGACTATATACAAGATTTTAGCATTGACAATGGTATCATTAGCAGTAATCAGCATGGATTCGTGAACAATCGTTCTTGACAAACCAATCTATTAACCTTCTATGAGGAGGTGAGTTGCCATTAGATAAAGGAAGGCCCAGTAGACGTAGTGTGTCTGGATTTTGCAAAAGCATTTGATACAGTTCCCCATAATTGTTTACTGTACAAAGTAAGGTCTGTTGGCATGGACCGTAGGGTGAGTACATGGACTGAAAACTGGCTACAAGGGCGAGTTCAGAGGGTGGTGATAAATGGGGAATACTCGGAAAGGTCAGGGGTGGAAAGTGGGGTCCCCCAGGGTTCTGTGCTGGGACCAATCCTATTTAATTTATTTATAAACAACCTGGAGGATGGGGTAAACAGTTCCATCTCTGTATTTGCAGACTATACTAAGCTAAGCAGGGCAATAACTTCTCCGCAGCATGTGGAAACCTTGCAAGAAGATCTGAACAAATTAATGGGGTGAGCAACTACATGGCAAATGAGCTTAAATGTAGACAAATGTAAAATAATGCATTTGGGTGGCAAAAATAGGAATGCAATCTATACACTGGGGGGAGAACCTCTGGGGGAGTCTAGGATGGAAAAGGACCTGGGGGTCCTAGTAGATGATAGGCTCAGCAATGGCATGCAATGCCAAGCTGCTGCCAACACAGCAAACACTATTAGACTACTAGACTATTGGCATGCATTAAAATGGGGATCAACTCCACAGATAAAACGATAATTCTCCTGCTCTACAAGACTCTGGTCCGGCCGCACCTGGAATTTGCTGTCCAGTTCTGGGAACCAGGCCTCAGGAAGGATGTACTGGAACTGGAGAGAGTCCAGAGAAGGGCAACTAAAACTAATAAAGGGACTGGAGTATATTAGTTATGAGTAAAGGTTATGAGCACTGAACTTGTTTTCTCTGGAGAAGAGACACTTGAGAGGGGATATGATTTCAATTTACACATACCATACTTGTGACCCCACAATAGAGATAAAACTTTTTCCGTGTAAGGGAATTTAATAAGACACGTGGTCATTCATTTAAATGAGAAGAAAAGCGGTTTAACCTTAAACTGTGTAGAGGGTTCTTTACTGTAAGAGCGAATAGGATGCGGTGCTTTCAGCGGGGGCAGCGATAATTTAAAAAAAAACTATTAGATAAGCACCTGAATGACCACAACATACAGGGATATACAATGTAAAACTGACATATTATCACACACATAAGTTAGACTTGATGGACTTTTGTCTTTTTTCAGCCTCATCTACTATGTAACTATGTAAAACAAAGCAAATCCCCCATTACATCAGTATCCTCACCAGAATCCCCCATTACATCAGTGTCCTCATCAGAATCCCCCATTACAGAGTTTCTCCTTACATCAGTGTCCTCATCAGAGTCTCTCCTTACATTAGTGTCATCATCCCTTATCAGAGTCTCTCCTTAAATTAGGGTCCTCATCAGAGTCTCTCTTCTTACATCGGTGTCCTCACCAGAATCCCCCATTATTTCAGTGTCCCCATCAGAGTCCCTCCTTACATCAGTGTCTTCAACAGAATCCCCCATTACATCAGAATCTCTCCTTACATCAGTGTCTCTCCAGAGTCCCCAATTACAACAGTGTCCCCATCAGAGTCCGTCCTTACATCAGTGTCCTCATCAAAGTTCCCTCCTTACATCAGTGTCCTTATCAGAATCCCCCCTTACATCAAAGTCCTCATCAGAGTGTCCCCATACATTAGTTACTCTGGTGGGGGCAGGGGAGAAGCAGAAACTGTGCACATCAGCTACAGGCCAGGTAAATTCTTATAGCGGGCTGCACATGAAGCAGCATATCCTGTATTTGCACAAGGTTAGTGAAGGGAAAGGTGAACCCTCTTGTTTGTTTTAGGGCTCATGCACACTGCAGCTCAAACATTTCTGATTTACAGGTGTTTGAGCTTTATTTTTTCCTGCCTCTGAACGCCCCTCCATGTTAGCCTATGTGTCCATGCACACATATATGTTTACAGGAGTTTAGAGGCAGAGGCATTCAGATGGAGAAAAAAAAACTCTCACCAAAGCTGCGTTCAGGAGAGGATAAAAAAAAAAGCTTAAATGCACCCAAACACGTGTAAATGTGTCTAAACGCACGTTAGTGTGTTTAGCCCTTAACTGCTTGCCGACCGCCAGCTGTCAAATGATGGCCAGGCGACGTGGCTCTTGTGGAAGGAGGCCGTCATATGATGACCTCCCATTTAAACAGGGAATGCACGCGATCCTGCATGCGCTTTCCTGTTTCTTCGGTGGCGGCGTGTCACGGAGACACCGATTGCCACTGAGGGGGGCGAACAGCCATTGAGTATGGCTGTTTACCACGTGATCGGCCGTGATGAAGTCACAGCCGATCACAGATGGATACACGCCCACTGTGCACGGCGCGCGCGCTGTGCGTGCACGCCAGTGGCGGCGTGTTCCCGGGAACACTGCTCCTCACCGACGCTGGTAAACAGCCATTGGCCAGCTGTTTACCCACGTGATCACTAAATGTAAACAAACCGTGGTAACGAGATGTTACCGGGTTCTCCTCCTCACACACCGATCACGTGTGAGGAGGAGATTGCGGTAACATCTCGTTACCACTTACAGGGTACACCAATCACACTGATTGCCCCCCCAATAAAGAGGACCTGTCACAGCCCATCCGAGTACCTGAGTACCTGTCACAGCCCATCAGAGTACCCGAGTACCTGTCACAGCCCATCAGAGTACCAGAGTAACTGTCACAGCCCATCAGAGTACCCGAGTACCTGTCTCAGCCCATCAAAGTACCCGAGTACCTGTCACAGCCCATCAGAGTACCCGAGTACCTGTCACAGTCCATCTGAGTAACCGAGTACCTGTCCCAGTCCATCAGAGTACCGAGTACCTGTCACAGCCCATCGGAGTACCCGAGTACCTGCCACAGTCCATCTGAGTACCTGTCACAGTCCATCTGAGCACCCAGGTACCTGTCACAGGCCATCTGAGTACCCAGGTACCTGTCACAGTTCATCTGAGTACCTGTCAAAGTCCATATGAGTACCTGAATACCTGTCACAGTTCATCTGAGTACCTGTCAGTCCATCTGAGTACCTGTCACAGTCCATATGAGTACCTGAGTACCTGTCAGAGTTCATCTAAGTACCTGAGTACCTGTCACAGTCCATATGAGTACCTAAGTACCTATCACCGCCCTTCAGAGTACCCAAATACCAGTCACCAGGCCATCAGAGAACCTGTTACCAGCCCATCAGAGTACCCGAGTACCTATCTGCAGCCCATCAGAATACCCGAGTACCTATTTGCAGCCCATGCCTCATAGAATATATGTTGGGGTGTTTGCTTTCCAAAATGGGGTCATTTTGTGGGTAATTCCACTGTCCTGGTGCTCCAGGACCTTCAAAAATGTGATGGGTAGGAATGAAATAAGATGTGTCATTTATGCTCCTAGAACACCTGAAGGTACTATTTCAATGTTTGGCCTCTCTATGTGACCAGGCGGTGTAAAAGTCCTACACATGTGGTATCACCATACTCGGGAGGAATAGCAGAATGTGTTTTGGGGTGTCATTTTTACTATATATATGCTATGTGTCAGAAATATCTTAGAAATTGACAACTTTGTGTAAAAAAAAAATGTGTTTAATTTTTTTCCACATTTTCCAAAAACTTCTGAAAAAAAACGAACTGTTCAAAAGACTCATTATGCCTCATAGATTATACGTTGGGGTGTTTGCTTTCCAAAATTGGGTCATTTTGTGGGAAATTCCATTGTCCTGGTAGTCCAGGGCCTTCAAAAGTGTAATAGGTGGCTGTGAAATGAGATGTGTCATTTTTGCTCGTAGAACGTCTGAAGTAGTCACTTCAATGTTGGTGCTCTGTATGTGGCCAGGCTGTGTAAAAGTCTCACACATGTGGTATCGCCATACTCAAGAAGAGTAGCAGAATGTATTTTGGGGTGTAATTTGTTGTATGCATATGCTGTGTGTGAGAAATAATCTGATAATATGACAATTTTGTAAAAAAAAAAAAAAAAAAAATCTTCATTTTGCAAAGAATTGTGGGAAAAAATGGCAACTTAAAAAAACTCACCATGCTACCTACTTAATACCTTGGAATGTCTACTTTGTAAAAAGGGGTCATTTGGGGGGGTATTTGTATTTTCCTGACTTGTTAGTGTCTCAAGAAATGAGGTACACCTTATGTACTGAAGGCCTGATTGTAGACTCTATAACTTTCACAAAGACCAAATAATATACACTAAGGTGGGTTATTTTTACCAAAGATATGCAACAGTATAAATTTTGGCCAAAATTTATAAAGAAAAATTACTAATTAGCAAAATTTTATGACAGAAACAAAGAAAAGGGCATTTTTTTCACAAAATGTATGTTTTTTTATTTATAGCACAAAAAATAAAAAACCCACTAGTGATTAAATACCACTAAAAGAAAGCTCTATTTGTGTGAAAAAAAGGACACAAGTTTCATATGGGTACAGTGTTGCATGACTGAGTAATTGTCATTCAAACTGTGAGAGCACCAAAAGCTGAAAATTGGTCTGGTCAGAAAGGGGGTGTAAGTGCACTGTATTGAAGAGGTTAAAGAATTCATTCATTTCAATGGGCAGAATAAATTAATATTCTGCCCAATGAAATGAATGAACACCCAAGTGCTTGATGTGCCTAAATGCATTTGCAAAAATGCAGCTTTAAGCACATATTTGATGCTGATTGATGCAGGGCTGCTGTTAAAAATCACAGGGCCCTATAAAATTTACCTAACAGGGCCCCCTTCCCCCATCCAAAAATTACCGAGGACAGATTCATCAGGTCCTTTCTCTGTAGCCTCAGCTGCACAGATGAATTAATAGTAAGCTCTATGAGGCTTCTTGCTGATTCACAAACTGAAGCATAGTAAACACTGTTTACTATGCTTCAGTGGTGAATGGACACAGGAGTGCTAGGTACCGATCGCTCACTGTGTTCATTCAGGTAAAGAAGGAGGGGAGGGCAGCTGACAGCTGGAAAGGGGCCCACATGGGGGCCTGGACAGCAGATGGCACACTACTTCCTCAAACTCAATCTATCCAAAACCAAACTTATAATTTTTCCTCCCCCTGATCTCTCTATTAAATCAATGGCACAACTATAAGCCCATCCCCACATGCCAAGGTTTTAGGTGTAGTCCTGGACTCTGAACTCTCCTTTAAGCACCACGTCCAAATCCTGCTGCCTCAACCACCGCAACATCTCCAAAATACGCCCCTTTCTAACCAATGACACAACAAAGCTCTTAATTCACTCGCTGGTCATCTCTCGCCTCGACTACTGCAACTCTATTCCCATTGGCTTACCTCTACATAGTCTATCACCTCTTCAATCCATCATGAAAGCTGCTGCCCGACTCATCCACCTTACCAATCGCTCTTTACCAATCCTCTCTGTCAATCCCTCCACTCGCTTCCGCTGGGCCAAAGAATTAAATTCAAAATACTAACAATTATGTACAAAGCCATCCACAACTCTGCCCCCAGCTACATCACTAGCTTAGTCTCTAAATACCAACCCACTCGTCCTCTTCATTCCTCTGAAAACCTTCTGCTCTCTAGTTTCCTCGTCACCTCCTCCCATGCTCGCCTCCAGGACTTTTCCAAAGCCTCTCCAAGCCTATGGAATGACCTACCCCAATCTGTCCGCTTATCTCCTACTCTATTAGCTTTTAGACGATCCCTGAAAACCCTTCTCTTTAGAGAAGTCTATCCTACCCCCACCTAACTGTATTTTCATTTTCTCCATCAGATCACCCCCCAGTTATTACCTTTTGTTTCCACTTGACCCTCCCTTCTAGATTGTAAGCTCTAAAGAGCAGGGCCCTCTGATGCCTCCTGTATTGATTTGTATTGTAAGTGTACTATCTGCCCTCATGTTGTAAAGTGCTGCGCAAAATGTTGGCGCTATATAAATCCTGAATAATAATGAGAGCTGTCTTAACTGGTCCGACTTTGAAAAAGGTTCCTGCACTACTTTGGTCTGACTTGGGCACAATTTCAGCCCATTGATTTGAATATAAGTCGCATCCAAGTCGGATCGTCGTCTTAACTGACCTGATTTGCGGCATGCAACTTGTACTTGGGGGGGGGAACCCCACACCAAAAAAAAAAAAAAAAAACGGCATGGGGTTCCCCCCAAGACAATACCAAACCGAAGGTATGGATTTTGAGGGGAAATCCCATGGCCAAAAAAAAAAAAAACCCGGCATGGGGCCCCCCAAAATCCATACCAGACCCTTATCCGAACACACAGCCCTGCAGGTCAGGAAAGGGGGGGCGAGTGAGTGGCCATACCAGGCCACATGTCCTAAACATGGGGGAGTGGATGCTTTGGGGCAGGGGGCTCTGTGCCCCCCCACCCTAGAGCACCCTGTCCCCATGCTGATGGGGACAAGGGCCTCTTCCCAACAACCCTGGGAAGGGGGATCCCGGCCCCTTACCCTATGTGAATGAATATGGGGTACATTGTACCCTTACTCATTGACCCCCCAAAAAAGTGTAAAAAATAAATAAAAACAGTACACCGGTATTTGACAAAGTCCTTTATTAACCACTTCCCACCCGGCCAATGCATATATACGGCCGGGTGGGAGCCGTCTACTTCTGATAGGACGTTCAGGAACGTCCTTCAGAAGTAGCGGGATCGCGTGCGCGCCCACGCAGCGGTGCGATCCCGATGTGCTCGTGTCACCCGGACACGGCACATCTCAGATCGGCAGGAGGGCTCTGTGATTGGCCCTCCTGATCACATGACGGCCGTGTCCAATCACGGTCGTCATGTGATGTAAACAAACAGCCGGTTGCTAGGCAATCGGCTCCTCCTCTCCTCACACGGAAGTCATCGCTGAGGAGAGGAGAGCAGAACGCTGCAGCCGGCTGATGATCAGTGAGTATGAGCTGTTTTTTACAGCTTTTTACTCACTGATCATCAGTCTAGTGTAAACACAGTCCCCACATATGTCCCCAAAACACACATGTCCCCAAAACATACATGTCCCCAAATAATAAAAACACATGTCCCTAATAATAAAAACATGTCCCCCACATATGTCCCACTAAAATCACATGCCCCAATGATTATCTGCACACATATGTACGTGATCACCTGCACACATATGTACATGATCATTTGCGTACATATGTCCGTGATCACACAAACCAATTATTATACACTTAACGGAATTTTTTTTACCAAAAACATGTAGCAGAATACATTTTGGCTTTAATTTATGACAAAATTTGATTTTATTGGATTTCTTTTAAAATAGAAAAAAGAAAATATTGCTTTTTTTCCAAATTTCCGCTTTTTTTGCGCTTATATCGCAAAAAATAAAAAACGGAGTCGTGAATAAATAACACCAAAATAAAGCTCTATTTGTGCGAACAAAATGATAACAATTTCATTTGGGTACAGTGTAGCATGACCGCGCAATTGTCACTGAAAGTGCGAGAGCGATGAAAGCTGAAAATTGGGCTGGGAAGGAAGGGGGCGAAAGTGCCCTGTATTGTAGTGGTTAAAAATAAAAAATGGCCCCCGGTGTAGCTCCAGTGAGTCTTCTCTCTCCAGAGATGTCTTCTCCCTCTGGTTCTTCTGCGGGTTCTTATCCCTCCTGATGTCTTCTTCCAACGCTAGCTCCCGCTGTTCCGTTAGCTCCAGCAGGTGCCATTACTTATTTAGCGATGGGGCGTGGCCATCAGGTGACGTAATCCAGAGGTCCCGCCCCTTGTGACATCGCCGCCCCATCATGACCTGGTGACGATGCAATAAGGGGGTGGGGTCTCCGGATGACATCACCGGGTGGCCACGCCCCATGACTATATAAGTAATGGCACACACCGGAGCTAACAGAACAGCAGGAGCTAGCATCGGGAGAAGTGATGTCACACAGTGAAGTCAGTGCCCCCCTCATACACACAGTGATATCAGTGCCCCCCCCCATACACACAGTGATATCAGTGTCCCCCCCTCATACACACAGTGATATCAGTGTCCCCCCCCCCCTCATACACACAGTGATGTCAGTGCCCCCCCCACACACACAGTGATGTCAGTGCCCCCCCCACACACACAGTGATGTCAGTGCCCCCCCCCCACACACACAGTGATGTCAGTGCCCCCCCCCCCCACACACAGTGATGTCAGTGCCCCCCCCACACACACAGTGATGTCAGTGCCCCCCCACACACATAGTGATGTCAGTGCCCCCCCACACACAGTGATGTCAGTGCCCCCCTCCACACACACACACAGTGATGTCAGTGCCCCCCCCATATACACATTGATGTCAGTGTCGCCTCATACACAGTGACGTCTGTGCCCTCCCCCCATATACATAGTGATGTCAGTGACCCCCCCCCCATATACACAGTGATGTCAGTGTCCCCCTCATACACACAGTGATGTCAGTGTCCTCCCCCATATACACAGCGATGTCATGCCCCCCTCATACACACAGCGATGTCAGTGTCCTCCCCCATATACACAGCGATGTCAGTGCCCTCCCCCATATACACAGCGGTGTCAGTGCCCCCCCCCATACACACAGTGATGTCAGTGCCCCCCCCACACACAGTGATGTCAGTGTCCCCCCATACACACAGTGATGTCAGTGCCCCCCCATACACACAGTGATGTCAGTGCCCCCCCATACACACAGTGATGTCAGTGTCCCCCCCATACACACAGTGATGTCAGTGCCCCCCCATACACACAGTGATGTCAGTGCCCCCCCATACACACAGTGATGTCAGTGTCCCCCCCATACACACAGTGATGTCAGTGCCCCCCCATACACACAGTGATGTCAGTGCCCCCCCCCATACACACAGTGATGTCAGTGCCCCCCCATACACACAGTGATGTCAGTGCCCCCCCATACACACAGTGATGTCAGTGCCCCCCCATACACACAGTGATGTCAGTGCCCCCCCCATACACACAGTGATGTCAGTGTCCCCCCCATACACACAGTGATGTCAGTGTCCCCCCCATACACACAGTGATGTCAGTGCCCCCCCATACACACAGTGATGTCAGTGCCCCCCCATACACAGTGATGTCAGTGCCCCCCATACACACAGTGATGTCAGTGTCCCCCCCATACACACAGTGATGTCAGTGCCCCCCATACACACAGTGATGTCAGTGTCCCCCCCATACACACAGTGATGTCAGTGCCCCCCCATACACACAGTGATGTCAGTGACCCCCCCATATACACATTGATGTCAGTGCCCCACCATATACACATTGATGTCAGTGTCCCCTCATACACAGTGACGTCTGTGCCCTCCCCCCATATACATAGTGATGTCAGTGACCCCCCCATATACACAGTGATGTCAGTGTCCCCCCACACACACAGTGATGTCAGTGTCCTCCCCCATATACACAGCCGATGTCAGTGCCCCACCCCATATACACAGCGGTGTCAGTGCCCCCCCCATACACACAGTGATGTCAGTGCCCCCCCCCCCACACACCGTGATGTCAGTGTCCCCCCCACACACAGAGATGTCAGTGTCCCCCCCACACACACAGTGATGTCAGTGCCCCCCCCATACACACAGTGATGTCAGTGCCCCCCCCCCATACACACAGTGATGTCAGTGCCCCCCCATACACACAGTGATGTCAGTGCCCCCCCATACACACAGTGATGTCAGTGTCCCCCCCCCATACACACAGTGTTGTCAGTATCCCCCCCATACACAGTGATGTCAGTGCCCCCCCATACACACAGTGATGTCAGTGACCCCCCATATACACATTAATGTCAGTGCCCCTTCATACACAGTGACGTCTGTGCCCTCCCCCCATATACATAGTGATGTCAGTGACCCCCCCCCCATATACACAGTGATGTCAGTGTCCCCCCATACACACAGTGATGTCAGTGTCCTCCCCCATATACACAGCGATGTCAGTGCCCTCCCCCATATACACAGCGGTGTCAGTGCCCCCCCATACACACAGTGATGTCAGTGCCCCCCATATACACAGTGATGTCAGTGCCCTCCCCCATATACACAGTGATGTCAGTGCCCCCCCATACACACAGTGATGTCAGTGCCCTCCCCCCCATATACACAGTGATGTCAGTGCCCCTCCTCCATACACACAGTGATGCCAGTGCCCCTCCCCCATACACACAGTGATGTCAGTGCCCCTCCCCCATACACACAGTGATGCCAGTGCCCCTCCCCCATACACACAGTGATGCCAGTGCCCTCCCCCATACACACAGTGATGTCAGTGCCCTCTCCCATACACACAGTGATGTCAGTGCCCCTCCCCGATACACACAGTGATGTCAGTGTCCCCCCCATACACACAGTGATGTCAGTGACCCCCCCCATATACACAGTGATGTCAGTGACCCCCCCATATACACAGTGATGTCAGTGCCCTCCCCCATAAACAAAGTGATGTCAGTGTCCCCCCATATACACATTGATGTTAGCGCCCTCCCCCATATACACTGTGATGTCAGTGTCCCCCCCCCCATTTACACGGTGATGTTAGTGCCCTCCCCCATAAATACAGTGATGTCAGTGTCCCCCCATATACACAGCAGTGATGTCAGTGTCCCCCCATATACACAGTGATGTCAGTGACCCCCCCATATACACAGTGATGTCAGTGCCCCCCCATACACACAGTGATGTCAGTGCCCTCCCCCCCCATATACACAGTGATGTCAGTGCACCCCATACACACAGTGATGTCAGTGCCCTCCCCCATACACACAGTGATACACACAGTGATCCCCCCATACACACAGTGATCCCCCCATACACACAGTGATGTCAGTGACCCCCCCCATATTCACAGTGATGTCAGTGCCCTCCCACATATACAAAGTGATGTCAGTGACCCCCATATACACAGTGATGTCAGGAACCCCCACCCCCATGTACACAGTGATGTCAGTGTCCCCCCCATACACACAGTGATGTCAGTTCCCTCCCCCCATATACACAGTGATGCCAGTGACCCCCCCCCATATACACAGTGATGTCAGTGGACCCCCCATATACACAGTGATGTCAGTGGACCCCCCATATACACAGTGATGTCAGTAACCCCCCATATACACAGTGATGTCAGTAACCCCCCATATACACAGTGATGTCAGTGCCCCCCCATATACACAGTGATGTCAGTGTCCCCCCATACACACAGTGATGTCAGTGCCCTCCCCCCATACACACAGTGATGTCAGTGCCCTGCCCCCATATACACAGTGATGTCAGTGACCCCCCCTATACAAAGTGATGTCAGTGTCCCCCCCATACACACAGTAATGTCAGTGCCCTCCCCCCATATACACAGTGATGTCAGTGACCCCCCCATATACACAGTGATGTCAGTGCCCCCCCCCATACACATAGTGATGTCAGTGCCCTCCCCCATATACACAGCGATGTCAGTGTCTCCCCCCATACACACAGTGATGTCAGTGACCCCCCCTCCCATATACAGTGATGTTAGTGTCCCCCCATACACACAGTGATGTCAGTACCCTCCCCCATATACACAGTGATGTCAGTGCCCGCCCCCCCATACACACAGTGATGTCAGTGTCCTCCCTCCATATACACAGTGATGTCAGTGACTCCCCCATACACAACGTGATGTCTGCCCCCCCCAAATACACAGTGATGTTAATGCCCTTCCCCATATACACTGTGATGTCAGTGTCCTCCCCATTTACACAGTGATGTTAGTGCCCTCCCCCATATATACAGTGATGTCAGTGTCCCCCCCCCATATACACAGTGATGTCAGTGTCCCCCCATATACACAGTGATGTCAGTGACCCCCCCCCCATATACACATTGATGTCAGTGACCCCACCATATACACAGTGATGTCATTATCCCCCCCCCCATACACACAGTGATGTCAGTTCCCTCCCCCCATACACACAGTGTTGTCAGTGACCCCCCCCCATATACACAGTGATGTCAGTGTCCCCCCCATATACACAGTGATGTCAGTGCACCCCCCCATATACACAGTGATGTCAGTGCCCCCCCCCCCCCATATACACAGTGATGTCAGTGCCCTCCCCCATATACACAGTGATGTCAGTGCCCTCCCCCATATACACAGTGATGTCAGTGCCCTCCCCCATATACACAGTGATGTCAGTGCCCTCCCCCATATACACAGTGATGTCAGTGCCCTCCCCCCATACACACAGTGATGTCAGTGCCCTCCCCCATATACACAGTGATGTCAGTGCCCCCCCCCCCCATACACACAGTGATGTCAGTGACTCCCCCATACACACAGTGATGTCTGCCCCCCCCATATACACAGTGATGTTAATACCCTCCCCCATATACACTGTGATGTCAGTGTCCTCCACATTTACACAGTGATGTTAGTGCCCTCCCCCATATATACAGTGATGTCAGTGTCCCCCCCCCATATACACAGTGATGTCAGTGTCCCCCCATATACACAGTGATGTCAGTGCACTCCCCCCATATACACAGTGATGTCAGTGTCCTCCCCATACACAGTGATGTCAGTGTCCCCCCATATACACAGTGATGTCAGTGCACTCCCCCCCATATACACAGTGATGTCAGTGTCCCCCCCATACACAGTGATGTCAGTGCACTCCCCCCCATATACACAGTGATGCCAGTGACCCCCCCCCATATACACAGTGATGTCAGTGCCCTCCCCCCATATACACAGTGATGTCAGTGCCCTCCCCCCATATACACAGTGATGTCAGTGCCCTCCCCCATATACACAGTGATGTCAGTGCCCTCCCTCCATATACACAGTGATGTCAGTGCCCTCCCCCATATACACAGTGATGTCAGTGACCCCCCCATATACACAGTGATGTCAGTGACCCCCCATACACACAGTGATGTCAGTGACCCCCCCCCCCCCATATACACAGTGATGTCAGTGTCCCCCCATACACACAGTGATGTCAGTGCCCTCCCCCCCATATACACAGTGATGTCAGTGACCCCCCCATACACACAGTGATGTCAGTGACCCCCCATACACACAGTGATGTCAGTGCCCCCCCATACACACAGTGATGTCAGTGCCCTCCCCCCCATACACACAGTGATGTCAGTGCCCTCCCCCCATATACACAGTGATGTCAGTGCCCCCCCCCCCCCCATACACACAGTGATGTTAGTGCCCTCCCCCCCCCCATACACACAGTGATGTCAGTGCCCTTCCCCCATATACAGTGATGTCAGTGACCCCCCCATATACACAGTGATGTCAGTGTCCCCCCCATACACACAGTGATGTCAGTGTCCCCCCCATACACACAGTGATGTCAGTGCCCTCCCCCCCATACACACAGTGATGTCAGTGCCCTCCCCCCCCATATACACAGTGATGTCAGTGACCCCCCCATATACACAGTGATGTCAGTGACCCCCCCCCATATACACAGTGATGTCAGTGTCCCCCCCCATACACATAGTGATGTCAGTGCCCTCCCCCATACACACAGCGATGTCAGTGCCCCCCCCCCCCATACACAGTGATGTGTATACACAGTGATGTCAGTGACCCCCCCATACACACAGTGATGTCAGTGTCTCCCCCCCATACACACAGTGATGTCAGTGACCCCCCCCCCCCCCATACACACAGTGATG
Organism: Lithobates pipiens; assembly: GCF_037356315.1. NCBI lineage: Eukaryota > Metazoa > Chordata > Amphibia > Anura > Ranidae > Lithobates > Lithobates pipiens. The sequence goes on along the minus strand of NW_027507903.1, from coordinate 507,392,894 downwards.
TCAGTGCCCTCCCCCATATACACAGTGATGTCAGTACCCTCTCCTCATACACACAGTGATGTCACTGACCCCCACACACAGTGATGTCAGTGCCCTCTCCCCATACACACAGTGATGTCACTGACCCCCCCCCCCATATACACACTGATGTCAGTGTCCCCCCATCATACACAGTGATCTCCCGTTCCCCTCTGCACGCGCACAGTGTACCGCCCCTCGCCCTCTCGGCTCCACCCATTTCCCCGGTTGCAGCCAGTAACAGTGGCCGGTCCGGGAGGTGTGTACGGGGGGGCTCGCCCTCCTCCTCCAGGCGTCACATCCGGCGCTGTCAAAGGACAGCACAAACAAGGACGAGCCGGGAGAGAGCCGGACACCGGGCGGAGGAGAGCACCGATCACCGGGAGGTCAGTGATCACCGATCGGTATAGGAGGGGAGGGGCTGTCACCCCTCATTAACTCCTTCCTCTGCTGACACGCCGTATAATCACTGCCTGATTAACTCTGTATACGCCGGGAGGTGTACATATCCTTCCATATCCTCATAGAGGCACTATGTACCATTAACCCTCTCATAGACCGAGGTGACCATTATATATACAGTGGGATATAGATGAACCCTTCGCAGCCTGAACTCTTTCTCCCTTCCACCTCGGGCATACTGACACCCCACACATGTCAGGGTACAGACACCTCCAGGGTAACATCAGTGACCTTCTAACATAATAACCCCTTCACAGCCGCAGCGCTGACACTTCATTGTAATGAACCTTTCCAGCTGATATAATGGAACCTCATAGGATGGATTCTTCCACAGCCCCAGACAATGTATAACATTAGTGACCTTCCATAACACATGCTATACCGTTAACCCCTTCAGAGCCATAGGATTGTCACCTAAGGCTATTAATCCTTCAAAGGCCTCAGCTGATCTGCTGTAACAGAATAGTAGTATTGATCACCATAGACGCCCATAAACAATCAATAATAGAACACTAGTGTGCGTTCCTAACCCTGCTCTGTAACCTAATGCTGGTAACCCTAGAACTGGCACCTTTGAGCAAGCGGTACAATCCAGCGCCACCTGGGTACTGTGCACTGCCACCTCTTTACTGTCCAGCGCCCCATGGGTACTGTCCACTGCCACCTCTTTACTGTCCAGCGCCACATTGGTACTGTCCACTGCCACCTCTTTACTGTCCAGCGCCACATGGGTACTGTCCACCGCCACCTCTTTACTGTCCAACGCCACATGGGTACTGTCCACTGCCACCTCTTTACTGTCCAGCGCCACATGGGTACTGTCCACCGTCACCTGGGTACTGTCCACCACCACATGGGTACTGTCCACAGCCATGTCAGGACTGTCCACCGCCACCTTGGCACTGTCGATGTGACGCTAGCTACATACATAGCACTATTTCATAAATTTAAACCACTTACGATTGGCATTCGATTTTGTTTTTAAAAGATCAGAGAGGGATGAGAACACCTGTCAGGTTTTATTATTGTCTGTACCCCTGTTGGGGAGATTCACCTCATTTACAGCAGAACTAAACTCTGTTATGTCCCTCATCAGCTGTCATGTTTTTGACCTCTTGATTGGCTGGCGGGGAAATAACATGATCCCAGGCATGCACACAGGGGTCAGTCATTCTGGCAGGGGCGCAGTAAGCGTAAAAATGTTAGCAGGCAGGTAAATGTGTCTTATTACAGAAGGGACTTGGCATATGGGGTCTGCAATAAGGAGCTGCCTATTTTTTTTTTGTAGGTTTAGGTTCACTATAAAGTGATTGTAAACCTTCACATATACCCAGTGAAGTGACCGGCCTCAAGTGATGCACAGAGATAAAACAAATCTCCCTACATAAGTTGTACCTATTTATCTGTAGTCTTCTGTTCTCTACATTAATTCAAAGTACAGAATTGATGAAGCTTGTTTGAACTGTTAGAAGAAAGAGGACAGGGAGCTAAAATGACACACTGCAGAGCTCAGTGAGGAGAGCTCTGAGAGCTTATTGGAGGGGAGGCCACACACACACACACGGACAGAGCTGAGGCTGTCAGTCACAGGCTGTGTGATGGAGATGCCTTCCCTGTCACCTTTTTTTCTCTTGGTGTCAGAAAGGACTCATGCAGGTAGCAGAGGAATGAAGCTGCAGACAGAAATTACACTTGGTGCTCTGGATTGCGATAGGTACACACTATAGAGGTTTACAACCACTTTTTTTCAGTTACCAGTCAGTTTTGGATCCAGTTGGAGAAGACAGATGAAAACATTCTATAAATAACATTGGAGGAACCACACACATTTTAAACCTTAAAGAGAAGTTCCAGTCTGTAAAAGAAAAAAATAATAAACTGTAGCGGATGACTTTTAATATAAGGACAGGGATCCCGCAATGTCGGCACCCCTATCAGTTGGCTTCGGGTGCAGGCGCCGGAGTCTGTAGTAAGGGAAACAGGCTGTGAAGGCCTTGCAGCTTTACAAGCAGTGTCTTACGCATGCACGGGTCGGGCTGTGCTTTCTGAATGGTCCCGTAGTCTTCTGGGAACCTCTGTGTGTAGCAGAAGGCAGTGGGAGGAGGGACCAGAAATGTTGTAGATCGTCGTGCGGTGATCTTACCCGGAAGTTGGAATTGGTACCTGTCTAAACCAGGTGCCCGCTTCCCCCCCAAAAAGTGCCAAATGTAGCAGTGGAGGGTGCGAACAAGCAGAGCTTCCCCTTTTGGATGGAGCTCTGTTTTAACTGAAAACAGAAATGTCTTTTTTTTTTATATATTATTTAACCTGAAAAACAGTTTGAAAAGGGCCTGAAAACTCCAAATGTGTTCTAATTTGGTCCAGCTGAATGGATGGAACAATTGGATTTGTGTGTACAATATGTTACAGTTTAAAAGGAACACTAATCATTAGTAACAATCATGATGATAACTGACACGATGATAACTGACACGATGACTGCGGTAATCTGATAACCATTTGACAACTGACATTCAGTTATTGGCATTCACTGGACTAAACCTACAGACCCTAATAGTAATGCTGTACTGGTCTTCACTGCAGACCATCCGCTGGCCTGACCCTCCCCACCACCCTTCCCTTATCCAAAGCAGGCTTTACTGCTTCCTTTATCACTCTTCAGGCTTGCTGTCTATAAATATAGACAGCTCAGGAGAAAAGTGTAGACCCTCCCATAGACTGTGTGTGTGCAACTGATTGTGCCCATAGCATGTAACTCTCAAGGCTAAGGTATTCATGTTGGCAGCCAGTGCCTATGGTATGTTGCCTCCTTAGTCAATGCATTCATGCCAGCAGCCTTTGCCCCTGCCCCTGGCATGTCACCCCCATAGCTACAGTATTTATGTTGGCAGCTTGTGCCCATAGCAGGTTACTCCCATAGATAGGGTATTCATGCTTGCACCTATAGCATGTAGCTTACTGGGGGGGGGGGGGGGGGATTAATGCTGGCAGCCTGTGCTTATTGCATATAGCTTCCATAGCCAGGGTTTTCATGCTGGCAGCCTGTGCCCGTAGGTAGGCTATTCATGTTGGCAGCCTGTGCCTGTGGGTAGGTTATTCATGTTGGCAGCCTGTGCCCATAGGTAGTGTATTCCTGCTGGCAGCCTGATCCCGTAGGTAGGGTATTCATGCTGACAGCCTCTGCCCCTAGGTAGGCTATTCATGCTGGCAGCCTGTGCACGTAGGTAGGGTATTCATGTTGGCAGCCTGTGCTTGTAGGCAGGGTATTCATGCTGGCAGCCTGTGCCTGTAGGCAGGGTATTCATGCTGGCAGCCTGTGCCAGTAGGCAGGGTATTCATGCTGGCAGCCTGTGCCCGTAGGCAGGGTATTCATGCTGGCAGCCTGTGCCCATAGGTAGGGTAATTATTCTGGCAGCTTGTGCCTGTAGGTAGGGTATTGATGCTAGCAGCCTGTTCCTGTAGTTAGGGTAATTATTCTGGCAGCCTGTGCCCATAGGCAGGGCATTCATGCTGGCAGCCTGTGCCCGTAGGTAGGGTAATTATTCTGGCAGCCGGTGCCTGTAGGTAGGGTATTCATGCTGGCAGCTTGTGCCCATAGGTAGGGTATTCATGCTTGCAGCTTCTGACATGTTAAATCGAATCAATGTAAACTTAATGGAAGAAAGATTTTCTGTAGACGGGTGTCTTTTATACACATAACGAATTGTCGTTAGGAGCACCATTTTAAATTGACAGGACTAATCTGTGTAACAGATGAGCACGTACTGTAGCCAGTCTGTGGGAGCCAGAATTATTGTTGGTTGGTGGGGGATCAAATACTTATTTTACTCGCTGAACTGCAACTCAATTTATAACATTTTTATCAAGTGTTTTTTTTTTTTGGTTGATATTCTGTCTCTATCATTTAAAATACACCTATGATAACAATCAGGTTGGCTAAAAATCGATGATTTAAAAAAAAAAATCCAACAAAATTGTATTTTTAAAATAAAAATGCCATAAACTATCCCCTGTTTTGTAGACGCTATAACTTTTGCGCAACCCAATCAATAAACGCTTATTGCGATTTAAATTTTTTTTTTTCCAAAGAAGAAAACGTATCGGCCTAAACTGTTTTTTTTATATGTTTTTGGGGATATTTATTATAGCAAAAAATAAAAAATATTGCTTTATTTTTTTTTTTTTTAATTGTCACTCTTTTTGTTTATAGTGCAAAAAATAAAAACCGCAGAGGTGATCAAATACCACCAAAAGAACAAAAGAAAGCTCTATTTGTGGGGGAAAAAAGGACGTTGGTTTTGTTTGGGAGCCACGTCGCACAACCGCGCAATTGTCAGTTAAAGCGACACAGTGCCGAATTGCAAAAAGTGCTCTGGTCTTTGGCCAGCCAAATGGCCCGGGCTGAAGTGGTTAAGATACAGTGGTGTGAAAAAGTGTTTGCCCCCTTCCTCATTTCCTGTTCCTTTGCATGTTTGTCACACTTAAGTGTTTCGGAACATCAAACCAATTTAAACAATAGTCAAGGACAACACAAGTAAACACAAAATGCAATTTGTAAATGAAGGTGTTTATTATTAAAGGTGAAAAAAAATCCAAACCATCATGGCCCTGTGTGAAAAAGTGATTGCCCCCTAAACCTAATAACTGGTTGGGCCACCCTTAGCAGCAACAACTGCAACTAAGCGTTTGCGATAACGTGCAATGAGGCTTTTACAGCGTCCTGGAGGAATTTTGGCCCACTCATCTTTGCAGAATTGTCCTAATTCAGTTACATTAGAGGGTTTTCGAGCATGAACGGCCTTTTTAAGGTCATACCACAACATCTCAATAGGATTCAGGTCAGGACTTTGGCTAGGCCACTCCAAAGTCTTAATTTTGTTTTTCTTCAGCCATTCGGTGGTGGACTTGCTGGTGTGTTTAGGATCATTGTCCTGCTGCAGAACCCAAGTTCGTTTCAGCTTGAGTACACGAACAGATGGTCGGACATTCTCCTTCAGGATCTCTTGGTAGACAGCAGAATTCATAGTTCCTTTTATCACGGCAAGTCTTCCAGGTCCTGAAGCAGCAAAACAGCCCCAGACCATCACACTACCACCACCATATTTTACTGTTGGTATAATGTTCTTTTTATGAAATGCAGTGTTCCTTCTACGCCAGATATACTTGGACACACACCTTCCAAAGAGTTCCACTTTTGTCTCATCGGTCCACAGAATGTTGTCCCAAAAGTCTTGGGGATCATCAAGATGTGTTGTGGAGAAATTGAGACGAGCTTTGATGTTCTTTTTGCTCAGCAGTGGTTTTCTCCTTGGAACTCTGCCATGCAGGCCATTTTTGCCCAGTCTTTTCCTGATGGTGGAGGCATGAACGCTGACCTTAACTGAGGCAAGTGAGGCCTGCAGTTCCTTGGACGTTGTTGTGGGGTCTTTTGTGACCTCTTGGATGAGTCATCGCTGCGCTCTTGGGGTAATTTTGGGCGGCCGGCCACTCCTGGGAAGGTTCACCACTGTTCCATGTCTTCGCCATTTGTGGATAATGGCTCTCACTGTGGTTCGCTGGATTCCCAAAGCTTTGGAAATGGCTTTATAACCCTTTCCAGACTGATAGATCTCAATTACTTTCTTTCTCAATTGTTCCTGAATTTCTTTGGGTCTCGGCATGATGTGTAGCTTTTAAGGATCTTCTGGTGGACCTTACTGTGTCAAGCAGCTCTTATTTAAGTGATGCCTTGATTGTGAACAGGTGTGGCAATAATCAGGCCTGGGTGTGGCTATAGAAATTGAACTCAGGTGTGGACAACCACAGTTATAGTATGTTTTAACAAGGGGGGCAATCACTTTTTCACACAGGGCTATGATGGTTTGGATTTTTTTTCACCTTTAATAATAAACACCTTCATTTACAAATTGCATTTTGTGTTTACTTGTGTTGTCCTTGACTATTGTTTAAATTGGTTTGATGTTCCGAAACACTTAAGTGTGACAAACATGCAAAGGAACAGGAAATGAGGAAGGGGGCAAACACTTTTTCACACCACTGTACATTAATAATTTAGTTTAGTCAGCATGAAATGGATCTTAGTTATGTAGCATGAGACTGTATATTCTGCAATATTTCAATTTTTTGGTAAATTCATTCAATGAATCCAAGCTCTACAGACTGAGATAACATGCACTGCATTGATGCATTCACACAATTTCACAGTAACCATGAGATAAAACAAAGTTCTGGAATATTCCTTTATCACATTGTTTTGCAAATCTATGTACACTACAAACTGTATGATTGTTTGAAGGGAAATGCATCTGTACCAGGCTCTAAGTGTGAGGAGGAAGGGCAAGCAGTAAAAATGAAAGTGACACCTTCCAAGCAGCTTCTAAACCTTGTGAAGTGCTTTAATCTTCCCTTGAGGAGAAAAATGTCAGCATGCCAAAAGAGACCCAGTTTGGGAACATTTTAAAGCTCCTCTACCTATGGGTAAAGCAGGTAATATGTTATTGCTTTAATTAATAAAATAATTTTAGTAGTTCTCCAACTATGTGTGATTAACCTAAAATCGGTTCTGATATCGCTGTTTTACTAACCTGACAGCTTATTCTAAATAGGAAATCTTCATTTTGTTTGCACATAATAAAGATTCCAACTGCCAGCAATAAGTCCTTTCATTTAAAGTGTACCTGTCATTTCAGATCCATCATGGCAGCGCCTGTTAGCGGGCATCCACTCACCTGCTGCCGCCACGTCCCTCACCCCCTTTTTGTGTCACTGCCACATCACCAAACGTCTCATTAAAATGAATGGGACTGTCGGTGAGTCAACAGCGGGTCAGAGGAGGAGCCTTTTTACTAGTAATTTAAATCGTGCTTTAAATCAACTTGATTTAAATGAAATCCACCTTAATAACAATTATAGACCCTTCATCTTTCTGTAAGTAGGCAAACTTACAAAATCTGCAGGGGATCAAATAATTATTTTCCCCATTGTATACTTTCAGTCTGTGTCGCTGGCATGCAACTTTCATAGCTGGGGTATTTATATTGGCAGCCTGTGTCCATACATAAGGTATTCATGCTGGCAGCCTGTGTCCATACATAAGGTATTCATGCTGGCAGCCTGTGCCCATACATAAGGTATTCATGCTGGCAGCCTGTGCCCATAACAAGTAGATTACATATACTAGCAGTCTGTGTCTCTATACAACTCTCATAGATAGGGTATTCATGCTGGCAGCCTGTGCCCATACATAGGGTATTCATGCTGGCAGCCTGTGCCCGTAGCAAGTAACTTACTTATACTAGCAGTCTGTGTCTCTATGCAACTCTCATAGATGGGGTATTCATGCTGGCAGCCTGTGCCCATACATAGGGTATTCATGCTGACAGCCTGTGCCCGTAGCAAGTAGCTTACTTATACTAGCAGTCTGTGTCTCTATGCAACTCTCATAGATGGGGTATTCATGCTGGCAGCCTGTGCCCATACATAGGGCATTCATGCTGACAGCCTGTGCCCGTAGCAAGTAGCTTACTTATACTAGCAGGCTGTGTCTCTATGCAACTCTCATAGATGGGGTATTCATGCTGGCAGCCTGTGCCCATACATAGGGTATTCATGCTGGCAGCCTGTGCCCGTAGCAAGTAACTTACTTTTACTAGCAGTCTGTGTCTCTATGCAACTCTCATAGATGGGGTATTCATGCTGGCAGCCTGTGCCCATACATAGGGTATTCATGCTGGCAGTCTGTGCCCGTAGCAAGTAACTTTTACTAGCAGTCTGTGTCTCTATGCAACTCTCATAGATGGGGTATTCATGCTGGTAGCCTGTGCCCATTCATAGGGTATTCATGCTGACAGCCTGTGCCCGTAGCTAGTAGCTTACTTATACTAGCAGTCTGTGTCTCTGTGCAACTCTCATAAATGGGGTATTCATGCTGGCAGCCTGTGCCCATAGCATGTAGCTCTCAGCAGAATGTGCATAGCTGTAGCCTATTTACACATCATGTGTTCTGACTGTTGCTATGTCTAGGACATCCCCCAACGTGCCCTTTGAACCCTGAGACTTGCAGAACAGGAAAACCCCTTAGACACATTATGGCTTGTTGTAATGATGGGGGATGGGAAGGGATGTCTAGAAGGGAGGGCTGTGTGTATATGTGGAGGTCTCTGTTCCTAGGAGTACAGTGTATCCCACCTATGTGTGTGCCTGACATGGTGATAGCAACATAGCAGAGATCTTGTGTTGATCAGCCATGCCCATCACCATATGACTAATGTAATGGGTACATGTGTTGGTATTGGCCATGGGTTGTTTCTGCCATGTTGTGGCCAGCATAAAAACTTCTCAGCGTGACTAAACAAGTGTTGCTTGGCTTTGGTTTACACCTTCTTGTGTGTTACCATGTGTTAACATGCACTACATATGCATTCATAGAAATAGGCCCACAACACATCAGTGCGGTAAACTCTACACCCAACTAATAGATGTGAGTGTGCATGCGTTGTAGTGCTTGTTGTCCAAAAAAACAAGTTTTTTTTTTCCCCCTTGGTTCATTGATCCTTGTTAAGGGTCCATGGGAAATATTCGGATTCGATATACATTAATGTGGATTAACATACACACACATAGACATGAAGAGAATCAAAGAATCGGCATACCCAAAGCATCAACATATACCTCCTACGTTTTCCGTGTAATCGCTACCAATAACGTTCATCTCTGTGTTGCATACTATATAAATGTCTCAGTTTTGCCCCTTTCCCTTCTTTTGCTGCTAAACGTTCTTCAGTTTGTAATTCGAATAACAAGTGAAAATCGATGGAAATCCGATAGATTAAAGCTGAACTCTGGGATAAGCAAATATTGGTTGTTATTTACCAAAGGAAAATCCTCTTTGCACTGAAAGTGCACTTGGAAGTAAAGTCGCTGTAGATCCGAGGGGGACATGCAAGGAAAAGAAAAAACAGTATTTTAGCTTGTAAATGATTGGATGATAAAATCAGCAGAGCTTCCCCTCGTTTCAGATCTACCCCTTAGATTTACAGCTTTCAGTGCAAAGTGGATTTGCCTTTCGTAAATAACCCCCATTGCGTAAGTACAAGATCCCCATGTGTATTCTTACTTGAATCTTGGTGTTCTTTCTGTATTTCTCCCAGATCTGTGCAGTAATCCAATGTAAAACATTGCCTCTATTCAGGAGCTTCCTTTAGGCTCCATTCACACCTAGGTGATTTGAATCGTGGGCGGAATCGGCACCATTCTGCCTGCAATTCCAAAATTGCGTCAAATTGCAGAGCAATTTTGATGCGATTGTCGCACGACAAATTGCGCAAACAAAATTGCGGGACGCCTCACCCAGAAGAAGTTCTGGAACTTCCAGAGCAGGCGTTCCACCAATTTGGGCGATGCCATTACCGGCGATTTGACATGTAAAATCACATGTCAAAATGGCCCGATGTGAACGTGGGCTAACACGTGGAAAAGAGATGTAATTCACAGATGATCGCTTGGAAAGCTAATAACTTTTTTTTTTCTGATTTCAGTTCAGTACAGAGAAAGTTACAAGTTCTGGAACTTCTTTTGGGCGACAGGTTTCCTGCGATTTTGTTGCAATTGTGGAATCGCAGGAAGGGTCGCCGCAATTCTGCCTGCGATTCCACAATTGCAACAAAATCGCAGGAAGCGTGTTCAAAATTGCAATTCAAATCGCCTAGGTGTGAATGAAGCCTTTATAAAGACCAGTCACTGCTGCTCGCTCTCCTTGTGCAGGGTGACTGGTCTTATCTCCGCCCCTCTTGTAGTTTTCTTCAGGCAGTCTGTAGTGGGTGGAGCCTGCTGGGTGCCTCCCACAGCTCTGCTCTCTACACAGGCTATGTATCACACAGTGGTGATTTCACTTCTACTTTTAGAAAGTAATATCTGGGGTTACAAAGACACTTTGTGTGCACCAAATGTATCAATATCCTTTGTGGCTAAGGAGGATTATGTTTTTTTTTTTGCCTGGAGTTTAGATTTAACTCATGGTAAAACTCAAAAACAAAAATGCTGCATTATTTTCTAAGCGTTTTTCTCTTCTTTATATTTACCTGTATGTAGCTAGTACCTATCATGATTGTCGGTGATGGCTGCAATATAAGCTCTACCCCCAAAATAAGCCCTACCGTGTTTCCCTGAAAATAAGATCTACAGGGACTTTAACTAGGGCTTATTTGGGGGGGGGGAGGGGCTTATATTGCAGCCATCTCTGACAATAACGCTAGGTCTTATTTTCGGGGAAACAGTGTAACACACTTCCTGCCTTCTTGTGACAGTGCTCACTCATTGTGCTATAGCTGTAGAAGAGCGCTGTTGTCGCCCTAGGACAGGAAGTGTGTTAGAACTACAAAAAACCTCCCCCTTTTTGTCTCCATTAGCCCAGGTTCACGTTAAGGGCGGGGACACTCGGAACGGTTCGGAGAAGTTCGGAAATACTCTGAAACACTTGGAGATACTCCGTTCCTGGGTGTTTCTGAGGCTTTCCAAGCTGTCCCCGGGTATTTGCAAGGCTCTCCGGCGCCTCCACACCTCTGGCCACATGTATTGCATGTAATAGAAGTCAATGCAGAATGAATTATCTTAGTTTCCATTGACTCCTATGGGGAAACTCGCTTTGATATGCGAGTGCTTTGGATTACAAGCATTCTCCTGGAACAGATTATGCTCGTAATCCAAGGTTCCACTGTATATCATTGTTTGATTTATATTGAATATGCCTTTATTTTCCACCTTATTGGTGGTGATATTATTTTTATCATATTATTATTATTATCATACAGGATTTATATAGCGCCAACAGTTTGTGCAGCCCTTTACAACGTAAGGGCAGGCAGTACAATTGAATACAGGACTTTGTTTGCTTTCATTGTGATTTTTATGGTCCAAGGTTTTGCGCACTCTTTTTGTTTATTATTTTGTAACACATCTTCGGCCAGACACTTTGATAAATTAGGCTAAATATAATTGAGAACAGCATGATGACATCTCACATGAAGGTGTTGTCCCTCATTTGGACTACAATCTTAATGTTCCTTTTTTTTTTGCCCCTCTCCCCAGCAGCACAGACTCCCCTTGTCTCTACTGCCCCGCCACTCAAATACGTGCCAGCGTTGAGGAGAGTACCCGGTAACCAAGCATATGACTCACTTGCCTTTAGTTTTGTTTCACAGCATTGATTCTGGTGCCTGGTGGTTTGAGTTGGGAGTCCTCTGCCTTGTGTAAACTCCAACTAGACGCATATGTGCTCAACCAGTTGGCCCTCCAGCTGTTGCGGAACTATGAAACATTGCGAAACTGACAGTTACAAGCATAACTCCCAAAGGGCAGAGGCATGATGAGATTTGTAGTTCTGCAACAGCTGGAGGGCCACAGGCTGAGCACCCATGATTACTAGAGTAACTTAGAAATATCAAGGAGCATTCTTTCTTCACTCTTGGATGCTATACTTGGTAATGGGGAAGAAAAGGTACAGGCTGCTGGGGAGGACATCGTTGTAGCCCTGGACAGCCCAGGGCAAGGCAACTGGTTAACTTTAGGTTTTCTCTATCCTGGGGTGTTCCTGGGCAACAGTTTCAATGTTCCTTGCTTCGGATTTTATAATCAGCTGGGCTAAAGGCATATTGGAATTTCTGCATTTGCAAAACACAAGCCATTATAAAGTTTTGTAGTAAATACTTTATACATTATGTGGCTGAAAGTCTGTGGGCATCTGACCATCAAGCCTATATGAGTTTGTTGGACATCTTATTCTGATGGCTAATAATATGAAGTTGGCCCTCCCCTGTAGCTACAACAGCCTCCACTCTTCTAGGAAGACAGGCAACACATTTTGGAGTGTGTTTGTGGGACTTTGTGCCCATTTGTGAGATTAGGTACTGATGGTGGATCAGAAGATCTGGCTCACCGTCAGCACTCCAATTCATTCCAATGGTGTTCAGTAGGGTTGAGGTCAGGGCTCTGTGCAAGCCACTTGAGATGCTCTACAACAAAACTGGCCATACCATGTCTTTATGGAGCTGGCTTTGTACACGGGCACAGTCATGCCGGAACTGAAAAGGGCCTTCCCCAAACAGTTACCACGATGTTGGAAGTGCACAATTGCCTAAAATGTCTGTGTATGTTGTAGCATTAACAGTACCCTTTATTGGAAACATTTGTAGGTAGGGGTACCCAAACACTTCTGGTCATTTAATAAGTGTAATAATTAGGGTGTCCAGAAGCGTTTATAAAGGGAAGCTGCAGGACTGCATTAACAAAGGAGCAAATAGGGCATTTTTCTAGACAGGGCAAGACAGGGATCCATCAATATGCTTGCTAGGGATAGAACTTTAATAGAAACCTATGTTGTATTTAGAGCAGCCTTTCTCAACCCTTTCAACGCAGAGGAACCCTTGAAATAACTTTCCATTTACAGGGGACCCCTGCTAAAAATGACTGTACCTACAACTTATGATACATTAGTGTGATGGTCAGTAGAAGGGATGCTCCTTACATGTGTGGTCATTGGGATGCATTCCCACCTTAAAGATAGCTAAACGGATCAATGGTGTCAGTGGGAACTTATCTGAGAGGGAGACATTTCTCATTGCTCAAGGAACCCCTACCAACCTCTGGAGGAACCTTGGGGTTCCACAGAACCCTGGTTGAGAAACCCTAATTTAGAGGATCATCTTTCACTTTTTTATATAGACTGGAGAAGGATTTATAATTAATTAGTAGTTCTTTTGGATGTGCTTTGCAATCTGCTTTGATTGTCGTTTGAAATGGTGAAACATATGTTCTAAACATTTTCCCCTCACTTCCCATCCTGCTGACTGCACAGGAAGTAATGGGAAATTTTGCTATTTGGCGAGTCAATGGCATCAGTTTGAGATACTTCTGAGAATATTATGGGCTCCTGCAAACATGTACTTAAAATGGAAGTAAACCCTTCCAAACAACTTTGACCTACAGGTAAGCCTAGATTAAGGCTTACCTGTAGGTCCAAGTAATATCTCCTAAACCTATATGGTTTAGGAGATATTTGCCCGAAAACGGGCACCGCTGTCTACGGCGCATGCGCCGTAGACAGCGGCGCGCAGGCGCACTAAATGCGGCAAGTCCAAGAATGGATTTGCCTAATTTGTCGACTCCCGTGCGCATGCGCGGGAGTGACGTCATCGCGGCTCCGCCGAATGGCAGCGTCGGAGCTCCGAGACGCGACTCCCGTGCGCATGCGCGGGAGTGACGTCATCGCGGCTTCTCCGCTGTCATTCGTCGGAGCTGCGAGAGACGCCACAACCAAGATGGATGCGGCGGACTACAGGTGACAGCGGCGACTTCGCTGGCTCCTGTGTCAGGTAAGTGACACATAATGAGCTACTATGCGATGCATAGTAGTCCATTATGCTTTACCTTTGCAGGGAAAAAAAGAGGAAGTAAACCCATCAGGGTTTACTTCCTCTTTAAATGTATGCAGTATTGCTGGCAGAAGGCTTAAGAATTATGCATAAAAATTTGTAGACATCTCAAATTATACAGACCTACACGGTATGTCCATATGAGTTGAGAAGTGCATAGTGAGCTGTACTGACTCTTACTTACACTTTAACCACTTCAGCCCCGGATGAATTTACCCCCTTCCTGACCAGAGCACTTTTTGCGATTCGGCACTGCGTCGCTTTAACTGACAATTGCGCGGATATGCAACCTGGCTCCCAAACAAAATTGACATCCTTTTTTCCCCACAAATAGAGCTTTCTTTTGGGGGTATTTGATCACCCCTACGGTTTTTATTTTTTGCGCTATAAACAAAAAAAGAGCGACGTGTGTAGGCGGAAGCTCTGAATGCTTCTGCAGCCTCCTGGAATATCAGTGGCGTGCCCATAGGAAGTCCTAATTTTTAAAAAAAAAAAAAAATCATTATTTTTTACATTTTGCTATAATAAATATCCCCCAGGAATATCAAAAAAACATTTTTTCCTCAGTTTAGGCTGATATGTATTCTACATATTTTTGGTTAAAAAAATCGCAATAAGCGGTTGACTGGTTTGCGCAAATGTTATAGCGTTTACAAAATAGGGGATATTTTTATTAATATATATTTTTTTTTTACTAGTAATGGCGGCGATCAGTGATTTTTATCATGACTGCGACATTATGGCGGATACATCGGACATTTTTGACACGTTTTTGGGACCATTGTCATTTATACAGCAATCGGTGCTATACAAATGCACTGATTTCTGTGTAAATGTCACTGGCAGTGAAGGGTTAACCTCTAGGGGGCAGTGTAGGGGTTAAGTGTGTCCTGGGGAGTGTTTCTAACGGTGGGGGGGTGTGGCTATGTGAGACACATCACTGATCTCTGCTCCCGATCAAAGGGAGCAGAGATCAGGAACCAGAGATCAGTGACACAGTCACTAGGCAGGCTTGTTTACATTAGCATCTCCCCGTTCTTCCTCTCCGTGAGGCGATCGCGGGTATCCCCACTGCGATCGAGTCCGCGGGACCTGCGACCCGACTAACGCAATGCACTTTGTGAGATGCCTTACAGGGGCATTTATTTTAAATGGCATCCCAATGCACATTTTTATTGGGTACTAATTGACCTGTAATGCAGCACAGAAAATCTGTATTTCTTGTATATATATATTTTTTTTTTTGTAGGATGTTTAAAAAAATAAATTAAAAGTACAAGTCTGTTATTTCTTCCGTTGCAGTGTGTTGGCTACCATTCTAAATGATTGAACTGTCCTAACGCATGGTGGTTCCATGACTTAATGTACATTAATCTTGCATGGTAACTCAATTAAGCGTGTAGGTGTGATGGCATCCTTAAAGAAAACCTGTACTGAGAGATCTTTGCAGCCTGTATAATTCTGGGGGGACAGTTGTAGTTTAAAGGGTTCGCTCATCTTTACCAAAAAAAAAATGCCTATGCAGATGATGGGTGTCTGTAAATAAAAACAAATTGTGCAGCCTAACTAAAGTTGAATAGTGCCCTTGCTATAGGCGTGTGCTATTTCAAGACCTCATAAAGTCTGACTGGAAAACTCCCAGGATGTTGCTAAAAAGGCCCAGTTATTAATGTTCACCTTCTTCACCACAGGAGTGAGCTCTCAAACGCTAAGCTCAGAATTACTGCATCAGGGAAGAGAGAGTGCATGTGAGGGGGTTTGAATCTGAGAAAGAGCTCTCTCCTGTGATGGTGAGCAACATCCTGAGAGTTTCCAAGTCAGGCTTCATGAGGTACGTAAATGGCCTACACCAGGAATATGCAATTAGTGGACCTCCATCTGTTGCCAAACTACAGGTCCCATCATGCCTTTGCCTCTGGGTGTTATGCTTGTGCCTGTCCAGAGTCTTGCTATGCCTCATGGGACTTATAGTTCTGCAACAGCCACTAATTGTATATCCCTGGCCTATACCTATACAGTAGTAGCAAGGGCATTTTTACATTTTAGTCAAAGCTGCACAGCTTGTCACAGCTCTACAGATGTCCCTTATCAGCATCAGCGTTTTTTTGGAAAAGATGAACTATGCCTTTAAAGCAGTAGTAAAACCGCTGAGTTTTTATTTTTTTTTCATACCTGCAAGGCAAAAGGCATAATAAGCTAGTATGCACCGCATACTAGCTCATTATGAAATACTTGCCTTATAATGAGGCCCCGACATCTCGCCCGATGCACGCCGAGGGAGCTGACATGTTCCCTTGGCGTGTCTTCCGGGTATCGCGGCTCCGGCACTGTGAGTGGCCAGAGCCACGATATCGTCACTTCCGCGGATGCACATGGGAGATTTCTTCCCGGCAGGGTCCAGCGTCTGCCGGGCTTTCAGCCGAAAATCCCCTGTGCGCATGTGCCGCTGCAGTCACCGGCGTATTGCGAGGGGAATATCTCCTAAACCTTTTTTACCTACAGTCCTGTAGGTAAAAGTTGTAAAAAAGACTATACAACTGCTTTAAATATGAAATGCTGTGGATCCACTTTTCCACAATTTTTTTTTTTTTTTTTTACATCTTAAAGTGACCTCACAACAGCTGTTAGTGGAGGGCAGTTTGGAGTAACTTTCTCCTGCGTGGAAATGCTCAGGAGAGCCCTTGGATGTAAATGGGCCTTGAATCTGATGCCCAGATTTGCTCTTTGAGCTCAGAGTCAGCATAATTTACCTCTGCATTTTCCTATCATGGGAATTAGGTGTTACTTTCCATTGACGTTACATCATTGGCTTTGCATGTCCTGGCTAAACTTGGCACCATGACGCAGGAGAGACCCGTGACTGGGCCGTAGTGAGTCTGCAGGCTTATCTAGCCTGGCAAAGCGATAGTGCTGTGCTAAGTGCATTAAGCCTCAGCATTCAATCAGATCATGGTTATCTGACCCTTGAAGGATACAATCTGATTAGCTGATGTGCCAGTGCCCATTACCTTACTACTGGATATGTCTGGTACTGTCACAAATAGTGATGAGTGAACTGTCCTGTGTTTGGCCTGAAAATTTCAAACCCGAACCACATTGAACTCTATAGGATCCAAATCTTGTAATTTTTTTTTTTTTACTTTTTTTTTAAGGCATGAGTGGCATGTACTAATGCAATATTTTTTTGTATTGGTGTCGTAAAGCAAAAGTGTAATTTTGAAAGAAGAAAAGAAAACGTTTGCCGCTAAACGATAGTTCCTTCCCTATGCCTGCTTCTGTTTGTGAACATAGAGGCTGACAGCTCCTGAGTGACGTCATTCATCACACATCGTTATGATCAGATTGCGCCAGCAGCTTCAGCCAGCATTACTGACCAGTTTACCAAAATTCAGCAGCCAGCCAGGTTGCTGCCATTTGCCATGAGAGTGCAGTGGGAGAGGATCGAGGTGGGTAGTTGGGACGTTGTTCATTATGATTGATTTTGGATTTAAATTGCTGGATGACAACACTGAAAATGAATTTACTCATTCACAAAAAAAATGTAAGTAAAAAAAAAAATAACCTCCGTCCTCCTCCCCCCAAAAAAATGATAAATTTCCCATGGTGTGTAAATCCACCATCAATTTATGTCTTCCAGAGAAGTAGATCCATTGTTAATCAATACCCAGATGACCTATTAAACAGGAACGTGATGACCTGAGCATGGTGATCCACCTTCTGTACTCCTGTCACAGCTAACCGTTCCCTGGCATTGCTGGAGCATAAGCAGCACAGAGGCCGCAGTGCATAGAAATGAATGTAATGTTTTTTTTTTGTAACAAACCAAGGCACCACTCCTCACCGCCGTTACACAGGGTACACCAATCAGCACTTTGTGCTTTTTCCTGCAACTTTAGGATGGTGACAGAGTGTTTTTAAAGAAATGCAGCACAGGGTATACATCACCAGAGCTCACCAAGGCTGTAAGCCATGTTCAGTTCAGCATGGTGGAGTAAGCACTTCCCTTTGCCCATGTGTACCATTCTACCTAATAACCTTGTGCTAAGAAGTGGGGACCTGGCCTGGGATTTGTAATTTAGCAGCCATAGTGCTATCGCTGCTAAATGATAGATCCCTGTCCACTCATGCACACAGGCATATGAAAATACATCAACTAGTATGCAGGATCTTGATGGTAGCAAAATCCTGCATAAAAGGGGTTCTGTTTTAGCAATGTTTACATGCATACATCGTAAATTGCCCTGTTTCTAGGATGCAGGCATTGTCTCAAGGAAGCTGCCTAGTGTCCTTGTTGCTAGGATGCAGGCAACTTTTGCAGTCTAGTGTCCTATGTTGCTAGGATGCTGATGGCTATTATCGCTTGGTGTCCTCCATTGCTAGGATGCTGGTGGCTTCTGAATAAAGCTGCCAAAAGTTTTTCTGTTGCTTGGACAAAGGCTGTTCTTGTACTCAAAGTGTACATTTGCACTGTACGCATGAAAATGTCAGCATGCACACAGTGTAATCTATGAAGCATGCTCAGGATACAGACAACTTTTTAAGGAAGCTGTGTTCTAGTGTCCTATGTTGCTAAGATGCAGGTGACTATTGCCGTCTAGTATCCAATGTTGCTAGGATTCACACATCGTAATCCATGGCACTTTGCTCAGGACTAATATACAGTTGAAAAAAAAATATGTGAACCCTTTTGGAATGATATGGATTTCTGCACAAATTGGTCATAAAATGTGATCTGATCTTCATCTAAGTCACAACTATATAGACCATCACAGTCTGCTTAAACTAATAACACACAAAGAATTAAATGTTACCATGTTTTTTATTGAACACACCATGTGAACCCCCAGACTAATGAGATCTCCAAAAGCTAATTGGAATGAGATGTCAGCCAACTGGAGTCCAATCAATGAGATGAGATTGGAGGTGTTGGTTACAGCTGCCCTGCCCTATAAAAAACACACACCAGTTCTGGGTTTGCTTTTCACAAGAAGCTTTGCCTGATGTGAATGATGCCTTAGACAACAGAGCTCTCAGAAGACCTACGATTAAGAATTATTGACTTGCATAAAGCTGAAAAGGGTTATAAAAGTATCTCCAAAAGCATTACTGTTCATCAGTCCACGGTAAGACAAATTGTCTATAAATGGAGAAAGTTCAGCACTGCTGCTACTCTCCCTAGGAGTGGGCATCCTGTAAAGATGCCTGCAAGAGCACAGCACAGACTGCGCAATGAGGTGAAGAAGAATCCTAGAGTGTCAGCTAAAGACTTTCAAAAGTCTCTGGCATATGCTAACATCCCTGTTAGCGAATCTATGATATGTAAAACACTAAACAAGAATGGATTTCATGGAAAGATACCACAGAGGAAGCCACTGCTGTCCAAAAAAAACATTGTTGCACGTTTACAGTTTGCACAAGAGCACCTGGATGTTCCACAGCAGTACTGGCAAAATATTCTGTGGACAAATGAAACCAAAGTTGAGTTTGGAAGAAACACACAACACTATGTGTGGAGAAAAAGAGGCACAGCACACCAACATCAAAACCTCATCCCAACTGTGAAGTATGGTGGTGGGGGCATCATGGTTTGGGGCTACTTTGCTGCGTCAGGGCCTGGACGGATTGCTATCATCGAAGGAAAAATGAATTCCCATGTTTATCAAGACATTTTGCAGGAGAACTTAAGGCCATCTGTCCACCAGCTGAAGCTCAACAGAAGATGGGTGTTGCCACGGGACAACAACCCAAAGCATAGAAGTAAATCAACAACAGAATGGCTTAAACAGAAGAAAATACACCTTCTGGAGTGGCCCAGTCAGAGTCCTGACCTCAACCCAATTGAGATGCTGTGGCATGACCTCAAGAAAGCGATTCACACCAGACATCCCAAGAATATTGCTGAACTGAAACAATTCTGTAAAGAGGAATGGTCAAGAATTACTCCTGACTGTTGTGCACGTCTGATTTCCAACTACAGGAAACGTTTGGTTGAAGTTATTGCTGCCAAAGGAGCTTCAACCAGTTATTAAATCCAAGGGTTCACATACTTTTTCCATCTGCACTGTGAATGTTTACATGGTGTGTTCAATAAAAACATGGTAACATTTAATTCTTTGTGTGTTATTAGTTTAAGCAGACTGTGATTGTCTATTGTTGTGACATAGATGAAGATCAGATCACATTTTATGACCAATTTGTGCAGAAATCCATATCGTTCCAAAAGGGTTCACATACTTTTTTTTGCAACTGTTTATAATAAGTTCATACAGTTCAGTGTGGTTCAGCACTATGTTCAAGGTTTGTGAGCTTCCTGCCGAGTTCATAAAATTTCCAGTATACCAAACTTTGCTTGGTTCATTCATAAACTAGTATGAATGAATGCAGGCTGCGTTCATTTGTGTCTTTAAAATGTGTCTGGAGTTCACCTTTAAGGAATAATTCTGGGATATGCCAACAACAGATTGTTTGGTGTTAACACACACTGTGCCAAAAAATCGCCACAACAAAGCAGTGACATATTTTTTTGCATAGAATACTTGTGATGGGCACAGCAGCACACGCCTGTAATACAAAGCTCCGGTCTCTGCTGGGTCACACCAGGTCATGAAGTTTGGTTCAGCTGAGTCTTGCACAGTGTGGGTGGTACCTCTCTACCTAATAAGTAGGTGATATTTTTGGTTGTGGCAGCAGAGCAAAAAGTGCTGGAAAACAACAGGTCTTGGGACGACGTGTTTTATTTAAAAAAGGAAAGAAAACCAAACAATAGAATTACTGAAACATATTTTAATTGTGTTGCAGATTTAATGCAGTGGCGTATTGCAGGGCCCTCAGACTCCAGTCTTTTTGTGAAGGTTTGCGTAGCCTGTAATTAAAGGTCATTTCACAGGACATCTTCTCTGATGGTAAATTAAATGGCGCCCTTCTCGTTCCTTATATGAGCTGTAGTAACCATTTGAGGATAAGTGGTGTGCATCTTAAAGTGACAGTTGTATGGTCGTTTATGTGCACAAAATGGCTGTTACAAGAGATGCAAGCCCTAACGAAATGACATTTAGACCCCTTTCACACTGGGGCGTTTTTCAGGCACTTTAGCGTTAAAAAAAGCGCCTGTAAAGTGCTTGAAAGAAGCCTCATCTGCAATCCCAATGTGAAAGCCCGAGTGCTTTAAGAGAACTTTCTCACTGCCAGCGCCTGAAAAACGCGGGTAAATCGCCGCTTAAACTAGCGGAGCTTTACCAGCATTTTCCGGGCACTAACGGGCCGCTTTTATCCTCCGCTAGGGTTAAAAGCGCCCACCAAGCACCACTGCCAAAAGGGCTTTGCAGGCGCTTCCCATTGATTTCAATGGGAAGGGGTGCTTTAGGAGCGGTGTATTCACCACTGCAAAAGCGCTGCAAAGAAGCTGCTTGCATGACTTTTTTTGACGCCCTGCCAGCGCAGCGCCTCAGTATGAAAGCACTCGGGCTTTCACATTGGGACTGCAGATGAGGCTTCTTGCAGTCGTTGTAGAGGTTCTTTTTTTAACACTAAAGCGCCTGAAAAACTCCCCAGTGTGAAGGGGGTCTTAGTTTGTCAAAGCACTGTGCATACTAAACAATTGCCATTTTTTTTTAACCCCTTCCCTCCGTCCCAGGATCCCTTTAAAAGATTCTGAATACTTGGGGTAGGAAGGATTGGCAGCCATGAGACCACAGTGGTCACATGATCAGTAGCTGAACCCGTCGGCTACCTATTGTTGGCAGGGACTGAGAGCTGTATGTGGCAGTCTGGTCTGTGAGACCGCTCTCGGCACAGAAACACTGGCCACCCAGTGATGCATTTATGTGGCATGTGGGCATTAAAGCCCACCCTTTTACCCTCACGGATTTGTTATATGTGCATTCTCTGAATTAAGGTAAAAAAAACTTCCACACCTGACTCCTGTATCGATCCAGCGCTGTACCCAGCTGCCGGCCTTCTCTCCTCTCTCCCTGCCCTCACAAGCTTGGCTAATAGGAGGATCCATTTTCTCCTACTACTGTCAATCATATGAGTGAGCTGTGGGGGTAGGGCTGAGTCACACTATGTGTGTCTATTGACACAGTTTAGCTCAGGAGTGAGCCCACACTTCTGTCTGCCCCCATAGCAAGCAGCTTGCTATGGGGCTGACACAAGAGGAAAAACCAAGATCGCTGGCTGGAGAACCCAGAAAGAGGAGGTTTGTAACCGCTCTGTGCAATACCAGCAGAGGCACGTATATCGTATTTATTATTGGAATTGGGGGGAAAAAAAGGCTTTACGGTCACTTTAAGGCTGAACTTCAGGAATGGGTTATTGCATAATTACTGTGGTCCAGCTTGGGCAACTGTATGCAATAAGAATCATATCTGGATCTCAGTTATGCAAGCTGGACCAGTCTAATTATGCAAAAAAATTAAAAAAAACGAAATTCAAAGTGACTTGCCAGTTATCCTTACCCGCCAAAGAGAATTCATACCCATCCCTGTAATTCATTTTTTTTTAGCTGTTTTTTTCTGCTCCCTTGCAACATCCTCCATGTATTCCGAGCTTATTAAGCTGCGTCTCCTCACTTGCAGTGGGGCAGAAAATTTTAAGTATGAGATGTTGAGAAAAATATGTACAGTGTCTCACAAAAGTGAGTACACCCCTCACATTTTTGTAAATATTTTATCTTTTCATGTGACAACACTGAAGAAATGACACTGCTACAATGTAAAGTAGTGAGTGTACAGCTTGTGTAACAGTGTTAATTTGCTGTCCTCTTAAAATAACTCAACACAGCCATTAATGTATAAACCACTGACAACAAAAGTGAGTACACCCCTAATTGAAAATGTCCAAATTGGGCCCAATTAGCCATTTTCTCTCCCCGGTGTTATGTGACTCGTTAGTGTTACAAGGTCGCAGGTGTGTTAAATTTGGTGTTATGGCTCTCACTCTCTCATATTGGTCACTGGAAGTTCAACATGGCACCTCATGGCAAAGAACAGGATCTGAAAAAAAGAATTGTTGCTCTGCATAAAGATGGCATAGGCTATAAGAAGATTGCCAAGACCCTGAAACTGAACTGCAGCATGGTGGCCAATACCATACAGGGGTTTAACAGGACAGGTGCCACTCAGAACAGGGCTCACCATGGTCAACCAAAGAAGTTGAGTGCACATGCTTGGCATCATATCCAGAGGTTGTCTTTGAGAAATAGACGTATGAGTGCTGTCAGCATTGCTGCAGAGGTTGAAGGGGGGGGGGGGTCAGCCTGTTAGTGCTCAGACCATACGCTGCACACTGCATCAAATTGGTCTGCATGGCTTTCGTCCCAAAAGAAGCCTCTTCTAAAGATGATGCACAAGAAAGCCTGAAAACAGTTTGCTGAAGACAAATAGACTAAGGACATGGATTACTGGAACCATGTTCTGTGGTCTGATGAGCCCAAGAAAAACTTATTTGGTTCAGATGGTGTCAAGTGTGTGTAGCAGCAACCAGGTGAGGAGTACAAAGACAAGTGTGTCTTGCCTACAGTCAAGCATGGTGGTGGGAGGGTCATGGTCTGGGGCTGCATGCCAGCACTGGGGAGCTACCGTTTATTGAGGGAATCATGAATGCCAACATGTACTGAGACATACTGAAGCCGAGCATGATCACCTCCCTTTGGAGACTGGGCCGCAGGGCAGTATTCCAACTTACCGACCCCAAACACGCCTCCAAGACGACCACTGGCTTTCTAAAGAGGCTGAGGGTAAAGCTTATGGACTGGCCAAGCATGTTTGCAGACCTAAACCCTATTGAGCATATGTGGGGCATCCTCAATTGGAAGGTGGAGGAGCACAAGGTCTCTAACATCCACCAGCTCTGTGATGTCGTCATGGAGGAGTGGAAGAGGACTCCAGTGGCAACCTGTGAAGCTTTGGTGAACTCCATTCCCAAGAGATTAAGACAGTGTTGGAAAATAAAGGTGGCTAAACAAAATATTGACACGTTGGGCCCAATTTGGACATTTTGTACTCCCTTTCTTTATCGTACATCAGGGGACACATAGCAGCCAAAATAACTAACTGGGTTATACGCCACCTACTGGTGAATGGACACTGGTAAACCAATCAAGCAAGAAGTCCTCCCCTATATAACACCTCCTACACAGGAAGTACCTCAGTTTTTTCCCCAGTGTCTGTTAGGTGGATAGTCACTGATGTGACATATGCTCTTGGAGCATACTTGGAGATCTGGACGGTTCTATTAAGAATCATGGACGTCAATCGTATCCATTTGAAAAAGCTATCAGCCAAAATGGATGGTACCCGAGCCTCATTGGAAGGAGAGAAGATTCCTTGAGATTTTGCCTGTAATGCAGCCTTATGGCGTTGAACCCTGCGTAATAGAACCCTGTGCAGTGTTTGTTCTGACCAAGGTGCTTTCCAGCAGGGTGCTATACAGGTCCAGGGGAGTGGACCCCAGATTAAGGGGGACCCAGTCTCTGAAGGTATTTTATGACAAAGCTCACCATGATGGGTGAAGATTGGACTCCTGTTATGTTCAGAGTCCTGCAGCAGGAATGGTAAGTCTGCATTTTTGCAGTTTCTCTTTTTTACAAAAAGAAAAAGAGAGAGATCTGATTGTCTGTTCTCCCAGTGGCTACTGGGGGCAGTGGGCTGTTTAATCAGGCTGTATACTTTTTAGTCGTCTGGGCTGCTGTTTCTCCTCCAGCCACTAGAGGGTGCAAGCTTGCTCAGTATGGTCTATTTTCATATAGGCAGGAAGTGGAAGGGTGGCCATGGCCAGTGATAATAACAAATGAGGATAAGCTCCGGTGTGTTCGCAGAGCCCGCCAGACTAATCACAGGCAGTGAGACATTTCCCAATGTCTGCAGGCGCGCATTGGGACAATGTCTCACTGCCTGTGATTAGCGCCAACTTCCTGGCGGGCTCTGCACATGGGCTGTGCGAACACGCCAGAGCTTATCCTTACTAACAAAGTGTGAGTACTTACTATGAGATAACTGTGGGGCAGACAAGTCATGATTATATGCTGCATATTTACTGCTTATCTGGGGGAACTGTACAACTGTATGTCGATACACCCCTGAATGGATAGCAATTTGCTTTAAAGTGTTGTTAACTGCTCGGAAAGCAGGTGCAGCATAGTATACATGCTTGCAAACTTGTTGCTTAAATGTGAAAAATTAGCATGGGTGACCTTGGGCCCCTCCGCCACTGAGAAAGAGTGAGGAGTATCTATATTAGACCTGTGTTTATGGGTGTTTTCTCTGCTACGTGGTCACTGTCGGCAATGTGGGTTACTTTTGGTCTCCCCCCAATCTGGATGTCCTGGATGGCTTTAAGATTCTGAGTTAGTTACGAAGCTAGCAAGCCCTGAAGAAGTGGATACATTGACCGCAAAACACGTTGGCTACTTCAATGTAACATTTGTTTGATATGCTCTGTATATACACTATTGTTTTATACATAGGAATGTGTGTTGGCCCCCAACTGTTTTATGTTTATATGTCTTTTTCTATTATCTAATATTTAATTGCAAATATGTATCTTTAACCACTTCAGCCCCGGAACATTTGGCTGCTGAATGACCAGGCCATTTTATGCAATTCGGCACTGCGTCATTTTAACTGACAATTGTGCGGTCGTGCGACGCTGCACCCAAACAAAATTGATGTCCTTTTTTTTCCCACAAATAGAGCTTTCTTTTGGTGGTATTTGTTCGCCACTGCGTTTTCTTATTTTTTGCAGTATAAGATAAAAATAGAGGGACAATTTTGAAAAGAAACACAATATTTTGTACTTTTTGCTATAATAAATATCTACATTTTTTTTTTAAAAGCAATTTTTTTCTCAGTTTAGGCCGATATGTATTCTTCCACAAATGTTTGGTAAAAAAAAAATCGCAATAAGCTTATATTGATTGGTTTGCGCAAAAGTTATAGCGTCTACAAAATAGCGGATAGATTTATACCATTTTTATTATTATTATTTTTTTTTGTTTACTAGTAATGGCGGTGATCTGCGATTTTTATCATGACTGCGACCTTGTGGCGGACACTTTGGACAATTTTGACAAATTTTTAGGACCATTGGCATTCATACAGCGATCAGTGCTATAAAAATGCATTGATTACTGTAAAAATGTCAGCGGCAGTGAAGGGCTTAACACTAGAGGGCGATTGAGGGGTTAACTGTGTTCCCTGCGAGGTGATTCTAACTGAAGGGGGAGGGGACTGACTAGAGAAAGTGAGGGATCGTGGTTCCTAGCTAATAAGAACACACGATCTGTCACTCCTCTCAGAACAGAACAGGGAAATCTGCAATGAGCGCCGGCACATCTGATGTGCAATGGACGCGAGCACCTACTGTCCTGATCCCACGCGCCGACGTATAGCTACGATGGTTAGTGGGATTGTGCTGACCTGCCACCGTAAAATTACAGCGGCTGATCAGCAAGTGGTTAATTGTCTGGAGGAGACCATTTAACGCCCAGATCCATTACAAATTCCCTTTTCCCATTTTTTTAAACTTCCTGTTGCATATTTCATCCCAATGGCATGTGGACAGCAAAAAATTGTCTGACGGGTTTAACCCTTTCATGTTTCATCCAAATCTCAAAAAAAAAAAATAAAAAAAAAATCTGGCTTGACAAACACTTTAAGTAAACAATATTATCATCAGTGCTGCAGTATGGTAACTTTTCCCTATTGGACACTTTCTGTATCTGGTGATCTTTGAACATACAAGGTGTGACTTATTCTAATCGCTGCATGTCATATCTAGCTGAATCACGAGGCCAGACAGGGCATGATTAACCTATTTTAACTAAGCCAGCTCTCTACTGCGTCTTGCCTCATACATTCATAGGCGTCTTCTGGGGAAACGTTAGCCCGTTTGTTTTTTGGCCAGGAATGACGCTGAAGAATTCCCGTAAAAGATGACAGTGTAACAGACCTAATTTAGCAGTTTTTCCCCACACATGTGATGCTTTAAATGTTGTAACTGTTGAGTCATTAAGAAGATCTCAGCAGTTGTAAGGGAACCTCAACATTTTTAAAGGGAGTATTTCATCATCTTCTTCTCCGTAAAGCACAAAATAAGGAACCCCCCCCAAAAAAAAAAAAAAAAAAAAATAGAAAACAGCAAAGTGATATTTAAGTGAGAAATCGATCAAAATAGATATTGCATGTGACCCGACTAGATACTTCTGCCAAACGGTGCCTCCTGCCCTCCAAACACTTCCAGTAGACCGATGTTGAGGTAAAACCAAAGGAACATGTTTATACTACAGAAATATGGGTTTTATACACTTCAAAAAGCATCATGTCAAAAATAAAAACAAATATTACACATTGGGCTAAACATCCCACAATGGTTGGGTAATGAGGCAAAGTTGACACCAGACTAATCACATCATATAGGAACCTCCAGGAGGCTCAGCAAACAGAGAAGAACAATAGGTGACTCCATTAACAATGGGAATTTACACCTAGGAGGCACACCATGAGAGAGAGAGACACTTAATACCTTAATAAACAGATTACATTTACAGTGGGGAAACATATTATTTGATCCCCTGCAAATTTTGTAAGTTTGCCCACTTACAAAAAAAGAAGGGTCTATCATTTTTATCATAGGTGTATTTTAAATGATAAAGACAGAATATCAACCAAAAAAGAAAACGCATGATACAAATTAGGGGTCAACCAATATTGATTTTTCAGGGCCTATACCGATTTTTCAGCTGCCTTTCAGGCCGATAGCCGATATCAAGTGCTGATATTCTGTAGATTTAAAGTTTTTATTTTTACACTGTCCTTTTAAAAAAATATATATTTTATTGCTGACACAAGGAATGTAAACATCCCTTGTGACAGTAATAGGCAGTGACAGGTACTCTTTATGGAGGGATCTGGGGTCTATAAGACCCCAAAACCCTCCTTTGCACTTTAGGCCCCTTTCACACGGGATGGATCAGTAATGATCCGCCCCGTGATGATCCGCTTGCTCAGCGGGGATCGCTCCGTTTGTCCCCGCTGAGCCGGTGGATGACAGGGCAGTCCCTGCACACTGTGCAGGGACCGCCCTGACAGCTCTCCGTTCTCCTCTATGGGGGATCGGATGAGCACGGACTGTCTGTCCGTGTTCATCCGATTCGCTCTGCAGACGGATAGAAAAATAGGATTTTCCTCCGTCTGCAGAATCGGACATTAGCGGAGGCGGACGATAGCGGGTGTCTGCGGATGTTCATCACCCGCTATCCCATAGGAATGCATGTATGTCCGAATTTCATCTGCAAACGTGTGAAAGGGGCCTTAAAGTATTCAAAACACCAAGATCAGCATTTTTGACTACTTTCTATTTTTTAAAACTAGCGCCTTTAGGGATGTCAGTAACCTGGGAAGTGACATCACTTCTGGGTTACAAGATCCGAGACCCGATAAAAGCCAATTCTCCGGCGAACGTGCCGGCTGGTCGCTCGGGCCTTCCGGTGGAGCGGCGGGGGGTTGGAGGACGTTTTGGGGGGGGGGACCCATTAGGGGTCCCCCGGTTAGTCAGGAGCTGACCTGAGGCTAGTATGTTGCTTGGGTGACCAGATGTGTTGTTAGTTTTATGCTTTATGTTGTGTTCTTTACTCAGGAATTGCGTTACAAAGCCCTCCCTGAACTGAAAATATATTTCTTTGCTGTCTTGATAAATAAAAGTGCCGGACAAACCTGCCTAGACCATTGCTGCGTGTGTCTATCTTGTGCATGGTACCACCACAACTACCAGTGATGTCCCCTTTACAGTTGAGAAATGGCTTTCCGAAATGACAATGGTTTTATGTTATGTTGTCTGTTTAGATGCCAAGTTGAGTTACAAAAGGCACATTTGCTAAATTCAGACATGTTCTAAAACTGTACTAGGGGTTCTTAACGCAGTAGTAAACCGTAGCAGTTTACAAACAAAAAAAAAACACCTGTAAGGCAATTGCATAATTTGAACGAAGAGAGGGCTGACATCTTCCCTGCTTTTTCCTTCGGGTTCCTGGGCTCCCCCAGAGCCGTTCTGACATTGCTCCGTTGGTTCTGACACAAAGCTCTGAAGGTCCGGCACCGTATGCCAAACCTTCAGAGTGCATGCGCCTGAGATATCCCCGCCTGCTTATCTCCTAAATTCTTCTAAGTGGATTATTGTTAGACACTGTGAAACATCTGACTGGAGGAAAGGCACACACCTCCTCCCTACACATGCAGAATTTGCCTCTAAATTGTCTATAATATAATATAATATAATAATCTATTTATAGCAACTTCCCCCAGCACACAGGTCTGTCTCCGGTGTTCTATCGAGAAATGCCCCCCCCCCCCCGTCTAAAAATGTCCCGATGGGTCTGTGCATGCCCAGTACCAAACGTCACTCCAGCTGATATGTTGATTAGCTGGCGTGAAGTCAACACATCGCATGCGCAGATCGTCTGAGGCATTATCCGATGCTGTGCAAACAGCGGGGGAACGTAGTTGTCAGATTGAGCCTCGGTGTTGCAGGGCGGGTTGTGGGTGTGTTAGAACCCACCGTTCAACACACCAAACCCACTCTGCAACACAGACAAGACCTGCCCTTCGGCACACGGAAAACCTGCCCGCAACAGCGAGGCAGCATCTGACAAGTACATTCTCCCTCCGCTGTTTGCATAGCTTTGAATACTGGCCATTGAATACTGGCTCCCATCAAAAAATGGCTCAGATGATCTGTGCATGCACTGTGTTGATGTCACACCAGCTGCTCAACATATAAGCTGGAGTGACGTTTGGTACTGCGCATGTCGGGGGCATTTTTCAACGGAGGTGAATTTCTCAATAGAACACCGGGCCTCGGAGAGCTTGTCAAAAGTTATCAGGCAGATAACAGAGGAACAAAGCAGGACAGAGCTACGAGACTAATGGCCCATACACGCGATCCGTAAATCATACAAAAAATACCGCTTCCGAAGCGATCGTATGATAATCAGATGATTGGTACAGAGCTGTCAATAGCTGATCACGACAGTTCAGCCAATATTATTTGATCGGACAAGCATGAAAATTCTCCTATGATACCAGATCGTACGATTTTCATTTAATCGGTACAGTTGTCGTCTGAAAATACAACGCAAATACACAAGACATCACTTCCGATTTTTTTTTTACAAGAAGTCGTACGAGAATTTTTCGTAAATTTTGTAAACTCTTCAGGTTCGATATACGACTAGCATGGAAAAAAAAAAAGACGATCTGTCGTCTGATTTTCGAATCGTGTATATGGGCCATTAGTGCTTTGAAGAGAGATAACAAAACACTGCAGATAGATGTTCAAATTTCATAAAACGGGTTTACATCCACTTTAATAAAAACCCAAAACTGGAAATAAGTTTACTGATTTTAGCAATAGTTTTTTTCAAAATCTTAAAAAGGATTTTAATCCATCCTCACTTTACCTAAAACAAAAAAAAACAATTATAAATGCTATACATACACTTTAACACGGTTTTTCTAATGTCCTATACACACGGTTGGACATTCCGATGACAAAAAATCAGTCAGATTTTTTCCAACTGACTTTGGCCCCAAATTGTCTCGCATACACGCGGTCGCACAAAGTTGTCGGAAAATCCAGTAATTCAGAACGAAGTGACGGACAACACGTACAACGGGACTATAAGGAGGCCGATATCCAATAGCTTTCGTCTCTTAATTTATTTTGACACACGATCAGTATTTAAACGATCGGATTTTGTTGTTGGAAAATTTTAGATCCAGATCTTAAACTTTGAAGTCAGATGGAGCCCATACACGATCGGAATTTCCGACAATACAGTCCGATTGCACATTTTCTGTCGGAAAGTCCGACTGTGTGTACAGGGCATAACAGTTTGAGAGTCAGAGAACCAAGTGCTGGAGGTATGGGACTAGATTTCTGAAAATGTAAAAAATTTTAAACGGATTCTCTGCATTTTGAACCTGAAAGTGGAAAAGCTGATTTACTGTGGCAGATGAACTGTGAGTAACATCAACAACTCTGTCTTGATTCCATAATTGCAAAAATCTACTGGTTTTAGCTAGTTGACATATTTGTGATTTGGTCCGACTCTTAATTGATGTGATTTGGATCTGAAATTACAGGAAGATTACACAGGCATTCCCTTAAGTCACCTGGCAAAGCCGTGCAACTCTCAAGTCGGAGCTGTGTGAACACGGCCTTAATATGATAAAATACTATTGATAATATGACTAGGTGATGATGATGATTTTTGGGAGTGGATGAAGAGGATTTGGAGGCATATTGGCCAATTTATTCAGGGTTTGTGATCCTAGAGCTTCTGGTTTAAAAGAAAGCTTTAGTGTTGGCAAAACTCAGACTATTCCTGTTAGAGGTACCCTGTTTCCCCGAAAATAAGACCTAGCGTGATTGTCGGTGATGGCTGCAATATTAAACCCTACCCCCCAAATAAGCCCTAGTTAAAGTCCTTGTAGATCTTATTTTCAGAGTAGATCTTATTTTCGGGGAAACAGGGTAGGGCTTATTTGGGGGTAGGGCTTATATTGCAGCCATCACCGACAATCACGCTAGGCCTTAGTTTCGGGGAAACAGGGTATGTTCATTTTGTTAAAGCAACAGTTATCCTTTAAAGCCCAATTTCACCTTTATGGTTGACTTACCTTTGTTCATACTTTTCTTATTTCCTTAGGGGAATAATGATCTTATGGAATACTGCATCTGTATGAACATTCTAGAGACACCTTTAACCACTTTCAGACCGGACCAATTTGCTGGTCAAAGACCAGACCACTTTTTGCAATTCGGCACTGCGTCGCTTTAACTGACAATTGCGCGGTCGTGCGACGTGGCTCCCAAACAAAATTGACGTCCTTTTTTTCCCACAAATAGAGCTTTCTTTTGGTGGTATTTGATCACCCCTGCGGTTTTTATTTTTTGCGCTATAAACAAAAATAGAGCGACAATTTTGAAAAAAACGCATTATTTTTTACTTTTTGTTATAATAAATATCCCCCAAAAATATATAAAAAAACATTTTTTTCCCTCAATTTAGGCCGATACGTATTCTTCTACATATTTTTGGTAAAAAAAATCGCAATAAGCGATTATTGATTGGTTTGCGCAAAAGTTATAGCGTTTACAAAATAGGGATAGTTTTATAGCATTTTTATTAATAATTTTTTATTATTTTTTTTTTACTAGTAATGGCGGCGATCTGCGATTTTTATTGTGACTGCGACATTGTCGGGGACCCATCAGACATTTTTGACACATTTTTGGGACCATTGTCATTTATACAGTAATCACTGCTATATAAATGCAGTGATTCCTGTGTAAATGACACTGGCAGTGAAGGGGTTAACCAGTGGGTGGCAGTGTAGGGGTTAAGTGTTCCTAGGGGTGTGTTACTAACTGTGGGGGGGTTGGGCTTTCATTTAGTGTACACTGATCTCTGCTCCAATCACATGGAGCAGAGATCAGCGTCACTAGTTGCTAGGCAGAATGGGAAAATGTTGTTTATACAGCATTTCCTCCATTCGGCCGCTCCGTGAGACGATCGCGGGGATGCCCGCGGCGATCGAGTCCGCGGGTCCCGCGACCGGACTCACGGGGGTCCCGACCAGCGCGGGAGCGCGCCGCCGGCGGCGCGCTCCCGATGGCACGGCGGCAACGAATATTGGACGTACATGTACGCCAATATGCCTGCCCGTGCCATGCTGTCGACGTACATTGTCGTGCGCTGGTCGGGAAGTGGTTAAATATATACAGGTGTATTCAGGGTCCTTCCTCTTCTCTGTGTCAACCAGTTACACTATGGCATTCTCTTTTCATATACCTTGAATACATTAGTAGCCTACATAGGCATAATAAACAAGTTATAAAATAAAGTCCCGATAGATCACTTCAGGCTGGCCCCTTTTGCAGATATACAGTTGTGCTCATAAGTTTACATACCCTGGCAGAATTTATGATTTCTTGGCCATTTTTCAGAGAATATGAATGATAACACAAACACTTTTCTTTCGCTCATGGTTAGTGTTTGGCTGAAGCCATTTATTATCAATCCACTTTGTTTACTCTTTTTTTAATCATAATGAGTACAGAAACCGAATGACCCTGATCAAAAGTTTACATACCCTTATGATTTTGGCCTGATAACATGCACACAAGTTGGCACAAAGGGGTTTGAATGGCTATTAAAGGTAACCATCCTCACCTGTGATCTGTTTGCTTGTAATTAGTGCGTGTGTGTATAAAAGGTCAATGTGTTTCTGGACTCCTGACAGACCCTTGCATCTTTCATCCAGTGCTGCACTGACATTTCTGGATTCTGAGTCATGGGGAAAGCAAAAGAATTTTCAGCGGATCTTCACTGCATCTGAGCACCACAAACCAAAAACACTATTTGATTAATTTATATTATTCAAAGCAAACTCCCCCATCCGTCCATGTCTCCGTGCTTTATTTTGTTGAAAAATCGCTTTGAAAATCACCCCCCTAGCATTTTTGGCCGTGGCCATCTTGAGTAAGGGCAAATGAATAATGTAGCATTTACTTCCTGCTCTTAGCTCAAGTATGCATACAGGAGAATGCGCTTAGCTGAGAAAACCCCTCCGTCTCTTCTCCCCTCCTGTAGACTCCTGGGATTCATGACATCATTTGCCTAGGCAAGAAACCAAGAAGTAACTGAAGAAATGTAAAAAATAAGTAAATATAATATACTTTCTTATCTATGAGGATTACAAACAAGCAATATTGATTGGGAGAGTGGCGTTC
Source organism: Lithobates pipiens (assembly GCF_037356315.1). Classification (NCBI taxonomy): domain Eukaryota; kingdom Metazoa; phylum Chordata; class Amphibia; order Anura; family Ranidae; genus Lithobates; species Lithobates pipiens. Next base: position 507,359,196 of record NW_027507903.1, on the reverse strand, counting down.
CACTTTAAAGAGCTTTTACTCAAGAATAGCTAAAACCACAAAAATAGCTAAATCAATGTGCACAGCCTTAACCGAAGGAATAACAGTAGCCTCTAATACAATGATACTGATTGATTGGCAGTGGTAAATGATTTACTACAATTATGGCAAGTGAACTTCAGTCAATTAACCAGGTGAAAATGAAGGGGTAGAGGAGACTTATTAGTCAATCAGCTCCCTCTGAGCCCCCAGCGTTAAATAGGAAAAGAAACCCAACTGGGAAATTCTGGTTTGCGGGGTTAAGACCCTAAATAAAGAAGGGTTCCTATTAACTGAAACAGTAACTAGAGTTCTGCGTTGCAGGAGTCTCTGATGAAAAGGGTATCTGCTGTCTTCTGCTTGCAATGGTGGGGCCCAAATAAATTGGTGAATACTGGTAATTCAATGAAGTTGGACAGATAGGCTGTGGTACTGCTCAAAACAAAGGTCTCCTGGTGCTGAGGTGTAAAGGTCTCTGCATGCAGTGTCCTTGGAGTTGGACATCCACCAGCTCACCAATCCTATGAATAGCATGGCCTCCTAGGAACTGGAGTCTCACCCAGGTTCTTTGCTGTTTGCAGGGATGTGCAGAATTGCCACCTGACCTCCTGTCAGTACGGTGAACAGATATTTGTGTGAAGACCCGACAGTAACAGTCCTGATGCAGAGAAGCTGATGCCAGTGTGGTGATCATCGCTGCTGTGCTGAACTGTTGTGCAGTCATGCAGCAGTAGGCCAACAATCTGTCTATGGAGGAGAATAGCAGTCCCCCTGTGTCCAGCTCTGGTTCAAGCTCCAAGAGAGTGAGCCAGTTCCTTGCTGTAGAATGTATGTCTTCTTTCCCAGCATGCTTTTCGTTCGCCAGCTCTCAGGCAGTTGTAGTTAGATCAGCCCTCAGGAGGATTATAGTATGCATTGGCCATAGGACTACAAGTCCCAAGATCCTCTGCTGACCAGGTGAAAGGACTTTGCTCTGCAAACAGGATGTACATGTTCCAATGCTGGGCACTGGCGATAAAAGGTTCACTCATAGTCCCACTAGAAAGTGTCTGTCGTATGGAGTGATAACATAGCCAGCACTTGGCTACATCAGTAATAATGCTTTTATTTTTCAAATGTGCTGTAGAGCAATTGTGTTTAGCCCCATCCTCTCTGAAATTCCATCTTTTTCATCTTTCTTTTCTGGTCTCCATTCATGGCCTCATTTCACAGTTTAATATTTCTCTCCTTTCTCATTTTGTGGCATCCTTTATACTTATATATTTTTACTTTCCTAGCCTCTGTCTGCGCTAATCTGACTTTCTTTTCTGGTCTACCTATGCTCTTGCCTGCCTTTCTGGCCTTCCTCTGTTCTTACCTACCTTCCTGACCTGCCCCCTCACATTCTCTACCTTCCTGTCTTCTCTGTGTTCTTGTCTACCTTCATGCCTTCCCTTTGCTCTTGTCCATCTTCCTGGACTCCCTTTGCTCTTGTCCATCTTCCTGGCCTCCTTTTTGCTCCTGTCCATCTTCCTGGCCTCCTTTTTGCTCCTGTCCATCTTCCTGGCCTCCTTTTTGCTCCTGTCCATCTTCCTGGCCTCCCTTGGCTCTTGTCTACCTTCATGGCTTCCCTTTGCACTTGTCTACCATCCTGCCCTCCCTTTGCTCTCGTCTACTTTCTGGCTTCCTTTTGCTTTTGTCTTCCTTCCTGGCCTCTCTTTGCTCACTTCTACCCTCCTGGCCTCCATTTGCTGATTTTGTCCCCGTCAAGTAAAGTATATAAGAGTGACACAGCATTTAATAAGTCCTAAAGACCTTGAACCCTGGTTACTATGAGAAATAGTCTTCTTCCTTACTTATGAGCTGAATTTGTTTTGGACACAGACTGCCAAACCTCCAGCCAAACTAGATTTGCACATACGTTCCACGTGAACTGACTGGGCAATTTGCTGCATGCAGTGTTTTCAGGATGGTGTTTATCAATGGGTTAAACATTAAGGAATTGTCAGTCTGTTAAAGAGAGACCTTGGGACCTGGCCTATGACAACACTCACCTTTCCTGGGTTCATCTACCCTCACATCCAGTTATTCTCACATCAAAGATTTACTACAGTAAACACAAAATACACTTTACAGGGCACCTTCAACCAGTGCATTGCACGTAACGACACTACATATGGAGTTATGTGCCCTAATGTATGTAGCCTGTCCTGGGGGATAACATGGCAATGCCAAAGGCAGCTACGGCACACGGCACAAAGGCTGATGTGTGTGTGAGATATGTTGTAGTGTCTACAGGTTTATAGCGTCTGTCAAATGATATTAAATCCACCACTGGAAACTGTAGCTCTTCTATTTACTTCACATCGATTTTTAAAGAGGTATTAAACCCAAAAGCAAACATTTTATTATTTTGCAGCTTACCTATTCATGTGATGGCTGCATTCATTTTCTTTTTTAAGATTTCTTTCCTGTATTTTTACCTGGTGATCTAGCCAGTAAGTTGTTTTTCAAAAGAACAAGCTCTCTTGCAAATGTATCAGTTGGAGGGGTGAGACAGACCTTTTACCACTGGCAGGGGTGCTTGCAATGATCAGATTTTGTTTATTTATTTAAAAACCTTTGTCCCAAAAGAAAGAAAAACTGTTTGCTGCAACTGCATGTGTAATTGCAGTGTTATCTGGAGATTGGCTTCAATTTGTTAGTGTATCTAAATCTACTAGTCCATATTACACTTCCCTCCTCTTGGGCTGCCATGGGTAGAATGGGCTTTATCTAAAAGTCCCGAGTCCTCTAGGAGCATGTTCATAAGGTAAACCAGGAGCCTGGGCACCAGGAGTGGAAGCAAACTCTAGGTGAAATGCAAGAGAAGGCACCTCCTAAGTGCAGTAAGGCTGAATTTATTAATAAATAGTGGTTAAAAACATTCAAAAACATCCACACTCACCAGCAGAAGTAAGGTGAACTGAATCACTGGCAAGATGGCCGTCACTCTTCTGGAACCAGCGCGGAATGCACGCAACAAAGTGACTTCACAAGGGGCGGTAATGCTTTTCAAAACATGCGCAGCACTCCTTTGTCTGGAACCTTATGGGGATGGAGCCTAAATTATAGTGAGGCAGCGTAGGACTATAAAGCCCAGCTGAACCCAAAAGTTAAAAATGTACATTAAAACAGTTTTCTTTTCTGCCTCTACACCTATAAATGCCTATGCGCATGGACACATAGGCTAACGTAGGGCATTACACACACACATGCGATTTGGGAACCAGTGTGATTCTTGTGCAGGTTCCCGCATTGCATGTCACAGGCAGTTCACACTGCCCTCTGTAAACCGCTGCGGTTATCAATAGAAAGTTAATGACACCCCCACATCGGTTCGCAGATTACAGTGGGAACTGTCAAATGGTACAGGAATCGGATTGCATGGGTGGTCACACATTCCAGTGCGGACCAAAAAGGGTCCTGCACCATTTTGGTGCGAATGTGATGCGATTTCAGCCATACAGTTTGTATGGCTGAATTTACATCCCACAGACATTGCATGTGATCTGCACAGTGATCTGCGGTGTGAATCACATCAACACCAGTGAAAACCCAGCCTAAGAGACAAAAAAAAAAAAGTCAAATGCCTATAAATGTGACGTGTCCAGTGTGCATGAGGCCTTAGAGCAGCCAGATGCCGAAGTGTTTCTAGAGATAACCTGCAATTTTGTAAAACATCAGTGCCTTAGGAACCAAAGCAGTTTGGTTCCTAAGGCAGAAAAGCAACCCCAGCCCCTGATTGTGCAAAAGGTGATTAACTACTTCAGCCCTGGAGGATTTGGCTGCTCAATGACCAGGCCATATTTTGCGATTCGCCACTGCGTCGTTTTAACTGACAATTGCACAGTCGTGTGATGTTGTACCCAAACAAAATTGACGTCCTTTTTTCCCCACAAATAGAGCTTTCTTTTGGTGGTAAAAAAAAAATATATATTTTTTACTTTTTGCTATAATAAATATCCCCCAAAAATAAATGAAAAATTAAATTTTTAGGTTTAGGCCGATACGTATTCTTCTACATATTTTTGGTAAAGAAAATTGCGATTGGTTTGTACAAAATTTATAGCGTCTACAAAATAGGGGATAGTTTTATGGCATTTTTTTATTTATTTTTTATTAGTAATGGCATTGATCTGCGATTTTTATCAGGACTGCGACACTATTGCAGACACATCCGACATTTTTGACACTATTTTGGGACCATTGTCATTTATACTGCGATCAGTGCTATGAAAATGCATTGATTACTGTGTAAATGGCACAGGCAGTGAAGTGGTTAACAACTAGGGGGCGGTAATGGGGTTAAGTGTGTCCTAGCGAGTGATTCTAACTATGAGGGGGCTTGGCTTGAACACACAGGACAGTGATTGCTGCTCTCGATGACAGAGAGCAGTAGATCACTGTCCTGTCACTGGGCAGAACGGGGGATGCTTTGTTTACAAAAGCATTTCCCTGTTCTACCTCTCCATGACACGATCGCCAGGAGACCTGCAGACATCGAGTCCAGCAGGACCCACGGGCATGACCACGGAGCATGTGACAGGGGCGCGCATATGCCGGCACGGCGGGAAATACAAAGGCATGTACAGGTACGCCCATTTGCCCAGCCGCGCCATTCTGCCGGCGTAAATGTACATGTGGCGGGCGGCAAGCAGTTAAAAAATAGAGCTAGATTCTGTGTAATAATTACACTTTCACGTTAGACAGTACAAAGAGCAATGCAGATCATGCTTGTCAATAAAATGTAAAAATAGCTTAACGCTGGTTAAAATCTAGCCACGCTCCGACAAGACCTCTGTGTACAGAAGTCCAGTGGGTAGAAATATTTGAAAAGCCCTGCTGCTAACAACCAAGGACCCATCAATACCTGTATGTAAACCCTAAGTTTATTTTTATGTGTGGTATCATTCCTTACTGTATGAAGCAAATATTTTTTCAATCTGGTTCTGTTTTCTGCCTGGAGATTTGACTCATTAACAGCACTTCCTGTTGCAGGCTGACCACACCAAACCACTGCCTTGTAATTAGCAATGTTGTTAGCCTGCTGTGTACACTTCTTTAGTTGGTCTTTGGACTGCCTGGCAGATCTATCAGATAAGTAGCTTAGTGACCAACCAAAGGAGCACACATGGCAGCCTGACTACACTGCTGTGAATTGCAAGGCAGCAGCTTAGCATTGTCAGCCGGCAACAGGAAGTGCTGTTAACGGTAAGATGCAACAGACTGAAACATATTAGCGAAAAACAATTTGCTTAACCACTTGTTGTGGCCGGTTAGCAGCTCCAGGCTAAACAATGTACAGGATTGTTGCAGCTTACTTTCTAGTTTTCAGGCAAGCTGTGCACGCCCCCTGCTGTTCTCTGGTGCGATTTGGACACAGCATGAATCTCTCAGTAGGTTACAGCTAATGATATTGGCTGTATTCCTGCTGAACGGCTGTGGTCAATCACAGCACAGAACTCTGAGCCCTTGTACACACGGTCGGAGATTCCGACAACCAAATCCGTCAGAGTAATTCCGACGGATTAATTCCGGAAGAGGTCCGGAAGTGATGTTGCATACACACGGTCGGACTAAGTTGTCGAAAAATCCGATTGTACATAACGTGATTACGTTATTTCGTTACGACGGGACTACATTCAGGCTAGTAGCCAATAGCTTTGGTCTAGGAATTTGATCTGAGCATGCGTGGCACTTTGTCCGTCGGAGTAGGCTACACATGATCGGAGTATGTCCGATCGGAGCATTTTGTCGGAAAATTTTTCCTGCAAGTTGGAAAAGTTGGTCCGTCGGATATTCCGTCGGAAACAGTCCGATGGAGACCACACACAGTCGGAATATCTGTCAAAATGGTCCGATAGGACACATTCCGTCGTAATCTCCGAACGCGTGTACAAGGGCTGAGTGTTTCTAAACAGAACACATGGGATCTGGCCGGTTTCTTCCTCCCTGAGATCTTTTCGATCAGGAAAGCCAGCCAGATTCTGTGTGAGTACAACCAGCACATATACACTTTTTAGGCCCATTTAAGCCCTTGATTGCCTTCCACAGCCACCATGTCATTAGTACAGTGTTATCACTGTATTAGTGTCACTAGAGAGGTCAGTGCTTGTTTGTCAGTTAAGCTGGCCATACACCATACAATTTTCTTTTTCAATTTCCTTTAGATTTACCTTCAACTGTGTAGTACAAGGGCCTGCCTGATTGCACACAAACTGAAAGTATTTAGATTTGACCTCATATTATATGGTTTTGGTAAATCTAAAGGAAATCTATAGAAGAAAATTGTATAATATATGGCCAGCCTTAGTGTCCCTCCCAGGCAGTGTCAGTTAGCACCAGATTGTCCGCTACACTATCACAGTCACACTATTAGTCGCTGATCACCACCATTACTAGTATAATGTCTGTACAGATCAGTATCTTGATCACGATCGGAACTATACTATACTAGAGTCTCCAATAGTATAGTGTCCCCAAAAACGCAGTTTGGTTTTTACCAAAGACATGTAGCAGAATACATTTTGGCCTAAATTCATGAAGAAATTCGATTTTATTGGATATGTTTTATAATCGAAATTAGAAAATATTATTTATTTATTTTTCCAAATTTTCGTTATTTTTACATTTATATAATAAACCCAGTGGTGATCAAACACCACCAAAAGAAACCTCTATTTGTGGGGGAAAAAATGATAAAAATTTCATATGGGTGCAGTGTTGCATGACCGCACAATTGTCATTGTCAAAATGCTCTGAAAAATGGATGTAGAGTTTACAAACACTATTTAAATTAAATCTGTTACTTTGCCCATTAAGGTCAAAATAAACTTCACCCGCTGATGCTCACTTGTTCTACAACCCTCACTGCTCCATTTTAAGGCATTATTAAATGCTTTCCGTCTGCGCTATAGCCGAATGACAGCTACTTTGCTGAGCGGGTGTCTAGTGACGTCTTCCCGTGATTGCACCCCCCTGTGGCGCTCAGGCTGCGCACTCTGTGAACGCTGAGTCTGAAGCACTCAGCTGATCACAGAATGGGGTGCCAATCACAGGCCCTTTACCATGTGATCAGTTGTCAGCCAATGACAGCTGATCACAGGATGTAAACACAAGCCGCTTCCCGGTTTTTTCTTTCCTCATGTGACAGCGTGAGGAGAGATGAAGAGAACCGATAACTGGCTTGTGTTACAGGGACATCGGCACTGATTATTAGTGTCCTGATTATCAGTGCAGGGCCATCAGTGCTGCCCATCAGTGCCGCCTATTAGTGCCATTCATTGCTAACTATCAGTGCCACCCATCAATGCCTGTCAGTGCAGCCTTATTAGTCCACATCTGTGCAGCCTTTTGTGCACATCAGTGAAGGAAAAAAATTACTAACAATCTATGAAATTTATTAGTTAATTGTTTTTCAAAATGTTCGATCTTTTTTTCGTTTGTTTAGCAAAAATTAAAAACCCAGTGGTGATCAAATACCACCAAAAAAAAAGCTCTATTTGTGGGGAAATGTAACAGCGCTAAAAGCTGAAAAATTGGCCTGGGCAGGAAGGGGGTGAAAGTGCCCAGTAGGTAAGTGGTTAATGTGTATTTAAAACATTTTTTAATAGAGGCCCAAACATCAGACTAAGCACCGGTTCACACCATAACTGGTACGTCTGAGAGCGTGCAGTTTTGCAAGTTCCCACATTGCACATTTTCAGCAGCCCGTTAATTCCAACAGGCTGTCAAGCTTGCAAGAACAAGCAAAAAGTACGGCAGGAGCGACGTTTACATTTGTGTCACACCAAACCACGTGGTACTGTGGTACAATGCGATTTAGTGGCTGTGAATGATCCCAGGAAATGCGTGACAGTGCCATTAAGAATTAATGGTGTGCACACACATCCGCAAGAGGCAGCGTGTTCCCCTGCAGTGCAGGAAATATGCGCAGAAACGCACATTTGCCACACTGCAAGTGGTGTAAACCAGCCCTCAAAGAAAGACAACTGAGGAAGAAAGAGACAGTCATTTTAAAATGAAGAACAATCCTAAGCTGTCAGTGGGGGGAATGGGGCAGACACAGCATATCTCTATCTAACATGGCCATACACTGAGTGAATTTTGCCCAGTTGCTGATGAACCGGTTGAAGTTTAATCGGTGAGTAGCCCTGTTGGCACCACTCCTCCCAATATCCTATGAGTTGACACCACTCCTCCCAATATCCTGAGTTGGCACCACTCCTCCCAATATCCTATGAGTTGACACCACTCCTCCCAATATCCTATGAGTTGACACCACTCCTCCCAATATCCTATGAGTTGACACCACTCCTCCCAATATCCTATGAGTTGGCACCACTCCTCCCAATATCCTATGAGTTGACACCACTCCTCCCAATATCCTATGAGTTGACACCACTCCTCCCAATATCCTATGAGTTGGCACCACTCCTCCCAATATCCTATGAGTTGGCACCACTCCTCCCAATATCCTATGAGTTGACACCACTCCTCCCAATATCCTATGAGTTGACACCACTCCTCCCAATATCCTATGAGTTGGCACCACTCCTCCCAATATCCTATGAGTTGGCACCACTCCTCCCAATATCCTATGAGTTGGCACCACTCCTCCCAATATCCTATGAGTTGGCACCACTCCTCCCAATATCCTATGAGTTGGCACCACTCCTCCCAATATCCTATGAGTTGACACCACTCCTCCCAATATCCTATGAGTTGGCACCACTCCTCCCAATATCCTATGAGTTGGCACCACTCCTCCCAATATCCTATGAGTTGGCACCACTCCTCCCAATATCCTATGAGTTGGCACCACTCCTCCCAATATCCTATGAGTTGGCACCACTCCTCCCAATATCCTATGAGTTTGCACCACTTCTCCCAATATCCTATGAGTTGGCACCATTCCTCCCAATATCCTTTGAGTAAAACATCAAAGGAGACAGGGTAAACTTCTTTCCAATCAGCCACAGTCACTATTTAGGTATTCTGACATCTGCAGGTGCTGGCTGCACTGGGAAATGTATCCATCTGCATTATTTATCATGGATGGACACATCTATTTCTTTTGTTACACCCACAGTCTGAACAGATGAAATCTTTGTATGTGTGGCCAACATCACTCTGATCCTAAAGCCAACGTGCAGGGAAGGAGCAGACAACTGATGATTCTGGGTCTCTGGTTTCCATCAGCTATTTTGCATATCAATAGCCGCCCCAGCTTCCAAACCAAGACAGGTTTATGAAGAGATTATTCAGGGATCTAAAAGGCACTTCCATTACAAAAGCTTTTTTGTGTAATCTTCGACAGATTTCTACAACATGACATTAAACCACCATTTACTAGAAAGGCTGTGCCAATCCTGAATAGCAGGAAAAGTGACTTCTCAGTGGCGGCATTCTAGGTTTCTCCTCTGGGGGCCCCGGGCTGAGTAAGCTATTATTTATACAGGTGAGAGGGCAGCGGGCTTTCTCTGCAGCCTCATACAGCCGTCCTGTCACGTAGTGCGCTGTTTAGAAAATCCTATCCTGTATAAATAACACATAGGGCTGCATTATTTAGAATGGAACTTGCTGCCCGCTGCAGCACTGTACCCACATGAAATTTTAAACTTTAAATAGAGCTTTCTTTGGTGGTATTTAATCACCGCCTGTTTTTTTATTTTATTTTTTGCTAAACAAATGAAAAAAGACAGAAAATTAAAAACAAAATAAAAAAAACATTTTTCTTAGTTTAATTTATACAATTTTGCAAACGGGTACATTTTTCCACTTTAACGATGGGCACTCATAGGCAACACTGTTGGGCACGGTTGGGGCTGCACTGATAATAAGGGACACTGATGATTATGCCCTGTTATCACTGTAGATGTCCCCTTTCACACTTGTCGGTTACCAGCGATCCTCGCGCTGTGACAGCACAGGGAAAGGAACGCCGATAACCAGCAAGTGTGTTTAAATCATGATCAGCTGTGATTGGACACAGCTAATCACGTGGTAAAGGGCTGCTTTTATTGGCCCCGATCTGTGATTAACTGTGTCCGAACGACAAAGTGATCGCAGTGAGCGCTGGGTGCACGCCGCAGCAGGGGGGCAGTTCTGGGAGGACGGCAATTTGGCTATAGTGCGGTCGGCAAGTGGTTTTAGACACCGAGTACAATAAAATAAACATTCCCCAAGTAACAATTTCTTAAAATTTTTACCCAAGCACTTGCAGTTTACAATTTTTAATGCTGCTGACTACTGCTAAGACATGTGCGTTTTTTTTATTTTAGGAAATTTGGATGTATCTGAATTTCCGAATTACAATAGCACTGAATTTAAACAAATCCCAAAATAACGATAAAAAATCTGGACAAAATTCGAATAGTTTTTCGAATACTTTTTGAATTCGAATCATTTTCAAATTTCCAAAGTGAATAAAATAGAATAGAAAATGAAGGAATATAACAGAAAATAAAAGAATAGACTAGAATATAATAGAAACCAATAGAATAGAATAACAGAATATAAACATCTTCTGCAATTCGAATTTCAAATAGAATAAATTTGAATACATAAGAATAGAATAGAAAAAAATAGAATAGAATAGACTATAGTAGAATAGAAAAGAAATAAATAAAAAAAAAAACAATAGAATAGAAAAGAATATAACTGTTTCCCAAAATTCAATTCAAATAAAATAGAAAATAACAGAATAGTATAGAAAAAAAAATAGACTTGAATATAACTGTCTTTCGAAATTTGAATAAAATAAACATAAAAAGAATACAATTTAAAAAACAACCATTTTCCAAAATTCGAATAGAATTAATTTGAATAGAATAGGAAGGTGGGTATATTCATTCTATTATATTCTATTGTGTTTTTTCTATACTATTGTGTTATTTTCTCTTCTACTCTATTCTTTTCTGTTCAATTCAAATTCACATTGATTCTATTTTGATTTTGGAAAATGCTTATATTATTTCTATTCTATTCTATTCTATTTTTAATTCTATTCTTTTCTATTCGACTTTCAGAAGATGGTTATAATCTATTTAATTCTATTCTGTTCTATTCCATTCTATTGGAATAGATTATTTTCTTTCCTGTTTTGTTCTGTTTTACTCTATTATGTTCTATTCTTTTATTTTCTGTTATGTTCTTTAATATTCTATTATATTTTTTCTATTCTATTCCTTTATTTTAAATTGATTCGAAAATGTTTTGAATCGTTTCGAATATGAATAAATGAAACCCAAAAACAACTGAAACGGAATTAAACAAATTTAACAAAAGGAATTTATGTAAATAACGTTTTGAAACGAAACTAAACACATTTTTTTTTCGTTCTGCACATGTCTACTACTGCTCTCTCAAATAATAAATAAAGCTACTTTTCTCTCGGTGCTGCTTCCCTGAACTTCCAGCCTTCACATGAAAGAGTTAGCTTGGAGAAGGAAGAGGGAGGAGCAGGGTGCCTTGCCATGCTAGGCTAGGGGGCTGTGTGTTTCTACTGATGCACACCGTGTAGGGAGACACAATTTTAGTCCCTGCTTGCAAGGGTGGCTCCAAAGGATGCTGCAAAAAAAAAAAAGGGGGGCCACCCCAAACCACTAGGGCAGCAGTCATGGCACTAACTTAACAGGAACACGGGCAAGGATTAAAGCATAAAGAAGCTGCAAACTCAGTAAGTGATTAAATAAGCTGATGAAAGGGTTCAGGATCACTTTAACAGTTCCCTTGTTCCCCCTCAGTTGTCCATCTTTTTGGTTTGATGTATAGATGTAAAAGTGTCATGCTGTCTGTCAAAGGGCAACTTCCTTTACCCTAGAAAGAAAAAAATTAAATAAGCCAGCATCTTCAAATACTGTAATTTGACAAATGACTTTAAAAGGACACTTACCTGTCCAGGGATCCAGGGCCATCCTCAACTGAGTTAGTTCTTGCACGGTCTTCGGTTCCCCGGCACCAGCATGTTTACTAAGGGAATCTGCCTGTGCCTCCCAGCAGCTTCACAGCTGTCTTCTCACTGCACATGCAGGAACCGCGCTGCGCTTTGTGAATGGTCCCGCAGCCTTCTGGGACCTGTATTGTGTCCCACAGGTAAGGGGAGGGGGGATGCTGAACTTCTGCTGGAAGTGGAAGCAGGTACCTACCAAAAATAGGTACCCACTCCCCAAAAACATTTTTTAATGTGGTAGAGGATGGATGGGGGAAGACATAAAGCAGAACTTCCCCTTTAGCAATGCAAGCTGCTTGTTCTGGGGGCAGTTGGCAGGAGGGAGAGGCCAGGAGCGCCAACGAGCGATTCAAGAAGTGGATAAGGACTGCTCTGTGCAAAACCACTGCAATAGAGCGACTAAGTATAACGTTTATTTTTATTTTTTAATAATTACCTTTTTAATATCATTTTAACCGCTTTAAGTCCACCTTATAGCAGTTCTACTGCTGTGCCGGATATGTCCGTGACCCGTCACTTTCGGTTAGGGGGGCGCACTTCCACTGTGATTACACACAGGGGAAGCTGATCAGTGGGTGCAGGGTGCTCGATGTCCTCTGGCACCTGCTGATCGTCAGGCACAAACACAGAATTACGATCTGCCTATGTAAACAAGGCAGATTGCCGTTCTGACAGGAGGGAAGGGAAAACAAATCCTTCTCTATTCCTAGTAAAAGCATCCCACACAGTATAGTAAAACACTGGCTAGGCACACCGTTAACCCTTTGATTGCCCCTGATGTTAACCCCTTCCCAGCCAGTGTCATTAGTACAGTAACAATGCATATTTTTAGCACTGACCACTGGATTAGTGTCACCAGTCCCCAAAAAGTGTCAAAATTGTCAGTGTCAGAATGTCCACTGCAATATTAAAGTCTCGCTATAAGTCATTGATTACCATCATTAAAAAAAAATCTCATAGTTTGTAGGCACAATAACTTTTGTGCAAACCAATCAATATATGCATATTGGGATTTTTCCTTTTACCAAAAATATGAATCAGAATACATACTTTCCTAGTCTGATAATTTGATAGAAAGAAATGTGATTATTTAAAAAAAAAAAAATTATTGGACATGTTTTATGGCAGAAAGTAAAAAGAAATAAAAACTATATATATATATATATATATATATATATATATATATATATATATATATATATATATATATATAATATAGAGAAAGAGGTCTATAGATATATCTTTAGATCTCTCTCTCTCTCTTTATTTATTTTACTTTCTATATATATATATTTATGTATTTATTTTACTTTATATATATATATATATATATATATATATATATATATATATATATATATATATATATATATATATATATATATATATAATATAGTTTTTTCAAAATAGTTTTTTTTTTTTTTAGCGCAAAGGGTGATCAAATACTACCAAAAGAAAGCTCTATTTGTAGGAAATACGGACATAAATTGTATTTGGGTACAGCATCGCACAACTGACCAAGCAATTGTCAGTAAGACCCCTTTCACACTGCCATGCCCATAGCGTCGGCGGTAAAATGCTGCTATTTTTAGCGGCGTTTTACCGTTGGATTTGCAGCGCATTTCAGCCGCTAGCGGGGCGCTTTTACCCCCCACTAGCGGACAAGAAAGGGTTAAAACCGCCCACAATACACCGCAATAGCGGTGTCTTGCCGGCGGTATTGCAGCGCTGCCCCATTGATTTCAATGGGGAGCAGCAGTGGAGGAGCGGTAAACACACCGCTCCTTCACCGCTCCAAAGAAGCTGCTGGCAGGACTTTTCCTAACGTCCTGCCAGCGCACCGCTCCAGTATGAAAGCCCTCGGACTTTCAAACTGGAGACAATGGTGCAGCAGTTTGAGGGAGGATTGCAGGCGCTATTTCTAATGCTATAGCGCCTGCAAAATGCCCTTGGTTAGAAAGGGGGCTTAAAGTAACGCAGTGCAATATCGCAAAAAATGGCCTGGTCATGAAGGGTGGTAAATTTTCCGGAGGGCAAATGGTTAATCTAACCTCCAAGTAATTGAATTCTTTTATGTTTTCTTAACCAATGAATTTTAATGCGTGTAAATACAACACTTGATTACATGGGCAGCAGCTTTGTCTCCTGACCTGCATACTGGTTCCAGGTGACTGCGGCAGAAAATATTGGAGTCATTGGAACAGCATGCCAGCTGGGCAGCTAGCATTTTAGGATAGGTCATCAATAGCAGTCTCCATTGTCCTTCAATTCATTTGATTTTTTTGTATTTATTTCCGGTAAATCGCTGGTGTGTGGTTTGCATTGGGAAGAAATAGGATGTGGATTAGTGAAAAGGCTTTTGGTGGAGCAGAGTCAGCATGTGTGAGATTATTGTGGAATTAGAGGACGTTCAGCTTTATGTCCCTTGAGATTGTATACTCGGCTGGAATACAGGTAGCTGTTCTTTCTAGTCATTTTCTATATCTGCTTGTCATGCCCGATATACAGAAACAGTATTTGTTCTTTTATTATTAAAAAGCCATCTTTATCCAGTTGAGCTGCCACACCTGTATCCCCCCCATGGACCGCAGCAATATCTGTTTCTTCTATGGACCCGTTTATAACACGAATAACTTTGTCACTATTTAACAATGCTTTCTTTTGGGGCTCATCCAAAATTGCGGCAGGCAATCCACACTCAAGACGCTTTTCAGAGGTGTTAGGTGGCGATATGTCTCAAACCCTATAATTGCTGTATTACCTTGCTTTGCATGCAAGTGTGGTGTAGTGTTGGCATGGCCCCATACAGCTGCCTTAGTCATGCTTGGTGGTGGCACCACCCAGCAAAAGCAGCATGCTGTTCCAATTTTGCTGAGGTAGCAAAGAGCACAGCATTGGCTGATTTGGGTAAAATAAGGGTTAATAATAAAGGCGCAAACTACTGACATCATATGCAGGTGAATGCTTATGACATTGATATGCAGATGAATGAAGCAGAGTAGATAAAAATATTTTTTTTCAGTCAAGGCACCCTTTAAAATTTTGCACAATCTTGAGGTACCCCATTCTACAATATAAAAAAATGAAAGTAACCCTGGTGGTTACTCAGGTATTTCATATGTTCTGTATTCCTCTGCTTCCGGCTCACGTGGTCATTGAGTGCACCACGGGCTGTTTTCCTTTCTAATTAGGCCGGTGTTCTATCAAGAAATGTCCTCCGTCGAAAAATGCTTCTGATGGGTCTGCGCGTGTGCGCAGTACACAACGTCACTCCAGCCGAACAGCTGGTGCAACGTCAACACGGTGCGTGCGCAGATCGTCTGTGCCAGTAATCCGATCTGCTAAGCACCGAGGGAGAATTGCCGTGCAACAAACGGAAAACAATGCCGTTCAATACAGTCAAAACCCGCCTTGCAACAGTGCGGCAGAATCTGCCAATTTCAGTCTCTCTTGGCGCTTAGTAGATCGTCAGATACTGCCTCTGACGATCTGCGCCTGCATCGCGTTGAAGCCGTGCCAGCTGATTGACGTTTGGTACTGCGCAGGCGCAGACCCATCAGAGGCATTTTTCGTCTGCGGACACTTCTCGATAGATCACAGACCATACACAGAGAAAATTCTTTTCCTGCTACCACGGGTGGCAGGAAAGTAATTAGCTTGATTCCTCCATCTGAGCCGAACTGGCCAACATTCAAACCATGTATAGCCGGCCTTAGGCTCTTCTAAACACTTTTCTCCTGACAGGAGAACAGCAACATTTAAAATAAGTTTTGGGCACGTTCAAGTGCATCAAGCATTTCGCGTTCATTCATTTCACCAATATTAATTTATTCTGTTCACTGAAATAAATGAACGCTCAATCGCTAAAAGCACCTAATGTTCAGGCATGTTGGGAGGTTTTTCTATCCAACTGCTCCTCCCCTATTTGCGATTTTGGTGCATACAGATTTCCGCCTCTAAACGCCCCTCCCTATAGGAGTCTGTAAACGTCTATGTGTGCATGGACACATAGGCTAACATAGAGGGATGTTTAGGGGCAGAATAAAAGTCAAACGCCTCTAAAATGGGAATTTAGCAGCTGCAGTGCATCTAAGGCTTTATACTAATAAAGGTTCTTGGCAACGCAGCGTATCATATAAAACCCATCCAACAATTGAGGCTAGATAAAACAGTCTCTACCCGCATCTGCTGTCACATTTTTAAGATTGCATAGCCTTGCGTGGCTCCGCCCACACGGCTGCATCATTCATTAATTCACAGTGATCTGTGGACTGCAAGGGTGCTGATGAGTGCACTTGAAGTTCATTCAAAAGCCCTACAGCATTTAAACAGTCAGCTAGTATCAGAAGTACAGGCTGAAACCTTCAGGATTCTGGCATTGCATCCCTGATCCATTGATTTACGGGTACAATGCTTTTTTTAGGCTCCTGTGGGGAAAAAAAATTATAAAAGCACATTTTTTCCCCCTGCAAAATAGAATGCATTAAGGTAAGAAAAAAAAAAGGTAAAAGCTTAAAGAGGAGGTCCAAAAAAAAAAAAAAAAAAAGCACATTAGCAGTTTCCTTTAAATATCTAAAAAAAAGAAATTTTTTTTACTTACCAGAAAACCCTGTTGCTAGGCTGTCTTCCTAATCTGCCTCTTCCTATTCCGCGGAGCTGCTAGTTCACTTCCTCGTTCGCCTGTGCATCCCAGGAGTCTGTGGGCACATTACCGTGGCTCTAAAATCGCGTTATTTCCTGACGGGAAATGATGCGGGGGATCTGCAGAGTTTTGTTATCTAAGTTGTCATAGCAACAGAGCGGGACCTTGCTCCGTCGCCGCCTGTTGTTATTGCAACTATACAAACAATCGGCGCTACGACCGTGGTTTAACAGCGCATGCGCGAGATCGAGAGGTGCATGCTGGTTACCCAGCATACACACCTCTCAGGAAAACCAGGAACAGATAATCTAATGGGCTTCACATGCCCTTAATTAAAATGGAAACAGCCACATCAGGGAGAAGATAGCACATTTGTATTACTCCTAAATAGATTGGGAACTATTGCTATAGGTTATTGTTTATAGGTTGTACTAATATTAGGATTGTAAAAAAAAAAAAAAAAGGCCGGAACACCACTTTAAGTCTTTAGAACCAAGTGGTTTATGAGAACAGCAGGGTCAATGGTCAGGGTTTTGGTATAGGCAACTATTGTCTAAATACAAGAGGAATGTGTATTTTTACTTGAATCTTGGTGTGCTTTGTCTATCTTTTCCAGACTTGTGCAGTAAATAAAGACCAGTCACTGCTTTCTCTCCTTGTGCAGGGTGACTGGTCTTGTATCCGCCCCTTCCTGTCGTTTTCTGCAGGAATCTTGTAGTGGGCAGAGCTGGCTGAGGGTCTACCACAGCTCTGCACTGGCCAGTGATGTGCCTACTGTATTGAAGAATACATTTAAAGGCTAAGTTCACCAATTTTTTTACAAAAAATGAAAAAATAAAAAAAAATAAACAAATGCACATGATTTTACATGTATAAAAAAAAAAGTGCATTTAGTATTTTTTACAATGGAGCTTGAAAGGCATTATTCGCATGATCAGTGGATTCTAGGTACAAAGTCAGGCTCCTGCAGACACTCCAGACAGCTTTCTGGATGTACCTCCTTACAGGCAATAAGTGCAAGAAATGTCAGTGAACTACGAGGGTGCTGATAAGCGCCCTGATAGTTCATTGAGAACTACAAGCTGGTTCATTAATTCACAGATTGCTCTGAGTGAATGACGTGGCTATTTGAGCAGAGCACTGTATTTATATTGTGACAGCAGGTGCGGGGGGGGGGGGGGGTCTCAGTTTTTGTGCCCAGAGTTCAGCTTTAAAACCCAGCATTTGCTACAATACTCCTGTACCCTCTAGTGACATCCCCTGCACACAGAACACTCTGTGGTCTAGTAATAGTGCTCTTCTGAAATAACACCCAATAATTCCCATCGCTCTCTTCACCTCTGACAATGATCGGACAATGGAGGATTGAACCTCCCAGTGGGGAACAGACAGCAATATAAACTTGACAGAGGGTCTAACCCTTCTCTACCCACAAGCCGAAAAATGCCAAAAACACCTATTATTTTTCTGCATTGCAGTGCGATTTCTGTCTAAATATGTTGGAAAGTGACATTAGCACCAAGGCATGGTCATGCATTACCTTTATTCTGCATATATATATCTGTGTGTCAAGTTTAGTGACCTGCAATGTGTTTATAAACCTGGACAGCAATGCACCTAGGACACAGTCATTGTGTAACAACTCTACACACAGCATACTAATGTCATGATATGCTTATGTTTCCTAAATGTATTACAATTTTGTAACAATTAGTCTGCTATACATAGTAATAAATCTGTTTATAGGTTGTTAACCACATCACATTCCTTAGGCTGTTTATAAACGGTGAGAGAAACTGATGTTGCTCCTTCCACTGTGACATCATAAATCGGAAGCAACAAGGATTTCATTGCTTCTGGTTTCGGACACATGTAAATCAATCTTGGTTTGATCTCAGATGCTTTAGAGGCCAGAGGAGAGAAATGACTTGTCACAGCCCATGCTATCACAAGGGACATTGTTCAGCCCTTGTGATAGCAATAAGGTTGATAAAAAAAAATAAAAAAATGAAAGGTTTAGTGTTTAAAATAAAAAAAAAAAAAAATCTCCCCCCCCCCCCTCTGTGCTCAGGCGCACGTAAACAGCGATTGCACCACACGTGAGATATTGTTGCAAATGTCAGAGCGAGAGTAATGAATTCTAGCATCAGACCTTCTGTGTAAAGCCTGGTACACGCTGGGTTGCCCCCCCGAGCCGTTGTGTTCTGACAATGCTCTGCAAATATTATGTGACATAAAAATATGCAACACCCACCATTTTATTCTCTAGGGCCTCTGCTTTTAGCTTAAAAATGCAGATATTTAGCAGCAGAATGTCAGAATAGGCCTGGATTTGAACTGCTTAATAATGCAAAACTTAAAAATGACAGCAAATGACAAAAAACCACTAAACAAATATTTTAAAAACTTGTAATTGCTTTCAATGCTTCATAGACCATTTATATACCCCAAATGGGCCCATGATCCAATCCAATACACCACTAGCATTGTTGTTAGCCAAAGTAGAATTGGAATTTGACCTATATGTTGTTAGATTTGAACCAGATGACCCCTCCGCTTGACCCCCAACTTGATCAAACATAGCATGAAATTTAATATCAGGCTTTTTTAATTTCCTCACATATGCTCATTATGAGATCCATAGTAGAAGCACAGAAATTGAGGTAGTTACAAGTACACTGCTGCTCTACTCACTCTGAATTCCCAGAATGGCTGAATTATTTAAATAATACAGTTTGTTCTTTGGGAGGGTCGTATGATGTTGTCTTAAAGCGGTTCTGCACCTAAAATAAAAATATTAAAAGCCAGCAGCTACTAATATTGCAGCTGCTGACTTTTAATAAAATCACACTTACCTGTCCCAGGGTCCAGCGATGTCGGCGTATAATCTGGATATATCTGGATATAATCACTCCCACAGTCTTTCATCCAGAGGTGTACCTTGTAGTGCTGCACGATTAATCGTTGCAAAATCGCGATCTCGATTCACCCCCCCCTGACAATCTCTCCTGCTGAGAGTAGGCGATTCTTTCATATAAACATGTGGAGAGATTATCTGCTCACTCAGCTGTCAAAAGAAAGCATCCTGGGCAGTCTGCCAAGTTTAGAACTTGAAACATTGTAACTAAAGTTTACTTCTTAGATCAAAGGGAACTTTTGTGTAAACAAATAATCTGGGCAGTCTGCCAAGCTTTCAACAAGTGTAAATGCAGGAAATTTAACCACTTAAAGTCTAAATGTTTTTCTGACACTTCTTTCTTAAGTTAAAATCAATATTGTTTTCTAGAAAATTACTTGGAACCCCCAAACATTTCATATATATATATATATATATATATATATATATATATATATATATATATATATATATATAAATTTTTTTAGCAGAGACCCTAGGGAATAAAATGGCAATTGCTGCAATATTTTATGTCGCACTGTATTTGCCCAGCGGTCTTTCAAATGCAATTTTTTGGGAAAAAATACACTTCAATAAATAAAAAAATAAAAAAATTTAAAATGAAACAGTAAAGTTAGCACAATTTTTGTTTTAATGTGAAAGATGATGTTACGCCGCGAGAATTGTGAGAGAATCGTGATCTATCTTCTAAGCAAAAAAATTGTGATTCTCATTTTAGCTAGAATCCTGCAGCTCTAGTACCTAGGCTACCTATATCGGCCAGAGGTGGACCTAGGCTACAAACCCTGCACATTATACCTCCTCTGGACCAATCTTTATCTCCGCTAACTCACTATATTTTACCATCTACCAACCTGTTTTTAAATCTGCTTTTCATAATGGACTGAGAGATTATCTGTTCATATTTGCCATTATATATACTATACTGTGGAGTGACTATATCCAGATATTAGGATTGTCCCAATACCACTTTTTTCAAGACCGGGTACAAGTACCGATATCTTTTTTTCAAGTACTCGCCAATATTGATACTTTTTTTTTAATGTGACATGTGACAGTGACACTAATATGCAGCACTAATGAGGCGTGGACTGTGTCAGTAGTTTTTTTATTTTTATTACAATGCTTTTTTCTTTTTTTTTGGGGGGGGGGGGGGGCACACAGTCAGTGTTTTTTTTAATAAGAAATTTATTATTCTTAGTATTACTTTTAAATATTTTTTTACAATGTTTCTTTTTTTTTTTCAACAATGTTAGGGGCTTTGGTAAGATGTCAGGGGTGTAAACAGACCCCTGACCTCTCACCTTTGAGACATGGCAAGGGACTGAGGACAGAGATTCCCCAGTCCCTTTCTCAACATCCTCAACTGCACTGAGCATGAAAAGGACAGGAGACCGTGGCTCCTCTCCATAAACTGAGACATCATAAACACAGTTTACGATGCTCTGTTATGAATGGACAGTCAGTAATCATTGACTCTGTGCATTCAGAAAAGGAAGGAGCCGGTAAATGACATATTTACTGGCTCCTTCCTCTGCTCTTCATCCTGAAAGATCTGGGATGGGGGGCAGAGGAGGGGGTTGGACCAGAGGAGGGGGAACGGAGGAGGACAGGGGAGGACTGGAGGAGCCCATGGAGGAGCACAGGTGAGGACACAGAGGGTAACTGGAGGATACAGGGGACACTCAGGAACGATTGTGCAGCGGCAGGGGGAGTTATAATCACCAATCTCTCTGTGTGGCTTTAATGAAAGTGTCCAGGTATCAGACTAGGCATAGGGAGCATTTTTGCAGGAGTACAAGTAAATACTTGGTATCGGCACCAATACTAGTATCGGTATCAGGACAACCCTACTAGATATCTCACCATTGACACAATAGCCAAACCGAGTTTTTACTAGGTCATTCACACTCCTCTCTGATAGGCCATTGTAGCCTGTGGATGAAACCATGACACAACAAATTGTCCCCATCTACTCTTTTTCTTGGGTGGTCATACCACAGCCATCCAGAGGTGGACTATATGTTTTTACTGCTCTGTATGATTGATGTTTTTATCAGTGTCGTTTTCCACTACTTTTTGAAATGAATAAACTGTATTTTTTGCAATGGCGGGTGTATGGTGAGTGGAGTCATAAACCCTTACCATTTGGGTTGGTTGAGCTACATTGGGTTTTTATTTTTGAGTTTCAATCCTACATTCACCGTGAGCTCCCATCCCCTTCCTTCTCCTTATTTCTTTTTTGAGGGTCTATTATCTATATATATATATTCTATTATATTACAAATATTCTATTAGGCAGCACCTTCAGGGTCCTGTAACCTTCGGTGTATTATCTTGTGGTTATCAGACTTCCTGTGGCCACATTCGCTCCTTCACTGTATCTATAGAGGCAGCTTCTGCTGCCACCCAGGCTGGATTTGTTCATCTCCATCACTTTAGGACTGATAGGATTACCAGTTTACACAAGAAAGATACCATTGTTCTGCTTTGATTTCAGTTGAGCTGCAATATACAAAAGTTTTATTATTGGGTTTAAATACCCTTTAATAAAGAGTAAAAATGAATGGCAATAACAAGCTTATGATATTTCTCCTGCACCACAGAGCTGTGTAACCTTTAGTTTGCTGAAACAGAAACTGATTTATATTCCGTTACAAAACAGGAAGCCCAAAGAAAGTTAATGAGTTTATGGGGAGAGAAAAAGACTAGAGCAATCAGCTGATGTTACTCAGAACTATTTCCAGACAGTGGTTTGAAATGGTGGGTAAGGATTTTAATGGGGGTTTCCGACTATTATTAAAAGCTATATTAGGTCATGAGGATGTTTCCAACGTATACTATATCTCTCTGCTTGGCCTGTTACATACACACTACAATAAATATACAGTTGTCTCACAACCTGGAATTAACATGGATTGTTTGAGGATTTGCATCATTTAATTTTCAGAACATGCCCACAACTTTGAAGATTGTTTTTTTTTTTTATTGTGAAGCAATATAACATAATAATAAAATGACTAAATAACATAAAACAATGTGCATAACTGTTCACCCCCCTAAAGTCAATACTCTGTAGAGCCGCCTTTTGCGGCTATCACAGCTCCAAGTCGCTTTTGATAAGTCTCTATGAGCTTACCACATCTTAGCACTGGGATTGTTGCCCATTCCTCTTTGCAAAACTGCTCCAGCTCATTCAAGTTGGATGGTTTGCGCTTGTGAACAGCAATCTTTAAGTCTGACCACAGATTTTCTATTGGATTGAGGTCTGGGCTTTGACTCGGCCATTCCAACACATTTACATGTTTCCCCTTAAACCACTCAAGTGTTGCTTTAGCAGAGTGTTTTGGGTCATTGTCCTGCTGGAAGGTGAACCTCCGTCCTAGCCTCAAATCACACACAGAGTGGTACAGGTTTTTCTCAAGAATATCCCTGTATTTACCACCATCCATCTTTCCCTCAACTCTGACCAGTTTCCCAGTCCCGACTGCTGAGAAACATCCCCACAGCATGATGCTGCCACCACCATGTTTCACTGTGGGGATGGTGTTCTTTGGGTGATGTGATGTGTTGGGTTTGACGCCAGACATAGCGTTTTCTTTGATGGCCAAAAAGTTCAATTTTAGTCTCATCGGACCAGAGCACCTTACATTTTGGAGTCTCCCAAAACGTGCCAGTTTGTTTTTTGCTGAAAATAAAGGTTTACTTCTGGCCACTCTGCCATAAAGCCCAACTCTGTGGAGCGTACAGCTTATTGTCGTCCTATATACAGATATTCCAGTCTCTGCTGTGGAACTTTTGGTGTGCGGCCGTCTCTTGGCAGGTTTGCTGTTGTGCCATGTTCTTTCCATTTGGTTATGATAGATTTGATGGTGCTCCTAGGGATCATCAAAGATTGCGATATTTTTTATAACCTAACCCTGATTTTTACTTCTCAACATCATTGTCCCTTACTTGTTTGGAGAGTTCCTTGGTCTTCCTGGCAGTGTTTGGTTAGTGGGGCCTCTTTCTTAGGTGTTGCAGCCTCTGGGGCCTTTTAAAAAGGTGTGTGTATATGTAATCACAGATCATGTGACACTTATATTGCACACAGGTGGACATTATTTCACTAATTATGTGACATCTGAAGGTAATAGGTTGCACCAGAGCTTTTTATGGGCTTCATAACAAAAGGGGTGAATACATACGCACATGGCAATTATCATTTTTTTTATTTCTGAAAAATTGTTTTATATATATAACACAATAGTCTAAGTTGGTGAAGTAAAATTAGAAATATATATATATATATATTTCTAATTTTACTTCACCAACTTAGACTATTGTGTTCTGATCCATCACATATAATTCAGATAAAAAAAAATTGAACTAAAGGCTGTAATATAACAAAATAGGTAAAAAGCCACAGTGCCTTTTTTGCAAGGTACGCACGCGCGCGCACACACACGCACACGCACGCACACACACGTGTGTATATGTGTGTATATATATATATATAATGTGTGTGTGTGTATATTTTACCATAAGGCCTCATTCACACAGGCCCTTATACCCATAGTGAATGGGCCATGTCTTTAAACGCTTGGAGCCACCAGGTGCTGTGCGCAGGCAGCCCATTCATGTCTATGAGAATGCAGCGTCCGCACAGACACCTGCTCATGGACAGCCACGCAGGCTGTCTACTTTGGTGCCGCTCACCTGCATCGCTGTCAGATTAGGAAAACTGTGTCCGTGCAGCCACTGTGCTCCCATAGACAAAGAAATAAGACCTATAAGGCTGATATGCAGTGTGCTTGCCATACACTGATCATTGTTCAGCCGCTAAACGGAAGAGGTACAGATCCTCATCCATCTATTTTTAGCAGATCAAGTCAAATTGGATGTCGGCGGGTGTAAACAGACACATGTCCATTTACATTTGCCGCTCCATAGAGGACAATGGAGGGTTCAATTGGGTCTGCTTGAAAAACTGACAGGCGGACCCGATAGATCTGCTTGCGTGAAAGAGGCCTTAATTTGCAGGATTTCTTCTAACTTCTATGGGACAGGAAGTGGAGGTAAATCTCTCTAATGGGACACAGATGGAAAAAAAGAAAAAACTGACAGAGATTATAACCCTCCCTTACTCTTGTCTGAAAAAACAAAAAAATTGTTTTGCCTATATTTCTACTTTAAAATAATAATAAAAAAATAATAGTTAATCTATTTGAAATACTTATTACTTGTCATGAGACATTCCATGTGTTTTTCTGTAACAAAAGTGGATTAAGTACAACTGTCCAGAATATGGAAATGAATCCAGTAAACTTTCCCAGACTCTCGGCACTTCCAAGCAATAAATGAACTCCTAGGGTTGTATGTTCTGTACAATGTAACTTGTTCTGTTGTCCCAGCCATTGGTCACACAAAGCAGTGTCATGTGAGACGCTTGAAAACTCCATTATAGTTGTTTAAACTGGGACGTGGGAGATAACAGTGCTCAAGGTCACACACCACGCAACGCCAAACCGGACTTACTACATACTCTTCTGTGCTGGCAGCCATCAGCAGTTCCCCAGGTCAGCTGAGACATCTATCCCAGCTTCTGAAAGGATATCTGTCCCAAACTTAGTGTTTCTAAAGCCTTAACGTTTTTCACCTTTATACATTTTATGCAGTAAGGTGAATGAATGAATTAAATATTTGTATAGCGCACAACGCGAACTGAACCGCCTCAAGGCGCTGGTGAAAAACCTTCTGTGCTGTAGCTTCCCCTAGACCCCCCCCCTTTTTCTTAACTGAGTCCTATCCGATCCAGCGATGTCCACGAGCGCAGTGCCTCCAGCTGCTGTCTCTCTCCTCATTGGACAGATTGATAGCAGCAGGAGACATTGGCTCCCGCTGCTGTCAATCAAATCATGTGACACGGGAGCAAGGGGTGGGGCCAAGTCCTGTTGTCTGTTTTAATGGACACACCAGCGGGACTTGGGAGTGGGCCCGCACGGGTGCCCCCAGGGAAAGCGGCTTTCCGTGGGGGCATCCGATGAAGAGGAGGGGCCTGATGCACTGGAGGGGGACCCCAGAAGAGGAGGCTTGGGCTGCTCTGTGCAATGGTTTTGTATAGGCATGTATTGTAAGTATAGGCATGTTTGTTATTAAAAACTTTAACTCCAGGCAAAAAGCTAAATTCACACTTGAAATATGTTTGCTGTTTTATCAGCCAAAGGATTTGAATTTCTGTCAACCTAGTCCTGAGATTTACACAGCCTTAGGCAGGCCATACATGGGTCGAATTTCGAAAGAATTTTCTTTCGAAAATCTTATCTAAGAATTTTTGTTCGTATTTCGCACCATTAGTGGGCTGAAACACCCGATATTCGTGCGGCAATCAAATTTGAGTGATCGGACATGTTGGAATTTTGTTTTAAAAACAAACGATTTTCTAATCAATGATGGGAGAATCGTGCGGGAAAAGTAATCGAATGCGCATGTGGAAGAAAAGAAAATTCCCAGCCACGAAAATTATTTTCTGTAGCAACATGAGGTGAAATTGAAGGCTGGGTTGGCCGAATTTCAAAATCAATGATGGCACCATCGGATCACAAAACGCACACATTTTCTGATTTTCAAAAGAAAATTCTTTCGAAATTTGACCATGTATGGCCAGCCTTACTCGACTGTACAGTTAGACCTGGCTTTTCTCTGCTGCAGTTAAGCAACACAGCTAGGTCACTTCCCCGCCCCCCCAACCTGTGATTGGACAGTGAAGGAGCAGCAGCACACTCAGGTCATCTCTCTGCTCCTCCTGTCGGCATGTTCCTGGTTATGTGTATAGGACATGTTGGAGGCTGAGTACTGTAGTACAGAGGATCATAAGATGCTGATATCAAGTTACATTTAGATGTTTGCATTAGTTGTTTGTTTAGTTGTTTAGTTTTTGATAAATACATAGCTGTACTTACCTGTGTTTTACTCTATATCTACCTGGGGTACTTTAAATGTTCCTTCTCCTTCACAGTATTGTATTACTATAAAACAAGTGCTCTTTAGTTATTAAGAAATTGCCATTTTAGGTGTTTAGTAATTGTACTACTATGCAGTTATAAATATATTCCAACATAGACCTAAATCACACTGCGCAGTGCATAGCAATAAGCCTGTGCTGCAATGCATTAGCCAGGGTGTTCTGTAAACGCGTTAGCAGGTTAATGATTTGACATGTAGTTGTAATGATTAATCCATTACCTCCTGCTAATCACACTGAGAAGGATAGAGATAGAGGGGAGCCCAGGGAGCCTTTCCATCATGAGCCGCCCTCGGCGTGCTGCTGACACTGCTGAGCCCTGACTTCTCTGCTGTCACACGCCAATGTCCTGGAACTTTAGATTTTGTTGCATTGCTTACGTTTTTTTTTCTACTTTGCAGAGGAATATCTTCTTTTTTTTTTTATCGCCTGGACAGAAATGGAATGTTTGTGAAACAGTGCCTCAAAACCCCTGGTTTTCCATGGTCAGCAGAATATAGGAGGGTAAGCATATTTAGATTTACTTAGGCTGTTGCCATAAATTGTAGATAAAAATGATATTGTGTTTTCCATCAGCACATGTTGTGAGCTAATGGATATCCAAACCCAAGTAACCTATTGGGCTACAGGCCATGTAAAAAAAAAAGAAAAAAAAAAACTGTGCTTGCTGGCAATTTTTTCATTCAGCTCTGCTTTCATACATCACCGATCTAGTACAAGTGATAATAAATACACACTGTTTAAATTGACATAATCCTTTCTCTTTCTGTATGTGGATGATTACATTGTAATTATTTTAATAAAAAAAGAAAAAAAATCGAAGTACCTTTTTCCTAATGGATATACAGCTGTCACATGACCCAGCTCTTTCCCAGCCTGTCTGCAGGGAAACATAAGCAGGAGGAGCTTGTATTCCTCCGCTGCTGGTCACATGTTCAAAATAAAACAGTCTTTGGAATACAGAGTAAAGATACAAAATCATATCAATAAACTGTTTTAAATCATCATACAAATATATATTTGGAATCAAATCTTTATTATTTTTTTTTAACAATAACATGGTGTTGGCGGATTTCCGCTAGTCACGGGCTGTGTCACGCCCCTCCAGCCTGTGTCTTAGCCCTTGTACACACGGTCGGACATTCTGACAACCAAATCCGTTGGATTTTGTCCGAAACTGTTGCATACACACGGTCGGACAAAGTTGTCAGAAAGTCCGATTGTACATAACGTGATGACGTTATTTCATTACGACGGGACTACATTCAGGCTAGTAGCCAATAGCTTTGGTCTAGGAATTTGATCTGAGCATGCGTGGCACTTTGTCCGTCGGAGTAGGCTACACATGATCGGAGTATGTCCGATCGGAGCATTTTGTTGGAAAATTTTACGGACAAGTTGGAAAACAGTCCGATGGAGACCACACACAGTCAGATTATCCGACAAAACGGTCCGATAGGACACATTCCGTCGGAATCTCCGACCGTGTGTACAAGGGCTTAGAATAAGAGGGAGGTGAAGCCTCCATTATTCTGCTTGTAATATTCCCCCATTGTGTTTAGCTGGTTAGTAACCATGGAGGAGGAGGGAGGGAGTAGGCTGCCATTTACCAATGTGTATACACCCACATGTATGACACTATAGTCACATGGGCTGCTCAGATGTTATAAGGAGAAAATGCTCAGCATAGAAACTCACTGAAAACTGAGCATGTGCAGAGCTGCCAACGGAATGCAGAAAATGAATCTGATAATGACGGAGTATGAACAGCATGTAATACACCGTTTATTGATAGTTTATTATGATGTGGGTTTAGTGACAGCAGTCACCAGTTTTCTCTTTTACAGTGTAATGTGTAAGCTATATTATGACAGGGTTGAGCTACTTGTGTTTTGCCAGATGAATCATTTATGTCTGTTTTTTTCAGTTTCCTAACTCCTAACTTGTTCTATAGCCCAGCATACAGGATGCAGCACTTTGAAACACAAAAAAAATGTTGCGTGACCACAGCACCTACAGAAAGTCAGCACCTGGACCGCTAGTAAAATGAGAAGCAGCAGTCTGATGATCTCTCCTCTCTCACTCTGCTCTCTCCTCCTAACTGCATGCCCCATGTTAAAACCTGAACATTGCAGTACAACTGACTGGGACCTTGTGCTGCTTCTCCCACTGCTATTCCGAGCTTTTCTGTATAGGGACTTGCAAAAGGCTTATGTTATCTTAAATTCAGATACTTATACCACTTGCATTTAAAAAAATAAACTTAGTAATGTAATCATGAATACAGAGCAGATTTATTTTAGTCTTTCATATCTGTGTTAAATTGGACCTTCACCTCCTTAAAAGGCTTTAGGTCTCTGTATTCTCCTCCCTCCTTTGAAATATAAATGGGAGATTTAAAAAAAAAAAAAAAAAAGTTTACTTTTTTCTGTAAAGTGGTTGTAAACCTCGGACATGCAATATGAATAAAACATATCCCTCTACAATGTATACTTGTCATTTCTGTCTGCTGGGTCGTTCCTCTGCTATCAGCATGAGTCCCTTCTGACAAGTTTTCCTGACACCAATAGAAAAATGGTGACAGGAGAGGGAGCTCCAGCTGATTGACAACCTTAACTCTGTTCCAGTGTGCTGTGTGAAGGAGGATGTGCCCCCCTTCCCTCCAATAAGGGCTCTCCAGAGTGTGACTAAAGCTTTCCGCCTTATGCTTTCTGACAGCCCAGATAAGAGAATAGAAGACTGCAGAAATTCAGGTACAACTTATGTAGAAGGATTTGTTTTATCTCTGTATCACCTGAGGCCAGTTACTTGACTGGGTATATTATAAGGGTTTACAACCACTTTCATTTATCTGGCCTGCCCCCCACTGCAATTTACAGCTAGACGAGAATGATTTGTCTCTTCTCCCACAGCCTTCTAGGATATTCCCATCACATATTCCAGCAGCCATGGGAAGAGCCGACACACATCATCAGGAGTTTGCGCCTGAACCTGGAAAAGGCAGCTGGCTCAAGATCACTGTGGAGGACCACAATGGCAGCGTGGGACTCTGGCTAATGACCCCATAACAGCAGAATCGCAGCAGGACAGCGCTGGATCCTCTGGGCAAGATTAGAACAGCCTCCACTTTTCTAGAAAGGCTTTCCACAAAATTTTGGAGAGTGTCTGTGGGCATTTGTGAGGTCAACACTGATGTTGGATGAGAAGACCTGTCTCACAGTTGGCGTTCCAGTGCATCTCAAAGGTTTTGAGTAGGGTTGAGGTCGGTGATCAGCGCAGGACACTCAAGTTCCTCCACACCAAACTGGTCAATCCATGGGCTTGATTTAATAAAACTGGAGAGTGTACAATCTGGTGCAGCTGTGCATGGTAGCCAACCAGCTTCTAACTTCAGCTTGTTCAATTAAGCTTTGACTAAAAAAAAAATGGAAGCTATTTGGCTTCTATGCAGAGCTGCACCAGATTGTGCACTCTCCAGTTTTAGTAAATCAACCCCCATGACACAGTAATGCTGGAACAGAAAAGAGCCTTCCCTGAACTGTTACCACAAGACTGGAAGCACATTTTTACTGGAAACACTTGAACTGTGTAATTTGGAAGATACAGTAGATAGGTGTCAAGTGCCCATAAACTTTTGCCCATATAGTGTAGGTCCTTGTATGTTGATTTGGAATATTTAACTGATCTTGAATCACTGTTTTTGTAAAAGTAACTATATGTTTATTTCTCCACAGTGTAATGGTTACAGACACAATCTACCATGTCCACCATCAAGGTAGACCCAGATGTGGAGTTTTGCTCCATTGCTCCCTTGGAGGATGATGATCTTGGGAGCCCGCTGCCTAAGGAGTTCTTCACAGACTTGGGGGACATCCAGGATATCTCTCAGAATATCGGAGATGACGGTTCCAACTCATTCGGTGTGGCAGAGTACCAGTATCTGGGAAACAGCCCCGGCTCCAATGGGTCTATTAGCACAGACCAGACGGGTAAGTGTGCGGGAGAAGGTGTGTCTGGGAACTAGTGCAACTACATCCTCATCTGGCTACTCATGATTTCTCATGATACATCCTAGTGTGAGAGATTTGGATACAGTGGCAAGGGCAGGCTTTGGGGCTGCACAGGTGCATTTGTGCCCTCTAGGACTTAAGGGCCCACTTATGCTGGATGTGGGTTGCGGAGGTTTTCCTCATGTCACATACACCACAAGGAAAGTTCATTGAATTATATCTGTCTATCGCTCTTGTCCGTCACTGTCTAATGCCCCGTACGCATGAAAAATCGACAGATCGTCTGACTTTTTCACTTACTAATATGTTACTAAAGTCACAAAAATTCTCGTATGACAGAAAAGAAAAGAAAAAGTAATGTCATCTGTTGTAGTGTATTTGTATTGTATTTTCGGATGACAACTGCACTGACTAAGTGAAAATCGTACGATTTGGTATCGTACGAGGAAAATTTTTGTGCTTGTCTGATCTAATAATATCTGATGAAATGTTGTAATCGGCTCTCAAAAGCTCTGTACTAATGATCCAATTATTGTATGATCGCTTTGAAAGCGTTTTTTTTCGTCCGATTTTCGGATCGTGTGTACGGGCCATAATGGTCAGGATATCTTCTCATCAGAGTAAATTATGGAGCCAAGACTGGCTGCTGCTAGAAGGGCTAAAATACATCCCTTTCCTGGAAAAAAAAATCAGGATCAGAGTTCCTTTCTTTTAAGTTCTTGCCACATGTCTGAAGGCCTCGGCACTTGGTCATGTGATCTCTGATGAAGGGATTCAAGTTTAGAATAGTTGACTTCAGCAGAGGTAATGTGACCTAAAATTTAGCCCCCCTTTTACGTGTCACTGAAGGGAGCCTGAAACAGTGTTTTCCTAAGGAAGGATACATATTTCAGGAAAATTCTTAATATGGATTTGTGTGAACATTTGATAGTAGGTTTACGTTAAAGGTAACCAGAGGTACAGGTAAGTCAAAACCACAGTGCTAACAGGACACAAATAAAAGGGGTAAAAACAAAAGGGGAAATACCACCCTGATATAAAAAAAAAATAATCTATGCAAATCAAAAGGTGTAATTCTGCCCCTCTTATAGTTAAAGTGGAGCTTCACCCAAAAGGGGAAGTTCTTCTTTAAGGCCTCCTCCCCACTCCTCATCAAAAAAATTGCATTTCTGGGGGGAGGGGTCAGGTACCTGGTTTTGACAGAGATCGATCTAAGCGGAAGTTTTCCTACACCCCCCCCTACATACACAGGTCCCGGTAGACTGCAGGACCATTCACACCACGCAGTGCACTTGCACATTGGGCATTCAGCTGTGAAGCCACAAGTTGTCACCGCCGGGTGCCCACAGTTAAGATGGGGACTGAAGATCAGTAGCACAAAGGGCTCGGGTGAGCACAGCTTTGGATCCTGGGACAGGTCAGTATATGTCAGTCAGCAACTACAGTTTTTGTTGCTGCTGACTTTTCATTTTTAAATCAGACTGGAGCTCCCAGCTGTTAACAAAAATGAAGAGTGGAAGAGAAGGGAAATGATCAAATATAAAGCATTATGGAGAGTAAAGTCAAGCAGAAGGAAAAATAAGAGGTGGTTTTGTAGGAGGACAGTGACATGAGCCAGAACTTATTTTTGTCAGGACCAGTGAAGATGATTCTCTAAGACGTCTGGTGGGTTAGGGTTAGACCCTTTCATAAAGAGATTCTAAGTAATCGTGGAGTAGAATGAGCTGTAACAAACTGAGCAGATTTATTAGGATTTCTGCAAATTTTATATGATTGTGATGCCATTAAGGTGACCTATCTGGGTGCATTGGAGGCTCATTTGGGTCTTTACTGCTAACAGACCCAGAGGTAGGATCACTCCCAAACCTCTAATACAGTATCAAGAGGTTGAGCAGAATGAATTCTCTACACAATGCTTGAGAGAATCAGCCAAGAGGTGCAGAACACAGTAATGGATCATGAATATGTAAAAACCTTGTGAGCTGCTATGCTAATCCACAGCCGCCGGCTCTACCCACACCTTCTAATAATGTGACTAAACAAGATATATTAAAATTAGTGCAGCGCTAAAATAAATCATAATAGTATCCACTATGGTTATAAGGTGCAAAGGTATATACAATTCTAAATTAATACTTTGAAGTGCAACGTTCAAAAAGTTCCCCACACAAGTGTCAAGCCACTGAGACTCACTAGTGCAAGATCTGATTGCTTTGTATGTGGCCGATGAGACTGGAGTTCACGGGCAGCAATAAGGAGGCATTATACTAAAAGTTGATCGATCTTACCTGATCTTGTGGGCAGTTTATAATGAGGAGGAATATCAGAAAGAGAACCCCAGAGGATTGTTTACAAAGATGCATTTATATAGCCTATAAGGTGGAGGGAGCATTAGGATTTTGAGTATATACACAGAGGTGGATGCGTGTGGATAGACCGTTTATTTAACTGTTTCCTATATTCAACAAAATGGACTGACACACTCTTTTCATCAATTTAATTTATATAAGGACACTGCGTGAATTATCTGTGCACTTTATTGCATATCAGACAGTTTGATTTATATAAGGACAGTTGGGTTAATTTACTAAAACTGGTGCACACACATTCTGGTGCAGCCATGCATAGTAACTATCAGCTTCGAACTTCAGCTTGTTCAATTAGAGCCGGTTCAAACAGGGGCAACACGACTTTCATCACGACTTTTGGAGGCAACTTGGACACGACTTCAACACAACTTGGGGTGACTTACAACACGACTTTAAGTCGCCCCTGGCCAGGCGACTTTTGCCGTGGCCAATCAGAGAATGAGCTCTCAAGGGGGAACTCCACACCAAATTTATTTAAAAAATGTGGCGTGGGTTCCCCTCCGAGAGCATAAAAGGCCCTAAGGTCTGGTATGGATTTTAAGGGGAACCCCCTACGCCAAAAAAACGGCGTGGGGGTCCCCCCAGATCCATACCAGACCCTTATCCGAGCACGCTACCCGGATGGCCAGGAAAGGGGGTGGGGACGAGCGAGAGCCCCCCTCCTGTGCTGTACCAGGCCGTGTGCCCTCAACATGGGGGGGTGCCTTGTTCCGTCTTCGGGGGTCTTCTTGCCGGACTCCTCCGCTATCTTCTGCTAGCTCTTTTACTAGCGGAGGAGCCCGGCTTTCTTCTTCGCCGCCGCCCTCTTCTTCCGACTTCAGGGGTCTTGTCCCCCTCTTCGGGGGTCTTGTCCCCCTCTTCGGTTCTTCTTGCCGGGCCACCGCGCCTTCTTCTAGCTCTTTTACAAGCGGTGGCCCGGTCTTCTGTCACCGCTGTTGCCGTCTTCTGTTCTTCTATTCTCTTCTGGAGATGTTGCCTCATCGCTGTCTGCGGTCACAATGACAGGACACGCGGCGTGCGGTGACTTATATAGGGACATCACCGGACATCCTCTGGGACTGTGACATCATAATGGGCGGGGACATTATCCGGTGATGTCCCTATATAAGTCGCCGC
Organism: Lithobates pipiens; assembly: GCF_037356315.1. NCBI lineage: Eukaryota > Metazoa > Chordata > Amphibia > Anura > Ranidae > Lithobates > Lithobates pipiens. The sequence goes on along the minus strand of NW_027507903.1, from coordinate 507,325,147 downwards.
ACGCCGCGTGTCCTGTCATTGTGACCGGAGACAGCGATAAGGCAACATCTCCAGAAGAGAAGAAGAGAATAGAAGAACAGAAAACAGCGGCAGCGGCAACAGAAGACCGGGCCACCGCTTGTAAAAGAGCTAGAAGAAGGCGCGGTGGCCCGACAAGAAGAACCGAAGAGGGGGACAAGACCCCCGAAGTCGGAAGAAAAGGGCGGCGGCAAAGAAGAAAGCCGGGCTCCTCCGCTAGTAAAAGAGCAAGCAGAAGATAGCAGAGGAGTCCGACGAGAAGACCCCGAAGACGGAAGAAGACCCCCGGAGCTGTGCAATAAACTATTTTAACCCTTGTGTGTTGTGTTTTTTTTTTTTACATTTTTTTCACAGGTGAATGGGTAGGGGTAAATTGTACCCCATACTCATTCACATAGGGTGGGGGGGCGGGATCTGGGGCCCCCTTATTAAAGGGGGTTCACGGATTCCGATAAGCCCCCCGCCCACAGACCCCGACAACCAACGGCCAGGGTTGTCGGGAAGAGGCCCTTGTCCTCATCAACATGGGGACAAGGTGCTTTGGGGTGGGGGGGTGCGGAGCCCCCCCTTCCTCAAGGCACCCCCCCATGTTGAGGGCACGCGGCCTGGTACAGCTCAGGAGGGGGGGCCGCTCGCTCATCCCCACCCCCTTTCCTGGCCGGCCAGGTAGCGTGCTCGGATAAGGGTCTGGTATGGATCTGGGGGCACCACCACGCCGTTTTTTCGGTGTAGGGGGTTCCCCTTGTAATCCATACCAGACCTTAGGGCCTTTTATGCTCTCTGAGGGGAACCCACGCCAAATTTTTTTAATAAATTCGGAGCGACTTCAGTAGTGTGCATTAAGACGGCTCTCATTCACTTACATTGATTTTTACATGTAGCGTGACTTAAGGCGACTAGGGGCGACCTGAAGTCTGATCTGAGTCGCCCCTGTGTGAACCGGCTCTTAAGCTTTCACAATAAAACCTGGAAGCTGATTGGTTACTATGCACAGCTGCACCAGCTGCACCAGCTGCACCAGATTCTGTGCGCACCAGCTTTGGCAAATCTCACCCATTGTGTGGAGAACTTTTTACACATTGCACTTCAAAGTATTAATTTATAATTGTATATACCTTTTGCACCTTATATGCTTAGTGGACACTATTATGATTTATTTTATCACTGCGCTAATTTTGATATATACAGTAATGGATCATGTAGTGGATACTCTCTAGGTGAACTATGACTGGCAATGTCACAACCACCTACATGGCCAAAGGAGATCTTCCTAGAGATGTAAAATTTCTGGAAAATTTGAAGCTCAGAAAAAAAAACATTTTTTTGGGGAAAAATGGGAATTTTCTGAAAAACTGAAAAAAATGCTACATTAGCACTTTTTTGTCTTTTTAGGATTGAAAGTCATTCTGTTACGAGAAGGTGGAGAAAAACGATGTGCATTGTCATCATTGTTTTCCTCTTCACTTCGATCCATGAAGGATTTTTTTAATATCTACAGGACACTTGTTACATACAAGAATGTGTTTTGTCATCCTGGTAGCATTTGGAAATGCATATTTCATCTGACAATATTTGCAAATCACATTTTTCTTTTCAGAAGAACTTGTAATGTGAAAATGCCTCTATATGCTAGATGTTGATCTCACCATTTTTCTGAGGAGAGTAGGAAATAAAAACAAGAAAAAATGACTACTTTGCAAGAAGACACTAATCTATGGTTGTGTGTGGGGGTGGGGGAAGAACCAGATTACTGGTAATTAAATTATTATTTACACAAAAGTTTAGAAAGATAAACTAATGTAGCTAAATGATTCAGTTTTCTGGATTCAGAATCAGATAAATGTAAACGCTTACCCTTTTTAAATTAAGTATATACTTTCAGGTCCTTTTTGTTGCTCTGTATTTTCTTCCAATGCTTTTGTGGCCTAGTGAAGAGGACAGAACAAACTAAACACACCCACTAACATGCAAAAGCTAAACTGGAGCCTTTTTCTTGTTACAATAGCAGCACAGCACCTCCTAAAGGAAGAAATGCATACTGTTCTTGCATTGGAGGGTTCAGTTTGTTACCTAGTACGTACTTGTCCTCACTCAGTGCACAGAAATTAGAATAATCTGATATCATGCAATTTTTTTTAGAAATGATTTGGAAAATATTTGAACACCCTGTCTTAAAATATTCCTCATGTTAAAATAAAATATTCCACAATTTTTGTTTTCTTTTTAAAAAATTTCAAATTTTTGGGGAAAAAACAAAAAAGCCTTCAGGAAAAATCAGAAAAAAGTGATTTTTTTTCCCAAATTGTTCCGTTTTTTTTTCCGGGCCTTCACATCTCTAGATCTTCCTACTGGGCTCCTGGGAACCATCTGACAGCAGGAAAAGCCTCAGTTAAGAATCAAACTGTGACCTGCTTCACCTTTGCATAGAGTTGGTGTTTCTATTTTTCCAACGTATTGCATGCATCATTTGTTTTACTTAGCGCTGACTTATATAGTTAACAGCAACATACATACTGACCACCGTGAGTCAACTCTGAATTGGCCATAAGTCAGGGCAGAATCTGGTGACTATTCGGAAATTGAGAGAGTTCTCTAGAATAACAAGGAGGCTTAGGAATTTGTGGGAATAATTCTTCATGTGTTATTGGTAGGGGAAAATGGCCATTGGAATAAACTGTGGAATGGATTACAGAATTGCCATTGAGTACATCTGTGCAGTGACTCAGAACTAGTAAACTGTTTGTACACCTCCAATCTGAGTACACACTTTTTTTTTTTTTACAGTTTAGTGTTTAATAACTAAAATGTACTGGGCTGTTAAAAAAAACTTGTCCATCTCTTGATTTTTTGGATCGGAGTTCATGAAATCACTAAAATTTTCAGACCGAATACTTCCTAAAGCGGCCGAATTCTCTATTTTACACAATAGCTTGATAACAAAAAAAAGTAAAAAAATAGACACAAAAAAAAAAGTACAAAAAATAGTGCAATATCTGGTGAATGCAGGACAATCATGTATCTCAGCATTATGGGAATCTTCACAACCACTGACGATCCAACAATGGATCAGGAAGGTGGAGGATATCGGGGTGATGGAAAGTTTTACAAGCACAATATAAGATACAAATGAGAAATTTGTAAACATGTAGTTCTACTGGATTGAATTCTCATGTATGGACAACTTCAAACAATTCCGGTATTAGCTGGACAAGCGGGTGATGCCACTGCTATGCTGAATGAGAGTCTTTGGTGTCTGCGTGTTCTTATGTGTCTGCAAGCTCCTATTGGTCGGGATTAAATCCTCTTTTGCGACTAGGTCAAGTCATACCCACATTTTATATTTTTCCCCCTTCCCGAATATCTCTTCAAATTGATGACTATATGGGCATCATTTGGCCCCTCAGAAACCATGCGATGAGGTTTATGACAGGTCCACGGTGTAATTTTTCAGACCGGCTTCTGAACTACTTAAACTCCTGCTGTGCTCTCTGGCCTGTAAGGTTATGCTAATCATACTTAGTTTGACTTTAGTTATAGTTCATGAGGTTTTGTTCTATCTAAGCAATCTTTTTTTATGCCTTCATTGCTCCCTCTGTGTTTCTTTCTTTTTGTATCTATTGAAAAAGTACAAATAGAGAATGCAACAAAAATAAATAAATGACTGACTCGCCTGAGAGCGTGCTTTGACCAGTGCATTTTACAGAGTACTGTGACCGCTTCATAGTCCCCAGGAGAGTGCTGGCAACTGTCTTTATCCGCAGTGTCTTGGCCTAATCTTTATGCTTGGCCTGTTTACTGCCACCACCATCCCTGGTGTTTGTAGCACTGCCTACGTACTCTTCTTTGGGATGGCACAGGCCAATCCTTGCAGAGGTTCCATTTATTAAAGGTTTCTCCTCGTAACCTTTTATCGGCTTTTGTACCTGAACTTCTGGCCTAAATGGCATGGGCACTTTGAATCTCTTGCTGTTGAAAAATGTAACCTTGTTTGCAATTCTCCAGTTTGTAACACACTGAGACATATATGCTGAATTATTTGAGCGTTTATTTTTTTCCGATTCAGAACTGCTTAAATCGTATTTTTCTAAAGAGCAGTGATAGAATCACACAGGTCAGATAATTTGCATATAAGCAGCTCTCCCTGTGTCCGAATCTAAGAAAAAGCAGAACTGCACTACATCTGAGCACCACAAACCAAAAACGTGATTTAATTTTCAAAGAAAAAGATATCCATCCATGTCTCCATGCTTTATTTTGCTAGAGAGAAGTTACTGTACAAAACGTCACCTAGCATATCTGGCCATGGCCATCTTGATTAAGTGCAGATGATTCATGTAGCATTTACTTCCTGGTATCCATCTGCCCTAATATCAGGCAGGTGGGTGTGCTTAGCTGAGAAAACCACTCCTGTAGACTCCAAAGATGTATAACATCCTTTGCCTTGGACACAAACCAGAAAGTAACTGAACAAATGTGAAAAAAAAATTAAAACAAGTAAATATTATATAGTTTCCCTATCTATTTATTAATGCTAGCAGCTTAAAGTAATAATAAAGTCTTGTTTTTCAAACATGTCATGCTCTGTGCATTAGTTTTGCACAGCGGAACCTCGATCCTCCTCTTGGGTCCCTTGCTGGCGCTCCTGGCCCCTCCCTCCTGCCCCCATAGCAAGCAGCTTGCAATGGGGGCACCTGAGCTGAGCCACACCACCGTGTGTCCATTCAAACAAGGAGCTGCGGCTTGACCCTGCTCCTCTATCTCCTCATTGGCTCACTAACTTTGACAGGAGCGGAAGCCAATGTCGCCCGCTGTCTGTCTCAGCCAATCAAGAGGGAGAGTCCCTGGCAGCCGAGTCTCTTGTGCAATATCCCTGTATCGAGATGGGGCTCAGGTATTGGGGGGGCTGCTGAATTAAAATCCCAAATTCTGAGTTGTTACCAGAAGTAGAATAGGGGTGAAATCTTCCAATGTGAGTGAGTATGTGTTCTGGTGACAGAGAGGGAATTTCTCTCAGTTTGGACATATTTCCTCACTTCCTGTTGTGCTTGCAGGATAGGGAGTGAAGGAAATCTTCCCAACAAGACCCAGATGGCAAAAAAAAGGGTTTTAATTAATCTCTACTTAAATCAAAATTGACATACTTCAATCTGAACTCCAGCCTCCCCTTTAGTCTTGCACAGTTGTACAGGCTTCTCTCCTGTACTGGAACTGTTTACTCTGATGTCACTGCACACTGTGAGCTTCTCAGTTTGCAGCAAGTCAAATAGAGCCTGCCTCATTTCCTGGTTGGAGGACATCCAGTGTCATCTTGCTCTTTTCTGCCAGGCTGACTGTCCCTGGCCCACTCCTAATAAATAATTAAATTATGAATACCGTATATACTCGAGTATAAGCCGAGATTTTCAGCCCTTTTTTTTTAGGCTGAAAGTGCCCCCCTCGGCTTATACTCGAGTCACCGCTGTCTGCCTACCTGATCAGGCATGTCATGTAGACAGACGGTGGCCAGCGTGTCATAAAAACATACAGCGGCCATTCCAGTATTTAAAAGCCGCGCCTCCTCCTCGTCTGATAGGCAGAACACTCAATTTCCCAGCAGTCAGTTTTCAGCCTATCACGGACATCCCCTCATCCTCATACCTCAGACGAGGATGAGGGGATGTCCGTGATAGGCTGAAAACTGACTGCTGGGAAATTGAGTGTTCTGCCTATCACAGACGAAGAGGAGGCGCGGATTTTGAATACTGGAATGGCCGCCGTATGTTTTTATAACACGCTGATCGGTGGCTGCAGATGGGCACACGGAGGCATGCACAGGACACAAAGGATGAAGATTAGCACAGGTAGGCTGCAATGGACACAGGGAGGTAGGCAGATCTGCACAGGACACAGGGAGGCATACACAGGACACAGTGAGGTAGGCAGATCTGCACAGGACACAGTGAGGTAGGCAGATCTGCACAGGACACAGGGAGGCATGCAATAGACACAGTGAGACATGCAGCTGCAGATGGGCATTGTTGACCCTCTTTGCCACTTACAGTAGCTGCTGCATTTCCCACCCCCGGCTTATACATGAGTCAATAAGTTTTCCCAGTTTTTTGTGGTAAATTAGGGGCCTCGGCTTATATTCAGATCGACCTATACTCGAGTATATACGGTATGTAGGGATTATCTACAAGCGCTAAAGGCACCTAGAGTTATAGAGTTATGCAATAAAAGATTATCAAAGGTTTTTTCATACAATGCATTAAATTCTCCCTTACCCCTTCGTTTTGCTGCAGATACCCTCTCACCAGCATCCAGCCCATCTTCTATCACCTTCCCAGCAGCACAAAGTGGCACAGAAGACCCAAGCAAATCTCTAAACATCGAATGCCGGGTGTGTGGAGATAAGGCTTCAGGATTTCACTATGGAGTACACGCCTGCGAGGGCTGCAAGGTATGGAAAAGAAAAGTGTGTGTGTGTTTTGGATAAGCAATACACTGGGCATCATTTAGCCTGCAAGACTGAGGACATCTAAAAGAAAAAAAGAATTACTGCGGGGGACAACTCCTGAGAGGACAGGGTTATTGCAGCACCCTTGTGTGTTTCTTTTTTTTTAAAGGGATCCTCTTTAACCACTTCAGCCCTGGAAGAATTTACCCCCTTCCTGACCAGAGCACTTTTTGCGATTCGGCACTGCGTCGATTTAACCGACAATTGCGCGGTTTGTACAACGTGGCTCCCAAACAAAATTGACGTCCTTTTTTCCCACAAATAGAGCTTTCTTTTGGTGGTATTCGATCACCTCTGCGGTTTTTATTTTTTGCGCTATAAACAAAAAAATTGTGACAATTTTGAGAAAAACGCATTATTTTTTACTTTTTACTATAATATCCTCCAAATATATATATATATATATATATATATATATATATATATATATATATATATATATATATATATATATATATAATTTTCCTCACTTTAGGCCGATACGTATTCTTCTACATATTTTTGGTAAAAAAAAAAAAAAATCGCAACAAGCGTTTATTGATTGGTTTGTTCAAAAGTTATAGCGTTTACAAAATAGGGGATAGTTGTATGGCATTTTTATTGATAATTTTTTTATTTTTTTACTAGTAATGGTGCCAAACAGCAATTTTTATCGTACCTGCCACATTATGGCAGACACATCGGACAATTTTGACACATTTTTGGGACCATTTATACAGCGCTGAAAAATTGCCTTGATTACTGTAAAAATGTCACTGGCAGTGAAGGGGTTAACCACTAGGTGGCACTGTAGGGGTTAAGTGTGTCCTAGGGAGTGAATCTAACTGGGGGGGAGGGGCTGTGTGTGACACTTCACTGATCAGAGCTCCCAATTACAGGGAGCGCTGATCAGTGACAGTGTCATTAGGCAGAACGGGCTTGTTTACATTAGCATCTCCCCGTTCCTCCTCACCGCGAGACGCTCACTGGTATCCCCGCAGGCATCGGGTCCACGGGACCCGTGATCACAGTCACGGAGCTCTTGGTGACGAGCCCGCCTCTTAAAGGGCCACGTACAGGTATGTGCCCTTCTGCCGCAGTATATCTGTGTGAGGTGGTCAGGGGAAGCGGTTAAAAGAAAAAAAATGTCAGCTTGGATTTTAAAGTGGTACTAAAGGATTTTTTCTTTTAAATAACAAACATGTCATGTTTATCTGCTCCATACAATGATTTAGCACCGAGCAGCCTCAATCCTCCTCTTCTTAGTTCCCCCGCTGACACTCTGGGGTCCTCCTCTCCTGCTGAGGGCCCCATAGCAAGGCACTTGCTATGGGGGCACACATGCATGCTCACTCCTAAACCCCGCTCTGTGTCCATTGACACACAGAACAGGGCTCAGCCCTTCCTCCTCACTGGCTGAAATTGACAGCACAGGGAGCCAATGTCTGTGTCTGAACCAATGAGGAGAGAAAGCTGGGCGAGCAGCTGCTCTTGTGCACATCGCTGGATCGGGCTCAGGTGAGTATAAGGGGGGCTACGGCCCCCCAGTTGGTGATGCATAGAGAAAGTGTTTTATGTTCATGCATAAAATGTATGAACGTAAAAAACTTCAGCCTTTAGAACCAACTTGAGGCTTATTCGGTTAGGCTTTGTGCCTTCTTCTTGATTATCTAAGGTTTCTAAAGATATAAGATTTTGGTAATTTTATCAAGGCTTACCTTGATGGACATGTCTTTTGTCAGGTTACAAAACTATATGACCTTAGTTTGATTTTTGTCAGTTTTAATTAAATGGCAATAAAGCAATGAGGATAGTATGGAGGTATAAAGTGCAAGAGCTCTGTGACTATTGTTTAATTGAGGGCTATGTACACAGAACTCTTTCCTTTACAAAATTACCCACGACATGTCACATATCATGCTCTTTCATATTTACAAATGTGCAACAGCCATTTTATGTGAAGTACTTGTTGTGCTGTATATGTTATGTAATATTTAACTGCGCATTGTAAATGGTCACTATCAGATGAGGTTGCCAGGTACAATACAATGCCAGGTACAATACAATGTGTACCAAGGTATGTATTCCAGGAATCCACATGCACTTATTACCCTTGAATCTCAGTGATAATACAGAAATACATCCTTATCAAAGGAATTGAATTTATTGAAAATATTGGGAATCTGTCTGTTCTCCTAACTAGTACATTTGAATAGCTGATGGTCTGTGATTATTTCATTGTAATGGGTCAGTCCACCAAAAACTGAACACCAACCTCACATATATCTAGTGGACTCCAGTGGTGGGAAGTAAGAATCCCGGTTTCAGGATCTGCCCCCTCATTTATTCATTACAAGTGGGTTTCACTCTCTTCCTTTTGCATTCATTATTTATTTGGAGAACCCAAGGGTTATACGAAGTTGGTGGTTTATTTAGCTCTCTGGCTTCCAGGTATAACTGGAATAAAGAACAGACAGATGTATATATTCTTCTTTTAGGGCTTTTTCCGAAGAACAATACGCCTGAAACTGGTTTATGACAGGTGTGAGCGGCTCTGTAAAATCCAGAAGAAAAATCGGAACAAGTGCCAATATTGCCGGTTCGAAAAGTGCCTTAGTGTGGGAATGTCCCATAATGGTAAGCTTTCCAGCACCTGTTTCTTACATTGACCTCTATATATGAAATTGTCAGGTTCTTCTGCATGACCGTTCTTTACAATGGACTGTGTCTTTGAACCCTTCTTTTCAAGATCCTATATAGCAACCACGGGTCAATGCAGAGCTGTCAATCACCCCGGGTCTACTGAGTCCAGCCATTTTCTCATGGTTGTCACAGTTTTTAATAATTTTAAAGTTTAAATATTTTAGTCCCAGAGCCATTTTTGCATTTGTGGCACATGTTAAAATGCAAATTGTAGGCTTGAAGATTAGTTAAACCCGCCAAACACATTTTCTGAAAACAGAGACCCTGCAGAATAAAATGGGGTGGTTGCCTTTTTTCCCATGTCACAAGACATTAACACAATGATTAACAACCCCACATTTTTTGTAAAGAAAAATAAATAAATTGAAGGTAATTCTAGTGTACACAGATGTAATCTATTACCCAATTTTTTTGTGAAATACAAAAAATTAGGTTGTGCTGCATAAATCGATACCAACATGTCAAGCCTTAACCATGTCCCATCCGGGCCAATTTTGGCACTTCGCTCCTACATGTAAAAAAATCATTTTTTTTTCTACAAAATTACTCAGAATCCCCAAACATTATGTTTTCTTAGCAAAGACCCTAGGGAACAAAATGGTGGCCGTTGCAACTTTTTAGGTCACACAGTATTTGTGCAGCGTTTTTTGCTTGGAATAAAGATCACGATTCTCTCACTATTCTCGCAGTGTTAAATCATCTTTCACATTATACAAAAAAATTGGGCTAACTTTATTGTTTCTTTTTTTAAATTAATTAAAGTGTTTTTTTTTGTATTTTTTCCCCATAAAATTGCATTTGAAAGACTGCTGCGCAAATACAGTATGACACAAAATATTGCAACAACCACCATTTTATTCTCTAGGGTCTCTGCTAAAAAAAATGATTATAATGTTTGGGGGTTCTAAGTAATTTTCTAGCAAAAAATACAGATTTTTAACTTGTAAGCACCAAGTTTTAAAAAAAGGTTTAGTCTTTAAGTGATTAAATTGACCTCATTTATAGACAGACGTTAATTCCTTTGATCTAAAAGTACCAAATTATACAATGGGGGTTATTTACTAAAGGCAAACCCACTTTGCACTACAAGTGCACTTGGAAGTGCAGTTGCTGTAGATCTGAGGGGAAGATCTGAAATGAGGGGAAGCACTGCTGATTTTATCATCCAATCATGTGCAAGCTAAAATGCTGTTTTTTTATTTTCCTTGCAATTCCCCCCTCAGATCTACAGTAATTGCAATTCCAAGTGCACTTGTAGTGCAAAGTGGATTTGTCTTCAGTAAATAATCACCAATGTTTCTCTTTAGCAATGTTGTGAGAGGAAATGCTTTTTTAAGATCGGGAGGGGGTAGAATTGCGATCTTGATTCTTTAACCATTAATCCTGCAGCCCTAGCACTCTGTATGGATTACAGTGCCTTGCGAAAGTATTCGGCCCCCTTGAACTTTTCAACCTTTTGCCACATTTCAGGCTTCAAACATAAAGATATAAAATTTTAATTTTTTGTGAAGAATCACCAACAAGTGGGACACAATTGTGAAGTGGAACGAAATCTATTGGATAATTTAAACTTTTTTAGCAAATAAAAAACTGAAAAGTGGTGCGTGCAAAATTATTCGGCCCCTTTACTTTCAGTGCAGCAAACTCACTCCAGAAGTTCAGCGAGGATCTCTGAATGATCCAATGTTGTCCTAAATGACTGATGGTGATAAATAGAATCCACCTGTGTGTAATCAAGTCTCTGTATAAATGCACCTGCTCTGTGATAGTCTCAGGGTTCTGTTGAAAGCGCAGAGAGCATCATGAAGACCAAGGAACACACCAGGCAGGTCCGTAATACTGTTATGGAGAAGTTTAAAGCCGGATTTGGATACAAAAAGGTTTCCCAAGCTTTAAACATCCCAAGGAGCACTGTGCAAGTGATCATTTTGAAATGGAAGGAGTATCAGACCACTGCAAATCTACCACAACCTGGCCGTCCCTCTAAACTTTCAGCTTAGACAAGGAGAAGACTGATCAGAGATGCAGCCAAGAGGCCCATGATCACTCTGGATGAACTGCAGAGAACTACAGCTGAGGTGGGAGAGTCTGTCCATAGGACAACAATCAGTCATACACTGCACAAATCTGGCCTTTATGGAAGAGTGGCAAGAAGAAAGCCATTTCTCAAAGATATCCATAAAAAGTCTCGTCTAAAGTTTGCCACAAGCCAACTGGGAGACACACCAAACATGTGGAAGAAGGTGCTCTGGTCAGATGAAACCAAAATCAAACTTTTTGCCCACAATGCAAAACGATATGTTTGGCGTAAAAGCAACACAGCTCATCACCCTCAACACACCATCCCCACTGTCAAACATGGTGGTGGCAGCATCATGGTTTGGGCCTGCTTTTCTTCAGCAGGGACAGGGAAGATGGTTAAAATTGAGGGGAAGATGGATGCAGCCAAATACAGGACCATTCTGGAAGAAAACCTGTTGGAGTCTGCAAAAGACCTGAAACTGGGACGGAGATTTATCTTCCAACAAGACAATGATCCCAAACATACAGCAAAATCTACAAAGGAATGGTTCACAAATAAACGTATCCAGGTGTTAGAATGGCCAAGTCAAAGTCCAGACCTGAATCCAATCGAGAATCTGTGGAAAGAGCTGAAAACTGCTGTTCACAAATGCTCTCAATCCAACCTCACTGAGCTCGAGCTGTTTTGCAAGGAAGAATGGGCAAGAATTTCAGTCTCGATGTGCAAAACTGATAGAGACATACCCCAAGCGACTTGCAGCTGTAATCGCAGAAAAAGGTGGCTCTAATTTTGCACGCCCCACTTTTCATTTTTTTATTAGTTAAAAAAGTTTCAAAGATCCAATAGATTTTGTTCCACTTCACAATCGTGTCCCACTTGGTGGTGATTCTTCACAAAAAATAAAAATTTTATATCTTTATGTTTGAAGCCTGAAATGTGGCAAAAGGTTGAAAAGTTCAAGGGGGCTGAATACTTTCGCAAGGCACTGTAATTATTTACACACTTTTATAGCGCTGCAGGATGAATCTGTGAATACTGTGTTTCATAAGATGTACTGTATTTATTATTATATTTAACTGCAGCGTGGTGGAACTTTTTTTTTTTCATCAAAGTAACATTTCAAGATAATATGAATGGGTTTTCCACAAGAAATGTTTAGGAAATATCTACAGTACCTACAGGTAAGCCTTAGTATAGGCTTACCTGTGGGTACATTTAAAAAGGAAGATTTCCACTTTAGCACTGCAGCAGGCTTGTCAAAAGGGAGACCTTCCTTAGTTTGTGAATTTGCAAGACTTGCCACCAAAAAAGCTGAATATTGGGACAGTCACAAAAGATATGGAATATTGTATCGACCTGGGCTCCGCATTGCTAACAAGAAGGGCTATGTTCAGGAAACATGAATGCTAGAACAGAGGTAGTGTGGTACCATTGTGACAGGATTTTATATGTAGTCTCTTGGCATTGGCTACACAAGGAAGATTTGTGGGCAAAGAAGAGTATACATTTCTTCTGATCATCAGTAAATTTGGTAAATCGGGTCACTTTCTCATTTGGATGGGTATGGTGAATCCTGTTGGGAAGAGAATTTAAGAAAGATACAATATGAGAAAGAGAGTGATTTATGAATGGGACCTTCACCAAAGCAGAGGTCTTCAAATGGAGTAAAGAGCCTGATAAAGCACATAGGATCTGCAAGGGAATGTAGAAAACAAGACAGTTGCAGTAGTTTCCATATGCCCAGTGCGGGGGCACTGAGGGAGGGAACCAAAGAGATCCACAAGTTGGGCCCAGCCTGAGGGGCACAAGAATGTAGATACCATGACGATGCCCGACTCTTGGATTCAAGTTTGGATTTGAAACACCCTGTCCGTATAATATTTTAAAAATTGCATACATCGGTGAAATGGCAACAAGCTGTGGTACCCAAAATTGTCCATAGGTGACGCTTTAAAAGCCCCTACAGGTCATCCGTTTAGGCTTAACTGTGAACGATGGGCCTAAAATTATTTCTCTCACTTCAATATGCGCAATGATATATACCATGTGTAGTGTGATCACCTTTTTCTTAGGTAACATGCATTTATGCATGGATGTATTTGTGTGTATGTAGGAGTGCTTTCAAACATTTTGGTTTTTATTTTAAACATTTAAAGCCTAGGTGAAGTCAAAATCACAAACAGGAAAAAAAGCACAAGGGTACCGATTCCTCTTCTGTTAGTGAAAATATTCCTCTGACCTGTCCCCTCATCCACTCTGCCATAATCTTTCAGCGTGGTAGGGGTTAATACAGTTGACGGGCTGTCATTCATAGAAGCCGTGTTACAGCTTCTATGAATTAACCCCCCCTCTCATATTCATATATTTTGTGTAATTTATTGACTTCTATGAATGGAGCAACTGGGCGGAAAGGACGGGCATGGCCAGGCTCTCTTGATTGGGCCTGTGACAGTCTGTTAGTTGTATTAACACCCGCTGCACTGGAAGATTATGACAGGGAGAGGCAGGAATCAGCACAAGGGACACATTCTACTGACTGCAAGTTATGTCTCTTGTGCTGACTTTTCTGTTTGTGATTTTGGCTGCACTTAGGCTTTATAACTTTTTTTTTTACATAACATACCAGTATCTGTGCAACCCTAGTTAGTATCTAACACCCCCCCCCCCCCCCCCCAGATAACAATGCTGCTTTCCAAAGGTGCCCTGTGCTCCTTCATCCAGAGTGGTCTCACTAATACAAGAGGTATGTTACTGGCCAGATCACCAGGTGAAAACAAAGGGGGGGAAGCCTTAGGAAAGAAAACGGATGCAGTCACCACATCTAATGATTGGTAAGCTGCAATATATTACATTTTTGGTTTTGGGTTCAATACTGCTTTCATTTCAAAAAGCTGCAAACAAATACCACAGACGTTTAAAATCACTTCAAAATGGTAATCCTGTTAGGCATGCGTGTAAATTCACAAGCAAGACATATAATGGTAACTAAGAAGTTTTTCAAGATATCCTATTCTTAAATTGTAGCAGCACCTAGAAACGTAAATGGCACAATAGCTGAAAGATCACTAGCAACTAGGTACACAAACATGCTCATAAATCCATAAGAGTACTTTTGTCCTAGATCCACATCCTGTTACAAATCTATAGTTTTATTATGGCTCAAAGTGTGCTAGATAGCCAGATTGTCCAGTTAAGCATCTATATAAAGGTGTGCGAACCTGGGGGGGGTTGTTGCATCCACTATATCAGGTAAGCTCTTCAGTTGCAAGGCACATATATGGCATCACCACAATATGCAGAAATACTATAATGCAATCACTGCACCTGGTCAGAATAATAGATGGTAGCTATACACATGTGCAGATAAAGTCCATAGAAGTCTCCTTCTTATATACACTGAATAAATTGTGTTTCAGCAAGTCATGAGTGTGTAATATAATATCACCTGGGCAGTTTCTGGCATGAGTGATGTTAGACGCACATAAAAAATTCCTATCGCACATGTTCCTGGGCAAGGTCTGCAGAAGGGGTCCTACAACAACTGCCAGTAGGTTGACTGGTATCAGCATGGATAAGAATATATATATTGCCAGAACACCATGGATCTGCATGAGCTTTTTGCTCCTATAATATTCTTGCAGTGTCTGTAGGGATCCATTGTGTGCTGAAAACATGATGTCATATCTATATCTTCTGCCATGAGAGTCCCATATCTTCCAAATATGATACCATGCAATTTGAATTCTTCACATTAGCACACTATACTGTATAATTCTGTACCTATATACAAATAAAGGTGAAACACAGTCTTATGTCCATAGGTGTCTGCGGCCTATTGCATTAGGGTGTGAACCCAAAGCTCAAACACATTTTAAAATGTATTAAAACATGTACAGTCAGCAGGGCAGTGGACGGTGTCAGTAGTTTTTTTTTATTTTTATTTACATTTTTTTTTTCTATTGTTTATACACAACATCATTATTATGCCCCCAATACATTTATAGAAAAAAAAATAGTTTGACCTCTGTGCAACACTAATATGAACCTTCATAAATGCATGTGTATCATCCAGCTTGTAATTATCAATATTGATAACTGTATCGGTGGCTGAGTGCCATACAGGAATGCTGATGTCATGCCATTATTTTCCCTAACACGTATCCTCCTCACCGGGACTTACTCAGTGGGTGTGATTATCATCCCTGATATCTATTCTATCTCCATTTAGGAATGTGTATTTGTTGCATAAATTTATATGTATGTAAACCCATATGTAAATCTGTTTTTCAGTATGTTTGATATTATATCTTCATACAGATAATTGTTTGTAAATCAATTGCAAAGTTTTTATTTTTCCTGAAGATCCTGCCAGTAACATCACTTCTTGTTGCAGGCTGACCACACTAAACCACTGCCTTATATTTAGCAGAAGCAGCGTCGGCCTGCCATGTGCTTGTTTCATTGGCTGTTGGGCGGTCTATCCATTCTGATAGGCAATCAGTAGCCAACTGGAGGAACACATGGCATGTTGACCATGCTGCTGCTACTTTCTAGGCAGTGGCTTAGCATGGTCAGCCTGCAAGAAGAAGTGCTGTGTCTGAAAGGATCTCTAGATAACAAATTTTGAAAATGATTTGTTTAGGAAAACTACAGTATGTACAGAGAAACATGACTTCGGATATATTGAAATACAGATTTTGGCAGAGGGAATCCCCTTTGAACCTGCACTGGACAGTTGAAGAACAAATGTCTGGATCTTGTTGCATTTGTGGCACAACACAGGCAATAGGGTTAATTTACTAAAGCTCAAGAGTGCAAACTCTGGTG
This sequence comes from Lithobates pipiens, assembly GCF_037356315.1. Taxonomy (NCBI): domain Eukaryota; kingdom Metazoa; phylum Chordata; class Amphibia; order Anura; family Ranidae; genus Lithobates; species Lithobates pipiens. The sequence goes on along the minus strand of NW_027507903.1, from coordinate 507,309,101 downwards.
CAGCTCTGCATGGTAGCCAATCAGCTTCTAAACTGGAAGCTGATTGGTTGCTATGCAGAACTGCACTAGGTCTTGCACTCTCCAGTTTTAGTAAATCAACCTCTGTTTTTGTTTAAAGCTCTTGGAAAAGCGAGGTCCATTCTTTATGCTAATTACAAGGCCCCTTGTGTCTTTTCAGCAATTCGATTTGGGAGAATGCCTCGTTCAGAGAAAGCAAAGCTGACGGCAGAAATTTTGACCAGTGAGCAGGATATCAAGGACTCTCAGATGGCCGACCTTCTGTCCCTAGCCAAACTCCTCTATGACGCCTATCAGAAAAACTTCAACATGAACAAATTAAAAGCTCGGGCCATTCTCACGGGGAAAGGCAGCAACCCAGTAAGTCATCTAATTGCTGTTCTCCCTCCAGAGACCAAAAGGTTCTCTTTGATCGTGGCAGCCCTCAAGGTTGCTCTGACCTTCCCTGAACTTGTGTGTAGACTGTGCAGTGCAGGTGTGTCCTCTACTGCTCGCCTTTCTGATAAAAACTCTACACTCCCCTCCAACAAATACACAAAGCTTCATTACATAGAAGACTTGTTGTTACAAAGAAAATGGCAATGTGGCTTACATAAAAGAACAATCAGTTACTTGTGCAAATTTTTATGGAAACATTTCAGTGCTGTATCAAAATTGAATGTAGTTTTGATAAACCTTTGTAGTTAAAGTGACCCTGTCGCATTTAAAAACAATCCCCAGCAGTTATGTAAAGAACAGAGGAAATAACAAGGGAGGACGGAGATGCATTTGCCTCCTGGGCCAGTATATATAATAGCTTGTTAGTTTTACCAGGGCATTTTTGTCCTCTCTGTTCATTGTAGGTATTACACTGATCCTAGCAGGTAAATTCATAAGTAAAAAGTTACTTTATCCTGGCTCAACCTTGTAGCCGCTCTTTATGCAGGGCAGTATCTGGTTAATAGATACAGAATAAACATACAAAGTTCAGGCACTCAGAGTTTGTGAATGAACCAGTTCACCTTGCAGTGTACCTGTATGGAGTCACTCACAAGTATTTATACCTAAACTCTATGCTACTTTCTGATCAACAGCCTCTGGGGCAAATGTTTCAGTGCAAACATGATCGGGATTATTCTGTTAGGCTGTACAAAGATCAGTGGCATGTGCAGAGGGCAATGACCCTCAGCAGCCAATCAGGCTGCAAAGTATTGAAGTCAGGTATGCCGAAAAGGAGAGTTATGATTTGTTCCTATGGGTTACTGCACTTTGCTTCTGGTCCTAAAAAGTCAAACATGGGGGCTGCCATTGTGGATTTGTTTTTTAAATTGTATAATAAAATAATAATATAGTACAGCCATGGCCAAAAGTTTTGAGAATTTCACAAATTCTGCTGCTTCAGTGTTTTAAGATCTTTTTGTCAGATGTTACTATGGTATACTGAAGTAAAATTACAAGCATTTCAGAAGTGTCAAAGGCTTTTATTGACAATTACATTAAGTTTCTATATTCAATATTTACAGTGTTGACCCTTCTTTTTCAAGACCTCTGCAATTTGCCCTGGCATGCTGTCAATAAACTTCTGGGCCACATCCTGACTGATGGCGGCCCATTCTTGCATATTCAATGCTTGTCAGTGTGTGTGTGTGGGTGTGTGGGTGGGTGGGGATGTTTGTTCATCCATCTCCTTGAGCATTGACCGCAAGTTCTCAATGTGATTAAGTTTCCTGGCCATGGACCCAAAATTTCCATGTTTTAGTCCCCAAGCCACTTGGTTATCAAGGTGCTGGGAAATGCATTGTTCCTCACCAAACTGTTCTTGGATGGTTGGGAGAAGTTGCACTCGGAGGATGTTTTTGTACCATTCTTGATTCATGGTTATGTCCTGGCAAAATTGTGTCAGCCCACTCTCTTGGCTGAGAAGCAACCCCACACATGAATGGTCTCAGGATGCTTTACTATTGGCATGACACAGGACTGACGATAGTCCTCACCTTTTCTTCTCCAGAGGTTTTTTCCCGATGCCCCAAACAATACAGAAAGAGGGGATTAATCAGAGAAAATGACTTTACCCCAGTCCTCAGCAGTCCAATCCCTGTACCTTTTGCAGAATATCAGTCTGTCCCTGATGTTTTTCCTGGGCAGAAGTTTTGTACTCTACTTACTGTTCCTTTTATTTAATAAATGCAGAGTTACACTGAATGATGTGCCCTGCTGTATATGCTTTTTTTTTTAAAATATGTCACTTCATACTGCATTTCACACTAAATACATCCCGATCATGTGCCGCGCCGAGCCCTGACGTCAGGTGGGAATTCTCAACCCCACCCGCCTCTCTTCTGATATGATAGCTATAGTCAGTGGGTGGGGCTGAGAATTCCCTGCTGACGTCAGGACTCGAGAGATGTGAGAGGAGAGAGGCGGGCCGGGCTCAGTGCGGCACATGATCGGGATGTATTTACTGTGAAATGCGGTATGAAGTGACAATTTTTTTTAAAAAGCACATACAGAGGGGCACATCATTCAATGTAACTCGGCATTTATTAAATAAAAAGTAATTTTAAAAATACACTTGGAGCGCTTTCCCGGGAGGAGCGAGGCAAGTGGGTATGATGTCACCTGCAATCGATTTTCCGGTCCGTATGCATCTATGCCGCATTGGGGACACCCGAATCGCGATGCATCGATTAATTTCAGCACCCCTACTAGGCAGTAGGCAGTGACGAGTTATCCTTGCTTCCTGATTTGAACCTCCTCCTCCAGTCCTCTGTAACTGCTGCGCACCACTTCAGTCAGTGCCAGTCCTCAGTCCACACGAGGGGGCGGCGCCAGGTCTATAGTGACAGTCTGCACTGCACATGACTCACTGGAGGCTGGAGCCATCACACCGGATTACAGCAGCAGCCATGTCAGCAGCGTTAGAAAAAAAAAAAGTCAGCGGCGGGCCCTCCCCGCCGATTTCCAGGGGGGTGGATGCCCATTCCACAGTATCACTGTCCCGCTATAAGTGGCTGATCACTGCCATTACCAGTATAAAAAATAATTAAAATTCCATTATATATCCCATAGTTTGTAGATGCTATAACTTTTGCGCAAACCAATCAATTTATTGAAAAAAAAGCACAGAAAAACGCCTCTGAGTGCAATGTTTAATATGTAATACAATAAAAGTATCCAACACTTACATGTGAGAGTAAGTACAGATGTGCTCGTTGGAGATTAGTACCTCACGATGGTATTGCTGGTGTCAGGAGCGTGTCCAGAGGAGTACCAAGTCCAGGCTGTGAAAGCTGCAAGGAGCCAGAGAGGAAGCCGGCTGTTTCCTACGGAAGAGATGGTGACAGTCTGCTTCTGGAACAGCGTGTGAGGTCAGCAGGATCAGTGTTTGCCCTGATCCCGCTGACGTCATACGCTGTTCCACGAGAGGCGCTTTTTTTTCATGTCGTTATCCTGAGTTGGCTTCACTGTTGAGAAGAGCTGCCCTTAGTGCTTGTTATCTAATAGACTCTGTCATCTTCATCAAGCTCTCAAGATCCACTATCTTCCATAATTGATTGGACTTTTTATAATTGATTTTATATCCATCTCCAGCCCTGCTTTTATTCATTTACTTTTATTGAATCTAACAGGTTTCGGGTCACTATGCCGGTATCCTGAGCACTAGCATTTGCTGTTTTTGTTTAACATACGCTTATTGGGGTTTTCTTTTTTTTTTTTTGATATAATAAAAAAAAAAAAATGTATGTACATCGCTGCATGACCACAGAAAAAGTAACACAGGTACTCGGGTAAAGTAACAGTGCTGTACTGCAGAAAATGGTCTGGTCGTGTAGGGGGAGTAAATCTTCCAGAGGTCAAGTGCTTATTTACCGGACCTAAAGGAAGCAAATAAGAGAATTTGTTAGGGTGTATATGTAATTGAATCTCATGAATTTTCTTGAATCTTCTCTATCTACATTTGTCTTCCTTGCAGCCATTTGTGATACATGACATGGAGACGTTGTGTATGGCAGAGAAAACACTAGTAGCTAAACTAGTGGCCAACGGTATTCAGAACAAAGAAGCTGAGGTACGCATCTTCCACTGCTGTCAGTGCACTTCTGTGGAAACTGTCACAGAACTTACAGAGTTTGCCAAATCCATCCCTGGTTTTACTGACTTGGACCTGAACGATCAGGTGACTCTATTAAAATACGGAGTGTATGAAGCCATGTTTGCCATGCTGGCTTCAGTGATGAACAAAGATGGGATGTTGGTGGCCTATGGAAATGGTTTTATTACCCGAGAGTTCTTGAAGAGTTTGAGGAAGCCAGTTGGAGACATGATGGAACCGAAGTTTGAGTTTGCCATGAAGTTCAATGCCCTGGAACTGGATGACAGCGACATTGCATTGTTTGTTGCTGCTCTTATTTGTTGTGGAGGTAAGACTTTCGTTATATGAAAAGCTATCATCAAAGTACATCTGCCACTGTCCCAAGAGCAATAACTTCTTACCCTCTTCCTGGCCATACATGCAGTCATAGTTTTATTGTTAAATTAGCCAATGTGTGGAGCTACATTAACCACTTACAGACCGGACCATTTTGCTGGTCAAAGACCAGACCACTTTTTGCGATTCGGCACTGCGTCGCTTTAACTGACAATTGCGCGGTCGTGCGACATGGCTCCCAAACAAAATTAACGTCCTTTTTTTCCCACAAATAGAGCTTTCTTTTGGTGGTATTTGATCACCCCTGCGGTTTTAATTTTTTGCGCTATAAACATAAATAGAGGGACAATTTTGAAAAAAAACGCATTATTTTTTACTTTTTGTTATAATAAATATCCCCCAAAAAATATATAAAAAAACATTTTTTTCCCTCAGTTTAGGCCGATACGTATTCTTCTACATATTTTTGGTAAAAAAAAAAATCGCAATAAGCGATTATTGATTGGTTTGCGCAAAAGTTATAGCGTTTACAAAATAGGAATAGTTTTATAGCATTTTTAATAATAATTTTTTATTATTTTTTTTTTTTTTACTAGTAATGGCGGCGATTTTTATTGCGTGTGCGACATTGTGGGGGACCCATCGGACATTTTTGACATATTTTTGGGACCATTGTCATTTATACAGTAATCGCTGCTATATAAATGCAGTGATTCCTGTGTAAATGACACTGGCAGGGAAGGAGTTAACCAGTGGGTGGCAGTGTAGGGGTTAAGTGTTCCTAGGGGTGTGTTACTAACTGTGGGGGGTTGGGCTTTCATTTAGTGAACACTGATCTCTGCTCCAATCACATGGAGCAGAGATCAGTGTCACTAGTTGCTAGGCAGAATGGAGAAATGCTGTTTACACAGCATTTCCTCCATTCAGCCGTCCCGTGAGACGATCGTGGGGATGCCCGCGGCGATCGAGTCAGCAGGTCCCGCGACCGGACTCACGGGGGTCCCGACCGGCGCGCTCCCGATGGCAGGGCGGCATTGAAGATTGGACGTACCTGTACGCCAATATGCCTGCCCGTGCCATTCTGTCGACGTACATCGTCGTGCGCTGGTCGGGAACCGGTTAAATTAGTAGACTCGTAATGAAAAACTGTGTCCACAAATCACAAAATTATTCACTCCCTCATCTAGGTACTCTGTCCCAATGATGCTGTGTCCCAGGCTGCGTCCTGAGATCACAATATCAACCTTATTTTCATCAAAGAATGCAAGGTAATGCAAAAGGTGAACTTGTCTAGATTGCCTTTACTGGCAGCAGATCCCAAGGGTGCTAACACAGCCCGTCTGGATAGATGTGAAGAAAGAAATCCTTGCACTCCTCAATGTATTTTATTTAATATATCACATACACATCACACACAGTATGGTGACAATAAGTGTTAATGCGTTTCACACTATAAACGACGCTTACTCATAACCACCTGGTAATGAGCAAGTGCTGTTTATTGCCAAAAATGCATTAACGTTTAATGTCCCCATACTGTGTTTGATGTGCATGTGATATATTAAATAAAAGACATTAAGGAGGGCAACACATTCCAGATTTCTTTCTTCACAACTCAGAGCAAGGTATTACAGAGTAGACTGAGAGGGTAGGACTGCACAGTAAGTGGGCGTGATCTGGAATGGATTGCCAGAAAGGAGGGCATGTTATGTGTGGGCCATGGGTGCCACTGCTTCAAAGAGTGGTATGAAGATGCTGGCAAGTATGATGCAGTTATCAAAATATAATTTGTCACCGAGAGAAAGGGGACCTGTTTGTCCTTTAAAATGTTGGTGGAACGCTGTACGGTTGCATATGCGGTGTCAGAAAAAATTAGAAGATCTACCATATGGCGTGCTGGCCATTTCCTGTATTTTGTTTTTTTTCCCCGACTGTATCTCTTTTGGGGTAGATTTTCTTTCACATCCTGTCCTAGAGATGCAACAAAAGTGAGCGAAAAACTCTCCAAAGTGAGGAGACATCCGGTTAGACAGGTTTCATTGAAATAGGCATCCCAATTTTCCTAAACTGGCGACAACTTGAACATAAATCACCTTAACAGAGAGGGTGAATGTCCTTGCACCGGGATATAGCAAGAAAAACCTGATAGTTCATACCTACTTTAGCTAAAAACAAAGTCGTCTTGTCTGTAGATTTATTACTAAACTATTTTTGAAGACAACAAAAGAAGCAAGTTATGTTAAAACACTTCAGCCCCGGAAGAATTTACCCCCTTCCCGACCAGAGCACTTTTTACGATTCGGCACTGCGTCGCTTTAACTGACAACTATGCGGTAGTGCAACGTTGCACTCAAACAAAATTGACATCCTTTTTTCCCAACAAATAGAGCTTTCTTTTGGTGGTATTTGATTACCTCTGCGGTTTTTATTTTTTGTGCTATAAACAAAAAAAAAAAAAAAAAAAAAAGGTGACAATTTTGAAAACAATATTTATTGTTAGAATAAATATCCTCCAAAAATATATAAAAAAAAGTTTAGGCCGATATGTATTCTTCTACATATTTTCGATGAAAAAATAAAAATCACATTCACAATCATGTCTACAAAATAGGGGATCGTTTTATGGCATTTTTATTATAATTTTTTTTTTGTAGTAATGGCAGCGATCTGCGATTTTTATCATGACTGCGACATTACGGTACACACTTTTGACACTATTTTGGGACCATTGTCATTGATACACTGGCAGGGAAGGGATTAAACACTAGGGGGTGATCAAAGGGTTATGTGTGTCCTAGGGGGTGATTCTAACTGTGTGGGGGGTGGGCTACCACTGACATGACAGCGATCACTTTTTCCGATGACAGGGAGCAGTAGCTCCCTGTTGTGTCACTAGGCAGAATGGGGAAATGCCTTGTTTACATAGGCATCTCCCTGTTCTGCAGCTCCGTGACACGATCGCGGGCCCCCATCGGACTTAAAGTATGTGGGATCTGTGGGCACGGACACACTGTACACGGCAGGTAGGTGCCTGCTAGCCCCGCCAATTAAAGGATGTACAGGTACACCCATTTGCCGACCGCTGCCATTGTGCCAATGTATATCGGCGTGCAGCTGTCAGCAAGTTGGTAATGAAATAATATTGGTTGACACCTGATGTTTATCCTATACAAGAGCTTTGTGGAATTAGATGGCATGTTTTTCCTAAATCAGTAGTGAGTCCATGTTTTAGATAAAGAGAGAAAACCACCGCCCCAGGATAGCCCTCCAGGGCGGATGTCCTTCTTCTTAACGAGGAGCCCCAGCTGCTGGCTTATACATATGCAAGGCAGGCAATAGCAGAAAAACTCTGGATAGCTGCACACCGGAAAAAGGCTTAAAATCTTGTGTTTTTATTAAAAAGCAGGGTTCACATCAAATAATCCACAGCTATGAAAAGGGTACAAAAATGCTGACACGTTTCGCACTGGATTCAATGCTTACTCATAGCTGGCTATCTCTAAAACAAACATCAAATACATAGCCCAAAAAGTGTATATCACATGATGAAGTGATTGGTAAAACAATTGCAGACAGCTGGAGAACAATAATAATTGGATCCCAACAAGTGTTGTCAAGCAATCAATTTAGACAAAGAAGCCGATTGAAAAAAGTAGGGATGCACCGAATGGGTTTTTTGGTGCCGAAACAGATACCGAAAATGAAAAATACACTAGGCCGAAAACCGAAACCGAAAATTACTGTTTTTAAAAAAATATTTTTATACAGGAGGTGGTCAGGGACTGGCGACATGGTACAGGAGGTGGTCAGGGACTGGCGACATGGTACAGGAGGTGGTCAGGGACTGGCGACATGGTACAGGAGGTGGTCAGGGACTGGCGACATGGTACAGGAGGTGGTCAGGGACTGGCGACATGGTACAGGAGGTGGTCAGGGACTGGCGACATGGTACAGGCGACATGGTACAGGAGGTGGTCAGGGACTGGCGACATGGTACAGGAGATGGTCAGGGACTGGCGACATGGTACAGGAGATGGTCAGGGACTGGCGACATGGTACAGGAGATGGTCAGGGACTGGCGACATGGTACAGGAGGTGGTCAGGGACTGGCGACATGGTACAGGAGGTGGTCAGGGACTGGCGACATGGTACAGGAGGTGGTCAGGGACTGGCGACATGGTACAGGAGGTGGTCAGGGACTGGCGACATGGTACAGGAGGTGGTCAGGGACTGGCGACATGATAAAAGATAAGTGCAGCCAGTGTTATCCCCAGCGATGCAGCCAGCAATTGTCCCCAGCTATGCCCCTGTGCAGTGAAGAGAGCCGTCTGGTTGAATAGAGCGCCGGGGATATCACAGCTTTAATTTCAATAGCTGTGTGTTCCCCGTCGTGCGCCATCACACACAGCCCCTCGCCCTTGTCCAGGCACTTTGATAGACAGATCACCCGTCCAATCTGGACAGGTGATCTGTCTATCAAAGTTCCCTGGACAAGGGGGAGGGGCTGTGTGTGACGGCGCGCGACGGGGAACACACAGCTATTGAAATTAAAGCTGTGATGTCCCCGGCGCTCTATTCAACCAGACGGCGGCGGCTCTCCTGTGCTATACACCCCCATCATGGGCGGGGCGGGGACGGAGTTCTGCCCCCAGGCCCCGCCCCATTTTCGGCTCAATTATCGGCTTTTTTTTCCTTTCGGCAAATTGCCGAAAAGGGCATTTTCGGCCGATATGTTTCGGCGGCCGAAATTTCGGTGCATCCCTAGAAAAAAGCAAACCAAAACTATATGAAAGTGCAGAATAACCACATCAATACATTGCACTTACACCCCCTTCCTGACCAGACCAATTTTCAGCTTTCAGCGCTCTCACAGTTTGAATGACAATTACTCAGTCATCCAACACTGTATCCATATGAAACTTGCGTCCTTTTTTCCACACAAATAGAGCTTTCTTTTAGTGGTATTTAATCACTAGTGGGTTTTTTATTTTTTGTGCTATAAATAAAATAAAACGTAAATTTTGTGAAAAAAAATGCCTTTTTCTTTGTTTCTGTCAAAAAATTTTTGCTAATTAGTCATTTTTCTTCATAAATTTTGGCCAAAATTTATACTGTTACCTATCTTTGGTAAAAATAACCCACATTAGTGTATATTATTTGGTCTTTGTGAAAGTTATAGAGTCTACAAACTATGGTGCCAATCACTGAAAATTGATCACTTCTGATCAGGCCTTCAGTATATCAGGTGTATCTCATTTCTTGAGACACTAACAAGTCAGGAAAGTACAAATACCCCCCAAATGACCCCTTTTTACAAAATAGACATTCCAAGGTATTAACTAAGTAGCATGGTGAGTTTTTTTAAGTTGTCATTTTTTCCCACAATTCTTTGCAAAATGAAGATTTTTTTTTTATTATTATTATTATTTTTTTTTTACAAAATTGTCATATTATCAGGTTATTTCTCACACACAGCATATGCATACAACAAATTACACCCCAAAATACATTCTGCTACTCTTCCCGAGTACGGCGATACCACATGTGAGACTTTTACACAGCCTGGCCACATACAGAGCACCAACATTGAAGTAGTACCTTCAGACGTTCTACGAGCAAAAATGACGCATCTCATTTCTCAACCACCTATTACATTTTTGAAGGCCCTGGAGTACCAGGACAATGGAATTTCCCATAAAATTACCCCATTTTGGAAAGCAAACACCCCAACGTCTAATCTGTGAGGCATAATGAGTCTTTTGAACGGTAAATTTTTTTTCCAGAAGTTTTTGGAATATGTGGAAAAAAAATAAAACGCATTATTTTTTTTTTTACACAAAATTGTCAATTTATAAGATATTTCTAACACATAGCATGTATATAGCAAAAATTACACCCCAAAATACATTCTACTTTTCCCGAGTATGGCGATACCACATGTGTAGGACTTTTATACAGTGTGGTCACATAGAGAGGCTGAACATTGAAGTAGTACGTTCAGGCATTCTAGGAGCATAAATGACACATCTCATTTCATTCCTACCCATCAACTTTTGAAGGTCCTGGACCACCAGGACAGTGAACTTACCCACAAAATGACCCCATTTTGGAAAGCAAACACCCCAATGTATATTCTATGAGACATGGGCTGCAAATAGGTACTCGGGTACTCTGATGGGCTGGAGATAGGTACTCGGGTACTCTGATGGCCTGGTGACAGGTACTCATATGGACTGTGACAGGTACTCGGATGAACCATGACAGGTACTCGGGTACTTTGATGGGCTGTGACGGGTACTCGGATGAACCGTGACAGGTACTCGGGTACCCTGATGGGCCGTGACAGGTACTCGGGTACCCTGATGGGCCGTGACAGGTACTCGGGTACCCTGATGGGCCGTGACAGGTACTCGGGTACCCTGATGGGCCGTGACAGGTACTCGGGTACCCTGATGGGCCGTGACAGGTACTCGGGTACCCTGATGGGCCGTGACAGGTACTCGGGTACCCTGATGGGCCGTGACAGGTACTCTGATGGACTGTGATTGACAGGTCCTCTTTATTGGGGGGGGGGGGCAATCAGTATGATTGGTGTACACTGTAGGCGGTAACGAGATGTTACCGCAATCTCCTCCTCACACACGATCGGTGTGTGAGGAGGAGAACCCGGTAACATCTCGTTACCGCGGTTTGTTTACATTTTAGTGATCGGCTGTGAAAGGATCACAGCCAATCACGTGGGTAAACAGCCGGCCAATGGCTGTTTACCAGCATCGGTGACTAGCAGTGTTCCCGGGGAACACGCCGCCACCGACGTGCACGTGCAGCGTGCTCACAATCGCGCGCATGCGCCGTGCACAGATGGGGTGTGACCATCTGTGATCGGCCGTGACTTCATCACGGCCGATCACGTGGTAAACAGCCATAACCAATGGCTGTTCACCCCCTTCGGTGGCGAGCGGTGTCTCCGTGACACGCCGCCACCAAAGAAACAGGGGTGCGCCCGCACGATCGCGCGCATTCCCTGTTTAAACGGGAGGCCGTCATATGACGGCCTCCCGCCACAATAGGTGCGCCGCCTGGCCGTCATTGGACGGCCGGCAGTCAGCAACTAGTTAAGTATACACACTTTGTGCACGTGGAGCTGTATAATTACATGCATATATGCACACATATATACTGATAACTGTGTGAAAAGGAAGAAAAAGGGTTGACACTGCAAATGACAATGTGAAAAAAAAAATATATATATATATATATATATATATATATATATATATATCTATTGAAAAGAATATGACCAGTGAAATATGTGTGAAAAAGACATACAATGTGTATATAAATACACACTGTATAGTGTATTAAAATGTGTCAAACAGTATGAGTGAGACCTAAATGGGTATTAGAAATAAAAAGAATAACAACGTGTGTGATTTTGTGTATAACCATGTGTGTGTGCCAAATATAGAAAATGCACACACATATGTGCGCCACTAATATATAATGATAATAGTAAAATATAATGTGTAATGTATAGTGTATCCAATAAAACGACTTAATTATTCATAAGGGAACTATCTTCCCAAGATGCATGTGTGTGTCCAGCACAACACACTCGTATGCGGTGTATGGGCCATATAAGATCTTTAATCAAGAATTACTATATATTTAATATCCTCCACAACAGGTGTACAGTAAAACCACATATATAGACAAACATTCAAAAAGGATGTGTGTGTGATAGATATATATATATATATATATATCTATATCAATAGCCTGTCCTGTATGTCTTATATGTAATGATGTTAAACAATCAACAGATCGAAAAAATGAAAAGTCAAAAAACATCCGCTGGACAACACACACCAAGATCCAATTTATATACAATCAGAACTAATTGTTCTATATAATAATAATAAAAACCTTGAATGTACCATATTTATCGGCGTATAACACACACTTTTTTTCCCCTTAAAATCAGGGGAAAATCGTGGGTGCATGTTATACGCTGATACTCCGCGAATTACGCGCGATTCTTTGGGCTCTTGGCGGCTTCTCGCGGATTTCGGCGGCTTTTGGCCGCTCTCGGATCTTCCGAGAAGGTCCGAGAGCGGCCAAGAACTTCCGGGCGCGGCCGAGATACACAGGACATCTTGGCGGCGCCATTTTAAAAAAAATAAGCGGACATCACTAAGGCTACAGACAAGCTGCATGACAAGGCTGCAAATTACGCTGATAAGGCTGCATTGATAGGCATTTAAATGTACGTTTTTTTTCCTTAAATTTCCCTCCTAAAAGTTTTTCCCACAAAATTCCCTCCTAAACTTGGGGTGCGTGTTATACGCCGATAAATACAGTACATAAAAGATATAATGTGGATCATTGTTATAATTATTTTGTTGGACACCGTAAAGCACACATACATGATGTTCAAAACTATTCTAATGCAAAAGAAAAATTAAAAATGAAAATGAATAGTTAATATAAGCCCGTTGACATAATTTTACCTTTATTATATTATCTGCACAGCACATCAAGGTTGTGCTTATTTCATGGTCATTGTCCCTATTTTATAGCTATCCGGCATGATATAATTTAATCAATGGAAACACAAAACGGAATGAAGTAAGTAACTAATTACGTGTAAATACAATGAGATGAACAAACCAACATTTTCCATATATAACTAACGTCTATGTTCCCAATGTCAAGGTCAGAAGCTAAACATAAAAAGGGGAAAAAGAACAATGACCTTTGAAACAAAAACCCATTACATAGGCTATATAAAGAAACAAAAATGAAGCATAATAGTACCTTTCATAAATTAATAATAGAATGAACAGCTTCATAAAACATTCCTAATAGTTACATAAAACATTAAAATTACGTAAACATTAATAAATGTAAATAATTAAAAAATAACCTATAATAGCGGCTCATTCTCTCAAGGCTAAGTAACCTCAATTTAAAGATTGGAGATAATTTTAGGCAAGGGAATAAGGGGGAGGGGGGGGGAGGGGGAAGGACAGTGGTAGAGTGTTTTATCCACATTTGGTTATTAGTCATTGTGTCGATTTCTTGTTTTTTAACTATTCAAATATATAATATAAATGTATACTCCCATGTTTCATATTCATAATGAGAATCCATAAACAGACTATGTCCAATTTATGGCAGCAATGAACAAACCAAATATGTAAATGAACATCGCTGATTGATGCTTCCTTCCCCTCATCATGTTCCTAAAAAACATGATGGTGCTGCATAAATGGCTTCATAAGTGTACACGTGCCTTTAAGCATAACCAATATAGGGCACCAGTATACGGCTAATACACGTTATCTAGTGGCGCATAACTACATTGACAGCAGTTGACGATTTTCTTCAACACAGCAGCCGATATCGGCGTGTGACCCCCGATTTTTAATAAAAACACTGGTTTTTAAGCCTTTTTCCAGTGTGCGGCTATCCAGAGTTTTTCTGCTATTGCCTGCAGTGAGTCCATGTTTGTTAGAACATTTTCAGTTTGTCTTTTTGGAGCTCAGTAAGCTTTGCAAAGAACATAGTTAGAGAAACTCTATTTTTAAATTTTGCATAGTACAATGTAAAGGTTTTTCATCCTTTTGCAATAATTGAATTAGCTGCTGCAAAGATGTACTGTAGGGTTTTAGCTGGAACTGGCTATTGCAACATAAATCAAGTTTTTACACAGGAGAGCTTCTAATGGGTCCATTTGAAGTCAGAAACACAGGGGTTTTTCGTATTTTTTGGTACACTCGGGACCAAAACGTTTGCAGTTTGGCACTCCTGCCAAATATGTCCAAAGGTGCCCTGCAAGGAGCATCCTCTGAAACAAGTTGCAGTATATGAGGGGATTGCTTTAGATATTTGGGAAGAGATGAAGTACCAGTAGTTTCTAGTTTGTGTCAACTGACAGTTTGGACATCTGAAATTTATCAAGGCTAGCTGTCACTTGGTGGAGGGCTTCTCTTGCATCTCTTGCCCAGCACCACTTGAAGTGGTGACAGCAAATGTTAGGACACAGAGTGGCCCAAGAGCCGATATTGCAGGTTGTACCAGCTGTCAGATGTGTGGGTCAAACCACTGGCTCGGACCAAATGCAGGAACACAGCAGTACCCAAGTAGGATGCAGGAGCATAGCCAACACAAGTTGAGGGTTGCTAATAGCCAGACAGCAAGGTAATGAATCAAGTTGCAGAGACCATGTCAGAATACAAGCTGAGATTGTGGGGTACAGCATCATGGCAGAAAGCGGAGTCCAAAAAACAGGCTGGGAAGGACCAGATCCAAAGACAGGTCAGAGGGCAAGCTGGGTTGTATACAAGAAGGTGGAAGCAGCTTAATGTGAACTAGCTGAAGACCACTTGGCAATCTCTCCATGTCTGTCTCTAGTTTATGTAGGCCATTTGGTTCCAACACTCACACACAGCTTAAAGTCCACAGTTTGAAGTGACCCTATGTATAGGTTCATGTGTCACAGTATGCACACCAAATATGCTGGTCATGTGATGTGCAGGTCCTCTTCAATGCTGATCTTTAGTGATCTTCACTGAAGTGCTAACATCAGCACAATTCTCTGCATCGTTTTACTGTACATGCAAACCACCATGTTAACCCTGGGGGTGGGCCTACGACGCTCTGCACTCACAGATAGACAGAGGTGAGCACTGCGGCAAGATCGTTAGAAGTGCCTGGCTTCCTATTTTGTTTTTTTTGTAACTGGAATTGGGTTTCAACTCCTCATTAATACACCTACTCTTTTGTCATTTAACAGACCGTCCTGGACTTCTCAATGTCCCTAGCATAGAGAGAATGCAAGAAAACATTGTCCATGTACTGAAGCTTCATCTCCAGTCCAACCACCCAGATGATGGGTTCCTCTTCCCAAAACTCTTACAGAAAATGGCCGACCTGAGGCAGCTTGTAACGGAACACGCCCTCCTCGTCCAGACCATCAAAAAGACTGAAACCGATGCAGCTCTTCACCCATTACTGCAAGAAATCTACAGGGACATGTACTAGGGGCTGGAGGAATTGTTTCAAGGATTATTTTTTTTTATTCACCGTTCTGATGGGAGCAACAGATTTTCCTCCTCTCGTGGGTTTGGTTAAAACGCATCCGTGCCTTTCACTTTGCCAGTACTAAAAGACAGCGGTTTTCCATTTGTTTTAATGTATCACAAAGACAATATCCTGAAAACAAACTTCCTTGTCATATTTGTCTTCCTAAAAAAAAAAATCCAAGAAAAGGACTATATTTTAATTTTGTCACAGGATGTCTCTGGTTTTACAAGCAGTCTAGATTTAGAAGATAATCTAGCAATATTTAAATCAGGTTTAACTCAGGTCAATCCAAGGAGAGGGATGTCCTTGGTATCATGGTACTCCACTGTCCTTACACTTTCTGACCTACCATTTCATAGACAGTCTAAATCGGGAGCCTTTATGTCTTTAAAAGCAGACTTGCCACCATCTTGGTTAGATCAAGGTTCAGAGTATCACACAAACATTTATACTTCTCAGAAACGATTGTTGCTCACTGCCGTCCTTATTGAAACTTTCCAGCACATCGGACGTTAATGGCACTAAATGTGTTCTAGCAGAACACATTAGAGTTTGGGGAATGAAGTTGCCATTGGCATCTTTGTTTTTTTACTAAGCGCAAATTTATGAAACTTTGGTACACGGGTAAAGTTGGCTGCTTCTACACAGACAAAAAGTTCATTTTTAATGGTGAACAAGAAGGCACTATAAGATGCATCTCTACCATGGGCCTAGAGATGTGCTTTCAGGCTCCCAAAACTGAGAAATAGAGAATTTTATTACAGAATTTTATGTTCAATACTTAGAAATGTTTATGGAATATATTTGTAAGGTACTTTGATATAAAAGAAAAAATAAAAAAGTTATTTTGCAAAGCCTGCACACTACAAAACCTACAGCACATGATCGCAAGTAGTGCAAAAGGGGATCTTTACTACCAGAGGATATGTTGGCATATTTTTGAAAAAAGAACCAGATGATCAGCTGGAATCCTTTAAGGGGGAAAAAAATACAAAAGGTCACACTAAAATGTACTGAAGATGGATTGCAATGTATTTTTCTATCCTTTTAATATTCAGAAACTCATTGGGGGCATTTATCAATTCTGCATAGCATGTCAAAACAGAAGCAGTGAGAAAAATTCACTGTAATTATACATAAATTCCTCTCTCAACTACTCAATTAGAAATACAATTGAGAGCATCGTGTTATCTCTTTCGTAAGTGCAGACAAATATCTATTGATCCTGCCAGAAATCTTGGGAGCTGATAACTTCCTGTGCTCTTGACCTGTGACTGTTTCTTATTTATGCTGTTATGCTATTGAATAGTGATTAAAAGTCATCAGCTTAGGGCAGTATTACCAGGTAAAAATAAAAGAAAACCGTAAAAAAAATTTTTTATATATATAATGCCACATCTAAAAAGGACTGATAAACTGCAATATAGTCCATTTTTGTTTTACTTACAGTAGATACGCTTCAGGCTGGGTTCACACTAGTGGGATCATAGACATTCCATGTGATTCACACTACATTGCTGTGCAGATCACATGCGGTGTCTGTGCAATGCAAATTCAGGCATAAAAACTGTATGGCTGAAATGGCATTTGCACCAAAATGGTGCAGGACTCTTTTTTTTTTTTCGTCCGCACTGGAATTGGATCGCATGGGTGTTGCTCCTGTAGTATTCAAGGCTATGGGATATTTGTACAACGCATCTCAGTGCTAGATTTTTACCAAGGTTGGGCTTCAGACAGTGTGCTGAAGCTGTAGGAGGAGGTAGGTACAGATCAAACAGGGACACAGATGATTTTATTGAGGAGACGGGGTGGAGGAGTGGGGGTTATTGAGCAAATGTGAACTTATTTTGTGCATCTGTTTGAAGTGATGCTCTGCCTCATCTCTTCTTTGCTAAATCTGTTGCAGACCTGTATACACACACACTATACAATTTTCTTTAGATTTACCAAAACCATATAATACGGGGTCAAACCTAAACACATTCAATTTTTATACAATCAGGCAGGTCCTTGCACTATACAGTTAATGTAAGTCTAGAGGAAATTGAACAAAAGTTGTATAGTGTGTATCCAGCTTAAAGCTGGATGCACAGTATACAATTTTATGTAGATTTTTTCTTCTTCAGATTTACCATAACCATATAATATGAGGTCAAACCTTAGGAGTTTCAATTTGTATGCAATCAGGCAGGCCCTTGCACTACATGGTTTTGGTAAATCGGAAGACAAAAATCAGCAGAAAATCTGATAGTGTGTGTATATGGGGCTTTACTCTGTCTTTGTTGGCAGCCCAGAATTTCTGGCACGGGTCAAAACAGAAAAAAAATGTTGAATAGACTTTGCTAAATGAAAGGCAGCCTGATTTGCATCTAATGGTGTCCCCCATTATATAATTTGTTAAAGGCTAAGTTCTCCTTTAAGACAAAAATAATAAATCCACATATTTTTGCAGGGAAAAAAAACTTGCACTTTTTTTTTTTTTTCCCCATAGAACCCTGCAAAGCATTGCAGGTGCAATGTCAGGTTTCTGCAGACACTTCCTCCAGCTCTCTGTCCCTACACCTGTACGGTTTTCAGTTAAAATCTGGACTAAGTGTCTATTAGGAATTATGAGTCCACCTGCTGCGGTAGAGGATGGAACTTGTAGTTTATTCATTCATAGATCTCTGTGAGTGAATGCCGCGCTGATCATAAATGTGAAGCAGGTGCTTAAGAACATGGTACACCCCAAATACAGATGTAACATATTCTTAAAGGTGAGCTTAGTTTTAACAAAAAAGGAGGAAGATCCCTTTTCTGATGTATTTGTTTTTAACACAATATATAACAAATTCTGTCCTGACAAAATTTAGAACCTGTTTTAAGAGAAGGCACTGCTTTGTGTTTTTGGTTGTTGAATGTTTTTTCTCAGGGATAATTTTTTCACTTTTTTTTTCCTTTGTTTTTTATATCCTTACAAATAAGTTGGGAAAGCACCTTCTGAAAATAAATCTATATAGTTGTAGACTGCCTGATCTGTATATAGCTAGCTAAATAACAAATATGCAAAAATTGAAAAAAAGATTCTGAGATTACTAGACAGAACCCTTTTTTTAAACATAGATTAAAAGTCACTAGGGGAAAGTTCTCACTCTTGGGAAGAAGTTTTTTTTTTTTCTTCAGGTTTTATAAATGAGAAAGTTTATCATTTGTTCAGCAATGAACTTGGTTGGATTCTAAATTTGTCCATGAGCCATAAATGTTGAAACATTAATATGAGCCTTAAGAATAGTACACAGATTGAACTGGGATACAGGTGGGTTAGACCAGTGGTTCTCAACCACAGTCCTCAAGTACCACCCAACGGCGGTCGGGTTTTGGGAACTTCCCATAGATACCAATGATGATTTCAGCTGACTGTAACAGTGGCGTGGTAACCACCACTGTGGTCTTAAAGGGGTTGTAAAGGTAAATGTTTTTTCACCTTAATGCATTCTATGCATTAAGGTGAAAAAACATCTGACAGTACCTGAGCCCCCAGCCCCCCCGTTTTACTTACCTTACCCCTCGAAAGTCCCATGCTCGTCCCCGACTTCCTCTTCACCACTCAGCCTGGCCGCTGATTGGCTGGAGTGGATGGATGGAAAGCAGCGCAGCCATTGGCTCACGCTGCTGTCAATCACATCCACTGACGCGGAGCGCTGGGGGGCGGGGCCATGTGATACAGCGAGCGGCTATAGCCGCCGACTGTATCACGGGAGCGTGCCCGCAGATGCTTCTCACCATGCCAGGGAGCTCGCATGAACGTGAGAAGCACCTGCGGGAGGAAGCAGAGACAGCCGCCGAGGGACCCCAGAAGAGCAGGTTCGGGGCCACTCTGTGCAAAACGAGCTGCACAGTGGAGGTAAGTATAACATGTTTGTTATTTTTTTTTATTTCAACTTTACAATCCCTTTAAGGTTCTCTTAAAGTTTTTGTTAAAAAAAAAAAATATATATATATATATATATAATGAAAATATATATTATATATATACGCGCGCAAGATCCTGGTCTCGTAAAGCATATTACACAGCACAGTGCTTGTGCTGTTAGTCTGCCCCCCTCTAAATTGTAAAAAAAAAAAATAAAAGGGCGAATCTGCCACTTCCTGTATAACCTCTCTAAACAGACCACGATAACCAGGGCTGCTCCGCCCTGATCACAGTGCGTCCCTCTGTCATACGCTACCTACTCTCCTCTCTCCCCCCTCCCTCCTCCTTCCTGCCTGTCATCTCCCTCTCTCTGTCTCTGGCCCGGCCCCACCCCCCCCTAAAAATAAATACTTAAAATTTGTCACTGTGCCAGCCCCTCTATTAGAGGCTGGCATAGCACACTGTGTGAGTCGTTTTTAAAAAAAGGAGGGTTCTAACTACCGAATTTCAGCTGTCTTCAGGCCGGTCACGTGACTCACAGCCGCTTTACAGCTCGGATGGATGGCTTCTGCGGAAGAGACAAGCCGCCATGTGATCTCCCCTGCTGATGTCAGAGGGAAGATCACGGCCCCTCCCGCAGAAGACATCCATCGGAGCTGGAAAGTGGCTGTGAGTCACGTGACC
The DNA here is from genome assembly GCF_037356315.1 of Lithobates pipiens. NCBI lineage: Eukaryota > Metazoa > Chordata > Amphibia > Anura > Ranidae > Lithobates > Lithobates pipiens. The sequence continues at coordinate 507,289,011 of NW_027507903.1, read as the reverse complement.
GGCCTGAATACAGCTGAAATTTGGTATTTAGAACCCTCTCTTTTAAATACAACTTACACGGTGTGCTATGCCAGCTTCTAGTAGAGGGGCTGGCATAGTCTTTTATATAAGTGCCATAACAAACACTTTAATTCCTGAAATCTATTTTAAGAGTCAGGGGTAAAAAGGTTAAAGGCAGCTACTGAAGACTCGTCTGGCTATAGTTAGGTGGATTTTTAATGTGTTTTTTTTATTTATTTTTAGGGCTTGTTCACGCTGTGTGGTGACCTGCATTTATCCTCACAAGTTCACTGCAAAAGACAATTGCGCAGACATGCCGATTTCCGCAATGCTCACCTGAAGTAAGCACTGGCTACTACAGTGGAGTGCATTGGAATACATAATGTCATGTTTTATTGTGTGGACTGGTGTGAACGGGCCCTTAAGCTCAGTTCACACTTGTGCGATTTGATCGCTCCAAAGTCTCACTGGAAATTGTGTGACTTAGGAGCTGCTGGTAGCAGTTTGGCATGTTTGGAAGCAAAATACTTTCTTAAAACTTAACACCAACTTTTTTCCACTGTTTTGAAATTTGAAAATTACTTTTTAAATAATAAATTACCTGTCTTGTTGGATTATGCCTGTACAGCGTTTGCCCAGTGGGACAATCTCAAATTTTGCTAGCAGACATGCAGTATATAGAAGTCTACACCATACAATGTTATCTTCCAAAGAAATCCCCCTGAATATATATAACCTTTTACAAATGGCTATATAAAAATAAGGCAGTTATGCTTTTCGTTTGTGGCTGATAGATCAAATGTAACTCAGATGTTCACAGCTGTATATTATTGATTTTTTGTTACTCCACCTATTTTTCAGGGCAGGGCTTTATGAATGGAGTGTGTTTACTTCGCAGGTACCTATGATAAAGGCCATTCAGGCTGAAACATTAACTGCCTTGGTTTTATGAAGCAGTTTGTATAATAATAATAATAAATCAAGACTTGTTTTTATTATTTGTACCTTTCCTTGGAGGATTGTTTTGTATATGGGTAATCAAAAACAGGAGCCTTGAACCTAGCGCTGGAGTTTCCCGGCAGCCTGAATGGGAAGCAGAGGTAGAGGGTTACTAAGGAATGTTGTGCCAACCGTCCCAAGCCATAACTAGCCTTTTGAACTAAGGTGCACATGGAAGAGCAACCCACATCACAAACAAAAATTTCCTAGCACACTTACGAGCTAGTCTGCAAAAAAAAAAAAGAATTGACCCTGTCTAACAATTTAAGTTAAAGACAGGTTAGTTATACACATATATGTGGAAGCCGCAATGTCTACGTCAAGGCTCCTCTGTATACTGCAGTCCTAACTCTATAGTTTTGATAGTCTCCAAATTGGAGCATATATAGCAGTGGATAAATTAAGGGCAGGTTTGCCTGGAGAGAGCCCACTCCTCCTTTAGGCTCGGTTCACACTTAAACGGACCACGGATCACACAGGAACACTGTGCGACCTTGTTCTCCATATCGGGGCGAATCTTCGCCTGAAACTGAGCCAAAGACGCCCCAGAGATATGTGAAGTGGCTCCATAGAGAGCTGGTCACATTCTCGTGCTATGCGAATTGGATGCTGGGAAACCCACATCCAATTCACATTGGTGTGAACACAGCCTTAAGGTACAGGGACTTGCTGGATGCCTAGCAAGCGCACAATGGCAGCTGAAGGCATTCAGTGTGTTCCCTCTCCAATTATGATGACTAGCTGTGTGAACAAGCAACAACCACCTAAATCCATAACTATTCTTTGCAGTAAGGTGCACATGGAAGGGCATAAAGAAGGTTTCACAGGACTGTGCTGAATCTTTACAAATTTAAAATTGTCCACTCTAGGTCACTGCAGACTAGGACAGATAAATGACTTCCTTCCAGCAAAATGTAAACATTATCCCATTTAGGACAACTGATGTTTCAAAAGGCCTAACAGGCAATAGGGGCTTATTTATAATGGATAGAGGATATCACTTTCTGTTCTGTTACACTATGCTTCACTACACAGGCCACGGCCCATCCCATTTGTTGGTGGAATCTCATGGAGTTCTCTCTGGAGCAGAAAAGGCTGTTAAGTGGAGGAGATTCTCCTTCCAATTTTTTTTTTTTTTTACAGAACTTTCATTTATTTCTGGATCACAGAGAACATTTGTAAAGCACTATCAGGCAGCACAGTGGTGTAGTGGTTAGCACTGTCACCTAGCAGTAAGAAGGGTCGCTGGTTCGAATCCCAACCACGACACTACCTGCCTGGAGTTTGCATGTTCTCCCTGTGCCTGCGTGGGTTTCCTCCGGGTACTCCGGTTTCCTCCCACACTCCAAAGACATGCAGGTAGGTTAATTGGCTTCTGTCAAAAATTGGCCCTAGTATATGAATGGGGACCTTGGATCGTGGGCTCATTGAGGGTAGGGACTGACATGAGTGTGCAATGTACAGGCATAGGGACAATTGTAGACACTCACTCAGGTTGAACTGGATGGACTGGTGTCTTTATTCAACCTTACTAACTATGAAACTATGAAACTATGATTTATAACCACTTCTGGACTGGCTAACACCTATATATGTTGACACTTTGAAGAGGGATATCGTTGTTATGGCAACAGCTAGCGGCTATAACCCCGGTATCCTCTTCTTCAGTGAGCGGTCCGGTTTCCAATAAAAGTGGTCTCTATGACAGATGCCGCAAGATCACTTTTAAATCGGCATCGGGAGAGGGCCCCCATCCAATGCCCTCCGCCGCGTAACCGAAGCCGTTGGTAGGGGCGGAAGCATTCAGGTCTGCTCCCTGGCTTGGTATGGAGACGTGTGAGGAGAAGATGGCCCCCACACATCTCCATACCATTGCAGGGTGGAAGCGACGTCAAAACGTTACTTCCGCCCATAGCTCTTAAAAGGGACATTTTTTTTTTAAATGACAATTTCTTTTTATTGCATTTTAGTGTAAATATGAGATCTGAGGTCTTTTTGACCCCAGTTCTCATATTTAAGAGGTCCTGTCATGCTTTTTTTTTCTATTACAAGGGATGTTTACATTAGAAGAATGGTGTAAAAATAATAATAATAAAAAAAAAAAAAAAAAGAAGAGCGAGAGCGATAATTCTAGCCCCAGACCTCCTCCAACTCAAAATATGCAACCTGTAGAATTATTTTAAACCTCGCCTATGGAGATTTTTAAGGGTAAAAGTTTGTCACCATTTCACGGGCAGGCCCATTTTTGAAGCATGACATGTTGGGTATCAATTTACTCGGCGTAACATTATCTTTCACAATATATATATTTTTTCCAAAAGAAGTGCGCTTGTAAGACTGCTGTGCAAATACGGTGTGATAGAAAGAATCACAATGACCGCCGTTTTATTCTCTAGGGCGTTAGAGCCCCCAAACAATTATATATATTTTTCTAAGTAATTTTCTAGCAAAAAAAAAAAAAAAAGTTTTTAACTCGTAAACACCAAATCTCAGAAAGAGGTTCATTCCTTCAGACTCCTTTCACACTGAGGGCGTCAGAAAAAGTCCTGCCAGCAGCTTCTTTGGAGCGGTGAACTCACTTCTCCTCCATCGCTGCTCCCCACTGAAATCAATGGGGCAGCGCTGCGAAAACGCCGCCGGGCAGATTTAACCCCTTTTTGGCTGCTAGCGGGGAGTTAAAACCGCCCCGCTAGTGGCTGAATAGCGCTGCTAAAACGACGGTAAAGGGGTGTAAAAGGTCTCTTAGTGGATAATGTGATTTTTATTTTTTTGCATTGGAGGTTTATTGCTTTTTAATAGCCAAAATTTAGGCGCTGCTCAAGTAGAGGTAAAGTTAAAAACTAGACCGCTGTGAGTACAGGAAGCTCATCCTAGCTCCAAGCAATGTCAAAGGAGAAGATCCATAAGCCGCACAGACCCAAATGCATGAAGGGAGATGAATGGCAGCCTCAGCCTGGACTCCAGCCAGGCCAGCACATTTTGCTCTGCCCCTTAAAGCTTAATCATGGGGATGGCTGTGGCCTGGCTGGAGTCTGGGCTGAGGCTACCATTCCAGTCACTTCATGCAAATGGGTCTGCTTCATGATGTGCAGCTTATGGAACTTTTCCTTTGACATTGCTTTTTGAATAGCCCCATACCTTATAGGCTAATGCAATAATCTGAACATACAGTCTTGAATAAGTACTGTTAGGGAGAGGTATAAAGTTATTACATTTGACCCCTTATTTAGCTTAGATCTGACACCTCACTTGGCCTGAGCTTTAGATACGTTTCATGCTTTTAGTGTCATACCTGTAAGCCATTTGGTCCCCCGGAAGCCTAGATGAAAAACTCCCAGTTAGCAATCCCCAAATATTGCTTTACTGGTAGAACATGAGAACTGTTGGATGTGCAAACCAATGGTTTATCTATACAAGTCTATGGTTATGCAAAACCCACTTGAAGCAGGTCAAATGCAGATCAGTTGTCAATCTTATAAGCATGTCAAATCAATGGCATCAACTGAAACTCAAAGGCCCCAAGTAAAGCTAAATAAGAGGACAAATTTTAAATATTCTAAGACTGAAATCTAGGCTAAACAAATATTGTATAAATACAAGAGGCATAATTATTCCTACTTGAACAAGATCTATGCAGTAATCCAGTATTAAACAACGTCTACAATTTGTCATAGTGCAGGAGCTTCCTGTAATAAAGACCGGTCACTGTGACTGGTCTTGTCTCCACCCCTTTCTGTAATTTCCTGCAGGCAGTCTGTAGCGGGTGGAACCTGTTGGGCCCCTTGCACAGCTCTTCTCTCTGCACCGGCCAGTGATGATGTCACTACTACTTTCACAAGGATAATAACTGGGTTTACAAAGACTTTTGGTGCACACAAAGTGAATTTATATACATTTGAGATTGAAGAATATATTGAAAGCAAATTTTTCATACCCAGAGTTCAAATTTTGGCCTTATTCACGCGACTATGTAGGAGGTATACAGCCCCTAGAATGAGTGTATTTGTACAGCGGGTAGCACGGGTAAATGGGATCAGCTACAGCCAGCAAGCCTATACCAATCAATGGCAGGCGGCCAACTGTTATGCATGTAAATCACATATTAAAAGGTTACATGCAGTTAGGGATAAATCCCTGGCCACTAATTTTTCACTGGTGGTGGCATGTAGCTGCTCAATGTTTTGACATGTGAACAGTCTTGGCTGCTTATCATTGATTTTGTACAGGTTTGCTGCCCTCAGCTGATTGTGTCCACCACCATATAAATACTCTCCCTGGTGGTGTACACATAACTAATGAGAATAATTCTCAAGATTCTTGCAAAAACCCAATTGTTTTGAAATCGTGCAACTTCACTTGAAAAACACAAGATTTCTAAGCCATGTGTCAGTGCAACTTCAGGTGCAAATTGGAAGACATCTGTGCGACTTGTCTATGCAAATTGCACCTGAACTTGCAAAAACTAGTGCAACTACTTTCAAAATCGACTGTTTCCATTGCCGACAATGGGGTACGACTTGTCATTTGATATGATAGTTTCAAATCAGATGACAAGTCGCACTTGTGTGACAATGGGCTAAGAGAATGAGACCTGAAACAATATAGTGACATTGCTGTGTTGATCAGGGCTACGCCATCTCTGTGGCAATATAAGCTCTAACAAGCAGGGCCCTCTAGTCCCTCCTGTATTGATTTGTATTGTAAGTGTACTGTCTGCCCTCATGTTGTAAAGCGCTGCGCAAACTGTTGGCGCTATATAAATCCTGAAGAATAATAATAATAATATGGCTCCTTTTGTATGTAGTAAAAGGGAATTTCTATTAGTCTTCCATTGAAAAAAAAGTTCTGTTTTTTTCTTATTTTCATTAACAATACAAATTTCTATTTCAGACTTGTATTGGTAAAAATAACACTTTATTGAATTGCTGCTTTTATTTCCCATGTGCAAAAAGATGAAAAATCGTGTGTATGATGGCAAATGTGTAGTTGATGAGGCATTGTAAAAAAAAAAAAAAAAATTAAAACTAACTTTAACAAATTGTTTAAACTTGTTAATTTACATGAGGGGAGGACATATCTAAAAGTGGGTATGATGGTGCAACGTTTTATTTTTTTTAATTTCACATTTGCAGTAGTAAAAACAATGATTTTTAAGAATCTGTCGTTTGACTTTTTTTTTTTTTTTTTTTTTTAAAGTGTTGCCAGGTTTTTCTCTGTCCAACCCGTCTTGTCCTATTAATAGTAGGGTTGCACCAATACTTTGCGGTGCAATTTGCATCAATACACAGAAAAATTGTCATAAATTGCAATGTAAAGAATTCCTTTCCAAATTGCATGCAATTTCCCCTACTGCGTGTGTAAAAAGGGAAAAGCGCCACCTAGTGGGCAGTTTAGAAAATGTTAGAACTCACAGTACATATCTGGTCACATACAAAATAATCTACATGGGTGTCCCAGTCCCGCCAATTGTAGTAAATCAGGGATGCTGGAGAAGTTTCGGGATCCCCTAGGTATAGGATGGAAGTGGTGTCAGCTTGGCACTGTGAGCACTTTCAGTGGTCTGTGGGTGCATGCTATATGTACTGTGCGTTAACATTTTTTAAACTGTCCACTCACTGTCGCTTTAATCCCTTTCTATACAAACAGGAGTCATGTTCAAATCGCATGTGATTCTTTGCAGTGCGATTTACGCCCATTAATTTTGTGTTGACACAAATCGCACTGCAAAGTATCAGTATCATTTGGACGAGTACGGATACTCGCACAAATGCTTGGTATTGGCACTGGTATCAGTGCATCTCTAGTTCATAGCTCAACAAAAATAAAATGTGCTTAATACATTAGAAGTGCATCAAAACAAAAGGTGTGCAGACACGCAAGTCTTACAGTTAATTTTTTCTACAAGACACTCAAATCCCAAGTAAAAAAAAGCCTGTCCCATGCCAGCATGCTACAGAGTCCTGCTCTTGTTGCGGAAACAGTGGTCTCTCTGCAGAGGTCTGACATGTCCCCTACTGAGTAAGATCAGCAGGGTGCTTTACTGATTAGAAAGCTATTGATCTGACTCAGCAGGCAGTGTGTCAAGCCTCGGTAGAGAAACCACTGTTTCAACACATGTAGCAAGGGTCCTTCTCTACAGTATTCTGGCAGGGGCTGGTTTGTAAACAAAAAAAACTGCAAGACTTTCCACTTTTGTTTTAATGCACTTAGAATGTATTTAGCCAATTTAAACTAAAAAGTTAAATTGGGCACTTACTAAAACTGGAGAGTGCAAAATCTGGTGCAGCTGTGCATGGTAGCCAATCAGCTTCTAATTTTGTCCAACTAAGCTTTGACAATAAAACCTGGACCCCGATTGGGTTCTATGCAGAGCTGCACCAGATTTTGTATGGTCAAGATTTAGTAAATCAGGTGTACTTCTTATTATCCAAGTGGTACTTTTAAACCTAGATATTTGAAAACAGTGTTATTACCTGTTAGCTACTTTTCCCAGGAATCTTCCAGGACGGCTTACAGAGATAGGCTCCTCCCACAGGAAACACATGATCCACATCATAAAAGCAACACACATGTATTAGCCCCTCAGTATTAACAAATAACTGAAGGCTTCAGAATAAGCAATCATTAACCTTCATTAGCGTAGATTTATCTTTATTCTGTTTTACATTGCTGACATCTCTATTATTAAATCCTACCTCCTTGTCGTTTTTAGGATTTCCGCAAAATGATGGTATCACGATCTATTCCAACCTATGGAAGTTAGACAGTACTTTGGGTAGAAATTCCGGATCCAGCGAGAGGATAATCTTGTCTTGCAAGATGATGCATAAGGGCCCAATTGTTGAAAGCGCCTGTATCTCACAAACTCTCCTAGCGGAGACTAGGGCCATCAAAATCACTGTTTTCAAGGTTAAGAGCTTTACGGGCAGTTTGTCTATTGGCTCAAACTGTGTTTTTCAAAGACTTTGCTACACAGTGGATAAGTCCCAGGGAGGAAACCTCCTTGACTTGGGGACCCGCTTACGGCTGATGGATGCAAGAAATCTCTTGACCAGTGGCTCTGATAGTCTTTGATTTAAAAAGCTAGATCTAGCCGATACCTGCATCTTAAGGGTGCTGACTGCCAGATTTAGATCTGCTTCAGCTTGTAGGAAATCTAGGACCACCGGGATCATGGCTCCTGACGCTCTGTTATTGAGCAGGCACCAGGCCCCAAATTTTTTCCAGATTTTATTGTACATAGCGTTAGGGGACGTCTTCCAGCTGCTAAAAATGATATTGATTACTTTTGCCAATAACCCTCTCAGAAGCCAGGCCGCCATGGATGATCATAACAGCATGAGGACACAGGCTTCAGTGTTGCCAACCGCCCATAGATTTACGGGCAGCCCGTAAAAACAGGGCATTTTTCTCCCACCAATCTGTAGCAGCAGATATGTGCCAGTAAAAAAAACGGTGGTGATGGCGGGTCAGAACTAGGCATACACAGTTCGCGGAAATCGAAAAGATCCGATCCACGAGCGCTGCCGGCGCCGCGCGATAATGATGATGTCAGCCGCGCCGCCCGACTTATAAAAAAAAAAAGAAGAAGCAGGAGCTGAGGGCGGATGGACAGAGGAGCCTTGTGTTTGAGTCACTGAACAGAGCAGTAGACAGCAGCTCTGTGTAGAGTCGGACTGCTAACATGAGCCTGTAACCTGCACAAGCCAGTACACTACAGAGACACAGAGTGCCCTGGTCGGTGTCGGCTGGCGAGTGGCTGTGCACTGCAGATTGCAGAAAGAGGTCTGACGTCGGGGAGACTCAGGAGGACTCGGGCGTTCTGAGCCTAAAGATTTTTCCTTTTCCTAGCCTCCCACAACAAGCTCATATGTCAGGGCTGGGAGTGTGCTGGCTTGTATATTATTACTCCCTCTCTTTGGCAGCATCCTACCCCACTGCTGGCTCTGTACACTAGAGAGAGAGAAGGTAGCATGAATGAAAGGCAAAGTCCAGCAATGCAGACAAAAGCACAGCTTCACCACAGCTTCCAGAATTGTGGCATTTCTCTCCCTCGGATAGTCACAGTGCTCTCCCCTGCTGCTCAGTGTGCTCACTCGGGGCGGGGGGATAGACAGAGTGACTCTGAGTCAGTCAGGGGCTAGGGCCTGACCTGGGGGAGCATATGAGAGTGATTCAGTCTCAGAGACAGTCAGTCAGGAGCGCCCCGAGACAACAATCCCTTCCCAGAGCAGGCTGAAGGTGGAGCTGGTTGACTGCAGCAGCATAGTGAAAGGGGCACAGAAGGAAGGACACTGATGTAGTATGGTAATATGAAGGGGGGCAGAGGAGGAAACTACCATGTCCACAGCCTCTGACCATCTCCTGTATCAAGTCCGCAGCCTCTGACCATCTCCTGTATCATGTTTACAGTCTCTGAGGGGGGGAGTCTGGAGAGGAGTCAAGAGTGGGAGCGCTGTCAGCATAGGGATCATGGGAGAAGTCAGATGTGTAGACTATGGAGGGGAGACTATAGGTATAGGATAAAACCAGAGCCACCAAGCTGGAGCCATCTGACTGAGCCCTGCACAGTGCACTTGAGAGGAGGTCAGTGACAGCATCGCCAGGCCAGTCTGGGGGGGGGGGGTCGAGTTGCTGATGTAAGGGGGGATTGAATACAATAATGTAAGGGGTACTGATATAAAGGTCCCCCCCCCCCTATATTAGTGATCTCCAGTCACCAGAGTGCCCCCCACATCAGAGTTTCTGGAGCTCCCCTTTACATCAGAGTCTGCAGGATTCCCCTTACAGTGCAAGGGGGAACTCAGTCTGCAGTCCCTGATGTAAGTGGGAACTCTGGTGTAAAGATAAAGCAGTGGACTCTGATATAAGGTGGTCTATGGTCACCAGAGCCCCCCCTGTACATCAGAGTTCCCCCTTAAATCATGATCTGTAGCGTTCCCCTTTACATAAGGGTTTCCTTTCACTGTAAGGGGGATGCCTGCAGACTCTGATGTAAGAGGGAACTCTGTGCTGGCTGGGTTATAGTAACCTGACCTTCATGTCAATGAAGAAATGTTTTTTTACTTTTGTTTAACTTAAACACATTGCTAATAGCACTAGCTATAGGTTTATAGTTTAAATATTGATATTTGCACTGTTTGGCACTGAAAACTATAATTTAGGTACTTTTTTGCAGTGCCAGTAAGAAATTGGTGCCGTTTGTAAATTTCGGCATCCTGCCAGTAAATTTCAGTTCGGGGGGTTGGCTACACTGACAGGCTATAGTGGAAATTAACTACCTGAACACTCAGGCGTACCCTGCAGTTTATCATGTGACCATACCGATCAGCCAAAAAGGTATATAGCAGCAGTATTTTAATGTAAAAATAGGATTTTTTGTACTCACTGTAAAATCCTTTTCTCTGTTATTCACCGACCGACACAGCTCCCCTCTTGGGGTTGTTATGCCCATTACTAGGAGAATACTAGGCATTAGTTGTAATACAACACTCAGAACTCTTTAGTTCCGCCCAGGGGGGTGGTCCCTTGGGCAACAACCCTCCAGCCTGCCATGCAGTCCTCAGTACGTCAACAAGCAGTATAACAAAGAAAAAAAAAAGGGAGGGGCGGGTACTATGAATTACAGATAAAAGGATTTTACAGCGAGTACAAACAATCCTATTTTCTCGCTTATATTCACCAACTGACACAGCTCCTCTCTTAGCCATTGGGATGTCCCCAAGCAGTGCCAAATGAGGGGTGGGAAAACGGCATAGAAAACTTCATCCACCATGGCAAGTGAGAGCTAGTGAAAATTTACCCACAAAAAACAACAGTGCATGGAGAAATCCACCACAAAACTAGGGTACCCTCAACAGGAGTGACTACCCCCAATTGCACCAAAACTGCGGAATGTAATACAACAGAGCATTAACTTAACGGTACTGCATTTTTATCGAAAAAACAGGAAAAAATAAAATATATTGCATATTCAATTGCAACTACACGGCTGTCTGCAAAACTGACGTGTACGTTTTAGAACTTGGTAAACGTGTGGACAGACGACCAGGTCGCCGCTTTACACACCTGAGCAACAGACGCTTGGTGTCGGAAGGCCCAAGATGTTACGATTGCCCTTGTGGAGTGGGTTGTGACCGCAAAGGGGGGCACCTGTCCCTTCAAAGCTTAGGCTTGTACTACAATCTGCCTGATCCACCTAGAAATGCTGCCCGACAAGACCGCCATGCCTTTCTTTGGACCGAAACAAACAGTGAGTCCGACTTCCGAAAGGGAGCAGTGGCAGACAAATACACCTTTAGAGCCCGAACCACGTCCAGAGCACGAAGGGCCACTTCCTTAGAGTGTTTCGGCTTAGGACACAGAGATGGTAATGAAAAGCCGAGACCACTTTTGGTAGAAAAGACGGTTGCGGACGCAACACCACCTTATCCTTGTGGATAACCAGATAAGGCGACTTGCATGACAAAGCTGCCAGTTCCGAAACCCTCCTAGCCGATGTGATGGCCACTAGAATGACCACTTTCTGGGAAGGTCAGCAGGGGAATCTCTCTGATATTTTCAAATGGCGGTTTCTGAAGCGCCGATAACACCAGGTTCAGATCCCACGGGGGGTAACGGTGGACGCACCGGAGGGACTACATGTTGCACCCCCTGAACAAAGGTACTCACTAATGAGTGAGACGCCAGGAGTCTCTGAAAAAAAAAAAAAAAAAAAAAAAGACAGCCAGGGCTGATATTTGCCCCTTAATGGTGCTTAACGCCAATGTCTACTCGTTGCTGAAGAAACAGCAGGATCCTGGATATAGAAAAGGAGCGCGGATACCATCCTTTCTCCTCACACATGGAGATGTAAGCCTTCCAGGTACGATGATATATCTTCCGAGAAGAAGATTTCCATGTCCTCAACATAGTTTGGATCACTGAGTCCGACAGCCCCCCGTTCAACACCTGTCTCTCACTAGCCATGCCGTTAAAGCCAGCGATGGTAAAGCAGGATGGAGAATCGAACCTTGAGACAGAAGGTCCTCTCGTAACGGCAGTTGCCATGGGGTGTCTGCGTACCAAGGCCAATCTGGGGCGACCAGAATCACTGGGATCCCCTCGACTTCCACTCTGCGGAGCAGACATGGTAACAGTTTCAGTGGAGGAAAGGCGTAGATCAGCTGGTACTGATGCCACGGAGCCACCAGCGTGTCTGACGCGTCTGCCCACGGATCTCTTGTCCTGGACACAAATCTTGGCACTTTCCAATTGAGACGGGAGGCCAGAAGATCCACGTCTGGTGTGCCCCACCTCAGGCACAGTAGCCTGAATGCCTCTGGATGCAACGCCCATTCTCCGGGGTCCAGCATCTCATTGTCCGCCTGCTAGTTCTCCACTCCCGGGATGTAAATGGCAGACAGGGCCGGTACATGTCGCTCTGCCCCCCGAAGTATGTGAGCGACCTTCCGTGCGGTGGCTGAGCTTCTTGTTCCTCCTTGGTGATTGAAGTATGCCACAGCCGTGGCATTGTCTGACTGGATCCTGATCGAACGCCCCTGTAGTCTCATCGACCATGTGGAGAGGCACAGCCTGAGCGCTCTTAGCTAGAGCAGATTGATCGGAAACTTGGATTCTTCCGCCGACCAGAGGCCCTGAGCCACTGTCCACTTCAGAGGCAGGAACGACTTCCCGGACTGAATCACCGGGGACTTCAGCCACCAGTTCAGGAAATCTGACTGACTGGCTCACCTGGATTTGTCCCACTTTGTCGAAATCTCCTTCTGCAGGACTCTGGTGTGGAACTGGGCATATGTTACTGCCTCGAAGGAGGCTACCATGAGTCCCAAGATTCACATGCAGAAGCGGAGCGACGACCACTTGCGGTTCATCAGCAGTTTTACTGAGGATCCGAGTCTGCAGGGAGAAAAACCCTTGCTTCCCTGGAGTCCAGAAGCAAGCCCAGGTACTCTAGATGCTGGGTCGGTACAATCACTGACTTTAGGTTCAACAGCCACCCAAATTCTTGCAGGGTCTGCATGGTGATCGCCACATCTTCCTCTAATTCTAAGGTGGAAGATGCCCTCAGGAGGAGATCGTCTAGGTATCCCACAATCGCAATCCCACGTTGCTGCAGCAACGCCAAAACTGGAGCCAATACCTTGGTAAAGACTCGGGGGGCTGATGCCAGACCAAAAGGAAGAGCCACAAACTGGTAGTGGGCTTTCCCGACTGCAAATCGCAGAAACTTTTGATGCTGAAGGCATATGGGTATGTGCAGGTAAGCATCCTGGATGTCTAAGGATGCCAGGAAGTCCCCTTGATGGAGTGCAGCGACTACTGAACGAACTGATTCCATTCTGAACCGCTGGAATAAAGGTGTAAAAAAAAATACTGCGCTGTGAAAAGATGTGTTCTACCCAGCTGCCAACACTACTGAAGACTACACAGTAACATGCAAAAATTAAAACAAAAAAGTGTGGCGCTTAGGTGGCAACAAACCACATGAACCAGTAAGGCACTAATTCAAGCAAAGAAAATTACATACACTTCAAAAAAGAAAATGTGTAAATTCCGTTATATATCAAGAGATCTTACTCCCAGGTGGAAGAGTGCATGAACCTCATGCACACAAAAGGTTAAAGTAAATAAAATTAATTTAACATATACAGTCCATCAAGTGAACGTCTAACAGTCCTTGAAATGTGTAATATCAATCACAATTCCAAACTTGAGGTGACGTAAAAAAAAGGTGAAATTCAACTTCTGATGTGTAGAATACCACCACCGTGATAAAGAAGGGGAGAGGAGGCTTACCAAATGGATTAAGAGGAAGGCTTACACCTCTCGAGTCATATGGGCCTGTAGGTTAGCAAACCAGATAATCATACATCTAGTGTGTAATCTCCCGCAAGTCTTCAGGTCATGAAATCATCCGTAGCAATCCTCCTATAGTGCTCATCCCACTAAAATAGGGGGCTCAGGTATCAAAGACCATGGAAATTGAAAACTAGCATAGCGTGATACCGTTTTAACATCCAATTTATTAAAAAATAATAAAATTACACTCACCCTTCTGTAAAAAAAAAAAAAAAAAAAGCACTGACCGATGGGCCCGCAGGGTTCCTAGGTCCTTCTCCTTCACTAGGCAAAATAAAACTGAGGACTGCATGGCAGGCTGGAGGATTGTTGACCAAGGGACCACCCTCTGTGTGGAACTAAAGAGTTCTGAGTGTTGTATTACAACTAATGCCTAGTATTCTCCTAGTAATGGGCACAACAACCCAATGGCTAAGAGAGGAACTGTGTCGGTCGGTGAATATAAGAGAAAAGATGATCTATAAGCTGTGTGCACTACGGGGGACAGGGAGATTAATCATTCTCATATTACTGAGTTAAGAAACACTTTAAGACCCGCTATGGCAGACGGGGGCACCGGGTGTATTGAAATCTGAATGGAAAGTCCAGGAAGTTTTATATACGAGTTTGCTTGCTAGTTGTACCAAAATGCAATCAGGCAATTCATTAGAAACTAGTAAACTCTGCAGTAGCAGACATAACAAATCACTTACATAATCCTATAGCAGCAGGTACATTAAAAAGGTAGTGAATGATGTCAGATATGAAATGCATTTAGACTTCTAGGTGTTAGATCCAACTGTTCTGTAAGACCACACGAGGCAATTTTTTTTGCCTTAGCATTACAAAAATAAAATTAATTTTGGCAACCTGTTTCTTGTCTGCCAAGTTATTGTACAGAAAAGGTTATGACTCTTCATGACTTGTTTTTCAGCACTTAATACATTGAACTGAAAATTTGCCATGCTCCATAAGCTATTGTAACACCAAGTTATGTGGAACTGTAATAGTCCAATATAAAATCATGTAATTTTTGATAACCACTTCCCGACCGGCCACTCCGATGTACGTCGGCAGAATGGCACCGGTAGGCATATTGGCGTACAGGTACGTCCATTTCTATATGCCGCCCTGCCATCGTGTGCGGGACCCCCATGAGTCCGGTCGCGGGTCCCACGGACTCGATCGCCGTGGGGATGCCCGCGATCGTCTCACGGGGAGGCTGAACGGGGAGATGCTGTTGTAAACAGCATCTCCCCGTTCTGCCTAGCAACAAGTGACACTGATCTCTGCTCCATATGATTGGAGCAGAGATCAGTGTTCACTAACACAAAGCCCAGCCCCCCACAGTTAGCAACACGCCCCTAGGAACACTTAACCTCTTCACTGCCAGTGTCATTTACACAGGAATCAGCGCATTTGTATAGCACTGATTGCTGTATAAATGACAATGGTCCCAAAAATGTCCGATGTGTCCGCTATAATGCAGCAGTCACAATAAAAAAAATTTTTTTTTTTTAAATTCGCTGATCACCGCCATTACTAGCAAAAAAAGAATTATTAATAAAAATGCCATAAAACTATCCCCTATTTTGTAAATGCTATAACTTTTGCGCAAACCAATCAATAATCAATCAATATGTAGAAGAATACGTATCGACCTAAACTGAGGGAAAAAATGTTTTTTTTTATATATTTTTGAGGGATATTTATTATAACAAAAAGTAAAAAAAATTATGCGTTTTTTTCAAAATTGTCGCTCTATTTTTGTTTATAGCGCAAAAACACAGGGGTGATCAAATACCAAAGCTCTATTAGAATAGAATAGAAAGCTCTATTTTTGGGAAAAAAAGGACGCCAATTTTGTTTGGGAGTCACGTCGCACGACCACGCAATTGTCAGTTAAAGCGACGCAGTGCCGAATTGCAAAAAGTGGTCTGGTCTTCAGCCAGCAAAATGGTCCGGTCTGAAAGTGGTTAAAGTTACGTAAAGTAAAACGATGGCCTAAAAAAAAAAAAAGAAAAGAAGGAAATTGCTCCTGCAATTATTTATAGGCATATCTACACTTACATATAGCCTGCCTGCCCACAACAAAAAAAAAAAAAAAATAAAAAAAATAAAATGGCAATCCCACCAGTAAAGTCCTAATACAGCTTCTTGTGATGGGGTGGAAACGATGCTGTACTACATGATGGTGACCACTTCGCTCTGAATTCAGGAGCAGTGCAGCATCGTTGTAGACTGTACCTGCTGGCAATACAGTTGAAGGAGCAGATGTGGAACAGGAAGCATGTGACACACAAATGAAGTGGAAGCTAAATTAAGTTATTTATTTTATAAGGCTTGTGCATCACATATACATTCATGGCTGGAATTGTTGGCGCCCAAGAAATTTTTGCAGAAAATCAAATTTTCTCACAGAAAACTATTGCAGTAACATGTTTTGCTATACACGTTTATTCCATTTGTGTGTATTGGAACAAAACAAAAAAAGGAAGGAAAAAAAGCAAATTGGACATAATGTCACACAAAATTCCAAAATTTGGCTGGTCAAAATTTTTTGGCATCCTTTCAAAATTGTGCATAAATAAGATTGTTTCAAGCATGTGATGCTTCTTTAGCCACTTTAACCCTGGAAGGATTTACCCCCTTCCTGAACCGAGCCTTTTTTTTTTACGATTCGGCACTGCAGAGCCCAGTGTCAGAAAGCTTGGTTTGCGTCAGATCTTGGGTCTTCCAGCAGGACAATGACCCCAAAAACTTACATTAAAAAAGCACCCAGAAATGGATGGCAACAAAGCGCTGGAGAGTTCTAAAGTAGCCAGCAATGAGTCCAGATCTAAATCCCATTGAACACCTGTGGAGAGATCTTAAAATTGCCGTTGGGAAAAGGCGACCTTCCAATAAGAGAGAGCTTGGAGCAGTTTGCAAAGGAAGAGTGGTCCAAAATTTTGGGTGAGAGGTATAAGAAGCTTATTGATGGTTATAGTAAGTTAAGGGTGCCAAGAAGTTTGACCAGCCCATTTTTGGAGTGTGTGACATTATGTTCAATTTGCTTTTTTTCCTCCCTTTTTTTGTTTCGTTCCAATACACACAAAGGGAATAAATGTGTATAGCAAAACATGTGTTACTGCAATACTTTTCTGTGAGAAATACTTGATTTTCTGGAAAAAATTTATGGGGTGCCAACAATTTCGGCCATGACTGTAGGTCTACTCTATTTATAAAAAAATTTATTGGACAAATGGCATTTGCCCAGCCTGCACACGTTTTCGTGTATTTTCTATATTACGATTTACGGTGATGTTCAGCTCCATCTAGTGGCCAAAATGTGTATTTTTTTACTGAAATACCTCAATCAGGAACACAGTACAACACAGGAGATAACTAATTATCAAAACTACAGGGAACATTTGTGCAAACTGGGCAAATGCTTCTGACCTTCATCCAACAAATGTTTTATAAATAGACAGTATAGTACACGTGTCAAACACCAGGCCATTTCATGTTTTAATATTTTTTAGCTGGAACTCTGCACACTGAGCATAGCCCACCTACACCCTGCACTCTGTATGTAGCACACGCCTCAACCCTGCACCCTATACACATCATACCACTGAACTGCCTTCTGTGTAGTGCAGTTTAGCCACACCCATCGTTTGATGCGGTTTGATGGGAACGGGGGTGTGGTTGAGTTCTTGCACCTATCCTGGATAACTTTATATAGTCTTATACATAGAACAGGCACTTTGAGGGCGATCAAAATGCTGATGCAGCCCTCAATCAAATTGAATTTGACACACCTGCTATAGTAACTGGATTTGGTTGGATCTGTTCAGACTGTCATACAGGAGCCTTTAGTTTTACTCTAAAGCGGGAGTCTGCAACTCCTCGATCGCAATATACCCGTTGACGGCAGGCAGGTGATGGGTAGATTGTGAACACGTCCCTGCCTTTCCAACCCATTGCTTTCCTCAAAGCTGCAGAGTGGCCCATGTGCACGATTACCCAATCCGAGGCTGCAGAGGCTATCCCCACCCCTTGCATACTTGCTGTGGGGCAGGTAGAACCTCCATAATAGCTCAAGGTCTTGTCTCAAGTGTAGTGCACTTATCCACACAGGCCCTCCCCTCTCTGATTTTTTCAAAGGCATTTATTTTTAGGTGATATCATCTGGGTTGGATGAGGGAGGAGGGCCACCGGGGATCAGCAGTGAGAAAACATGTTGATTGCCCAAGACAGCTTCCCTGCAGCACTCTGCAACAGGAAACACCTTTTGTGGCTTCCCGACACCCCAGCTCCACTGATCCCTCAGTACCATACCCTTCCGATCCCCCCCCCCCCCCCCAATACCATACCATTCGGACTCCCCTGTACTGTGCTCTCCTGATCCCCAGTACCATTGCCTCCAGGCCCTCCCAACACCATACTCTTGACCCGACCCCCCACCCCCATACCATATCCTCCTGATGCCCCTGTACTCTGCCCTCCTTATCCCCCTGCACTGTACTCTCCTGACACCCCCCCCCAGTACCATGCCCTCCTGACCTGTTCACCCCTGTCCTCTCCTCTACTGATTCCTATACACTTCTCCTCATACTGCTGACCTCTGTACTATTCTCTTCATCCAACTGACCTCTGCACACTGCCCTGCCTACTACTACTGACCTCTGGACACTGCCTTACCTACTACTGACCTCTGGACACTGCCCTACCTACTACTTACACGGGCCAGAAATCACAGCAGATAGCCAGGCCTGAATCTATTTCAGCAAATCAGCCTGATGATGGACTCAGTCTTGTGGGGGTGCCCAATTACTTCCCAGACATGAAAACAATGACTGCAGAGTTTCTCACTAAAGCTAAATTTTTAAAAGGTAAGTTAAAGTGGTTGTAAACCCCCCCCCCCCCCCAAAAAAAAAAAAAACCCTGCAAGACAAAGGGTATAATGAGCTAGAATGCATAGCATACTAGCTCATTATGTATTACTTAACGTAGATCGAAGCCCCCGCAGCGGTCCTTATTCACTGCTCCAGCCAGCGACATCGTGCCCGGAGTTACTTCAGGGTATCACATGCTCCGGCGCTGTGATTGGCTGCAGCCGCAATAATGCGCGTGAGAGCCACCGGTAACGGCGCGGTCTAACTGAAGCAACGGCATGGACATGCCGTTGCTTCAGTGCACATATGTCGATGACGTTGGCACATGCAAATACAGGGCATAGCGCATAAACAGTTCAGGTTTAGGAGATATCTAGGGTAGCTACAGGTAAGCCTTATTGCACAAATACGGCCCAACAGCACCACTCAGCGCTAGGGATGAATAATCCTCCAAGGTAATAAATGTCAAAACTATCATTTATAATCTAAAGTCATTGGTATTATAGGCTTACCTGTAGCAAAACGTGTGTTATAAGGGTTTACAACCACTTTAAGTTTATATTTTTACAGTGACATTAGTTTTATTAGAAGTTTTGTTCATGACGTCTTTTTATTGGGAGCTTGCTAGTTAATTTATTTAAATACAGCTGCTGCTGGAACAAGTGCATTTGAACTGGACATTGTTTAACCTATCCTGAACAATTTAACTTGACAGCTAAAACCATCCGCTTAGCCACGTTTGCGTCTAGAAGTGTGTTAAAATGAAAAACGTATGTAAACAAAACGTTTACAAGCTGTTACAGGCATTTAGCCTTTCAAATGCCTCTGAACATCCGTCATGAACGCATTTTTTTGCGTTCCAAAATGACTTTAAACGACCCTGTATACATATACTGATAGGATAACAGAGGAGAGTTCAGGGGCAGCTGAAAAAAAACAAAAACGCCCAACTGCTCCTAAACGTCCGTTTACCAGCAGCAGTGTACTTGAGGCCTTACATGGTAACGGTTTATAAAACAGTATTTAAGCAATCTATATGTCATCCAGTAGGTTTTACATCTACTTGGAGGCATCATTTTAAAACAAATAAAACCTGAAATTCTACTAACATATTTATTAATGTGACAATGTTTTCAATCAAAGCAAAACACAGCTTCTCAAACGAAGCAGTTCATTCCTGTCACCTTGACTGGGCCTTTCTCTTCTCCAAATCTTGACGGATTTCAGGAGGAAATTCACTTTTGTTCTTTGTAACGCAAGGCAGACAAAATCGTTTGGAGTAAAAGAGACTACATTCCTAAAAAATAAAATAAAAAAAAGAGCAAACAAAGTTACAAGATCGACTTCTGATCCAATCTGTCAGAAACGCCTATATGTGCTTGGCGTACATCCCACTCAAAACCATGACCATCAATATGGAATTATAACAGCCATCCCTTCTTGGGAAGGCTTTCCAGAAGATTTGGATTGTGTCTGCCCACATTCGGGCAATTTACCCTTACTTCCTATGTAATCACAAAAAGTTAAGGAAACCTCTCCAACAAAGAAACACACTTATTTTATGAGCTCCTATAATTTCTTTACTGCTGTCTGTGCCCTCTCTGAGGCACTGAACTGCAGCACTGAGGATGATGTATATGCATCACCTAGCTTTTTAATCTATACATAGTGAGGGGTGCCAACGTTTGCCATGTTATTTGGGAAATTGTGCCGTTTTGCCAGATCCTAATAAATGATGTTCTAGGTCCTGGAGTCAGGAGGCTGTGTAGAGTTCTGGGTGGGATAAAGCTTGCAGTCCTTTGTCCATATTTGACGTTCTCCAAACTTTACTAGTTAATCAGTTGTTCGCAGGCCTTTATTAGTGTGAGCTGACTGAGGTTCAGTGGCTCTCCCTGCTATGTTGGAGCTACTGGGTGAAAAGGCTGACTGCTAAAAGAATTTTGATGACTTGCTCCCCGCTCTGCGCTTTCAGGCAGAAATTACACCATGCGCTCACTCCTAGGATGCCGCCCCACTTCCGGGTACCTCACTTCCAGTGGATGCAGTGCTCTGACTGCTCATCCCAAGATGGCGGTAGTGTTCAGAGAAGTGGCTGAACTTAAAACAAAAAAATTATTTCTGCCGTCACCTTGAAGCGGCAACCTTTTGAGCAGTTCTGGCCCCCCCAGCACTGATGAGGGAGAAGGAGCCCATCCAACAGCTTGTGCATCACCTGTGGAAATGGGAGGAACTGGCTCTCTGGAGGTAAGGAAAGAAAGAAATGGTGGAGGAGGGAGCCTGGCCTCTCAGGACAGCACCTTGAGAGCTCCTGACTCCCCACTAAGTGTTCCCTGCCGGAGGAAACACAAAAACTGGCAACATGCGGGAAGAAGCCTCCATTTAAAGTCTGTGTTTTGGTGGGCGGGAAGTGGTTAATAATTTGTTCTTACCGTGCCAATACAGACCACTTGTTTACATAAGCTGCACACAGAACCGAGAACCAGAAATTTTTCTTTCTCTGGAGTGAAGGGATCCATCATAACATAACATTCTTCCAGTAGTCTATCAAAAACATGCAAAAACAATATTACGGTAATCACTTCGCATCCAGGCCAATTCTGACATTTCTCTCCTACATGTAAAATTCATAATTTTTTTGCTAGAAAATTACATAGAACCCCCAAACATTATATATGTTTTTTAGAAAAGACCCTAGAGAAAAAAAATGGCGGTCGTTGCAACTTTTTATCTCGCACGGTATTTGCGCAGCATTTTTTCTAACACGTTTTTTTCAGAAAAAAAAAAAAATCAGTAAATTTAGCCCAATTTTTTTGCATAATGTGAAAGAGGAGGATATGCCGAGTAAATAGATACCCAACATGTCACGCTTCAAAATTGCACGCGCTCGTGGAATGGCGCCAAACGTGGTATTTAAAAATCCCCATAGGCGACGCTTAACATTTTTTTTACTGGTTACATGTTTTGGGTTACAGAGGAGGTCTAGGGCTAGAATTATTGCTCTCGCTCTAACGTTCGTGGCGATACCTCACGTGTGGTTTGAACACCATTTTCATATGTGGGCGGGACTTATGTATGCGTTCGCTTCTGCGTACAAGCTCACGGGGACAGGGGCACGTTACATTTTTTTTATTATTATTAATTTTATTTTTAATTTTTTTAGTTTGACACTTTAAAAAAATAAAATAAAATTTGATTACTTTTATTCCTAGTACAAGGAATGTAAACATCCCATGTAATAGGAATATGGCATGATCGGACCTATTTACAGTGAGATATGGGGTCAATAAGATCCCACATCTCACCTCTAGGCTAGGAAGCCTAAAATGGAAAAAAAAAAAAAAAAAAGATCCTGGCTTCCCAGCCAAGGCGGTGCCGTTAATTTGAATGCAGAGGCCGGGTGTGACGTCATAACATCGCGCCCGGCCTCCGAACGATCATAGAGACTCCGGGGACCATCTGGTCTGCCGGAAATCTCTATGATATCATCCGGGGGCCGGCGGATCCTGTGACCGACTCACCGATGGAAGCGGTGAGTCGGTAGAAGCACCGGAGGGCGGCGGGAGCATCCCCTCCCGCCGCCCGTAAGAACGATCAAGCAGCGGAACAGCCGCTATGATCGTTCGTATGGTGCAGGGAATCGCCGGCTGAAAATGCAGATATATGAGCGATGTCTGTAACCTCAGGCATCATTCAGATATACCCCCACAAAGCCCACAACGTCATATGACGTAGCTTGGGCACCAAGTGGTTAAAAATAAAACACAATATGGCTGACAAATTATTTAACCAATAAAATTATTTCTTATTTTCTAAACAAGATAACGGTAACATCTGTAGCATCTTGGTTTAGGATAGAGTTGTATTTACAGGACACTACCGTTATGAGCAACAAACACAGCTCCACTTATTGTTACTTACATTACAGAGTGTGTATGTGGCGGCTTTTGTCCAAAGTAGGTGTACGGAACCGATAGTCCACACAGGTGGCATACAAATATTCCTTTTGGAGGATGGGATTCGCCCAGATCCATCTGAAACCAAATACACATTTACAAGCAAGATCACGTGCAGTCAGCTATGGATTCTTTTACCCAGACTTGCACTGATTACAAAAAAAAAAAAAAAAATACAAACAAAAAAAATACATAAACGTTTTGCGGATGATTCTAAGCTAAGCAGGGCAATAACTTCTCCACAGGATGTGGAAACCTTGCAAAAAAAAACTGAACAAATGAATGGGGTGGGCAACTACATGGCAAAATGAGGTTCAATGTAGAAAAATGTAAAATAATGCATTTGGGTGGCAAAAATATGAATGCAATCTATACACTGGGGGGGGCGGGGGGAGGACCTCTGGGGGAATCTAAGATGGAAAAGGACCTGGGGGTCATAGTAGATGATAGGCTCAGCAATGACATGCAATGTCAAGCTGCTGCTAACAAAGCAAACAGAATATTGGCATGCATTAAAAAGGGGATCAACTCCAGAGATAAAACGATAATTCTCCCGCTTTACAAGACTCTGGTCCAGCCGCACCTAGAGTATGCTTTCCAGTTCTGGGCACCAGTCCTCAGGAAGGATGTAATGGAAATGGAGCGAGTACAAAAAAGGGCAACAAAGCTAAGGGTCTGGAGGATATTAGTTATGAGGAAAGGTTGTGAGCACTGAACTTATTCTCTCTGGAGAAGAGACGCTTGAGAGGGGATATGATTTCAATATACAAATACCATACTGGTGACCCCACAATAGGGATAAAACATTTTCGCAAAAGGGAGTTTAACAAGACTCATGGCTACTCATTAAAATAAGAAAAGAGGTTTAACCTTAAACTACATAGAGGGATCTTTACTGTAAGAGCAGCAAGGATGTGGAATTCCCTCCCACAGGCGGTGGTCTCAGTGAGGGGCATTGATAGTTTCAAGTAACTATTAGATAAGCACCTGAACGACCACAACATACAGGGAAATACAATGCAATACTGACATATAATCACTAGAGGTCGACCGATATATCGGCCGATATTTGGCATTCTTTAATTAATCAGCATTGGCGATTGTTGTTAAAAAAGGTCGATGATATCTTCAGGGTGACTTGCAAATGATTTCAGTAATAGAAGTCAATGCAAATTGCCTGAAGACATCATTGAAGACTTGTCTCCTCTCTGGGCAGTCTGCCAAGAAAAGAGCAAAGAGATACAATGTTTACACTTCTGAATGTATTCATCTCTGTGTGTAGAAGTTCAGTTTAACCATTTAAAGACTAAATCTTTTCTGACACTTGATGCTTACAAATAAAAATCCTGTATTTTCTGCTAGAAAATCACTTAGAACCCCCAAAATGTATATATATATTTTTTTTAGCAGAGATCCCACAGAATAAAATAGCAGTTGTGGCAATACTTTATGTCACACGGTATTTGCGCAGCGGTCTTTCAAACGCAATTTTTTTGGGGAAAAAATACACAAAAAAAGTTTTAATCTAAATTATACATCAAGTGAACTGATTGGATGTTTGTTTTGTTTAATAAATGTTTAAAATGTAAGAAATTTTCTGTATTACTTGTTTATCCTAATGCATTTGATGCATTAAGGTAAAAATGCTCCAGTGTGCAGCAACCCCCCCCCCCCCCGCCATTGGCTCTCGGTGCCGTTAAGGACAGATAGTCAATGGGGCAGGAGGGGGTTGATCCGTTGATTCATGTTTGAATGGACACACAGAGCTGTGGGCACTCAACAGGAGGGAGGGGCCAAGAGCGCTGGCGAGGGACCCAAGAAGGGGAGGATTGGGCCTGCTCTGTTTAAAAAACCATTTCACAGAGCAGGTAATCACTATTTTAAAGAAAGAGAGAGGAAAAAAAAAAAAAAGATTTTAATATCCCTTTAAGGCTTTAGAACCACTTTAAGGAGGAACACTGAGAATTCTGATGTACGGAGGGGACTCTGATGTAAGGGGGTCTCTGGTAACAATCATAGTTCCCAACATTCCCCTTTAACCCCTTCACAACGACGTAATGCAAATATGTGGCATTCTGCTTCAAAGGGTTGTACTGGCGTTTCGTCACATATGGCGACCTATCACATTTAGCTAACCACTGGATTGAGCATGCGTGCCGCCGCCATATGCGTTCCAACACTATTGTAAGACCACTTTGCCACAGGGCCACGGCCTCGCTTAACTCGGCATACTTATAATCTAGCTCTATGTCCACTTGGATGGTGGGGCTTGAACCTGGACAAGGGGTGTGGCCACAAAATTCTGCGCAGGCGCAGATCGCCACAGTTTTTTTTAGAGCCAACAGTCAGCTTTCTTGTAAGAACAACTGATGCGGCTAATCAGCAGCTCAGCTGTTATGACAAGCAGTGGGAGGGGCCAAGTGCCACTGGGAGGACCGAGCGATCAGCCAGCCCGTCCGCCACCTGGCCAGAGACCCGTACAAAGCCAGAATGGCTTTGATTGGGTCTCGGATCTAGTAACCCAGAAGTGAGGTCATGAAATCACTTCCGGTTTACCAAAGCCTTAAAAGTCTTCTAGACCCCCGATCCCGCCATAAAGAGTACCTGTCACTGACTATTACTGTCACAAGGAATGCTTACATTCCTTGTGACTGCAATAAAAGTGATTAAAAAAAAATTAAAGGGACAGTGAAAAAGGGAACGCAGAAGGGAACGCATACGCAAGTCGCGCCGCAAAACGTAAACAGTGTTCAAGCCACACACGTGAGGTATCGTCGAGGTCGTTAGAGACCTCCTCTGTAACTCTAAAATGGTAAACGGTGAAAAATGTTAAAGCATCACCTATGGAGATTTTTAAGTAACGTAGTTTGTGTGCACAATTTTAAACCTTAACATGTTAGGCATCTATTTTCTCGGCATAACATCATCTTTCACATTATACAAATTTGAGGTAACTTTACATTTTTATTTATTTTTTTATTCATGAAAGTGTATTTCTTCCCCAAAAATTGCATGTGAAAGACCGCTGTGCAAATAGTGTGTGACATAAAATATTGCAAAGATCACCATTTTACTCTTAGGGTCTCTGGTACAAAAAAATATATATAATATTTTGGGGTTCTAAGTAATTTTCTAGATAAAAATACAGATTTTAACTTGTAAGCAATAAGTGTCAGAAACGGGCCTAGGCTTGAAGGGGTTTAATCGGGGTTCCCAGAGCGCTCAGATATTGCCATCTTTTAGGGCAGTTCACACCGCATGCAATCCAAGGCATTGTTTTATGCATCAAAAACGCATGGAAAGTAGGTTATATGGTTTTCAATGGCATAGTTCACACCAGCGTGTTCCAGGAAAAAAAAAAAAAAGTAGAAAGTTGCATTTTTCCTGCACTGAAATGCTGTAAAACTAAAAATCAAAAACGCACTGGAACACACGTCCTTATTTAGGCTGCATTCACACTACAGCATTTAGAATCGCGGGCAGATTTGTCGCAGATCTGCCCACGTTTTGACAGCGCCGAGGTGTGAATGACAAAATGCGGGACTCGCATTCGAGATGCCTTTCATTTGAATAACACCTCAAATCGTGATGCAGGTCTGCCGCGACTGTCGTGCGATAAACTGTGCTGCAATCCACATCGCAGGCCACGCATCTACCAAAAACAGTTCAGGGGCTACTTTTGGGCGACATGCGTCCCGCGATCGCAGCAGGATTTATCGCTGTACAATCACGGCAAACTCACACTGCAATTTGAGGTGTCATTTAAATGAATGGCATCTCCAATGCGAGCCTCGAGTTTTGTCATTCACACCTCATTGCTGTCAAATCGCGGGCAGATCCACAACAAATCTACCCACGATTCAAAACGCTGTAGTGTGAATGCAGCCTAAGCCTGGGTTCACATTATAGCAAACACAGACGTTGCATGTGATTCGCACCTGTACCGACGATCACATGCAAAGTCTGTGCAATGAGAGCTCAGCCATACAGTTTATATGGCTGAACTTGCATTGGGTTCGCACAAAAAAAGTGCAAGGACTTTTTTCCCCGCACTGGAATTGGATCGAATGTGATCCAATTCCGGTCCGAATCCACAGTTCACACTGCGATCTGATCTGGAGGTGTCATTAACCACTTAAGGACTGAGCCTCTGAGATTTGTTGTTTACAAGTTAAAAATATTTTTTTTGGTAGAAAATTACTTAGAAGCCCCAAACATTATAAAAAAATTTTTCCTAACACCCTTTAGAATAAAATGGTGGTCGTTGCAATACTTTCTGTCACACTGTATTTGCACAACATTCTTACAATCTCACTTTTTTGGGGAAAAAATTCACTTTTTTTGAATTAAAAATAAGACAACAGTAAAGATAGCCCAATTTTTTTTTATATTGTAAAAGATAATGTTACGCAGAGTAAATTTATACCGAACATATCACGCTTCAAATTTGCGCCCGCTCGTGGATTGGTGACACACTTTTACCCTTAAAAATCTCCATAGGTGACATTTAAAAAAAATTCTACAGGTTGCATGTTTTAAGTTACAGAGGAGGTCTAGGGCTATAATTATCGATTGCAGCGATACCTCACATGTGGGGTTTGAACACCGTTTTCATATGCGGGCACTACCCACAAAATGTGTTCGCTTCTGCATGCGAGCTCGGCATTTTTTAACACTGTTGTACAAGGTGAAAAAACATCTGACAATACCGCCCCCCTCGTTGGCAGAATGGCATGGCTGGGCAAAGTAACGTACCCTTACGTTACTCTGAATTTCAAGCCGTGCACGTGCCTGCCGCGAGCTCTGTGAACGTGCCTGCGGGGCCCGACTTATGTCACGGAGCTCAAGAACCCGTTCCCCTAATGACAGCACACTGATCATCTGCTCCCTGTCATCGGGAGCAGCGATCAGTGTCACGTCAGTGATGTCATACAAGCCCACAACCCAGTCAGTTAGAATCGCTCCCCTAGGACACACGCCCTAGTGGTTAACCCCTTCACTGCCAGTGACATTTTTTACAGTAATCAATGCAATTTTATAGCATTGATCGCTGTATTAATGCCAATGGTCCCAAAAACGTGTCAAAATTATCTGGACTAAGACAAAAGTGGTGTCTGCGGCGGATTCGCCACAAGACCCTTCACCGCGATCAGGATCTGTCGGCAGTGGAGGCGATCGCGTCTGTCCCCTGCCTGGCCATGGAGCTGAGTGAGGGGAAGATGGCCTCCATATCACTGTAGTGCGGAAGCGACATCAAAATGTTACTTCCGCCCATAGCTCTTAACTACTTCAGCCCCGGAAGGATTTACCCCCTTCCTGACCAGAGCACTTTGTGCGATTCGACACTGCCTCGCTTTAACTGACAATTGCGCAGTCCTGCGACGTGGCTCCCAAACAAAATTGGCGTCCTTTTTTTTCCCCACAAATAGAACTTTCTTTTGGTGGCAATTGCAGTTTTTATTTTTTGCGCTATAAACAAAAAAAAAGTGTCAATTTTGAAAAAAAAAAAATGCATTTTTTTTTACTATAATATCCCCCAAAAATATAAAACCATTTTTTTCCCCCTTACTTTAGACCGATATGTATTCTTCTACATAATGTTGCAGTCACAGAAAAAAAAAAAAAAATGTATAAAAATGCCATAAAACTATCCCCTATTTTGTAGACGCTATAACTTTTGCGCAAACCAATTAATAAACGCTTATTGCGACTTTTTTTTTTTTTACCAAAAATATGTAGAGGGAAAAAAAAGTTTTTTTATATATATTTTTGGGGGATATTTACGATAACAAAAAGTAAAAAAATAATGCTTTTTTTTCAAAATTGTCACACTTTTTTGTTTATAGCGCAAGAATAAAAACCACAGATCGAATACCATCAAACGAAAGCTCTATTTGTGGGGGGGAAAAGAAATAAGGACGTCAGTTTTTTTTCAGCGCCACGTCGCACGACCACGCAATTGTCAGTTAAAGCGACGCAGTACCGAATCGTAAAAAGTGGTCTGGTCAGGAAGGGTGTAAATCCTTCCGGGGCTGAAGTGGTGAGGTTTTGACGTGGCTTCTGCCCTACAGTGATATGGAGACGGGTGGAGGCCATCTACCCCTCACTCGTCTCCATGCCCAGGCAGGGGACAGATGCGATCGCCTCCGCCGACGGATCTGGATCACGACGGAGGGCACCGGATCGTGGCGGGGCCCCTCTCCCCGCCATCGATAAAAGTGATCTTGCGGTGAACCGTCACAGAGGCCACTTTTATCTTAAACCGGGCTATGAAGCTAGCTGCTGCCATAACGATATCCTCCTTCAAAGTACTGAAATAACAATGATGGGAGGTCCGGAAGTAGTTAACGATGTATTGACACCCGCAGCAGTTCACAGAAGGCCGTAAGAACTGCCTGCAGGGGAGATTCGGGAAATGGCGCTGGAATCGCACTGGTTCCCACACCGCTACATTGTGAGCACAGGTTAAGGAAAATGAGCGAGGGGAATGCATTGGACTGTGTCAAAAACACTCATACAGAAAAGCATCCGGACTGCGTTTCTATGGTGTGAAGTGGTCCTTATGCAGGGTGTTGCTGAGGCCGCTGGACTGGGAATTTCCCGCCCACAGCAGCTTGAGGGGGAAGGAAGGGAACTCTTCACTTACAGCTGCGGCGAGCAACCTTACGTAGGAGCCACAGACTGGGCAGAATAATGTGCCCTGGTCTCTTCCAGGAAGCCTGAAAACCCCATAACCCTCCTATCACGTCCTCACCTCTCTGTTATTGAACGCACGCAGTAACGCACACAACGCCCACCTTCCTTCACACCAATACTGTCACGTAGCAAGGCAAACCACGCCCACCAATCCTATCACGAGGCACACGCATGGAAGTAAGCCACACCCCTCTTCCTCAACTTTGGGATGTGGTTAGCCTGCCATACGTAGCTGACT
The DNA here is from genome assembly GCF_037356315.1 of Lithobates pipiens. Classification (NCBI taxonomy): domain Eukaryota; kingdom Metazoa; phylum Chordata; class Amphibia; order Anura; family Ranidae; genus Lithobates; species Lithobates pipiens. Next base: position 507,259,405 of record NW_027507903.1, on the reverse strand, counting down.
GAAACAGTGTCCTTAGAGTCTCACGTCATACCACAAACCTGTCAAACCTTCCAATAACACAACCCTCAACGCTCCACAAAAAAAAAATCTGCCAGCAACCAGAATGGCTCCCTATTATTTTATATATGGAAGAAGCACTATTGACCATATTGGTTTCTGGCAAAAGTAACCGCTTCTCCGCAGGGTAGACGATGCACAGAAGGGAAAACATATCTTTCCTGATTAAACAGAACGTCTGTGGTGTTTCCCAGTACTCCCACCTCCTAAAAGAAGATATATTTTTGCAATTGAAAATAAAGTAAAAATAATGCAGAGCACATGATTGGTAGCTGTGTACAGACTCCGCCCCAGGGTGAGAGCCCTTCTCCCCCGGGCTGGGGAATGATCCTGTCACAAGGTGTTTGGTACTTGGAGCCAGAGTGTCAATAAGAATGGCACAGGTCTGCCTGAGAGACTGCAAGGTGAGTCACTAATGGAGGCAGCAAAAGTGCAAAACATTTCTGGAAGACTTCTGCTTCTTCTCCTTGCCTAGCAGACAGGACACTGAACAACTCAGGGATTCTTCAGTGCAGCAATGGAGAGTTACAAGCTGCATCACACCAACTGTGCCTGGGGCTCATACAAAACCTAATCAAGGAGAAGGATTAAAAAAATGTTATAGCCTTTTTTTTTTTTTTTGTCGTTTGTGTCTCATTAGAGAGATTCCCCTTCACTTCCTGTCTAGTAGACCGAACAGGAAGTGAGGGGGTATCTTTGCGTTGAGAGGAAAGCCCTTCACACTGTGCCCCTGACCCAGGCCCCTGGAACGCGTGCTGGTGTGTTGTGGCCTTATGTTACGTGTTCTCTCAGTGCAACACAGTTTACTTTTCTTTGTACTTTATTACCCTTTTGCTGTCTGGGGCAATTTTGACACTTCTCATGAACGTTAAGTGTATTTTTTTTCCTTAAAATTTACATTTGACAAACAGCTGCACCAATATTGTGTGTCATAAAAAAAATGACAGTCGCTGTTTTATTCTCCAGGTTCTCTGCAATTCAGAAAATATATAATGTGTGGGGGTTCTAAGTAATTAAAATACTGATGGGTATGCTTTGTAGAAGCAAATGTAAATGAAACATTTCTATATTGTGCTGTAGTGATGTCATAGAGACCAGGACGCCCATCTCCTGACAGCTATAGATCACTGCTATTGCAGTTTGATTGCAGCCAGTACCCTTTGTACACACGGTCGGAGATTCCGACAACCAAATCCGTCAGATTTTGTCCGAAACTAATGCATACACACTGCCGGACAAAGTTGTCGGAAAATCCGATCTTTCAGAACGTGATGAAGTAATTTCGTTACGATGGGACTACGGTCAGGCTAGTAGCCAATAGCTTTGATGTAGGAATTTTGATCTGAGCATGCGTGGCACTTTTTCCGATCGGAATTTTCTACACATGAGAGTACGTCCGATCGGAGCATTTTGTCGTAAAATATTTCCGGCAAGTTGGAAAATTTGGTCCGACGGATATTCCAACAGGAAACAGTCCGATGCAGACCACACACAGTCGGAATATCCGACAAAACGCTCCGATTGGACACTTTCCATCGGAATCATCGATCATGTGTACAAGGGCTTAGAAATTATCTGTTGTTGCACTGCTTACCAGATCCAAACCTCCCATGAAGTGCATGTATGTTGGTGATTAGATGATGTCCTTTCCTACTTGTTCCCTTTAAAGTGGTTGTAAACCCTTACAATCATTTTTGACTTACAGGTAAGCCTAGATTAAGGCTTACCTGTAGGTCCAAGAAATATCTCCTAAACCTACACGGTTTAGGAGATATTTGCCGAAAGACAGGCACCGCTGTCTACGGCGCATGCGCCGTAGACAGCGGTGCGCAGGCGCACTGAGCGTGCCGCGATATGCCGTGAGTGGTGGCTCCCGTGCGCATGCGCGGGAGTGACGTCATCGCGGCTTCGCCGAATGGGAGCGGCAAGACCCACCGAGAAGATGGATGCGCCGGACTACAGGGGACGGCGGTGACTTCGCTGGCTCCTGTGTCAGGTAAGTGACACATAATGGACTACTATGCGATGCATAGTAGTCCATTATGCTTAACCTTTGCAGGGAATGAAAGAGGAAGTAAACTCATCAGGGTTTACTTCTTCTTTAAGGCTACTTTCACACTGGGGCAGTTCAGGCGTTCGCAGCAAAGCAGCATTTTACGGCTGTTATAGCGGCACTTTTCAGCCACTAGCGAGGTGCTTTTGACCCCCACTAGTGGGCAATTAAAGGGTTAAAAGCGCCACTGTCGAAGCACTTTGCAGGCACTTTGGCAGTTCTGCCCATTGATTTCAATGGCAAGGGTGGTTTAGGAGTGTTGTATACATTGCTCCTGCGCTGCCCCAAAGATGCTGCTTGCAGGACTTTTTTTTTTTTTCTCCTCCTGCAAGCACACCGCCCCAGTGTGAAAGCCCTTTGACTTTCACGCTGGGGGAGGCTTGAGAAGCACTTTTCAGGTGTTTTTTTCTTTTTTTCAGGTGCTGCAACTGTCTGCCTTGGCACCTATATAAACATACACTATATTGTCAAAAGTATTGGAACGCCTGCCTGTGCGAACACAGATATCGCATGTGATTCACACCCGCACTGCAGTGCCGATCACATGCGATATCTATGCAATGCGAGTTCAGCCATACAGTTAACATCACATGGGGGTGTGATCTAGGGTGATCTGATGGCCCCTCTCCGCAGCCATGACCTGTCTGGATTGCATAGAAAAGCACAGAAACCCATTAATGATATCACTGGCTCTAAAATAAGGCATGCAATGAAGACAAAGGGTTTTATTTAATATGTCGTTAACATTTTAGTGGGGGGGGGGGGAGGCATGAAAGGCAAAATATATGTACATACTGTAATTCTGTGTTCTTTACTGCCCAGGCTTGGCAGGATGCTGGAATGACCTTTTCAACTACAAGCAATGAAGCTTGCAAGCTGTTTGATGCCACATTGCATCAGGTAACAAGTAATCCTTTTTCCCTTTCCTTTTGCCAGAATTTGCTGCACTTTGCCCTTCTGTATTATTGTTTTTTTTTTTTTTCTTTTTTAAACGGCTAGTAAATAAAAAATGGGAACAGTTTATATAAAGGATAAACTGATCTCCAGGCACTGGGGTCTCTGCATGTGAAACTATATCATAGAAGGTCCTCAGCAAATTTACTTTTCTACATGTTTCTGGATACCTTTAGCCTAATTGCAGGATAAGTAAATAATATGTAGCACTAACCCCCAAAGGAGCTGCTGGTTTTATTTGGGCTTACTGTTACCTTCTCCTCCTCGATTTGTGTCTAGGGGTGTCCCGTGGTAGATGACCCAGTAACTTTAGAGACTGACGACAGATCCGCATAAAGGGAATTTTATTTTCAAAAACCGTGGTCAACGAACAGCCTCTTAAAATAGGATCAGAGGGTTAGGAATAAAGTTCAGGTACTCTTAATGTCAAAGTCAATAAAGAAGGACTTGCTTACTTTGACTTAATCCAGAGAATAGCCATTCACAACTGGATGTTCACTCAGGTTGGACAGTCCCTCTCTCACAAGGCTTAGCAGCCAACAAGAACATGCAGGAAACTAAAACTGGTGGAACACTCGTGTGATAGCTGGATCTTTCAGCCAGTTTGGCGATAGCCACGAGACTGCATTCACTTAGGTACTTCAGCCCCACCAGGCTCTTGCTAAGAAGCCAACCCATACGTGGCCTTCTTCTGAAGAATCCTCCCCTGGATAGCTACAAAGTTACTGGGCCTCTCCAATTACCAGAGATGGCACTGGACCACCTCGGAATCCTTTAGTTTTCCTTGCCTCGGGCTAGCCAACACTGAGACAATAAGTGGGGGGAGGGGGAATCCGCACCCCAGGCCATAGCCTTCCTGGGGGCTGGTCAGGAGGACCAGGACCATGGAGTCAGAACCTACTTCTGGTCCGGAACCCCGAACCACGTGACATCCGCATCTTAAGTACCCTCTCCCAGAAAGCATAGCAAGAGTGACACTCTCACCGGGCGGGCTAACAACCTTAAAGCACCCAACCAGACTGTGGTTCCATGCCTGCCAGAAGAGACAGTGCCCCCTATGGCCAGGCTGAACATCCTATAGTCCAGTCAGACTGATGCTGAGGTCCAAATTTAGAACAATTGTACCCAAATCAAACTGCAGTTCAGGTGTAACATTAACTTTCAAAACATATAGCGCATGCTCTTCAGGAGCCGGCGCTACAAATATCTAATTACAAGAGTCGTGTATTCTCCCTTGACTCTTGGCATGCATGTATTTCTTCCAGATTTAGGCAGAAATTCAGTGTGAAACCTAACCTCTGTGCAGGAGCTTGCTGTAATAAAGACTGTTCACTTCTGCTCTCTCCCCTTGTGCAGGATGACTGGTCTTGTCTACGTCCCCTCCTGTGTTTTCTGAGCGCAGTCTGTAGTGGGTGGAGCTGCTAGGTAACAAAACATCTATTTAGCTGAATTCACAGTTTTGCCCCAAAATGCATGCAGGGTAATGCGCACATTGATGCTTGTCAGTGCACACGTTGAAGCATTGATACGCTTGGAGGTGTATTTTATTCATTTTGCATTTTAACACACTTCAGCCCATTAGAGCATGCTTTACAATGCAAAAGGTGTGACTCCAGCCTTAAATCTTAACCACTTCAGCCCCGGACCAATTGTCAGAGGTCTTATTACAATTTCGCACTGCACTGCTTTAACTGGTAATTACGTGGTCATGCAATGTTGTACCCAAACGAAATTTGCGTATTTTTCTTCCCACAAATAGAGCTTTCTTTTGATGGTATTTGATTGCCTCTGCGATTTTTATTTTTTGCGATATAAATGGAAAAAGACCGAAGATTTCGAGGGAAAAAAATATGTTTTCTACTTTTTGTTATAAGAAAAATCAAATAAACTCAATTTTAGTCATACATTTAGGGCAAAATTTATTCAGCCACATGTCTTTAGTAAAAAATGTCAATAAGCGTATATTTATTGGTTTGCGCAAAAGTTATAGCGTCTACAAACTAGAGTACATTTTCTGGAATTTACACAGCTTTTAATTTATGACTGCCTATCTCATTTCTTGAGGTGCTAAAATGGCAGGGCAGTACAACCCCCCCCCCCCCCCCCCAAATGACCCCATTTTTGATTTCACTCCTCACTACCTATCACAGTTTCGAAGGCCATAAAATGCCAAAATAACACAACCCCCCCCCCCCCCCCCAAATGACCCCATTTTGGAAAGTGGACACCCCAAGGAAATTGCTGAGGGGCATGTTGAGCCCATTGAATTTTTTATTTTTTTTTGTCCCAAGTGATTGAATAATGACACAAAAAAAAAAAAAAAGTTTACAAAAAGTTGTCACTAAATGATATATTGCTCACACATGTCATAGTTATATGTGGAATTGCACCCCAAAATATATTCTGCTGCTTCTCCTGAGTACGGGGATACCACATATGTGGAGCTTTTTGGGAGTCTAGCTGCGTACGGCACCCCGAAATCCAATCACTGCCTTCAGGATTTCTAAGGGTGCAAATTTTTGATTTCACTCCTCGCTACCTATCACAGTTTCGAAGGCCATAAAATGCTAAAATAGCACAACCCCCCCCAATGACCCCATTTTGGAAAGTAGACACCCCAAGCTATTTACTGAGATGCATCTTGAGTCCATGAAATATTTTATATTTTGCCAGGAATATTACAATTTTTTTTTTTTTGCACAAAGTTGTCACTAAATGATATATTGCTCACACATGCTATGGGCATAAGTGAAATTACACCCCAAAATAAATTTTGCTGCTTCTCCAGAGTACGGGGATACCACATGTGGGGGACTTTTTGGGAGCCTAGCCACGTACGGAACCCTGAAAACCAAGCACTGCCTTCCAGATTTAAATATAAAACGCTACCAAAAAAAACTGTTAGTGATCGCAGGGATCAGGCCTGACTCTGCAAACGCTGCAGTTATGTGTTTAGTGTTTTGTAAGTGACAGTGATCGATCGATGCTGCACTTGGGTGGGCTGGGCGGAGGGGCAAAACGCAGGTGCTGGCAGGTATCTGGGCTGATCCCGCTAACAATGCGTTTTTTTTTTTTTTTGGAACCCTAAACTGCTAGGGACGCTAGTATAGATCTGATCAGTCAGATATTGATCTGTTCAGATTCTATACCACTACGGGAGGTGTATGCTTTGCGCGTGGGTGTTAGCCGTACTGGCACTAACCTAGCGCTGCCTGAGGCGACGCAGACCCTGACCCTAAAACCTAATTGATATCACCCGCCGGGTGATCAGGGGGTTAAACCTTTATTGGTTAATAAATGGTGGGTGCCCTGATGCTATAAAAAGCAAACTAACCAGAGTCACCCGTAACACTTATACGGTGATCACTGGTGAAAGGGTTAACCAGGGGCAATCAGGGGGTTAAAATCTTTATTAGGTAGTATATGGGGGTCCCTGGCGCTATATAAAAACCTGACGGGGAACCTAAAAAAATAACTAGCTACCTAGCGGCACCAGTGACACTAATGCAGCGATCAGAAAAATGATCGCTTAGTGACACTGGCAAAAGGGGGTGAAAGACTTATCTAGGGGCAATCAGGGGGTTAAAACCGTTATTGGGTAGTATATCGGGGGTACCTAGCGCTATAAAAACCTGGCGGTGAACCTAAAACAATAACTAGCTACTTAGAGGCACCAGTGACACAAATTCAGCGATCAGAAAAACGATTGCTTAGTGACACTGGCAAAAGGGGGTGAAAGGGTTAACTCTAGGGGCAATCAGGGGGTTAAACCTTTATGGGGGGGGGGGGGTAGGGGGCTACCCTGGACCTAACATTAACTGCCCTGACAGTTTTTACTGTCACAACTGACACTAAATGCAGTGATCAATAAATAAATGATCACTGCAATCAGTGACACTGTGACTGGGGGGGGGGGGGGGGGTTTGTGTGCCTATGTGTGCCTACATGTCAGTGTAGTGTTGGTGCACACTTACTTTCACTGTTCTCCTCGTAGTCCGGTCGATAAGACCATCGCGAGGAGAATGACATCACTTCCTCCTGCCTGTGTTTACTATACACAGCGGGGGAAGCTTCTCATTCGCCAGTTGCGATCGAGAAGGGATGGCCAGAAACCAACGGCCATCCCCTCATCCCGGATCGCTCCTGCAGCGAAACGGACCACTGCATCCAGCAGGAGGGGGTCCGATCGGACCCCCCACCCACTGGAAGGCAATGTACGTGCTTGTGCCTGTCGGTGCCATTGCACCGACGTACATTGCCATGCGGCGGTCCTTAAGTGGTTAATGGAGGTCAAATTTAAAATTTTAATTTAAAATTAAATTTAAAATTAAATTAAGCTCTGTATTCATTAATACAACATTAAAGTGGAACTTTAAGTTTATGATGTTACACTTGACCCTATACTGTGCCTGCTAGGAATTTGATGGATACCAGCTGTCGGACGCCTCCAAAGCAGCTATCATTAGGGCAATGTTTCAAACTAGTGTAGCACTACCCCCATAGGAGGTGCTAAGTTCCTTTTCCCAGTTGTTTCTCGCATCCAAGTACACAGTTCCGATCACTATTCAGGCTCATTAACCAAGTGTGTGTGTGTGTGTGTGTGTGTGTGTGTGTGTGTGTGTGTGTGTGTGTGGTATTTTTTATTTTTTTTTGTGATGCTTTAATAAGAACTTGGATAGGTAGTGGGTATTAGTAGGATACTCCCAGGGACGATTTGAGGACACTGAACTTTCTTGCAGAGCTATGAGCTAGGCCCTTGCATAAGAAAACAAACTGAGCTTTGTAGTAGCAACTTGAGGAGACTAATCTTCCTTTCCGTCCCAGCAAAGTCCTTTCAGACAGTCCAAGCAAAATCCTTTCACTAAGCATTATAGACTGAGCACTTTAGGACACCAGACACAATGTTCCCTTTAAACACACTTACTCTAGCACAAGAAAGATGGAAACAGTACACAGACTCTAGGATCTCCCTCACCAGTCTGTACTCACTAATGTCCTTGGAAAATTGTTTTCCTGCTTCCAATATCTTTTGGACACTTTCACCCCATGGTACCAGGCTAGATCCTCACATTGGAACTCTCAACAAAGTAGACCTCCAGCTTGCCCAGCTGAGGACTTGACAACTTGCAGTCACATGGCAGAATGTCCTAGGGGGCTAACAGCCCCCCTAGTCTGTGATCGCCTCTTCAGGAAAAAGAGCAGGCTGCTCTCAGTCTGAGAGTATATACAGACTCCCATCAGTCACCATCTAGTCACCCCCCCCCCCCCCCCCCAGGGATTGGCCAGGACTGCATAAATATGGGTCATAATACACATATTTTCCAACACAGAGGGTACCTTGCAATTTTTTATAAAGTGTGGGATAGCTGGTTAGCAACACTTGGTTTATCACCTGGACCTTGTGATGGATAAATTCATATAATTTGTTTGTTGTGTTGGCTACATACTTGAAGGGTAGGTGTACTTTATATAACAGTAAAAAAGAACACACTGCCCGAAGGGGCTTGGAGAGTGCTGCTCACCCCGAACAAACATGATGAGGTCCAACTTCGTCTCTTGGCACTTGGCGACATTGTGGACCTGGGGACACTCTATATGTGTGGAGGGAAATTGAGGCGGTCGTTTTAAGGGGGAACTCCACTGAAATTACCCTTTTTATCTCTTTGGACGTGCATCATCGGTAACCATATTAGAATATTAGGTACCCCTATTATAAACAAGCAATACTTGATGTGTATATATTATATTTTTGTTTTATAACAGACCATTTCTCTGAAGAAGACCCTTTGAGTGGGTTGAAACGCGTTAGAACTATACCTTCACTGTTGTATTTGTACAGTGTTAGCAATAGTCGTGTCTGTTTTTGCACATCCATTGTTGTTCTTGTATTTTCCATACAGCCTTTGTGCTATTGTTTTGAGTTTTTCAACTGCTCAGTGGAGCTCATGCTTTTACCCATGTGCTATATTGTTTTTTTATGCTAATAAATATTGGAAATCTTTTATACTATATTGTCATACATTTATTGTTTTGCTGCCTAAAAACCCCTTTGTGGGGGAATTTGTTCAATTTTTCAGGTGTACTTTATATATCCTTGCTTGTTTTGAATAAAATACATATTTTTTTTTTTTCATTCAAGATTTTATTGAAAGTTAAAGAGAAAAAGAACATGGTGCACAATTTGCAACAAGTAGATGCAACTGCATAAGTATTTTGTCATTGCGTCATGTATATGCATATTACATATAAGTCATTTATTTTGGCTATGTTCCTTGCAATCCATATACATGTAAATCAAGCTTAGTATGATTTGAATAAAGAATTTTCCGCATGAAAGTGTGATTGGAGCGAAATTGTTAAATTTTGGTCTGAAACAAAACTATTGACATAAACATATAATCAACGGTATCCACTGTCACGGTTAATGCTGCGATCTGTTAGAAGGAAAGAAAGAGGGTGAGGTAAAGATGTATAAGGAAAGGTAAAGTGAAGACGTCAGGTAATTTGCTTCTAGAGTGTTACGACAAGAATCTGTAAGCCAAGAAACCCTTAGAGGAAGGAGTCAAGGGGAGAGTCTAGCGGCTTCAAAGTCTTAAGAGTATTTAAAGATCAGCCAAGGCTGCCAAGTTTTGTGGAATCTCTCCACAGTGCCCTTATCTTGTGCCAGAGTGTCTTCCATTTTGTAAATGTCCCCCACTCTGTTCAACCACTCAGGGATGGAAGGGACCTGGGATGAGATCCAGTGCAGGGGGATCAGTGACTTGGCAGCATTAAGAAGATGTTTTGTCAAGGAATGCTTGTATTTCTTAAAGGAGAAGTTGGCTACGTGCAATAAGCAATCTAAATCTAAGTTGGTGACAGTGATTTTTTTTTTTTTTTGTATTAACCCCTGTACTTCTATCCAGAAGGGGGTAATCAAGGGACAGTGCCACCAAATGTGGATCGGGGTGCCCCGTGCAGAATTGCATCTCCAGCAAACCTCTTTAAGTACATTCCATTTGTGAAGTTTATTAGGGGTGTTATACCAGTGTGTCAACAGCTTGTAATTCATTTCCTGCATGTTCATGCTAGTCGAGCATTTATGTGCTATAATACAGGCATACCTCTAGTTTTTCTCCGAGATCTCCTCCCCCAGATCTGCCGACCACCTCCTGAGTTCACCGGTCCCCACAGGTCTAGAATGCTGTAGCCACGCATAAGTGACTGACGTGGCCTTTTCTAAAGAAGTTTTGTCATGGCATATCGTCTCTAGATCAGTCAGAGGTCTGTGTAGATTTTGGGAGTCATCGAGTTTAGAGAGGAAGCTACGGATCTGAAAGTAGGTCTAGAGCTGTAGGTGTGGCAGGTTCTTTTCAGATTTGAGAGATGACCACTCTCTGAATTTGTCACCTGCCAGTAGCGGGGTATTCTGTCCAGTCGATTGTAGTGTTATGTTATGTATGCCTGGGATAAAGGCAGGGTTGTCCTTCAGTGGGGTCAGTGGGCTCGGCGAAGTGGTGATCTTATTTCATTTAGCTAACGTGTGTATTATCCCCAGTGTGGTACCCGTGAGGGGGTGTTTGCGTGCTTCGGGTGGGTGGTTCCTCCAGGGGATCCACGGTGAATACCTGAGAGGGATTGAGCATGTGTCTGCTTCCAGAGAGACCCAGTCCTTCATGTGGTCATGACAATGCCAGTCAATCACTCTTGCTATGTGTGATGCATAGTAGTAGTGCTTGAAGTTCGGCAGTCCTATACCTCTTATTTCTTTAGGTGTGGTCAGGGTAGTCAATTTGATTCTGGGTTTCTTCTGGTGCCAGAGGAATTTTGAAATAGTGGAGTTTAGGGATTTAAAAAATGTCTGGGGGATCCTGACCGGCAGTGTATGCAGCAAGTAAAGGAATTTGGGCAATATAACCATCTTAATGATCGCTGCTCGACCAAATCAGGAGAAAAACCTCACATTCCATTTATCAAGATCCCTCTCACAGCTCTTAAGGAGTGGCGGAAAAGTTTTCTCGAAAATGGACTGCAATCGTGGGGTAAGCCAAGTCCCCAGGTATTTGCGTGTAACTGAATCCCACCGAAATGGGGAATTAGTCTTTGTTAGTGTGAGTAACCCCTCGGGAGCGAGGCGTTTAGGGCCTCCGATTTCAAATAGTTTATCTTTAGGTTGGAGATGTATCCATAATGCGCAAATTCCTTTAAGAGATTGGGGAGAGTTACTATTGGGCTCGTCAAGAAAAATAGAAGGTCGTCGGCATATGCCGCCACCTTGAACTCACTGTCCCTCACCTGAAAGCCATGGATCGCGGAGTTGTTTTGAAGTGTCCTGATAAAGGGCTCTTGGGAGAGTATAAATAGTAGAGGAGAGAGGGTGCAGCCCTGTCTGGTCCCATTTCTAATGTGTACTTTATTTATTTGATAAAATACCATTTATTTTCAATTTTGCCGACTGGTTCTGATAGAGGGCGGATATCCACGACATCATGCGCAGGCCCAGGCCCACTCGATTGCAGACCGCCAGCATAAAGTCCCATGCCACCCGGTTGAAGGCCTTCTCCGCGTCTGTGGAGAGGAGAAAGCCCTCGACCCTTCGCAGTTTTGCCGCATGGATCAATAGTAGCGCCTTAGGGACGTTGTCCTTGGCTTCTCTTCCTGGCATGAAGCCTACCTGCTCCAAGCCTATCAGTTTTGGGAGCAGCGGCCCTAGTCTCAGAGCGAGAATTTTTGCAAACAACTTAACATCAAGATTTAGGAGAGAGATGGGCCTGTAGCTGACACACTCCGCCGGGTCTTTGCCCTCTTTCGGTATAGCCACAATGTGTGCTGTGAGAAAGTCTGGAGTCACTGCTCTGGGTGTGGACAGGGAGTTCAGGGCACCCGCATGGGGGTCAGTTAGTATGTCAGTGAAGGTTTTATAATATGTAGCCGAGAACCCGTCCGGGCCTGGGCTTTTACCGTTTTTTTTTTTTTTTTTGCAAATATAAGTTTATTCAAGAATTTTCACACAAATAGGGTAGAGCCCCCAAACAAGAAGGTACAACATAGACAGTGGAGGTCGCAGCCTCCAGGATGTGCAGCACATTAACAGAAATACGACTCCCAGCTGATATATTACATCGTGAATAGTAAATCGATTGTACCAGAAACACCCCCTTTGTCAGCTCCGGCAGAGGGGGCCAAAGATATACCAAATCCAGGCAATGTTTCAACTGCTAGACCCATAGGCCCAGATCACGACCGCTGTGAGCAGTCAGCAGGTCGCATTTATACAAAAAGAAAGAGAGGGTCGACAATTAGCGCACTAACAAGAGAAAAAAGAGGGGGGGGGTGAAAAATACAGAAAAGAAAGAAAAAGGGGGGGGGGCGGAATGAGGGAGAAAAGCAGTGATAAGAGAGGGGAAGGATTAAGGGGGAGGGGGAGAAGGGAAGGAGGGGCAAGGGAGAGATTAGGGAAGGGGAGTGGAAGTGATTCGAAGTACCCCACAGGAATGTCCCTTATCGCCCAAGAAGGGCTCTGCCTTCTGTCGAGTACACAAACGTATTCCAGAGGGACCAGGTCTTTCGGTAAATTTCCTGCCTATCCTGGGCTGTCAACATCAGATCTTCCATTTTGTTAATTTCTTCCACCCGCCGTAGCCACATCGCCACGGAAGGGGGAGTTTGTTGCTTCCAGAGCAAAGGGATGCAAGATTTGGCCGCATTGGTGAGATGGCGCAGTATTGACCGCGCGTATCTCTTAGGGGGTATGTCCGACACATGTAAGAGGAAGAAGGCTGGGTCATTCGGGATCTGCCACTCCGTAAACTTTTGGGCAATGTTTCGGACTGCCGTCCAAAAGTCCAAGAGCTTGGGGCAGGACCAAAAGACATGTATGATCGTACCTCCATCTTCCCCGCAGCGCCAACAACATGCAGATGCGTCCGGGAAGATAAGGTGGAGGCGACTAGGGGTCAGGTACCATCTCGTGAGGATTTTATAATTCAACTCCTGTGTTTTGGTGCATATAGAGGATTTCAGGGTGAACCGCAGAGTCTGTGCAATCTGCGCAGGTGTGAAGGTGCGACCCAGGTCCCCCTCCCATTTCGCGAGACTGGAGATACGGTGCGCTGGTGTTGGCGTATTTAGCAATACATACATCTTAGAGAGAAGTCGGGAGATAGGTTCCGTGTCAGAAAAGTGCTCCTCAAACTCGGTCAACGGTCTAGAATAGGCCACTGGGTTCGGGATGGACTGAAGAAAGTGATGTAAACGCGCGGCGTCCCAAAAATCCAAACCATAAGGACCTCTGAGGTCCATAAGGTCACTGATAGAAACCCAGCCGTCACGCGTTACAAACTGAGAGGCCCTAGTAAGGTCGGAGTCCCGTAATTGATGAAACTGCATAGTCGGGAGACCCGGCGGGAATCTAGGGTTGCCGAGAATTGGTGTCTGCGGTGACGACCCGTCCGTTAGGGATTGTTGGAACGCCGCCTTCTCACTCTGGTAGAGGGTGTTGCCTACGAGCGGGTGGGCTTTCACTTCCCTTGGTAGTTCGGTCCTGCACCAAAGGGCAGACTTCAACGGGACCGGGCACTGGTGTTGCTCTATCTGGGCCCACAATTTGGTGGGGAGGTTGCGAGCCCAATCAATCACCCTACTCAGATGGGAGGCGCTATAATACTGCTTAATGTCTGGTAACGCCACACCTCTGTGTCGTTTTGGAAGGGACAGTTGGGAACGTGGTATCCGAGGCTGCTTTTGTGCCCAGACAAAGCGAGTAAACAGTGCTTGTACCTGTTTAAAGTAAACAGGGGGAATCCTGATCGGTAGAGTTTGAAATAAATACAGATATTTCGGCAAGATGCACATTTTTAGTAAATTACATCTACCGAACCAGGAATGCGTCCCTTTGTGCCATGAGTCCAAGAGCAGCCGCGTCTTATTAAGTAAGGGGGGGAAGTTGCATGCGTACAGGTCTGCAAGGTCTGGAGGAATGTAAGTGCCTAGGTATGTCAGGGCGGTCGTCGTCCACTTGAATTTGAAACTGGATTGCAGAGCAGGGAGCAACCGTGGCGGTATCAGTATCCCCATGGCTTCCGATTTGGTGAAGTTGATCCTAAGGTTAGACAACTTCCCATAGATCTCAAACTCCTTGAGTAGGTTAGGTAAGGAAATGCCAGGGTTAGTCAACGTGAAGAGCATATCGTCGGCATAGGCCGATAGTTTGTGTTGCACACCCCCCACGGCTACTCCCTGTATATCTGGGTTCAGTCTCACCGTAGCTAGAAAGGGTTCAAGAGTCAATGCGAACAGAAGAGGAGATAGCGGGCAACCCTGGCGCGTCCCATTAGTTATCGGGAAAGGGGTGGACAGCGTCCCATTAACCTTAACCTGCGCAGATGGCCTGGAATACACCCCAGATATACGTGCTATCATCCGGTCCCCTAATCCCACGTGTCTATGTACAGCAAACATAAAGGGCCAGTTTACACGGTCAAACGCCTTTTCGGCATCCGTGTTCAGCAGTACACATGGTAGTCCCGCTTTTCTCACCACATGAATCAGATTAAGCACCTTCGTGGTACCATCTCTGGCCTCACGAGAGGGAATAAATCCGACCTGGTCTAAATGAATCAGTCGCTGAAGATGGCCTGCTAGCCTAGTAGCTAGAATCTTGGTGTAAATTTTTAGATCAACATTTAGGAGAGAGATAGGTCGGTAACTACCGCAGGCTGTCGGGTCTTTTCCCCTCCTTATGGATCACCGAGATGTGAGCGGTCAAGGAATCTTTAGTGAACTCCCCACCCTCCCCTATTGCATTAAATAGTGCAAGCATAGGCTGCCCTAGCAGGTCTAGCAGGCGTTTATAGTATTGCAACGTATACCCGTCTGGTCCCGGGACCTTCCCTGGCTTCATCGTCCCTATAGCTTTTTGAATTTCCGGCAAAGTAATGGGGGATTCTAGTTCCTCCTTCACCGTAGGGGATAAGGAGGGGATTTGGGATTTTGCTAAGTAGTCGGTCAGGGCGGTCGGGGGTGGGGGGTGCGCCTGTAGATTGTAAAGGTCTGAATAGAAATTCCTGAACTCACGGGTTATATGCATGGGTAATTGGGCTTTCCGTCCCTTGGGCACCACGACAAGGGGAACATATGTCTGAAGCTTACGTTCCCTGACCAGTCTTGCCAGTAGCTTCCCACATTTGTCGCCGGATTCGTAAGTCATCCCGCGGCAAAATTGAATGGCAGCTTTAGCCCTATAATGAAGAAGGTCCGTAATCTGTTTCCTGACTGCCAGCAGGTCAGTTTCTGAGGAATGCGAGGGAGCATGTTTATGTCTGGCCTCTATGACTCGTAGCTGTTCCAAAAGCTGGTTCAGCTGTTCGGTGCGTTCCCGTTTTATCCGGGCGCCGTGCTGTATGAGGACCCCCCGCACTACAGTCTTGTGGGCCTCCCACAGAACACCCGGAGGACAGTCTGGGAGGTCATTTTCCTGCAAATAACAACGCAGGGTCTTAGTGACAGCATCCAGGACCTCCGGGGTCTGGAGGAGACTCTCGTTCAAGCGCCAAAACCTATGCGTCAGGGAGGAAGCGTCTGACAGTCTATATGTAAGGACGATCGGCGCATGATCCGACCATGTCCTGTCTCCTATGGAAGAGCTTTCAACTGCGTGCAATTGGGAGTGGGGAATCAGAAAGTAATCAATTCTGGTATAAAGTTTGTGCATGGGGGAATAAAACGTGTAATCGCGTTCTCCCGAATGCTGGAGCCTCCAGACATCTATCAGTTGTGAGTCATGCAGTGTCTTCGCGATGCGTTTAATCTGAGCTATCGGCATGGAGGTCCGGCCAGATGACGTGTCTACAGAAGGGATCAGCGGGGTATTAAAGTCTCCTCCTAGCAATAATTGCCCAACTTTAAATTCCTGTAGTTTTTCCATGGTCCTCTCTATAAAAGTGGCTTGGAGTTCGTTAGGGGCATATATGGCCGCCAGGGTCACCTGTACCTGACCAATAAGCCCCTTCAGGAACACATATCTGCCCGAAGGATCTAACAGGGATCCCTGGCAACGCCACGGAAGTTTACTAGAGAGGAGTATGGAGACCCCTTTGGATTTAGCTAGTGGGTTGGTTGAATGATACGTCCATTGGTAGTGTCTATTGCGTAGGTATGGCAGTGCATTTGGCTTAAAATGTGTCTCTTGTATAAAGGCAATATCAGCATGTAATCTTTTCAGATCAGCTAGAAGCATGCGGCGCTTTTCAGGCGTGTTGAGGCCCTTCGCGTTTAGTGACAGCACGTTTACCCGTGGTATCGACATATGCAAATCTAGGGGACCTCCGAATCAGAGAAAGGGGGGAGGACTGGATAAGGAAAAAGAGGTGGGGGGGGGAACACTGGGCCGGGGAGACGGGGACGGTAAGAAGGGAGGCAGGAAGGGTGCAGGAGGGGGTCAGAGCGGGGTGAGGGGGGGGGTGGGGAGGGGGGGGGGGGTGAAGGGAGGGATGGGTTGAGGACCTAGAAAGAGGGGTGTAGCGAGGGAAAGCAGAAAGAGAGAGAGGAAAGAGAAAGACAAGAAACCGACAACCGGTACTGTTATGGGAAAAGAGGGGTCAGAAGAGGGGAGAAATAGAGCGGAGAAGAGGAAAGAAAGAGAACACGAAAAACTTTGAACACGGGAGTGGGCCTAATGCCCTTGCCTCCCTATAACACAGGTAAGAGCATATAATCACCCAGGGGAAACTAACCGTCACCCCTAGGACAATATGCCGGCCTATTGGTGGGGACGAGGCTGACAAGGAAACCGGTTAGCCAGCTCCACTGGCCCGCCTCCCACCTCTCGCAGGTCATAGATGTACCATGCGTAACACCTCAAAACCATCTAACAAAAATCTAGAAAATAATCAATAATCAAACCACAAAGTAGCATTCTGGGTAAATCAGATAAGTAAAGCAGGTAGCTATACTAATGAGCAGCAACCCAGGTAATATAACGAACAGGTTACACCGCGTCCGGGTAGTGCAACCAGAAGCCCCCCCCCCCCCCCCCCGGGCACATACAACTATCCTCATCCCCCAGCCCCCCCATCCCCCCCCACCCCTCCCCCAGCAACAAGCGCCATCCCCATACAGCCAGAAATACAGTGCCAAAAATAACCTAAAACAAAACGTAATAACAGGAGAATAGAAAACAAGGGCATAAAAGTAATGAAAATAAAAAACATCCCACCTCCCCCCTCCTGGAGAACATGGCAGGCAGGATCCATAGTTCTGCAGCAGATGCAAGGGCTTGCATACGCCTGAGCACCCGAGCCAAGAGTACCTTCATGTGTAGAGAAATTCCTTGTTCGGAACTGTCAACCGGGCTATCCGGTTGAAGAGGTACTCCGGTAATGCCTGCCGGCAGGGCTTAAACGCCCCCGCCACATGTGGTGAAGGAACCGTCTGGTACCACAATGGTGAGCCAGTCCGCTCGGAAAAGAAGCACCGGTACATCAGCGGAGTCCAGCAGGTAAGCTGAGTTGTTAACAAACCAGAGTCCACGAGAGATAATACCCACCAGCAAGGGTTCCATGACACGCGGGGATATTCTGCCGCGTGTGTCACTGAAGCAGTAATCTGTGGCTCATTCAGTGATCCGCCAACAGGAGATGAGTCGCCACAAGAGGTACAGACTCCCGGACATGTAGGTAGTAGAGGGGCTCCATGGACGGCATTACGGCGAGGAGGGGAAGGCAGGATAGCAGCAAAGAGTCAGCGAGGAGGGGAGAGGGGGGGTACCAACCGCCCAGGCCGTATTCCTAGTGCCAAACATCAGCTCATCGTATATGACAGCGATGGCGGTGACAAATACAATGGTGGGGGCGAGAGGGGGGGGGGGGGGGGAACAGCGGGCAAGGGACCAAAAGAGAAAAAAGTTACCTCAGAGCTCGCGGGAGTCCTCTCCTGAAGGCGCCCTGGGTCTGCGGCGTTGCCGCTGCTGCCTGGGCTGCAAGTCACCTCTCCTGCCACGGTTCAGGTCCTGTCCCTGCGGACGGGGTAGAGACGCCAGCCAGTTCGGGATAGCGATAGGCTCCACATCTAGGAAGCTAAACAGAGCAGGCAGGGAGTCCATGGCACGGAGAGTGAAGACTCGTTGGTCCCTTCGAAACGTGACCGACAACGGGTAGCCCCATCGGTATGTAGCTCCACAGCGCCGTGCCAGGTCCAGCAAGGGCTTCAGTAAGGCAGTAAATCCACCCCCGGGATGCTGCGGAAAATCGCAGTGACGGTGTCCGCCAGGTCCTCCGATCCCGTCGCCTCGGGCAGCCCCCGCAACCGCAGGTTGTTTCTGCGGCTGCGGTCTTCCATCTCCTCCAGTCGCAACTGTTGAGTGAGGAGCATGTCCACGTGTGCTGCCTGTGAGGACTCCATGGCCTCCACCCGTTGCTCCGGGGCCGATAGGGAATGTTCCCCGCCAGTGACCCTGTTTGCTAAGTCCTTCACTTCTCCCCGGACAAGCGCCAACTCTTTACGGTGAGTCTCTTCCACCTTATCAATCAAGGCGGTGATGTCCGCTCTCGTGGGTAGAGCTTGTAATAGCAGGCGGAGGTCCGTATCCACCGGTTGTGCCGGTCGGGGGGTCTCCATGACGGCCAGGGTAACACTATGGGACGTCTGAGGTGTTCCCAGGTGTGGGGCAGGTAGGGAAGCCTGAGAAGTCTCCGAGTCCAGGTCTGGTGAGGAGCAGGTAGCCCGGTCAGTGTCCACGTGGGCGCGCTCCGGCGCCATATTGGGTCCCGAGGAGCGGTGCTGAGGGATATGAAAAAGCCTCCCAATATCACCCGAGTGGGATGCAGGAGTCGGTGGTCGGGTAGGCTTGCCGTTCCTGTGTGTGGTCTTCTTCTTTGAGGTGGGCATAGTGCGGTCTAACTGCACAAATTATCCGTCGAGGTGAGAGACGGCCGGGAGCTCAAGCAATGCACGTCTCTATCCTTCCATGTCCAGGCCACGCCCCCCCGCTTTTACCGTTTTTGAGTAGTTTGATGGCTTGCCTAAGTTCCGAGGATGTGATTGGGGCTTCTAGTGGGGCAGAATCTAGGCCGTCTAGGGATGGAATGCCACTATTGGCTAGATATTCCTGGATAACCAGCTGTCTATCTTCTGCCATATGCGGTTGCCTATGCTGTGGGGGTAGATTGTACAGCTTTGCGTAGACACTGCAGAAGTGATCGGCTTTCGCTTCCGATGATACATCAAGATGCCCTTTAGCACTCCTAATGCCAGCAATATTGCCGGCAGAAGAATGTTCCCTTAACACTTTCGCCAGGAACCTACCCGCCTTGTTTCCTGACTCATAGTAGATGCGCTTTTTGAAAAACAGCATTCGTTTAGCTCTGGAATCCAGTAAATGCTGTAAGTCTTTCCTAGCCTCTAGTAGTTTTTTAGCAGAGTCTATCAAGAGCGATTGTTTATGCAACGATTCTAAGGAGTTGATCCGTGAGATCAAATTCTTTATTTGAGCTTCTCTTTCTTTTTTACGTCTGGATCCCATTGCGATCAATGACCCTCGAATAGTACATTTATGTGCCTCCCACACTGCCAGCGGATCTGAGTCTGGGTTAATATTACATCTAAAAAATTCCGTCAGATTTTCGGTTATAGTGGGTAAAAATGTCGGGTCAGTCAGTAATGATGTGTTGAGTCTCCATGTTGGCTGTCGGCACGCGGGCTCCGTAGGTCCAGAGAAATGGAGACTGGGGAGTGGTCCGAGATCGTCTGGGTGCCTATATGTGCCCCAGTCATCCTCGGGAGGTCCCTTTTGTGAAATAAACACGTAATCCAGCCTAGCATACCTAGCATGTGGCGTGGAGAAGTGTGTGTAGTCCCTTTCTTCTGGACTGAGGAAACGCCACGCATCAACTAGTTGTAAAGATTGTAAGAGGGACTTTAGTTTCTTAAGCGTCCTTTAGGTAATGCAAGTTTTCCCATTTGGAGGTGTCCACGAGGGGATTCAGTGGGACATTAAAGTCTCCCCCCAGTATCAGACAGCCAGCTGCAAAACCCCTCCGGGTCACATAATTGTTCAGATAACTCAAAGGGTGCCTCTTTGCTGATCAATATTGAGGTCCCCTTAGATCTTGAGTCATTGGTCGTGGCGTGGAATGCCCTAGGAAAGTAGGCGTTTGTGAGTTTCGGTATGTGGTGCGTCTTAAAATGGGTCTCCTGAAGGAATACAAAATGGGGTTTACCTTTCTTGAGCTCCCTCAGCAGGGTGGAGCGATGCTACGGAATGTTTAGACCTCTGACGTTGTGGGAAATCAGTATGGGGGACTGTCCCAAAGATGAGTAGACCATGGTAGCCAATCAGGAGGAGGCGGTCGAAGATCAAACCTGCAGGAGTTAAACTGAGAGAATTGCGTTAGCGGCTAGATCAGAGACCCCGGCCTGCACTGCTAGAACAGTGTTAACAACTACCTTGTAGAAAATAAGATAAAGGAGGAGAGAAGAAATGAGAGAGAGGAAGAGTAGGTGCAAGCAATTAACACTCTGGGAGTCCCCACTCCGGATCAGCCAATCACCGCTCCGGCATGAGGGACTCTCCAACTCAGTGCAGCGGGCCCTCCGTCACAGTTAAGAAATGGGGAGCACTTTGTGGGGTCACCGGGAGGCAACGGCAAGTAGGCAGCAGCCCACCTGTTAATCTATGTAGGTGTGAGTCAAACAACTAAACCCAAAAGGAACAAACCTGTCTAAGCCCCTGTACACACAGTCGGAGATTCTGCCAACCAAATCCGTCGGATTTTGTCCGTCAGATTTAGTCTGACGGATTGTGTCCGAAACTGTTGCATACACACGGTCGGACTAAGTTGTCAAAAAATCTGATCTTTCAGAACGTGATGATGTAATTTCGTTACGATGGGACTAGATTCAGGCTAGTAGCCAATAGCTTTGATGTAGGAATTTGATCTGAGCATGCGTGGCACTTGGTCCGATCAAAATTCTCTACACATGATCGGATTACGTCCGACCGGCCCAGTTGGGAAATATTTCCAACATGTTGGAAAATTGGGTTCGACAGAGATTCGGACGGAATCAGTCCGATGCATACCACACACAGTCGGATTATCTGACGACACGGTCCGATAAGATGCATTCCGACGGATTCTCTGACCGTGTGTACGCAGCATAACACACACGCAGCCGTAAAGGCAATAGCTGAAATTACAGAACTGTTATACACCCGACCATGGTGTATATGGTAAAACTAAATAGACAGACAACGGAACCTGCCGAGGGGATTACATAGACTTCTCTTTCTGGCATGGAGCAAATGAGACCTCTAGGGAAGTAACCCAAATTGGTCACACAATGATTGGCCCCATGAGTATCCGTCAGAGAAGCAGGTTATGAATCCTCTGAAAACATAAAAAACAACACCCAAGCCCGAGAATGAACCTAATGGTTCAGAAAGCAAGATTACACCAAACCCACATCAGTTTCTACAATGGACTTCAGGAGTGCATTTCAAGTCGGGATGGGGCCCCTCAAACCTGTTTGGGGCAGTGTCCGCCCTGTGTCCGGCTCAGGGTATCTGGGCCACAGGAAGTTCACAATAAGACCAAGGTCCCATACACGGGCTCAGGGTGTGAGAGGTGCCTGTAGAAAGGCATTACCTGGGTGTAGTTCCCTTAAAAGCAAAAAAGAAAAAAGGGAAAAGCAAAGAGATCCAAAAATGGAGACAGCACAGCGGTGCTTTCAAACGCACAATCAATCCTCATCAGGCTGTTCTATAGCAGATCCGGCGTGTCTTCTCGGAGTGCCTGTTCTGGAACCTCCTCCACGGCCATGTTTTAGGTTTCTTCGCCTGTCTTTTGTCCGGTGAAGGGAAAGGGGAAGCTGGAGGGCTCCTTTCCTGAGGGGGCTGCAGAAAGTCAGCATACCAGTCTGGGAGGTCCACTTTACCCAGTTCCAGGGCCTCACAAAATTCCAGAAGATCTTCTGGAGTGTGCAAAGCATGTTGGTGTCCATTGTAGGTGACTGTCAGGGCAAACGGGAAGCGCCACGTGTACCGGAGCTCCCTTTCTCTCAATTTCTCCAGCAGGGGGAGCAAGGCCCGCCGGTTCCTCAGGGTAATCTGTGACAAGTCCTGAAACAGCATTATTGTTGCGCCATTAAAAATAACACAATCATTACTCCTCGCCTTGCGCATAATGTCCTCTTTAAATACAAAGCTTTGTAAACAGCAGATGATGTCTCTTGGAGGAGCTGAATCAGATCCCCTGGGCCTGAGTGCTCTGTGCGCTCTGACAAAGTCAATCTCAGTGTCCTCCTGCCTTTCCAACAAGCTATTGAAGACTCTCCTTAGAGCCGAGACAATCTGGTCGCATTCCACAGATTCAGGGATCCCCCTCACTCTTATGTTGCACCTTCTCCCTCTATTATCGAGGTCTTCAATGTGTCTGTTCATGTCTATAAAGTGGTGCGATTGAGTAGTCGTGGTCAGCCCCAGTCTGTGTATTGCTTTGTCCCTGAGTCTGCCTGCGTTTTCCTCTGCAGCCATTTTCTCATTAAGTAAAATCATGCTGGTTTTCAGGTCAGTGATGGCAGCCGAAAAGGTAGCTTTAATGTCTGCAGCAAACACTGACATGTCAGCAGGTGATCCGGTCTGGACTTACCCCGGCTGGAGTCTTCCGTGGCTGATAGGGAGTCCTCACTGCCTTCTTCCTCCTGGTACGACGGCACCATCTTGGGCCTCATGGCGCTGCCGCTGGCCGCAGGTTTTCGATTTAAAGATGTCCGCTATATTTTTCCCCGGAGTGGGAGCAGAGATACGGCGTGGACGAGTTTGTGAGCTCGAGTGGTGATTTTTGCCCGGCATCTGATGGCTGGTGGTCGGGTGTAGGGCTGTTAACGGCCGTGTGTGCTGAGGAGCTCCTTCAGTGTGCTACTACCTCCATTGCGCGCCAAGCCACGCCCCCTGAAGTACTTTTTTTTATTTTTTATTCCTGCCTCTATATATGGTACCCTGTTCTACAATCTCTTCTACAGTCTGTAATTGAACTGTCATAATAGTACATTCAATGACTGTTCATTTTCTCTGGACAGCTCAAACTTTAATACACTTTGCCTGATTTAAAAAAACAAAACAAATGTGGAGGTAAACTCATCTGTCCACCAGCAAAAAATTAAAACCCCATAGAAAAAGTTGTCCATATGTTGAATACATCATGATTAATATCCTTACCATGCACAGTGTTTTAGGGCACACCC
Organism: Lithobates pipiens; assembly: GCF_037356315.1. NCBI lineage: Eukaryota > Metazoa > Chordata > Amphibia > Anura > Ranidae > Lithobates > Lithobates pipiens. The sequence continues at coordinate 507,236,124 of NW_027507903.1, read as the reverse complement.
ACCCCCCTTTGCTAAAGCCAAAAACTAGGCCTTACTTTCAATTCACTGTTGCATTGGTAATGCACATGGGGGAGCTGCGAGCACCTATGTCATCCTGCCAAGGCACTCGGCCTGGCCTGGATGCCACCAATAAGTGCTATGGGTGTATATCAAGTATATACTATAAATGTTCTGATGGGGATGTTGTAAAGCTATGTTTAATTCCAATTTAATTGTATTTTTTCAGATATGAGCTGTGTAAGTAGTTTTTAAATGGAAGCACTAAGTGTGTTGGTAGGCACTGTATCTATAAAGGGCACAAGAATACTCAAGCTCCTGGTTTCATGGCTTGCATTATTATGGATCTTTTGTATGCATAAATGGGTTACTCTTCAACCTTGAAGTGGAAAAGTATCTGTGAGTTAACATTTTCATCTTCCAGTATGCCACTTGGACAAATGACGCAACCTTTGGAGGAATTGAAGGATGTCTATCTAACATGAAAGCTGCAGATCCTAATTTTGGTAAGTGCATTTGGAAACCACAATATATATTAAAGCAAAACCCCAGTAATAAAATAAAAATTATGGTCTATTAGAATATAAAATAAAAAAAAGTTTATTCTGCAGTCCTCGTCCTATAATATAAAGCATTAATCCTTTTCACCAATAGATATCCTCAGTCTACAAGGTTAAATAACGGCCAGTCTATACACCATGCTGGACCCCCACCTGTAGCCTAGACTTGGGATTAAGGTACTGCCGCATTTAATACCATGGGATTCAACATGATCTCGGCCAGGGATAAGTTTATCTAACTCCAAATCTGTCCACTGTGTTTAGTGCACCCCCAAAAACTATCAATTATTTACTCCTACCTCTCCAGTGTCTGCCGAAGATGGGGTACTGACATGGGCACCTTCTTTCATGCTGTTTGGTAATGCCCCAAACTGCAGCAATACTGGATGGAGGTTGTGGATGCAATCAATGCAGTGGGTGACCAGACACTGCCGATCGATCTTGAAACTTTTTTACTAGGTATTGTTGACACAGTTGATACTACTTAAAGCGGGGTTCCACCCTAAAGTGGAACCTCCGCTGATCGGATCCCTCCCCCCCTCCGGTGTCACAATTGGCACCTTTCAGGGGGGAGGGGGGGGTGGAGATACCTGTCAAAGACAGGTATTTACACCCACTTCCGGGCATAGACTCCCGTGGGAGTCTACGCCATTTCCTGTCCTGCCGCGCTGTCTGCTGGGACACACACGGGTCTCAGAGACAGCGCGGAGAATTCCTATTGCGCTGCGCGACTCGCGCATGCGCAGTAGGGAACCGGGAAGTGAAGCCGATTCGCTTCACTTCCTGATTTCCCTCAGCTAGAATGGTGGCGGCAGCAGCTGAGGGCCGAGCGATCGATCGGCCTCGGCTGCCGGCATCGCTGGAACCCGGGACAGGTGAGTGTCCATTTATTAAAAGTCAGCAGCTGTAGTATTTATAGCTGCTGGCTTTTAATATATATATATTTTTTTTGGTGGAATCCCTCTTTAACATATGAAACTCTGTATTTTCGACTCTATTTACTATGCAAGAAGAGAAATTCTGCTCAAATGGAACATGGTTGGATAATGACGATCAATGGGATCTTTCCTTTCCACAAACTCGCATACGCTAGTAGAAATTTGATAAAGTCTGGGTCAATTGGATTGATGAACAGGGCTTGACTGTTTTTGAAGCTGTTTCACTTTTGCCTTTTCCTACTGGTTGGTCTTCTTGTAACAGGGTGTGACACTATCTCACTGTGTGCAGTGAAATCAAACTACGGTAAGCAATTTCAATTTCAGAGGAGCTTGTACAACTGGAAAGACTGATGGAAAGGCTGGAATTTAGCTTCATTAGTACTCTATACCCAAAGGATATGCAGTAATCTATTGCATACGTGTTGCAGATTCTATTTCGATTTTATATAGCTGACCATTCTCATGTCTATCTCCTGTTTTTCTAGTGATGGGATATGTGCTTTCCAATGGTTTGGAACTAATCGGCACAGGGCGTCCACCTCTATTAGATAAGGAGCTGCAAAATGATCTGAAGACCATGTCCGATCTGGCCAAGGCACAATCCTTGACAGAACGAGAACAGTCACATGTAGCCGCAGTTGAAACCTTCGCTAAAGGGTATGTAGTGAGCTTTCGTTTTGCAGCTGTGTAGTTGCTGACATTAGTAACACTAAATTGTATCTATACCAGGGATAGGCTAACTAAGGTACCGGTACCATGGTGGGCACCTCATGTCTTTTTCAGTGGCATCTGGAAGACAGCCATGTGACACGTGCAGGCTCAGACTGGCCAATTGGAGGACCTGAGGATCTTTCAGTGGGCCCCTGCTCCCTACAAATACAGCACTGCTGCCATAGGCTGTAAATGACTACTCAATCGGCTCTCAGTTAAAAAAACATGACCTGCCCCTCTGCAGAAGCAGCTCGTCCACTTGCTGGCCCTCCTTCCAGTCATAGGCCACCTGTGACTGCAGATTACATCATGTGAAGATGCCTGTCTGCCTGCCTATTCTCTTCCTTCTCCTAGTGAAAATGTCACCTGCAGCATGTATGAAGTTTATTATACTGTGTAGGAAATAGGGCTGATCTGAGGTGTAAAGGTGCATGAATTGTGGTTGATCGTAGGTCTGAGGCTGCAGGAATGGGGGCCGATTTGAGATCTGAACATGCAGGAATTGGGGAAAAGGTTGCTGACCCCTGACCTAAACCCAAGAACAAAAACAAAATGTATTACTGCTTACCAGTCCTTAGATGTGGTGGGTGCATTCGTTTTTTTTTTTTTTTTTTAACAGGCTAGCTGGTTTCAGTATCTTACATTTTTTTGTAATTGATTAAATAAAAGCAGTTTTAATTGATTATTGTTTTTTTTTTTTCCCCAATAGAAACCTTGTGAAGGCTGCTGCATTTTGGGAAGAGATCCTACAGAACCATCCCCTGGATCTGCTAGCACTGAAATTGGCCCATGACACATACTTTTACCTTGGACAACAGATGCAAATTAGAGATTCTATTGCCCGGGTTCTTCCGCACTGGACTCTAAAAACCCCTCTAAGTAGGTGAGCACACATACTGTAAGTCGGGGCAAAATAATGAAGGAAAAAAAAAACATACTCCGTAGATCTCTGCAATGCATGCACATTTCCTTTTAAAAACCATGTACGTAAATAAAAATGACTGATCTCAAAGAGTTCTAGTGTGTTCCTAGCTTCCTACTTGAGCTAACCCAGTACCTCTGCTGCACTGAAAGTATTTATCTATATAACACACACACACACACACTCTGACAAGCATTGAATATGCTTGTATGTCACAAAAGTGAGTACACCTCTCACATTATTAATATTTTATTCTGTCTTTTCATGTGACAACACTGAAGAAATGACACTTTGCTACAATGTAAAGTAGTGAGTGTACAGCTTGTATAACAGTGTAAATTTTCTATCCCCTCAAAATAACTCAACACATAGCGATTAATGTCTAAACCGCTGGCAATAAAAGTGAGTACACCCCTAAGTGAAAATTTCCAAATTGAGTCCAAAGTGTCAATATTTTGTGTGGCCACCATTATTTTCCAGCACTACCTTAACCCTCTTGGGCATGGAGTTCACCAGAGCTTCACAGGTTGTCACCTGGAGTTCTATTCCACTCCTCCATGATGACATCACGGAGTTGGTGGATGTTAGAGACCTTGCGCTCCTCTACCTTCTGTTTTGAGGGGATCATGCTCTGCTTCAGTATATCACAGTACATGTTGACATTCATGGTTCCCTCAATGAACTGTAGCTCCCCAGTGCCGGCAGCGCTCATGCAGATCCAGACCATGACACTCCCACCACCATGCTTGACTGTAGGCAAGACACACTTGTCTTTCTACTGCTCACCTGGTTGCCACCACACGCGCTTGACACCATCTGAACCAAATACATTTATCTTGGTCTCATCAGACTACAGGACATGGTTACAGTATTTCATGTCCTTAGTCTGCTTGTCTTCAGCAAACTGTTTGCAGGCTTTCAGCATCAGCTTTAGAAGAGACTTCCTTCTGGGACGACAGCCATGCAGACCAATTTGATGCAGTGTGTGTGTGGCGTATGGTCTGAGCACTGACAGGCTGACCCCCCACCCTTTAAACCTCTGCAGCATTGCTGGCAGCACTTATATGTCTATTTCCCAAAGACAACCTTTGGATATGACGCTGAGCATGGCACTCAACTTCTTTGGTTGACCATGGCGAGGCCTGTTCTGAGTGGAACCTGTCCTGTTAAACAGCTGTATGGTCATGGCCGCCATGCTGCAGCTCAGTTTCAGGATCTTGGCAATCTTCTTATAGCCTAGGCAATCTTTTATGTAGAGCAACACTTATTTTTTTTCAGATCCTCAGAGTTCTTTGCCATGGGGTGCCACGTTGAACTTCCAGTGACCAGTAAGAGAGTGATAAGACCAAATTTAACACACCTGCTCCTCATTCACACCTGAGACCTTGTAACACTAATGGGTCACATGACACCAGGGAGGGTAAATTGGCTAATTGGATCCAATTTGGACATTTTCACTTAGGAGTGTACTCACTCTTGTTGAGGGGACAGCAAATTTACACTGTTATACAAGCTGTACACTCACCACTTTACATTCAAGCAAAGTGTCATTTCTGCAGTGTTGTCACATGAAAAGATATAATAAATTATTTATGAAATGTCAAGGGTGAACTCACTTTTGTGAGATCGTGTGTGTTTGTGTGTGTGTGTGTGTGTGTGTGTGTATAGATATAGATATATATATATATATAATATATATATATAGGTAGGTATGTGTGTGTGGGTACACTGTGGGGCTGGACACTGTACCTGTCCGTTCTGGGTGCATTAAAATACCAGGAGGGATGCACAGCAGCTAGGTAGCCCCTTGTGCCAGGCACAATAGGTTGGCATTTCTAGCCTAGCTTCATTGTGCTTTAGACTTTATGCAGACTGTCAGTGAATTTACAGGCCGCGATGTGTATGTAAAACATTTATGGCCTAGATGGCAGGACATACTGAGTGTAGTATTCTGGCCCTGGAAACTTGCAGCACTCGGCTTCTTTCTATATCCACACATGCGTAGTTCTCTCCCTTTTTACTCTTGCAGAACGCTAAGCTTTGGGAGAGTGCAAACTAAGCAGTTGCTGGAGCAATGCATCCAACACTTGGTACATCCTTCCATCTAGACAGAACAGAGAAGGGAGGACAATGGAAAAAGCAGCTTGAAAAGTAATCATTCTTTTACAGAATGAAGAACTGCATATTAATGTCATTTTAAATGTCATTAAGGGTGAACTAACCCTTTAACAGAAGTAGTCAAGTGAATTGAAATGTATTCTTGTTCTCTCTCTTTCAACCAGTTATATCAGAGGCATGTACTCTTTTGGACTACTTGAAACAAACTTTTATGACCAAGCTTTTAAAGTGGCCAGTGAGGTAAAGATTTTTAATGATTTTACTGTTACTTTTACTTAAATCTGAACTTTAAGAAGGCAGATGTAATGGACACAAATTATTGCAGGTATGTCATTTTTAATGCACCAATAAAGTAGTATTCTGGGTTATATTCAACTTCTCTTAAAACTGCTCCCTCCCCCCTCTTAACACCTATACTAACTACCCCTAATCGGAATCTATTTTCAGGCCACTCCATTCCGCTCACACAATTGACTCCCCAGTGCCAGCAGTGATTTCACAGGAGAGAAGGGAGCTCTAAAAAAGGATTGGCCATTGTAAGCCTATGGGTAACATCACCGATCTGGCATTCCAACTGTTGTCGAGCGCTCTCTTTGCCCCTGCAGCTGGTACTGCCTGATACAGGGGAGTATATATGATCAGGCAGGAGTGACCTGAAAATAGGTAAGTACAGATATGTCTTCCATGAGTTAGTGTTAGTATAGGTGTTAGAAGAGTAAAGGAGTATTTTTAGGGGTAGTTAGATATATCCTGGATTTTTACTTCAAATGTATTTTTAAATTTAAAGTTGAATTCCAGTTTTCCTTAAATAGTTTGAGCCAAGTTTGTTCGGACTAATTATTTCCATTACACAATGATGCAGGTGTCATGTGTGCTATCATACTGTTGTGGCATTGTGACTGTATCCTACTGCTGGAAAAAATAGTCAGTTTGAATGCTTCTCCCCCCCTTTTGTTTATTTTTTATCAATGAATACAAGGACTCCTCGGATTGGCCAATCAGAGGAAGCGTTGTATTCACTGATTAAAGTGGAAGTAAACCCATCGATTTAAACAGTTTAAAAAAAATGGCATGCCGAAAATGCTAACTGCACATTGGCTGTGCTCTAAACCAAACTGTCAAACCACCCAATGGCTGGTGTCATAACGGATCACATGTGCAGCACCATAGCAGCTGAAGATTAAACAGAGGCAAAGATGGCAGCTTCCGTGGATGAAAACGGTAGGGGAGTTTACTTCCACTTTAAAATACAAGGCTTCTCCTGAATGGGGAAGAAGCTTTCAGGCTGATTCTATTTTGTTCCAGCAGCAGATTATTATTGTTATTGTCCAGGATTTATATAGCACCAACAGTTTGCGCAGCTCTTTACAATGTAGTAGGGGGACAGTGCAATTACAATACAGCTATTATTAATATGGTAAAGGATTTATTTAGCGCTGACAGTGTGCACCGTGCTTTACCACATGAGGGCAGACAGTACAGCTAAAATTCAATATAGGAGGAATCGGAGGGCTTGCTTGTTCAATACAGTAGGAATAGGAGGGCTCTGCTCATGGAGCTTACAATCTAAAGGTTGATGGGACGGTAGGTCACTCATACTGCTGCAGGAACACAGAGCCACAAGAACACAGCAGGTCTGTATTCCCACTTTGGTTTGTATTACTGAAAATGTAAATGAGTCACGGGCACAATACAAGTATGCAGATGGGTAGACCAGACTCCACTTGCTGCATACTTGTTATAAGTCAATGAATTTTCAGGCTGTATACACAAGCACATTTAAAAAATAAAATAAAAATTGGTAGCTAATTCTCTTTACAGGAAACTGTCCCCATTGTATTTGTGTTTCCTGTTTTATGCATTGCTTTTAATTTTGAAGTTAGTGCTGTCTGTCTTGTGTATGTCTAGGCATTGGCCATAGAACCGAAGGATGCCTGGTCTGTCCACACCATTGCTCACGTCCATGAAATGAAGGCAGATATAGAAAACGGCCTTGCTTTCTTGCAGAAAACTGAGAAGAACTGGAAAGTAAGAAATTTGTCTCCAGCACATCTGCCAAAAATATTTAAAAGATAACGTGAAGTTGAATTGAAGCCACAGAAATAGCTTTGCAGTTAGATGGACCTTAGACAAATCTCCATTTTTATAATCTTAACTCCACTTTCCTGTTAAAGCAGTTGTGTTATTTAGTTGTACAGTCCAATAAGCACCGGAATTGGACCTAGTGCTTTTAATAATTAGCACTCCGCAACAGAACTGGTCAAACATTCCCCTCTCTCTTAATTTCTTTACAAAGAAACTTGTGCCGAGGGGTGTGGTTGTTACTCAGCTCTGCCAGCACAGAACACTGCAGTGTGAATCTAGAAAAGCAGCATTTGTGCTGAGAGAAGCAGGTTTTAGGCATTTCTGAGTAAAAATCTTTTACAAGTCTTATTTGGGTACAGAATTGTAATGAGATAAGGTGGCAGACTTATTTTAGGTTTTAAAGTGTCAATAGGAAGCAGCAGAAGCACCTGGATGGTCATCTATAGGAGAATAATTGATTGAGCTGGAAAGGGCTGTATTTGGCAGTATCTGACCATTCTCCCACCATCTTCCATCATCTACACCAATATGCATGTTCAGGTTGTACAATTGTGCTTATTCGTGTTATAGAGATAAGAAAATAAAAATCCACACTGTCAGTTGCTCAACCCACTCCTGTGATCCAGTTGGCAGTGTTCTAACTGGCCGATCTGTGTTATTTAAAACTGACAGATGGTATCATTGGAGCTCAAAGGCTTCAGACAGACAGGCCATATGCTAGACTGGTACCAGCTCTCATGCTCTTTATAAGGGTTGAACTGAGATGTGTTTGAATCGTAGCCCAAACCCATGGGAACTAACCCACCAGGAGGCTGCTGCTACACAAAGCCAATCCTAAGCAGCTGAGGTAGGGGTGTCAAACTCAAATTCATCGGGGGCCACATCGGCAGGATGGTTGCCCTCAAAGGGCCGGTTGTATCTGTAGGGCAGGGGTCAGGGTTGCGCTGCGCACAGAGTGCAGGGGTCAGGAGTGTACTATGCAGTGTGCAACATCTCATTTCCACCCCTGCACCTTGGTTCTGACCTCTTCACCCATCACTCTCCTCCCATCCCCTCACCTCTGCACACATCTGCCTCCACATGGCCCCCCCCCCCCCCCCAAGTTTCCTCAAATCTGCACTCTTTCCTACCTGGCCCAGCTCTGGTACCTCTTTGTATTGGGCTATACGTTAGTACCTCCCTCTAGGGCGGATCTCTGTGTTCAGTATCGATACTAAATAAGCAGCACAACACTGTCTCTCCAACAACACAAGTGCTTAAAAAGGCCGCCCTCAGGACGCAGCCTGCTGGATGAAAAAAAAAAAAACAGCTGTCAGCAATCACTCGCTGGAGGGACTGGAGAGGCGACAGAGTGGTGGTGGCGGAGACAGAGTGACGGCGGAACCAAAGCTGAGGCAGGGGTGGAGGCGGAGACGGAGGGGAGATGTTTACTCTTGTTGTCATGGAGACCACCCGCGCATGCGCTAATACAAAGCCGCACCGCTCGCGAGACTGAGGATGTTTTTCCCTTGCTTCCTTGGATACCTGCAGAGAAAAAGAGGTAGTGGCCAGAGGCTTCTGTGTGGGCCACATGACAAGGCCTGGCGGGCCGGATTTGGCCCACGGGCCTTGTGTTTGCCCTCTGTGAGCTGAGGTGTTCCATGCCCCGCAGCTGCAAGTATGGAAGGGGAAATATGAGGAATGCCTCGTCCACTAAGTTCTGGCCTTATGCAATGACAGCTTCTTTATGGGATAGCTCAGGTGGGTTTGGACTAGGATTTGAATGCTCCTGTTCTCATCCCTGCTGTTTTAGTACTGTGCTTGGTGCTTTAGGAGGAGAGTCTGACAAAAGAGAACCCCAGAAAGTGGTGAATGATTTTAGGAGGATTATGTACAACACATCTTCCCCAATCCTTGTTTAATTGGTAAAGGGGTTCCTCCTTTGGGTTCTTTAACTGTTTACCATAATACATGAATAGTTGAAAAAACTGAAACGAGGTAAAAGACAACAGAATACACACACTCCTATGTTCTTGAATAACAGAATCAGTTGGTTGAACCTCAAGCTTGACTTGTTTGTTGCTGCTGTCACGTTGAGTTAGATCACTCTGTGGTTGGACGGTTTACAGTCTTCAGCAATCTTTAGAGAAACACCAACCGTGTTAGAACTTAGAAGATTAGATGGCACTAATGAGCCTGCTGTCCGCTTACAGAGTGAGAACAGTAAGTGAATGGATTATAAAGATCTTTTAAGTCAAAGGGGAAAATTAGGTAGACAACTGAGAAAAGGAAAATTCACTCAATCCTTAGCAGAAGGATTAAAGTACAACTAAACACAAAACTTTTTTGTTTAGTTTTGGATAGAGTGGAGAGGGATTATAACACATTGCTGTCTGTGCCCCTATTTGTCCTGTTTACTATTATCCTTGAAAGTAAAAGTAAACGAAAATACCAAATTGGGTTGTCCCCAGAAAATAAGAGGGGAAATCTTCCAATGGGGACGTTAGTTCTAGTGACCTGGGGGTCCCCAAGAAATTCTCTTAATTTGCAGGGATTTCCCCACACTTCCTGTTTGGCTATGGGACAGGAAGTGGAGGTAAATCTCCACAATGGAACATAAATGGCGAACAAAATCTGATAGGGGTTATCCAAAATGAAAATTATTATTTTCCTATAGTTCTACTTTAAAGTGGTTGTAAAGGTTCGTTTTTTATTTTCTAAATAGGTTCCTATAAGCTAGTGCATTGTTGGTTCACTTACCTTTTCCTTCGATTTCCTTTATAAATGTTTTTTTTTCTTTGTTTTCTTTGTCTGAATTTCTCACTTCCTGTTCCTCCTCAGTAAGCTGTTCTGGCTGACTAACCACCACTCGGATGATGGTGAGAAGTTTACTGAGGAGAAACAGGAAGTGAGATATTCAGACAAAGAAAAAAAACATTTAGAAAGGAAATGGAAGGAAAAGGTAAGTGAACCAACAATGCACTAGCTTAGAGGAACCTATGTAGAAAATAAAAAACGAACCTTTACAACCCCTTTAAGACTAAAGCACAACTTATGCTTTTCTATCTGAAATACTAACTGAAGAAATTAACTAAACTTTTTAGTTTATAATCCTTGAGATTAAAGCTGAACTCCAGGCACAAAAACGTTTTATTAAAATATATTCTTAAATACCCACAAAGGATATAAATCCATTTTCTGTGCATCTAATACCTATTCAGTTCTAGCTATTGCCTTGTAAATGTAGCAGTGACCTCATCACTCTGCCGTACATAGCTTGGAGGAACACAGCAGCTCCTCCTACTACAGACTGCCTGCCTGCAGGACAGGAGGGAACAGACACAAGATCAATCACCCTACACAAGGAGAGAGAGAGAGAGAGAGAAAAAAGCAGTTACCAGTCTTTACTATAGAGAGCCCCTGCACAGAGGCAAACTTTCATGCTTGAATACTGCACAGATCAAGAAAAACACAAAGCACACCAAGATTCAAGTTAGAGTACACAGGCCTCTTGCATTTAACAATATTGATTATCCCAGAGTTATCTGCAACCAATATATCTGTACCTTAGCTTTCATAGGCAGATTCGATTTGTCAGCTCCTAAAGCTGCATTTACACTTTTTGCATTTTGGGAACAAGCTTTCCCGCTCGCTAGTTTGTTTGAGCAATATGTAGGCAATTTTATGTGTCCTATAGGGTCAGCCAATTCACTTGAATTGGCTGCCCTATGCACTTTTGTTGTCTGAAAAGAAGCTCCTGCTCCTTTTTGGGCGACGAGCTTCATGGAATTTTGAAAGGTGCAGTTTGCAACTGCTACGCAAACTTTACAGCAGGATCACATCGCATTTGTGCCATTAAGGGATAATGGCACCGAAACTTGCGTTGTGCAGTGATCGCCACGTGTTTTGTAATTGATTCACACTTTGTGATTTGGAACCATGCGATTCTGTTCGCTATTCCAAATCAGAAGTGTGAATGTAGCCTAAAGTGTGTCTACAGGCAAAACCTTTTATTCTAGTTTTAAGCCCTATACACACTATCCGTTTTTCTGCTGGTTTTTGTCTTCAGATTTACCAAAACCATGTAGTGCAAGGGCCTGCCTGATTGCATACAAATTGAAACCCCTAAGGGTTGACCTCATATTTATATGGTTTTGGTAAATCTGAAGACAAAAATCAGCAGAAAATCTGATAGTGTGTATGGGGCTTTAGAGTAGGGAAGGACTAAAAACCGTGTTGGGGTTTCTTTTCTGTCTGTGTCCTGTTTGATAGAGTAGAGAGAGATTAGAACCCTTGACGTGTTTTTTCTTACTGTCGGTGTACCCTCAATGTTTGTCCTGGTGTCCAAGCATGAAAGTAAAAGAAAACCCCAAATTCTGAGTTGTCACCAAAATAGAAAGGCAGATGAAATCTTCCAGAGGAGACATCGGCTCTGGTGACCCTGGCGACAGCCAGGAATTTTGTCACTTTGGTTATGGCTATGGGACATGACGTGAAGGGAGAGGTCCTCAATGGGACCCAATGGCAAAATAATTACATTTACAGGGGTTATAACCCTCCCATGGTCTATCAACAGTTATAATTTAATTCTTGTGCCAGAGACAAGAACAGAAAGGAGATCTGGTCAATGTGAAGTTGCAGTTGAGAATGGCCAAGGAAGAATTAAAATAACTACAGGATTGATTCTAAACTAACCCCAGCCTGTAAAACAAAATCGTCTATACTGGGGTTTATTTGACAGGCAATGTCAATAAATGCAGCTGCTTTTTCGGCTGCTGCAGGTATTTGATACTTCCTGGTGTGGTAATACTTGCTCTTTGCTACTCGCTGTGTTCCTCCCCCTGGCTTATACAGTTAGGGCCATATATATTTGGACACCAGCACAATTTTAGATTTTTTATTTTTTTTGGTATTTACCAAAACATATTCATGCTATAGTTATATAATGAATATGGTTGGAAAGTGCACACACTCAGGTTTAATTTGAGGGTATGTACATCCAAATCGGAGGAAGGGTTACAGCTCTTAAGAATAGCCACCTCCCTTTTTTTCAAGGGACCAAAAGTAATTGGACAATCGAATCAAAAGCTGTTTCATGGCCAGGTTAGCTTAGCGCTGCTTTGAAAGCGCCACCCATTCATTTCAATGGACAGGGGCGGTGGAGAAATGGTGTTTGCACCGCCCCAAAAGATGCTGCTTGCAGGACTTTTTTCCCGTCCTGCAAGTGCACTGCCCCGTTGTGAAAGCACTTGAGATTTCGCACTGGGGCTGCAGAAGAGGCAGTTTACAGGCGCTATTTTTAACGCAAAAACACTTGTAAAGCGCCCCAGTGTGAAACTGGTCTTAAGCTGAATTTTAAAAACAGGCTGTGCTTTCCCTTGATATGACGTTATAAGTATATTTCAAGAACTTAGAGATTGTTTTCCTTGCAGGATGTTGATATGCTTGCCTGCCATAATTACTGGCACTGGACTTTGTATTTCATCGAGAAGGTAAGATTACTTGTATGACTTGGCAAACTTGGACAGTTCATTTACACACGTTGTGATGCGCATTAACTTACAATGTGTTAAGGCACTCCATTCATCTTGAATGGGCTACCAACACGCCTCAGTAGACCAATAAATTGACACAAACCTTTTTCACTGACACCACACAGAACACTCAGAGTATGTGTGTTGTGGTTCACTTGCATTGGCGACTACTCTACAGTGCATTGATAACGACTGCCACAGTATGTGTGTTGCAGTAAAACATGTTTTGTATTGTGCTGCCCTCAGGACATGGTTGTATTGTGCAGTCCACGGATGTGTCAAGGGCTGCACTTGAGGCCCACTATATTTACTAGGTTAACTACCCTGACTACATTGTCATAACAGTGTATTAAACCCAAGAAACCTGATTGTTGGCTCTGTTATTTATGACTTTAAATTAAGCTGCATATGTCGCTATTTGCACCAGCTGTGTTGGTAGTTAAATAATGACAATACTTGGTATCAACGAGATAATGCACCTCTGATTGGCATTAAATGACACAAAAGTCCACAATGTGATTTAATATAAAGCATGTGTGTTTTCATGTCATACAGAGTTTTGTGACTCGCACACCATCAAAAAATATCTCTGAGTACCATACAATCCTTAGAATCCCATCGTTTTAAATTAGAGCCCCCAAGAAGATGGATTTTGTTTAACCCCCAAATGCATTGTGCTTCTTTATTTTTTTTTTGCACTTTCCCTTACTGTGAACCAATGTAATATTTAAAAGATTTTGGAATCTTGGACATTTGCTTTTGTGCTCTTGCTAGATTCTTTACATTGAATCTCAACTCCGTTTTGTGGAGTGTTGCTGCACTAGACCCATTGGGGTTGGTTTATTAAAACTGGAGTGCAAAATCTGGTGCAGCTGTGTATGGTAGCCAATCCGCCAAAGCTTGTTCAATTAAGTTTTTACAAAAAAAAACCTGGAAGCTGATTGGTTTCTCTGCAGAGCTGCACCAGTGTTTGCACTCCCCAGTTTTAGTAAATCAACCCATTGTGCCCAGTGATAATTTTAACTTGCCTCCCAAAAACTTGTATCCAGCACCTCATTTTTATCTATCTTTGAACAATGTGATCTAATAGCAGTGTGCATTATCTCTTTTCCAGGGTGAATATGAGGCTGCCTTAACTATGTTTGACAATCATGTGAGTACCTGATATGTACAGTAGAAGAAGTCCATCCTTCTTCAATTTTAACTACAGGCGAAATCAAAAATGGGTCCTTTTTTAGAAGTAAGCACACTTCGTGTGAATAGTGTCAAGCCTCCTGCTGGATGCTTAATTTTCAGTGCATCTTCCTGGTAGTTAAACTTCTGTTTAGCAGCAAGCACCATAGTCCTATTTTTTATTTTTTTCTCTCTAAAGCGGTAGTAACGTTTCTGAATAAAAGAAAAAAAATCTCCCTGCAAGGTAATATCATAATTTGCTAGTATGCATCGCACCCGGTCTTCCTTCTGGGTTTGTGGGCTGCGGCCGCTTGAATGGCCGAGCTGCGATGACTTCCCTCCTGCACAGGAGTCACAATTTGCAACACAGCTCTGAAGGAACGGCACGGGTACGCCATTTCTTCAGAGCACATGCGCAGGTGATGTCACCGGCTGCTGCTCACTGGAATATTTCCTAATAGGTGCACTTTTAGGAGATATTCATTTTACCTACAAGTAAGTTTTATTATAAACGTACCTGTAGGTAAAAATAGGCGAAAAGAGTTTACTACCACTTTAACCAGTGAAGATCCAGGAGCAGGCGGGTGCATCCTCACTGTGAAATTTGAAAGCTGGTTTGCCTTGGCAGATATTTCTAAGATATATGTCAAAAATGTCCTACTGCATTAATACAGCAGTTTTAATTTTTTGTTCAGTTTTCCCTGTGATATTGCTTTATGGATGCCAGTAGTATCTCTGCTTTTCCACATATTAAAGGGCTCTGTAATGAAATTGCACAGCAGTGTTGTCACCCTGTGGACAGTATAGTCTTTTATATGGACATGTAGTTTTTGAATGGACTTTAGGTATGCAGAAAATGAAAGCCCAACTCCAGCCAACAATTTTAAGTAGTTATAGAAGCTGCTTTTCTTTCTTTTGGAGAAAAGGTTTAAATTTTGTATGAATAAAAGGTGACAGTTGTAAGCACCCTGCCAGCGTTAGTTTGTCCCAACCCCTGTAATTGTAATTTTTGCAGGTTAGTTTGATGTGCATTAAAATGTGGAGAAAAATATAATTAAAAGCATGTGAAATACAAAAGGAATTAATATAAATTACAGTTTTTATCCATATACACTTACCAGAATACAATATTTTTTCACTATAGTGGGCCTTTAGAGAAGAACAGAAAGATGTGAATAGAGCCTTAGTATGACTGATATCCTTCTCCACAGATCGCCCCCTCCTGTATCTCAAGTGGAAGCATGCTGGATATTGTTGATAATTCATCGCTGCTGTATAGACTTCAGATGGAAGGTATGATTCTGTACGTTTGTCTGTCCATATCTAGCCATACGTTAAAGACACCAGGAGCCTGTTATGCAATCTTGCTTTTTCAGCATATTTAGTAATTGTATAGCCAGCTTCTCTAAAAGACATGTCAGAAGATTTAGAATTTTCAGATAAGTGCTAAGGCACAATGACCATTTCTAGATGTTCCCTATACATAGCAAGTCTTCAACTTTTAATGTTAAGGTCCACTTTAATCCATCTTTACATTTATACAGTGCAAATACACCAAGGGAAACATTCTCCAGGATTTGGTGGTCCTGGTTAGACCATCCTATCATTGCTGCCATTCTGAATTAGTGGCATACTTTTATCCAGTATGATTTACATGATTTTTTTGGACTTCCATTACCTTCTTTCCATTGATCCTTCTGATACACTATGATTTATCTTCTACCAACGAGTCTGTTTGCTTCAAATTCCAAAACTATTTTTTTGCATTACCAATATTTTTGTGTGCGTGCGTATATATGTGTGCGCATTAGTTATTTAGACAAGTGAATAAACCAGATTGGACCCCATTAAATGCATCCTATGTTTTAGTGTATACTGTTTGCACTGATAGTCCACTGTACATGCTATGTCGTCTCAAGATGTTCCATGACAAAGCCTTCTTTGCCTTTTTATCACAATTTACATTCAATGCAGATTGCAGATATGTTGTGAAAATTAGGGCAAAATACCCAGATGAAATATACAGTGGGAAAAATAAGTATTGAACACGTCACCATTTTTCTAGGTAAATTTATTTCTAAAGGTGCTATTGATGTGAAATTTTCACCACATATCAGTAACAACCCATGCAATCCATACATATAAAGAAACCAAAACTAGTAAGTTCAGAAATGTAAGTTATGTGTAATAAAGTGAAATGACACAGGGAAAAAGTACTGAACACAGGAAGAAAGGGAGATGCAAAAAGGCATGGAAAGCCAAGATACCAGCTGAAATCTATCATCAAGTAGAAAGCAATCCTGCCCCTTGTCAGTGCAAATTAATATCAGCTGGTTCAGTCTCAATAGATGGCCTACAAAAAGGTGTCTCATTACTAAGGGGGTCACACAAGAAACCTCTCATGATAGGTAAAAGCAAAAAGCTCTCTCAAGACCTTCGCCGTAACCTTATTTCTCAATGCATTTGTTTTGGTGTCTTTGTATGGGTTGCATGGATTGTTACCAACGTGGTGAAAATCTCATGTCAATAGCACCTTTTAGAAAAATATTTACCTAGCAAAATGGTGACGTGTTCAATACTTATTATACCCGCTGTATATAAGGCAGACGTTTCAGTTACAAAATGATTTGTATTTTTGTCCATCCAGCTCTGAGATTTACACAACCTGCTGCACAGCACAACCAGGCATTTGCAAGACAAATATAAAATGTTTTTTTTTTTCATGTTTGGTGTGTCCAGGTGTGGATGTGGGAGACCGATGGAAAAAACTTGTCCAAATTACGAAGAAGCATACCAACGATCACTTGCTGATCTTCAATGATCTTCACTTCCTGATGTCATCATTGGGTGCAAAGGATGTTGGGATGACAACGCAGTTTCTGGAAGCATTGAAAGAACTTTCTAAGTATGTTACAAAAACAGAAAAACAATATACTGCACTTAGGTGCAAATACCAAAGACCAAAGGTGCTTAAGAGGTGCAACAGTACCATGAGCTATACATCACATATATTTGATCAATGTTACAAAACTGCACATAGAAAAATAAAGAATACTAAAAATAAGGAACATTTTCCCCACATTACTCCAGCTGAATATTTTGTTGCATTCAAACGAATGTAACATAAATTAAAATGGAGCACTCTCTAGATATGTTCACACCGCAACCTGCTTATTACTGCCCATTCATAACATGTGTGACGCTTGCAACCGGAAATCCAGTCAATGGATTTTGACAAGCCCTCCTGAATTGTTTTTTTTTTTTTTTTTGTGGCCCTACAACTGTCTTTTTAAAAATGTTCCCCTTGTGATGGCTGTGGTAGGTAGACCACTGAAAGACTATGTATCGTAAATCATCATAAGACATTTTTTTTAAATATTACAAGTACTTGTTTTTTACCTTCATTTTATCCTATGTTGCATCTCAGTGATGCTGATCTTCTGCAGCCTCTTTGTAGAAACTTTCTGTCTATATGCACTCCAGTGATGGCTGCATGGCATTAGATAGATATAGTTAGACTTTTCTTCCGCTTTAAAGCTGATTTCCAGCTTTTAGTGAAGTTTAAATAACTAATTTTGACCAAGCAATGCTAACAGATGAAGTAACTGGGAGCGCTGTATAACCTGTATGTTGTCTCAGCTGCATATAATATACACTGTGTTCCAGCTGTGGGATGCAAATTTCCTATCCTTATCCAAGACAAAATGGACTTGGACAGAGCACTGCTCAGCTATTCACAGGGAACCTTATATTCTATGAATGAATACAACAATTCCCCTTGTTGGCTGAGGCAGGCAGATGACATCCCAGTCACCAATCAGAGGAAGCTTTGTATTCATTCATGCTTGTAATTAGTTCACCCCACCCCAAAATACAACATGCCTCTCTTGTTTGCTGTTTGAGCTTGTGCTGATATTCTCAGGTTTACAAACAATAAAAAAAGAGGACCGACCAATGATTTTTGTATATTTGAAAGCCACCAGAGCCCCATGACTTATTAGCCTGAGTTGATAGGCAAATTCTTTATTTTAGGTGCATTGCTTTGCATTTGGGATCAGTTTATGATGCGTCTGACATCATGCACAGTTCATTGACATGTGCATTTGGCCTACTTCTGACCTGCTTCTAAGTTATGTCAACCTGCTTTGTCGAGCTGCTTTGCATTCCCATTGACATTTATAGGGAGAGACATGTGGATCTGACATGAACAAAAGCCTGTCAACACTGAGGGGGTCATTTACTAAAGGAAAATCCACTTTGCACTGCAAGTGCACTTGACAGTGCAATAAAAGTGCATTTGGAAATAAAGTCGCTGTAGATCCAAGGGGGACATGCAATGAAAATAAAAAACAGCATTTTAGCTTGTACATGATTGGATGATAAAATCAGCAGAGCTTCCACTCATTTCAGATCTACCCCTTAGATTTACAGCGACTGCACTTCCAAGTGCACTTTCAGTGCAAAGTGGATTTGCCTTTCGTAAATAACCCCTGAGTCTTTGTCACATATCTGCTATCATCAGATTGACATACAACATTGTGTGGTGTTTTTTTTTTTAGATCACCAGGTGAAAGCTGTCAACATGCTCTTATCGGTCATCTCGGCCTGCCCCTGTGTCAGGCACTTGTGGAATTTGACACCGGCAATTACGACAAGGTGATAGAGCTCATGTACCCGATTCGCTACCAGATTTTAGGAATAGGGGGCAGCAACGCTCAGGTAAGAAATTTTTCGCTTTTTACATTTTTATTATCAATGTACATAATAAATTGGCACGTGCATCATCGCAAGTCTACCTTCTATCCAATATTTCAAAGGCCCCACATACAGTGGATATAAAAAGTCATCCCTGTTAAAATGTCAGTTTTTCTGTGATGTAAAAAAAGATACACAGATAAATAATAAAGAACTTTTTGCACCTTTTTAATGTGACCTATAAACTGTACAAACAAACTGAAATTTTTAAGGGGGGCTAAAAATAAAATAATGTGGTTGCATAAGTGTGCACACCCTCTTATAACTGGCGATGTAGCCGTGTTCAAAATTAAACAATCAGAGAGCTTCCAAAGCATCAGAGGGATCTCATTGTTAAAAGATGTCAGTCAGGAGAAGGGTACAAAAAATTTCCAAGGCATTAGATATACCATGAAACACAGTGAAGACAGTCATCATCAAGTGGAGAAAATGTGGCACAACAGTGACATTGCCAAGAGCTGGATATACTTCCAAAATGGATGAAGACGAGAAGAAAACTGGTCAGGGAGGCTGCCAAGAGCCTACAGCAATGTTAAAGGAGCTGCAGGAATATCTGGAAAGTACTGGCTGTGTGGTACATGTGACATCTCCCATATTCTTCATATGTCTGGGCTATGGGGTAGAGTGGCAAGACAAAAGCATTTTCTTATGAAGAAAAACACTCAGGCCTGGCTAAATTTTGCAAAAACACATCTGAAGTCTCCCAAAAGCATATGGGAAAATGTGTTCTGGTCTGATGAAACATGGGTTGAACTTTTTGGCCATAATTCCAAAACCTATGTTTTGTGCAAAAACACTGCACATGACCAAAAGAACACCATACCCACCATGAAGCATGGTGGTGGCAGCATCATGCTTTGGGGCTGTTTTTCTTCAGCTGGAACAGGGGCCTTAGTCAAAGTAGAGGGAATTACGAACAGTTCCAAATACCAGTTAATATTGGCAAAAAACCTTCAGGCTTCTGCTAGAAAGCTAAACATGAAGAGGAACTTCATCTTTCAGCGTGACAACGACCCAAAGCATATGGGTATGAATGGCTTCACCAGAAAAAATAAAGTTTTGGAATGGTCCAGCCAGAGCCCAGACCTTAATCTGATTGAAAATCTGTGGGGTGATCTTAAGAGGGCTGTGCACAGGAGATGCCCTCGCAATCTGACAGATGTGGAGTGTTTTTGCAAAGAAGAGTGGGCAAATATTGCCAAGTCAACATGTGCCATGCTGATAGACTCATACCCAAAAAGACTGAGTGCTGTAATAAAATCAAATGTTGCCTCAACAAAATATTAGTTTAAGGGTGTGAACCCTTATGCAACCATATTATTTTACTTTAAATCACATTTAAAGGTTGAAAAAGTTCTGAAATGATTTATCTTTATCTCCCTTTTTTATTTTATTTTTTACATCACAGAAACCTGACTTTTTACCAGGTGTGTAAACTTTTAATATCCACTGTATATGTAGCTGTGGTATTGCTCCTTGCTTCCATTTGGTATGAAAGTGAAAGGGTTGAGCTTTTATGGGAGGGGTGGGGGCTTCATGGCCCCACAACTTTGGCATCTGTTAAATTTTGTACTGATGTCTGTTGTCCCCTTTTATGTAGCATAGTCCTTGCTATTTGTCCTGGTTGCCATTGTCACAAGACAGAAAGTAATAGTAAGTCCATAGTTTTAGGCCCTACTCTCGATCCATTGTTTCATATAAACATGTTGTGCCAATACCAAGAATGGGCTGCCAATGCATGCAATAGACTTAAAGATCAAATAAACACACAACTGTTTTTCTTTGCAAACCAGCACACTACAGCCCATGGTATGTGCACTGTGGTGCACTACATTGTGTATTGCCCTCTATTATGTAGTGCATTGGAGTGCTATTCAAAATCATTGATGCCACAAAGCACCGTACATAGAGCAGGTGCATTGCGATAATGTGCACGTTTTAATTTGCGTCACTACAATGCACAAGTGTGAATAGGACTTACAGTTGTCACCAGAACAAGAAGGGAGGTATTATGGGGTAGACGCTGTGGTATTTCCCAAGTGTGATATTCCCCTCCATGGTTGGTTGGACATTTTAAGGTTTCATGTTTCACTGTAATTGGTTTACCTATCTAATATTTATTTTGTGTGTGTTTGTTCTAATCTTCAGAGAGACCTCTTTAGTCAAGTTCTTATACGTGCAGCAATGAACAGCAGATCCAGGTCACATCAGAATTTAGCACGGTATGTGGATTTGTTTAATTGCAGAACTGGACTATCTTAACCACTCGAGTACCAGCCTGACACTTTTCATGTTTTGTCATACAACATTCAACCCACATTCATTTTTTATTTTTTTTATTTTTTAAGATAGAGCTACATTTTATGATATTTAACCACTTCAATACTGGGCACTTTTACCCCTTCCTGTCCAGGCCAGTTTTCAGCTTTCAGCACTGTCACATTTTGATTGACAATTGCCCGCTCATGCAACACTGTATCCAAACTACATTTTTATCAACTTGTTCACACATTTTCTTTATTTCTGTTATAAAATGTTGCTAATAAATAATTGTTCTTCACAAATTTCAGCCAAAATGTATTCCACTACATTTCTTTTGCGAAAATAACCCAAATCAGTGTATATTTATTCTGTAGGAAGGTTATAGCATCCGCAAACTATAGTATATAACTGAAAATTGATCATTCCTGATGTACTGATGGCCTATCTCATTTCTTGAAGCCCAAAAATGCCAGGACAGTACAAATACCCCCCCAAAAAAAGTTTGTCACGGTCATCAGTGCAGTACGGCATTGTCATATAACTAATGTGGCAGTGATCAGGGACACTGACTGGTGACACTACGAAAATAAAATGTATTTATTCGATTTTTTTTTTTTTTTTTTTTAAACACACTTTGACCAGAGCAATATAATATTAACATTGTAAGTGATCAGGTGTTTGTTTGTTTTTTGTTTTTTTCACATTAAGTTTGCATGTAGCAGTGAATTTAATTGAAATATACAAGCATTTTAATGAATGAAATAACTTCACACTGCTGTCACTACTGCAAAGAACATTAGTGGGGAACCTCACTGTTCAGAACTGTGGCTTCAACCTTGTCCACGTACACACGGTCCAGCCCAGAGGCACTGTATTCACATGACAGTGATACAAGTGGGGTGTTAAAGAAACTTTTTTTGCTATAATACTGGTGTTTTTGTATGCTATTAGAGCCTGTTTTTTATGCTTCCTTTGTTGCAAAGTCATGATTAATAAAGGGTTAAACTTTATTACTTCCAAGTTCTTATGTTTAACCTTTCAGATTTGTGGATATAGTGCAATCATTTCAGACAACTCAGAAGTATTTTAATAAAAGGAATTTACTTAACTTGGTTTAAAGATGTATTACAGATGATAAAATCTAGATAAATACAGCATGTTCAATCCGAGGGGAGTCCGCAGCTTGATTGGAAGTTCCTGGAGGCAATAGTCTTGTCTGCCCTTGTTTCAGGCATATTTCTTAATATCCAGAAAGAACTCCAATAGCCCTTTGTCATTCAGACATATACTGTATATAGCAGCCCAAAAATTTGTCAAAACTGGTTTGAGCGACACCACATAATAGAGAGACCAGATGTTCACAACTTCCCACAGAACAATGAAATCAGATATCTCATTATACATTAAAACTAATTGTGTATCGATAGAAGTGATCACTTATACACCAACCTAATTGATAACCTAAAACAGTTACGAAGTTTCTTGTAAATCAATAATTATTAAAAACCTACAGGCAAGCATTCACATACGCTTTAACTTTCCAGCACCTCTGAGAAGCTGAAATATGTATTGGGTTGAATGATCCTTTGGTAAGGCATGGCGCTGTAATCCATAATGACTGGCTCTGACAGCAGTAAGCTGGATCTTTATTGGTTCCTACACATTGCAGTTCTTCTTTGCACCTCTTTATATAATGGGTCTAAAAATTTCTCTCCTTTTTTTTTTTTTTTTTTTTTTTTGTATCTTCCTAATCAGATTATTCTTATTATATAGATGCCTTTTACTTGAAAGAGACGCCCTGAGACCGAATTCCCCTATGACAGAGCGACTTATAAGGAAGACAGCTGCAGTCCACAACATGGCATAGAACCTGTCTACCTGGACTTTTCATACATCAGGAGCTATTTCTATGAACCAGAACATAAATCAAATGATGTAATTGGTCAGTTATAAAAATCAAAACCCAAAATGAAATGTAAATATGTTTTGTTTTGTAATTTTGTATGATCCAAAAAGGCACGATTTGCACTATTCCAGTTTTTGTGTTGACTTTTTTTAAATTTGATTCTACCAAAAACTAAAGGAACGTCACCTTGCCTTTACATTAAATGAGAAAAGGATTTTACAGGATTTAGCTGGGAGAACAATGTTACCACCCCTAGTGGATTATTTGTAGGAATAAATAAATATAGCATGCACACCAGAGTCCTGGGTGCCACCAGAAAATGAATGGCACAATTGGGCCATGTACTTATTGCAGCCTAAAGTGATCTCTTGCTTTACCTGGACATACAGTGGGGAAAAAAATTATTTGATCCTCTGCAGACTTAGTAAGTTTGCCCACTTACAAAGAAATTAAGGGTCTATCATTTTTATCATAGATGTATTTTAACCACTTGCCAACCAGCCGTCGTCATTATATTGCGGCAGGTTGGCTCATTCCCGCAAGTCGCCGTAGCTGTATTGCCCTGTACACGCGGTCGGAAATTCCAACGGAAACGGTCCGGATTATGTTGTCGGAAAATCCGTGTGTGAGCTCTACCGGACTTTTTCTGTCGGAAATTGAGACGGAAAAAGTTTGAGAACAAAATCCAATTGTGTTTTTTTTTTTTTCTGATCGCTTGAAGAGAATTCCGAGGGACAAAGTGCCACGCATGCTCAGAATAAATTACAAGACGAAAGCTATTGGCCACTGGCCTCTACGTAGTCCTGTCGTACACAACCAGCGCCACCGCATTCAGAACGATCAGATTTTCCGACAACTTTGTCTGACCGTGTGTATGCAACACAAGTTTCGGCCAAAATCCATCTGAAAAAATCTGATGGATTTTGTGGTCGGAATGTCCGAACCGTGTGTACAGGGCATATGTCGGCCCTTTAAGCAGCTATAGCAGGCGCGTGCGCTGCCGATCGCTTCACAGAGAGCCAGAAGGGGGATCTGTTAATGTAAACAGACAGATCCCCATTCTGATGGGAGTAGAGATTGATCGCTTGTTCCTAGTGATTAGAAACAGCGATCTCTCGCCTCCTCCAGCCAGTACACTGCCCCCACAGTTTGAAAAAACTCCCAGGGAACACATTTAACCCCTTGATCATCACTAGTGTTAACCCCTTCCCTGCCAGTGACATTTATACAGTAATCTGTGCTTTTTTTTTATATCGCTGTATGAATGTCAATGGTCCCAAAAAATGTGTCCAATCTGTCCGCCGTCCAGCTAAAAATGTCTGATCACCGCCATTACTAGTAAAAAAAATAAAAGATAATAATAAAAATGCCATAAACATTTTGTAGGCACTATAACTTTTGAGCAAACCAATCAATATAAAAGCTTATTGCGATTATTTTTTTTTATTTTAAATATGTGATAAGAATACATATTTGCCTAAACTGATGAAATTTGTTTTTTTGGGGGGATATTTATTATAGAAAGAAGTTAAAAAAAAAAGTTTTTGTTTTGTTTTTCAAAATTGTCTGTCTTTTTTTTTTTTTTTTTTTGTTCATATCGCAAAAATAAAAACTGCAGAGGTGATCAAATACCACCAAAAGAAAGT
Source organism: Lithobates pipiens (assembly GCF_037356315.1). NCBI lineage: Eukaryota > Metazoa > Chordata > Amphibia > Anura > Ranidae > Lithobates > Lithobates pipiens. Next base: position 507,211,538 of record NW_027507903.1, on the reverse strand, counting down.
TATATTTGTGGGGAATAAAGGACCTTCATTTTGTTTGGGTACAGTGCACAGGACCATGCAATTGTCCGTTAAAGCGATGCAGTGCTGTATCGTAAAAAATGGTCTGGTCATTAAGGGGGAAAATATTCCGGTCCTTAAGGGGTTAAAGGATAGAGACAGAATATTAAAAAAAAAAAAATCCATAAAAAACATGATACAAATGTTATGAATTGAGTTGCAGTTCAGTGAGTAAAATAAGTATTTGATCCCCAAGCAAAACATAGTTACATAGTAGGACACAAATCCATCAAGTCCAACATATGTGTGTGATTATATGTCCGTATTACCTTGTATATCCCTGTATGTTGTGGTCGTTCGTGATTTAGTCCTTGGTGGAGAAACCCTTGTCGGCAAGCACAGAAGTAAGAAGTTATTTTGGGCCACTATTCTTTACAGATCTTTTCTAAATCCATAGGCGTGCGCAGCCTATTGCATTAGCATGTGCACCTCAAACCAAAGCTCAAACACATGTGCATCCGTGTGTATGTATGTATGTGTGTGTGTGTGTGTGTGTATATGTGTGTGTGTGTGTGTGTGTGTGTGTGTGTGTGTGTATATATATATATATATATATATATATATATATATATATATATATATATATATATATATATATATATATATATATATATATATATATATATATATATATATATATATATAAAAATTTTTAATGTAATTAAACAATTATCAATGTAAACAAACATAATTTAATTAATACAATTTAAAAAAATAATAATCTTTTAACGTAAACAAGCCTTTTAAATACATCTCTAAATCAAATAAGCACTTTTTACACAAACTGCACAGTGAGTAGGATTTTTTTTTTTTTTTTGTCAGGTTTTAATATCCTGAATTGTATTTACCGCTTTAAATAAATTTTGTCTTGGTGCACCAATAATTCCAAAGTTATGTTTAAGGAAAGTAAAGCGACAGCAACATTTCCCTCTGCTATGCTTTTTGTTGAATTATACACTATACAAAGAGAAACAGAAATATGTATTTAGACATCAAATTGACATCAGTAAAGTGGTTAGCACACTACAGATTATTATGGCTTACTTCTCTACATGTTATAGAGAAGAAGACGTCGCACAGAAGGTGTTTTAGACATAAATTCTTCAATAACTTCATTATAATTAGCCAACCAAGCCAATTCTTGCTCGGTGTACAACATCATGAGTGAATCGGGGATGGGCTTATGGTTGTGCCATTGATTTTGACAGAGAGATCATGGGGAAGAGGCACATGGGGGAGGAAAAATACATTTTTGGTTTTGGATAGATTTAGTTTTGAGGAAGTGGTGTGTAATCCAGACTGATATATCTTATAGTAAATTAGTGATATGTGAGGAAACTGAAGGAGTGAGCTGAGGGTTAGAGAAATAGATTTGGGTGTCATCAGCGTAGAGATGGTATTAGAAGCCTCTGGAGGCTATAAGCTGACCCAGGGAGGAGGTGTAAATTGAAAATAAGAGGTCCAAGAACAGAACCTTGGGGGACCCCAACAGAGAAAGGGAGAGGAGGAAGTAGAATTGTAAGCTAAAGGTGCGGTTGGATAAGTAGGATGAGAATCGGCGAAGATTACAGTCACGGAGACCAAAGGTGTGGAGTTTTTTGAGGGGGAGGTCAACCGTATCAAAGGCAGCAGAGAGGTCCAGGAGTAGGAGTACAGAATAGTGTCCATTGGTTTTGGCTGTTAGTAGATCATTTGTTAGTTTTAGGATAGCAGTTTCTGTGGAGTGTTGAGGACGAAATCCAGACTGGAGAGGATCAAGAAGGCTATTATCAACAAGGTGGTCGCTCAGTCTGTTGTAAACCAGACGTTCAAGGAGTCTGGATAAGATGGGGAGCAAGGAGATGGGGTGTAGGTTGTTAAGATTGGATGGGTCCAGTGAGGGCTTTTTCAGTATGGGACTGGCAAGTGCATGTTTTAGAGAGTTGGGGAAGATGCCAGAAAAGAGTGATTTGAAGATGTGGGTTAGAGAGTGTAGAATAGAGTCAGAGGGTGAACGTAGCATTTGCAAAGGTAACAGGATTCAGAGGGCAGGTGGTAAGATGGACGTTGGCTAGGAGTTTAGCAACCTCGTCTATAGTTGGTGGGGTTGAAAGAGGGAAGTAATGATTGTACCTGTGGGCATGAAGTATAAGGCGTGGAACTGCAGCCGTCGCCCACTGTCCCAACCCCCCCCCTCCTCCCTCCTCCCTCTCTGTGGTAGCAGTATAGGGAGAAGCTCCCTGTACTAGCTGCCACTGTTTGAAAACCAGCGTGGCTCTGCCCCCACAGCTCTGTGTGTCTGAATGAATTACAAACCCCATCCTTGGCTTGACATCCTTAGCAGCTGTCAGCTTGTTGTTCTCAATGAATTACCACGGAGCTGTGGAGCGCTGTGGTAGAACATTGAGTGTTTTACAGGATGTATAGGTAAGCTGATACACCAACAGTGTGCATTAGACCTACATGGCATCAGTAATCTGCTACTAGCTGGTGCAATGCTTTCCAGGCTTCTGCAACAAAAAATAAATGCACATTTTTTTTTAACCTGCAAAAAAAATGAGCATTTTTCATTTTAAAAAGAAAAAAGTAAATTTATTCTTTCATTTCTTCATTTTCACAAAAATTGTGACAAAAAATTACAACTTCAAAAATATTGCCGTGCCTCTTCCTACATGCCTCAGACTATCTACTTTCCAAAAAATGCAGATGCTTTCACCCCCCTTTCTGCCCAGGCCAATTTTTATCTTTCTGCGCTGTTACAGTTTGACAATTACTCGGTCATGCAACACTATACCCATATGAGACAGAGCTTTCTTTTGGTGGTATTTAATTAACACTGAGTTTTTTTATTTTATGCTATATAAATGAAAAAAAATGAAAGTTTTGGAATAAAAACGCACGAAAACAAAAAAACAGAACAGTTAGCCCAATTTTTGTATAATTTGAAAGATGATGTTATGCTTTAAAATTGTGCACACTTGTCTAATGGAACCAAACTTTGGTACTTAAAAATCTCCATAGGCGACACTTTAAATGTTTTTACAGATTACTTTTTTAGAGTTGGAGAAGGAGGTACTGGGCTAAAATTGATGCTCTCTAATGCATGCAATGATACCACACGTGTTTTTAATCGTTTTTATATATGTGGGCGCGACTTGCGTTTGCTTCTGTGCGCAGGGACAGGGGCACTTTTAAACAAAAAAAAAAAGTATTCTTTATTTTACTGTTATTTTTACACTTTCTCCTAAATTTTTTTTTTTTTTGATCACTTTTATTTCTATTACATGTAAACATACCTTGTAATAGGAATAGTGCGTGACAAGTCCTCTTTAGGGCGAGATCTGGAGTCTTACAGACCCCAGATCTCTCCTTCAGGCTGGAAAGGCCAAGATCAAATAAATTAACCTGTCTCAGCCTTTCTAGCTGAGTTCCCGGCATTATTTACATCTGCCGGCCCGGACGTGACATCAGAACGTCGCGCCCGGGCCTCCGAGGGTCATAGAAATGACTGGGGACCATCTGGTCAACAGAAATCTCTATGACTAACTTTCGACAGCAACCAATTTACTCTCCGGCTAGCCGATCACAGATAGGGGTGTGTGTGTGTGTGTGTGTGTGTGTGTGTGTGTGTGTGTATATAATATTATCCCTACCTACCTACCTGAGCCTGCCCTGCTTAGTGGTGTCTCATTTCTCCCCTCGATCTTGCAGCCACCTGTCTGCCGCTATCCAGGCTCCATTGCTTCTTCCAAGGAAGAGAGAGGCCGGAGGGGGGCGGAGTGCAGATGTATATCACTCCGCCGACACCTGCGGGACCTGCAGCCAGGACTATAGAAGCTGCATTGGAAAATGCGGCTGGATTACTCTGCGGCTGTGGTCCCTAGTCTATGATCAATCACCTCCCACTCGCAGCACAGCTGTTTTTGCCGGCCCAGAGCTGAGCCCAGTTGTGATTGAGTTGCACAGACATGTTGCAGCAGTCAGCACTAGCAGTGAAAGCACAGACAGCACAGGGATGATTAGGGTGTACCTGAGCACACCTGATGCGCATGCCTATGTCTAAATCCTTAAGGTTTCTTTGCTGTTGCTTGGAAACTCAAAGTTGTAGCTCCCTTCATCCATTTTCGATTTAGGTCTGGAGTCTGGCTAGACCACTTCATGACCTTATGTGCATCTTCTTGAGACACTCTTCTGTTGCCTTGGTGTTATGTTTGGCTCATTGTTATACTGGAATACCCTTCCACAACCCATCTTCAGTATTCTGGCTGAGGGAAGAAGGTTCTCATCCAAGATTTTATAATACATGGCAAAGTCGGTCTGTACCTTTTTAGCAGAGAAACAGCCCCAAAGCATGTTTCCACCCCTATGCTTGACTGTAGGGATGGTGTTCTTAGGGTCATAGTCCAGTAATTTTCTTCCTCCAAACACTGTGAGTCCCCCCTCCTCAAGAAGGCACATGCATAGTCATGTCAATGAACATCTAAATGATTCAGAGAAGGATTGGGAGAAAGTGCTGTGGTCAGATGAGACCAAAATTGAGCTCTTTGACATTAACTCAACTCACCATGTTTGGAGGAAGACAAATGCTGACTATGACCCTAAAAACACCATCCGTACAGTCAAGCATGGAGGGGGAAACATGATGCTTTGGGGCTGTTTCTCTGCTGAAGGTACAGGCTGACTTTGCCACATTCTTGGATGAGAATCTTCTTCCCTCAACCAGAACATTAAAGATGGATCGTGGATTGGTCTCCCAGCATGACATTTACCCAAAACATACCACCAAGGCAACAAAGGAGTGGCTCATGAATAAGCACATTAAGGTCATGGAGTAGCCTAGTTAGTCTCCAACCCTTAATCCTATGGAAAATTTCTGGAGGAATATGAAACTTTGAGTTGCCAAGAGACCTTAAGGATTTAGAGAAGATCTGCAAAGAAGAGTGGACCAAAGTCCCTCCTGAGATCTGTACAAATCTGGTCATCAACTACAAGAAACATCTTACCTCTGTGCTTGCCAACAAGGGTTTCTTCACCAAGTCATGTTTTGCTTGAGGATCAAATACTTATTTTACTCACTAAACTGTAACTAAATTTATATTTTTATTTTATGTGTTGTTTACTGGTTAATATTCTGTCTCTATAATTTAAAATACACCTTTGTAAGTAGGTAAACTACAATCTGCAGGAGATCAAATAATTATTTCCCCACTGTATATGTAAAGTTCATGGTTGTATCTACCATAAGGGCACTTGTGGGCCAGTGCATAGAGGTGGAAGCATATCGACCCTTAAAATTAAGTGTTAACTTTTTCTTTTCATTTCCACTCCTCGGGGCTCCTTTTGGATTTTTGAGGCTAGATTATGAAGAGAACTGTAGGAGGTTCAGGGAATGCTGGGAGGAGTAGCAAGGCTCTTTACTCTTACTTTACTTACTCGTTTTGTGGCCTATTTTGTTGAAAGTAGCACTGCTTATAAAGAAGACCACCTGCTACCTTCAAGAGCCGATTGCAGCAATAGTTTTTAAGAAATAATCACGACACAATAGGGGGAGCTTTTGCAAAGGGACTTCATCAGTTTGGTGTGGCTAGTGCTACATAATGTTTGTGTATTGCTCTGGTAATAATGAAAGATTAATAAAATTTAAGATCACTTGCTCCAAAATTATCACCCCAAAAAATAGTAATGGTGAATTTGGCTAAATTTTTTCATGAAAATGGCCATTGCATCTTTTTATCAAAATTATTTTATCAGATTGTCTTGTCGGTACTTGTATGGCCAGCATGAATGTCGCATTAGAATGTGATAGCTTCACAGTGGCATGTTGACTTTGTACGACTAGAGAAGGCCACAAATGGCTCCCATGCCTCCAAGTTGTGACCGTAAAGGGGAGGCCTACAGTAACTTTAAAACATGGAACTTTAACCACTTGCCGACCGCTGCACGACGATGTACGTCGACAGAATGGCACGGGCAGGCAAATGGGCGTACCTGTACGTCCCTGCCTTCCCGCGGGTGGGGGGCCCGATCGGGCCCCCCCCCCCCCCCCCCGGTGCCTGCGGCGGTCGGTATTCGTTCGGGAGCGATCCGGGATGAGGGGGCGGCCATTCATTCATGGCCACCCCCTCACGATCGCTCCCGACGAATGGAAATGCTCCGTGACATCACTTCCTCTCCTGTAATGTAAACACAGGCAGAGGAAGTGATGTAATCTCTCCTCCGTGTCGGTATTTTTCGTTCCGGCACCGAGGAGAGAGGATCGGTGAGTTGCACCAACACGACACTACACAGTAGAACATGCCAGGCACACTCACACCCCCCCCCTTCACAACCCGATCACCCCCCCAATTACCCCTGCCCCCCCAGTCACAGTGACACCAATTGCATTTTTTTTTTTTTGCATTGGTGTCATTTGTGACTGTAATAACTGTTAGGGCAGTTAGGGTTAGCCCCCTTTAGTTCTAATGTACCCCCCTAACCCCCCCCAATAAAGGTTTAACCCCATGATCACCCCCCGTCGCCAGTGTCACTAAGGCTGGGTTCACATTGCAGCGGTTTATGAGAACGGATGTGATTCGCACCGCACTGCAGTGCAAATCACATCCAATCTCTGTGCGATTCGAGTTCAGCCATACAGATAGTATGGCTGAATTCGCGCCGCACCCGCCGCAAATTCGCACGGGACCCTTTTTTTGGTCCGCAGCAGAATCGGATCGCATGGGTGTTCACACCATGCGATCCGAGTTTGCAGATCGCACTGCGATATGCGAACTGATCTGGGGGTGTCATTAACATTTCACTGACACTCCCAGCAGTTCGCATAGGGCAGTGTGAACTGCCGCCGGGAGGCATGCGATGCGGGAACCCGCCGCGGATTCGTGGCGTTCCTGCATCGCTCCAGTGTGAACCCAGCCTAATAAGCGATCGTTTTTCTGATCGCTGTATTAGTGTCACAGGTGACGCTAGTTAGGCAGGTAGGTATTTAGGTTCGCCGCAGCTTTTTATAGCGCCAGGGACCCCCATATACTACCGCATAAAGCCCCCTGATTGCCCCCTAGTTAACCCTTTCACCAGTGATCACCATATAACTGTTACAGGTGACGCTGGTTGGTTAGTTATTTTTTTATAGTTTCAGGGCACCCGCCATTTATTACCTAGTCTCACTAGTGTACTACTAAATTTAGGGGTGTCTACTTTCCAAAATGGGGTCATTTGGGGGGGGGGGTTTGTGCCATCTTGGCATTTTATGGCCTTCAAAACTGTAACGCCCTTAGCCTGAAGGTGGTGATTGGTTTTCGGGGCCCCATACGCGGCTAGGCTCCCAAAAAGTCCCACATATGTGGTATCCCTGTATTTTGGGGTGTCATTTCACATATGCCCATGGCATGCGTGAGCAATATATCATTTAGTGACAACTTTGTGAAAAAAAAAAAAAAGTTTGTAATTTTCCCGCAACTTGTGGCAAAATATAAAATATTCCATGGACTCAACATGCCTCTCAGCAAATAGCTTGGGGTGTCTACTTTCTAAAATGGGGTCATTTGTGGGGGTTTTGTGCCATCTTGGCATTTTATGGCCTTCAAAACTGTAATAGGCAGTGAGAAGTGAAATCAAAAATTTACGCCCTTAGAAAGCCTGAAGGCGGTGCTTGGTTTTCGGGGCCCCGTACGCGGCTAGGCTCACAAAAAGTCCCACATATGTGGTATCCCCGTACTCAGGAGAAGCAGCAGAATTTATTTTGGGGTGTCATTTCACATATGCCCATAGCATGTGTGAGCAATATATCATTTAGTGACAACTTTGTGTTATTCAATCGCTTGAGGCAAAAAAATAAAATATTCAATGGGCTCAACATGCCTCTTATCAATTTCCTTAGGGGGTCTACTTTCCAAAATGGGGTCATTTGGGGGGGTTTTGTACTGCCCTGCCATTTTAGCACCTCAAGAAATGAGATAGGCAGTCGTAAACTAAAAGCTGCGTAAATTCCAGAAAACGTACCTTAGTTTGTAGATGTGACAACTTTTGCGCAAACCAATAAATATACAGTTATTGACTTTTTTTTTTACCAAAGACATGTGGCTGAATACATTTTGGCCTAAATGTATGACTAAAATTGAGTTTATTGGATTTTTCTAATAACAAAAAGTAGAAAATATCATATTTTTTTTCAAAATTTGCGGTCTTTTTACGTTTATATTGCAAAAAATAAAAATCACAGAGTCAGTCAAATACCTATAAAAGAAAGCTCTATTTGTGGGGAAAAAAGGACGCAAATTTTGTTTGGGTACAACATTGCATGACCGCGCAATTACCAGTTAAAGCAGCGCAGTGCCAAATTGTAAAAAGACCTCTGGTCATTGACCAGCAAAATGGTCCGGTCTGAAAGTGGTTAATAAGTCAGCTAGTAGTGTTTCTTTGTAATATATTCAGCAGTGCTAACTTTGGCAGCTGTAAACAGGATGTGGCTATTGAGTAATAACTGTGGTAAGACTGTGCACCAAGTTACCATATTTTACTTGTTCCTCATTATGTTAAGACAGGCCAAAAGAGTTCCAGCAAGATATACACTATGTAGCAAAAACTTTGTAAATACTTGACCATTACACCTACATGTGCCTGCTGGATATCTCATTCCAAAACCATAGCCTTGCAGCTACAACAGCCTCCACTCTTCTATGAAGGGTTTCCACAAGGTTTTGGAGTGTCTGTGGGAATTTGTGCCCATTTGTGAGGTGTTCTGATATGAATTCAGAACCTTACCTGACTTACATTCCAGTTCATCTGAAAAGTGTTCAGTATCGTTGAGGTCAGGACTCTGTGTAGGCCATTTGAGTTACTCCACGCCAAACCATGTCTTTTTGGAGCTGGCTTTATTCACAGAAGCACAGCCATGCTGGAACAAAAAGGGGTCTTCCCCAAATTGTTACCACAAAATTCACAATTATCTAAAATGCTTTTGTATGCTGTAACATTAACAGTACCCTTTACTGAAACAAACTAAACTTGAAGTAGAACTGTTTAGCTGGGTCCATTGCAAGGCTCAAAAAAGGCATCCTCCAATTTCTCCTCTCAGCAGCATGTGCACGGATAAACAGACACCAGAAGAAGACCTCCAATCCCACTATTAGCGGTCATGCGAAAGGAGGAGTTGACTGCCGGCCTACATGACAGGCACCTGCAATTTGTGACATTATGGTATTCTTGGATCAACCTTTCCTTCCCCTCTAAACTTCGCCCTTTTCTGTGACCATCCTTATTTTCGTAGTGCTGCTATGAAAATATGAGTGAGGGGAAGTTGGCCCCCACCCATCTCCATGACACTTAAGGGCGGAAGCAACATCAAAATGTCACGTCTGCCCATTGCTCTTAAAGGGCCATTTTTTTTTTAACCACTTGAGATCCGCGCTATAGCCGAATGATGTCCTGCTTTGCCGGGACTACGTCTATTGCTGTCGTCCTGTGCCCGAGCGGCCTGCGCACCCAGTGATCAGTGAGTCTATAAGACTTGCTGGATCACAGATCGGAGTAAGGGGTCGATCCTGACCCCTCACCACGTGATCAGCTGTCAGCCAAAGACAGCTGATCATGTGCTGTCAACAGAACCTGCAATTTTTTCTCCTCACGCTGACAGCTTTAGGAGAGAAAAGCCAATCACTGGCGGCTGTGAGAGGGACATTAGTCCTGTTCATGGCAAGCTGCTGCCAAATATCAGTGCCCACCTGTGCCCCCTGCCAGTGCCACCTAGCAATAGGCAACAGTGCCTGCTATCAGTGCCCACAATCAGTACCTCAACAACAGTGATTTCCCATCAGTATCACCTATCAGTGCCATCCATCTGTGTAACCCATCAGTGCCATCTTATCAGTGCTGCCTTAACTGTGCCCATCAGTGCCACCTCATCAGCTCATATCAATGAAGGAGAAACATTTTTTCAAAATTTTCAATTTTTTTGTTTAACAGAAAATAAAAATCCCAGCTGTGATTAAATACCACCAAATGAGAGCTCTATTTGTGGGGGAAAAAATGTAATTTGGGTACAGTGTTGCATGACCGTGCAATTGTCATTCAAAGTGCGTCAGCGCTGAAAGCTGAAAATTGGTCTGGGCAGGAGGGGGGTTTAAGTGCCCAGTGAGCAAGTGGTTAAACGACAAATTTTTATTTCATTTTTTTTTATTGCATTTTAGTGTAAATATGAGATCTGAGGTCTTTTTGACCCTGGATCTGATATTTAAGAGGTCCTGTCATGCTTTTTTCTATTACAAGGGTAGCTTACTTTCCTTGTAATAGGAATAAAAGTGACACCATTTTTTTAATTTTTTTTTTTATTAAATAAATAAGGAAAACAACTTTTTTTTAAACGTGCCCCGTCTGGTTGAGCTCATGTGCAGAATTGAACGCATACATGAGTAGCACCCGCATACGAAAACAGTGTTCAAACCACACATGTGAGGTATTGCCATGATAGGTAGAGTGTGTGCAATAATTCTAGCCCTAGACTTTCTCTGTAACGTAAAACATGCAACCTATAGAATATTTTAAATGTCACCTATGGAGATTTTTAAGGGTAAAAGTTTGTCGCCATTCCACGACCGGGCACAATTTTGAAGAATGACATGTTGGGTATCAATTAACTTGGCGTAATATTATCTTTCACAATATAAAAAAAATTGGGCTACGCTTGTAAGTATAACATGTTTTTTATTTTAAATTGGAAAAAGAACATCCTTTTCAATAATTTTAAGCCGGACATTTTATCTGATTGGATGCAGGCACTATTTGGGCATTTTCTGCCCAATTCTTTTGATGTTTCAGTCAAAGGATTATGGATATGAGGTGACCAATGTGGCTACCCACGGAGTGGATTCCAGATGAAATTAGCTTCATGTATTCCAGCTGTAGTACCTGGATTTGAGACATGTTTAGACAGCCACACAGAAGCCTTTAGATGTACTTTATCCCATTTTCAACATTGTCACACCGACACTGCCTTGAAAAAGTATTCAATACCCCTTGAAATTTTTCACATTTTGTCATGTTACAACCAATAATGTAAATGTATTTTATGTGATAGACCAACACAAAGTGGAACATAATTGTGAAGTGGAAGGAAATGAAAATGGTTTTCAAAATGTTTTACAAAATAAATATGTGCAAAGTGTGGGGTACATTTGTCTTCAGCCCCCGAGTCAATACTTTGTAGAACCACCTTTCACTGCAATTACAGCTGCAAGTCTTTTTGGGTATGTCTCTACCAGCTTTGCACATCTACAGAGTGACAATTGCCCATTCTTCTTTGCAAAATAGCTCAAGCTCTGTCAGATTGGACAGAGAGCGTCTGTAAAAAGCAATTTTCAAGTCTTGCCACAGATTCTCAATTGGATTTAGACAGACAGATAAGATGTATTGTCATTGTAAAAAACTAATTCACAATGAAATTACATTTATACTCCACACATTATTCATGCATCATCACAATTATCAACCATGCATTTACCATGCAGGATTTAATTATGCCAAAAATTATATATATAAAGGTGTCCCTGTATTATAAAAGTATAAAAAGTGTCCTCATATTAAAAACTAAACAAGACAATAAAATAACACTGTTACCACTTTCATTTCATTCCTGCATTGATCACCTTAAGCCCTTGTACACACGGTCTGAGATTCCGTCGGAATGTGTGCGATCGGAGCGTTTTGTCGGATATTCCGACTGTGTGTGGTATGAATCGGACTGTTTCCGTCGGAATATCCGTCGGACCAAATTTTCCAACTTGCCGGAAATATTTTCTGACAAACTGCTGCGATCGGACATACTCCGATCATGTGTAGAGAATTCCGATCGGACAAAGTGCCACGCATGCTCAGATCAAATTCCTACATCAAAGCTATTGGCTACTAGCCTGAACGTAGTCCCATCGTAACGAAATTACGTCATCACGTTCTGAAAGATCGGATTTTCCGACAACTTTGTCCGACCGTGTGTATGCAACAGTTTCGGACAAGATCCGTCGGACAAAAGCCGACGGATTTGGTTGTCGGAAAGTCTGACCGTGTGTACAAGGGCTAAGAGCCCTGGGAAAACGGGAAATTGTATACTCATCTTTCCGTAATTTTCCTTTCCTGGTGCATCTTCATGCCAGCATAACACATGGGTTGTGACTCCGCCCCCACAACCTGCTAGGACTGGTTAACTATAAATCACAGACAGACCCGGCTCACAGCATCCTCTGTAACACTCACCATTTGGATGGGCATCTGTATGCTGCCATGAATATGCACCAGGAAAGCAAAATTACAGAAAGGTGAGTATACAATTTTCCATTTTCCTGGTGCATCATGGCAGCATACACATGGGAATTAACTTGCCATACGGGAGCGTGCAAGAAAACTGTTGTAATCATCAGTAGCGTAAGAATGCACCATGAATTTCCCAAATTTTACAGTCGTGAGACGAGTTCACCTATTAAAGTGAAATGAAGGTGTCCTGGGAGGACCATATTGCTGACTAGTGTCCAGAAAAATCGAAACTTCTCCCTATAGGCATATAATTTCTTTGCCCTTAAAAGCACAAAAAGCCATCTTATATAATGCCGGGAAAGCGCGCCCTTCTTTCTCTTCAAGTAACACAAACAGTTGTTGGTATCACAGCAATCTCAGTGTCAATCCTGAGCAAAATAGCCAAGTGGCTTTTATTTATACTAAACGCATTGATAACAAAAGAGGCTGCTAACTTCAGAATCAGCCAATCAGACACTTGTATTCATTCAAAAGAACAAATGACACATGCATATATTCAAACAGAAATACAGTAGTGACGTGTGCAGATGGTGGTGTGCAAAACCATGTGGCAAGCACATGGCTTTGAACACAACCGCGTGCACATTCCCACTGCTACCAGTGATGCGAGCCCAGTGGGCCATAATTTCGTATAGTTATACTATGGTTCCCAAATACACCGATCTGCTTACTTAGGAGTTTAAATGCGGTCGCCATGGAGTGGCCAGTTCCTTGGTGAGGCATAAACAAACAACCTTAAAAGAGCAAACAGATCCGCCATGTCAAAGGGAAGGTTTCCGCATCCAATGGTCTTCCACCAACGTCTGTATGTGCGAATACCCTCACATGAGTGTATTGCAGCAAAACTGACACTGGGGGGGCAGCTGACAACATACATTAATAACATTTTCCACAGCCCCAGGAAATAGCCTCAGGAGACTCAGCACTGACCTGTCCACAGAGCTGGCACTGCCCTAGTTGAATGTGCTCTTAAGACCTCTGAAATAGGAAGGCCTTGTGAAGAGTAGGCTCTTTTAATTGTCTTAACAATCTAGAAGGTGACTGAGCTTGTTGATGCTGACTGACCCAGCCTTAAGCCATGCTAGAACCAAGTACAGATTTCTGCTTTCCTGAATGAAAAGGTAGCTGCCAAGCAGGTTACCAGTGTTAGCGCAACATCCAGGGGATGTGGTTCTCTCACTCAACCAAGGAAGATGGTAAATTGACACCCCATGGATAAAAGCAGTCTGGAGTTTTAGGACTATTCTGTCTAGGTCGAATGTTAAGTGAGGCTCCTTGATTACAAAGCCTGCAGTTGTGACACCCCTTTTTCGCAGAGGTTGTAGCAACCAGAAATACAGTCTTCAGGGTTAGATTGCAGAGTGTAGCCAATTCTGTAGGATAGAAATGAGGCCTTGATAGCAATGAGAACCATAAGCAAGTTTCACATAGGGAACCATGGTTTCCTGGGAGGTCTATATCTTCATGCAAGCCTTTTAAGAATTGCATTACTAAAGGGTTAAGAACTTCTTAAACCCTTGGAAGTGCAGACAAGGCTGGACTTTGAACTTTAAACATATTTTAACCTAGGCCCCTGTTCAGCCCCAGTTGTAAGAACTGTAGAACCTTGGCTGGTTTTGGTGATAAAGGGCTCCAGGCTTTTGTTGTGTGAGATCTCCATAATTTTCTCATATTCTTTGGTTAGTCTTATTCTTGACGACCTCTCTGGTTTGACACAAGGTAGGCACTACCTGCACTGACCAGGTAGACACGTTTTCCAACTGCCATGCCATCAAAAAGTATTCTCTTGGAGCTGGATGGCAAAACTGACCAAGAGAGAGCAAATCCGTCATCACTGGAAGTGGCAGTGGTGACTCAATGCTTAAGAGTAGGAGATTCTAATTTTTAGCAGGGGTTCCCTGAGACCGGAGAACTATTTCAAGAGTTCCTCTGTGTTGAAAAGATGAGAAAGGCTGCACTAGGGCTGCCTCCTAAGCCAAAATTGTATATTTGCAATTGTTGATAAAGGAAGCTCCACTGACAACCTAAGAATTCTACCCTTCCACTACTGTCTAGGCACAGTACAAATCTTGCTCCTCTTTCTAAAAGGAGTGAATGACAAGTGCTTTAAACACTACAGAGCATTCAATACTATGCCTCTCATAAGCTTAACATCCCATGACCTTGAGCAGCCTGCTCTTTTAAATGCATCCCCCAACCTTTCTAGCTGGGGTATGATGTGATTATGTTCCATCCGAAAACAATTAGTCAGTTACGAAGAACCAAGGATACTCCGGCACTGTTCTCCTGGAAGAGACTTCACTAACAAAGCACCTTTGGTTTTCTCTATCAGAGGATGGATATTCCCTTGTGGAAGTTCTTAATTTTTCCCATCTCTATTGCAGACAGTAAGACCTTTGTGAATGCCCTGGGGGAGATGTACAGACTGAAGGGGAGGCACTCAAACTGGTAGAGGAATTGAGGAGGATTTGGAACAAGTAGATGTCTGATAAACCTACAGAGCATCCAGTCTCCCAGATTTATGAATAATATAATTGATTGGAGGTTTACCATCTTGCACGACTTCAATTTCCCGTGGTTGTTTTTTTAGCACTGGGCACAGATTACCTGATTTTAATTTTTACAATTTTTTTTTTTGCTAGGAACAGAGGTGAACCGAATCCTCATTTCCCCTGGGCAACTGGAACCTTCATGATTGCTAGTTTTTTTAAATTTAATACAGCTACAAACTGGACCAGAATTTTTTACTTTTCCATCAACTCTGGTAGCCTGGTTGACTGGAAGAGATTGAAAGGTGGACTTCCCACCTGTTAATGTTATATGATCGTTATGCTCATTGAATTACGCCCTTGCGTGGGTGAACATTTGTCATGATGTTATACTTTTTCAATGAAAATTATTGTACCAGAAAGGAGGACCTTCCTTAAACGTTTACCAATATCACGTCAATATAGCTGATATAGCCCACTGATCCTGAATATTTTCCATCCCGGTGTGTGCGCAAAGCTTCACACAGGCACCCCCTGGATGAGTGCACCCTTAAAAGGACTTCTGCTGTTCTCCCAAGACAGGTTTAGATCTTTAAGGCTTCACTAATGAAGATTGGGTTCTTCTCCAGTTCCTTTACTAATCTTTTTCTCGGTCTGTAGGATTTTGCCTCCTTGTAACTACTTGGGAGTTGCCATCTGTATGCTGGATCTTTTTGAATTTTCTGTTTTGGTCAGATGATATTTGCCCTGACCTGCTAGTGGTCACCCTTGAGATGGCTGTATCCTGTCTAAAACACCCAACAAACAAAAAATATGTTGGCAATTTCCTTGCTGTTTATAATGGGGACATAATGATGGTCATAATTTAATTTAATGTAATTTAAATGTGCTCACCTTTCTCATTAGTGGTGAATTGTCCTATAACAACCAGCATTCACTTTTTCATTGAATGGTCATTGTGGGTCACTGGACTGCCTAATACAAAAAGTCAAACAGGGTGACTAAGAACGTTGGCACATCAGGATCACATGCAAAATTAATTACACAATGAGGACCTGTCATGTCCTTAAATAACTTGCCATGCCACATACAGTTATGACAATACAAGATCATCCTTACAGTGTAGATATTAATCAACTTCTTTTAATCAGAACCTTTTGGTCTGGTAAATATATCAGAATTTCTGGCAGGATCAATCTATTTTTTTTGCACCTAATGGTGCAAAAAAAATAGATTGATCCTGCCAGAAATTCAGTGCTTTCCACCAGCCAGTGCACTCTGACGGAGCGCATGCACGTCCCTCCATGACTTCATTGTATTCCTCTGGGCTGTTGTATGTATTATCTGAGCACACATGAAAGAGTGGTTCAATTGCACCCTGCAAGCCAATGAGCCACCCCTAAAAGAGA
Source organism: Lithobates pipiens (assembly GCF_037356315.1). Classification (NCBI taxonomy): domain Eukaryota; kingdom Metazoa; phylum Chordata; class Amphibia; order Anura; family Ranidae; genus Lithobates; species Lithobates pipiens. The sequence continues at coordinate 507,195,307 of NW_027507903.1, read as the reverse complement.
AGTATGACCACAGCTTCTCTGGCTGTACATGAGTCACAGGAGTGCACTTTTGTTCTCCCGTGACTCAGAGTGAGCTTGTAGCAGAGCTATTGTCTACTCTCAGCTGATGGACAATATGTTTGGGATCCACCCCACTGCTTGCTTACTGCTGGCTCCGCCTTTCAGTGTGCATCTGAGAGTCTGAGCCAGCAGATCCCACCCCTTCCCTGCCTCACCAGTGAGCACTGGAGGAGCAGAGTGGAGAGCTGTGACTGACAGTCACTGTACTGTGCTGTGCTCACAGCAGGACCTGTCATAGCAGAATGAAGACCTGTCATGTCACAAGGGTACCAGTGCACAGAACAAAACGATAAGTACACCATACTGACACCAGATGACAGATATGTCATGGAGGGACCAAAGTGCATCTGTCATGAAGACATATTGACAGGCACATCACTGTATTAAACAGAATAACAGACTATCATCAGAAGATTCAGAAACATGGCATGTCAGGTGAACAGGAGGCAAAGGAGACCTGACATGGCACAAAGGGGGATCCAAAGGGGGTTTTGGCTTGCAGGGGAAGCAAAGCAGCGGGGACCTGTTTTTGGAAAGTAGAAATGTCAGCCGCTACTCTCTTGATACAGGTTTACTATAATTCTTTGACCTCTTGACGCCATCTAGTGTACAAAGTTATTGTTGCAGATCAACTAGCATTTTTCTTGATTATAAGACATCAGAACTGATATTGTAAAGTGGATGCTACAAACTATCATTTTCCTAGTTCAGACTAGAAAATGAATTTTTGGCCTAATTGATTGTTAACCACTTGGCCTCTGGAAGATTTACCCCCTTCATGACCAGGCCATTTGACTGACAATTGCGTGGTCATGCAACGCTGTACCCAAATGAAAATTAAATGAATGTAATTTTTTTCCCACAAATAGAGCTTTCTTTTGGTGGTATTTGATCACCATTGTGTTTTTTTTTCTATAAACAAAAAAATACCACCAATTTTGAAAAAAAAAAAAAAAAAACGATATTTCTTACTTTTTGCTAAAAAACATATCCAATAACATTTTTTAAAAAATTTGTTCAAAAATTTAGGCTGCTACATATTTTTGGTTAAAAAAATCCCAATAAGCATATATTGATTGGTTTGTGTAAATGTTATAGCATCCACAAACTATAGGATATACTGTATACTAGATTTTTATATACTAGTAATAGTGGCGATTAGCAGAACTGCGGTATTGCGGTGGTCAATCTGACACTGTGGGAACCATTGACACTAATACAGTGACCAGTGCTAAAAATATGCACTGTAACTGTACTATTGACACTGGCTGCGAAGGGGTTAAACATCTAGGGCAATCAATGGGTTAAATGTGTGCCTAACCAGTGTTTATGTGTGTACTATGTGGTGTTTCAAAAAAAATCCATCACGTCAGAACAGATCTCTGCATTGTTTACATATGCAGAGCTCAGTCCAGCCTCTCCTCGACGATGAGCGAGTGCCAGCGGACATCCATTGGCCAGCACCCACTGAACGGCTTCTGTTGTGACTAATCATAGCAGAAGTGGCGCATCCCCTACCCAAAAGAATGGCTGCCCTGTAGCCGTAAATTTGCTATGGAGTGGTTGGGAAGTGTTTAACTACTTCCTTACTGGCACACACCGATGTACGTCGGCAGAATGGCATGGGCAGGCATATTGGCGTACAGGTATGTCCATTTCTATATGCCGCCCTGGCATTGCGTGTGCACCGTCGGGACCCCCGTGAGTCCGGTCGCAGGTCCCGTGGACTTGATCGCCGATACCCGCGATCGTCTCACGGGGAGGCTGAACGGGGAGATGCCATTGTAAACAGCATCTCCCCGTTCTGCCTAGCAACAAGTGACACTGATCTCTGCTCCATGTGATTGGAGCAGAGATCAGTGTTCACTAACACAAAGCCCAGCCCCCCCACAGTTAGTAACACTCCCCTAGGAACACTTAACCCCTACACTGCCACCCCCTGGTTAACCCCTTCACTGCCAGTGTCATTTACACAGGAAGCAGTGCATTTGTATAGCACTGATTGCTGTATAAATGACAATGGTCCCAAAAATGTCAGATGTGTCCGCCATAATGTCGCAGTCACAATAAAAATCGCTGATCGCCGTCATTACTAGTAAAAAAAAAATTATTAATAAAAATGCCATAAAACTATCCCCTATTTTGTAAACGCTATAACTTTTGTGCAAACCAATCAATAATCGCTCATTTCTATTTTTTTACCAAAAATATGTAGAAGAATACATATCGGCCTAAACTGAGGGAAAAAAATGTTTTTTTTATATATTTTTAGGGGATATTTATTATAACAAAAAGTAAACAATGTGTTTTTTTCAAAATTGTCGCTCTATTTTTGTAGCGCAAAAAATAAAAACCGCAGGGGTGATCAAATACCACCAAAAGAAAGCTCTATTTGTGGGGAAAAAAGGACGTCAATTTTGTTTGGGAGCCACGTCGCACGACCGCGCAATTGTCAGCTAAAGCGACGCAGTGCCGAATCGCAAAAAGTGGTCTGGTCTTAAGCCAGCAAAATGGTCCGGTCTGAAAGTGCTTAAACAGCGCTGTTTATTGTAACAATTGAGCCCCATTGCTATAAACGTAAGTAACAGCAACTTAACAACTTAAAAGGCACTTGATTTTCTAAAGGCGAAATATTGTTAGTTTGTGTTTAGTAAATGATGGTGTTTTTTCTTGCTAACAATCAAGGAGGGGTGGTTACAAGGTCAGAGTCAGAGTGCATTGACTTAAATGAATTGGAAAAGATGCATTTACATCCAGCATTTTGTTATTTCTTGTGGCAAAGCCCTCACTTTGCACCTGCCCACCAACTGTATATTTAGAAATTGCCCCTAGTGTGACCTGGAGTGTAATTATTTTCATTTTGCAGTTTCCTAAAGCTCTTCACATTCATTCCACTGCTGGAGATTGAGCACATTCTGGAGCAGTATAGCGAGGAGCCAAACGAGAATCCATCACAATGGACTGGCTGTGAAGGTTACCAAGCCAAGGGAGGTTTGGTGTCCCCCACATCTCTTGCTGCAGATTCTGATTTCTTCACTTTACAAGGTTTCATTGGTCAGTTTGTAAGAAGAAATGTCTCTTTCTGTAAGGTTTGCTTTACATCCCAGCTCCATGGCATTTTTCAAGTGAAGTACATTTTCAGCAAATACCGATTAAGGAGGCACTCTGATGGGGACACCAGAATAAGGTGGCACTTTGATGGGGACACCAGATGTAAGAGGTCACTCTGATGGGGACGCCAGATGTAAGGGGTCATGCTGATGGAGACACCAGATGTAAGGGGGCACGCTGATGGGGACACCAGAAGTAAGGGGGCACGCTGATGGGGACACCAGATGTAAGAGGGCACTCTGGTGGGGACATCAGATGTAAGGAGGCACCTAATGTAATGGGGTATTCTGATGAGGGCAACTGATGTAAGGGAAGACTCTGATGGGGACCAGCTTATGTAAGGTGGTTTTATTTTATTGGCTTGAATTTACCTACTTTTATGTTTATATTAGTGAGCAATTTAGATCTAGAGTGCAAGAAAATGTTATTGACCGGACCTCCTTGAATTTTAATTTATCACCCCTGCCCTAGGTAGACATGTGTGCATTACAGAAATGCATGCATGCAATTTTGTATACATTCCTGCAATGCACAAAAACACACACAGTCCTTTTGCAGGTGTGCGGTGTTGAGATTAAGACCCCCTTCACATTGGTAGCACAGCCACTTTACCGGGGTTGTGCGGGCTAGAGCGGGGTTTCTAACCCCAAAGAAGGGGTTAACAAGGGGTTAAAAGCGCTGCTGCCAAAGCGCTTTGGCAGCGCTGCCCATTGATCTCAATAACAGGGACGGTTTAGACCCTGCTTGCAGGACTTTTTTTTTCTGTCCTGAACTGGTGTTATTTTTAGCGCTAGAATGAATGCAAGAGATATAGCAATTTGGGAAGTGGTTTCATTTTAACTGCGTTTAGTCTCCCTAGCCAGGATAAGTCATGGAGTGCCAAACCTTTAAAGTGGAAGTAAACCCATGGATTTAAACAGTTAAAAAAAAAAAAGCACTCCGGGAATGCTAACTGCACATTGGCTGTGCTCTCAGCCAAACTATCAAACCATCCAATGACTGGTGTCATAACGAATCACATGTGCAGCACCATAGCAGTTGAAGATTAAACAGAGGCAAAGATGGCAGCTTCCTTGGCTGAAAACGATAGGGGAGTTTACTTCCACTTTAAGATCTGTACCGAGTTTATCATACATGGGGGGGGGGGGGGGTTTGACCGAGTAGAGTTGCTCCACCCTCAGGGGGAGTTCCACTCCTAGATATCGAATGGTAGAGTTGCTCCACTCAAATTGGAAGGAACTTTTGAGGTTTTCTGCTATGGCGGGACATTCAATTCAAAATTTGGGATTTACTGAGATTAACTTTTAAACCCGAGGCCCTAATGAAGTCATCTAGCAGTTTATACAAACAGAAAAAAACAGCGCCAACCTAAGCAGTTTAATAAAACACAGGTATTTATTCACAAGGTAATCCACTCACTCTCTATTGGAGTAAATCAGGCACATCGTTTATACGGTCATCAGGTACATCACAGGGCTCCCTGGGGTAAGCTGTCCTCTTTGGCTGTGGGTTCTCGTCCGGTGGCGCCGGTGGTTCCCAGCGTCTCCGGCTCGGTATCGCAGCGTCACGGGGGTCAGCTGATGGATTGTTCGGGGTCGTGCTGTGATGACGATGATCTAGCAGTTTGCAAATGTTTGGGAGAGAGGTTATTGGCGATGTGACGAAAAGCAATAGATCGTTCGCCGAGTGCATTTGTGTGACTGTGGACCCCCTTGTATATCCGGGTTGGTGCGAATAGCAATTGGCAGGGTTTCTATGGCTATAGCAAATATAAGGGGTGATAGGCAGCATCCCTCTCTGGTCCCTCTGGCTATTTTTACAGTATCCGAATAGTAACCTCGCAGTCGTACCCATGCTTCCATTAAGCCCATGAATCTCTGACCAAAGCCCCAGCATTGCACTAAAGCATTGTTAAACAGGTAAGGCCAGGAGACCGAGTCAAAGGCTTTTTGGAGATCAAGTGAAAGGAGTAACCCTTCCTGTCATGTCCCAATGGTCCATCCTGAATGTAGAATTGATTTGATATCTATCGCTCTTCGAATTTGGTCTGGGCCCTGTCTGCCTGGAATGAAACTCACTTGGTCTTTGTGAATATAAAGACTTATAAAGGAGGCTATGCAGATTTTGGTCAAAATTTTCATGTCATTTATTAGCGATACGGGCCTGTCATTTCCCACCTCTCCTTGATCCTTGCGTGGTTTAGGGATAACTGATATGCAAGCCGAATTGAGGTGTCTATTTTAATCGCTGGCTCCTGTGTCAGGTAAGTGACACATAATGGGCTACTATGCGATGCATAGTAGCCCATTATGCTTTACCTTTGCAGGGAAACAAAGAGGAAGTAAACCCATCAGGGTTTACTTCCTCTTTAAGAGTATGCATGTGATTCAATTATTTTTCTAGCCTTTCTATATCAATCGTATTCTTTTCACCCGCGTAGATAAATGGATTAATTTGCCCCGAAAAGTGGAATTGTGAGCAGCCCAAAGAGTTTCCGCTGATACCTCTGCTGTTGTATTCAAGAGGAAGTATTCCTTAATGGCTTTGTCAATTTCTGTGGCCCTAACTGGGTCGCTGAGAAGGTATTTGTTTAGTCTCCATTAAAGGAGGTTGGGACGGCTAGATCTTCTTTTCAGGGAGAGGAGTACTATGGAGTGATCAGACCATACTGTGTCTCTTATAGAGGACTTGATCATGTCTGGGGTTTTAGAAGTGGAGATAAAAATGTGGTCAATCCTAGTGCAGGACTGATGTGGATGGGGAAAAGTGGGTATAATCCCTCTTAGTTGAATTTAGTTCCCTCCAGGTATCCACTAGACCGTGTTGATATATCAATTTAACTATTTTAAGACTCCTTTTGGGTGGGCGAATGAGTTGGGGGGGGTCTGATTTGGTCTAGTCCCTGATCAGGGGCAGTATTTGAGTCACCCCCAGAGTTGACTGTCTCATCTACCATGAGGCCTAGTGTTTTGGGCATAGCATGAAAGAATGCAGCTTGGCCCCGATTGGGTGCATAAGAGATGAGGGAGTACAACTGGTCATCTATCATGCTCTTTATGAGGATGCATCTGCCCTCCGGGTCCCTGTATTCTGGTTGCGACATGAACCCGCTGCTGATTCCAGCAAGGTTTGTGTTTCCAGGCTTGAGCTGCATCAGCAGGAGGATCCTGAAGGTCGGCAAAAAAAGAAGAGAAGAGGTTAGGAAAAGCAAGGAGAAGGAAAAGAGACAAGAAGGGGGGGGGGGGGGAGGGAACCCTCTGGGGGCTCCAATGGACAGAAGAAGCGTACTAAACTTGCTATCCACACAATGTACAGTGGATTCAATACAGAGGTTGAGGTGTTACCAAAAGGGCATAGAGAATCCATATCCATTGAGGTGCATAACCATATCACCCCGGCCAAGACACACCAAAACGTATAACTCTATGAAAGTTGAAAACTTTAAATCCGACTACAACTCATCTAATGTAGTAGTAAAGCTGTACTTGACCCTCATTGAATTGATTGGAGGAGGTGATGGGAGGGGTTTTGGAAACAAAATAGGTGGGGTAGTCAGAGGGGGTTTGGGGGAAAGTTCCAATCTCAGTTACATAGGGGTATGGATGAGTCCCCCAGTGATTCAGTCCCGGGACCTTGGGATCGTAATCAGGATCTAGCTATCTGTATGGGGATTCTTTGGTTTATAATATCATCGATGAGCTTATGGAAAGTATCAAGAACTGTTATAAACTGTTCAAACTGCCACAACTTGCGAAAGAAAAGATGGTGGTTCTGTGGAAAGGTACACAGTTTAATGGAGCATTGTCCAAAACCTGGTTAGGTTTAGAAAAGGATGAGTGACCATTCAATCCTCTTTTAATATCAGGGGTGTCTGCCTTCCTTGGATCGCTTGAAGTTGGATTTGTTTGACGTTTCGTGGCTCCCGAGTGGGAGTTCAGTGGGGTTTGTGGTGGACCCAATGTGATCAATCTCAGTCCCAGTAGAAGTTTCTCTCCTTCCTGGACGTTGGAGGAGGAGTAGGTCTTGGATTTGAAGGTAAAAACTTTAGGGCCTCGTCTTTTCTCAGGGGTGGGTGGGTGCCCCAAGGCCCTGTGAGCTCGGTCCAATTCCAGTTTATGCGATTGAATGTCGGGGCTAAGGCCCTTAATGAGGTCTTGGACTGCTACTATAAGGTCTGGGATAGACTCCGGGAGCCCCCTTATCCTGAATTTATACCTTCTTGATTTGTTTTCGAGATCGTCGATCTTGGACAGGGAATTGTCAAGTTGTGCTTGTATGACTTGAATGTGGTCAGAGTTTTGATTGGTCCTGGCAACTGTGGTTCCCAGCTTATTTTCCATGGCTTCCATCCTGTCACCTAGACTTAGGGGACTGACCACCACTGCAGCTAAAATTACAGGGGACATTAAGGCTGATTTTCAGTCGAGTAATTCTAGCAGTTTATTGAACAGGTCAGTTGTGTTTATGAGGGTGTCCGAGTTGCCCTGCTTAGGCTGGTGTGGGGAGGCCGAATAGGCCTCATCAGACCCCATTATGTGGCTTACGAGTGACTCTGTGGAGGCCAGGGAGGGTGCCACAGCGTGTCGGGTACTCACTGCTTGCCCCAGGGGTCTGCAGGGGGTCATGAGCCGAATGCTCCGTAAGTTCCTCCTCCATGTATGCACAGGAGTGTGCTGCTGCCATCATCTTGGAATCAAGCAGCTCTGGGAGCTGGCTGAATTGCAGCTGTAGGTCTAGTCTGGCCGAGCCCCTGGGCATGTATCAGCTCCTTGGGGGGGGGGGGGGGGTGTTCCCTCAGCTGGTGGTGTGGTTAGGTGGCATCCTGCTGGCTGTAGTCAGGTGCTCTGTGTGCCTTTAGGCCAGGGTGATGCGGAGCTCCACGCATATGCCTCTGAAAAATGTCATACCGGGATGATGCCTGCAGGTATAATCCCTGTGTAACCACTGCAAACCGTGGACATCCTACAGTTGGCAAGTGGTTAAAGCAACACAAAACAAGGAGTTAAAACAGCCATAGATGGAGCAATTTTCCTGCCACCATGGGCTTTTGCTGCTGACAATAATTGCATGAAAAAGCCTACATGCTGGTTGTACCTAAGCCTATTGATTGATCACACTGAGCCTGCCCATACATAGTTCAGATCAGGGCCAGGATAGGAGTGGAAGCTGCCCCAGGGTGCAGAGAAGCAAGAGGGCAACAAATAGATGCAGGGTAATACACCCATTCTACAGCATATATTAACAGTGGGAGAGGATGGGCGCAATTCTGGATTCTTGCCCTGAGGGCTGTATGACCCTATCCTAGAACTCGTTTGAATCTCAGTTGGGTCAGCAGAAAGCAGCAGGGTTGGCTTTCCCAAGATCCTGTTTTCCCCCTCAAATGAAGACATCTCATCAGCATTTCTAATCTAACCACACCTACAATAGCACAATTCTATGAGAGAGACTAATTACCATTTATTTGAACAAATCTTAAAATAAAATGAAAAATAATTGTTTTAGGCCTGGAATTACTGCATTTCATGTACAGTATTTTAAGATACAATGTGTGGCGTTACTATTGTTGGGCTTTGAGGTCTCACCTTTGAGAATGTCTGTTGGTTGGGTATGTAAAATGCAGACGGGTCTGTTTAATGATTAAATAATAAAATAAATATTCCTTGTGATTAAATCCATTACACACAAAGCTTTAATTCCACTTTAGACAGTACTTGTACTACTCTTGTTCTTCTAGAAAAGATGGCTTTAACAGATTGGCTCTCAGCTTTTATATTGTATTCCCCAAGGCCCATTTCATTCAGGCAAAAGACTGCTTAGTTTTAGAGGGTGTTTGCAAATTATATACAAAACTGTCCCGAAAAAGTACTTTGTCACTTACTGCTTAAGAAGGAGATCGGTTGGAATACATGGGTACACAACTGGTAATAAAAGCCCACATTTAGAGGAGCCATGATGAACCACATCAGGTATTCCTTTTAAAATGTGTAAAAAAAAAAAAAAAGCCATACTCCTGAATCAATCTACAGGTAAAACTGTCAAATTGTGAGTTTAGAGGGAGATGCTTTAGCAAGTCTTGCTTTAAAGGAATTTTACCACTGAGATTGCCTTTTGGAATAGTTTCTTTCAAGGTAAAATTGTGGTCTGGATGAGCACAGGAGGAAGGCTGGTGCCTTGGGTCAGTGGAGCTGCACAGATTAGGGCTTGAGAAGAATGTTGATCAGTTTTCAGTTGTTGCAGAACCCTTCCTTAACACATGCTTCTAGGCACAAACAATGCAGTAGCCACTATCTTTACCTCTGATTGCCTGCTTCAAATGATCAAAGCTTCTCTTTTCACCAATTTGGCAGCCTGGTGCCTCAACAGTTAGCAGTGTGACATGGCGGTGCTGCCTCTGGTGTTCATATACATTACACAGAGGATTTAGTTAGGGTCCTCCAGCTTGCCCCCATGGCCAAAGACACATAGCCAGTTACCTGGTACCAGACTAAATTGGCTGTAATCTGACTTCACTGTGGCCGGTCCCTACCTGTGTGGGAAAGAAGAAAAGTTGGGCATCAAGCTTGCAACCTAGCCCTGTTAACATAAGTAACAGAAAAGGCAAAATTATGGCCCAATTGAGAAGGAAAGACCAGAAAGTCTAACCATGTGTACTGCTTTCCCTTCAGGAGCACAAAGGCCCTATACACAAAGGCAGTATTGAAACTTGGGAAGTCATGTCTGACCAGGAGCTGCAGTAGCTCTTTAAGGGAGCCTTATTTACTGAACTGCACATAAACCTGGCACCAGGGTCTTCACTGAATGTGCCCATGGACATTTATGGCCATCTTTAAATACAAGTGTCAGATAGTGCCTGTTACAGGAACTCCAGTTTATAGAGTCCCTAGTTAATCATTGCATCTATTTGGTATAAGATGATTACCTGTATCACAAGCTCAGAGAAGGTGTCCTAGTCAGTCTCAAAGTTAAAATAGGCGATTTTATTTTTTGCCAAATTGTCACCAGCCACAGTACAATGAATAATTAAAAAAAAAAAAAGTGTTATTTGTGCTGGTGGCTGTTGTGTCACTTGAAATGTTTAGTACTCTGCCATAGTCAAGTTGCTTAACCTTGTTTCCATGTCCTATTCACAAAAATGTAGCAAAGTCCTAGGCCTCCTTTGGTCTAATGAGAACTTCCAGGGCCGCCAGGAATAGCTGACATCCTTCTGTATGTAATGGGTTGTGAGGCATGGTGGGTGCAGAATAGTTGCAGTTGAGAACCAGACACTTCTTGGATGAAAAAGAGGTTTTATTTCTCTTAACAGTCCTTTTTTGGGGGGAGAGGGCGTTAGGGCCAGGACACCCTTAGGTAGTTGCAAGATTAATAGGCAGACTACAAGACTTCAATAAAAAAGCCAGCTATGCAGGGAAAGGCATCCAGCAAGACGCCACATCTGCAGGTGTAGGAATGCTGTCTCCTATGGCAAGTCTTTAACAGTTCCTTCACTCTTACTACAATCGTTCCTTGCAGTTCTTCAATACACTTAGCGCCCGGTCTCACTAGATTCACTGTCATTACATACCTTGAGCGCCTTCAAACAGCATGGTGGTATCTTCCTCAAGCGTCACTCCCGCTTCTCTGCTGGGTCCCTAGCTCGGCACTCTAGATACCTCTCAAGCTTTACCCATACTAGCCTGCTCAGTCCCTAGCTTGACACACAAGGGTGCTCTACAAGCGTCACCTCACTGGCTGGGTCCCTGGCTCGATTACCACTGAAGTTTCCCTGACTCTTCACCGTCCTCGCCTGGTGCTCCGGTACTTACTTCAGTTACTCATTTGGGTCCCTGGTAATGAGGCAGCTAGTCCCTTACTGATGACCACTTCCCCTCTACCTTTGACTGTGACAGGTTCTCCAGCCAGCAGAACCGTCACCTCTGGTTGACTGCAAGCCGAAGTCCCAATCCTGCGCTGGTCTCTTGCTTCTGGATAGCCCCCCAGACAGTCTAGCAGCTAGATATGCCTAGGATAGGCCCCATCTCCGGCCTAGCAGCCCAGGCAATAAGACACATGTCCACCCAGACAGCCATCCAGGTGGCACAGAACATAGATCACCTGAATATATAGGGTCTGCCAGCAGGCCAAGGGATGAAAGAAAACCCCTGCCCATTGGCTGAGAAACCCCATTTACCCATAACCTGACCTTGGGTTGCCCTTCTCTTATCTAGTACCACCAAGTACCCGACCACCTAAAGGTAGAAGGGAAAAGAGCAACAAGGCCAAAACTTAGAGATCTATTGATTTCTCCCCAACAATCAACCAGGATAACTACTCCTGGCAAGTAAATTTGTGAGGAGCAACCCTGCCTAAACTCTAGGGTGCTACAAAACCAGATGCAGAAAAATTGCAGTAAGTGCTCTGGATGGATGAATCAAAAATTCTAAATATTTGGTTGTAGCAGGATGCAGTTTATTCACGAAGGGCTGTAAAAGCAGTGCAATAATGTGTCTGCAGGGAAGCAGGGTGGAGGTTCCTTGAAAGTTTGGGGTTGCATTTCTGCAAGTTGAGTGGCAGATTTGGTCATGACCAATGGTCTCCCTCAATGCTGAGAAATAAAGGCAGATACTTATCCATCATGCCATACCATCAGGGAGGCATGCAATTAGCCCCACATGTATTCTTCAGCAGGACGACTTCAAGCATACAGCCAATGTCATTAACCACTTGAATACAAGGCACTTTCATTGCGATAGCTGTGATTGGACGCATCTGATCAGATAGTAAAGGGCCATTCTGATTGTGATCTATGTCCAGGGCACACAGCGGTCTCAGAGCACACCTGATGCAGGACATTCTCCCAGATTTGGAGAGCTGCATTTTAGCCGTATATTGGCTATAGCCCAGGTGGCAAGTGGTTACAATCTATCTTCGGTGTAAGAACAAGGAGTCCTGGAAGTGATGGTTTGTCTCTCACAGAGCCCTGATCTCAACAGCATCAAGTCTGTCTGGGATTACATGGAGAGACAGAAGGATTTGAGGCAGCTTACATACACAGAAGATCTGTGGTATGTAATCTCCAAGATGTTTGGAACAACCTACCAGTCGAGTTCCTATCAAAAACTGTGTGCAAGTGTACCTAGAAGAAGCTGTTTTGAAGGCAAAGGATGGCCACACCAAATATTGAGTTGATTTGGATTTCTCTTGTTTATTTTTTTCAACAAAAATGGAAAGTAAATGAACCATTATACAGGATTTATATAGCGCCAACAGTTTGCACTGGGCTTTACAACCTATAGTAACACTTCTATTTCTGAAGACATTCCTAATTTAAAGCATTTTGTCACACCTGCCCAAAACCTTTGCACAGTACTGTATATATGCGCATTGGAACACCTCTCCTGCAATGCGATCAGGACAGGTAATGTGTGCCATTTGGTAATCAGGGCAAAATGACCACCGTGATAAGCACCTCTACTGCACAAATGCCACCAGTCACTGCAGGGACCACCTATCAAAAGCTGGCGGAATTTGTGCTCATGTGCAGAAAGCCACCAGCAACCAAATGCCTGGAAGAGACCAGTGCTGCATTTTTTATTTATTTATTTTTTAACAGCTGCACTGTGAAGGGGGAGGTCATTTTGGTAGCAGCTTTAACTTAAATTTACCATTTACACTGCTGATTTTTAAAAGAAAAAAAAAAAAAATCCTAGAGTTCTGCTTTAATGATGTATTAATGAATACAACGCTATATCTGCCTGGAGTCCTGCTTTAGGCATTATACTGTGTGACCATTATAATTTCCCTTTGATAGCACATAGGAAGAGAAATGAGGCAAGATAAAGCAGCAGCTCACAAGTCAGATACACACACAAACTTCTGCATGACCATTTTATTTACAATGATAAACATAGACATATCAGAACATACAGAGAGTCTCAGTACTGAAGTGGCAGCTGAAGCCTACAAGCAGAGACTGTTCCCTCTCTCACACATAGACTGGGAGCAAAAGCAGACAAACAATGATTGATGTGTCACAGGTCCCTTTATTGTATGACAACCCCGATGACACCTCAGGAAGGAGGTAAGAACAGAGGTATATTACAGTGTATGGCAGCTCTGGGGAGGGGGACATTTGCTGTCCCGAAACAAAAATACAGCGGCCTCTAAGTGTTTGTAGAACTTTCTTTAACTTCACAAATGAACAGTCAGATGACACAAAAAAAAAATGGCCAAAGCCTGGTGCAAGCTGACTAGAAGTGCCAAGGAAAGAAAAAAGTACATCTCAAGATTGAAGGGAGAAAAAAAAAAAAAAAAAAAAAAAAAAGAGGTAATCGGTCATTGAAAACAAAAGAATGAATGCAGATTATTAGAATTCAAAATATGTAGTTTATGTAAGGATTCATATGATGCAATACAGCTTTTTCATTTAGATAGAATGGTGAAGAGTTAGAACCTCTGTCAGTTTTCTTGCGTTATTCCACTGGGAAGAACCCTCTTCACAATCTTTGAAGCTGAATCTGTTCATATTTTGTCTCCCCTAGTTCTACTCTCATCCATCAGCATTGCATTATTGTCTGTGATAACGTTTGTGTGCATTGCCATTCATTCTTAAAGGAGTTAAAGATAAATTTTATTTTTATTTTTTAAATAACAAACATGTTATAGTTACCTCCACTGTGTAGCTCATTTTGCAGAGTGGCCCCGAACGTGGTCTTCTGGGGTCCCTCGGCAGCTGTCTCTGCTTCCCCCTGCAAGTACTTCTCACATTCATGCAAGCTCGCTCACATGGTGAGAAGCACTTGTGAACGCGCTCCCGTGATACCCGCGCCCCCATGATACCCGCGCCCCCATGATACAGCCGCTGGCAAGCCAATAGCTGCGCTGCTTTCAATCCATCCACTCCAGCCAATCAACGGCTAGGCTAAGCGGCGAAGAGGATGTCGGGGGGGGCGAGTGCAGGACTTTCGAGTGGTCAGGTAATTAAAACAGGGGAGCTGGCACTGTCAGAGGTTTTTTCACCTTAATGCATAGAATGCATTAAGGTGAAAAAACTTACCTTTACAACCCCTTTAATGTCACCCCCTATGCCCATATGAAATGAAAACAAGCAACAATGTTGCAGCGTACCACAACGCATCGGTATGAATGCTCTATGCATTGTGGTAAGCTGCCTGGTCAAGAAAAAAAAAAAAAAAAGTGCAGGTGTGTTAATCATTCAAATGAAAGGGTGCTTTAACACAAGCAGTAATGCAAAACATGATGCAAATGCCCCTCCCCCCAAAAATCTTTGTAATTGTTTGTCCAATGGATTTCTATGACTTCCTATGTTGGACACCATCATCTGTATAAGCAAGAGGAAATCTCATTGGAGGTACAGAGGTTCAAACTTATTTTATTCAATCCAATACTAAAGTTGTGGCTTGATTTGGACTTTGTTTTAATTCATAGTTTCGGTAATTCATAAGTTGGTGTAATATATAAATAAGTGTAGGTTGTTTTGGGGGGGGGTGTTGCAATTGAAATCTTCACCACCCCAGATTCGGACATGCAGCATTTCTGCTGCCAGTGCTATTGCAAACATGGCCTAGCTTGTCAATGTAGACTGCTGTGGCCGCTATGCTTGCAACAGCACCTGAAGCATCCCATACGAACATTGGCCAGGCTTGTCTGTTGGCCACTGCGCTAGCACAGCATCCATCCAGGATTGGACATCCCTGCTTTAAATAGGGAATGATTAAAACTCGTGTCAGGTACACTATCATTTCTCATCCGTTTACTGAAGGACACAGGGGAGACATTTAGATTTTGACTGTTGGATTTCAGAGCTACCAGCAGGTGTAGGACGCTAGACACAAACAATCCATAACCCCCCAATTGCTATTGGCAGTTCACTTTTACCAACTGAATTTGATTTCCGTAAAGAATAAAAAAAAAATTATACAAAACTGTCCCCAGAACGGTTTCTAAGGATCATTAATAATGTAGAATGTTCCTCACTTTCAGTTCTGGTGACAAAAACCTGACAGGGATTCTAACCCTCACCATTAAATGTTTGGCCTTAGGATACACTTTAACACAGCTGACAGAATGGGAGCAAAGCCATCAGACCACTTAGGTCACAATATGTCTGTCCCAAATATACACCTCCAAAAACATTCAGAAGTTTATTTTTTTTGTTTTTTTTTTATTATATTTAGGGGTTTCAATATATTTCAGTCAGTGCAATAGCAAATGATAAAACAAACGTACACTACTCCAGAGAACTGCACAGGTCCTGTATAAAACACCATAAAAGATATTCATGTGAGCAATGGTGAGTGACTAGACCTCCCAGCATGCTCTTGTTCCAAGGTCACAATGGTTGGTCAGCTCGAATCACAACAGGAAATGAGGAGAGGCGAATAATAGCTGGACATATATTTATTGTGTGGAAGATATTCGTTTTCTTGCTTGGTACAGTTGGCCTTCTCCTGGACACGATCCTCCCATACACAAGGGATTTCTTATATAAATAAAATTCTACCGTGTACAATTGGCGGTTCCTCTATGGTTTTCAAGTGAAGTGTCTGGTGTGTCCATCTTCTGGTCACCAGAGGTGCGTCTCCCTGATCTCGGCGATGATCTGACTCGCTCTCTGAAGTGCCTAATTAATTAAAGAAAGAAGGAGATCTAAAAGGATGGAACAAACAGCCTAAAACCAGTATGGAGGAATGTTTAGGTCTTTAGCTGCATGTGATATCAGAACACAAGCCAAATAGAGGACAACCCCAGAGTGTCACCTGATCTGTCAGAAGGCTGCTGGATTTAAAGTGCATCTAAACCCAAAAAACAAAAATGTATTCTATTGCAGCTTACTGTTCCCGATGTGGTGGCTGCATTCGTTTTTTAGGCTTTGTATCCCCCCAATATTTTCAGCTGATGATCCTCCCAGTAACACACTTCTTGTCCTCGGGTGACACTCACTCCCTCACTGTATCTATGAAAGAGTAGCACTGCAACCACAAGAGAGGACTACAGAACACCTTCCCCTATCTCAATAGGTTAGTGGGAGAGGTTCTCTAGCCCATAAAGGAACTGGTAAATGCATTGCATTGTTGGACATTCCTGTTTAAGCAAAGGATGTTAAGGGGGTTGTAAATCCTCACGGTTTTTCACCTTCATGCATTCCATGAAAGTGAAAAAGCTTTTGTGCTGCGGCAATCCCCCAGAGTCCGATCATTCCAGATGCTGTCTTGGGTCCTCATTAGAGATTGATAGCAGCAGGAGCCATTGGTTCTCCGGGTGGGTGCATTCAAGAAGAGGAGGGGCCAGGAGCACCACAGGAGGAGGCTGCTCAGTGCAAAACCCTTGCAAAGAGCAGGTAAGTATGAATTTTTTTTTTTTAAATAAAAAACACCTTTACAATCACTTTAAGTACACAGAATTTCTGGCAGGATCAACAGGTAATTTTTGGACTTGCAGAAACTTTCATTAGATATGGTGGTTACATTAGTTTCCTTTAGGCTAAGGACTGGTAAGCTGCAATATAGCATTTTAACTATTTTCCCACAGTTTTTTTTTTTTTTTTTACAGCTTTAATGCAACGATTGAAAAGGAGGTGCTAATAAGCAGACTTTACATTTTAGTGCAGTGTCCACTTCATTCTCTTAGGCCTTGTTCACACATAGGCATTTTAATTGCGGGCAGAACAACCAATTCTAACCACAATTCCAGAATCGCAGCAAGATATGGGGCACATTCGCATTGCATTTCTTACGTACCAATCCCAACGCACACATTCCTGTTGAAATAGCTGTGCAAATGAGTGGGTGCTGTAGTGACCAACAGCTGTTTAAAGTCAATACAAAAATAGTCACCAGCACACCAGGGATGTCACATGCCTGATGAAGGGGTCCTGCGTGACTCCTAAATGTTGCTTTCTGCTGCAACGATGTGATTGCTAATAAAACTTTGGACCCATTTTTAAGATCCCTGTGTGCTGACGACAATTTGTTTTGCCGTGATTTCTTAATTCCAACCCAATCGCAGTGCGATACTGCCACGATTGTTACGTAACAAAACACACTGTAATTGCACAACGCACGTCCCCCAAATGATGTTCCAGAACTTTTTTGGGCAACACATTGTGGAAAAAAAAAAATACATACATACATATAAACACGTTTGAAAGCATGCCAGAAACAGCTTAGCTCAAGTGTGACTGTAGCCCAAGGCTACAGTCCCACTTAGCTGAGCATTATCAAGTCTGCCTGAAAAGTATCCCATGTACTTTGTCAGGCGTCAAAAAGCTCAAATGTGAACAGGGGCCATTGAAATGAATGGGATTTTGCTTGTTGAGGGTTTGTGCGTTCAGCTGAAAAACGCTCAAGTGTGAACGGGGTCTTAGGGTTTATATCCATGTCTGTACTAGCTTATGGTGCTATTGCCTCGGTAGCAGAGGATATCATACAGATAGAAGAAAATTCCAAGTAAGTGGAACCAGGATGAGGCAGTTGGATGGAGGACAACACTGGACTACAAAAGCAGTGGAACAGCTTATGGGTGCCTGACAGAGCAAGTGAATGAACTCTGGTTTTGGGCTAAACTATTAATAATTTTAATACTGTCAGCTTAGCCAAAGCAATCTACACTATAAACAGAGCACACAGCAGTAAGGCTTTATGTATGGGTAACACAAAGAAAGCCAACATGATACCTTCAACATGTCTGCAGCCTCCTTCCTGCGCTGGGCCATGTCCTCAGACTCCGTGAGCAGGTCATCCAGCAACATGGATTTATACAACTGGCCCACCAGCTCGCTTTGTAATGTGTCCTTCACATGGTTCACCAAGAAGTGCATCACAGCTTTTGGCACACTAAGGAGAAGATTGTTAACATTCAGAAGCAACCAGAATAAAAGAAAAGTAAGCATAAGACTGTTTACGCCACCACCTTACCTGTCCTGAATGTTCTTCCGCACGATCAGAAAGTAGGACTTTATTAGTCGCTCAATCACTTCGCAGTCACGCTGCTCACGAGCAGAGAGTTTTCTGGCAACTGGCACAGGCTGGAGGACAGAAAAGTACATAGAGTTATGGCACTGAAAAAAAATAAAATTAGACATTACTAAATAAATTACATTATCAAGTGCTTATAAGTCAGTCAATGTTATATTAAACCTAACAGGTTTGCTCGCTAGAATAACTTTGCAGAGAGACCTTATTGGGAGAAAAAAAAAAAAGTTGTTCCTTGGATTCTCGGAATGTCTTGCTGTGGAACACAGTCACTCTCTGCATCCTACAATGAGGTATTTGGGAGTCTGGGTCAAGTTGACAAGGTGTTCTGAAATATCAAATTTGTTTCTTGGATTTAATCATTCTTAAATGAACGATTAAAAATGTTTGTTTGGGATGGTCCTACGCAGCAACTTTCCAGGACCTAAACACCTCTGGTTTTGATCAAGAGATCAGGTCCCAGTGCATCATGTCTAACGATCTTCAATTTTGCCCTTTTATCAGTTAAAATACATACAGCAAATTGTCAGTAGCACTTTTAGTGCAAGTCTGGAAAAAAAAAAAATTAGTAAATCTCTCAAATAAATGCATATTTCCCCCAACTTTTGTCGCTTTAATATATCTGCAAATAAAGAGAAAAAAAAACCCCCCACACTTGTTTATCTGCCAGAAATCCAATGTGCTCTTGACTTCCTGTAGTGAGCTGCCAACGGAGTGGCTTTGCTGCATGACATCGTAGGCACTATGTTTGCATCAGTGGTAGTTTTTTGCACAAATTCATTTTAACTATATTCAATAAAGTTGATTTTTTTAAGTCCATGGTGTTTCCTTAATAAGGTTTCTTGGTGATCTCTAATCCCCCATCTTTTTCATGTTTATGCATGACCTTAATGAACCACACCTGTCAATTTAGGTGGGGGTCTCTGCATAGGGATACAATTCTGAATTTGAACTACCCTGTGCACTAATTATTGGTCTGCCTGGGTGTATTTTTATACATGTTTTTGAGATCCTAGGCAGTATTGTCAGCCCTGGCCAGTTCTATCCTGGTGGACTATAGAACATCCCCTACATTGCAGAGATAAATTTAAAGCTGCAAAAAAGTGAAAAAATAAATAAATAGGATTTTTATAACAGCTTATCTGTAAAATCCTATTGTTTGATGTACATCAGGGGACACAGAACCATAGTAATTACTACATGGGTTATATCGGCATATCAGGTGCTAGACACTGGCACGCCCCTTAATGCGTGAACTTTCCCCATATAACCCCTCCCACTACCGGGAGTCCTCCGTTTTTTAGCCAAGTAATATAAGTGTATAAGAAGAAGGGAGGGACCTCTGTGTCTCCCGATGTACAGCAAAAGGATTTTACAGGTAAGCCGTTATAAAAATCCTATTTTCTTTTCTTACATCAGGGGACACAGAGCCGTAGTAATTACTACATGGGATGTCCCATAGCAATGGCAACTGAAGCGGGGGGGGGGAGAGACAACAAAAAGAAAGGAAGTCAGAGGACTCATACTGCAGCCTGTACCCTGTGCCCGAAGGCAGTATGCTCCTGACCCTTAACATAGATTTGATAAAATCTGTTAAATGTATGACCTGAAGACCATGTCGCGGCCTTACAGATCTGAGCCACAGAGGCCTGATGATGCACCGCCCAAGAGGTACTAATTGCTCTGGTTGAGTGTGCCTTAACATGAAAAGGAGGAATTTTTTTTAAGCCACAAGCCTGAATAATGACTTGATGAATCCACTTGGAAATAGTGGATCTAGATCCTCACTGTCCTCTCCTTGGACCATCTGGCAGAATAAACAAAATATCTGTCTTACGAACTTGAGGGGTCACCTTTAAGTACACGCTGACCGCTCTTACTACATCAAGGTAAAGTAGCACCCTCTCTTCCCTAGATCGAGGCTCTGGGAAGAATGAAGGAAGAACAATATCTTGGTTTAAGTGAAAACCTGTCACCACCTTTGATGAGGGCGTAAAACCACCTTATCCTTATGCATAATCAGATATGGCTCCTTACCAGATAGAGCCTCTAGTTTAGATACTCTTCTAGCAGAAGAAATGGCAACCAGAAAGACTATCTTTCTAGTCAAAAGAATCAAGGGAATTTCCTGTAAGGGTTCAAAAGGCTGCTTCTGCTAAGCCGACAGGACCAAATTCAAATCCCAAGGATTTAGAGGTGCCTTGATAGGAGGACTGATCTTGCGTTACCCCCTGAACAAAGCTACGCACTAAAGAGTGAGAAGCTAAAGGCCGTTGAAAGAACACTGACAAGGCCGAGATCTGGCCCTTGATAGTATTCAAGGCCAGATTCATCTCCAATCCTATCTGTAGGAAATCAAGGATTCTACCTATAACATATTTCCTGGGGTGCCAACCCCTGGATCCGCACCAGGCAACATATGTCCTCCAGACTATAGTAAATGATCCTGGAAGCTGGCTTGCTGGCATTAATCTGGACCCTGCGCAAGAAGGTCCGGCCGTAATGGCAGAGTCCAGGGAACTCCTACTGCCATTTTTGTAATCTCGGCAAACCAAGGCCTTCTGGGCCACTAGAATCACTTCCTTTTGTTCCTGCCTGATCCTGCGAAGACGACGCAGAAGAAGCCGAACTGGAGGGAATGCATAGATCAGAGAAAACTGATCCCATGGGAAGACTAATGCGTCTGTTCCGCAAGCTAGCGGATCTCTTGTCATTGACACAAAGTTGTGGACCTTGTTGTTGAAGCTGGACACGAACAGGTCCACGTCCGGAGTACCCCATCTCTGACATATTGCAAGGAAGATGTCAGGGTGAAGAGACCATTCTCCTGGAAATAATTGTTGGCGGCTCAAGTAGTCCACCTGCCAATTTTCTATCCCGAGAATGAATATTGCCGAAAGGCAAGGAACGTTGTGTTCTGCCCAAGACAGAACGTGATTCACCTCTCTGGGCCGCACGACTCCTCGTGCCCCCCCTGGTGATTGATGTAAGCCACAGCCGTGGCGTTTTCGGACTGAATGCTGACAGGACGGCCCTTCAGTCTGACCGTCCAGGCTCTTGGAGCCAGATGGATTACCCGAATTTCCAAAACATTGATAGGCAAGGTCCTTTCCAACCTGGACCACTTCCCCTGGACAGAATCCTCTTCCAGGACTGCTCCCCAGCCTAGAAGACTGGCATCCAGGTGGCTGGTAGAAACAACCTTCCTTTTTGAAGGTTGCTGGATATTAATCACCAATTTAGGCTCTGACGTACGTCAGGAGCCAGCTGAATTGGAAAATCTAAGGCCTGAACCTTCTTGTTCCAGGCTGACAGAATTGCGCTTTGTATGAAACTGTGCATAAGGGACGGCCTCGAAGGAGGCCACCATCCTTCCCAAAAAGTCTCATTCACAACCGAATGGAAGGCTTTTTTTTTGCCCTGATGAGATGGATTAGTTCTACAATGGAACCGATTCTCTTTTGAGGTAAAAATATATCTTTCTCTGCCTGGTATCTATGATTAGACCCAGGTACTGTAGTCTCCTTGATGGTTTCAAGGAGGATTTTTCTAGGTTGAGAACCCAGCCTAGAGATTCCAAGAAGCTTACCGTTGTTACCAGACTGTGGTCTAACCCTGAAACCGAATGATCTACTAAGAGTAGATTGTCTAAGTAGGCTAGGACCGTTATGCCCTGAGCCATTAGTCTGGCTAAAGCAGGAGCCAGAATCTTTGAGAACACCCGTGGAGCTGTGGCTAGACCAAATGGCAGAGCCACAAATTGAAAATAATGACTACTTCGAAGCGTAGAAACTTCTGGTGAGCGGGAAATATTGGCACATGGAGATAGGCATCCTTGATGTCGATTGAAGCCAAAAATTCCCCTCCTTGGAGGATGGCTACAACCGATCGGATTGACTCCATGCGAAAGGATCGGATGTTCAAGTGCTGATTGAGATCTCAGATCTAGAATAGGTCTTACTTCCCCATTTGGTTTTGGAACCATGAAGAAGTTTGAATAAAAACCTGTGCCTTGTTTCTCTAAGGCAGGGATATGCAATTAGCGCACCTCCAGCTGTTGCAGAACTACAATTCCCGTGAGGCATAGCAAGACTCTTAGAGTCACAAGCATGTCAGAGGCAGAGGCATGATGGGACTTTTAGTTAAGCAACAGCTGGAGATGCGCTAATTGCATATCAATGCTCTAAGGGAACTTCCGATATGACTGCCTTGGATAGCAGATGATCCAGTGCCAGAAGAAGGAGAGCCCTCTTCTTCTCTGGATCCTTGGGAACACTTGATCTTGGAAACCGGGGAGACGGAAGAACTCGGAACTCTAGTTTGTAACACAGCAGAAACCACCCACTTGTCTTGACATTGCTCCTGCCAGATCTTTGAAAACTGCAGAATCCTTCCCCCCCACCCGAGCAAGCGGGGGCACCCCTTCATAAGGAGGCTTTAGCACCTTGCTTTGTGGGCTTCTTTCCCCAAGATCTCTTCTAACCTTGGTGCTGTCCCTGGGGTTTTCCCCTTGAACCTGATGGCTGAGGCAGTTGAGACTGCCTAGAGGCTGATGTCCCTGGTACAGGAGAAGAGGCTGGCTGAAATGAGAAATGCCTGAATTTCTTCTTTACTGGTAAAAGCTTTTGTCATTGGAAATCCTCTGTAGGTATTTATCCAAATCTTTTCCAAATAGCCTTCACCATGAAAAGGGAAACTGGATAGGAGCTTCTTACACAGTGCTTCGGCTGACCAACTCTTCAGCCAAAGAATTCTGCAAGAATGCACTAGTCCCAGCATGAGACACGAGATCTGAATGGATGCATCTCTCAAAGCATCTACTGTGAAAACACAGTGTGTCTGCTAAATCAGCGTTCTGTTGGACCTGTTCAACAGGCAAAAATTAAAGCATCTCCTCAAACTGCTCCTTAATGGCCTGGGATATACCCATTGCAGCAAGAACCGGCTGCACTGCTGAACCTGCTAAAGCCATTTGGTTCTTAGAAAGGTGCTCCAGCTTCTTATCTGCTGGATCCCTTAACATGAGCACATCAACCGGACATGTGAGGTTCTTATTAACCAAGGTGATCAGAGCATCAACCGCTGGAACCCCCTTTCTAGA
Organism: Lithobates pipiens; assembly: GCF_037356315.1. Classification (NCBI taxonomy): domain Eukaryota; kingdom Metazoa; phylum Chordata; class Amphibia; order Anura; family Ranidae; genus Lithobates; species Lithobates pipiens. Next base: position 507,172,066 of record NW_027507903.1, on the reverse strand, counting down.
AATCCTCTTCCATAGGATACAGTTTGGAGAATCTCTTAGGAGGATAAACTGTTTACGCAGATGTTCCCACTCTGCATACATAAGCTTTCTTAGCCATGCGTAAATAAGAAAGGCATCCCCAGACAGAGGTTTTAATGATCCTAACTTAAGAGATGGGGTCATCAGAAGCCTGCGCTGCAGGTAGCAAAAAAGTTGAACGAACCAACTTCGTGAGAGCGAGCACAAGCAAGCTCTCTTGTGGTGATACTCCTTCCGTGTTAGGATCCTCAGAAGAGGATAAACCAGTATCTTCCAAATCCCCAAGAAGATCTGCCTGATCCCCGGCATCCTGAACCTCCAGAGGAGGATCTTGAGCACTTGATGGGGATCTGCTACGTTTAACCCTGCTCTGAAGGGATAAAATCGCATCAAGTTTCTTGTCTAAACCAGCAATGGTAGAAGACAACACTTCACGTATAACATACTCAGGGGCTGAAGAGTCTTGTGCGACTGCAATTACAGTTTCCCCTGACGGCTCAATCTGACCAGCCGCAACATTCTCAGGATGACATTCTTTTGGAAAGGGTTTTTCTTTGTCGTGACCCTTTGGAACCTTTAGAGGAGTTTCTGGTCCCTTTGCCACTCATAGCTTACAGTATAAACCAGAGGCACTACCAGCAAAAGTATGTTTCACTTGCTAGGCTATAGTACAGTACAATAACTGCTATTAATCCTAACTACACAGTACAATGTTGTCAAAGGGGAATGCCTGCGTCACCAAACCTGACCAGCAACCACTCTGCTCTGTCCCTCCACCGCCAGGCAGCAGCTTCTCACAGGGCTTTAAAACACTTCCTGCACGTGTGGCTGGCATCTGACGCCGTTAGCCACGCCACCAAAGCGCCGCCCCCCCCCGTGCGCGCGGAATACACCGCCGCCCCCCTTTCCTCTTTCAAAAAAGGAAGCAGAGTCTCCCGCGCGAGCATCCTGCATCATGGTGGGGGTTAAGTCCTCCGCTCCAGCGAGCGGCCGCGGTCTGCCAAGGCATACACTTTTTTTTTTTCCTTCTCAAAGAATAAGGCAGCTGGCTGGCATTAATAAGGAAAGAAACCACCAATCCAGGAAGTGATCAGAGACCCCCCTTTCTGTTACCTGAGGGTCTGAGCTGGCTTTCCAGCATCAGAATGGTGAGTGCTCAATACAGCCCCCAGTGGTGAGACAGACATGACAACACAATACATGGAAGGAGAGATTCCTCAGAATCTCCCCTACCTTATCCTCGCAGCAGGGTTTTATCAGAGATAAAGAACCCAATCTTTGCCCTTCACGGTAGGCTCCGAGACACCCTGTCAGTAAACTTTTATTGGCTTTACTACCAAAAAGTACTGGATCTCAGGGCCCAGCTCTTAAGGCATTCGCAAGCAAAACCTCGTGTCTTCAGATTACGAGGCCCGGTTACCATTGATTTAGTCCATTACGGAGACATCAGAACAGATTCGGTCAGGATGGCTGGCTGTGTTGTACTGGCCGTGGAGCTCAGTACAACACATCCTTACTCGTGCCCAACACCTTAGACACTGGCGTAAAAACTGAGGACTCCCAGTAGTGGGAGGGGTTATATGGGGGAAGTTCACGCCTTAAGGGGCGTGCCAGTGTCCAGCACCTGATACGCCGATATAACCCATGTAGTAATTACTATGGCTCTGTGTCCCCGGATGTAAGAAAATAAAGCGAACCTTCAGTTTGCCATGGAAAGTCCGCTTTAATGTTACCATTCACTCGAAACACCTGAGCTCTATAGTTCTGAGGACTGTCCACATACCTTTGGTTCAAATAGGGTATGAGTCCTCAAACAGGTCCAGGTGTGACAAGCCATGCATCACAACCTGTTAGTCAGTGCTGTACCAAGACTACCACCCATTAACTGACCTGTCAGTTTGTGAACAATCATTTCACCATTGTAAAAACATTCTGCCTACGCCATCCATTCACACACACTCACCACATCCAGGAGGTTCACAGCATGGCCCCTCTGGGGGCTGGATGGGTGGACGGGGGCATGTCTGCTCTTCTCTTCTACTAGTAGCTCATCTCCTTTAGAGGCCTTCAGCATCCCTCTCCAGTTACCAGTTCCAGCATCTGGGATGTTGTCTGTACTGCCCCCTCCAGCAGCTACCTGCAACAGCAAATATAATATAGAGAATTTAAGAGGTAAAACATTTGGCAAAAATTGAATTAAAAACTGGACTCCAGGTAAACACAAAATTACACCGAATGAAAAATATATAATGGTCTTTTTCCCCTGCAAAAGGATTTTTATTTTTTTTGTCCATCAAGTTCTAAAATTGACACAGCTTTATCACACTGTACAGCCCCTGTCTGGCAGGAGACTTGATTCTTCTCTGCTGCATTTAAGTAAAGCTGGACATACACATGTCTTATCAGCCAAAATTCGATCTGTTATTGCCCAATGGACACCACTTGGCTCGACAATAAAAGGGGCCAGGTGAAAAATTGTCATCTGCATTGTGACTGCATCCAATCAGTATCAGAATACAATAGTTAGCCGGGGCATTCTTCCATTCACACTAAGCAGTGTGGATGAAGCAATCTATGTGTGTATGGCTAGGCTAATACTTACAATGGATACTTGCCATCTAGATATAAAGACAACGATCTTGGGACAGTTAGAGCTGTCAGAAATGCAGGCACAAGCTGGCTGCCAATGGTATTTAGGTTGCATTAGTATTAATCATGCATGCTTCGAGTGGCCTGACAAATATTAAAATGTAACGTAAATTAATGAATGCACACTCATGCGGTGCGAACACCCATGCAATCAGATTCCAGTGTGGGGGGGGGGCTGCTTCTTTAGTGCAGGTGCGGTGAGATTTGCAGTGCGATTTGCGCCATAAAATATGAATCGTTCAAAAACGCACTGCAAAGTATTGGGAAACGCACAAGGCTCGCAGCATTTTCCCACATCATATAGCAATCGCATCTGCTGCGGGTGTCAAGGTTAGAGTAATGAAACCCTGAAACAGATCACAAAACCCATGTGAAAACCCATGTTTTGCGTACCAAGTTCAGCTTAAAAATATCTATCTATATACAGTATATAAATTAGTAAATATTATATAAAAAGTATTTTAAAAATGTAACATCTCTTCTCTACACAGCAGAAGCACGATAGTTTCCAAAAAGCCTTACAATGTACTAAGCTGATATAAGGGATGTTTGTTTTCCCCGTAAAAAAATAAAATGTACTTTAAATGTCCTGCCAATTTTTTTTTTCAAAGATAGAGTGGGTAAAGGTTGCTGTAATGTTCTTATCTAAGGCTCTATTACAGAGATTTACCATCACTTCCTGAACTGTGGACAACTTTTACAGGACAAATAATGGTAACTCTTCAACAGCAACACAATTCAGAAGATTGGACCCTTGAACCATCATGAACCTGCTGCTAGAAGTCATGTGACTGGACCGGCTAGTGAATAGGCGATTATAAAGATCTTTCATCCACAGGGTACTCAGTATAGGTGTTAGAAGGGGGGGGGGGGGGGGGGTGGGGGGGGGTTGGAGCAGTTTTAAGATTAGTTAGCATTCACACCAATTCCACGTAAGATCTGGGCTCGTTACATAACTGGCAGAGGGATTCCTCCTCCATTAAGAAGATGGGAGGAAAGGGGGGGGGGGGGGGGGGGGACACTTCCTTTTGCATCCAAGGTTGTACAAGCCAGCGGGTATTGCAGAAAGCTTACTATACCCGGCATAAGCAAGTGTAAATTCCTCCCTGGTGAGCAAAAGGCTAATCTAATAACAGATGGAACTGTTGTGAAGCTATGTTTTCATGCAGAGATGGCGCAGACATGCCCATCACCTAAGACAAGAAAAAAAAAATTAAAAAATGGGGGAGGGGGGTTAAGCCTAGGAAGGATTTTTGCCAGTGTCCAATCACCTGAAGGTGGCAGCATAACCCTATCCTCATGACATACTTGTTCACACCATACATGCATGAAAACGGATGGGAACGGATATTAAACAGAGGTCTCTGCAAAGGAAATCTGCGCGGTTTTCCCCAGTTTTCATGCGTGTCAGTTATGTACCCTGTTCACACCAATGTTGATGTCATTAGGGCTGAAACAACTAACCAATTGACAACTAACAGATTATGAAATGAATCGATTACTATTTTCATAAATCGATTAATCGGCCAGTAACATAATGGGGTTAAAAAAAAAAAAAAAAAAAAAACTAAAATGAGCCCTTTATAGTACAAAGAGCAAATAATTGCTACTGTAAATACAGTCCCTGACAAAAGTCTTGTCGCTTGTGTACAAATTGACCTGAAGTGCCGCTAAAATATATTTCTAATCAAGATTTTGTTACAAGAAATGGGTCATTTTAATCCCAACAGTTTTTGTAATAATGTTTCAGTGCAAAACGAAACTGACAAAAAGTATTCTAATATTCACAGCTTGGTAAAGCCCATTGAGTCAATTTTTGCCAAGACATAAGTGTTGTCGCCTTGTTATAGGAGCTTCACCTGTGACTAATAATGGATCAATTAGGTCTCAGGTGTGTATATAAAAAAAATAAAAAAAAAAATTTAAACACACACACACCAGTGCACTAGACCTTCTCAACTGCAACTAGACCTCTGCAAACATGCCTAACATTCACCTGGAGACTAAAGTGTTGATTATCAAGAGGCTGAAGACCAGATCCACTGCTGATGTGGCAGACACCTTCAATGTGTCTCAGCGTCAAGTTCAGAGGATAAAAAAAAAATATTTGAAGAGACTGGAGACGTTTTGGACAAGGCCAGGCCAGGCCAGGCCGACCCCGCAAGACAACTGCTCGAGAGGACCGTTTGTTGGCTCGAAAATCCAAGGCCAGCCCATTTTCCACTACAGCAGAGCTCCACGAGACCTGGTCACCTGAAGTCCCCGTGTCAACCAGAACGGTTTGTCAGATTCTGTCTCGAAATGGCCTCCATGGTCGAATCAGTGCCCATAAGCCAGCACTAAACAAAAGACAATTGAAAAACCATGTGGCATATGCCAAGGGCCAAAGCCTGCTAAAAGGATGGACTCTGGAAAAGTGGCAGAAGGTGGATTTTTCAGATGAATCTTCTGTTGAATTACACCAGTCGCCGCAAATATTGCAGGAGACCTACTGGAACCCGCATGGAGCCGAGATTTACCCAGAAAACAGTGAAGTTTGGTGGAGGCAAAATCATGGTCTGGGGTTACATCCAGTATGGGGGTGTGTGAGGGATCTGCAGGGTGGAAGGCAACATCAATAGTCTAAAATACAGAGAAATTGTAGCTATCTCTTCTATTCCCAACCATAAAAAATGCCAAATTTTGCAGCAGGATGGTGCTTCATCGCATACTTCCATCTCCACATCAAAGTTCTTTAACCACTTAATAACCGGCCTATAGCCGATTAACGGCTATAGGTCGGTTTGCTATCTCTAAGAGGCCGTTAATTAACGGCCTCCCGGAGAATCGTTCGTGCGCGCCCCCCTGGGGCGCGCACGCCGGAACATCCGTGCTCGCCGAGTTCACGGGACCCGGCGCAACACGGATCGCGGTAAAGGACCAATGGCAGCGGTCCTTTACCACGTGATCGCTCCGTCCAATGACGGAGCGATCACAAATGTAAACAATTCGGCTTGCCGGGTCAAGCTAAGGTCATCAGTCTCCTCTCCTCACACCGATGCAGCGTGAGAGGAGAGGAGAACATCCCAGTGAAAATAAAAGATAACCGTGAGTGCCCAGCAGTGCCCAGCAGTGCCCAAATAGTGCCACAACAGTGCCAGAACAGTGCCAGACCAGTGACAGACCAGTGCCATCTATCACCTGTGCCACATCTGTGCCACCTGTGCGACCTGTGCCACCTTTGCCACCTCTGTGCCACCTCTGTGCCACCTCTGTGCCAGCAGAGCCACCCCAGTGCCACCCCAGTGCATACCAGTGCATACCAGTGCCACTACAGTGCATACCAGTGCCATACCAGTGCCACACCAGTGCCACCTGTGCCCATCAGTGCCACCTGTGCCCATCAGTGCCACCTGTGCCCATCAGTGCCACCTGTGCCCATCAGTGCCATCTGTGCCCATCAGTGCTCATCTGCGCCACTGCAGTGCCACATCAGTGCCGTCTGTGCCCACCAGTGCCGCCTGTGCCCACCAGTGCCGCCTGTGCCCACCAGTGCCGCCTGTGCCCACCAGTGCCATCTGTGTGCTAATCAGTGCCACCAGAGCCACACCAGTGCCACCAAAGTCACTATAGTGCCCATCAGTGCCACCTGTGCCCATCAGTGCCACCTGCGCCCATCAGTGCCACCTGCGCCCATCAGTGCCACCTGTGCCACTGCAGTGCCCCATCAGTGCCGCCTGTGTCCATCAGTGCCGCCTGTGTCCATCAGTGCCGCCTGTGTCCATCAGTGGCGCCTGTGTCCATCAGTGGCGCCTGTGTCCATCAGTGCCCACCTGTGCCCATCAGTGCCCACCTGGGTGTTAGCTTTCCAAAATGGGGTCACTTTGTGGGCGTTTCCATTGTCCTGGTGCTCCAGGGCCTTCATAAGTGTAATAGGTGGTTGAGGTATTAGATGTGTAATTTATGCTCCTAGAACGCCTGAAGTTGCTACTTCAATGTTGGACTTGTGTATGTGGCCAGGCTGTGTAAAAGTCTAACACATGTGGTATCACCGTACTCAGGAGGAGCAGCAGAATGTATTTTGGGGTTTCATTTGTGGAATGTATATGCCGTGTGAGAGAAATAGCCTGGTAAAATGACAATTTGGTGTGAAAAAAAATAAAAATAAAAAAAATCTTTATTTTGCAAAGAATTGTGGGAAAAAATTACAACTTCAAAAAACTAACCGTGCCACGTACTAAATACCTTGGAATGTCTACTTTCCAAAAAGGGGTCATTTGGGGGGTTTTTGTACATTACTGGCTTGTTAGGGTCTCCAGAAATGAGATAGACTGTCAGTACATCAGCTGTGATCAAATTGATACATTTTCAGTGATTGGCACCATAGCTTGTAGACCCTATAACTTTCACGCAGAATAAATAATATCCACTAATTTGGGTTATTTTTACTAAAGACATTTAGCAGTATACATTTTTGGCCAAATTTATGAAGAAAAATTACTTATTTGCAAAAAATTTTAATAGAAATGAAGAAAAATGCTTTTTTTTTTATAAAATTTTCGGTATTTTTTCATTAATAGCACAAAAAATAAAAAACGCAGAGGTGATCAAATACCACCAAAAGAAAGCTCTATTTGTGGGAAAAAAAGGACGAAAATTTCAGATGGGTACAGTGTTGCATGACCGAGTAATTGTCATTCAAATTGTGAGAGCACTGAAAGCTGAAAATTGGTCTGGTTATTAAGGGTGTTTAAGTGCCCAGTGGTCAAGTGGTTAAGGCAAAGAAGATCAAGATGCTCCAGGATTGGCCAGTCCAGTCACCAGACATGAACATCATTGAGCATATGTGGTGTAGGATGAAAGATGAAGCATGGAAGACGAAACCAAAGAATATTGATGAACTCTGGGAGGCATGCAAGACTGTTTTCTTTGCTATTCCTGATGACTTCATCAATAAATTGTATGAATCCCTGCCAAACCGCATGGAGGCTGTCCTTCAAGCTCATGGAAGTCATACAAGATATTAAATTTGGATCTCACAGCACCACTACTTAATTTGCTGACATATTTTTGAATTTCAAGTAAAGTTGTTCAATTTCTGTGTAGGCGACAAAACTTTTGTCCGGCCAAAAGTTGTCCTGTGTCTTGATTAAATGATAAATCTTTTTTCAGTGAAACCAATTTATTTCAGTGCATTAAACATCATTTGGGAGGGCTTTAGCTTTTCATATGAGCTATTTCTAACAGCAATTGATTAATTTAAAGTCAGGTTAATAGCAGGAGTTTACAAAATAGAGAAGCAACAAGACTTTTGTTAGGGATTGTATTACTTTCAGAATTCTAAAGTAAAAAAAAAAAAAAAAAAAGAACCCCTTACAGTAGTGATTATTTGCCTTTTTTGTACTATGAAGGGCTAATTTTTTTGTTTTTTTAACCCCATTAAGTTACTAAACATCTTAGACCTGGTTCACATCTATGTGTTCTTTTGGTGCCTTTTTCAGAAATGCACTACAGTTCATTTATCCTATGGGATAAGTTCACATCTATGCTTTTTTCAGGTACTGCGTACTTGGAAAGGGCCAGGGACATTTGTTTAATGCAAAACTGTGCTTTTTTTGGTTCAATATACTTCAATGGAGAAGCTGCAGAAATGCATGCAATTTGTTTTTGCAGCAATTTGTGTTTTGTAATCTGCCCAACAACAAATTGGCAAAAAAAAATATATGCAAAAGCGCAAATCGCAGCAAAATTACGTGCGCAAAACGCACAGTAAAAAAGCACTGCAGATCAAAAGCAAACAGCATAGGTGTGTACCGAGCTTAATGCTGGCCACACGGATCAATTTTCAGACGAGAATATTCAGACGAAAAAACTTTGTACATTCGCTGAATGAAGGAATGTTTGAAATTTTCACTTGTTTTTAAAATTATTGTAATTTCCAAACAACCAAATATACTGTCTGAAAATTCCTTTGACCAAGCAGTTTTCTATTTCCAAATTTTCCCATCACTGTGGTTGAAAAATGAACATCGCTTTGATCCCACCAACGATTAGAAAATCAAACAAACTAACATTACATTTTTTAGAATGAAGACACTTTTTTAAATAGAATAAAAAATGTATGTCTGTCTGATATTTACGAGATTCACCCTTTAATAGTAAATACATTATATCTCCTCTAATAGTAGGGGTGCAACGGATCATCACTGATCCGTGATGCGAACGGGTCACCCCGCTCCGCAGTCTCGGCCTTAGGAAAGGCCGGGGCTTCGGAGCGGCAGGCCATCTTTCTACACCCAGGCCGTTTACAATGTGATCGCTCCGTCAAATGGAGCGATCAATTGTAAACAAACCGTGTCAGGATGCCGATTCCTCTCGCCCCTCTCTGCACTGATCTGTACAGTGGAGGGGAGAGATCGGATGGAAGCAGCGCTTTGGGCTGGATCTGTAGTGCCCACAGCGCTGCTCTGACACAGCCATACCCTGCCGATACCCAGCCAATATTACAGTGGGGGAGATGTCCATTACAGTGGGGAAGATTGTGGATATTACAGTGGGGACTATATGGTGGTGGGTTTTTCACAGGTTTTTGAAAATTCAATTATTTGCTGATCCAAAAAAAAATGATCCGATCCGTCACTCTGATCCAAGGAACGATCCGATCCATGAGTTTTTTGATCCGTTGCACCCCTAATAGTATATACAGTATGCGTCTGTCTTATTCTCAGAGTGGATTAGATATTTTGCTCCCTAACCATAAAGTTGGTTATTTATATTTACCCCTCCATAGATACATTTAAGAAATAAATTGCCTTTAAAAAAAATAAAAAAAATAAAAAAAAAAAAACTTTACATATTAACTAAATTATACACCACACTTTTTTTTTAAGGTTATTAACCAAAATAATAAATCAGCCAACTAATCGATTATGAAAATAATAGTTGCAGCCCTAGATGTCATGTCAGTTTTTCAGGAATCTGAATGATGGCAGTGTTGCGGTGTGAACAGGGCACACAGAGAACAATGTTTTTGTTGTGCCCTTGTAGAACAAAAGAAAAAATAAATAAATCGAACTCTGTACCCTGGTGCGAACAAGGCCCAAAAAAAACAGTTTGCAGAAGAGTTGCCAAAAAGGTGAAAACCCGTGTTAGATTTTTACTTTGGTCTGTGTCCGTTGCAGATTTTCCCACACTTGCTTTCTAGTGAAACGGTTGTCAGGGGAACAGGAAAGTAGGGTAAATCCTTTTAAGACCCCAGATGGCAGTAAAAACCAGACATGGATTCGAACACTTACAAACTCAGCCAAATATTTAAAAAACACTTTTGGGTTGACATACCCTTTAGACCCCTTTCACACTGAGGGCGTTTTGCAGGCGCTATAGCGTTAAAAATAGCTCCTGTAAAACGCCCTAAAACAGCTGCTCCATGTACTCCAGTGTGAAAGTCGAGGGCTTTCACACAGGAGCGGTGCGCTGGCAGGGCGTTAGAAAAAGTCCTACCAGCAGCTTCTTTGGAGCGGTACTCATTGCTCCTTCACTGCTGCTCCCCATTAATACCGCCGGCAAAACGCCGCTCCGGCAGCATTTTGCGGGCGGATTTAACCCCTTCTCGGCTGCTAGGGGGGGTTAAAACCACCACCGCTAGTGGCCGAATAGTGGCGCTAAAACAACGGTAAAGGTTACCGCTGAACGCCCTAGGCGGTGCGGTGCGAAAGGGCTCTTAAAGAACGTGTGAATGATGGAGATAAGGATCTGGATTTTGCATGCAGAAGGGGTAATGTGTGTCTCATGCAGTCAGGCTCCTTGTGCATGCCTTGCATCATACAGCAGACACAAAGGCAAAGATGGAGAAAGAGCACAGGTACAACAAACATGGCATCAATCTTCAAACAAAAACAGCTACAGCCAAATCTGAACCATGCAGGACAGCATGCAATGCTATGAGAGCGGCACAGACCTTGCCATCAGCCTCAGTGGCAGAAGCAGGGGAGGACTCCGGGGGGGCAGATGCCAGAGGCCCTGGAGGTTTAGTAGACTAAGGAAAGAAAAATAATCAGAAGAGATGGGGATTTTACTAGAGATTGCACACATTAAGCTTTCAATCGTCACATGTCAATATCAGTCTTTATGAATCCACATTAAAAAGCTGAGAAATTACAATTTTGATGTTAATAGAGGCAGCTGGGCACATCAAAGACATTTAACGAATTGTCTTTCAAAAGGAAACTTGTACTGAAATATGCAGGCTGCCAATGCGGAGTTCTCCTTTAAAAATACTTGCCGACATGCTCGTCCGCTGGTTTCAATACTTTGAGCGACTGGCCGTGAAAAAGTATTAATTTACTCAAAGCAATAAGAGTGCTCTACCTCTTAAATATTAGAAAACTACATTGACAGTCTTGATGAGTTGGATAAATAAATTAGGGATCAACCGATTATTGGTGGGGCCGAAAATCCAAGGCCAAAATTCACTTTTTAAAGTATCATATCGGGCACAAGCGTACCCGATATTACTTAGTGCGGACGGTCGGCTTTATTTTAACCACTTCAATACAGGGCACTTTAGCCCCCTTCCTTCCCAGCCCAATTTTCAGCTTTCATCGCTCTAGCGCTTTCAGTGACAATTGCGCGGTCATGCTACACTGTACCCAAATTAAATTTTTATCATTTTGTTCGCACAAATAGAGCTTTATTTTGGTGGTATTTATTCACAACTCCGTTTTTTAATTAAAAGAGGAAATTTGAAAAAAAAAAAAAAAAAAAACAATATTTTCTTTTTTCTATTTTAAAAGAAATCCAATAAAATCAAATTTTGTCATAAATTTAAGCCAAAATGTATTCTGCTACATGTTTTTGGTAAAAAAAAAATTCCGTTAAGTGTATAATAATTGGTTTGTGTGATCACGTACATATGTGTGCAGGTGATCACGTACATATGTGTGCAGATAATCATTGGGACATGTGATTTTAGTGGGACATATGTGGGGGACATGTTTTTATTATTTGGGGACATGTGTGTTGTGGGGACATGTGTGTTGTGGGGACATGTGTGTTGTGGGGACATGTGTGTTGTGGGGACATGTGTGTTGTGGGGACATGTGTGGGGACTGTGTGGTGTGTTGTGTGTTTACACTAGACTGGTGATCAGTGAGTAAAAAGCTGTAAAAAACAGCTCATACTCACTGATCATCAGCCGGCTGCAGCGATCTGCTCTCCTCTCCTCAGCGATGACTTCTGCGTGAGGAGAGGAGAGCCGATTGCCTAGCAACCGGCTGTTTGTTTACATCATATGACGGCCGTGATTGGACATGGCCGTCATGTGATCAGGAGGGCCAATCACAGAGCCCTCCTGCCAATCTGAGATGCGCCGCGTCCGGGTGACACGAGCACATCGGGATCGCGCCGCTGCGCGAGCGCGCGCGATCCCGCTCCTTCTGAAGGACGTTCCTTCACGTAGACGTCTCCCACCCAGCCGGGTGTGCATTGGCCGGGTGGGAAGTGGTTAACAACCGGTGCGGCTCAGTAGCCGTTCGGCTGTTATTACAAGCAGTAAGAGGGGACATTTCCCCCCCCCCCCCCGCCGCCTTTTACTGGGAGGCCTGAGTAACCAGCCAGCACATCCGCTGGCCGAAGACCAGAACAAAGCCGATGTTTCGTTCGGGTCTCAGATCTAGTAACCCGGAAGCAATGTCATGACATCATTTCCCAGATTACTGGCATCTTAAAGGCGACAGTTTAAAAAAATATGAAACACTTGAATGTCCCCAGTACCTTTACCTTTACACTGATAGCAATTTACATCTTGCAAGTATGGTTCCCTTCTGGTACCCCTTCCCATCCTATCCTACTCCTCATTCCTCCTGTTCCCCTCTCACTTTCCCGATCACAACATAAAAGTTTGAGAGTCTGAATAGGAAACAGACTTTACTTTATCTCTATGTTCAACACTAGGTATTAATTTTATATTGACAATTGCTAGTCAGGAACCTGACAGAATTACCAGAGAAATATCTCATTCGAATATTGTACTGTTAGGAGATTTTGCTACGACACGCTTGACTCACCTCCATAGCTCCCTTATTAGATTTTTGGTTCCACTATGGATTTACTGGATGTTTTTTCGCTCCATAATGACCAGAGGTTAATTTCTCTACAGCCCTGTCTCCTCTATCGGAGGCCGGTAACCCTGTACATTCCAACAATTACTATTATAATTGATACCTCCTAAATTGAACAACCTTATATGAGTCATACAGAGGTAATCGCACCTTACTGGTCTGCTACAGATATGCAACGTTGTATTGAATCTGTTTCTTTGTATAACCTGTGGTTTTCTGTCTGGATTTTCAAACTGATCTGTATGAATACTTGTATGTTACCCTACTTATTTCAATAAAATCTTTGGAAAAAAATAAATAAAAAATATGAAGCATTCAAGAATGCAGATCTTGACATTTTTAATACTTTCACTTGCAGTGGAGGGGTTTGGGGTCTTCTAGTCCACCAATCCCTCCATAAAAAAAAAAAAAAAAAAAAAAAGGAGTACCTGTCACTGCCTATTACTGTCACAAGGGATGTTTACATTTCTTGACAGCAATAAAAGTGATAAAAAAGAAGAAAAAAAAAAAAGAAGAAGAAGTGTATTTTTTTTTTTTTTTTAATGTACAGAATATCAGCAATCGGCCTGAGAGGTGGCCAAAATATTGGTATTGTAACAGCACCAAAAATAAAAATAAAAAAAATATATATCAGGAGATCCTTAAAATAAAAGTAGGGCAAGAATTTTTCATTTTCCTGGAGAAAATGCTGCTCTATTTTCTCATCAATGATAGCAACATACCTGAAGGCCTAGGTGCTCAAAGGATCTCTTCTGAAGAGTACTGGCCAACATAACCCTCCACCTTGTTTCATTAGACATCACATAACCAAGTATCTAGGCCAGATGAGTTGTCAAGCAATGATGAGAACTTAAAACTGCATTTTCTCCATAAAAGGCAAGCAATGCAGCCCTTCTATAATACTATTTGTCCATCCTAGAAAAGGTTCATTTTAAAAATGTAAATGGTGGGGATGTTTTTTCAGATTTCAAAAAAACGTATGCAGTAAAAAGCCAAAACTATTTCTCCAAGTTTTTTTGGGGGCATGGAATTACGAAGTACAGAAGGCTTCAGTTGGAGGCTCAGCTGGAGCAATTCCTTTACCTCCTTGACTGGTAAAAATGGGTTGTCCCGAGGACAGGAAGCGAGTGGAAAGCTGCAAACCGCAACACAAACTAAAAATGCTTTTTCCTGGGGACACATAGCAGTAAAACCTGAAAGAACGAGGAAAGGTTCAACTCAGACATTAAAAACACACACATACAAAATTATTATTTATATATATAAAAAAAAAAATTATATAATTATTATTTATATATATAAAAAAAAAAAAAAATTATATAATTATTTTATATATATATATATATATATATATATATATATATATATATATATATATATATATATATATATATATATATATATATATATATATATATATACATACACACACACACACACACACACACACACATACACATACATACACATATATACACATATATACACACACACATGCATACAGGGCTTTAATGCCAGCTAAATCCCATGACCTTTGCATAACCTTATCAGTGACACACCTATACCACCAAGTACACTCCTAAAAAGCCAATAACCCCAATAAGTACATTCAGCTTTAGGGACTTACACTGTGTGCACAAAGTCAAAATGCACACAGAATAATATAAATATTCCTTGCAACATAACCACCCAAACACATGATTGCTCTAACCTAAGATGAACTGTATTTACACAGTTCAACATTTTTAAGGGGGATTTTCTTTTCTTTTAAAGCGAAAATTTGTATAGGGCTCGATATTTTTAGTCCGTTACATTTTTTTTAGCCAGTTGAAGAGCTAGGCTCCTTTTCACATGTTCACTTTTTTTTTCTTCCAGCAAAGTGGGTAACAGATGAATAGCTCAATAGTAATACACAGCTGGGTCCTCCCTCTCCCAATTTCTTTGCCTTGTAGGATTCTGTACATGTTCTTACAATCATTTTAATGTGACAGAAAATCATGATCGCTTCAAACTAACATACTATGCCGCCAAGCCAAATAAAAAGCATTATCTATAAGAAGCACAGGCAACCTTCAGAAAACCTACCACTGAGGTAATGCAAGTACCCCCAGCATAGATCCCAGAGCCGGATTCTGCAACATCTGGACAATCACACTTTGAAACACATAATAAAAAATTCCTTTTGAATGCAAACTTCTCTTTGCACACTTTGGTCTGTTAAATATACAGCTGATAGTATTTTGTTATATCTATTGTCAAGTGCAAAACAAACCTGTTGACCCTGCCAGAACTCCAGTGCACTCTTTTCTTTCTGCCTAGGTTATCTCTTGTGGACTCCAAAACACTCAATGCTAACGAGAGGAAAGAGGAAGGTGTAGTCCTAGCACACTTCCTGTCCTAGGGTAACCAATGTTCATCCCTAGATGAACAGTACAATGAGTGAGCCATGTTAATCTAAGAAAGCAAGGGTGTTGCTGCTTGCAGAATCACCAGATGGAGGGGGGAAAAAACAAAACAAACACACATGAAAAAGTAAATATAGCCACCACATCTAAGAACTGGTAAGCTGCAATATATTTCATTTTTGTGTTTATACATGGTTTAGTCACCTTTTACAAAATTAATGCACATATTTTGGCAGGAAAAAAAAAGTGCAATGTTATTTTTCCATAGGCGTCTGCAAAGCACTGCACCCCCGATCAGTGGATCAGGGTTGCAATCTCAGGCTCCTGCAGACATGTCACTCAGCTCTCTTCCCCCAAATGTGAAAACGGCACTATGCCCCAAAACATATTATGCAATTAGTCTCTCTAGAAATATATACTGTCAACTGGGCCCGTGGTAAGAACGGCTCAGCAAAAAAAAAATTAAAAAAAAAACGGCTGCAAAAATCAGCCCTACTCCACTACACTGAAATCAGAGGAATGTGTTTGTTGGAAATTGCTCTACATTAAAACACTAATGTAATGGACAAAAAAAAAAAAAAAAAAAAGCATAGCAAACTAATGGATTCCTAGTATATTATAATGTATCACATTCACACAATTGAGTTTCACATTGGCTGTGCTCACTTTATCTGTAGGAGCTGCAGACCGCGGTAAATCCCTGGCTAATCTGTTCCTCCTCTGTTCCTGCATGTCACAGAAAAACAAAGATATTTTATACATTAAGATTTATTACTGTTACCGGAGTTGGTAGAGAAGATTGCGCCCCTTTCTCACCTCTATATTGTTGTTCATGACACCACAGGCATCTGCAAAATCCGGATGTTTAGTGTTGATATAGGCAAGTTCAATGGCCACCAAATTGTGTACCTGTATGAAAAGACCCAACGTGGTTATAAAGTAGAAGATCTTAAAACATTTTCACAGTCTTATGGTTTCCATTTCTCCATTTACACAGATTTAAGGCTGAACGCCATTTTAACCATGCTTGCCCAGAGAATAGCTACAAAGTGGATCTCCAGTCAAAACTAAGAGGCATGGGTGCAGATCTGGGACGTGAGTCAAATCGAAACTATGGGCAAAATGTAAAAAAAAATAAAAAATTATACAGTTTGTCAAATGCATTTACATAACTGTTGGTTTGTTACTAGATCCGTTACACTATAATTTTGAAACACTTTTGTACACTTTAACCGGTTCCCGACCAGCGCACGCCAATGTACGTCGGCAGAATGGCACGGGCAGGCATATTGGCGTACAGGTACGTCCAATCTTCAATGCCGGTCGGGACCCCCTGTGAGTCCGGTCGCGGGTCCCGCGGACTCGATCGCCACGGGCATACCAGCGATCGTCTCACGGGACGGCTGAATGGAGGAAATGCCGTGTAAACAGCATTTCTCCATTCTGCCTAGCAACTAGTGACGCTGATCTCTGCTCCATGTGATTGGAGCAGAGATCAGTGTTCACTAAATGAAAGCCCAGCCCCCAACAGTTAGTAACACACCCCTACACTGCCACCCCCTGGTTAACCCCTTCACTGCCAGTGTCATTTACACAGGAATCACTGCATTTATATAGCAGTGATTACTGTATAAATGACAATGGTCCCAAAAATGTGTCAAAAATGTCTGATGTGTCCGCCACAATGTCGCAGTCACAAAAAAAAAAAAAAAAAAAAAAAAAAAAAAAACCCGCAGATCTCCACCATTACTAGTAAACAAAAAAAATGAATAAAAATTCCATAAACTATCCCCTATTTTGTAGATGCTATAACTTTTGTGCAAACCAAGCGCTTATTGCGATT
This sequence comes from Lithobates pipiens, assembly GCF_037356315.1. NCBI lineage: Eukaryota > Metazoa > Chordata > Amphibia > Anura > Ranidae > Lithobates > Lithobates pipiens. The sequence goes on along the minus strand of NW_027507903.1, from coordinate 507,155,054 downwards.
TTTTTTACCAAAATGTGTAGAAGACTACGTATCTGCCTAAACTGAGGAAAAAAATGATTTAATATATTTTGGGGGATATTATAGCAAAAAAAAAAAAAAAAATTTTCTTCAAAATTGTCGCTCTTTTTTGTTTATAGCGCAAAAAATAAAAAACCACAGAAGTAAATCAAATGCCACCAAAAGAAAGCTTTATTTGTGGGGGGGGGGGGGGGGGGGGCGGGGGACATCAATTTTGTTTGGGAGCCACGTCGCACGACCGCGCAATTGTCAGTTAAAGCGACGCAGTGGTAAATCGCAAAAAACACTGTGGTCTTCGTGCAGCCAAATCGTCCGGGTCTGAAGTGGTTAAAGTGGAGTTCAAAAATTGAACTTCATTTGAAGCAAAAGCACACTCCGCCCCCAACCTACCCCCCTTAATTTTTTATTCTTTTTTGGTATGTTTTTCTTGGGACTTGCGCCCCTTTGCGCCTCAGCGAGATAAGTCCCTTCCAGTTTTTTGTGACCTCCTCCTCCCGCCCCCTTTCTGTCGCCTTCTGGGACCTTTGTGTCCCAGAAAACAGGAAGCACCATGCGACTCACGCATGAGCAGTATATATACACACATACAAATATTTATAAATGTGTGTATGTATCACATTCGACTTAAATTCATATTTAAATTCAAGATATTAATTGGTCGGCACCTTTTGAAGTGGTGTTAAAAATCTTGCTTGCTGATTTTTGGTGCGTGTTTGGTCAGAAAACAAACAAACAAACACACACACACAAACACACACACCAAAAAATGCACATTCCTATCCAGAACTGAAAATGCAGAAAGAACTCATCAAAAATGCACGTTGAGTTTTTGAGTTACATGACATAAGTGGCCAAAATTTTGGTGCATCACTACTTACATCATTTAGCAGTTACATCAACAGGTTTGTGTATTTTTTTGGGGGATTAAAAGATTTAACCATAAAAATAAAAAGGTGACCATCAGACGCAACTCCAGCAAGGTTGAAAGTTTTGTACCAACTCCTGTGACTGTCACATTGGAGGGGGTGACTTAGAAAACAAAGTCTGCTGTGTCATTGCTATTCTCAAACGGTGGCAAAAAAAAATTTTTCTTTTTTTTTTTTTTTTTTTTTTTTTTTTTTTTAAAAAGAGCCAATAGTTACACAAAAAATAAAAATAAAAAAATAAATAAAAATGTCCCTATGCAATTCTAAAGTTTAGAAATAGCTGGAGTTCCAATTAAAAAAGGGATTTTCCTAGGGCATGTGGCCTGGACAGCGATGGTGTAAGACGCGAGTGAAAAGAGCTCCGCTCTCAACTTATTCTCCTTCAATAGTCCTGCATGCCCACCGGCGATATATCCACACATTTGTGACCCTGAGAACCTCTGCACAGTTGGCGACATGTCTCTGCCGAAGAGGAACACCACGGCTGCAGCAGTGCTGGATGAATATTGGCGCCAAGACTGAGACCACGAGGAGCAAGATGGGGATCCTGCACCCTCTATCATTGAGCATGGCGCGGCTGATACCGCCAAAGTGCTGGAAGCCATATCAACCGGTCAGTCCACACTGACCACCAAAATCAAGATTAAGGTGGACATATCTTTAATTTGGTAGGATATGACCAAACTCAGGGATCGGGTGAAGGAAACCGAGACCCGCATCAGCCAGGCTGAGGACATCTTGTATCCCCTGCAACACTCCCAGGAAGACCTGCTCCTGGGCAAGCTGTTGGAGCTGGCGCTGCAAGATGGCCTCAAAAATAGAGCCTGCAGGTCAAACCTCAGGTTTAGCAGTCTCCCTAAGGGCTCCGAGGGCAATGACCCAGCTTCCTTTTTGGAAAACCTCCTGACCAAAACGTACAGCAGGGATGCCTTCTCCACTACCTTCGTGGTTGAACGGGCTCACCGGATGCCCGCACGCCCGCCACCTGAAGGAGCCCCGCACGTTCATCACGAAGCTGTTAAATTACGGGGACCAAGATGCCATTCCTCGCCTTACAAGGGAAAGCGGAAACATCCCGTTTCAGAACGGACATGTATCGCTTTTTCCCGACTTCTCAGCAGACGTTCAAAAACAGCGTTACCGCATTGTAGAGGTTAAACAGCAGCTTTGAGGACACCATATAAAGTACACCATGTTATTCCTGGCTCGGCTCTATGTTGTAGGTGAGGAATTCTTTGAATTGGAGTTCCGTTATGCTGTTTTTCACACCAACTTGTTCTCACTGGCCTTTGATTACAGACCACTTTCTAATTGCATAACAGATGGCCAAAACATTTGATCTGCAGTTGGCAATGGTGGCATTACTGGAACTGCTGCTATGTGGATGATAGAAATATGTGGCCCCCTCATTCGGTTCATTCTACTCGGTCCCATTCTACTGTGTCATTCACCTGCTAACACACTCCTGAACTAAACACTGCAATTAAAAAGGCGGCAGAGAGACTTGCTCTAGTGGGCATAGTTTATCAAAGGTCATCACGAGAAGAGCTCATGGCATGTTTAATTCACCGTATTAACATCATTGAACGGTGTAGACAACTCAAGTCCCAACGATGAGAACCTTTCCAGTGAATGTTCGCCTCCGTAGCTAGTTTTATGCTATGCCAACTTTCTAATTGTTACGGGTACTATGCTCCAGCAGAGTTTGGGCAGCTGAGAGCTGGGAGGGGGGCACTGGGATTATATATGTTCTGGTTACTGTTTTTTGTTTATAGAGTAGTATGCTGCACAAGTAGTGAATATGTATGGTGCAAACTGTGGTATAGACAGACAATCTTAATCCAACTTCCTTCCTACAAAATATTTATTTTAACCACTAAATGGCAAAAGTAAAATTTTTGACCTGGAATGTCCGTGATCCGGGACAAGCTAAAGCATACTGCAATATTTGGCTGTCTCAAATCCTACAGGGCTGACATTGTGGTACTAGTACACATGTCACCGGTCAACTCCAAATTGCACTAAAAAGCCCATGGATAGGTTGGGCATACCATGCCACCTATACTTCGTACTGTCATGGCGTATCTATCCTAATAGCCAAAACAACCCAAATTTGGAATTATCTCTCTACAATCAGATCCCCAGTGCAGGTATACATTTTTAAACTGTATTATATGGGGAACAATAACCCATCCTAGCCCATTATATCCCTCCACCCTATAACTAAGGTGATGATTACTGAAGGACTCTCGTTTATGGCCCAGCACCCCACGATCCACGTTATTTGGCTTGGGGATTTTAATATGGTCCTTAGCCTGGCCAAAGACAGACTACACCCTAACCAAGCAATACAGCTTCCCAACGATACCCGTTTAAGCCGTACATTCGTGGAATTTTCATTAATGGACACACGGCGTTATAAATATCCGGAGAGGCAAGCGTATTCCCACTCCTCTATGTCCCGAATAGACTTTATTATGGTCTCGAATGCATTGTTACCTCAGTTGGAAGACACGGGCAATTGTGCTAGATCTCTATCTGACCATAACCTAGTTGGACTACTTTATCCCGAACACAATGGGTTAGTCTCAAAACTTGGTGACTTCATCCATTCTGGCTGTCCGCCCTGAGTGACCAGGAGGGCATACAGGGTGAATGGCAATTTTTCTTTTGCACGAACTGAGACACTGCACTTGTGGGCCAGGTCTGGGAGACTTTCAAGTAGCAGATCCGCTCTACTCTCTCAAGGCTTGTTAACACGATTGAAGAAGTCATCTAAATTAGTGTTACAACAGGCCTCTGCGAGGCTGGAGTTGGTGAGCGTTACATACACCTCTGACCCCCACACCTGCAAATGCCTAGGTGCTCAAACAACAAACGTGCCTAGTTGATCAACTACATTATGAAAAGGCCAAACAAAAGCTTTTCTTTATCAGACGAGTATTTGAGCAGGGTGAGCAGGCGGGCAAGCTCTTGGCATACCTGGCCCACCAGGATTCTAGGCCCCCCAGTGGTAGTCTCCCTAACAAACCTACAAGGCATCCCCATAACTGATCCACCAGCGGTGGCAGAGATATTTTGTGGGCATTACACTAAGCTACACACTTCCCAGGTAACCACCCCTGAGTTTGCGACCAATGAAGACAAAATTGCTCTAGAAATAGCATCCCTGGCTCCAGCTAAAGCCCCAGGTCAAGATGGCATACTATTGGACTTTTACGCCCAATACTTGAAAGTAATGGTTCCTGAACTTAAGAGGCTGTATAACCATATATACGAGTCAGAGTCCCTCCCCAACTCTTTGAGCCAAGCAGTAATCATTGTACTTTCCAAACCAGGTAAAAATCCCCACTCTCCCGATTCCTATCGCCCAATCTCGATGCTACAGGCCGCTATCAAAATTCTAGCAAAAGTACTAGCCATCCGCCTTATCAAAGTTATCTTATTCACCCGGATCAAACAGGATTCATGCCTGGGAAAAACACCGCCATGAATGTCCATCGCCTACACATGAATCTTTAAGCCAGGCATGAGTCGATGGGAACAAGAGCAGTGGTAGCGCTAGACGCTGCTAAGGCGTTCGATTCGATAGAGTGTTATCTATGGGAATGCCTCAGACAATTTGGATTCGGCCCAAACTTCACCAAATGGGTAAACCTGCTATCCTATCTTCCAGAGGCCCGGGTGGCGGTAAACGGATGGTTGTCAGATCCCTTCCCTCTGGGGCGGGGAACTCGGCAGGGCTGCCTGTTATTCCCCCTATTATATGCTTTAGCTGTAGAACCCTTGGCTGTCCTGCTTAGAACGAACCTAGAAATTCATTGTCTTCGGAAGGGCTCTCTGGTGGATTACCAGGGAGCCTAGGGATTATATTAAAAACATAGAACCCCTATTCTCATTCTTAAAAGCACGTACGCAGGCCTGGTCGCGTCTCCCACTGGGGGGTCACAGGGAGGATCAATCTTACCAAAATTCTTATATGTTCTGGCATTCCCCAGTCTTAATCCGTCTAAAGATTTTCAAGACACTTGACAGTATCCTCAAAATCTTCATTTGGGGAATGAAGAGGCACAAATTAGCATGGAACACCCTTAAGAACCCAACTTCGTCGTGAGGTGTGGCCTGGACTTTCGCTCATATTACATAGGGGCTCAATTATCGCACTTTTACCACTTACATAAATCAGACGGGAATAGATACCAAACTGATATGCGAGGGCTCGGGCCATAGCACGCATACTCCCATTCAGGTAATATTCAGGGGGGGGGGGTTAACATTCATGGCCTCATACTTACTCATCATAAACAGATCTGGGGGCTATCGCTTAAGATTACCGGCGCTGACTTTTTTCATGCACACTCCCCTGTGGCGCAACCCCCAACTAAAGAACTGACCCTGATTCCAGATGTAGACCTATGGGCTACTAAAAGGAATACCATACCTGTATCAAGTAATCACCCCACTCGGAGTGCGAGACTTCCAAACTCTAAAGGAAGAATTTGAACTGCCAACCTATATGTTATTCCGGTACCTACAACTGAGGCATGCCCTCCGGACTCAGTTTGCGGAAGGCTTTCCAAACCCACAAACATTGCCCTTAGCAGATGTTCTAGTTGGGGAAAATCCATCTCAATTAATATCAACCATGTATAAATTTACTGAGAACCCGTGTAGTATCGCAAATTACTGATACTGCTAGAATCAGGTGGGAAGAGGATGTTGGCCCCTTAGAGGTGTCAGACTTGGATGAAATGTTGGAGAACACCAGAAGAGTATCACTTAAATTGCCCGAACGCCTGACCCAACTATATACATTATTCACAAATCATATTTAACCCCAACAAGAATTTCCAAGTATCACCCCAATTACAGCCCGGTGTGTCCCAGGTGTGCTGGTCGTAATTGTACATTTCACCACCTTATATGGTCATGCCCTGTGATCCAAGCATACTGGGCACAAGTAATCTCATTCCTTCAGGATCGCATGGGCTCACCCCTACAGCTAGACCCGAAAATGTGTGCGCTAGGCCTATTTACAACATTGACAAGTACCTGGCCACGTTCCTGCATGAAACACTATTTGGTGCAAGAAAGTTGGTGGCGAGGCACTGAATGCGACCCGCGCCCCCTGCAATCCAGGCATGGATTGAGGAAATTATACCCTGCCTTATAAAATAAAAGTCATTATACCGACACCGCGGATGCCCCACCAAAGTACAATAGGATCTGTGATAGATGGTTGGATAGCTTGGATACATGTACTGAGCAGACTGACACCTGCACACACTGGTTAGGGAACCCGATTCTACCCCAAACGCTGAGAATTATTGCCTCAACCTATACACCAACAATTAAATGTAGATGCACAGGTGGGAAGATGATGGAATGCATTAACGTAATCTAAAAGGGAAGGCATTAAAAAAGGTATGAGGGCAAGCATTTCAGTCAAGTCTTTGTTATGTATTTGGTGATATGTACCTGATGTTCTCGTTGGCATACTTCAATTGTACTGTAACCACAATGTTTGTATTCATTTTCCTTTTTTATTATCAATAAACTTGTGCTTATTAAAAAAAAAAAAAAAGGGGGGGGGGGGGGATTTTCCCAAATGTTGCCTATTATCCATATAGCAATACATTTTTACTTGGCCCTACTTTCAGGATTCTCCTGATCCAGAGTCCTTGAACAAAAGGTCAAGACAAAGCAATGGTGGGCATCAAAAACAAAGGATTTAATTCCTGGTAAGGGCCTGTAGTCATGGACAGACTGTTTCTCCCTTAGGGCTCGTTCACATGGTGGATCATTTTTTAGAGAAATCAAATTATTACAGTGGCTGCCAGGCATTCAGGTGGCAATGCTGTTTCTCAAACGTCGTCTTTTTTGGACAGATGAATAGGGATATGGGCATTTTGTATGTAAATACTATGCCAGAAGCAAAAGTACTTTTCTTGGAGTACATCATGGGACACAGAACCTTAAGTAATTACTTAATGGGTTATAGGCCACCTTCAGGTGTTAACACTGGTAAACCCAATCAAGGAAGTTTACTCCCCATATAACCCCTCTTTCCAGGAGCACGTCAGTTTTTGTAACAAAGCAATATACTTAAATCCCAAAAAAGAGGTGAGGGACCTTTGTGTCCCAAGATGTACTTCAAGAAAAGGATTTTACAAGTAAGCCGTTATAAAAATCCTGTTTTATTTATCGTACATCATGAGACACAGAGCCTTAAATTACTTAATGGGACATCCCATAGCAATGCTACTTGAGGGGAGGGAGACTTGAGGAACTATACTGCTGCCTGCAGCACACTGCGCCCGAAGGCGATATCCTCATACCTCCTTACATCCACCTGATAACATTTTGTGAACGTGTGCACTGAAGACCAAGTTTTGGCCTTACAGATCTGAGCCATGGAGGCCTGATGATGCACTGCCCAAGAAGCACTAACCAACCTGGTAGAGTGCGCCTTAACTTGAAACGGGGGAAACTTGCACCTTAAATCATAAGTTTGAATTATCACGTGTCGAATTCACTTAGCGACAGTGGATTTCGACGCTGCCTGCCCTTTCTTAGGACCCTCTGGCAGAATAATAAAGACATCAGTCTTATGATGCTGAGCAGTTGCCTTTAAATAGATCTTCACAGCTCTCACCACATCAAGACAATGTAATGACTTTTCTTCCCTGGAACATGGTTTTGGAAAAAAACAATGGCAGGATAATATCTTTGGTCAGGTGAAAACCTGAGACCACTTTTGTCAAAAAGCCTGGACAAGGGCGTGACATCACTCTGTCCTCATGAAAAAATCAAATATGGCTCTTTACAAGAAAGAGCAGCCATTTCCGAAACCCTCTTTGCTGATGATGTAGCAACCAAAAATACCAACTTCCTTGTCAAGAGGACAAAGGGAATATGTTGCATAGGTTCAAATGGCTGTTTTTTGTAACAGACAAAAGTTTAGGTCCCAAGGGAATTTTGATGGGCGGATTAAGCCACGTTACCCATTGTATAAAACCCCGGATTAAAGAATGAGTAGCAAGTAGTCTTTGAAAAATAAATAAATAAAAAGGCCGATAAAGCTGAGACTTGGCCTTTTGTACTCAAGGCCAATTTCATTTCTACCCCTAATTGTAGAAAGACAAGAATTCTGCCCAATATATCTCCGAGGGTGTCAACCCTTGGATTCACACCAGGAAACATAAGCTCTCCAGACTCTATAGATCTGGAAACTGGCTTCCTTGCATTAATCAGGGTAGAGATAACTGACCTGGAAAGCCCACGTTTCTTCAGAATGTGGGTTTCAATGGCCAAGCCATTAAATTTAGAGACCGTAAGGAAGGATGGAATAAACGGTCCATGAGAGAACAGATCTGGCCATAGTGGGAGGGACCATGGGCCCTTCACTGCCATCTTTACGATTTCTGCATACCACAACCTTCTGGGCCATGCTGGTGCCACTAGAATTACCGGCTTTCTTTCTAGCCTGATCCTGCAAAGAAGATGGCAGCAACTGAATAGGGGTAATGCATAGATCAGTGAGAACTGATCCCATGGGGTCACCAACGCATCCATTCCGCATTCAAATGGAGCCCTTTTTCTGGCCACAAAGTGGACTAACTTCATGTTGAACCTGGAGCGCTGGAAGATCTACGTCCGGAGTCCCCCATCTTTGACAAAGAGCCCAAAATATGTTGGGGCCTATTCTATGAAGAGACCATTCCCCTGGGAATAACTGCTGGCGACATAAGTAGTCCACCTGCCAATTCTGTACTCCTGGAATGAAGACTACCGAAAAGGCACAGAACATTCCTTTCCGACCAAGTTACAATATGGTTCACCTCTCTGCACCGAGAGACTTTTGGTGCCCCCTTGGTGACAGATATAGGCCAGAGCTGTGGCATCGTCGGATTGAATCCTGACAGGACAACCCTGTAACCTGAAATTCCAGGCCTTTAGAGCCAGACGTACTGCCCGTATCTCTAGGATATTGATGGGCAAGGTTCTTTCGGTTCTTGGCCACTGTCCCTGGACTATTGTCTTTTCTAGTACTGCTCCCCAGCCTGAAAGGCTGGCATCCGTCCTTGCCACTTTCCAGATGACTGGCCTGATGTATTTTCCTTTCAGTAGATTTTGGGTTAGTAACCACCAAGTGAGGCTTTGGGACACTCTTGGGGACAGCTGTATTGGTAAGTCTAAAGCTTGAACTGTTTTGTTCCAAGCAGACAGGATACTGTTTTGCAACAGTCTGGAATGGAACGGCTTTGAATTAAGCCACCATGGTTCCTAGTAACCTCATGCAAAGGTGAATGGAGGGATCGCCATTTGACCTGACCATCCGCACCAGCTCTTATGGAGTTGATCTTTGCCTGAGGCAAGAACACCCTTTACTGGGCTGTGTCTATGATCAGACCCAAGTACTCCAGCCTTTTTAGCGGTATTAAGGAAGATTTCTCTAGGTTCAGACTCCAACCCAAACTTTTCTGATAGTTGGCTGTAGTGCGTACGTTTGCGCCAAACCAGCAACTGACTGATCTATTAGTACGCTACGACTGTTATGCCTGTGCCCTTAACCTGGCTAGAGGGGGGGGCAGCACTTTTGTGAACACCCGGTGTGCTGTGGCTAGACTGAAGGGCAGGGCTACAAATTGAAAATGCTGCTGTTCTAACTCGAACAGCAGAAACTTTTGATGAGCAGGAAATATAGGGACATGGAGATATGCATCCCTGATGTCGATTGATGCCAGAAGTTCTCCTCCTAGGAGGATAGAAACTACTGACCTCATCGGTTCCATGCAAAAGAAGCGGATCTTCAGGAACTGATTTAGATTTCTTAGATCTAGAATGGGGTCTGATGTCTGCATTTGGTTTTGGTAACATGAAGAAGAACAAGATTTGATTAAAACCCTCTTGTGGGGATCTGTATGATCACCCTTTGAGATATTAATCGGTCTAGTGCCTGAAACAGAGAGTGTCTTTTCACTGGAAATGCTTGACCTCAGGAAGCGAAACAGTGGAAAGTCCTGACATTCCAGTTTGTACCCCAGGGTTACCGTGGAGATGACCCATCTGTCCTGAATTTCCTCTTTCCAGACTTCTGAAAACTGCAGAAGTCTTCCCCCCACCTTAGGATTCTGCTTTGTGGATTTCCGACCTCAGGACTTCTTTTGAGCCTGGGTTTGACCTGGAGGTTCTCCTCCAGAGTCTGACGGCGGAGGCCGTCGCCACTGCCTAGAGGCGGAAGCCCCTAGGGCAGGGGAAAGAGCCCATTTAAATGAAGGGCATTTATACTTTCTTTTGACTGGCAAGAGTACTTTTCCCCACTAGAAATTGTTTGGATATATTTATCCAAGTCTGCTCCAAATAATTGCTCCCCATGAAAGGGGAACCCAGTTAGGAGGTTTTTACATGGTGCTTCAGCTGACCAATTTTTTAACCACAGGATTCTACACATATGCACAAACATAAGCGCAAGGCGGAACGGCTGGTGAATAGAATCTTTAATGGCATCTATGGCAAAGCATAGTGTTTTTTGGTAGTTCGGCCAAATCCCGAGCTTGTTGTGCAGGAAGCTCTATAAGGGCCTGTTTAAATTGGTCCTTTAGGGATTGGCAGACGCCTAATACAGCGACTACAGGCTGAATAACGGCACCTGCCAAGGAAAAGGCAGACTAGCAGGGATTTCAACTTTTTATCTGTTGGATCCTTAAGCATCTGTGGATTGTCTACAGGACAAGTCAGGCTATTATTCATATTGGAAATCGCAGCGTCAATTGCTGGTGCTTTCCATCTTTTGGAGAATTTCTCCTCCAGAGGATAGAGAATTAAAAATCTCTTAGGAGAGAGAAAATGCTTATCCGAGTGATCCCATTCAGCAAAAATAAGCTTTTCTATTAATGCATGTGCATAGACCGCCTCTAGTGGAGCATTAATGCATGACATTTTTTCCCTTATGGAAGAAATACATAGATGTTTTTAATACCCAAGTTTCTTCCCTTACCTTATCTTTGCTGAATTAACAGACAATCAAGCCTTTAACCATTACGGCGGGCTGCGTAGTAAACCTTAAAGGACTGGGTCCCTAAAACGGGGTTCCAACTGCCTTGGACCTGTAAAGGAGCACCCCACTAGGAAGTTTAGGAAATGTAACAAGACCTAAGCCCTGGGGTCCAGCCCTACAAAGAGGGGTGTTACAGGCAAAAATTCAGCATGGATCCCTCCTGGAGCTCCTCAGAGCACATCTTCACTCGTGACCAACAAAAAAAACAAAAACAAAAAAAAAAAACGATGTGCTCCTGGAAGGAGGGGTAATATAGGGAGTAAACTTCCTTGATGGCCTATAACTTATTAAGTAATTACTTAAGGTTCTGTGTCCCATGATATAGGATAAAGAAAAAATAATTTTTTTAAGTAATGTCTGGACTACATTTTATTGTGTAGGAATCCACAGTCAGATACAAGTTGCATTTCATCCCCAGTGGCCTATGCGCAATTGTCATCTGTCATCTTTGGTATTCAGCCTTTCCAGTCTTGTATCGTGTGAAAAACATCACTGAACTTTCAAAGAGGAAATTTTGGCAACTTAATGGTTAGGAAGCAGTACATCCTCTTACCATCTCATTGGTTACAGGTAGGCGTTTCCTCAGAAGCGATGTGACCACCTCAACTATGGCATCGTGCAGCTTTGGGAACCTCAAGAGCTCCTGAAAAAGGGAGCATGAGAAACATCAAACCAGAGTCTGCACAGGATTAAATAAATGACTTAGCACTAGAAAACAGCCTAAAATACAGAAACTGTATATCCTAAAGTGTACAATTACCTGTGTGCTGTAATTGCTGCAATGCTGGATGATCCTCTGCATCTCCTCGTGAACAAGTTCAACGCACCGTAAACTTGGCTCTTCCAACCGTTTCACTTGTCTCTTCACCAGCAACTCAAAAGACACTTCTGGGACAAACAAGGCTGGTCGTGGGCCCTAAGAGCACAACATTTTATTCAGTTTTAGTGATCTGGGCTTCATCAACAGGTACACGGAGACTTTTCACTCTTAGTCCCTGACCTTGGAAGAGCTTAGAATCTAAATAGTCATACAATAATAAATAAAAGGAAAAAGGTGACACACCTGGAGCAAACCGCCAAACGACAGGGGAAAAAAAAAAAGTTTTTTTTTTTTTTTTACTTGCCTGTAAAATCCATTTCTTGGAGCACATCATCATGGGACACAGAGCAGGCTATAATCATGACCATCTAGGTTATGCTCCCCCCCTTCAGGTGAATGGATACAGACTGACCAAAAACTCGTAGGAAGGCCTCCTCTAACCCCTCCCAGCAAGCAATGAACTCCCGGAAAAAGAGGGGAGGGACCTCAGAGTCCTGTGATATACTCCAAAAAAATGGATATTATAGGGAAACAGAAAAAATAAATAAAGAAAATCCTCATCATACATCACAGGACACAGCAGGCTATAATCATGACATTTTCGGATGTCCCAAAGAAATACACTTGAGGGGAGGGAGACACAAGCAACCAACAACCACCCATCAAGCAAAAGGACCTACTCCGACACCTGCAACATGCTGTGGACAAAGACAGTATCCTCCGTGGCTCTAACATCTACTTGGTAAAACTTTGTGAATGTATGCACTGAAGACCATGTTGTGGCCTTGCAGACCTGAGCCACTGACGCCTGATGGCAAACTGCCCAAGATGCTCCCACACTCCTGGTAATGTGTGCTCTTAACCGAAAGGGTGGAGTTTTACCCTTCAAAATCATAGGCTTGAAAGATAACTTGCCAGATCCAATGTGAAATAGTTGCTTTGGCTGCTGCCTGACCTTTCCTGGGCCCATCTGCCAGCACAAAGAATCCGATTTCCTGGTTTCTGTGGACAATCTCAAAGCGATCCTGACCACTCAAACTGCATCCAAAGTATGGAGCCATCATTCCCCTGTCGACTGGACTAGGGGAGGAAAAAAAAAAAATGTGACAAAACAATGTCCTACTTCAAACGATAACTAGAAACCACCTTAGGCAAAAATGATGAATGACAATGCAACACCAAGAACGGCTCCTTATGTGAAAGGGCCACCAGCTCTGATAATCTTCTTGCTGAGATAGCAATAAAAATTAAAAATAAGCACAGACACAAAACACCTTGCAAGTGAAAAGGACTGATGGAATTTCCTGAATTGGTTCAAAAAGCTGGCATCTGCAACACAGCCAAGACCAAGTTCAAGTCCCAAGGACACTCCCAAGGGTGGCCTTGCAGGAGGAACTGTCTAAAATACTCTCTACAAAAGTATGAATGAACAAGTGATAAGCAATTGATCTCTGGAAAAAAATAAAAAATAAATAAAATAAAAAAAAGAGAAGAGAACTGATCATGGTGTGCTTCTCTCCTGCTTAGTGTGATCAGTTTTCAATAGGAAAGCAAGGGGACTGGCAGGAACACAAGGGATTTCACATAAAGGAATACAAAAATAACAGAATACTTTTTCATACAAGTACATGGTACAGCAGGCACATAACAGGAATATGAAATGTTGGGGTAAACGCTTAAAGGCCAAATTCATCTCCACTCCCAAATGAAGAAGACACAAAATTCCCCCAATCAAATATCTCTGCGGATGCCACTTCCTGGCTTCACAAAAAAAATAAAAAAAAATAAAAAAACAAACACAACACACTTTTTCCTGAACCGTGTCTAGGACCAACCCCAAATATTCCAGGCTTTGCACTTGTCCCAGAGCTGACTTCTCAAAGTTCAAGACCCAGCCCATGCGTTCTATTGTATGCACTGTAAAACACATTCTGCCTTAAACTTGGAACAGACTCTGCCCCTTGAGCAATAGATCGTTGAGGTAGAAAGTCTGTTCCAAGTAAATCTGCAAAGTTCTCAGCAGTATCCTCCCCAATGCCCTGCAGCCTTCTTTACCAACCACTTGACAGTCTTTCAGACTCAGGCAAACTCCAATGACCGCCAAAGATGGCAGTGCGGAAGACCCAGCTAAAGCAAAGGAAGCCTTCAGTAGAGATTCTAGCTTCTTATCAGTGTCCATTCACCTATAGGTGGCATATAACCCAGATGGTCATGATTATAGCCTGCTCTGTGTCCCATGATCTATGTTAAAGAAAAATGGTATTTGTACTCTCTGCGAAATCCTCTGTCTATTGAGGGACCCTGGAAGTCTTAAAGTGGAAGTAAACCCATCGATTTAAACAGTTTCAAAAAACGGCATGCCGGAATCCTAACTGCACATTGGCTGTGCTCTCAACCAAACTGTCAAACCACCCAATGGCTGGTGTCATAACGGATCACATGTGCAGCACCGTGGCAGCTGAAGATTAAACAGAGGCAAAGATGGCAGCTTCCGTGGATGAAAGTGATGGGGGAGTTCATTTCCACTTTAATCCTCTGATGAGGCTGAAAATTCCACCTTGCAGAACATGTCAACACAAGACCAGACTTGCAAATCTGGGAAACAGATGTTCAAAAGGCCCAAGAAGCACTCAGATCTTGTAAAGTGCACCTTGACATGAAAGGGTAGGCCCTGATCCTTGAGATAAATTTGGATGATGACAGCCACACCTAGAGATGGTGGAACAGGAAGCAGATGTGCCCTTATGAGCACCTTTCGTGATAAGGAATCAGTCTTTCTGAAAGAAAAACAGCAGCACAAACATCCATACAGACAACAGATGAAAATTTCCTTTTGGTGAAAGGAGCTAGAAAGAGGGACAGAAGAATGTCTAGGCGAAGGCGAAAGACAGAATCCGGCTTAGGCTTCAATACCACCTTGTCTACACAAAACCAGAAAAGGATACTTGGAAGGCAAAGCCCCCAGTTCTGACATTCACTTCACAGAGGCGATGGCTACAGGGAAAAATACCTTCGGGGGGTGGGGGAAAGAGTACAGAAAAAGGTCTACTGGGTTGGTATGGCAGTTTCTAAAGCGCAGAAAGAACAAGATTCTCCAGTGCTATACAGGAGCCCGCCGATAAAAAAGGTTTAATGGATTAAGAGAGGCCTAAGACCTTTGAAATAGAATAGAAAGGGAAGCAACTGAACGCTTGATAGCGCAGAAAGCCAAATATTAATTCAGAGCGAGCTGCAGTCGCATTAGGGGTTAATAACTCTTAGGGGTTGTAATCCGCTGATCAGACTTATAGAATTGTTCAGCCGAGTCTGCTGAACAATTCTGATATAAGCTTATAGGAGAGGGAAAAGGAGGTCTGTATGCTGTACTGACCTGGCCCCCTTCGTGCACTTCTGTAGCTCTCACTCTTGTGAGAGTCTGCCAGGGAGGGCGGGAGTCATAAGAGGGTCAATGAGAGCTGTAGTTGTCCCTCTGTGTAAATCCAGGAAGTGAACAGGCAGCAGCATCCGCTGCATCTTTTTCCCCCCCCTTACCTGCAAGGTAAAAGGCTTGCATCGCATACTAACGCACTATGTGAAACTTCCTTCAAAACAAAGCATTTCAGCGATCCGAACGCTGGAGACTGTTCATCTTCACCTGGTCTTCCTTCCAGGTTTGCAGACTCCAGCTCTGCGACTACCTGGAGCCACAATGACGTTACTCCCGCAGGAACTGCCGGTCATGGTACAGGGCTCTGAGAAAAAAACTGCATGGGCAGCCATTCCTTCAGAGCACATGTGCCAGTGATTTCACTGGCTGCATGTCCAGTAAATATATCTCCTAAACGGTGCATGTTTAGGAGATATTTATGCTACCTATAGGCAAGCCTCGTTATAGGTTTACCTATAAGTAAAAAAAAATAAAAGATGGAAGTTTACTTCCTCTTTAACCACTTCCCACCCGGCCACTGCATATAAAACGGCCAGGTGGGAGCTCTCTACTCCTGACAGGACGTTCCTGAACGTCATGTCAAAGAAGCGGGATCGCGCAGCTGCGCGATCCCGGTGCGCGCGTGTCCCCCGCACACGCCGCATCTCGGATCGGCAGGAGAGCAATGTCATTTGCCCTCCTGATCCGCACGATGGCTGTGTCTAATCACAGCCATCGTAAGTAAACAAAGGGGGATGGGCGGCAGATAACCGGTGATCGCGCCGCCACGTGCCCGCGCAGCGGCGCGATCCCGATCTGCCTGAGACCCCCGGAGACCGGAGAGAAAAATACAACAGGAGGGCCATGTGATTGGCCATCCTGATCACATGACGACTGTGTCCAATCACAGTCGTCATGTAATGTAAATAGAGAGCAGTTGTAACTGCTCTCATCTCTTCCTCTCCTCACACAGAACCTGTCAGTGAGGAGAGGAAGAGAAATCTTTGCTTCAGCCGGGAAGATCAGTGAGTTTTCTAGCTGTTTGTCTGCTGTTTACCCACTGATCTCCCAGCTAGTGTCCCCAAAAACACCTGGCACATCGGCCCGCCATCACCAGGCCCATCTGACGCCCGCCATCACCAGGCCCATCTGACGCCCGCCATCACCAGGCCCATCTGACGCCCGCCATCACCAGGCCCATCTGACGCCCGCCATCACCAGGCCCATCTGACGCCCGCCATCACCAGGCCCATCTGACGCCCGCCATCACCAGGCCCATCTGACGCCCGCCATCAGGCACATCTGACGCCCGCCATCTGACATCTTCCGCCCGCCATCTGACATCTGCCCGTCAACATGACTAAAAGGTCGTACAGCGCAGAGGAGGCTTTCCAGATGCTCCAGAGTATGTCGGACGAGAGTAGCGGGGAACTCTCTCCGTCAGACTCGGATAGCGATTACGAGCCAGTGGAAAGCAGTGGCTCCGAGATGGAAACCGAGGAAGATAGAATCCTAACAAGGAGAAACGGGAGAAATGAGCAGGCGCAGACATCAAACAGCAGCGCACCACTCCAGGATGATATGCAGGCATCCACCAGCAGCGCAGCACTCCGGGATAGGCAGGCATCCACCAGCAGTTCTGCAACCTTCCTTGAAGATAGGCCAGATACTAGCAACGGAGCATCCCATCAACGAGGCAGTGCCCATACTAGCCTTCCAGATGTTCTGCTGTATCCAACATGGCTGCCCGATACGTCAGTAGAACCTGTTATTCCCCTTTTTACATCCCAGCCAGGCCCTCAGATACAGACGGAAAATGTAACCCCACTTTATTATTTTCATTTATTTTTTACCAATGATCTCCTAACTGACATTGTGGAGCAATGTAATCTATATGCCAGCCAACATATAGCCAACAATCCCAGTTCCTCCTATGCCCGTCCTTTTTTTTGGAAACCCCTCACCGTGGAAGAATTTAAAATTTTCCTTGGCCTAACCCTCAACATGGGGCTAACAAAAAAAAATGAAGTCCATTCCTACTGGTCTACCCAACCTATCCACCACATGCCGGTCTATTCATCAATTATGCCCAGAAACCGTTATGAGATGATCATGAGATTTTTACATTTCAATAACAATGCCCAATGCCTCCCTCGAAATCATCCCAGTTATGATAAATTATTCAAAATTCGGCCCCTAATCAATTTTTTTTCCGCCAGTTTCAAACAGATGTTTACCCCTGATAAAAATATTTGTGTGGATGAATCCCTATTACACTTCACTGGGCGACTTGCAATACAACAATACATGCCCAGTAAAAGAGCCAGACGTGGGGTAAAATTTTATAAGGCGTGTGACAGGGCCACGGGTTACACATATGACTTCATAATTTATGAGGGAAAAGACAGACAGCTAAACCCCCCTGGATGCCCTACCTACATGGGAACAAGTGGCAAAATTGTCTGGCAGCTGATCCAACCATTGCTTGGGAAAGGTTACCACCTATATGTAGACAATTTCTACACAAGTCTCCCACTTTTCCGCCATCTATACCTAAAGCAGACTGTGGCCTGTGGGACAGCACGGACCAACCGCAAAGGTTTCCCACAGATATTGGTCACCAAGAAATTAAAACAGGGTGAAATGGCCAGTATGCGGACTGACGAGGTACTAGCGGTGAAGTGGAGAGATAAAAAAAGAGATGTCTACATCCTTTCCACAATACACAATGACACCTTGGTGGAACTGCAAAGAAGAAAAGGCCCCATCCAGAAGCCAAAATGTATCCACGAGTATAACTTATACATGGGGGGGGTGGATATGAATGACCAGATGATGCAGCCCTACTTGGCCACCAGGAGATCACTGTTTTGGTACAAGAAAGTCGCCGTTTATTTGCTGCAATTGGCCATGTTCAATTCTTATATTATTTTTTCTAAGAGCACCCAAAGTTCCCTGACCTATCTAAGATTCCAAGAAGATGTCATCACAGCCCTTGTCTATCCCCATGGCCAACCCACTCAACTAATTCGGTCTGATGCAGTAGCCAGACTCCATGAAAGGCACTTTCCCAACATCCTCCCTCCTACCCAAACAGGTCGCAAACCCCAAAAAAGATGCCGTGTGTGTACAAGTAGAGGAATTCGCCGTGACACCCGATACTACTGTCCAGACTGTCCCTCCCAGCCAGGCCTCTGCATTGGAACTTGCTATCGAAGCTATCATACTTCACTAAACTATTAGTAAAGTGAAGATGATTTCTTTCCAGTATCCACTTTCTGCCATTTCTGTGTATGACCCGGACTGTTAAATGACTATGCCTCTGCCAAACATATTTCTGCCTTCAACGTGAATTGACCTCGGCCTGTTAAATGACCATGCTTTTTGCCTGCCTCCTGAACTGATCATTTGCCCTGCCACTGTACAGCACAGGGGTCTCACATGTGAGGGGCTCCAGAAAAAGTTTTCCGAGTGGAGAAAACCTTTTTCTCCAGGTTTTTCGTTTTCTCGGATTAGGGTCTGGAGACCCGGAGGCTTCGTAGAGATTTGGGTGGGAAGAAGCCTCTACCCCTGTCCTCGGGTCTTACCTGACCAAGGCCCAATGTACAAAGTGCCGCCTGCTGCCATCTGAACTGGCCCTGCCTTTGCCTGCCACCTAAACTGGCCATGCCTGTGCCTGCCACCTGAACTGGACATGCCTATGCCTGAACTGCCTGCTAAACCTTGGACTGTACTGAACCATGTTCATAATTTTCCATATCTGTCTGCTGCCTGGACAATTCCTGGACATTTCCTTTGGCTGTCTAGAAAATGCTTTGACTGCTCTGGAACGGTGTCCCTGTCTGCTAAAACCACAGGTGAGCCTTTTTTTACCCTTTGCTCAGCAGAATGTATTTTGGTGTGTAATTCTTGGTGTGTACATGCTATATGTTAGAAGCCTGAAGGTGGTACTTGTATGTTGGGCTTCTGTATGCGGCCAGGCTGTGGAAAAGTCTGACACATGGGGTATCGCCATACTCAGGACGAGTAGCAGAATGTATTTTGGGGTGTCATTTTGGCTATGTACATGTTATGTGTTAGAAAGATCTTCTAAATTGACAACTTTGTGAAAAAAAAATAGGTTTTTATTTTCTTTCCACATTTTTCAAAAAATTGTGGAAAGAAATTACATGTTCAAAAGACTCATTATGCCTCATAGAATATACATTAGGTTGTTTTCTTTCCAAAATGGGGTCACTTTGTGGGTAATTCCATCGTCCTGGTGCTCCAGGGCCTTCAAAAATGTAATAGGTACTCAGGAAATGAAATGTGTTTCATGTGTTGAAATGTGTTAATTTATGCCTTTAGAACGCCTGATGGTGCTACATGGATGTTGGGCCTCTGTATGTGGCCAGGCTGTGGAAAAGTCTGACACATGGGGTATCTCCATACTCAGGACGAATAGCAGAATGTATTTTGGGGTGTAATTGCAATTATGCCTGCACCATGTGTGAGAAATAACTTGTAAATATGATAATTTCGTGAAAAAAAAAATATATATATATATATATATATATATATATATTTCTTAATTTTCCAAAGCATTGTGGGGAAAAAATTGCAACTTCAAAAAATTCACTACGCCTCTTACCAATTACCGCAGACTGTCTTCTTTCCAAAAAGGGGTCATTTGGGGGGTTATTGTACTGTCCTGACATTTTAGGGCCTCAAGAACTGAGATAGGCCATCAGTGCATTAGGATTGATACATTTTCAATTATGCATAGCATGGCTTGTAGGCTCTATAACTTTCACACAAACCAATGATCATACACTTATCAGGATTTTTTTTTACCAAAGACATGTAGTAGAATACATTTTGGCCTAAATTTTCGCCAAAATTAGATTTTTTTGGTTTCTTTTAAAAGAGAAAGTAGAAAATGTTGTTTTTTTTTCAAAAAATTCGCTCTTTTTTCGCTTATATTACAAAAAATAATAAATGAAGTGGTGAATAAATACCACCAAAAGAAAGCTCTATTTGTGTGAACAAAATGATAAAAAATTCATTTGGTTACAGTGTAGCATGACTGAGTAATTGTCATTCAAAGTAAGAGAGCACTGAAAGCTGAAAATTGGTCTGGGAAGGAAGGGGGTTTAAGTGTCCTGTATTGAGGTGGTTAAGAGTTGTTACTTACGCAAGACTGGAGAAAGCACAGGTAGAAGCAACATGCTGATCCCTCTAGTTTCAGAATGCATTCAGTAGTTTTCAATGCATCAATAAGTGAGAAAGCAGTTCAGAGACAGCTCCCCCAATTTGGAAATAAAAAGCAGTAGACTGGGATTCTTAAAGCTCATCAGTTGAGGACTGAAGCAATTGAGAATCAGACTCTCTGGAACTGATTGCTTGGAAAGACAAAATTACATGTAAGAGGGTGTGGGATCACGCTTGGAACCTCTCTGATAAGAGTAAGCAAATAACTGGGTGATTTTGGCTATAAAAAAAGTCTTGCATGATCATGGCAAAGATCTCAAGCTGGAGAACCAAGCCACATCCAATGGAGCTGAAGAGGTCTCCGTTAACAGAACAGACTGTTAAAGCAGATGGCAACATGATTCCATGCTGCAGACATCAG
Source organism: Lithobates pipiens (assembly GCF_037356315.1). Taxonomy (NCBI): domain Eukaryota; kingdom Metazoa; phylum Chordata; class Amphibia; order Anura; family Ranidae; genus Lithobates; species Lithobates pipiens. The sequence goes on along the minus strand of NW_027507903.1, from coordinate 507,134,213 downwards.
GACAGTCAGTAGCAAGCAGCCTCAGTCGTTAAGTAAGCAGAGGGCACCTGGTACAGCAGGACTGTGTCTAGAATCCAAGGTGGTAAAGCAACATACAGGCTTGAGGTTAGAGGCAAGGCCTCAATTACAGTCAAAACCCAGATAGCTTGTAGCATATGGGGGTCTGATGGTAGATGACCAAATTTACTGTAGGCAGGCAGCAGGAATGAATTGATGACTGAAGTTCCAAGTGTTCTTTCCAAGCAGGAGCAACGGCTAAGAGATGAAAGGAAAGAGCTAAAGAAAAAGGCATTCATCTTCCAAGAACAATTACAAAATAAACAAGGCACGCTGGAAGTGGAAGGGGTCATTCTGGGCCGGCCTACAGTTTTGTGTTAGTCAGTGTTCCTGTAGGTGACAACATAACCCAAAGATTAAGGGCCGGTTCACACTGTGGGCGATGCGAGGCGACACGACTTGCCTCGCCGCAATCTGACAAGTCGTCCCCGTTCTGTACAATGGAACCGTTCTGAGAGGAGCGACTCGAGTCGCTCCGACTCAGAAAAAAGGTTCCTGTACTACTTCTGGGCGACCTCGGGGCGACTTGCATTGACTTCTATACAGAAGTCATTTGCAAATCGCCGCTGAGGTCGCGGCGAGGCAAGTCGGTGTCGCCTCGCATCGCCCACAGTGTGAACCGGCCCTTAGACTGTGTCCCTCAACAGACAAGTTAAAAATAAAAAATTAACTGATTTTTCAAAAGAACTAGTTTAAGTTGCTGAATCTAAGTTACTTGAGTTATTATCAGCCTCTGGCAATCCTATATATCAGAATTCAGATTGGAAGAGGAAGGGACAGCTCAAGGAGCCAGTCAGGCTCTGCTGCAGTATATGTGCCGACAAGGGAACATGTTAATAGGAGGAAAGATCAGAGTGACAAAGATGAGATGAGCTAATCAATTTGCTGCTTGTTCTTCACCATCTAAATACAGGCTGTGGCAGGGAGAAGATCTCAAAATGTAAAGAAACACTTGGGCCTCGCTCACATCTGTAGGGACTTCCTTTTCTGCACCAGATCAATGCAGGTCATTACAAGGGCACATAAAACCACTAACTCATTCAGAACACAAGGTTGTGTACATGTGCATTGCAATAAAATGCAACCTGTCTGCACGAACGCAAGTGCATTTAAATGCAACCAAAAGTACAGATATAAAAAAATTGTTAGTATATTGACCCTTTCAGGCACCTGTCACTTCACAGCAGAAGACCTGAAAATGCATGCGAACATGCATAAAAAGTAATGTGCATGGGGATGCATTTCATTGCAATAATTTTTTTTTTTGTGGTGTGAAAGAACACTTGGAGGAATGTGGATGTTCCAGAAAACATACCGTTGCATTTCGGATAGCTGTAAGTATGTCGATAGTGGTCAGTCCACCCAACGGATCAACAGACTCCAGCGTCCTTCCAAAAGTTTCATGGAAGATGTAGCAAATTCGCGCTCCACCACACCTGTCAAATTAAAAGTCACAGAACAAATCAAATTCTGGAACATTGTGCTGACTAGCTGCTGAGGTAGAGGAGGCATTAAAAAGTCACAACAGATGTCAGCTTTCAGAGCAATGGTGAGTACTCACAGTTCTGATGTCTCTATGTATTTTGCTGTGCCTTCAATTGTGTTACAATATTCTGTGGCAAACTTTGTGATGAGCTGCAGCAGGGTTGCGCTCTTGTCCTCCACCGGCTCACCATAGCTGTTGAGCAGTGACTGATACTGAGCGGCCAAAACATTGATCCTGGTTTTTAAGTCCGGCAAACAGTCTCTGATGTGGTGCATCAGTAGCCTGCAGACAAGCACAATACAGATTAAAAAAAAAAAAAAAAAAACACCTAAACAAAAGACTTAGCAGAAGGGTAGCAGAACTGGGTTTTGATTACTACGAACTTCGGTATAGAATTTGTATGCCGTTTCTGTGGTTGGGTGCTCAATTTTACACTCAAAATCTATACACATACAGGTAGAAAGTAGATTTAAACACTAAATAAATGACAATTTTGCTAAAGCACCATAACGAAATATCTTTTTCTACTATAAAGTACAGTTTTCACTTTTGTCCTTTGTTGCATGTAGGAAGTCAGTGAGCACCTACTGTCTTTCAGCAACTTCCTGTCTGCATGCACTCGGCTGCACTTTTTCTCTGGACTGCCTGATGGGGAAAACCGACAAGAATGCTTGCACAACATGTGTCAGATTGACCATTTAGTGGTGCAGGTGACAACACAAGAGCCCAACGCAGAGACAGCTGTCACCCCTCCTAGTATTTTATTGAAAGTACTTTATAGAATTTAGCAAAGTGAAATTGACATGTTAAAAAAACCGTGTCCCCACAGCAAAACCAAAAAAGGGCCACCTATGTCATTACAGAACATAATCGTGAGTAAACAGCTGCCGGAATGATCCATGACAGGTAACATGCTATACAACACAACTGGAAGTGTTGGATCACAGTGAACAAGAGTTCTGCAAGAGTAAAGATGTAACATCTACTGGAAAGGCAAGAATAAACCTGCTTGTTTTACAGGGTGGCTTTGTTTAAAGCAGTGATTCTCAACCAGGGTTCCTCCAGAGGATGCTAGGGGTTCCTTCAGCATTGGGCAATTTCTGCCTCTCAGATAAGTTCCCACTCACACCATTGATCTTTTTAGCTATCTGTAAGGAGGTAATTCTTCCCAAAGACCACAAGTGTAAGGACCATTCTTCCCACTGACCATCTCACTAATGTATCATGAGTGGTACATTTCTAATTTTGAGTAGGGGTTCCCGAGATAGGAGAACTATTTCAAGGGTTCCTCTGTGTTGAAAAGGTTAAGAAAGGATGGTTTAAAGTCTATGTTAGCCTAAATATTAAATTTATCTTTCTGTGCGTGTCTTAACATATGTGCATATAACAAATCAAAGTATATTTTGTGTTCATGCATTCCTTCCCTCTGAAATACTTGAATAGGCCAGTCCCCCTTTTCCCTTCTGCAAAATTCACCACAAAAGCATGGAAGCTGTTCAATGCTTCTGTGGTCAGTTTGCATCTCTGTGCTTACAGCTCAGAGTTGCATAAGGCTGTATGCAATCATGGCATGCATGAAATTACCATAGTATGTTAAGCTGCCACATCCCACATGCCATTTACATTGATGCTTTAGCCAACCACAGTCTACTCTTGTAGCTGCAACCTGTCAGAGCCTGGTCTGCGGGAGGCACAGCCTTCTGAAATGCAGCAAACATACTCCCTATATTTTTTTTAAAGCAATAGTAAATATGGTGCCTGCATAACTGGACTTACAAGCGCACTTTTTTTGGGGGAATAATAATTTATTTAATAAAAAAAAAAATAAAATAAGACAACAGTAAAGTTAGCCCATTTTTTTTTATATTGTGAAAGATAATGTTACGCCGAGTAAATCAATACCCAACAGGTCATGCTTCAAAATTGCGCTGGCTCATGGAATGGCGACAAACTTTTACCCTTTAAAATCTCCATAGGCGACGTTTAAAAAAATTCTACAGGTTGCACGTTTTGAGTTACAGAGAAGGTCTAGGGCTAGAATTATTGCTCTCGCTCTACCGATCACGGCGATACCTCACATGTATGGTTTGAACATCGCTTTCATATATACGTTCGCTTCTGCACGCAAGCTTGGCGGGACAGGGCGCATTTAAATATTTTTTTTTTCTTATTTTAACTATTTTTATTTTTTCACCGTTTAAAAAAAAAAAAAAAAAAAAATGTGTCACTTTTATTCCCATTACAAGGAATGTAAAAATCCCTTGTAATAGAAAAAAGCATGACAGGTCCTCTTATATATGAGATCTGGGGTCAGAGAGACCTCCCATCTCATATTTACACTAAAATGCAATTTAAAAAAAAAATCGTCATTTGAAAAAAATAAAACAAATAAAATGTCCCTCTAAGAGCTATGGGCAATGACTTGGAGACAGGTGGGGGGCTGGGGGCCATCTTCCCCTCACTCGTCTCCATGTCAGGCCAGGGACAGGTCCAGATCACCGTCACGGACCTGACTCCTAACTTTTTTAGCTGGCTCCTAGATTCCAAGCAAATTTGTCAACCCCTGGCTTAGATGAACCTTAACCTACAGAGTTTACATTTACTTTAAAAAGACTTGCACCTGTACTGGCAGTGCTGTGTGTTTGACTGTAAGGGCAGCATTAGACCAAGTTATTTGGAGCAGGGACTGATGTAAATGTTTATGTACTCTGCAAAATGCTAGTGATAAAGCCTCGGAGTTATGTAAATGTGTAAAATTTAAAAACAGGCTTTGGTCCCCAGGCAAGTTCCATTCTACAATTTAACCACCCCTCCCCATTCCTTAAAGAGGAAGTAAACCCTAATGGGTTTACTTCCTCTTTCATTCCCTGCAAAGGCAAAGCATAATGGACTACTGTGCATCGCATAGGAGCCCATTATGTGTCACTTACCTGACACAGGAGCCAGCGATGTCACCGCTGTCCCCTGTAGTCCGGCGCATCCATCTTTTCGGTGGGGTCTCGCAGCTCCGCCGCAGTCATTCAGCGGAGCCGCGATGACGTCACTCCCGCGCATGCGCACGGGAGCAGACACGCGTGGCAGCTCCATTGTTGGAAATGCCATGCTCAGTGCGCCTGCGCGTCGCTGTCTATGGCGCATGCGCCGTAGACAGCGGTGCCTGTCTTCGGGCAAATATCTCCTAAACCGTATAGGTTTAGGAGATATTTCTTGGCCTACAGGTAAGCCTAGATTAAGGCTTACCTGTAGGTCAAAGTGGTTTGTAAGGGTTTACAACCACTTTAAACACTGAGTAAAAGTGCAAAACCTAACCTGTGAGGGGTAAAAATAGTTGAATACACTAACCTTCCCTGACTTCTGTGGTGTAGGGGATGACTACATTCTCCTGCTGACAAGATCCCTGGGAATGCAGAATAGCCCAAATCTTGCTGCAGAACAGTGTAGGAGTGTCTTGAGATCTGAGCTACTCAACACTCTTCATGATCTGGCCAGAAGGATCACATCACCCTTGACTAGGTACCACAGGAGGAAGCTGGAGAAAGGCAAGTCTATTATGTAACCCTTTCCCTTCAAATTATTGGCATTTTCTTTGAGAATTTTAGGGAGTAAGTGGAGGATACTTTGTGTAAGACCTCATCACAGAGGTGCAAGGTCTAAAGTAGCAAAATATGCAATTATCCACATCATCACAGCCCTCTGGTCAACATTAGGGCCCCCTGCTGGGTCTTACCTGTTCAGAGTACGTGCCAGGTACTTGGTTCCATTCCTATTGGCCAGAGATGGATACTTCTTCTGAAGAAAAGCATATTCATCCCGGATTGAGTCTGCGACAATCTTTTTATTGTTAATATCCAGCTGACTCCTGAAACAGCAAAATATAGTAGTTTCCATGAAATATCGAGCCAATGAAGTGCCAGGAGTATACCTGGACACAGAACATGCCATGTTAAAACCAAGAATTATGCCATAGTCCAAATAAAAAATGCAATTGATAAAATACATTTGTCTGAACCAAAGTTGTGCTTTGCCCACACAAGGTAAACAAACATTCAGTTTATTAAAAGAGTAGAGTCCTTTTCCTTGTGTAAGCTTATAATTGGCTACTGGACCTGTTTCTAGGAAGCACGAGAAAGAGCAGTATGTGCAGCAAGCACTTGAATTATATTTTAAGAATGACACACCCCTACATATATACACAAACACATTTGCTTATTAAAGCACACAATCCCTACCTATTGACAACTCCAATGATGCCCAGTTTAACCGGTATGACCCTCCCTAGGAGGACATCCATCGCGTCTGTCCCAGCATCCATGAGGTCCAGTTTGGTTATGACGGCGAGCGTTCTCCTGCCTGTCAAAACAAAATAACCAGGAAAAATATAAATCGCTGAAGCCCTGAATCTCACTAAGGCAGCTTATTCTACAAACACTGCCTGTGGTTCCCTTAAAGAGAACCTGTGAGAAGCGAGTAGATAGTTCTGGGATGTTAGAAGCTATTCCAACTTCTGAGCTGCATGCCTTTCTGAGGCAGTGATGCTGAACCTTTTCAGGTGCATACTGAAAATTATGGATTTTACATACATTTATATCAAATCCACCCCCCCCCCCCACCCTCAAATCATCTCCATCTCAGCGCAGCACAGTTGCCTGGTTGCACCCAAAAAAGGCAGGTCATGGCAGTACAATGCAGGTTCAATCTGCTTCTGCATTACCATTTAGTGGGTGTGGAAATGGCTTTTATCAATTTTTTATATAACACTATAGTTACAAGCTTAAAACCTCCATTAACAGGGCTCAACAGAGACACTGTTCAGATTATTAAACATTAATGTTTATTGATCCATCCTTCAGGCTGGCATACAAAGCAAAGTAGATGCTGCTCTATTCAGGGAATTCATTTACACCTTGAAAGCAAAGATCTGAAGCTCACCGTCTGGATCGCACTCTCTGGCTATTTTCAGAGCTTCAGATGTTGCCATATCTGTGTTGGCAGCAGTGACTGCTAGAATGATGGAATTAGGGTTGCTGATGTACCGAAAAATTAGCTCTCTGATCTGTACTTCAATGTCCTTGGGCTGGTCACCCACTGGTACCTAATAAAAGGGAAGAGATTCACATTAAAATTAAACAAGTATAATTGTTATTAGGGCTATTTTATCAACCTATTCTGTTTAATAAATGGGTAGTACTGAGCCACTAGTACCTTGGTCAATCCTGGTAAATCCACTAGCGTAAGGTTGACGACATGGGGAGAGAAGATCTTCAGATGGATGGGTTCTGAGCTAATACCCTAAACAAATGATAGATGGAAAATTGCATCAATTAAAGATTGTGGTTGACATGCAACTCAAAACGCTGCCAACAGAAAACGATCATATGACACGGTAGAAAACATCAAAAACAGACAAAAACGGACATGCATGTATTTTTATAAATGCCATCAAACTTATTTTGGGTAGAAATCAATGACTTATGGTTTGGGTGAGAATGTCTTCCATGGCACACAATCCAATGTTAAAAAAAAATTAAAGTGATCTGTAAAGTAGCCCAGATCCTCCTCATCTTGGGTCCCTCTTCTGTGCTCCTAGTTGGGTGCCCCCAAAGCAAGCAGCTTGCTGTGTGGGCACCTGAGTCACAGCTCCCAGTGTCCTTTCAGACACAGAGCCACGACCCAGCCTACCCCCTTTCTCTCCTGAATGGCTGACTGACAGCAGTGGGAGCCAATCACATCATGCTGCTGTTTTAGCCAATGAGGAGGGGAGTCTCTGCCAGCCAAGGCACTCATGCAACTTTGCTGCATTAAGATATAATAATAAAAAAAAAAAAATAAATAAAAAAGCCCCTTCTGCCTTTGCAACTCCTTTAAATAAAAAACACAATTTCTAGTACTGCATTTTGAAGTTAGGACTCTTTAAATCACATCTTCGGACAGGTAATGACTAACATCTGCGCAAGACACGTCTACCTCAGTCTTCCGCTTCAATTCGTTAACCACTTGTCATATGAAGCTTCAATGAAAAAGGATTTAAGTCCAGCTGTCCGGAATCATTTGCTTTATCACATCGCAAGGCAGTTGTTGCCCGCTCAATACTGCTTACTCATGTTTCAAAATCTCCAACACCATTTTAGTTTGCAATCACATGACCGTCTGTAACGCTTCTTCTGAAAGTGAAGACTAGTGATCTAGTGTTCAAGCATGGCTGCAGTTTTCTGTAGCTTGTGGAGATACTGTCGCTGGACAGCCCATGGGAAATCTGCATATCACAGGGAAGGGATGTGGGCAAAGGACCCCATATACTGCAGTCCAGAAGATGGATTCTGGACCGAGCACGTCACTGCAAAATTTAGGCAAGTATTCTGGCCTGTTAGATTTTTTTTTGTGTTTGTATTGAGAATTTCTCAGAGCTCAGAGAAATGTTCAGCTAAAATCAATTTGTTTTTTTTTGTTTTTTTTTGTTTTTTTTTAACACTAAAGTAAACAAATTGATTTTAGCTGAACATTTCTCTGAGCTCTGGAGAAATTCTCAATACAAAAATAAATAAATTGTTAGCCAAGGTAAAGAATATCCAGATACAGTACACCGATCCCAGGTGTATACACCCTGGATTGGTGTAGTGTGAAGGGTGCTACACTCATGTTTTTGCGTTTAAAATGTATGGTTGTAAACATGTGATGCATGTTATTTTTACCAATAAAAATACTTATAATTTCAATCAGTTTTGTAGGTAGACCTTGGGTAGGAAGACAGTCCATTCTTCCCATTTTTTTTCCAGTGACTAGTGGGGGTTGTCTTTGGATTCCCCTAGTGATTTAATAGGATGATGGTACCCCTCCATTTTCCCCTTTTTTGTCTGATTATATACTAGAGAGCATGGATGCCTCTGCCTTTGGGAATCATGCTTGCAACTCAGTTGCTTGCAATGCCTCATGGGATTCGTTGATCTGCAACAGCCGGAGAGCCAAAGGGTGGTCACCTATGCTATAGAGCAGTGGTCATCAACCCTGTCCTCAGGGCCCACTAACAGGCCAGGTTTTATGCATTACCGTCTACCTTGTAGAACTTGGTCGCCGCCTTACACACCTGAGCAACAGACGCTTGGTGTCGGAAGGCCCAAGACGTTCCGATTGCTCTTGTAGAATGGGCCGTGACTGGAAAGGGGGGCACATGCCCCTTCAAGACGTAGGTTTGTACTACAATCTGTCTGATCCACCTGGAAATGGTGGCCGACGAGACCGCCATGCCTTTCTTTGGACCAGCCACCGAAACAAACAGTGAATCTGACTTCCGAAAGGGGGCTGTGGCAGACAAGTACACCTTCAGAGCCCCAACCACATCGAAAGTGTGAAGGGCCACCTCCTTGGGGTGCGTCGGTTAAGGACACAATGATGGTAATACAACGTCTTCATTGATATGAAAAGCCGAAACCACCTTTGGTAGAAAGGACGGTTGTGGACGCAACACCACCTTATCGCTGTGGATGACCAGATAAGGAGACTTGCATGACAAGACAGCCAATTCCGAAACCCTCCTGGCCGATGTGATGGCCACTAGAAAAGACCACTTTCTGTGAAAGTGTCAACAAGGTAATCACCCTGATATTCTCAAACGGCGGCTTCTGAAGCACCAACACCACCAGGTTCAAATCCCACGGAGGACGCACCAGAGGGACTACATGTCTCACCCCCTGAACAAAAAGGTACTCCCTAATGAGTGAGACGCCAGGGGTTGCTGGAAAAAGACAGCCAGAGCTGAAATTTGCCCCTTGATGGTGCTCCACGCCAACTTCTGGTCTACACCTTGCTGAAGAAATAGCAGGATACTGGATATAGAGAAAGAGCGCAGATGCCACCCTTTCTCCTCACACATGGAGATATAGGCCTTCCAAGTACGATGGTATATCTTCCTGGAAGAAGATTTCTACGCCCTCAACAGTTTGAATCACTGAGTACGACAGACCCCGGTTCCTCAACACCTGGCTTTCAACAGCCATGCCGTTAAAGCCAGCGATGGTAAAGCAGGGTAAAAGATTGGACCTTGAGATAGGAGGTCCTCTCGCAATGGCAGTCGCCAGGGAGCGTCTGCCACCAGACGCACCAGGTCTGCATACCAGGGCCGCTGAGGCCAATCTGGGGCAACCAGGATTACTGGGATCCCTTCGGCTTCCACTCTGTGCAGCAGGCGTGGCAACGGTTTTAGTGGCGTGTCTGGCGCATCTGCCCACAGATCTCTGGTCCTGGACACGAATCTTGGTACCTTCCGATTGAGACGGGAGGCCAATAGATCCACATCTGGTGTGCCCCGCCGCAGGCACAGCAGCCTGAATATCTCCAGATGCAATGTCCATTCACCTGGGTCCAGCATCTGTCGACTCAGATAGTAAGCCTGCCAATTTTCCACCCCGGGATGTAAACGGCCGACACGTGTCGCTCTGCCCACCGAAGTATGTGAGCGACCTCCCGAGCAGCGGCTGAGCTTCTTGTTCCCCCTTGGTGATTCATGTACGCCACAGCTGTGGCATTGTCTGACTGTATCCTGATCGGACGCCCTTGAAGACCCATCGACCATGTGTGGAGGCACAGCCTGATCGCTCTCAATTCGAGCAGATTGATCGGCAACTTGGATTTCTCCACTGACCAGAGGCCCTAAGCCGACTGAATCCCCATCACTCCACCCCAACCAGCGTCCGTAGTGATCACCATCCATGTCAGAGGAAGGAACGATTTTCCGGACTGAATCACCCGGGACCTCAACCACCAGATCAGGGAGTCCTTGACTGATTGACTCACCTGGATCTACCGATCCAGGGACAACGGAGATTTGTCCCACTTCGTCAAAATCTCCTTCTGCAGGACTCTGGTGTGGAACTGGGCATAAGGTACCGCCTCAAAGGAAGCTGCTATGAGCCCCAGCACTCGCATGCAAAAGAGGAGCGACAACCACTTGTGGCTCAGCAGCAGATTGACCGCCGATCTGAGAGTCATCAATTTGTCTGATGAGAGAAAAACTCTCGCTGCCCTGGAGTCTAATAGTAACCCCAGGTACTCCAGATGCTGAGTCGGTACTACCATTGACTTCTTTAGGTTCAACGGCCACCCAAATTCTTGCAGGGTCTGCAAGGTGATCACCACATCCTCCTCTAATTCTGAGGCAGATGATGCTCTCAGGAGGTGATCGTCTAGGTAACACACGATCGCGATCCCACGTTGTCTCAGCAATACCAATACTGGAGCCAGTACTTTGGTAAAGACTCGGGGGGCTGATGCCAGGCCAAAAGGAAGAGCCACAAACTGGTAGTTTGCTTCCCAACTACCCCAGTGGGGACAGCGCCGATCTTGATTTTGATATATATTTGCATTTTAAAGAGAAAATGGACCGCAGGCGCACTAGGGATACACAATTTAAAAATGTATCTGTTTGCTGCAATCTAGTGTAGAAATATCACTATGTGAGTCAATCTGATTTGTATGTATATATAACGAGGGTTGCGCTAGCTACTTTTTATTATAATACCGTGCTTCCAAAGACATGTTTGAATAATAAAAAAATAAATATAAAATCTGAACCCTGCGATTCAAATTATAAACCTATGAATGTGTTAGTACTACCACAAAATATTTAAATAAAAAAAAAAAAAAAAAAAAAGAAGGTATATTGGTACCACTGCAGGGTATGCCTGTCAACCAGGTCACCAACCTCTGCACTGGTATCAAGTACTTAAAAAGATGTATATTATGCTGCAAAATATATGAAAAAGTAATATAAATATTCTTAATCAAACCACAATGACTAAAGTGCTCAATCCCCCCCCCCCCCCCACCACCTATACAGGCTGCTATAAATATCTTAAAAAATGAATAGGAAACAACCCCCGACAATGTGACAAAAGTGCTTTTTGTAAACCACATATTGTATAAACCAAATTATAACACAGTATAATATTAATATCACAAATACATTAATTCCTCCTATAAAAAAAGTGCATAGTGCATAAATATGAGCAATCCCTTCAGTGCCAGCGACTTTCTCAACAGTGCTTCTGTCCCAACTTAAAGTGCTTAATAAAATCACCGACCAAGCGCTTGCCGCCTGAACCCCATATAATTAGGAAGAAGGGCTGGGACATATTCCGGAAGAACCACAGGTCACCACTGAAGGCTGTAAGCGGAGGGAGAGGTAGATTTGTTTCCCATTTCCACATGCATAGCTGGACAAGCTTGGTGCCGGCCGGGGTACTGGCTTATGTGAGTGCACATCTGATTGTTTTTAAACAAATTTTTAATAAATTTGCATTTACTTGCTACACTATGATGGTCCTTTGTATATCTCTATGAGTCAACTAGCACGAGAGGTTTTTATTTTCCGTGTGGAGAAACTGTTGATGTGATCAGTGAAGGAGTGGTTATCCTTAAAATGAACCAAAGGTGAAAGCATAGACTAGGTCTGGTGAGTGGACATTCTAGTCAGTGGTGGTAGAAGCACTTGGTCGGTGATTTTATTAAGCACTTTAAGTTGGGACAGAAGCACTGTCGGAACTGAAGGGACTGCTCATATTTACGCACTTTTTTATAGGAGGAATTCATGCATTTGTGGTTTACAAAAAGCACTTTTTGTCACATTGTCTGGGTTGTTTCCTGTTGATCATTTTTTAAGATATTTATAGCAATCCTGTATAGTTGGGGGGATTTGAGCACTTTAGTCATTGTGGTGTGATTAAGATTATTTATATTCATTTTCATATATTTTGCAGCATAATATACATCTTTTCAAGTATGGCAGCAATCATCCATGCCAAGAGAGTTTTAAAACAAACTCTGGACCCGTGTGAGAGGAAAAAAAAAAAAAACCATTGCGAGTACAAAATATAATTCTAATGCTTTGCTAGGAGTTCCCTGAACAAAGTCGATTCCTTCAACAGCCAACAGGCTAAAGACCGTTTTATAAGTTTCCGGTTTGATCTTCCTCATATAAACAGAAAATAAAAAGAGTCTTGCTTCAGCTGGTGAAAAAGGAAGTAAATTATCTTGGCATGCAATCAGCTCTCTGAATGCCTGTCAAATAAAAATGGTTAGCTTACAGTCCTGTTTACACCATGCTTTTGCTTGGTGCTTCGATGAGAATTTTGTGGGTTAGCTTTGGTGAGGCTTCAAGCGAACTTTGCCATAGACTTCCACGGAGGCTTTGAAGAACCACTAACTTGACATGGGGTATAACTTTTGAAGCAAAGCCAAAAGTTATACCTCACAAAGCCTATCCGATGCCTTGTTTTGAAGCAAGTGTAAAACTATCCATCAGTTTGTGTTGAAGCCGAAGTGTAAATGAGCTCTTACTTTGTTGTTTCCAGAAATTCTTTCAGTTTCATTCTCGATCTCTTGCCGGATTTCATCAAAGTCTGTGTATATCTGAAATGAGAGTGGACATTAATTCCACATTACAGATGAAGTATAAAGTACATAGCGCAGAACACAAAAATCTTCACTTCCTGTCCCATAGCTAAACATGAAGTAAAATCCCTGCAAATTAAGAGAATCTCTTCGGGCCCCAAGTTCACCAGAACTAGAGTCCTCATTGGAAGATTTCCCCTCTATTACTTTACTGGGGACAAACCAAAATTTGTGATAATGATAAACCGGACAAAAAGACCGAGGGTAAATCTCCCTAACCGGGACAGACACAGCAAAAAAAACCGACAGGTGTTCCAATCCCTCGACGCTCTATCCAAAAGAGAAAAAAAAAAAAAAAAAAAAAGGAAGGACAGAAAGATCTGTGCTTCCTGCTAATCAGGAACACAGATCTCTCTGTTCTGATCTCTGTGTTCGGTCGAGTCCATCCCCCACACAGAGAACACATTTAACACAACCAATCAATATATGCCAAAAAATGGCCTGGTCAGTAAGGGGGTAAAACCATCCGGGGCTGAAGTGTTTAAGTTGCCTAGGTGACAAAGCTAATAAAGCAAGACGCTACAGTAAATAAGGATGTATTCCTCTAAAAATGATATATACACATATACCAACACAGAGAAACAGATGTTCGTTTCAAATATCAGCAGAGTATTTTTGAAACAGTGGCCATGAAGAGAAAAACTGTCCCTCAAGAAAGAAAACTGCAGCTTAAAAAGAAACGCTTATTTGTTTACTGTTCTGGGTATAGTAAAAAGAAACTTGTTGTGCTTCTCATAAAGAGTCATCATAGCTATATGACTATGTAACAATACCAGATTTCACCAGCAGGTGATGCTGCAGGAGAAATTAGGTGTTTGATCCTTGTAGACCCTGCAGATGCACTACTGACATTTTTTTCTGTGAGAAGTACCTTGCGAGACAATTTAAACTTAAAGACTTTTTGTAATTAGTCTTTGCAGATTTACAATCTTTTTCTTGCCAGTCATGTCACCCATAGGTTACACCATCCTACAATAAAAAAGTTCAGGTATATTTCAGAGGTGAACAAATGACTTTAGAATTAAAGACTCCAAAAGATGCTTTTAAAGCTAAAATTGAACCTAAGCTTTTTCTCCTCTCCTTTCACCCCCCCCCCCCCCTCCCCCCACAAATCAGCATACCTTGTTCTTTGTATGTAGGAATTTACCCCATTCTTCAGCATCCACTCCTGGAACAAAAACAAACATAGTGAACAAAACAATCTACTGCATCCTCACATATAGTTAGTATGATGGGCTTTTCAAATTAAAGATGGGTTACTGCAAACTTAAAATAAAAAAGGTCATAAGTTACATGAAATGGTATGAACTGCTGCAAAGCCCCTCTTTATAGTACAATTCTAAAGCTAGCCTATGATTGTCTACATGTTGGAGCATATATAGGGATATATGAAGGGCACGTATGCCTGCACGGAGCCCATTCCTCCTTAAGCCCCCGTTCACACCGCTGCGACTGGTCATGTGATTTAACAGTTCCAAATCGCACCCCATTGACGGCAATGGAACTGTTCAAATTGCTACGACTTATGTCACAGTGACTTTGAAAAAGGTTCCTGTACTACTTTTTGCCAATTTCATTGTGGCCTGAATAGACTTCTGATGTATGAAGTTGCAATTAAATCGGCAGTGCAAATCACACTGATGTACAGCTTTGAAATTCTTGCTGAAGTAGCGCAATTTCAATGCCGAACCTGTGTGAACAGGGGCTAAAGGTGCAGGAATACACTAGAAGCCCAGCACAGCACAATGGCGGCTGAGGCGTCCACTGTGTCTCCATGCCAAATCTATCTGGCTAAACAAAAACAGCATCTGCCCCAGTATACAAGTAGCTTTTAAAGCAGAGTTCCAGCTTAAAAAAAAAAAAAAAAAAAAAAAAAAAAAAGGTCAGCAGCTACAAACACTGCAGCTGCTGACTTTTAATAAGGACACTTACCTATCCAGGGAGCCCATCGGATCAGGTGCAGGCGCCACCATACCAACCAAGGGAAACCGGCAGTGGAGCCTTCACTGCCGGTTTCCAACTGCGCATGCGCGAGTCTCTTCCTGAATGGCCCGTCATCTTCTGGGACACAAAGGGTTTTTAGCGCCCATCAACTTTGTGAGAATGAGTCCTAAGGGTGCCGCTGCTGAACACAAGGGCTCATTCACAAGTGCAGCAGGCGCTGCTGCTCCTCTGAAAAGCAATCTCAGTGTGGTTGACAGGTAGTGGAGGAGGAAATGGGTTGCCTCCTCACCACCTACCGCAATTAAGAGGTTTAAATCAAATGTGATAAGAAAGCACTGCCCGGTGATCTTTGACTTCTCCCATGTTGTTCAGGTAGATCTCCACCTCATTACGGATTGCCTACCTCTGCTAGATGCTAAATCTCTGGATATTCCCATCTGTAGTGACAGTGTATATTACAGACATTTATTAGACGTCATATTTGTCCAGGTGAACATTTAATATTTTAAAATAAAAAGATCAGGTGGCAGCAATCGATTTGAGATATAAAGTGTTAATTGCTTAGTTAACCAAATCCAGTGATGATCGCTCAGTCTGCTGGCACTTGATTGTGGTCCCGCGAGCTGGAAAATCTATTTTGCAGGGTGAGGCAGAGTGTCCTTGTTGCGTACCAGTGACAGTGTGAATGAAGTTGGACTGACCTTTTGTCACAAGTTGGTGAAGGTGGCTGGGGTCAGTCACATATGCATGTCCTTGGATGCAGAATTTGGGATTTTGTGTTACATATACGAAAGCAGTGCATTTTTTACACACCTCTGTGAATGCCTCCATTGAAAACAATGCAACTGCATTCAGATCCATAAACAGTTGTAAATGTTTGCAGGGAATTACCCAACAACTGGGTGGCCTGACCTAGGCAGTGGAATATCTCAGCGAGCAGAAATAACCATAAAGCATTTCACCTTAATCCATTTCAAATATATTACCCCTCAAAAAGTCCAAACTAAATTTTTACATCCATTTCTTGTATTTGCGACCTAGCTGTATCCCAAAGACCCTGCCGGAGGACCCTCCCTACCACAGACCCCAATTAATAATTTCATTCTACAAATAACTGGACAATCTAGATTAGAGGTCGACCGATATTTGATGTTTTTTTTAATTAATAGGCATCGGCCGATTGTGCTGTTAAAAAAGGCCGATGATTTATTCAGCGCGACTTGCAAATGACTTCTGTAATACAAGTCAATGCAAGATGCCTGAAGACATCAGTGAAGCCAGTTGTCTCTCTGGGCAGTCTGCCAAGAAAAGATCAAAGAGATACAATGTTTACACTTCTGAATGAGTTCAACTCAGTGTGTAGAAGTTCAGTTTAACCATTTAAAGACTAAATCTTTTTTGACACTTGCTTACAAATAAAAATCCTGTATTTTCTGCTAGAAATTCACTTAGAACCCCCAAAACACACACATTTTTTATTTTTTTTTCCTTTAGCAGAGATCCTAGGGAATATTATAGCGGTTGTTTCAAACGCAATTTGTTTGGAAAAAATACACCGATTTAAAAATAAAACCGCAAAGTTAGCCCATTTTTTTTCATCCAAAAGTTTTGATGTTTTTGTGTATTTAATATATTTATTTAATTTATTAATTTTTTTATCTAAATTATACATACAAGTGAACTGATTGGATGTTTGTTTTGTTTAATAAATGTTTAAATGTAAGACATTTTCTCTATCACTTAAGGCTGCTTTCACACTGGAGCGGGCAGGTGTTGATGGTAAACGCTGCCAGTTTTAGCGGCGCTTTACTGTAATTTTAGCGGCGCTATTTGTCTGCTAGCGGGGCACTTATAATCCAGCTAGCGGCCGAGGAAGGGGTTAAATGTTCCCGTGAAGCGCCGCTGACCAATCGCATTGCAGGTGCTTCGGCAGCGGTGCCCATTCATTTCAATGGGCAGGAGTGGTATACACCACTCCAAAGATGCTGACTTTTAACATCCTGCCAGCGCATCACCTCAGTGTGAAAGCACTCGGGGTTTCCACACAGACTGCAGGGGAGCTGTTTTGCAGGCACTTTATAGGCGCTATTTTTAGCCCAAAAGCGCCTGAAAAACGCCCCAGTGTGAAAGGGGTCTAACCGTTAGATTTTATGAGATGAAGGGGAAAAATAAATAAATAAAATCGACCTAACATATCAGCCCAAAAAAAATTGGCATCATATATCGGCCATCTGCCGTGGCGATTTCTAAATATCGGTATCGGCATCAGCCAGAGAAAACCCCATATCGGTCGACCTCTAATCTGCACCCTGCAAGCCAAGAAAAGCAACTACCAAGAACTGAAAACAACAATTTTGCGTAATTATGGTCATTAACCACTTGCCGACTGGCTCCTGTACATATACATCAGCACTTTGAAGAGGGATATCTCGGTAACGGCAGCAGCTGCTGCCACAACCGAGATATCAATCTTTTCAGGAGCCGGTCATGTTAACGATAATGGTGATCTCTGCAGCGAGATCACCGTTATCGGCGGCAGGAGAGGGAGCAGCCCCCCTCTCCCGCACCCTGCGCCGCTTACCGGAGCTGTCGGAGGAGGCGATCGGGTCCTCTCGGTGCCTGGGTATGGAGACGAGCGAGGCTAAGATGGCCCCCACCCGTCTCCATACCATAGGAGGGGGGAAGCGGCAATAAAACATCACTTCCGCCCATAGCTATTAACCACTTGTCGACTGCTGTCGGCATATATATGTCAGCAGTATATGCAGCGAGCTCCGTAACCGCGGGACCTGCGGACTATCGCCACGGGGATACCTGCGATCGTGTCACGGAAATCAAGAACGGGGAGACGCCAATGTAAACAGCATCTCCCCGTTCTGCCTAATGACAGGACACTGAGTCTGCTCCCTGTCATCGGAAGCAGCGATCAATGTCCACGTCACACAAGCCCATCCCCCAGGACACACTTAACCTCTCCCCACCCCCTAGTGGTTAACCCCTTCACTACCAGTGACATTTTTACAGTAACCAATGCAATTTTAAAGCATTGATCGCTGTATTAATGCCAATGGTCCCAAAAATGTGTCATAATTGTCCGATGTGTCTGCCATAATGTCCCAGTCACGATAAAATGTTTTTTTTTTTTTTTTATAAAAATGCCATAAAACTATCCCCTATTTTGTAGACGCTATATCTTTTGCGCAAACCAAACGCTTATTTTTTATTTATTTTTTTAACCCAAAATATGTAAAAATACGTATCTGCCTAAACTGAGGGAAAAAAATATTTTTTTTATTATATATTTTTGGGGGATATTTATCATAGCAAAAAATAATGCGTTTGTTTCAAAATGGTCGCTATTTTTTTTTGTTTCTAGCGCAAAAAATTAAAACCACAGGAGTGATCAAATACCACCAAAAGAAAGCTCTATTTGTGGGGGGGGGGGTGCCAATTTTGTTCGGGAGCTACGTTGCATGACCGCGCAATTGTCAGTTTGAGTGACAGTACCGAATCGCAAAAAGTGCTCTGGTCAGGAAGGGGTTGAAGTGGTTAAAGGCACATTTTTTCAAAGTAATTTTTTCAAATGTCAATTTTTTTATTTTGCATTTTAGTCCAAATATGAGATCTGAGGACTTTTTGACCCCAGATCTAATATTTAAGAGGACCTGCCATGCTTTTTTTCTATTACAAGGGACACGAACGCATACGTGAGTAGCGCCTGCCTATGAAAATGGTGGTCAAACCACACATGAGGTATCGCCGCGATCGGTAGAGCGACAGCAATAATTCTAGCCCTAGACCTCCTCCGTAAACGCAAAACTTGCAACCAGTAGAATTTTTAAAACGTCTCCGATGGAGATTTTTGAGAGTAAAAGTTTGATGCCATTCCACGAGCGACCGTAATTTTGAAGCGCAACATGTTGGGTATCAATTTACGCAGCGTAACATTATCTTTCACAATATATAAAAAATAAAAGAATTGTATTAACTTTACTGTTGTCCTATTTTTTTTTATTCAAAAAAGTGAATTTTTCCCAAAAAAAGTGCGCTTGTAAGACCGCTATGCAAATTACGGTGTGAAAAAGTATTGCAATGACACTCATATATATATATATATATTTCTAGCAAAAAATTAAAAATAAATCTGTTTTAAACATGTAAATACCTAAATTCATACCAAAACGAGGCTAGTCCTTAACCACTTGCCGACCGCCTCACGCCGATGTACGTCGGCAGAATGGCACGGGCAGGCATAAGCACGTACATGTACGTGCTTTGCCTCCCGCGGGTCGGGGGCCCGATCGGGCCCCCGCCCGGTGCCTGCGGCGGTCGGTTTTCGTTCGGGAGCGATCCCGGACGAGGGGACGGCCATTCATTCATGGCCACCCCCTCGCGATCGCTCCCGACGAATGGAAATCCCCGGTGACATCACTTCCTCTCCTGTAATGTAAACACAGGAGAGGAAGTGATGTATTCTCTCCTCCGTGTCGGTATTTTTCGTTCCGACACGGAGGAGAGCGGATCAGTGAGTTGCACCAACACATCCCACACACAGTAGAACATGCCAGGCACACTCACACCCCCCCTTTACCCCCCGATCACCCCCCCAATTACCCCTGCCCCCCAGTCACAGTGACACCAATGTCATTTTTTTTTTTTTTTTTTTTTTTTTTTTTGCATTGGTGTCATTTGTGACTGTAATAACTGTTAGGGCAGTTAGGGTTAGCCCCCTTTAGTTCTAATGTACCCCCCCAATAAAGGTTTAACCCCGTGATCACCCCCCGTCCCCAGTGTCACTAAGGCTGGGTTCACATTGCAGCGGTTTATGAGAACGAATGTGATTCGCACCGCACTGCAGTGCAAATCACATCCGATCTCTGTGCGATTCGAGTTCAGCCATTCGCCGCACCCGCCGCACCCGCCACACCCGCCGCACCCGCCGCAAATTCGCACGGGACCCTTTTTTTGGCCCGCAGCAGAATCGGATCGCATGGGTGTTCACACCATGCGATCCGAGTTTGCAGATCGCACTGCGATATGCGAACTGATCTGGGGGTGTCAGTAACATTTCACTGACACTCCCAGCAGTTCGCATAGGGCAGTGTGAACTGCCGCCGGGAGGCATGCGATGCGGGAACCCGCCGCGGATTCGCGGCGTTTCCGCATCGCTCCAGTGTGAACCCAGCCTAATAAGCGATCATTTTTCTGATCGCCGTATTAGTGTCACAGGTGACGCTAGTTAGGCAGGTAGGTATTTAGGTTCGCCGCAGCTTTTTATAGCGCCAGGGACCCCCATATACTACCGCATAAAGCCCCCTGATTGCCCCCTAGTTAACCCTTTCACCAGTGATCACCATATAACTGTTACAGGTGACGCTGGTTGGTTAGTTATTTTTTTATAGTTTCAGGGCACCCGCCATTTATTACCTAATAAAGGTTTAACCCCCTGATCACCCGGCAGGTGTCATTTGTGACTAATAACTGTTAGGGCAGTTAGGGTTAGCCCCCTTTAGTTCTAAGGTACCCCCCTAACCCCCCCAATAAAGGTTTAACCCCGTGATCACCCCCCGTCGCCAGTGTCACTAAGGCTGGGTTCACATTGCAGCGGTTTATGAGAACGGATGTGATTCGCACCGCACTGCAGTGCAAATCACATCCGATCTCTGTGCGATTCGAGTTCAGCTATACAGATAGTATGGCTGAATTCGTGTCGCACCCGCCGCACCCGCCGCAAACTCGCACGGGACCCTTTTTTTGGTCCGCAGCAGAATCGGATCGCATGGGTGTTCACACCATGCGATCCAAGTTTGCAGATCGCACTGCGATATGCGAACTGATCTGGGGGTGTCATTAACATTTCACTGACACTCCCAGCAGTTCGCATAGGGCAGTGTGAACTGCCGCCGGGAGGCATGCGATGCGGGAACCCGCCGCGCATTCGTGGCGTTCCCGCATCGCTCCAGTGTGAACCCAGCCTAATAAGCGATCGTTTTTCTGATCGCTGTATTAGTGTCACAGGTGACGCTAGTTAGGCAGGTAGGTATTTAGGTTCGCCGCAGCTTTTTATAGCGCCAGGGACCCCCATATACTACCGCATAAAGCCCCCTGATTGCCCCCTAGTTAACCCTTTCACCAGTGATCACCATATAACTGTTACAGGTGACGCTGGTTGGTTAGTTATTTTTTTATAGTTTCAGGGCACCCGCCATTTATTACCTAGTCTCACTAGTGTACCCCTAAATTTAGGGGTGTCTACTTTCTAAAATGGGGTCATTTGGGGGGGGGGGTTTGTGCCATCTTGGCATTTTATGGCCTTCAAAACTGTAACGCCCTTAGAAAGCCTGAAGGCGGTGCTTGGTTTTCGGGGCCCCGTACGCGGCTAGGCTCCCAAAAAGTCCCACATATGTGGTATCCCCGTACTCAGGAGAAGCAGCAGAATTTATTTTGGGGTGTCATTTCACATATGCCCATGGCATGCATGAGCAATATATCATTTAGTGACAACTTTGTGAAAAAAAAAAAAAAAAAAAAAAAAGTTTGTAATTTTCCCGCAACTTGTGGCAAAATATAAAATATTCCATGGACTCAACATGCCTCTCAGCAAATAGCTTGGGGTGTCTACTTTCTAAAATGGGGTCATTTGTGGGGGTTTTGTGCCATCTTGGCATTTTATGGCCTTCAAAACTGTAATAGGTAGTGAGGCGTGAAATCAAAAATTTACGCCCTTAGAAAGCCTGAAGGCGGTGCTTGGTTTTCGGGGCCCTGTACGCGGCTAGGCTCCCAAAAAGTCCCACATATGTGGTATCCCCGTACTCAGGAGAAGCAGCAGAATTTATTTTGGGGTGTCATTTCACATACGCCCATAGCATGTGTGAGCAATATATCATTTAGTGACAACTTTGTGTAAAAAAAAAAAAAAAAAATTTTTTTTTTGTCATTATTCAATCGCTTGAGGCAAAAAAATAAAATATTCAATGGGCTCAACATGCCTCTTATCAATTTCCTTAGGGGGTCTACTTTCCAAAATGGGGTCATTTGGGGGGGTTTTGTACTGCCCTGTCATTTTAGCACCTCAAGAAATGAGATAGACAGTCGTAAACTAAAAGCTGCGTAAATTCCAGAAAACGTACCTTAGTTTGTAGATGTGACAACTTTTGCGCAAACCAATAAATATACAATTATTGACTTTTTTTTTACCAAAGACATGTGGCTGAATACATTTTGGCCTAAATGTATGACTAAAATTGAGTTTATTGGATTTTTCTAATAACAAAAAGTAGAAAATATCATTTTTTTTCAAAATTTGCGGTCTTTTTACGTTTATATCGCAAAAAATAAAAATCGCAGAGGCAATCAAATACCATCAAAAGAAAGCTCTATTTGTGGGAAGAAAAGGACGCAAATTTTGTTTGGGTACAACATTGCATGACCGCGCAATTACCAGTTAAAGCAGCGCAGTGCCAAAGTGTAAAAAGACCTCTGGTCATTTACCAGCAAAATGGTCCGGTCTGAAAGTGGTTAAGTGGTTAAGCCTGGATGTCACATTAGCAAAAGGAAGAAGAAGAAGAAAAAAAAAAAAAGCGACTCCGGCTGCACGCTTCTCAACAACCTCACCATTCCTCTATGCAGATTACCAGGGAAACATACAAAAACAGAGGCCCAACACCTCCATCAGAGGCAGCACACAAGTAGTACATGTGACGTTTTATACACAGAAACATTGTATGAGTCATACGGTGTCCATACAACAAGCCTGAAGCATTTTCCTTTTCTAATAAGCCAAGTCACAGGCAGACTTAGCATCATCTGTGTACACTGACAGCTAGAGAGATCTGTGTATTCCCTCAGCCATCACTGACATCCAGCACTAGACAGCTGCCAATGCACTGCTTGCCTTCCATAAATGGGAAGACCGCAATAGATGTTGGATGATGGTGCCGTTCGTTCACAAACCTTTCCCCATTTCTTAAAATCTGACAGCATTATCAGCCACGTTACAACTAAAAGAAGCCCAATCTGGACTAAGGCTGGCCACACACTTCTCAACAGCCCTACAGGGAAAGTTCCCATGCTGTTTCAGTTAAACCACATAAATCTAAAAAGTGTATGGCTAACCTACGCCAAAACCCCATTCCCTTCTTTCATACATCTTCAAACTGCTGCAGACTGGTAGTTTAGAAATTGGCCAAACACACACTAGCAGAACTACCTGTTGTAAATACTGGATGTGCTATGCACTCCCTTATCCTGCTCCTCGCTTTGCATCTGCTGGAAACTCCCAACAGTCAAAATTACAGCCGGGAGTTGCAGTGTAAAGACATCAGCTGTCTTTACACTGCAAAAAAAAAAAGAAAAAAAAAAGAAAAAAGGGGACTGTCTTACAGTGTTTAACCACATCCCGCCCAGCCTATAGCAGAATGATGGCCAGGCGGTGGTTTAGTTATTCTGACTGGGCATCATATGATGTCCAGGAGGATAACATGTCTGTGCTCGCCCGCAGCGCAGCGATTGCTGGTGCTGGTACTCTGACACACTGCATCTCTGATCATGGCAAGGAACCTCTGATGGAGGCGCCTTACCACGTGATCAAACACAGCGGATCACAGCGTTAACCAGGAAGTGCCGGTAAATGGCTTTCCTCGGTTCGCACTGAAAAGGAGAGCCAATCAGCAGCTCTCCCTGTTGGGTGGGTGGGTCAGTGATGACCCCCCCCCCCCCCCATCTGAGGTGCCCATTCAGCAATGCCTGTCAGTAGATCCTCATCAGTGCTGCCTATCCAGTAGCATTTGTTGCCTCATCAGTGCCACCTCATCATTGAAGGAGAAAACATTTTATAACTGAAACAAAGAAACCTTTTTTTACTCAAATTTTTTAGTTTTTTTTGCTGAACAAAGGAAAAAAAAATAAATAAAAAAAAACGCAGAGGTGAATCAAATACCACCAAAAGCAAGCTCTATTTGTAGGAAGAAAATGATAAAAATTTTGTTTGGGTACAGTGTTGCATGACCACGCAATTGTCATTCAAAGTGCGACAGCACAAATTGCTGAAAATTGTCCTGGCCGGGGGTAGGAGGGGGAAGCAGTGTCCAGTATTGGAGTGGTCAAGCCCTGTTCAGGAGGTGAGACTGAGATACTAAGTAAAAATTCACTCACAAACAGTGGATCGCGACTTCAATGTTAGGCTCCTGCACACACTGCCTACAGCTCTGTGCCCATGCCTCTGTACATGTTGTCAGTATCAGAGCTGCAGGAAGTGTCTATGGATTGCGTGGATGCTGATTAGCACGCTCACAGTCTATTGAAACTACAAGTCTGTCTGCAATGCTGGAAGATGGGACCTGTAGTTTATGCATTTACAGTTCCCAGTGAATAAGTGACACAATTTTAAATGAGACCACGTCTGTGGGAAGAGGAACCCTTGCTCACTGTTACAGGAAAGGACAGGCCAAGGGGGTCTGCTTTAACAAGTTATACCCCAAATACAGATGCAACATGTTCAAAAGGTGAACCTATCCTTCAGAGCATGCAGTGGGGAGGCAATACAGCCAGCGTCAGTTTCCCAAGCCAATAGTTTGGCTCAGTTCCTACCAATAGTTTGTTTTCTAGATACTACCAATTGTCAATCCTACGCATACGTGAGGTTACTGGCAGAACACGTCCTGCTGGGACCTGAGAACAGGCTAAGCAAACACTAATAAATATACCTGAAAAAGAGCAGTATTCTGGAAGAACAAAAGAAAAATTTGAGTAAAATTGAGACAGAATTGTTTTAAATAAAGGAAAGAGCAGAACTAAAACATGAAAAATGACTCGGTAACAAGCAAGCCAATGCACAATATAAACCTGCAGCCAATGTGATAAACAATGATTTGCAAATAAAGATTACATATACAACCCAAGAACAGGAATCGTAAGAAATAATAAAAAAAATATATAAAACAGCACCTCCATCCAATGCATTTATTTTTATTTTATTTTGGGTGAAGCGTGGCAGGATCTGGTCACCTTTCAGGTCTTAAGCAGCAGTGAAAAACAGATCTCCCCAAACACTCAAAAGATGTGTAGACAGGTCTGGGTTTTTCATATATTACTAGGAGTATACACCAATGGAAACCCCATAATAGTATGTGTGACCATTAGGGGACACCTTCACTGCAGTCTAGACCCAACAGAACATCAAACCCTACCATGCTCCACCAACTAATGAATTATTTGCACTGGGAGGTGGAAACTGTGCCCATTGCAGCTGAGAAGGGACTACAAGTGCCAACAGGTCAATGAGCAGAAAGACAACCAATGTTCTAGAGAGAAGTCTGCAGGGGAAGTGAAAGCTCATGCGAGTAGGAGGAGGAAAGGAATGGTGTGCAAACAGGAGACCTTTGAGTCTTGGATTTTTCCAGGCGTCCATTTCTGGGGTTGATAAAGGGAGAAAGAAGTAGAGGAAAAAAAGTAGAGAATTAGTGGCAAGACGATCTCCTGTCCTATAAACGGTAATTCATCATAGAGGCAGCCATTTTGTGTCCTAAATGAATATTTCTAAGAGAAGCGTTCCTGGTTTTAGGTGGAGGCTTTTTCCATGCTATATATTTATATACACATGCTACCCCCTTCCGAGTGCACGTTAACATTCCAACCTAGTAAGGTCATTCAATTAGAACACTTAGCAAAAGCACCAAATCTTGCAAGCTTAAAGCACAACTCCAGACCAAAATGAAAGTACCGAATGTTAATCTTGTCAGGAATTCTTACCTAAACGTGTTTAATTTTGTATCTGAATATGTTGTGATAGCAGCCTGCTGTAATCCCTGCACAGCAGCACTAGTCTGGCTTTAACATATTGTACAGTGCAATTTGTTGGGACGGAAGGAAGGGCACATGGGTGACCTCATCAGTGTGGTACTGCTCATTCACAGGCAGAGGTGGGTCCAGAGCAAGGCTGCATTGCTTAAAGCAGAAGTCTTGTGGGGGGGGGGGGGGACTTCTTTTGCAAGGCAATATCCTAAATGTGTAGTATGCACTGCATACTAGCACATTATGGGAAACTTACCTTAAAATTAAGCCCTCCAGTGGCGCGCTGACACCGCTGCGGGCGCTTCCATCTTCACCCGGATCTTCCTTCCGGGTTTGAGGACTCTGGCCACCTGACAGGACGAGCAGGGGTGAGGTTACTCCCAAAGATGCACGTGGGAGACTTGGTCACGGCACACAGCCCTGAAGGAAAGGCACAGATATGCTGTTCCTTTAGCGCGGGTGACGGCACCAGCTGCTGCTCGCCTGAATATCTTTATTATAAAAACTTACCTGTAGGTAAAAATCGCAAAATGGCAATTTACTACCACCTTAAAGCGAACCCAAATGACAAAAAAAAAAAAAAAAAAAAAAATGAATGCACAAATTTCATCGGCAACCATACCAAAAAAAGCTATGAAAAAAATGATTGTTCATCTGCTCATAGGTAGGGATTTTTTTTTTCTAATATTTAAAAATGAAGGAGGAGTGCCAGGTTCACTCTTAAGGGACCAGTGAGCCCAACCTCAGTGCCAAAAGGCAAATTAGAAAATGCACTGCCACTTAACCATAAGCTCACACAGGGCTCCCACTAATTTTTTTCCTTTCCAGCTGCATTAGCCAACAGTCTCCTGGGATATGTAGAATACTGAAGCAAAAAGCTTTCCCTTGGCCTTCAGAAGAACAATATGCTCCATCTTACCAGAGGATTTAAATTGTCTACTGGCAGTTCCTTCACGATTCCCGAACTGACCACAAGACGGCACTTACTGGAAGAGGAAGTTATGTTTTCTTCACAGCAGTGACCTCTGACCATCATGCAGCAAAATAACACGAAAACCCAATCAGGAAGCTGTGATCTTCTTACACTGCTATTCCCATCCTCTAAAAACAGATCAGGCTGGGAACGGTGGTAGTCGGGGAAACACTCCATCAGTATATATATGTCAATGGAGGCAAAGCACACAGATCTCTGTATAATCATCTGTTCACAATGCTTACAAAAACAAAATGGCATAAATGAGGTTTCTCCCCAAGGATGCTCGGCATTAAAACAATCAGGTGAGAGCACAATTCTGAGAATAAAGATAAAACTAGAATAGTTTAGTTTGTTTAGTATTTAGTAAGAAGTTTGTGCCCAGAGTCAATTATACAGGATTTATAGCTCCAACAATTTGTGCAGTGTTATTCAATATTTAAAAGGCAAACTCCACTCACAAAAGGCAAGCAATATTTAGTTGAATAATCCACTAGCTACCTGGCTGAGATGCCAAAGCTAACAGGAGATGAGGCGTCTCCACCCCTGCCCACCCAGCTAACAGCTAAACTCTGCATAATTCACACCATGGAAAATCCATCAAGGAAGAATGAGCTCATTATCTGGCTTATGTTGGTTACAGTTAGCCAGAAATGAGAAATTGAATGTGGATTTGTGGCCACTGGAATCTAAAATTTATGAAGCCAGCATGTCAGTCAACTTGAAAACTGCTATGCAAATGAATACAAAAGCTGGGTGGAGTTGTGCTTTATTTACATGACGTTTTAATATCTGTTAAAGTAGAATTCCACCCAAAAATATAACCCCCGTTATAAGTGCTGGTGACTCCGACATGCCATATTTGGCATTTTGGGGGGGGGGGGGGGGGGGGGGGAACCCAGCTCCCACTGCCTCCCCTGGCGACGGAAGTTCACCTCTCCACCCTCCCTCCTTACAATGTTTTGGGACACGTCACAGGTCCCAGAAGATTGCCCGGCCATTCACAGCGCGCAGTTAGAATGTCGGCGCCGCAGAGAGGAGGGGGGGAGAGGAGCGAGGCTTCGGGCACCTGCATTGCTGGACAGGCAAGTGTCTGATTATTAAAAGTCACCAGCTACACTTTAGCTGCTGACTTTTAAAATGGGCGGAACCCTGCTTTAAGCACTTTCATGAAACCAATATAATACAAACCAGGCTGCATGTAAGCAAGTCCATCAATGATGGTTCCAAAGCACCTTCTTACCCCATCCATTATATTGGGGAAAAAAAATTTAAAATGACATAACTCAGGACGCAATTTTATTAAAAACACTTATATGAAATGTTGTTGATTACCATTGTCTTCTCCTGAGGTTTTTCGGTGGTCATCTGCTGACACGTGGACTAGCTGCAGGATTAAGGGTCTTCTGGTCACTATACCAGTGCCTCTGGGAAGCAGATCCCGACCAACCAAACTTTCCAATACAGAGCTCTTCCCGCTGCTCTGTAGAAGAAATAACAGACAGGATGAAGAAAAATAAGACAGAAGCTAAATGCTGCTTGTCAAAAATACACAGGATATTGTTGCAGTAGTATACGAGTATCATAGAACTATAATGGGCATAAAAATAGCGTTTTCTAGATTACTCTGTAGCTTTATCCTAAATCCTGTTAAAGTTTTTGTGCAGAAAACAGGCATAAACCTGTACATAAATAGCCAAACCTGCATGCTAAGATATTATTTGTGTAAGCTTTAGCATTAAGGAACGTGGTTTGGCTAAGCAAATTCTTCCTACCTATTGTGTGTGCACAATGCCAACAGGCTGGACTGGGCACAAAATCTTACATTTTAAGTAGCTTGAAGGTCATCTTTTGTAAAAATACACACACATACATAATATATATATATATATATATATATATATATATATATATATATATATATATATAATATATATATATATATATATATATATATATATATATATATATATATATATATATATATATATATATATATAGCATTAATAAATCATTTTTGACCATGGAGCCTGCCATGTATCACACCCACAATCAGTAGATCAGAGATGCAATTGTCAAGGTCCTGCAGACAGTCCTGACAGCTAGCTGTCTGTACCTCCATACATGCAGCCAGTTACTTAACTGCAGAGGTGTTGGAGAACTCCCCAAATTTAAAATTGTGTATGAAAATAGAGCTTGTTTAACCACTTCAGCTCCGGACCAATAAACACCTTAAGGACCAGAGGTCTTTTTGCAATTTCGCACTGCGCTGCTTTAACTGGTAATTGCGCGGTCATGCAATATTGCACCCAAACGAAATTTGCGTCCTTTTCTTCCCACAAATAGAGCTTTCTTTTGATGGTATTTGAGTGCCTCTGCGATTTTTTTTTTTTGCGATATAAATGGAAAAAGAGCGAAAATTTTGAAAAAAAAAAGATATTTTCTTCTTTTTGTTATAAGAAAAATCGAATAAACTAAATTTTAGTCATACATTGAGGGCAAAATTTATTCAGCCACATGTCTTTAGTAAAAAAAATGTCAATAAGCGTATATTTTTTGGTTTGCGCAAAAGTTATAGCGTCTACAAACTAGAGTACATTTTCTGGAATTTACACAGCTTTTAATTTATGACTGCCGATCTCATTTCTTGAGGTGCTAAAATGGCAGGGCAGTACAAATCCCCCCCAAATGACCCAATTTTGGAAAGTAGACACCCCAAGGAAATTGCTGATGGGTATGTTGAGCCCATTGAATATTTATTTTTTTTGTCCTAAGGGATTGAATAATGACAAAAAAAAAAAAAAAAAAAAAAATTTTTTTTACAAAAAGTTGTCACTAAATGATATATTGCTCACACATGCCATGGTTATATGTGGAATTGCACCCCAAAATATATTCCGCTACTTCTCCCGAGTATGGGGATACCACTTGTGTGGGGCTTTTTGGGAGTCTAGTCGCGCACGGCACCCCGAAAACCAATCACCACCTTCAGGATTTCTAAGGGTGCAAATTTTTGATTTAACTCCTCACTACCTATCACAGTTTCGAAGGCCATAAAATGCCAAAATAGCACAAAACCCCCTCAAATGACCCCATTTTGGAAAGTAGACACCCCAAGCTATTTACTGAGAGGCATGTTGAGTCCATGGAATATTTTATATTTTGCCAAAAGTTGCGGGAATATTACAAACTTTTTTTTTTTTGCACAAAGTTGTCACTAAATGATATATTGCTCACACATGCTATGGGCATATGTGAAATGACACCCCAAAATAAACTCTGCTGCTTTTCCTGAGTACGGGGATACCACATGTGTGGGACTTTTTGGGAGTCTAGTCGCGCACGGCACCCCGAAAACCAATCACCACCTTCAGGATTTCTAAGGGTGCAAATTTTTGATTTAACTCCTCACTACCTATCACAGTTTCGAAGGCCATAAAATGCCAAAATAGCACAAAACCCCCTCAAATGACCCCATTTTGGAAAGTAGACACCCCAAGCTATTTACTGAGAGGCATGTTGAGTCCATGGAATATTTTATATTTTGCCAAAAGTTGCGGGAATATTACAAACTTTTTTTTTTTGCACAAAGTTGTCACTAAATGATATATTGCTCACACATGCTATGGGCAGAAGTCAAATTACACCCCAAAATAAATTCTGTTGCTTCTCCTGAGTACGGGGATACCACATGTGGGGGACTTTTTGGGAGCCTAGCCACGTACGGGACCCCGAAAACCAAGCACTGCCTTCCGGATTTAAATATAAAATCGCTGCAGTTATGTGTTTAGTGTTTTGTAAGTGACAGTGATCGATCGATACTGCACTTGGGTGGGCTGGGCAGAGGGGCAAAACGCAGGTGCTAGCAGGTATCTGGGCTGATCCCGCTAACAATGCGTTTTTTTGGAACCCTAAACTGCTGGGGACGCTAGTATAGATCTGATCAGATCAGATATTGATCTGTTCAGATTCTATAGCACTACGGGAGGTGTATGCTTTGCGTGTGGGTGTTAGCGGTACTGGCACTAACCTAGCGCTGCCTGGGGCGACGCAGACCCTGACCCTAAAACCTAATTGATATCACCCGCCGGGTGATCAGGGGGTTAAACCTTTATTGGGTAATAAATGGTGGGTGCCCTGATGCTATAAAAAACAAACTAACCAGAGTCACCCGTAACACTTATACGGTGATCAGTGGTGAAAGGGTTAACTAGGGGCAATCAGGGGGTTCAAATTTTTATTAGGTAGTATATGGGGGTCCCTGGCGCTATATAAAAACCTGACGGGGAACCTAAATAACTAACTGGCTAACCAGCGTCACCAGTGACACTTATACTGTGATCGCTGGTGAAAGGGGGTGAAAGGGTTAACTAGCAGCAATCAGGGGGTTAAAACCATTATTGGGTAGTATATCGGGGTACCTAGCGCTATAAAAACCTGGAGGTGAACCTAAAAAAATAACTAGCTACCTAGCGACACTGATGCAGCGTTCAGAAAAATTATCGCTTAGTGACACTGGCAAAAGGGGGTGAAAGGGTTAACTAGCGGAAATCAGGGGGTTAAAACCATTATTGGGTAGTATATCGGGGTACCTAGCGCTATAAAAAACCTGGCGGTGAACCTAAAAAAATAACTAGCTACCTAGCGACTGTAGCGACACTAATGCAGCGATCAGAAAAACGATCGCTTAGTGACACTGGCAAAAGGGGGTGAAAGGGTTAACTAGCGGCAATCAGGGGGTTAAAACCATTATTGGGTAGTATATCGGGGTACCTAGCGATATAAAAACCTGGCGGTGAACCTAAAAAAATAACTAGCTACCTAGCGACACATGCAGCGATCAGAAAAATGATCGCTTAGTGACACTGGCAAAAGGGGGTGAAAGGGTTAACTCTAGGGGCAATCAGGGGGTTAAATCTTTATTGGGGGGGTGATAGGGGGCTACCCTGGACCTAACACTAACTGTCCTGACAGTTTTTACTGTCACAACTGACACTGAATGCATTGATCAGTAAAGAAATGATCAATGCAATCAGTGACACTGTGACTGGGGGGGGAGGGGGGGCGGGGGGGGGTTTGTGTGCCTGTGTGTACCTACATGTCAGTGTAGTGTTGGTGCACACTTACTATTAGTCTTCTCCTCGTAGTCCGGTCAAAAAGACTGCCCCGAGGAGAATGACATCACTTCCTCCCCACTGTGTATTGTTTACACAGGAAGAGGAAGCTTCTCATTGGCCAGGAGCGATCCAGAGGGGGTGGCCGAAAACCAACGGCCATCCCCTCATCACGGAGCGCTCCCGGAGGGAAACGGACCGTCGTATCCAGCGGGAGGGGGTCCGATCGGACCCCCCACCCGCTGGAAGGCATTCACGTACATCTACGTGATTGTGCCTGCCTGTGCCATTGTGCTGACGTACATTGGCAATACGGCGGTCCTGAAGTGGTTAAAAAAGTTCCATAAGGTGTGGCAGCCGTGGTTGGATGTCTCTGGCTCTTTCTGGGGGGGCGGTCCTATCCTCGCAAGTCCCCTAGGTGGGGCTGTGGGGGTTGGGCCTTAGGTTACTTGGAGTATGCTACTGGTTACTGGGGGGGGGCGCGGCGGATTATGGAAGAAGTCGGTAGTTATATGACCATACCAAGATGCTACGCATGTTAAAAATGGTGATGTTCAGTGGGACGGTGACTTGTGTGGATGTGATGTGCGTTTGGTATGCTTGCTTGTCTGTGTATGTTTTGTTGGGGGTTTTTTGTTTTTGTTTAATTGTCTTGATTACTCCTGTGGTGTGCCCTCACCATTTATTTTATTTTTGTGGTGCTCCGAGTACCACCATAGCTTTTGATACATACGATGGTGTAGACAGCGGGCTGTATGCCAGCTCGCTGGCTGGAGGGTTACCTACATGGGTGGTGCTCGGGCCACTGCATACATCACTTTATGCTGGATTATACCTCTGTCTGTACATCTGGAGTGCTGATATTCGATATGTATCCCGATTGATGTATAAGCTGTTCTGTTGAAAACTTAAATAAACACCTTTAAAAAAAAAAAAAACCTGCAGAGGTGTCAGTGTACTACAAGCCTTAGAGGCAGATGGGACCTATAGTTCCTGCATTCACAGATCAGTGAATGAATGACTGGAGCACATCCTAAAAAGCTCAAATCCTTTATCTGCTGCAGGTAATACAACTTTAAACACAAACCACCCCTCTGTCCGATTGGATACTGAAGGAGCATTAGCATCCTGCTTAGGTAATCACTGCTCTTTCCTGTCTGACTTTTCAGTGTCATACTGATAGCACTGAAAAGCAGTGGAGCCCAACTGACAGTACTGGCAGAGGAGATTACAGCAAGTCTACACAAAAATAAATTCTGCCACTTATTTTTGCCTATCTAGTAGCGGGTATCTCTATTGCTTTGTCCTGCCTTCGAAATGCACAGGTCCACTTTTAGCATTTCAAACGTGGCTCCTAAATAGCCATAGTGTATAATGTATTCTGCAGAATTCTGTGACAGTTTTTATAGCTTTTATTGCAACTGTGGTTTTTCCTGACGACATACAACTGCATCATTGGCTCATCGTCAGAACTGCGAAAAGCCATGTTTAACAGATCAATGCAATCTTCAGTGCCAAATGTTTCCCAAAGTGATAAATAAGGACTGTGTTCTGAACCACTGATAAGCCATAAAACTGCACTGAGCAGATGGGTGGGAAAGTCAGAAAATTGTGTTTCCTTTGTTGTTTTATAGAAAGGATATAAAATGGATACAGCTACAGTTAAATGGCATCCATTCGTTTCATAAACCAGTAACAGAAAATAGTAAAGAAATTCAGTCATTTCTACTCCAATAAACGATCCCTTCACCTTATGGTAACAATATAGCTGGTTGATGTCATGGAAAGAAGCTGCTGCTATATATAGATTACTGCATTCAGCACAGATTCTGACCTTGGCCTATCAGACTGTAATTTGGAATATTGTAAATAGGAGACAACTTTCAAATTCCTTTTTGGTGTGCCATCACCCCTAATATTTACATGCTTAATGTACATCAATTATGGACAAATCCCAGGAGCCGGGTCAAGGTAGCCAATGCTCTTAAAATTACAGGTGGCAGCTAAAGCCGGCCATAGATGGTTCAAATCCCCGCTGAACTGGCCAAGAATCAAACCATGTATGGGCAGGCTGAACATACTCAAGTTGATTGATCATCCTGGGCACAACAATTTTTAGGATGCAATTATTGCCAGCAGCTATAGCCGCTAGCAATAATCACTGCGTTCTCCTGGCCGGGACGGTTCCCTTAGCCCCCTCGTCAGGGAAACAATAGTATCGCAGGAGTGTTGATGGGGGGGGGGGGGGGGGGGAAGAAATCAAGCAATTTTATTTCCTACAAACCATGGTTGCAGGAAAGAAAAAAAAAAAAAGAAAAAAAAAAAACACGCCATTTTGGTCTGTCTTAATGTATTTTCTCTCTAGTTATTGTCTATTGAGCTGCCATTTTAAAAATCCTGCAGGCTCCTGCACTGAACAGACTGGCTTTTGAATTCTATTCATTTTCCCACCCCAGATAAAAATAAATAAATACCTGAAAGACATTCAAAGTTAACCAAAGCACGTTTTTCCCCTAACATCTAGTTTTATTCCATAGGAAGTTTGCGTTCTGATCCATGCATCA
This sequence comes from Lithobates pipiens, assembly GCF_037356315.1. NCBI lineage: Eukaryota > Metazoa > Chordata > Amphibia > Anura > Ranidae > Lithobates > Lithobates pipiens. The sequence goes on along the minus strand of NW_027507903.1, from coordinate 507,099,842 downwards.
GACACACACACACACACACAGATGTACACACCAGGATGCCCATTGATGTCTGGGCAGCTGGCTGTCATTGGATTTGAACAGGCTGCCTTGACAGAACACTGATGTTTCCCACCGGGGTGAAGAAAGCCCTTTCGAATACAACAATGGATGTAAAAAGGTGAAACTGACGTTTATCCATTACGCCCTCTTTCCACCCACATGCACTAACTCCAGCATCAGGTACTGCTCAGGACCAGGCGTTCTAATCGATTTGTGCCCTCCATCAAAAAGTGCCCACATATGCGCAGAACAGAATTGCTGATTAGCTGGAGTGACGTCACCATAGCGCATATCGGAGGATTTTTTTCCCACGGAAGATACCATTTCACGGGCACAATTTAAAGCTATGAAAAAAGTGTGGAGGGACACTGTAGATGTCAGATTGTGCCTTGCTGTAAACCCACGCCACAACAGCGAGGCACAATATGACAGATACGGTGTCCCACCACTGTTTGTGCTGTTTTGCGCATGCGCGGGCACTTTGACGTCAGACACATAATCAACAGAACACTGGCATCCTGAGTGACAATGGTCTATCTTTGCACAATGCGTGTCAGCAGAGCTGCTTATAGTCATCATGTGATAGGGCAACATCACAGGAGCACAAATATACAGTTGTCACCACATAAAAGGAAGCTCCTTCAATGAAAATATTGCAACATACTATTTTAAATTAAGTGGCAGATAAAAAATTTTTTTTTTTAAAAAAAGTAAAATTTTAGTGATTGGAAACTTTAAATACTAGCATTGAGGCGTGAGACTGTAAGCTTCTTTAGTGGCATAGACTGACGTGGATGGCGACACGATCTCTGCCAACTTGATTCAGTATAAGTGCCCGATCACACTACAGCAATTTGAGATCTGACTTGTCAGACCTCAAGTCGCCCCAAGTCGCTGGACATAAATTCCATTAAAGTGAATGAGCGTTGTCTTAATGTACACTACTGAAGTTGCTTGGACTTTAGAAAAGGTTCCTGTACTACGTCAAGGCGACTTCTAGGCAACTTGTACCCATAGATTTCAATTGAAGTTGCCTTCAAGTCGGATCTTCTTCTATACTGAAGCGACTTTACAGGAAAAATAAATTTACACAGGTACAGTGCCTTGCGAAAGTATTCGGCCCCCTTGAACTTTTCAACCTTTTGCCACATTTCAGGCTATAAAATTGTTATTTTTTGTGAAGAATCATCAACAAGTGGGACACAATTGTGAAGTGGAACGAAATCTATTGGATTTTTGAAACTTTAAAAAAAAAAATGAAAAGCGGGGCGTGCAAAATTATTCAGCCCCCTTGCGTTAATACTTTGTAGAGCCACCTTTTGCTGCGATTACAGCTGCAAGTCGCTTGGGGTATGTCTCTATCAGTTTTGCACATCGAGAGACTGAAATTCTTGCCCATTCTTCCTTGCAAAACAGCTCGAGCTCAGTGAGGTTGGATGGAGAGTGTTTGTGAACAGCAGTTTTCAGCTCTTTCCACAGATTCTCGATTGGATTCAGGTCTGGACTTGGCCATTCTAACACCTGGATACGTTTATTTGTGAACCATTCCTTTGTAGATTTTGCTGTATGTTTGGGATCATTGTCTTGTTGGAAGATAAATCTCCGTCCCAGTTTCAGGTCTTTTGCAGACTCCAACAGGTTTTCATCCAGAATGGTCCTGTATTTGGCTGCATCCATCTTCCCCTCAATTTTAACCATCTTCCCTGTCCCTGCTGACGAAAAGCAGGCCCAAACCATGATGCTGCCACCACCATGTTTGACAGTGGGGATGGTGTGTTGAGGGTGATGAGCTGTGTTGCTTTTACTCCAAACATATCGTTTTGCATTGGGGGCAAAAAGTTTGATTTTGGTTTCATCTGACCAGAGCACCTTCTTCCACATGTTTGGTGTGTCTTCCAGGTGGCTTGTGGCAAACTTTAGACAAGACTTTTTATGGATATCTTTGAGAAATGGCTTTCTTCTTGCCACTCTTCCATAAAGGCCAGATTTGTGCAGTGTACGACTGATTGTTGTCCTATGGACAGACTCTCCCACCTCAGCTGTAGTTCTCTGCAGTTCATCCAGAGTGATCATGGGCCTCTTGGCTGCATCTCTGATCAGTCTTCTCCTTGTCTGAGCTGAAAGTTTAGAGCGACGGCCAGGTCTTGGTAGATTTGCAGTGGTCTGATACTCCTTCCATTTCAAAATGATCGCTTGCACAGTGCTCCTTGGGATGTTTAAAGCTTGGGAAATCTTTTTGTATCCAAATCCGGCATAAAACTTCTCCACAACAGTATTACGGACCTGCCTGGTGTGTTCCTTGGTCTTCATGATGCTCTCTGCGCTTTCAACAGAACCCTGAGACTATCACAGAGCAGGTGCATTTATACAGAGACTTGCTTACACACAGGTGGATTCCATTTATCACCATCAGTCATTTAGGACAACATTGGATCATTCAGAGATCCTCGCTGAACTTCTGGAGTGAGTTTGCTGCACTGAAAGTAAAGGGGCCGAATAATTTTGCACGCACCACTTTTCAGTTTTTTATTTGCTAAAAAAGTTTAAATTATCCAATAGATTTTGTTCCACTTCACAATTGTGTCCCACTTGTTGGTGATTCTTCACAAAAAAAATTAAAATTTTATATCTTTATGTTTGAAGCCTGAAATGTGGCAAAAGGTTGAAAAGTTCAAGGGGGGCGAATACTTTCGCAAGGCACTGTACTTCCCACATTTGTCCAGGCAACCCCCTCCCTCCCACAGAGCTGATTATTCTGCGATTGGCCACAGCCAAAGTCGCCCGTCCTGGAGGCAACTTTAAGTTGCATTGCGAGTTGCGCAAAGTTGTGCTGAAGTCGCCTCCAAATCGCCTTGCAAAATCCTGCTGTAAGTCGGGTTGCCCCTGTGTGAACTGAGCCTAAATGAGAAAAAAACACAAGCAGCCTAGTCCCCTAGCACATGAGGTGTCCCTATTGACCAGTACAGAGCATAACTATATACAAAGTATGAATGGAGAGTGGTGTATACAATGCTTCTGCTGCCTGAACTCTGAACTATTTAAAAAGCCAAGAGAAGCCTGCACAATGCAAGGCAGGTGATCACTACAACATTCCTGTTCTGCACAATGCCATTGTATTCATAGTGATCCCACAAATAACTAACACTGACCTCAGAGAGCAGGAACAAACAGACATAGTACAACCTCCACAGTGCAATTAGAGCACACATTTATCCTCCAATTTACAATGGAGGACATTGTTTGGCAACAAGCATCCACCACAATCATAGAACTAATAAAAGGAGAAGTCTCTAGTGACAGTGTGTGCTCACTAAAGCAGCAGCCCTGCAACCCCTCTGTCCACCCCCCCCCCCTCACCGATTCCACAATGTGACAGTGGACAGAGGATCATCTCCCCACATCTGATGTCACAATTTAAGAATAGTACAGCTCTGCCCATAAAGCCTCAGCATTCATTCACACAGCTCTGCACATGAATGTACTACAAGTCCTGTCTGCCACACAACAGCAGATGGCTAGTAGTTCTCAATGATTTGCAAGGGCACTGGTGAGTGCGATCATAGTTAATTCATTGCTCTTCCTGCTCTTCAGTAACTGCCTGTAGCTTCAGCTGTAATGAGTGTCTGCAGGAGCCTGGCATTTCACCACAAGCAGTACTCTGCAGTCTTCTAGGAAAAAATAAATAAAAAGCTTTTATTTTTTGCAGATAAAAAATAAATAAAGTGCATTCTTTTTATTAATGTGAACTTATTCTTTAAAGTAGATGAAAATCTTACCTAAATGGCATTTCGTTTGTCAAAAAACTGTCCCTCAAACTGCCATTTTTTTTTGTATAGGAACTACCTGTTGTAAGGTGCCAACACTCTGTCCCTGAATTGTTCTCGTTTATTGTCACCTTGTCATTCCATCTACCAATAGAGACCACGAGCAGCCATGGCAATGCTTATTGAACAGGCATGGGGCCACTAATGTCACAATTAGAGGTCGACCCCGATCTTTAGAAATTGAGGCGGCCGATGGCCGATATATGATGCCGATTTTTACGGCCGATATTTTAGGCCGATTTCTTTATTTATGTATTTTTGGCCAGTGGCACTGGAACATGGCATCGGCAGGCATGGATTGGCACTGGCAGGTTTTACAGTGATAGTGTAACTGTGAAACTGAATACTCTCTGCAGTACCACAGTGTATAGCTGTATGGAGAGGAGCTGACAAATTTAGTGTGATATCGGAGGTGGGCGGGGCCCGGGTTGGGCAGGACCCAGCAGCCATCCAGGAAATGATAGGGCCACATACACATAGCGGCCCGCCCAGATCCCATCCCATTGGCAGGTGTTTGATAGCTTGATCGAAACTGGACAAAATATAGAGAAAGGCAACCAGCTATCTTCAGCTTGTTCCATTTAAGCAGACCTTAACCCTTATCTCCTCCACAGCAAAACAAAGCTGCCATCTTTGTCTGTTTGATCTGCAGTTGCCATGGTGCTGCACAAGTGATCAGTTATGACACCAGCCTTTTGATTGCTTGACAGTTCATTGAGAGTCCAGGCAAATGTGACCACTGTCCTTCACCTCATGCCTTGAATATAACGGTTTTGGAAAACAGTTAAACCGACAAGTTTAATTCAGCTTTAACAAGGAAAGATAGAAGCCGATTGGTTGCCATGTACATCTGTTCCAGTTTTGATAAATTCCCATAAACCTATCTTTGCTCTATTTCAAAGCAGGGGCTAAGTCACATAGTGACATGGATCCAATAATCTTATGAGGGTCACAAGCTCAATATCCAACAAGGAATCTTTCTGTCTGCATCACTGAGCAAGCTCTGATCACAAGGACATTCATCACATCCACCATCAAGTAAAAGCACATTAACAAATCTTCCACGTGACCGCCAACAGCCACAAATCAACCTTTTCAAGGGAAACCCTACCTTACACTGACAAGTCAGAGTCTCACTCCAATGAAGAGAAATAATTGCACCATGTATACAGTTACAAATGAACCTGCAGTAGGTTTGCACGATTCTGGATAAAATGAGAATCACAATTTTTTTCCCCTTAGAAGATCCCGATTCTCACGATGTAACATCTTTCACATTATACAAAAAAAAAAAAAAAAATTGTCACTTTACCGAGTTTTTTTTTTTTCCCCCCTTTTTAATTCATTGAAGCGCATTTTATTTTTTCCCCAAAACATTGTGTTTGAAAGACCGCTGCGCAAATACAGTGCAACAAAATATTGCAAAAAATAAATAAATAATCGCCATTATTATTCCCTAGGGTGAGAGATTATATATATATATATATATATATATATATATATATATATATATATATATATATATATATATATATATATATATATATATAAAATCGATCTATCTATCTATCTATCTAATATCATGGAACTATAATTGGCATAAAAAAAAAAAGCGTTTTCTAGGTTACTCTGTAGCTTTATCCTAAATCCTGTTAAAGTTTGGGTGCAGAAAACACAATATGCTGAAAACTGAGGCATAAACCTGTACGTTAATATCCAAACCCACATGCTAAGATATTATTTGTGTAAGCTTTAGCATTAAGGAACGTGGTTTGGCTAAGCAAATTCTTCCTACCTATTGTGTGTGCACGCGTCCAAGGCTTGCACAATGCCAATAGGCTGGACTGGGCAAAAATCTTACATTTTAAGTAGCTTGAAGTTCATCTTTTGTAAAAATACATATACAACAGGGCTCGACAAAACCCGGGCGCCAGGTCGCATTTGCGACTAGAATTAGCGAACTGGCACCTGGGGCAGCACAGCTGGGGGTATGCTGTCTCTGCGGACCCCCCCGGCGCGATCGCGTCGGGCCGCGCCGCCGGCGGCCGGTAATTTAGCCCCCGGCTTTGAGGCCTTCTACGATCCTATGGTTCCTTCTGGAATCTGGCGCCCTCTTGTGGTGGCCGTTGGAATTACAACCAGCAATGCTAATGGATGCAATGCTAATTTTCCCCTGCCTGCCAGCCTATCTTCCTTCCCTTTACTCAGAACCCCTAAAAATTATATATATATATTTTATTCTAACACCCTAAAGAATAAAATGGTGGTCGTTGCAATACTGTCCGTCACACCGTATTTGCACAGCGGACTTACAAGCGCACTTTTTTGGGGAAAATGTATTTAATAAAAATAAAAAAAAATAAGACAACAGTGAAGTTAGCCCAATTTTTTTTAATATTGTGAAAGATAATGTTGCGTCGAGTAAATCGATACCAAACATGTCATGCTTCAAAATTGCGCCCGCTCATGGAATGGCGACAAACTTTTACCCTTTAATATCTCCATAGGCGACATTTAAAAAATTCTACAGGTTGCACTTTTTAAGTTACAGAGGAGGTCTGGGGCTAGAATTATTGCTCTCACTCTACCGATTGCAGCGATACCTCACATGTGTGATTTGAACACCCCTTACATATATGAGTTCGCTTCTGCACGCAAGCTTGGCGGGACAGGGCGCGTTTAAAATATTTTTTTTTTATTTTAACTTTTATTTTTATTTTTTTCACTGTTCTTTAAAAAAATAAAATAAAAAATGTGTGTCACTTTTATTCCTATTACAAGGAATGTAAAAATCCCTTGTAATAGAAAAAAGCATGACAGGTCCTCTTGTATATGAGATCTGGGGTCAGAGAGACCTCACATCTCATATTTACACTAAAATGCAATTTAAAAAAAATTTGTCATTTGAAAAAAATAAATAAAATGTCCCTCTAAGGCCGCGTACACACGCGGGGACTGTTCGCTCAACTTTGTCCGCTGAACAGTGTTTCGGCGGACAGTCCGCTCGTGTGTGGGCTTTCAGCGGACAGTTTCAGCGGACAGTCTGCTGAACAAAGTTTTTCGGAAATTCCGAAAAACTGTCCGCTGAAACTTTGTTTCAGCGAACAGTCCCCTCGTGTGTAGGCTTGTTCGTCAAACTAAGTTCCGCGCATGCTCAGAAAAGGATTTACACGCCGAAGTTTGCATTGCAGTGTATAGGACGTCGTTTTCTAGTCCCGTCGTACGTGCCGTTCACGTCATCGCGCACGGTTTCAGCGGACTGTTCGTTCGTCGTGTGTGGGCAAGTCCGTCCATGCTAATTTTGAGCGGACTGTCCGCTGAAACTGTTTGACGGACAAAGTTGAGCGAACAGTCCCCGCGTGTGTACGCGGCCTAAGAGCTATGGGCAATGACTTGGAGACAGGTGAGGGGCTGGGGGCCATCTTCCCCTCACTCGTCTCCATGTCAGGCCAGGGACAGGTCCAGATCGCCGTCACGGACCCGGCTCCTAACTTTTTTAGCTGGCTCCTAGATTCCAAGCAAATTTGTCAACCCCTGATATACAATATATATGTTTGGGCATTCTAAGTAATTTTCTGCAAAGAACACAGATTTTAACTTTGTAAGAAATAAGTGTCAGAAAAAGGTTTAGTCTTTAAAGCGGAGTTCCACCCAAAAATGGAACTTCCTCTTTAAGCACTCCTCACCCTCTTACATGCCACATTTGGCATGTAACTTTTTCTGGTGGGGAAGTGCCCAGGGACTGCCAAGGCGACTCCTCCTTTCGCCTCCTTCTAGGCAATCTCCTGGGACACCCGACAGGTCCCAGGAGATTCCCTGTCCACTCCGGGAGTGCAGCACGACTCGCGCATGCCCAGAGTGGCAATGGAGGCTCCGGCAGAACGGAGGGGGGAGAGGAGCCACGCTCCGCGCGGCCACATCGCTGGACCGTGGAAAAGGTAAGTTACTTTTTGTAGCTGATGACTTTTGAACATAAAAAGCCTGGAAATCCGCTTTAAGTAGTTTTTAATATACATTTTTGAATAGTTTGATAATAGAAGAAACTGAACAATAAATAAAGTTTTGGGAAAAATACCACAATTATGTGAAACTGAGATGGAAACAGTAAATGGACGTAAAGTTGAATAAGGCCTCATGTACACGGGAAGTTTTTACAATCTCTCCTGAACGGTTTAACTTGACAGATAGTAACACACGTTTAAAATATCCGCTTTGCCACGTTTACATGCCACATTTAAGAAAAAACACATACATACATACACACACACACACGGGTTACCACATTTGGTGTCTGAAACGTGGAAATCTTCGGCGTCTGAACCCATTTTTTTTTGCTTTAGAAGAAACGCTGTTAAGCGCAACTGCCTAAAAACGGCAATAAGAGAGACTATGTACATGGTCACATAGGATAACATTGGATGAGTTCAGGAGCAGTTGAAAAAAGCATCCAACTGACTCTAAATGTAGGTTTAGCAGCGCCCCGTGTACATGGGGCCTAAGGCTTCATGCACACGAGACACCGATGCAAACTCTGCTGGACACACGTTTTTAAAAAGCTGAAACCGGCGTTTAGAAACGCCCATTTTGCCACGATTTTTAGAAGCGTTTAAGCTAACATCATAGACCCTCCCCAAGCTCAAAAAAAAAAAAAAAAAAATAATTAAAAATAAAAACAAACACAGTATTATTAACTATTTCAGCCATTTTGTGAGACCAGAGTGAGTAGCAGCAGCTGTGAGAGTGGCAGTGTACTTGTATTTAGCATGTCACGTCACCTGCCACAAGTTGTGGATTTTCCACTTGCAATTGTTTAAAATATTTAATGGTTTTTCATCATCATTTGCCATCATTTGAGATTTTTTATGTAAAAAAAATAAATAAAATAGGTCACCTTTAAAAATGCTTATAAACGAAAACGCGGTAACGTTTTGCCGCGTTTTGCATCTGAAACGTGGAAAACTTTTGCGTCTGAACCCATTTTTTTTGCTTCTGAAAAAACGAGGTTAAAAACGCAACTGCAAAAAAAAAAAAAAAAAAAGAAGACCGTGTACATGGACACATAGGATAACATTGAATGAGTTCAGGGGCAGCTGAAAAAAAAAAAGTGTCCAACTGCCTCTGAACACGCGTTTAACAGCGTCTCGGGTGCATGAGGCCCAAGTCTCTCGACAGAGTTTGAAGTGGTTGTAAAAAAAAAAAAAAAAAATTTAAATAAAAAAAAGAAGAAGGAGGAGGAGGGAGGAATGAAAAGTTACAATGTTTCTAGTTATCTACCAGCGCAGACAATGTTGTGAAAAACTTGACAGGCTGACGTTTTTTCTTTTGACAGCCGAGCAAGTAGAGAACTCTCTATACTTGTTACATGAATGAAATCGGGAAATTCTGCATAGAGATCATGAGGGGGGTTGAATTGCGATTTTTTTTTTTTTTTTTTTTAAACGATTAATCCTGCAGCTCTAACCTGCGGCCCTTGTTCTAGGACCCATGTCTCCGCCTGACTATCCACTTTAGCTCCGGAAGAGTTTTACTCGCTTCATGACCAGAGCAGAGCATTTTTGCTATTCAGCACTGTGCTACTTGAAATGGCAAATGTGTGGTCATACAACTCTGTGCTAAAATTACATTTAATTTCATGTTTTTCACACAAATAGGAGCTTTCTTTTAGTGGTATTTGACTAGGTTCTTTTTTTCCCAAAATGTTATGTTTTCTGTAATAAAAAAAAAAAAAAACTATATTTTATATTACAAAACATACCAGATAATAAACATCTAATTTCTTAATAAAATGTAGTCCAAAATATATTCTGCTACATGTCATTTGTAAAAAAGAAATGCCAATGAGTGTATATCATTTGGTTTGAGTGAATGGTATGGCATCTACAAACAAATGGTATACAATTTGAATTGAATTTTTTATTTATTTATTATACTAGTAACGGCGGCAATCAGCAATTATAGTGGGACTGTGATTGTGCGGCAGGCAATCTGACACTGACATCACCAATGATAATACTATATAGACACTGGCTGGGAAGGGGTTAACATCTCGGACGATCAAGGGGTTAAACGTGTGCCTAACTGTGTAATGTGTGCTGCTTTTTACTTAAAGTGGGGTACCCCCTAAAAAAAAAAAATTAAAAGTCAGCAGCTACAAATACTGCAGCTGCTGGCTTTTAATAATCGGACACTTACCTGTCCCGGGTTCCAGCGATGCGGGGGAACGAAGCCCCCCCCTCGCTCCCCGCTCCGCTCGCGGCGCCGTCATGCATACTGTGGGCACCCGGCTGTGGCTTCACAGCCGGACACCCACTGCGCATGCGCGAGCGGCGCAGGGCGCCGTGATACACCGTACAGTCACCTGGGACACGTGACAGGTCCCAGGTGAATGTGCGGCGCGAGGGGAAGTGATGTCACCAGCCCGGGCAATGAAGAAGGCAGACTACGAGGGACCCCCTAGCAACCGGTATTTAGAGGTGAGTAAAAAATTTTTTTTTTGCCAATTATTTTTTTTAAGAATTTTAAGTAGTTTTATTTTTTGGGGGGCAACTCCACTTTAATATCTGTTTCTTACCCCTGCTTTCAAGGGAAAAGAAATAGATGGCTCCCTCTGTACAGAGCCCTGTATTGTCAACAACAGACTGAGCCGATCAGGGGGTCGTGGCCATGAAGTCCCGCTGTGTTCAATCGCAGCAGAGCCAGCGGGCAGGGGCACCCTGAACCCAGAAGAAAGCCACAACGTACAGGTACAATACGGTGCCGGTACAAGCCCACATAATGCAGCGGGTCGGCAAGCAGCTGTAAAAAGGACAACATTTTTATAATCAAGATACATAAATCCAACATATGGAATATATAAAATGTTTTTCAAAATAAATCCAAAAATCACAAGGTGTAAAAGGTTTCTGCTTAAGTATAACTGAACTGTAGGCAGCAACCGCTTCTAAACAAATAGTAAGCTGTATCTTTTTATACTTACCTTTTCGTTCAATGAAATCTACATGCCGTGCACAGGTCTTCTCAGTCTGTAGTCCAAACCAACATTGAGCAGCCTAGGGTGATATTGTGCCCACCACATCCAAGGACTGGTAAGCAGCAATACATATACTTCCTGTAATAGACCAAGCGATCCATCAAATGTGGCGGGGGGGGGGGGCAGTTATAGATTCTCTGCAACAGCTAAAATCTGACTGGAGGGTGAAGGAGAAACCAGCTTTCAGCTGCTGCAGAGAGAGCTACACAGGGATCAGTTTCTATTATTCCCCCTCCACCGGACCCGTTACCCACCTTGCTTCCGATTCCCACTGCTGCTCGGCCTTGTACAGGAGGACCATGGGACACCCTTATATGTATGAGGAGCAAGACATGTTATATTGTGTTTATAATGAGGGATACAGAATATGTGCGAGAATGATGAGTGATACTAAAGCGATAGAGATATAGATATAGATACACTAGGGGTGCAGCGGATCAAAAAACTCACGGATCGGAACGTTCCTCGGATCAGAGTCATGGATCGGATCAGCAAATAATTGAATTTGCAAAAACCTGTGAAAACTCCACCACCATATAGTCCCCACTGTAATATCCACAATCTCCCCACTGTAATATTGGCAGAGTATGGCTGGGTATGGCAAGGGTACTGCAGAGTATTGGCAGGGTATGGAGGGATAGCTGTCACAGAGCAGCACTGTGGGCACTACAGATCCAGCCCACAGTGCTGCCGCCATCCGATCTCTCCCCTCCACAGATCAGTACAGAGAGGGGAGAGGAACCGGCGTCACGACATGACACCAGTTTGTTAACAAGTGATCACTCCGTCATTTGACAGAGCGATCACATTGTAAATGGCCTGGGTGTAGAAAGATGGCCGCCGCTTTGGAGCTAGGCCGAAGCTGCGGCTTTTCCTAAGGCAGAGACCGCGGAGCGCGGCGTGTGCCAATCCGAGCGGGGTGACCTGTTCGAATCACGGATCGGTGACGATCCGTTGCACCCCTAATATACAAACACACACATACACATTTTGTAACATGTATGGATATTCACTCCTCGACCTAATATTTTTTTATTATTTACATCTTGCCAAGATCAGGTTGTACCCCATTTTGCCTTCAGAACTTCCTTAATTCTCTGTGGCAAATGATTCAATGAGGTGTTGGAAACCTTCCTCAAAGATTTTGGTCCATATTGACACGATAGCATCACGCAGTTCCTGCAGATTGGTCGGCTGTACATCCATGATGCCAATCTCCCATCCCTCCACATCCCAAAGGGGCTCTATTAGATTGAGATCTGGTGACTGTGGAGGCCACAGGAGTGCAGTGACCTCATTGTCATGTTCAAGAAACCAGTAGTAAGATGATTTGAGCTTTGTGACATGGTGCATTATCCTTCTGGATCAGAAGATGGGAACACTGTAGTCATAAAGGGATGGACATGGTCAGCAACAATACTCAGGTAGGTCGTGGTGATTAAATGATGCTCAATTGGTACTAAGGGGCCCAAAGTGTGCCAAGAAAATATTCCCCACACCATTACACCACCACCAGCCTGAACAGTTGATACAAGGCAGGATGGGTCCATACTTTCATGTTGTTTACACCAAATTCTGACCCTACCATCTGAATGTTGCAGCTGAAATCGAGACTCATCAGACCAGGCGAGGTTTTTCCAGTCTTCTCTTGTCCAGTTCTGGTGAGCCTGTGCGAATTGTAGCCTCAGTATCCTGTTCTTAGCTGACAGGAGTGGCACCCAGTGTGGTCTTCTGCTTCAAGGTTCAATGTGTTGTGCGTTCAGAGATGGTATTCTGTATACCTTGGTTGTAACAAGTGGTTATTTTTGAGTTACTGTTGCCTATCATCTCAAAACAGTGTGCCCATTCTCTTCTGACCTCGACAAGGCATTTTCGTCCACAACCTCCCGCTGCCTGGATATTTTCTCTCTTTCGGAGCATTCTCTGTAAACCCTACAGATGATGGTGTGTTAAAAATCCCAGTAGATCAGCGGTTTTTCAAATACTCACACCAACCCATCTTGCACCAACAACCATGCCACGTTCAAAAGGCACTTAAAATTGCCTTTCTTCTGCATTCGGTTGCCAAGTCTGAACTTCAGCAAGTCATCTTCACCACATCTAGATGCCTAAATACATCAAGTTACTGCCATGGGATTGGGCGATTAGCAATGTGTGTTACCGAGCAATTTAACAGGTGTATCTAATAATGTGGCAGGCAAGTGTGTATGATGAGCGACATATTATAGCATGATAAATATTGTAGTGGATATTATACAGGATTTATATATAGCGTCAACAGTTTGCTCGGTGCTTTACAATATAAAGTGGGAGAGTACAATTACAATACAGAAGGAATAGGAGGGCCCTGCTCATGGAGGTTACAATCTAAAGGATGACATTGGACAAGTGAGACATTGCAGCGTGTAGGATGGGAGACAGATATTATATGTTATATAGCATGTGAATGATTGGGGGGGGGGGGGGGGGGGGGGGAGGTATCTATATTATATAGCGTGTGAATGGTGGGGGATCTATATTATATAGCATGTGAATGATGATAATGGTGGTGGTGGCGGTGGTGGGGGGGGGGGGTCTATATGATATAGCGCGTGAATGGTGGGGGGGGGGGGGGTCTATATGATATAACGCGTGAATGGTGGGGGGGGGTCTATATGATATAGCGCGTGAATGGTGGGGGGGGTCTATATGATATAGCACGTGAATGGTGGGGGGGGGGGGGGTCTATATGATATAGCACGTGAATGGTGGGGGGGGGGGGGGGGGGTCTATATGATATAGCGCGTGAATGGTGGGGGGGGGGGGGTCTATATGATATAGCGCGTGAATGGTGGGGGGGGTCTATATGATATAGCACGTGAATGGTGGGGGGGTGGGGGGGGTCTATATGATATAGCGCGTGAATGGTGGGGGGGGGGGGTCTATATGATATAGCGCGTGAATGGTGGGGGGGGGTCTATATGATATAGCGCGTGAATGGTGGGGGGGGTCTATATGATATAGCACGTGAATGGTGGGGGGGGGGGGGGGGGTCTATATGATATAGCACGTGAATGGTGGGGGGGGGGTCTATATGATATAGCACGTGAATGGTGGGGGGGGGGGGGTCTATATGATATAGCGCGTGAATGGTGGGGGGGGTCTATATGATATAGCGCGTGAATGGTGGGGGGGGGGGTCTATATGATATAGCGCGTGAATGGTGGGGGGGGGGGGGGTCTATATGATATAGCGCGTGAATGGTGGGGGGGGGGTCTATATGATATAGCGCGTGAATGGTGGGGGGGGGGTCTATATGATATGGCGCGTGAATGGTGGGGGGGGGGGGTCTATATGATATAGCGCGTGAATGGTGGGGGGGGGTCTATATGATATAGCGCGTGAATGGTGGGGGGGGGGGGTCTATATGATATAGCGCGTGAATGGTGGGGGGGGGGGTCTATATGATATAGCGCGTGAATGGTGGGGGGGGGGGGTCTATATGATATAGCGCGTGAATGGTGGGGGGGGGGTCTATATGATATGGCGCGTGAATGGTGGGGGGGGGGTCTATATGATATAGCGCGTGAATGGTGGGGGGGGGTCTATATGATATAGCGCGTGAATGGTGGGGGGGGGGGTCTATATGATATAGCGCGTGAATGGTGGGGGGGGGTCTATATGATATAGCGCGTGAATGGTGGGGGGGGGTCTATATGATATAGCGCGTGAATGGTGGGGGGGGGGGGGGTCTATATGATATAGCGCGTGAATGGGGGGGGGGTCTATATGATATAGCGCGTGAATGGGGGGGTCTATATGATATAGCGCGTGAATGGGGGGGGGGGGGTCTATACTATATAGCGCGTGAATAGTGGGGGGGGGGGATCTATACGATATAGCGTGTGAATAGTGGGGGGGGATCTATACGATATAGCGGGTGAATGGTGGGGGGGGGGGATCTATATGATATAGCGCGTGAATGGTGGGGGGGGGGTCTATATGATATAGCGCGTGAATGGTGGGGGGGGGTCTATATGATATAGCGCGTGAATGGTGGGGGGGGTCTATATGATATAGCGCGTGAATGGTGGGGGGGGGGTCTATATGATATAGCGCGTGAATGGTGGGGGGGGTCTATATGATATAGCGCGTGAATGGTGTGGTGGGGGATCTATACGATATAGTGTGTGTGAATGTTGGGGGGGGGTCCAATATTATATAGTGTGTGTGAATGGTGGGGGGGGGGGGTCCATATTATATAGTGTGTGAATGATGGGGGGGGGTCCATATTATATAGTGTGTGAATGATGGGGGGGGGGTCCATATTATATAGTGTGTGAATGATGGGGGGGGGGGGTCCATATTATATAGTGTGTGAATGATGGGGGGGGGGGGGGTCCATATTATATAGTGTGTGAATGATGGGGGGGGGTCCATATTATATAGTGTGTGAATGATGGGGGGGGTCCATATTATATAGCGTGTGAATAATGGGGGGGGGGTCGGTCCATATTATATAGCGTGTGAATGATGGGGGTCGGTCCATATTATATAGCGTGTGAATGATGGGGGTCCATATTATATAGTGTGTGAATGATGGGGGGGGGGTCCATATTATATAGTGTGTGAATTGTGGGTGGAGTATATTATAGTATGGGGGTTAATGGGGGGGGGGAATAGTGTGACACCCCCCGGTGACCCCGCTCACCTGTGTCCCCACCACCACGATCTGTGGTAATTGGATGACATCCGACCCAACCGTGTTGAAGACGTCCTGCAGCTTGTTGATGACGGGGATGAGCGCCTCCATTTCTGCGGCCCGTATGCGGGGGATAAATGGAGGGACACAGAGGGGCGGCCACCACTCACATCCACCGGCTTCTCCACTTAGAAATCCATTCACCCGGCCCACAGGCCTCTGCGGCAGGGAAGAGAGGCGCGGGCACAGAAAAAAAAAAAAAACAAGAGGCGCAGGCGCAAGGAGTGGGGCCTGCTGGGATACGTAGTCTCAGCGGGTGAGGCGGAGATTGCGGGCAACCATCTTTGATTTGGGCAAACTATTCGGGGGGGGGGGGGGGGGAGCGATATTCCCTTTCATTTTTATTTTATTTTATATTCTCCTTGTTCAATTCAAATCTTGCCGATAATATTTTATTTTCAGTCTATCGTTGGCGTTAAAAGGTGATCGAAAGAAGAACCTATGGTGTTGCTTTTGGCTACTGGAGGAAGACAATGATGCTAGTTTTTTTTCCTATTTGAGGACTTGCTTCATGTCCGCACAGCAGGAAGTGCGCTAGTTTACTTTTTTTGCCCACAAAAAATATGGCCGCGTTAGAGTGACAGCTGAGAAACCGGAAATGCGACTTGTCACGAATTAAAATCAGGAAGTGTCTGTTTCAAAGGTCCCTGACATTGACATTGGGAGATAAGAGCATGCTGTAAACACAGTGCAGTCCTGACAGCCAGCACAGATCATGTCTATAGAATGGGGGGACTTCTGACATTCATGGAGGTCATGGCTGCTTCAGTACTGCTGGAACTGCAGACATATTGTAGCTAGAGGATCCAGGGGTATTTTGCTGCTAGCTAATGAGCCCTCAGGGGACCATGATGCATTGTCGTCTTTACACTTAATTATAATGGACTACAAAAAGCATCTTACAGTGTATCTAAAGCCAAAACTTTATTTTGGTCGTTTTGAATGGCATAAGGGAGGTTTAAACCTCTGCTGAGTTATTTATGCTATCTGTGTGCTATTAGGCACATTTCCCCTCAATTCCTGTTCCAGAGACACAACAGGAAGTTAGAACAAAGTGAGGAGAAATCCTCTCCTGGGTGTCTCAGGAACAGGTGTCTCCACCTAAAGATTTCTCCCTCTCCTCCTGTTCTAGTGACACGTCTAATGTTATGGAATTCCCATATTTTCTTCCTTGGTGACAAAAGTCATACAAATAGAGACATAAATCTCTCCAGTGGGGGCATATACAGCACTAATAACTTGGCAGAGGGGCTAACCCTTCCCCACTAGGGTTGCCACCTGTCCAGGATTCACCCGGACAGTTCGGGTTTGGAATCATGTGTCTGGTTTTCAGGCTGCCTGAAACCCGGACACATTATTTAGACTGGACTATGGCTTCCCAGCAGGGTTGCTGCATGCAGTTGTCTAAGCTGAGAGTGTCACAGTTCTCAGGTCACCCCTTACATCAGAGTTCCCCTTTACACCAGAGGTCACAGTGTTTCCTCTTACATCAGAGTCCTCTTCATACATCAGAGTTCTCTGTGTTACCCCTTAAATCATGGTTCCCAGAGCATCCCTTACTCCCCAGAGTTCTCCCTTACATCAGAGTCTGCAGAGTCACCCTTATAGTGAAAGGGAACTCTGCGAGTCCAGATGTAAAAGGGGGGCCCTTGTTATTAACTTCATATGATTAGAAATGTTATTTAATAGCAAAATATATGTATAAAAACAAAATGCTGTGCGTCGCTAAAGTGTTCGGGTTTGACTTGAAGAAAAGGTGGCAACCCTATTCCCCACTCTGCCCAAAACTAAAATTAGAAAAAAAAAATGAACCACTGTGCATTTTGGAGCGTTGCCCCTTAAAAAAACGGTACATGACAGTGGCGGCTGGTGGTATTTTCTTTGGTGGGGGGGCGGCAAACAGTCCACCTGCCGCCACCCACCTCCCCCGGTCGGTCGGGTCAAAGGCACCCCCCCCCCCCCCCCGGTCAGTCACCAGCCTCGCACTTAACCCATCTAGGTCGCAAGCAGCGCTTCCTCTGGGGGGGGGGGGGCGGTGTCTCCTCCTCCTGGTGCTTCACAGCGGCTTCCCCTGCATCTCCTCCCTCCTCCTGCTCGGCCGCCAATAGGATCACTTCTCCTCACAGGTAATCGTGACGGGTTTCAACACACAGACAGCTGGACAGGTAAGTATACTTATTACATGTATATAAAAGTAGAAGTGATGTACTGTCCCATTAAACTAAGCCTAGATTCAGATATATATTTTTATATTGGAGTCCCTACTGAAGTAATATGTTATTGTAGAGCTTCCAGGTACAGAGATCACAGTACTGTCCTTGGCAATGTCTTCATCTGCTGTTCTCTCCCTGAGGCTGGGTTCACATTGCAGTACGGAGCGTCTCACAGCAGGCAGTCCAGTTCGTACTTGGTCACTGTTTCAGGTCCAATTTCGGTCGAATTTTTGGCTGAATTCGGATCTGAAACAGACCAGATGACGCACAGGACTCCTGTGCAATTCACTCCGGAGATATGTGAAGCATCTTAAAGTGAAAAAGTGCAGCACTAAAAAAAATCTCAGATTCCTACTGAGAATAATAAGTGAAATATACACACGTTGATTAGTGCAAAATCGATGCTGCATAAAAACATAAAACAGTGCTAAACTGTCATAATGTGTTGAAACAAATTGAGAATAGTAATTCACTCTATATAAATTATCCTTGATAATGGGAGAGATGTAACTCCAAATCCTATTATTAAATGTCCAAAAGTTAGTGATGGTGATCCAAACAGTGAAATAATATATACAGTCTATATTTGTGACTTTAGTGAAGAAAACCGATGGAAGATCCGCCACCGTAAGTTCTTAAAGGCTTACCAGAAGGATTGAACCCAGATGGGTATATACCCACTGAGTCAATCAAGCTTGAATGGTAATAGACCTGAGAAGAGGCTATCTCCACAAACATGAACTCCAGGAAAACAGAGAAAGAACTTCCAATGATGTTATGTGGGTTAATGAGCCCAAACAGATAATTATCAAAAAAGGAAGAAGAAAACAGGAGGGCACATAGTGTGATTCCGAAAAATAACTCACAGCATATTTATTAAATGAAGGAATAACACTCACATTTAGTGATGATATACAAGTGCTTTAGAATGAAATTGGGAGTAACAGTGGCATCAGTTATCCTCCCAATGCGTTTCGTCCTTTCGGACATCATCATAGAGAGCCGGTCACATTCTCCCGACATGCGAATTGGATGAGAGGAAACCCGCATCCAGTTTGCATGAGTGTGAACTCAGCCTAAGGATGGTGCTATCTTTATTCAGGCCTTATCCAGGGTCACCATCTATTTCTTGGACTGAGATATTGGCTCACAGATGACACAGCCCCGATCCCTGTGTAGTTCTTAGCTGTGTTGACAAATGTCTGATACAAACCAACTCCTGCCGCAGCCTCTCACCTTGCGACTTGCTACAAAGTTACAAAATAAAAAGGAAGAAGTTGGGACTTTATATGAGGTGTGTGCCAAAACAGTTGGTAAATGGTAAAATACATATAGATAATTCATATACACATGTATATAGGTAGACTCATGACATAGTAGATATAGTAGAAAATAATGTTGAGAGCGAATTTTATTAAAAAACCTCATCAAAAACTGTAAAAGATGTATCCATAACTGAAACAATTCATATACATAATAAAAACAAATTCATCAATGGTTAGATTATAACATGTTGTCACATAAAATATTAAGTAAAGAGCTGATCATGTAGATGGAAAAAGAATACATAGTAGATTCATGATTGGTCAAAAATTCATATACGAGGTCAAAAAATATATATAATAACACATGATGATAATATGAAAAAATTAAATCTTAACGTCTCGATGCGTTTAGTGAACTATACTCCACTTCTACAGGAACAGATGTAATATGCAAAACTGAAAAAACGGGGTATGTAAAAAACATTGTAGTCTAGTAGTATAACAAAAAAAAGAAGAGAACTTAACCTTAAGTATTGGAAAAAATACTCACAGGTCAGCTCTAGGTTAAACACATATTGTAATGAACAGAGGACCGTCTGGGGACAATGTTACAATGTACAATCTGATCACCGGGAGGAAGGGAACTGAGGAAATTCTTCCTCTTGCCTGCAGCAGACAGATGAAATCATCCTGCCTCCCCATTGGCTTCAGTCAGGGACCAATGAGGAGCCAGAAGTGCACCATGGGACATGTAGTCCCGGAAGGCTGTGGGTCCATTTTAATGTCCAGCTCAGCATCACCACCCAGTGAAAGAGAGTAATTACTGCAAGGGAGAGAGACTGGAGCAGAATGCTGTGAGCCAGGGTACAGAGCGGCTGCGAGGATACTGTCCCTGCAGTGCCAGTTGCGGGTGTCGCCACAGGCAACCAAGAGTGAGAGGACATCTGTTTGGAGGAAGCATTGTTGCGATGTGGCTGGGATTGGTGAGAGGCCCTTGCGGCCATTCTCTGTGGCTGCTCTTTACTAATTGCAGTGTTGGCACTTTGAAAAAAATAAGTTGGTTTTGTGGCGCAATTTGGGTACTCAGGCTCAAAATGTCTCTGGACTGGAGTTCATAGATGAAGCTTTTATGATAAAAGATGTAATATTTTTGAAAGCTTATCTGTTTTTGTTTATATGAGATGGGATGTATAAATGCAGAATGAAGAATTTACTGAAATATCCACTTTGATTATAAAGGTGATCAATGTAAAATATCCCAAAAAATATTTCCAAAGATGAATCTTTAATACTTTATTGAGCTTCGTCTTTGATGCAATATATGGCTGTGCACACAACATACGTGACAATCACAGCTGCACAATTAGACATCTCTTTTCTGGTTTCTAATTATAGAACCAATCTAAGTGTGGATTAACTTGTACACACCCAAGATGATCGGCTATAAATAAGACAAGACAAGTGCACACCCAAAATTACATGTCGGTTGTTGTACAGTCCACGTGTATATCACCAGGTCATTTTTGAAATGGCAAAGCCTGTAGGAAGACTCTAAAGTGGTTTGCATAGGTCTGGATGGCTGCTTTGTATGTTATTAGGGCTCTTTCACACGGACATGTCTGTGTACGGGCTCCATTTTGCTCAGCAGGGATCACTCCGTCGATCCCCGCTGAGCAGGCAGACGACAGGTCTGTCTCTGCACAACATTTTCAAAAAATATGTGGATGACTCATCGGATGTCGGGTTCTCCACTGACAGCTGAATGTAAAAAAAAATATGGTGGCGATTAAAAATGATGAAAAAAAAAACACCCCCTCTCCCTCCAATGCATACCAGGCCCTTCTGGTCTGGTATGGATTTTAAGCGGAACCCCACGCCAAATCTTTTTTTAAAAAACGGCATGGAGTTCCCCCTCAATCAATTCCTGACCCTTATCCGAGCATGCAGCCTGGCAGGTCAGGAAAGGGGAAGAGGGGACGAGCGGGCACCTTGTCCCCATGTTGATAGGCACAGGGGCCTCTTCCTCACAACCCTGGGCTTTGGTTGTGGGGGGTCTGCGGGCAAGGGGCTTATTGGAATCTGGATGCCCCCTTTAACAAGAGGGGCCCCAGATACCGCCCCCCCCCCCATCCCCATGTGAATGAGTATGGCAGGGGTGTCCAAACTTTTTTCAAAGAGGGCCGGATTTGATGAAGTCAACATGCATGAGGGCCAACCATTTTGTCTGACATTCTTTGAGCCATTAAAATTCAATCTAAGTGTGTTCATCCAAACACTAATACACTGCCCAACAAGAATTCTCTTGCCTTTGTGGTTGTGTGTGGTGAAGAGATGATCTCAGGCATGTTATTTGGATATATATATCTTTTGTGGCCCCCCAACAAATCACAGAATGCTGCTCAGGACTAAGGATGAGCTTGAGCGTGTTATTTGGATATACCGTATTTATTGGCGTATAACACCCACCTTCACTTTAATGCCCCATACACACGGTCGGACATTCCGACAACAAAATCCATCAGATTTTTTCCGACGGATTTTGTGCCAAGCTTGTCTTGCATAGACACGGTCGGACAAAGTTGTCGGGAAATCCGACTGTATCACTTAACGAGGTGACGTACAACACATACGTCGGGACTATAAACGGGCCAATAGCTGTGGTCTCTTAATTTATTCTGAGCATGCGTGGCACTTTGTTCGTCGGAATTGTCTACACATGATCGGAATTTCAATGATCGGATTTTGTTGTCGGGAAAAATTTTAGATCCTACTCTCAAACTTTGTGTGTCCGAAATTCCGACCGAAAAAGTGCGATGGAGCCCACATACGATCAGATTTTCCGACAACAGGATCTGATTGCACATTTTCCATCGGAAATTCAGACCGTGTGTACAGGGCATAATAGGCAAGTTTCCGGACAAAAGTTAATGAATGTGAATGAATGTAGCCTTACCATTGCAGCCTCACATGTGCCATGGATGCAGCCTCTCCATTGCTTGAATGCAGCCTCACCATTGCCATGAATGTAGCCTTACCATTGCAATCAATGCAGCCTTACCATTGCCATCAGTGCAGCCTGATCGATGCCCATCTGTAGCCTTGGAGGGGGCAGGAAGGGGGCAGGACAAGCGACAAACAGATTACCTACAGGAGACTGTCCTGTTTATTCGGCGGCCTCTTTAATACAAAGTCCCACCTCCTATGATAGACAGAACAGTCGTCCAATGGCAGCCCAGGAGAAGGGACTTCCTATTACAGACGTGGCCGATTAAACAGGAGATTCGCCTGTATGTAATCTGACGGCGCTCGTCCCGCCCCCTCCCTGTCCCCTCCAAGGAAACGCCAATAAATGCGGTATATATGTTTTGTGGCCCTCTTTGGGCCACAAAAGATATATATATATATATATATATATATATATATATATATATATATATATATATATATATATATATCCAAATGATCGTATTAAACTGGAACACGGGCCACAATTGGCCCGCAGGCCAGACTTTGGACATGCCTGGAGTATGGGGTACTATACCCCTACCCAATCAACAAAGAAGTGTAAAAGTAAATAAAAACAGTACAAAAGTTTTTGACAATTCCTGGTGGCATCGGATGTTGTGATTGACGATGGATCTACATCGGGGGGGGGGACAGATTTTTTTATTTTTCAATAAAGGAATTGCCAAAAAATGTTGTACTGTCTTTATAAATTATTACACTTTTTCTGTGAATGGGTAGGGGTACAATGTACCCCATACTCATTCACATGGGGGCGGCAGGATTTGTTAAAGGGGGCTTCCTCATCCCACCCCTTTCCTGACCTGCTGGGCTTCATGCTTGGATAAGGATCTGGCATGGATTTTGGCACTGTACTTTTTTTTATATTTTGGCGTGGGATTCCCCTTAAAATCCATACCAGACCCAAAAGGGGAGCCCACACTGTTTTTTTTTTCATAATATTTAATTGCCAACATGTTTTTTTTTATAGAGGAGAACCTGCTGACAGCTGATGAGTCATTTGTTGTTAAGGACGCAGTGGCCGGCTCTTGACTCGCTCCTTAGCAACCAGCTATTAGAGGGATCCCCACACTGTTTCTGACAAATACCGCATGTGATACTGCTGGCAACAGCCTGGTGATAAATATTGCATGTTTGTTTACGCTCTGTGAATTGGAAGAGCTTACCACATTTTCTTTGACACTATTTACCGGTACACTTTTCATTTTGCAGTAAGTACCACATAATCGTTATTTTTTTTTTTTTGTGAATAGGACTTTAATTTACCGCATGCAATAATTTATGCAAATGAGTCACGTGACTATGTTATCGCATGCAGTAAACATTAATGAACTGACCCTAAAATGATTTGTGAAGGTGCAAAGGGAGAAGAGGGTCAGGTAAATGACAAGATACATTCGCTGTTCAAAAGGGGCGGATCCACGGGGGGGGGGGGGCAACAGGGCTATTGCTCCCCCTGAGAAAATGTTACAGACTCTAAGGCCGAGCGCACCCTGGGTAACCAGAGCCACAATCGGGACAACTCGCAGCCATTATAAGCATGAATTACTGCTCAGAAACCTCGGGATTGCACTCTTCGCCTTCTGTACCTCCCCCAACAGTTTTTCAGCCTCTCTCCTGCAGGCTGCTGCTTGAGATGGGGATGTGCCTTTCCCCCAAGATCACGCTGGTCTGGAAGAGGGAGGTGTGAGCGGCTGAGCAGAGGGAGCCGAGTGTATATTTCTGGAGGTGAGCCCTGCTAGCAGTACATTATGGATTAGTTTACAGGCACCTCTATGCTGAGTCTGCTGTGTTACTGTAGCTTAGCATAGAGGTGCTGTTAGCTGACAAATGGGATTTCATTTTATTTTCATGTGGCACAGTGAGAAATTGAATGCATTGTGACTGCACCCTGATGTATGCCCTCCTGACCCCCCCCCCCCAGTGTATGCCCCCCTGATTCCCCCTGCAGTGTATTCCCTCCTGATCCTCCCCCCGTGTATGCCCTCCTGGTCCCCCCTAGTGTATGCCCTCCTGGTCCCCCCTAGTGTATGCCATCCCGACCCCCCTCAGTGTATGCCCTCTTGATCCCCCCCCCCAGTGTATGCCCTCCTTATCCCACCAGTGTATGCCCTCCTGATCCCCCCCCCCAGTGTATGCCCTCCTGATCCCCCCCCAGTGTATGCCCTCCTGATCCCCCCCCCAGTGTATGCCCTCCTGATCCCCCCCCCAGTGTATGCGCTCCTGATCCATCCCAGTGTATGCTTTCCTGATCCCCCCAGTGAATGCCCTTCTGACCCCTCCAGTGTATGCCCTCTTAATCCCCCCCTCAGTGTATGCTGCCCTCTTGATCCCCCTTTTATGCCCTCCAGACCACCCCCAATGTATGCCCTCCTGATTCCACCGCCCCAGCATGTGCTGTTCTGACCCCCCCCTGGTGACACAAATTCCTTTTGCTCTACTGATCCCTGTACACTGTCCTACATTCTAATGACCTCTCTACACTGCTCTTCATCCTACTGACCCCTGTACATTGCCCTGTTGCCCCTGTCTTCCACCCTACTTACCCCTTATCCTCTGTGCTTTCAACTCCTGTCCTCTCCCCTGCTGAACCTCTGTTTTCTGCCCTACTGATCACTGTACACTGTTATATACATTAAATTTAGTTCCGTAAGCAACACCTTATTTTCTGGCAGTGCCCCTCTCGAGACTAGACTCTGGATCCTCCCCTGCTGTTCACAGTATAAAAGGGGATTGATTTACTTGAACTAGAGGGTGCACAATCAGCAGCTCTGCGTAGAAACCAGCTTTCAGTTTTTTTTTTTGTCAGTTGAACTGAACAAGCTGAAGTTATAAGCTGACTGGCTACCATACACAGCTGCACCAGATTTTGCACTTGAAAGATTATTACCTTACACAGCAGCCATAAAGCAGCTTAACCACTTGCAGACTGGACCATTTTGCTGATCAAAGACCAGACCACTTTTTGCGATTCGGCACTGCGTCGCTTTAACTGACAATTGCGCGGTCGTGCGACGTGGCTCCCCAAACAAAATTGACGTCCTTTTTTTCCCACAAATAGAGCTTTCTTTTGGTGGTATTTGATCACCTCTGCGGTTTTTATTTTTTGCGCTATAAACAAAAATAGAGCGACAATTTTGAAAAAAACGCATTATTTTTTTACTTTTTGTTATAATAAATATCCCCAAAAATATATAAAAAATTTTTTTTCCCTCAGTTTAGGCCGATACGTATTCTTCTACATATTTTTGGTAAAAAAAAATCGCAATAAGCGATTATTGATTGGTTTGCGCAAAAGTTATAGCGTTTACAAAATAGGGATAGTTTTATAGCATTTTTATTAATAATTTTTTTTTTTTTTTACTAGTAATGGTGGCGATCAGCGATTTTTATTGTGACTGCGACATTGTGGGGGACCCATCGGACATTTTTGACACATTTTTGGGACCATTGTCATTTATACAGTAATCGCTGCTATATAAATGCAGTGATTCCTGTGTAAATGACACTGGCAGTGAAGGGGTTAACCAGTGCGTGGCAGTGTAGGGGTTAAGTGTTCCTAGGGGTGTGTTACTAACTGTGGGAGGGTTGGGCTTTCATTTAGTGAACACTGATCTCTGCTCCAATCACATGGAGCAGAGATCAGCGTCACTAGTTGCTAGGCAGAATGGAGAAATTCTGTTTACACGGCATTTCCTCCATTCGGCCACTCCATGAGACGATCACAGGGATGCCCGTGGCGATTGAGTACGCGGGTCCCGTGACCGGACTCACGGGGGTCCCGACCAGCGCGGGAGCGTGCCGGTGGCGCGCTCCCGATGGCAGGGCGGCATTGAATATTGGACGTACCTGTACGCCAATATGCCTGCCCGTGCCATTCTGTCGACGTACATCGGCGTGCGCTGGTCGGGAAGTGGTTAAAGAAGTAGTAAACCCGCTGAATTTTTTTTTCCCCAGACCTGTAAGGGAAAAGGCATAATGAGCTAGTATGCACCGCATACTAGCTCATTATGAAATACTTACCTTAGAACGAGGCCCCGGCATCTCGCCCGATACACGCCGAGGGAGCTGACATGTTCCCTCGGCGTGTCTTCCGGATATCAGCGATAGCGTCACTCCCGCGCATGCGTGCAGGGTATTTCTTTCCAGAAAAGTCCGGCGTCTGCCGGGCTTCCAGCCGGGAATCCCCTGTGCGCATGCTCATTGCAAGGGAAATATCTCCTAAACCATTTAGTTTAGGAGATGTTTTTTTTTTTTTTTTTTTTACCTACAGGTAAACCTTATTATAGGCTCGTCTGTAGGTAAAAGTAAAAAAAAGACTATACAACTGCTTTAAAGAGGAAGTAAACCCTGATGGGTTTACTTCCTCTTTTTTTCCCTGCAAAGGTAAAGCATAATGGACTACTATGCATCGCATAGTAGCTCATTATGTGTCACTTACCTGACACAGGAGCCAGCGAAGTCGCCGCTGATCCCTGTAGTCCGCCGCGTCCATCTTGCTGGTGGCGTCTCGCAGCTCCGACCAATGACAGCGGCGCAACCGCGATGACGTCACTCCCGCGCATGCGCACGGGAGTCGCGCCTCACAGCTCCGCCGCTGTCATACGGCGAAGCCGCGATGACGTCACTCCCGCGCATGCGCACGGGGGTCGACAAATTTGGCAAATCCATTCTTGGATTTGCCGCATTTAGTGCGCATGCGCGCCGCTGTCTACGGCGCATGCGCCGTAGACAGCGGTGCCCATTTTCGGGCAAATATCTCCTAAACCATATAGGTTTAGGAGATATTGCTTGGACCTACAGGTAAGCCTTAATCTAGGCTTACCTATAGGTCCAAGTTGTTTGGAAGGGTTTACTTCCTCTTTAAGAACCATCTGGAGCAAGCTGTTATGGGAAGCCATATCCAGACCTAGCATGGCCACTGGTAAAGAGTTATTTATGTAGCATAACCTTATACTCTAGCATAACCTGTCAGGAGGATGCTTTTCATGTTGTTTATTTTTCTTATAATGAGGGATATCGCTTACATACATATTTATGTTAAATGTGTTACACTGTAAATTAAATATCCCAGCTGCATCAAATACATTTACATTTTTTTTTTTTGCAAACTATGAAAAAAAGAGTGGATGAATATTTGTTTTTACTAAAGGTAAATAAGCTGTTGACATTACAAGGGAAATATCACTTTGCAAGGAAGTTGCCCATAGATTAGTGAACAAAGTGAAGCTCTGCTGACTTCCTTAATCGAAATGAGTGCAAGCAAAAATGCACTATTTTAATTGTCCTTGTATGTGATTTGGTATTCTTTGCAAAGTGAATTTTCATCTCGTCCACTAATCCAAGTGAAAATTCCCTTGCAATGTAAATTGCTTGCCTTTCCAGCTCATTACTGGCATTCTGAATAATAGGCATTGAGTTCATTGATGATATGAAAAACGCAGTACATTATAGCACCAGATTTTATCTAATAAGGTGGTCTCAACAATTGAAGATGACTGGTGACTGGGCATTTCTGAGCTTTACACATTACACCTTGACTTACAGAGTAAGCACAGTCACCCACAAGTGGTGTTGCAGAGTCTGTCACTTAAATAACATACTGGTTTCTAACTCGTCTTGGTGTATCTTACTATAAGATCCTGCTGCTTTAGTTTCTGGTTTATTCACTGTGAGTTTTAAAGCGGGAGATCCGCGAACCTTTTTTTTTTTAAAGTCAGCAGCTAAAAAATACTGGAGCTGCTGACTTTTAAAATAAAGACACTCACCTGTCACAGGGTCCATCGATGTCGGAACCCGAGACCGAACCATCCCTCGGTCCTCGGATGCTGCCGTCGCCATCTTCGCTATGGGAATCAGGAAATGAAGCCTTGCGGCTTCACTTCCCAGCTCCCTACTGCGCATGAGCGAGTCGTGCAGGGCAATCTAAATGGTCCATGCTGTCTCTGGGACCCATGTGTGTCCCAGCAGACAGCGCAGTGGGACGGGGAGAGGCATAGACTCCCGTGGGAGTCTATGCCCGGAAGTGGGTGCAAATACCTGTCTTGGGTATCTGCACCCCCCTCCCCCCTGAAAGGTGCCAAATGTGACACCGGAGGGGGGGAGGGTTCCGAAAAGCAGAGGTCAAATTTTGGTGTGAACCTCCGCTTTAACTCAGAATCCCCGGAAAAACCTTCTTCTGACTTTTGCTGTGTAATAAGTTATACTAGCTCATTATGCCTTTTCCCTTACAGGTCTGGGAAAAAAAAAATTCAGCGGGTTTACTACTTCTTTAAAGTGGTTTGGTACCTAAAAATGAAAGTTCCTGTTATTAAAATCAACAGATAGCATACTTACCTAAACGAACCCTGAAAAAAAAAATATTATTTACTTACCTTTTATTTCAAATGTTTCAGCTGACTTCCGGGTTGTCCTCCCGTGGGAGTAGGCGTGGCTATCGTCCTCGCAATGGTCCCTGGGAAATTTCCCAAGAATCCATGGGGGACAATGAAAGTTTTTCTTTCCTTGTCACTGCTCTCACTGAGCATTTGCAAGATGGAGCGGAGCATGCTGGGAGCCAGACGTCATCATATACCAGGAAGTAAATGCCTGTGGGCTTCAGACGCCCACAGTTAAAATGGAAAACGCCAGAACAGGTTTTTATAAGTCATCCTGAGGAAAAGATTCGTCGCGCCGGGGGTCAAATAAACGCCGGACGTGGATGCCAATCGAAGGTAGCACTCGCCCACCAGTGAGACAGGTAAGAAAAAAATAAAAAAAGAGCGGAATCCCGCTTTAAGGTGTTACTAAACCCAGTAATATGAAAATAGTTCATCAGCCCCTACAGTGCCCACAGCTTATAAATCTTCTTTTCAAATTAAAATATTGTCACTATATAACTTTTTGGATGATCTGTATACCACGGTTACATGATAAATTGCAGTTTCTCCAGTGCTGAGAGTTCAGATGGGAGGAGATTTCCACTGCAGCCTGTATGCACACCCTCATGTGTGATGTCAATATCATGTGACCTGGCTAGCTCTGAGAACAAGTAAATGTTCTCAGCAGCATAAAAGACACAACTGAGCATGTGCAGGTTGGCTACCCTGTGTTAGCTGGCCTTCCTCAAATAGACCGTGGAGGAGGGAGAGGATCTGTGCATACTGGATAAAACAGCCAATACACACTGTTCACACTGGAGCGATGCGGGAACGCCGCGAATCCGCAGCGTTTTCCCGCATCACATGCCTCCAGCCGGCAGTTCACACTGCCCTATGCGGACTGCTGGGAGTGTCAGTGAAACCTTAATGACACCCCCAGATCAGTTCGCATATCGCAGTGCGATCTGCAAACTTGGGCAGGAATCGGATCGCATGGTGTGAACACCCATGCGATCCGATTCTGCTGCGGACCAAAAAAAGGGTCCCGTGCGAGTTTGCGGCGGGTGCGATGTGAATTCAGCCATACTATCTGTATGGCTGAACTTGCATCGCACAGAGATCGGATGTGATTTGCACTGCAGTGCGGTGCGAATCACATCCGGTTCTCGTAGCCGCTCCAGTGTGAACCCAGCCTCATCCTATTATTATTATTACAAAGACAGAGATAAATTTGGAGGCTATATGGACTTTGATGGTACTGTATGAACAATGACAACAATATCGTATAAAAATATTATTCACGTATTACAACAGTTCAGTTAAAACCTACAAAAAAACTGGACCCACACAGAGGCACTTAAACATTGCTCTCTATAAAATTGGTGGATATTGACAAAGTGATAACAACAATAGGTTTACGGTTTGTTTAGTGTGCCGCTCAGGCTTGATCACTATGGGAAATAGTGTGGGTGATGCTGCCACCATTGCAGGAGTGCCAGCAAGGGATGGAGCTAGTCCCAGCTCTTGTAGTCACTGTAAGGAAGAGAGGAAAGTTCCCTGGTGCCGCACATCCACAGATTCCTATGGTGTTATGAGAGAGACAACCTCAGCCTGGACTCTCACCAGAGGATGCTCCAACGTGTTTCACTCTGCCCTCAAAGCTTGGTCATGGGGATTCTCATGGTCTATCACAGAGAATTTATCCATATCTTCTCAACATGTTTTGCGGCAATGACTGCTTCCTCTGGAGTATTTTTAGAGCCCAGTTATCCACTTGTATTATGAATGTTATTATTTCCTTATAGAGTACAAAAAAAACAAAAGAATGATGTATAGAGTTGCACAAGAGCTTACCCATCACTCATGGAGGAAATGTGTGAAACGCAAGGGAGCAAAGTCTTTCTCGACGAGTATGGGAGCACTAGAGCAGCGGGCACAAAAATCCTGCTTGTCAGATAATAATAATAATTATAATTAGGAGTTGTAAAGTCAGAAAAAAATGGCCTGGTCATTGAGCAGTCAAATCTTCGGGGGCTGAAGTGGTTTATCATGCATATAATTACTTCAATATAATGAAATTATATATATACTGGAGATTATATGATTGCTATTGCAGTATATAATACAATGTTTCATATGGTCATATTTGAATAAGCCCCTTCTATCATTCCTGGAAACAAAAATTAAGTCTGTGAACTCATTTGAAATGAGTCTCAGTCTAAACACTGCCTGTGGACCTCTTGTGTTTACAGGCTGACAGAAAGAGAATTTACAATCTTTTTTTTTTTTTAAAGTTATCTTTATTGACATTTCAAGATGTGAACAAAACACTACAGAGCCTATTGGGCATACCCAGGCTCAATCACTACAACTTACCAACTAAGAGAGAAACAAAAACAAAAAAACAAAAGGGTAAGGCATTACATAGAATATGCATACCTACCTAAGCCACTGTACGCTCAACCACCTGTGTAGAATATTCATATCAACCTGCCGATTCTACATATCCCCTACAAGGCTTACTGTAAATACTTAGGAGATAAAGTGTACATTATAATTACATAGTTGCATTCACGCTCCCCCCCCCCCCTCCCCATAACTATTGACTGAGCAACCCAGGGGTGTTTATGAGGCCATAGATGCCACTTGGACAATTGGGGTACTTAATGGAACAATACTAATCGTCCATCGAGTCAGCATTAGTGGACAGTGAGTCCGTCCAGATATCCCATACTTTGTGGAATTTTTTGGCACAACCGCAGGACAGGTAGGTAGCCTTGTATAGTGGTAGAGCCGCATTCACTAACCTCTTCCAAAAATTTAAGGAGGGCGCAGATGATGCCTTCCATCTGAGTACTATCGACTTGCGGGCATAGTAAAGTAATAATCCTAGCAGGGTTCTGATTGCCCGGCCTGGGGCCAAGGGTTCCACAAGTCCCAGCAAGCATACCTCTACAGACAGTGGTACTGGTACCGTGGTGATGGTCGTAATAGAGTTGGTCACCGCAGACCAAAAAATTGTGATCTGAGGACAGCTTCAAAATATGTGAATAAAATCTGCTGGGGACGAGTTGCATCTCCAGCAGGAGGCGGGAATAGATGGATAAATTTTGTGCAGACGCACGGGCGTGTAATAAACCCTATGTACTATTTTAAATTGCACTAATTTATCTCTAGCTGATACTAGCTGTGAAAAGGGACACTCACAGATTTCTTCCCAATCTTCAGAGTCTAGTGAGGGGAAATCGACCAGCCACTTTGCCTGGAGGTTTTCTAGTCCCGTGTGTATGTTAGGAAGTATCGCTTTATATATGGTGGATAAGGGCTTTGGTAGAGCTTCGTCCCTGAGTAGAGTCTCCAGGGTTGATGTATAAAAAGCAACCTGAGCATTATCAAACCGAGTGTTAAATGCGTGCCTAAGCTGCAGGAATCTAAAGAAGTGTGAGTTGGGTAAATCATATTGTTGTTTCAACCGGTCAAATGACAGCAGTCGGCCTTCCAAACAGAGTTGATTTATATATTTAATGCCCTTGCATGCCCAGACACTAGGGTCAGGAATGGACCCAAATTCTGGCAATTGTGGGTTAAACCAGAGAGGGCTGTGTGGTGATATATGTCCAGAGGGCATGGGTCGCATTGATTTTGACACCAACCACGCCCGTATGACCGCTCTCATTGCCGTTGTAAGAGGGAAAGGAGCTCTGGTACCCCGGTAAAGTAGATTCCTTAGCGCCTCATATGATCCCAGATGTGCCGCTTCCAGAGCCACCGCTGCATTGGACTCATCAGAGACCAGCCAGTTGTGGGCGTGGGATAGCAGAGCCGCCAAAAAATAGGAGTGGAGATCGGGACAAGCCAGGCCTCCCTCCCCCCAAGGTCTCTGCAGCACCGTCAGTCTGAATCTCGGCTGACCGGTTCCCCAGAGGAAAGATAATAAAATAGAGTTAATCAGGCAAAATACTTTTTTGGGGATCCAGACAGGGGCATGTCTGAGGACATAAAGAAAGGTAGGTAGGAGCTTCATTTTAAATAAATTGATCCTGCCGATTAGAGAGAGGGGCAAATTCGCCCACGCGTTTAATCTAGTCCTCATCAACTGTATCAATGGCTCCATGTTAAGGGTATAATAGTCAGAGGTAGATGTGGAGATGTGAATGCCTAGATATTTAATTTTGTCTGCCCATATTAAGGGGAGGTTGGGGTCTGCTATATCCTTTGCAGCCTTATCAATTGGTAAAATTTGGGATTTATCCCAGTTTACCTTGAGACCCGAGCAACTACTGAAGTTTGAAAGAATGGTCAGCGTCTCTTGAAGCGACTGGGCAGGGTCATTCAAGAAAAGGATGAGATCATCTGCATATAAAGCTACTTTTTCATGTATGGCTCCCACCTGTATGCCCCTAACCCCATCCGCCTGCCTAAGGGCCGAGGCAAGGGGTTCCATCACCAGGCAAAACAGAGCCGGCGATAGTGGACAACCCTGCCTCGTCCCTCTTCCAACCAAAAAGGGTGCGGACAAAGCACCATTGAGTTTTATCTGCGCTGTCGGGTCCTTATACAAAAGATCAATCCACCTACAGAATTCTGCACCAAAACCCATAACCTCTAGAACTGAAGACATAAAAGGCCATGCCACCGAATCAAAAGCCTTTTCAATGTCTAGTGAAACCATTACCCTCGTGGAAGACTCACTGGAAGGCAGCTGAAGATGTGTGAATACTCTACGTAAATTTATATCTGTTGACTTACCAGGCATGAATCCTGTCTGGTCTATATTGATCAGGGATGGAAGAATTGCCCGCAACCTGGTCGCTAATATTTTTGTCAAGATTTTGAGATCATAGTTTAGCAAGGAGATTGGCCTATAGGAAGTACAGAGGGATTTGTCTTTGCCAGGCTTAGGAATGAGGACTATGTGTGCCTGGTACATAGAAGGGGGCAAGAACATCTGTTTTTTACTTTCAGAGAAGACCTTCAGCAGTTTTGGTGCAATTAATGAGGCATACATTCTCTACCACTCACCAGGTAGTCCATCTGGACCGGATGTTTTGCCACTGGGAAACGAGCAAATTGCCGCCTCTAACTCCTCGGTGGTAAAATCTTTGTCTAAGAATTCGAGATCCTCCTGCGAAAGAGTGGGTAGGCGCAGAGAGTGTAAAAACTCCCTAAGCCGGTCCTCAGGCCAGCCAGGGACTGCTTCATATTGTTTTTCATAGAAGGATCTAAATTCACCCAAAATTAGCTCAGGAGTAGAGATCGTCTGACCATCAGACCCACAGATCTCTGACACCACAGTCTGTGATCTAGAGTCCACAACTAAATTTGCTAGGAGTTTGCCATTTTTGTCCCCGGATTCAAAGATCCTCCCGGCCAGAGAGTTCAAATCCAGTTGTGTGGCCGCGGCAAGATGCAGAGACAAAGCTCTTCTCGCCTCAGCTAGCTGACTGAAGTGATCTGGAGTCGGCAAGCCAGAGAAGGCCTCGGCCGCTCTAGCCTCCCCCTCCTCAAGTGCCTGAACCTGACAAGACATCTCAGAACGAACCGCTTTGATCGCTGAAATGTATTCTCCCCTGGTGTTAGCCTTAAATGCGTCCCAGACTACCTGAGCTGATGTTGAGTCCTCATTAATCTCCCAGTATTGTTGTAGTTTAGGAGAAACTTCCTCCCCCACCCTCGACTCATGCAACCATTTAGGTGCCAAACGCCAGCAGTCTCTACTCCCGGCATCAGACAACCCCAAGTTGACCTCCAGGGGC
This sequence comes from Lithobates pipiens, assembly GCF_037356315.1. Taxonomy (NCBI): domain Eukaryota; kingdom Metazoa; phylum Chordata; class Amphibia; order Anura; family Ranidae; genus Lithobates; species Lithobates pipiens. Next base: position 507,065,591 of record NW_027507903.1, on the reverse strand, counting down.
GCATGGTCAGAGAGCCCGGCGGGTAAGTACGAGACCCCCCTCACCGCCGCCAGGGCACATGTGTTACCGAAAATCAGGTCAATCCTGGAGCCTGACCTATGGGTGGCAGAGTGAAAGGAGTATGCCCTAGTGGTTTGGTGCTTCCATCGCCAGATCTCAGTGTAATTAAGTGTTTGTGCCCATTGAAGTAAGTCCGGTGAAAACACCCTATTCGGATTGGATGTGTCCAGGGATGGATCCAAAATGGAATTAAAGTCTCCAGCTATATATAGTCTGGAGAATTGTAGTGCAGCTAAATGCTCAAACAACTTATAGAGGACTCATGGATTGAAGGGAGGAGGAACATATACATTTACTAAAGCATAGACCACCGCTCTAATCTCCAGCAAGAGGATTATGAATCGACCCTCCTGATCAGTTTGTAGATGTAGGACCTTATAGGGAAGGGATTTGCTCAACAGGATGGCCACTCCCCTGGCATAACTGGAGTATGTCGCATGAAATGATTGCCGTACCCAGGGTCTACGTAGTGCCAGAATCTTATTCCCCAGGAGATGGGTCTCCTGTAGAAACAAGATATGAGGTCTGTGACTGTTCAAGTATTTAAACATTAATGCCCTCTTTACCTTGTCGTTAAGACCCCGTACATTCCATGTTATTAATTTTAACTCCATGAAGGCAATAACCATTTATGAGACAGGATAATGATACCTGCTTGTGAGAGATCAACCCTTGTGGGGCCGGGGGAGAATACAAGGAGGACACCCTTTACACCAGGCCTTGTAAGCACTGACAAAACACATGACACATAAATAGCGGACAGTGGATATAGAGCGTACAAAAAAGAAAAACAAAAAACAAAACAGTAAACTATAAACTCCCTACTGACCATGAAGCACCCCTAACAGAGAGAGAAAAAACAAAAACAGAACTATGGTCAGTTTGATACCCAAAACCTAAACTCAAACAAAACTCTTAGAACTTCAGACTTCTGTGAAAAAGTTCCAAAGTGTGGCAATTCAGTGCCACCAGTGCCTCTCCACTTGGTGTGAAGAGAAACTGCGTAGGGGTTAGAACTTCAGTGAGTTGTGTCCAACGAGATAGCTCCGGGGGTAGAAGGATGTAGAGGAAATATGTGTCTAGTCCCGAACTAGGATCCCCAGTGAGCAGCGACTCTAGCAAGAGAAAAACTGCAATCTGAGGTATAGTAAACAAACCCTGTGAATTAGATTAATCTCCCACCTAGAGTTAATAGGAAAGACTTACGTTGGAGACTCAGGGGTCAACCAGCAACAACTTTGGGTGGTAAGACCCAAGGGGCTATATAACAGACAGATAACTGAACAACGACCCCTCCGAACCCAGATCCAAAAGAGAGACAGAATCATCTCAGGCTGTCCAGCCAATCACTTGCATCCGCCGGAGAATCAAAGAACCTGACCGAGCCGTTATGGGGGACCCTGAGGCGGCTGGGGTACAGCATGCTGTATTTAATGTCCTTTTCGTGTAGGCGCTTACGGACATCGTTGAAGGACTTCCTCTTGCGCTGCAGGTCGGCGGAGAAATCCGGAAACAATAGGATTGATGAGTTGCCGTATGGTAGCGAAGGATGTTTGCGAGCTGCGGAAAGGATCCTGTCACGATCCCTAAAGTTGAGGAAGCGAACCAAAAAGGGTCGGGGATTCGCACCAGAAATAATGCATCCCGTGGGGACACGGTGGGCACGCTCAACAACATAGGTCAGAGAGATATCCGTGAGGCCCAGCAGTTTTTTGAAGAATTCCTCTGCAAACTCTGCCGGTCGGTCACCTTCCTCCCCCTCCGGAAGACCCAGGACACGAACATTGTTGCGTCTTGCCCTGTTTTCTGCGTCGTCTGCTTTAGCAACAAGCGACTGTACTGTGCGTTGCAAGTCCGCTATAGTATTGGAGTGGGTAGCTGTTAGATCTTAGTGGCAGAAATTCTGGATTCCGATTCAGTCAGCCTACCTCTGATCTTGTCCAGGTCATTTCTAATGAGATTACATTCTTCGGCCAGGTGGTCTATTCTCACCAGCATAGAGGTCTTGCTTTGTTCAATGGCAGCCAGGATCACTGCAGTGCTGTCCTGAGATGGTGGGGCAGAGGGACTCCATGGCTAATTCAGTCTCCATGGCTAATTCAGTCAGTCAGCCTCCCTATAAGGTTTTTTTTTTTTTTTTCATAGTTTTTTTTTTTTTTCATAGTTAGTAAGGTTGAATAAAGACACCAGTCCATCCAGTTCAACCTGAGTGAGTGTCTACAATTGTCCCTATCCCTGTACATTGCACACTCACATTGGTTCCTACCCTCAAGGAGCCCACAATCCAAGGTCCCCATTCATATACTAGGGTCAATTTTGGACAGAAGCCAATTAACCTACCTGCATGTCTTTGGATTGTGGGAGGAAACCGGAGTACCCGGAGGAAGCCCACGCAGGCACAGGGAGAACATGCAAACTCCAGGCAGGTAGTGTCATGGTTGGGATTCGAACCAGTGACCCTTCTTACTGCTAGGTGAGAGTGCTAACCACTACACCACTGTGCTGCCCCAAGAAGAGAAGGGTCAGATTGTGTAGCCGGCGCAGGGGCCGGATGGCCTGGTGCTGATGCGTTTTTGGGACGGTGCTTAGGGCCCATGAATCTGGGGGTCAGTGGTTGGCAGTGCAGAGCAGAGGAATAGTCAGTCACAGGATATTGGGCCCCCCACAACCACACAGTCAGTCAAATAGAAATATGTGTGCCACAGGAGCACTCACCAGGGTATTGATGCAGCACTGGCCTCAGGGCTCCAGTCTCGTCAGAGGGCAGCTTTCAGACCCAGAGCAGTGGCCAGAATACCTGAGGTAAGTCACACTTATCCAGTCCTGGAAGTTCACAGCCCAGCAGTGGGAGAATTAATAACCAGCTGTCCCCGGTGAATGTACAGATGGTGGCCACTAGAAGTGTCAGCGGAGGGCACTATGCAGGAGAGGGCCAGAAAGCCAGAGTGAAAGCAGGGCAGGGGGGCGATTGAGATGCTGAGCACCAGGCCTTCCCTGTCAGCCTGCACCTGTAGTCTCCACAGGCTGCTCGAGCCTTTTTTTTGTCAGGATGGTGGAGGTAGGATTGGGGTGTGTGAGCACAGCGGTGTCCCCACACCTGGTGGCAAATCAGGCCGGCCACGGCGCTCCCCCACCGGCCGGCGATGTAGGACAGTCCGGTGGGCTGGAGGCTTCACCAGGCCGCACTAGGCCGGACTAGGCCGTGGTCGCTGCGGACGAAAGAAAAACGGCCCTGTGGATCAGCAGGCTCCGCTAAACACACCGCTGGGTAGACCGAGTGGTGATGGGACCCCCTACCTCTCTTCCAGGCCAGTAACAGCTCCCTCGCCGGCTGCAGTGAAGAAAGATGGCGACAGCTGCCCTCGGAGGATCTGCGGTTCCCCAGGCCCGATCCTAGCAATATATGCACGGATGGCAAAGGATTACATATAAGGATGCCCGGAGCTCCTCTCCTACACGTCCACCGCCACTCACATCTGGACACGCCCCCCCAGAATTTACAATCTTAAGAGAACTTAAAAGAAGGCACTTAAAACCTTCTTGTGAGGGTTCCTTAGTTTCAAAGGCAATGAACTAAAGTTAACCGCTTTAGATTTTTTTTTTTTTTGTAAACAAGATGGCTTCTGGTTTTTTCATAGCATATATATATGAAAAATATATGATGCAAAGGCCTTCTAAATTCTTTTAATTCCTGACAAATCCCCCCTTCGTTTCCCCTAATATTCAGGTGAACAACCTTGGACATAATAGGGAAATTGGTCTGAAGAAACATCATAACATATTCGTTAAAAGATATGGCCATATTATTATTTTTCCTTGTACTTGAAGGACGTGTCTCTCTTCATCCATCTTGTAAAGGAAAGTTCTTGTCTGACTTGGATTTTCCTTGATAGATTCTTTATGGAAACAAAATGAACTGTTGCAGTGGTGGTGTACCCCACCATTTTAAGTGTAATGAAAACAAAGCTGGTAAACAAGAAATTGAAGAAACTCTTCAGTGGGTCCGTTCTTGCATCTCTACAAGCTGAAAATGGGATATATTATCCCTCTGTTCAATGGATATTCTTGGATTCAAGCACACAAAAAGAGCTTCTGAAAATAAATCTTTCTTTCTGGCAATAAGAACCCTGTAGTGTATTACATCAGAACTCCTGATGAAGGATTGGGTTTGGCAACAGGTTCCATCTGGAACTGGGCGCCAAGGGTTACCACCATCCATACAATCACTATGTCTTTGGTAGTCATCATTGTCTTTACCAATCAACAATTTGGTCGTCAATCTTTTTTTTTAATTTAAGTAAAAGGAAAGTACAAATACATATTCTTATTAATATTTACTTTTACTATTATAGATCTATATATATATATATATATATATATATATATATACACTAATGCGTATAAGATATGAAGATCTGTAAGTTAGGAGAGAATCTCACAATGTCAAATTATTACATTCACATTCTCTTAAGATCTTAAAAATCTCTTCTTATACATTATCTTCCAGAATTCTCAGTTGGAACCTAGGATGACAAGCACACAATTGAATACCTTATACCATACCCAAACATGTCTTCAATTCTCTGATGTTGGCAGATGTTTTGACTTCATCACAGCCTACATTTTCTTAAAGTTGTAGACTTAGGCCGTAAGTAACCTCAGGCCTCAGGAGATGAACCTTGGAGCGACACCATTGGTCTTTCTGTAATTAAATTTAAACCCCCGCCTCTCTCGACTAGTTAAGAAAATGTCTAATCTCTTAGATATGCTTTTCAAACGTTATGCTATTCAACAAAAATATCATCCACATATGTTAAATTTCCTCTTTAACCACTTCCCGACCGGCGCACGCAGATATACGTCAGCAGAATGGCACGGGCAGGCATATTGGCGTACAGGTACGTCCAATTTTAAATGCTACCCTACCATTGTGCCGGTCAGGACCCCCCATGAGTCTGCGATCGTCTCATGGGGCGGCTGAACGAGGAGATGCCGTTGTAAACAGCATCTCCCCATTCTGCCTAGCAACAAGTGACGCTGATCTCTGCTCCATGTGACTGGAGCAGAGATCAGAGTTCACTAAAACAAAGCCCAGCCCCCCACAGTTAGTAACACGCCCCTAGGAACACTTAACCCCTACACTGCCACCCCTGGTTAACCCCTTCACTGCGAGTGTCATTTATACAGGAATCACTACATTTGTATAGCAGAGATTGCTGTATAAATGACAATGGTCCCAAAAACGTGTCAAAAATGTCTGATGTGTCCGCCCTAATGTCACAGTCACAATAAAAATTGCTGATCGCCGCTATTACTAGTAAAAAAAAAAAAATTATTAATAAAAATGCCATAAAAGGATCCCCTATTTTGTAAACGCTATAACTTTTGCGCAAACCAATCAATCACTTATTGCGATTTTTTTTTTACCAAAAATAAGTAGAAGAATACGTATCGGCCTAAATTGGGGGAAAAAAAATGTTTTTTTATATATTTTTGGGGGATATTTATTATAACAAAAAGTTAAAAATAATGCTTTTTTTCAAAATTGTCGCTCTATTTTTGTTTATAGCGCAAAAAATAAAAAACCGCAGGGGTGATCAAATACCACCAAAAGAAAGCTCTATTTGTGGGAAAAAAAAGGACGTCAATTTTGTTTTGGAGCCACGTCGCACGACCACGCAATTGTCAGTTAAAATGACGCAGTGCCGAATCGCAAAAAGTGGTCTGGTCTTAAGCCAGCAAAATGGTCTGTTGGTCTGTAAGTGTTTAAGTTGTAGCAAGCATAGCATTATGTAAAATGACAAACAAAAACAAAAATCAATTCATAATCTAAATTAAATACCCATTTGTTACAGTTGTACTATTCCTTACCACATTTAAATGCCAACATGTATGGGTCTTCAGGACTTACCTGAATGGTTCAATATCATTGAGCATAATCTAGTGTGGTAAAGTACTTAGCGCCTTGTATTTTTAGATCAAGCATTGATCCCTATATGGCATGGGGTAGCCATACATATATACTCGTTTATTTAGCTGCATAAGATTAGCATATAAACACGTTGACCATTTGGTTTAAGAATACCAAGTATAGGATTATCATAAGAACTGTCCACCGATCCCATAACACTCCTTTCCTTGAAATTCCTAATGATTTCCACTAGCGAATTATAAACTAGAGAACAAGGAACAGTGAACAAGCTAGGGAAAGACAGTGATGGTTGATATAAGGGCCGGTTCACACTGCGACGCGAGGCGAGGCGACACGGCTCGCCTCGCCTCTCTCCCGCAAGTCGCCCCCATTCTGTACAATGGAACCGTTCTGAGAGGAGCGACTCGAGTCGCTCCGACTCAGAAAAAAGGTTCCTGTACTACTTTGGGGCGACTTCGGGGGCGACTTGCATTGACTTCTATACAGAAGTCCTCTGCAAGTCGCCGCTGAGGTCCGTGCAGGTCGCGGCGAGGCAAGTCGGAGACGCCTCGCATCGCTGTGTGCACCGGCCCTTAACAAGAGGTGCATCTGGATCAGACTGAATCCTGGCAATGTGTATGTCTGTTAGACCACAATCACATATTTTTGAACTCCATGGAAACTTATATTTACCATGGGTGTGGGATTTACTTAAATCACTATATAATTAAATCCTGACTCAAAGGCATTTTTATGCAGCAGGATTCTTTAATTTTTGGCTTTTTTATACCTGGCTGGGTAAAAAAATAAAAAATATATTAGCACCTGGAGGAATACTGCCCTCATGTGGTAGTAATATGGTTACTGCATATGGCAGTAAGTAAAATGATTTAAAGGCTTCATGTTCATTGATGAAACTACATGGGTTTTCTTTTCATCTGGACCACAATGTGGAATTTATCAGAGCCATGTGTATAGCAAAGCGAAGTAATATATTGTTAACAATGTACACATAATATTTTTGGTCATTGATTACCAGGAATAAATGATTGGCTGCTTTTCCCTCCATATAAATGGCTAATATGCATTTAGCAATTATATTATGGCTATTAAAGTCATTATCCAGATCATGGACCCAATTATCCTGAGGGTTTGAAGACCTACCGTATATACTCGAGTATAAGCCGAGATTTTCAGCCTCTTTTTTGAGGCTGAAAGTGCCCCCCTCGGCTTATACTCGAGTCATCGCTGTCTGCCCGCTCGATCAGCGTGTCGAGCAGACAGACAGCGGCCATTCTAGAATTCAAAAGCCGCGCCTCCGGCTCCGCCTTCGCCTGTGATAGGCGGAACACTGAATTTCCCAGCAGCCTGTGTTCCGCCTATCACGGGCATCGTCTCATCCTCGTACTACGGACGAGGATGAGACGATGCCCGTGATAGGCGGAACACAGGCTGCTGGGAAATTGAGTGTTCCGCCTATCACGGACATCCGATAGGCGGAACAGCAGTCAGTGGGAAATTGAGTGTTCCGCCTATCACCGACGGAGGCGCGGCTTTTGAATCCTAGAATGGCCGCCGACGAAGAGCTGAAGGACGGAGGCTCGGCTCGGGACGGGACGGGCCGGGCCGGGCCGGGCCGGGACGGGCCGGGCCGGGACGCAGGCTGGACGGGACGCAGGCTGGACGGACACAGGCAGGCTGGACACAGGTAGGCTGCACGGACACACACACACACACACACACACACACACACGGATGCATGGACACACACACAGGGATGGATGGACCCACAGGGATGGACGGACACACAGGGATGGACAGGCATGTCTCACCCTCGGCTTATACACGAGTCAATAATTTTTTCCAGTTTTTTGGGGGTAAATTGGGGGCCTCGGCTTATATTCGGGTCGGCCTATACTCGAGTATATACGGTATTTATTTTAGGACTGGCCAACTATTCTAGTAGCTTTGCACTAATGTGATTATATTCCTGGAATGAATCCATTTTAACCTTATTATTTCCCAGGTCATTAGGGAAAAGAATACCTTGCACTGACATACAGTGAAATCAGAACAGCCAACCATTGTAAATGATCACCATACCACAGTGACAATACACTTGCTTTGGCGACAGTATGTACATTTTTTTGTTTACATACGGCCAGCAGACCAGTGCTGTGCCCTGATCACAGGGCATGCCACTGCATGCCCCAAGGGGGACATACAAAATGCATGAGGTCGTTTTAAAATTGCCCTCCTTAATCCATGAAGCTGGTTGATGTGGTTAATGGTAAAAAATAGCAGGTATATGAAATTACATATTCATTTTAAAAATTCTAAAATTATACATTTTTTTTACAACAGTTTTTGACATTTTATTTATCTTTCTAGCCAAACTGACAGTTTAAACTGCTTTATCATTCAGCCAATATCATGATTATTATTCTATATTTTTTGTACATGGTATAAATCTGCAACTATTTAACAGTAATTAGAGTGCTTATTTTATAGAACACATACACAGCTCATCAAAATATACATATGGTACAGTAAATATTACAGCTTAGAAAATATTTAATGTCCAAGAGTTCAATGTCGGTCCACTGAAAAAAAAAAAAAAAAAAAATCCCAGTAAAGTTTGACCAAGCCTTGAAGGGAAGATGTCATTTATCAATTTACTTGTGCGAGAAGCCTCAGCTGAAAGCAATCATTTTCTGACACCCGTGTCGCATACTGTTGCCTGGACAGTGAAGCTGAACACATTCAGCTTCAGTGTTAATGATGAAGGTGTTTAGAGATTCAGAGAGTGGCAGCATATGCGTGAGGTTTTTTGGAGCTTTAGGACAGATCCCCTTTGAAGGGTATATAAACACAAAAACAATAATTTGTAATATATTGGGGCTTACCAGTCCTTAAATTAAGTGGCTGTTTAGTTTTTAATTGATCACCTGGTCAGCCTGCTGGTAACACATTTCCTGTCCTAGGGTGGCAACACTCGCTCATCGTACTGTATCTGTGGAGGAGCAGCAGTGTCACCCTAGGCCAGAAAGTGTGTAAAGTCTACAGAACACCTCCACCTCTTCTCATCTCTATAACATGGAGGTGTTCTTTAGTAGAGCTGAAAACTTTAATACAATGATGAGTGAGGCAAAGGCAGAGAGTGCACACGATATGTCAAGATCACCAGGTATTTTTTTTGCACTTAACAGACATAAAAACACTACTTGTGGTATATTTAACAGACCAAAAGGCATTAAAGTGGTTGTAAATCTCAGACATGAAATATGAACAAAGCTTATCCCTCTCTATAGTGTGTGTACTTGTCTTAAGTCTAGAGCACTAAGTGTCATTTCTTTCTGCTGCTTTGTTCCTTTGCTATTGACAGTAAAAACTTCTGCCAGAGGTAAAAAGACGACGGGGAGAAAGCTCCGGCACACAGCCTGTGGTTGACAGACTCAGCTCTATTCCTGTGTGAAGGGGGGTGGGTGGTGTCCCCTCCTTCCAACCAGCTCCCACGGAGCTCTCTAGAGTGTAAATTCAGCTCTCTGCCCCCTGTGTTCTGAAAGCTCAGACAAGCAGTAAAATTTTTAGAGTTTGAATGGATGTGGAGGAGAGAGGGCTACAGATAAACATGTACGACTCACGTGGGAGGATTTGTTTCATCTCTGTATCACCTGAGGCCAGGCACTTCATTGGGTATATGTAAAGGTTTACAACCATTTAAAAAAAATGAATTGTTGTGATTTACAAACACTTTAAAGCAGGCCATAGACGAGTTGAGAAAAAAAAAAAAAACGAAATTCGCGCAGATTGTCAAATTATTTGTTTTTCACATCATTCATGTGCCAGCTGCGACTTGTGATTTTTGTGCCGCAATCAAAAGTGCCTGATCCAACATGCTTTTTATTTTATTTTTTTAAATCGGAACAATTGATGATGGCACAATCGTATGAGCCATGTTCGTTTTCCGGTCGAAGGAACTTTAGTTTTTTGACTCGTCTCTGGCCTGCTTAAGGAAGAGTACCTTTTGTACAGTGTATTGCAGTTGATAGTTCAGTTATTGGTGCCTGTTAATGTGATACATTTCCCACAGACGTATAATCAGATGTGCCACTTTCAATGCAGAGTCTTACTCCCTCTGCTGCAGCAGAATTTTTTTTTTTTTTTTTTTTTTTTTTTTACTTTTACAGTCCAACCTCAGCTAAAACCTTTTTTTTTTTGGTTTTGGATAGAGCAGGGAAGGGTGAAGGACTCTCCCAGGGTATTATTGCTACCCTGGTTCCAGCCCAGTTTATTATTTCAGTTTTTGGGTAGCCTGCAAATAAAACTGTAAAATCATTTTTTATTAAAAATGTATATGTGGACTATTTGCTGTTAGAGATTGTCATTTGCTGGCAGGGGGTCTGGGGATTACAGGATATACTTATGCTGAAGCCATGATGACATTTCTCAGGGCACTGTGTTTTAATTGTGTGTGGAAAAAGGGTACAACCTGAATGCCTAGTGTAGTAAAATCCCTTGCAAGACTCAGTCTGACACTAGCATTAAGGCAGGCCATACACGGTGCAAATTTCTTTCCTGCAAGCAAAGCAATTTGCATGATTCCCCCCATAAGCACAGGTAGTGTTGACAGGGGAATCAACAATTGTCTTCTCCCGGTGGGAGAAGCCTTCCCCACTGGAAAAAGACAGTGCCATAGCCACTAGCGATAATTGCAAAAGAATCCGGCAGGCTGGTTGCACCCACTTTGATCAATCAGCTTGCCATAAATGAAAGCAAATCCGATCAACTTGGTGCATACAACTTGCCCATTAATGGTTAGAATCCTGCCATTATGTCTGTTATTTGTTACACTTCATTTGACAGGGTGGCAACACTGTTAGTTGTGCAGTGAAAATGCACAGTAGTGTTTTCGCCCTGTGGACAGTGTAGCCTTAGACATGTACTTTATATTAAATAGGACTTTAAAGTACAAAGGCACAGCTCTTCCATACAAGAAAAGCCCCATCTGGCTGCATTTAAGTAACAATCAGGTCTAGTTCTCCCCCAGCCTGTGACTGGACAGTGAATGGAGAAGCAGAAAACTAACAGCTAACGCAATAGGATGAACAAGCGAATATATTCTTATACCTGAGATCTATAGATATATTTAACGCAAATGTCCACATTTTGGGACTTTCAAAAGCCAAATATGAATGGGCTTTTTCAGACCACGGATTTACCTACGTACATGCGTGCCAACAGAGGTGGCACTGCCATGACAATATGTCCTCCTCCTTCTGATGCTCAGTTTGCTCTAACTAGGTGTCTGGTATGTTCCAGAAATAGACAGTTCATTGCTTAGGCCTCATACACACGGTTCGATTGTTGTATGATCGAGCGTCTGATTTTTGTCAAAAGTGTGTGTGCAGGATTTTGTCTAGTATACTAACTATCCGCAAATTGTCATTTGACAAACACGAACGTAGTGACGTACTATGAGAGTATAAAGAGGAAGTTCATTTCTCAAGTGCCACCCTTTGGGCCCCTTCTGCTAATTTCGTGTTAGTAGAAGTTTGGCGAGTGTTGATTCACTATTTTCAGATCGTACAAAACAAATGCTTTTTAAAACAAGTTTGGCATAACTACATCAGTATGACCAGCAAAGAAGCTTCGTTATTATCCCATTAAAGAAGATGAGAATGTGTGCTGCATTTTGACATTTCATCAATTGCTGCGACCAAATGTTAATTCTAGATTACGAATGGTAGTTTACAAGATCGAACTCTTCCAGCTTGTTCCTCAATTCCGATTATGCGTGTTTGTCCTTTTGTCTTTTGTGTGACAGATTTCTGTACTGACCATCCGAAAATCAGATGTTGAGTTCACATCAGACAAAAATTTTAGTGTCTGCACATCCAGCTTTTGTCTGATGAACAAGTCAAATTGGCTGTCGGAATCACAGTAATAACCATCCGAAAATCCGCAGACTGCTCGCAATACGAATTTTCCCTTCTGATTTTCGTATCGTGTGTACGAGGCCTTAGTCTGCCAGGCTTAAGAAGAATCGTGTACCTGGCCTCACAATTGCCCACCCTTACAGAGCAGTTGGAGCACCAGCAGGTTCAGTTTAAGCCCTTGTTTACACCAATGGGATTTGTCATGTCAGTTCAAAATTGCATGACAAGTCGCACCCTATTCTCAGCACTGGATCAGTTCAAATCATTGCAACTCAAGTTGCAGCAATTTGTAATGGGTCCCTGTGCTACTACTCTTAAATTTGATTTCATTGCAGCTTGTCGCAATGCAAGTCGCAATGAAATCAGAGATCCAAATCGTACGGATCTGCGGCTTTGAAATTACGTTGAAGTAGCGCAATTTCAAAGCCGCACTGGTGTGAACCAGGGCTAAGGGGCTGGTGTACACAGGAGGAGTTGTCAAAACACAGGATTCTAACAATAAAAAAACAGCGCCAATGTCATTTAAACTCATAACGCTGTGTTTGTTGTGCTGTAAACTAAATAGGACATGCTGGAGGGGATTTATCAAAACTGGTGCAGACAAAACGTAAAGTAGCTGTTCATGGCAACCAATCAGCTTCCATCTCTGGCTTGTTCAGTTAAGCCTTGAAAATGAAAGCTACAAAATGGATTGGTTGCCAGGCATGGCTGCTCCAGGTTCTGTCTGCTCCAGTTTTGCTACATTCTTTTGAAAAAATGTGATGCAAAACAAGTCAAAACACAGTCTCTGAACTGTTCACACTCCAACATTAAGATCAATGGGAATCTGCTGACCTGAGTTTGCATACATACCAACAATTTAGTCCCAGTCCTCAAGACATGTTTAACCCCAGCCACAGTCTACATCAGGATTGCCCAATCCTCACCTTCAAATTTTGCAGGAACTCCCCACTCTCAGCTCACAATCATTGTAATCAATGCCTTATTAAACAAGAGTGCATTGCAGGATATTGTCCAGGACACAGCAGCATCGGGACCGAGGTCCAAGATGCATGAAGGTCCTGGCAAATCTGGCACAGTTGGTATCTATTTTAGGTGTGTTTTATTTTTATTTTTTTAAAGATGCACTTTATTTTATATAAAGTAAAGAAAGAAAAAAAATGTATGCTTTAAGGCAGGGGTGCCCAACCTTTTGAAGAGCGAGGGCCACTTAAGTGACTTGATAACCGGTCACGTGCCACAATGAGTGGACTCTGGTAGGCGGATGTAAACTGACAGTATTTCGTTTACATCTGCCGCTCCATAGAGGTGAATAAAGGGTCTAATTGGGTCGGATCGATTGTGTGAAAGGGGTCTAAGGCTGCTTTCAAGCTGATGCGCTGGGGTTTACCCCAGCATAGTGCACCTGTGGCTTTCCTGTGGGTTAGCTGAACTTTGCCATAGGCTTCTATTATATCCTGCAGGTGAAGTGCACTTTCTGAAAGTGCACCAAACCGGCAGGTAATAACAGAAGTCTATGGCTCAGTGCAGGTAACCTGCAGGTGCACTGCGCTGCACCCGCAAATCAGTTTGAAAGCAGCTCAGTAAGCACTGAAGAACAGATATGCCGATATACATTGTGATTTTAATAATAAACTTAACTATAATAACAGTCTTCCATTCAGGTATCGCCAACTGTTGCTGTCCCCGACAGAGTGCATTTGGTATTACTCCACCTGTGACAGGAGGTGGCACTTCGCAGGAAGCAGAGCCTTATGCCTCTCTGCTTCGCAGCCGCTTGTGTCCCCTACCACCACCACCACCTTCATTCACAACACTGATGCTCTGAGATTGACAACCAGCCATCCCAGAGCTCCACGGACCACATGTGACCCCCGGGCCACTGGTTGGGCACTCCTATTTTAAGGGCTTGTTTGTCAAGCTGTGCTAATCTGAAGGCTCAATGGAAGAGCATATATACATTTTTTTTTTATGTGCCCTGTTCACAGCATACCACTGTGTTGGGGTGCAGTGTGCTGCATCAAATCTCATTGCATGCTGCAACACTACACAGTGCCTGGGGTTTAATGGAATGTAATTTTGTGACAAACATAAAAAAAAAAGTAAACTGTTGTAAGAATGCATTGCTCATACACAATATACAACAACATGCATCCTGAATGCATATCAGACACAGGTACAGAACCCCCCCTGTACACTAGTTCTAACACTGACTCATACTGTTGGACTTATCAATATCTTGTGCTCTTGAGTTCAAAGCTGAAAACTAAAAGTTCTCCCTTGCAGTGGGACTGCACCTGCACTGCAAGGGTTAACTGCTCATTTAGACCAGGGAGTACCAGGTAAACAACTTTTACTTACTAGATCCTCTGCTCCATCAGGCTCCTAATTAAGACTGATGGAGGGACCATAGCCCTCCATTGGACATGAAGATGCTAAAGCAGTGGTCATCAACCCTGTCCTCAGGGCCCAGTAACAGGCCAGGTTTTATGTATTACCTTGGGGAGATGCAGACTACAATACTGCAATCACTGAGCAGCAAATGATATCACCTGGCCTGTTAGTGGGCCCTGAGTACAGGGTTGATGACCACTGTGCTAAAGGACAGTCCATTGCCAGCGCACAGGGGAACACCACTAGGAAAAGTGTGGGGGGGTGGAGGATCAGGTAGGTCAAAGTGCTTTTCCTGTCCTCTAGGCATAGACAAGCATTTAACCCTTGCAGTTGAGGGGCAGTCCCACTGCAAGGGAGGCCTTTTACTTTTCCCAGAGTTTGGCTTTAACAACATGACAACTTCTTGTACAATGACAAAATAGTGATATAACAACTTACAGCTGATTCACGATAAAGGCATGAATTTTCAGTCGAGGAAAAGGCACTGTACCTAAAAATAAGGACAAGGCAACAAAAGGCTAAAGCCATCCAAACACATTACAATCAGACTTTACAATCTAAGTTTGGGCAGCAAAATGCAGAAACCTCCACATTTAAAGTGTCTCTTCTAGGGAGAATTTTTCTTTATTTTTTTGGACGGAGTTGGGAAGGGGTTGAATCCTCTATTGTATTTGCAGTCTGTGTGCCCGTTGAGCAGCTCTACCCTCCCAATGGTACTGGAGACCATGCTCACCGAGAAAGTGAGGGGAAATCCAAAATTTTAAAGGAAAGGTGAAACCTTCCAATGGGCATATCCATTCTGGAGAATACAGGGGTTGATTTACTAAAATTGGAGAGTGTAAAATCGGGTGCAGTTCTGAATAGAAACCATTCAGCTTCCAGATTTTTGGGTTGTAAACCCTCACATATACCCAGTGAGGTGAATAGCCTCAGATGATACACAGAGATGAAACAAATCCTCCTACATATGATTTACTTGTTTATTTGCAGTCTTCTCTTCCCTGAACCCCTTCTAAAGGGCAGAAAAGTGTTAAAATATTTATCTGTCAGGAGCACAGAGGAGGGGGCGGAGAAGCTTCAGAAAAAGTGTGTGAGAGCTGATTGGAAGAAAGGAACACTCCCTCCACACAGCAGAAGAACTGTGTTCTGAATAGACAGGCTGTCTGCTGAGCTCTCCCACCCCTCCCCTCTCTCCTGATAAAAACTTCTCATATGTGACTCATGCTGATAACAGAAACTAAGCACCAGAAAGAACTACACTAAGGGGGCCCATAGACGGTTTCATTTCTTTGCTGAAGCCATGGGTTGCAAGAAAGAAATTTGTACAATTCCCCCATCAGCACAGACAGTGCTGACAGGGGAATCCCTCCTACCGAGACATTGTCTTCACCTTGCGGAGGGCAGCCAACCCCACCAAGAGAAGACAGTGATTACAGCTAGCGGCTATAGCAGCTGCTTGCGATAATCGGGAGTAAATCTGGCAGGAAGGTTGTACCCAAGCTGATCGATCAGCCTGCCCATTAACAATTCGAATCTTGGCCGGTTCAGAACAGGTCGAGATTCGAACAGTGTATGGCTGGCCTTAGAGCTTTGGAGAGAGATAAATAAACACTACAGATACATTTGCTTTGCTCAGATTCCATGACTGAGGTTTACAACCACTTTAACTCAATAACCTGAAGTTAGAAGCTGACTGGCTGCCGTGGACAGCCGCACCAACTTTTGCACTTTCCAGTTTTAGTAAATTTACCCCACAGTCCAAGTCCTCTCACTTTGAGAGATTTCCCCTAACTCCCTGTTGTGTCTCAGAGTTAGGATGTGAATGCAATTTTTCCTATGAGACATAGGCAGCAAAAAATAAAAGGACTATTGGTAAGTGCTGGTTCACACCAACGCGATGTCAGACATCGCATGTGATGCGCACCGCACTGCTGTGCAGATCACATGCAATGTCTGTGCGATGCAAATTCAGCCATATTGTATGGCTGAATTTGCATCGCATTCGGTTCAAAATTCTGCAGGACCCTTTTTTTTGTCCGCAACCAGAATCGGTGTTCACACCCTTGCATTACAATTCCTGTTCAAATTCACAGTTTGCACTGTGATATGCAAACCGATCTGGGTGCGTATTAACTTTTATCAACCCCCGCAGCAGTTCGCATAGGGCAGTGTGAACTGCCTGTGAGTTCTATGAGATGCGGGAACTGGTACTGGAATCGCACTGGTTCCCCCATTGTGTTGGTCTGAACCGGCACTAAAACATTATAACTTTTCTGAAAGCAAAGGATCTTTTGAATAAAATGATGTTAGTTGCTAACTTATCTTGCATGAATTGCGCAACTTATTTTTTGGTAAAAACACACACACAAAAATTAACTTTAGTGCCCAATCACAAAGTAATCACCATTTGTTTTGCAATCTCGTTGACACAGTGCCGGAGTCTACCAAAAAATCAAAACATAGGGAGCCAGTTGTGGTTTAAAGGATAAATTCACCTTTTGAAACATGTTCCGCACATATTCAGGATGTAACATGTAACATGTTACAGATGCAGCAGCCCCCTCATCCCTCCGATCCCCTGTTGTGACAGAGAGCAGGGGATCTTCTACCGCACTCGCTGTCACAATAAAAAAAATAAAAAAAACGACAAGTACTGTACCGACAGCCTTTGTGACTGTCGGCTTGTGGCTCTCAATGAACAATCAGGGTGCTGTAGCATTCTACAGTGGGGAAAATTATTATTTGATCCCCTGCAAATTTTGTAAGCTTGCCCACTTACAAAGAAATTAAGGGTCTATAATTCTTATCATAGGTGTATTTTAAATGATAGAGACAGAATATCAACCAAAAATCCAGAAAAAAAACACATGATACAAATGTTATAAATTGATTTGCAGTTCAGTGAGTAAAATAAGCATTTAATCCCCTACCAACCAGCAATAATTCTGGTTCCCACAGACTGGCTACAGTATGCACTCATGTGGTACACAGATTAGGCCTGTCAATTAAAGAAGGTGCTCCTAACGACAACTTGTTACGCATATAAAAGACACCTGTCCATAGAATCTTTCTTCCATTAAAACCTCACAATCATGGGCAAGACCAAAGAGCTCTCAAAGGACATCAGGAACAAGATTGTAGACCTGCACAAGGCTTGAATGGGCTACAAGACCATCAATAAGAAGCTTGGTGAGAAGGAGACAACTGTTGAAGCGATTATCTGCAAATGGAACAAATACAAAATAACCATTAATCGCCCTCCGTCTGGAGCTCCATGCAATATTTCGCCTCATGGGGTAAGGATGATCATGAGAAAAGTGAAGGATCAGCCCAGAACTACACGGGAGCTTGTGAATGATGTCAAGGCAGTTGGGACCACAGTCCCCTAACAAACCATCAGTAACACAATACGCCACCATGGATTGAAACTCTGCAGTGCCCGCAAGGTCCCCCTTCATAAGAAGGCACATGTATAGGCCCGTCTGAAGTTTGCCAATGAACACCTAAATGATTCAGGGATGGATTGGGAGAAACTGCTGTGGTCATATGAGACCAAAATTGAGCTCTTTTGCATTAACTCCTCCTGACGTGTTTGGAGGAAGAACATGCTGACCCCAAGAACACCATCTCTACAGTCAAGCATGGAGGTGGAAACATTATGCCTTGGGGCTGTTTCTCTGCTAAAGGTACAGGCTGACTTTGCCATATTCAATGCAAATGGACAGTGCCATGTACTGTAAATTCTTGGATGAGAACCTTCTTCCCTCAGCCAGAACACCGAAGATGGGTCGTGGATAGGTCTTCCAGCATGGCAATGACCCAAAACATACCACCAAGGCAACAAAGGAGTGGCTCATGAAGAAGCACATTAGGGTCATAGAGTGGCCTAGCCAGTCTCCAGACCTTAATCCTATAGAACATTTTTGGAAGGAGCTGAAACTTCAAGTTGCCAAGCAAAACCTTAAGGATTTAGAGAAGATCTGTAAAGAAGAGTGGATCAAAATCCCTCCTGAGATGTGTGCAAACCTAGCAACCAACTACAAGAAATGTCTTACCTCTGTGCTTGCCAACAAAGGTTTCTCCACCAAGTACGAAGTCATGTTTGCTAGGGGATAAAATACTTATTTTACTCACTGAACTGCAACTTAATTTTTAACATTTGTATCGTGTTTTTATCTGTATTTTTGGTTGATATTCTGTCTCTATCATTTAAACCACACCTATGATAAAAATGATAGACCTTTAATTTCTTTGTAAGTGGGCAAACTTACAAAATCTGCAGGTGATCAAATAATTATTTTCCCCACTGTAGGTAGTTCATTGATGCTCTCTGCCAGGGTATAACTGCCTGCCCATATGATGTACAAGCAGAGAGCTTACACTGACAGTGTGCAAGAGCCCTGCATAGTACCCGTGATTGCGGGTGTATTGCTTTGCAGGCTCCTAGTAAAAAAAATAAATGCACATTTTTTTAATACATTTTGATTAATAAAAAAAATAAAATAAAAAAAATCATAAATCCACTTTAAGAATACACTTTTAATAAAATATAATAAATGCATTTTTTTTTTTTTACCTGCAAAAAAGATGTGCATTTATTATTTATTTACAAAGGTGAACTTATCTTTTAAAAGAAAACTCATAAATTCCCGGGGGGAGGGAGGGTTGTATACTAAGATCAAGAATAGCACAGATAATCCAACGTAGTCTAACAAGTCATATGAGACAAACCTGAGGTGCTTTGATGCTCAAATATAAAAAAACAAATATGATCATACTGTGCGAAATCTGGATAAATTGAACGTCGCTAGCCTATTTTCTTTTAAGGGCGGATGTTCTTTATTCATGCCCTTGCCCATTTACACCAATAAATGATCATTTGTATTGGCGAACCTCCTAACACATCCCCCATTGTTTACAGGTAACGCATATTAAAAGGTTAAAAAAAAAAAAGAAAAAAAAAAAGAAGGCGAAATGGATTGAAAACAATGAACATACCACCATTCATATCTACCGAAGAAAAACTGAATATAAATAGGATAGTTTTTTTTATACCACCAGTCACTCAAACATTAATTTGCTGCACCGTATGCAGTTCAAAACATGGTCGCTGAAAATTTTCTATAAAATTGGGCAATATTTCACAATTTAATACACTAATACATTTGTACAATTCACAGTTAATAAATATTTAGAAAACCTTAATTTCCTGACAAAAACGCCTGAGGTTTAGCAACAGGCCGCAGACCTTCCTTCAACCCTCCATGTGCTTTCATTCTCTTAAATCTTTGTGCCTTTAAGTTTGGAAAGTTGAATGTCCAATATGCAAAAAAAAGTTTGATGATAATTTTTTTTTTTTTTTTTTTTACATTTTGTGGTTGATTGTGCAATTATTAATGCAATGATTGAGGCCTGGGGGCACCTAAGTGATATTTAAAACTGAAGCCTTCAGTTGACAGTCTCCAAACCAGCAGTATGAACTGCTCCACTTGTGTGCCCAATGGAACTGCTTTACGATTGATGACGTGACTTGAGTTTCCAACATTTGGAGCATAACAATATGTAGTGCTATCAAGGCCTCACAAAATCCCATTTTTTTTTTCCTACCAGTGTCTCTTGCCAGCAAGATAAGCAAACCCACTTCTCTAAAATGTCTTGGGACTGGATTTTGTTGGCACAAGGGATTTTTTTCTTAAATATTTTTCTTGTGACCTGGCCCAAACAGCCAAATGTCCAAAGTCCCATTAAGAGTGAGGAGTCTTTAATATGTACAATATGTTTAGTCCTAATTGATCAACGGATGAAATTAAGGCTCTGGAAGCCATTAAGAAGCTTCTGACTGTCTATGTTCTGTACTGTGTGTGTCTTCTATATCTTCTTCAGTTAACCCCTTCACGGCCAGGTTGATGACCTTAAGCCACCTCTGTTTCAGTTCCTCCGTGTCGGCAGAGAAGCAGTGAACTGACTTAGACTGGGAAAGTTTGAAGCTGAACTGCAAATCTACTCCTCGAGGGGATTCGTCAACAAGGTAGCCCAGCAGTGGGATGGTGCTCTGGGCCTTTACATCCTGGAAAACAAAAATTTAATTGGCAACCATTAACAAAATGTTTTTTTCCCAAAAAACAAGAGTATAATTCATTTACTCTAGATTACTAAAATGTTGTGGACACATAGTCATTACACCTATTTGAGCTTGGTGGTCTCCCCGTTCCAAAACCATGGGCATTAATTAACAGTCCCTTTTGCAGCCTCCACTCTCCTGGGAAAATTTTCCACAAGATTTTGGAGTGTGAGTGGGAATTTGTGCCAATTCAGCCAAAAGAGCATTTGTCTAGTACAGATGTTGGATGAGAAGACTTGACTCCATATTTATGCCAAAGGTGTTCAAAAGGGTTGAGGTCAGGGCTCTGTGCAGGGCACTTGAGTTCCTCCACACCAACCCATACTATTTCTTTATAAAGCTGGCTTTGTACATGGGGGAAATATCTATACTAGAATAAAAAAGGACCTTCCCCAAGCTGCTGTGCAAGTTTGGAAAGGCAAACATCTCTGTGTGCTGAAACATTACTAATGCCCTTCACTTTGAAACACCTAAACTCTATAATCTGGAGGGCCTTTCACTTACTTTCGGCCATTTAGTATACTTCAACTCTGGGCAGACTAAGACATAATCCCTGGTTCTTTTTTACAGGTATTTCTATATAAACGTGTATATAAAGCCCAAACTTTTTTTAAAGCTATAGTAGGGAAGGATTAGAACCTCTGTCTGTTTTTATTGCTGTCTGTGACCCCCCACTGGGGAGATTTACTCTCTTTCAGTACTCGAGACCATTGTCACTAAGACAGAAAAATATGGAAAACCCCAAATTGTATGTTCTTTACTGAAACAAGAAGAGAGAAGTCTTCCAATGGGGACAACTATATTGGTTTTAAACATTCTCTACTAAATCCAAAACAAATTAGAAACCATGTTATCCTCCACTAATCTATATATATTTTCAGCATTTGTACAGTGCTCACATATTATGCAGAACTTCACAACCAACAATTTCTCTTATTAAATTTTCAGCATATATGTTTGGAGGGTACCATACTAATACTAATTTTCGTACCTGTGGTGCGCCAAACATGTACAACACAAGTGCCTCCTGCTTTGGGATCACGCACCAAACTTTCTGCCATGGTTTGGATTTTTCATTATACTGGAGAAAACTGCAGATGGCACTGTTACCCGATACCTCTGCAGATTCGATCTGATGGCATAAAACAAAAATAAAGGGGATTATACAATAAAATAGGCAGCAGTTGCTAATAAAATGGCAATAAGAAGCAACTTTGTATAACACATAAAAACAGTTGATGCCAGAAAGACTTTAACCCTATCTGAGAATATAGTTAAAATGTTACATAGTCCACCAGAAATCCAATTCAGCAACCTCCTAGCATGCTTTCTGAGCATCAATATTAAGCCTATTGTGCCTGGAGGTCACTAAAGTCTAGATCCTCAGCCCATTTAATCAGCGTCAGCATCAGTTTACTTGAAAAGAACTATGTCTAATTATTGAAAAAATAAAAAACCCGACAAGTGCATTTTTACTAATGCAATTATAGCTGACATTTACACTATTAAATAGAGGACACTGCAGCCTTAAGCTGGCGGTGATTATCTGCGAGCTTAAGGCTTATTTAATTAATAAAGCCTCAGTCTGCATGCGAGAGCCACCAGTTGTGCAAACTATCGTCGGGGGGGGGGGGCACAAGTCGCATACCATTAAGTGCAATGGAACCGTTCGAATAGGAGCATCTTCAGTGGCTCAGACTTAGGAAAAGTTTCCCACACTACTTTTGGTGTGACTTGCATTGACTTCTGTTAAAGAAATTGTATGCAAATCGTGCCGAAATTGCGCTGGGATGTCGACTTTGAAGTCACGGCAGTGTGAACCGGGCCTTAGTGAGACACGTTATCACTCAGTTAGCTGCCAGCGTGCCTGGTGCAGTGGTGGTAGGCAGGGCCGTCTTTAATATTGATTGGACCCGGGGAAAAAAAATTCTCGGGCCCCCCACCCCCATACAATTTCACTCTCCACCTGCTCTGAGACATTCAATAAATAGCAGCTAGACTTAAAATCAGTTTACTGTATCAGATCAGGCAGCGATTGTGATTGGTTGCCAGAGGTTCAGTATATTATTACCACTTACTGACTGGTTGCTAGAGGTTACAGCACCCATTAAGGCTCACTGATTTATTGCTAGAGGTTACAACACATGATTTCTGCTTGTTGATTGGTTGCTAGAGATTACTGTACAGTAATACTGCTCACTGGTTGCTCTAGGTTACAGCACATCTTCTCCTCACTGCTGGGGGGCATATATACATATGAATGTCGTCTTTATTAACATATCAATGCTGTCGGCCTCAGCTATATACAAGTGAATGCAGCTGCTATTTACATATGAATGCTGATAATATTTACACATGATTGACGGTTATTTACATGTAAACACAGTGTTTGTAGGTGAGTCATCTGTACACAACAATAGGGCAGAGCTGGGCAGCATTAGTAGCAGCACTTCACACTGAGATATCAGGACACAGCACAGGACTAAAACTTCAAGGGACAAGGGAATTTAAACCAGGATAGTTGGCAAGTATGAGGCAGCTGCTTTGGGCCCCACAACAATGACAGGGCCCAGGGCAGCTGCCCCTTTTGCCCTGCCTTAAAGACGGCCCTGGTGGTAGGTAGTTGTGTTCCGTAGATAGTAGTCTTGCTGTTTATTTAATCAAAATGAGAGAACAGAATTACATATAGGTAAAGTAAGTAACTGATTCAGAGTATTGCTTTTAAAATCAATTTAAAGCAACATCTGTTATATTCATTGTATATTGTTACACTCATAAAATTTGATGGATATTTTGCTGCTGGAGACCTGAAAATTTCAGAAAATGGGTCATGAATCCATAATCCTACAATTTGGAGAAAACGTCTGGTGATGAAGAGCTGAAGGAACATACGAATTTGCAGACAGAGTTCTTGAAATGCAATTTGAATGCAGAACTTTGAAAAAATTGTGGGGGTTGAAGCACTAGATATGTTCCCAAGACTTGGTGAAAAAGCACTACGCATTCTCATTCCATTTGCAACAACATATTTGTGTGACAAAAGCGATCCAAAAGGCAGACCTGCAGATCTCATGCAGCAAGAAAGTTCAACGTTTTCAAAAAATAATGGGTGAAAAGCAGGAACAAAGAAGTCACTGGGGTGACTGCATGGCAATCAGACTGTGTACTGTGCAAATGCAGTTGCATTCATTTTCACCAGATCCTATTGAATGTGGTGAAGCTCTGCCGATTTCCATCATCTACAATCGTGTACAAGAAAAAATCTTTTTTTCTGAATTAGAATTTAATTGCTCAATTTATATTTGCATTTTATATCTTCTAAAAGCTTTTTTTTGTTTTTAAGTACAATTTGTTCACCTGCAGTATTGTATGTGGTTCAAAAATTTGAGAATAAGCTGGGGATGGACTTGGAATTTGGCCGGTTCAGCCGGGATCACCCAAATTTTCGATCAGTGTAGCTGGCCCTGCTTGTAGAATTCAATCAGATGAGGGACATGCTGGAAAAACTTTTATAAATCAGCAGCTGATAGGTGCATTCTGACGATGGCAGGTCCTGCTGTTGAAATTCAATGACCCTGCAGGAGTGGGGCTGGGAAATTCCTCCATCCACCTCGTTTGTGCGAAGGGAGCAATCTTTTTTTTTTTTTTTTTTTTTAGCTTAATAACTATGTCTGCGGTTAGCTTTAGATCATTTTTATCCTCAAACAATATATTCATTTTTTAAATTATGCAAACATTAATCAAACATTAACTAGGGATGTGGGGCATAGAAACTATAGAAACTGGAAATCACTGTAGTGATTGCCACTAGCTTCTAGGTCCTGTGCCAAGCGGCTGCCCTTCTGCTTAGAGAACACAGAAGGTCACTTGCTTGGCAAGGGTGGCAATTAGAGAACACTTTGCATTTTCTTAATGAATGCAAAGCATTTTCTGCTTGAACAGGGTGGAGATCATGACATTATTACTCCACCTCCTCCAGTCACGTGATGCTTTGTATTGATTCAGATAATGCAAAGTGTTCACTGAATTGTACCCATGCTGACTGAGCAACCTCCTGTGTTTACTAAGCAGAAGGGAAGCCACTCAGGACCCGGAGGCTAATGGAGGGCAATGTGGTAGTGGTGACTGAAACAGCCCAGGAAAGTGAGTCACTGCTGGGGGAGAGGGATATCAATGGCATTTAGGCTTTGAATGTCTTCATAGCACAGGATCTGGCCTCCATGTTGCCTTCTTACCTCCAGTATCCCCCTTTTCTTTTCTTTTTCCTCACTGTCACTACTGCCTCGTAATATATGGTAGCAATCCTTGCATACTTTGTTGCTCTTGTTACTGTCATATGCCAGTGCAGCCTTGTAATCGGAGCACTTCCAGCAAACCACCTGGAAAGAGAATAATTGGATTAAATTATAATCATATCTAACTGACAATTCAACAAATATCTTACATTATAACTTGGGTGGATATATATATATATATTTTTTTAAACTTGTCCTTGGATAGTCTTTGTATCCAAGAATATAAACTGAATGGATTGTTTAGATGGACCCTCGGAAAACACAGATATACTAAAGTCAAAAGGAGGTTGTATGAAGATTGGACAATCAGACTGTAACATGTATGGCTGCCTTAGAGATTGCTTCCCCCTTGCCCCCCATTTAGAGTAAGAAGGTGCTTTCCTGTAAATACATATTTTCAAACCATAATTATAAGAAAGGTTTTTAAAACATTGGCATGCGCAAGTTAACAATATTTAACTTATAAAAACATCATACTCATATTTATAATTAAAACAAAGCTAAACGAAAATTAAGAAAAGCCATGAAGCTTTCCTGAAGGCATATTGCGATGCCTGGAATCTTCAATCGATCCCCATCTTCACTGCATCCACCAATGGAGCTACAAATAGAACCCAATACTTCTGGGTATGGGCCATGCGGGATGCTTTCGCCATCCTTACACAATTTGGTGTCTGAGTAGCCAATCACCAGGCTTGAGGGCTGTCACATAGAGGGTATGTTTACCTTATGTAAATACCAACCTTCAGAAAGTCAGTCATTGCATAGGATTTTCAAGATCAGTACTAAGCTGGCAAATTGGGGAGGAAGAGAAGTACTATAAGACTATAGATTCCATTTAAGGAGGTAGTAAACTTAGTTTTTCAACTTGTACCTACAGGTCAGCCTATAGTAAGGTTTATCTGTAAGTACTGTGCAAGTTTAGGAGATTTTCCCATTGTGTGCAGCCGGTGACATCACTGGTGCATGAGCTCTGAAGGTCCGATATACAGTGCTGGACCTTCAGAGCCCATGCCATAGCCGACATCGCGGTCCTGGCTACCATGAACCCAGAAGGAAGACTGGGGGTAAGATGGAAGCCCTGTCAGCGTGCTGCTGGAGGGTTTAGTTTGAAGGAAAGTCTCTCATAATGTGCTAGTATGCGATGCATACTAGCACATTATGACATTGACTTGCAGGGAAAGATTTTTTTTTTTTAAGCTGCGGTTTGCTACCTCTTTAATCAAGATACCAAACCAGGATTTTTCAGCTTTGAAAAAAAACCTCTCCCTATGCCACTGGGTGTGATAGCCCATAAGATTGCTGTTGCATTACTGATTAAATAAGTACAGAATTTCACTTTATAACATACATAGCCGCAGGCTCGGCAGTGGTGTCTCCTCCGTGTCAGGGCATTAAATGGCTCCTTGCATTTCATGCACATCGTCACTTCATTGTCCCGGATCCACCGTGGCGCTCTGAGTCCCAGCTCAGCACTCTGCAATCAAGATGGCACAGTATTAGGATGCAGCTCGTACAGGCAGCTATGAAATATGATGAATGCTGAAGCATCTTTAGACCTCCCATGCCCTACAGCTACATGGTGTTTTTATTGCAATGTGGCTCCCCAACACTTTATACAATTTGCGCTGATGGACCTTCACTGCAGCACACCACACAGCATATACTGTTGTGGTGCACTGTGTAAAAAGAAAGATAAGCTGGGTGAGTTTTGTTCTCATGTTGTGCCTTAACACAACACGTCAATGTACAACATAAAGCACACAATGAGCAGAAAATTATATTACTTTATAAAAATTTGACTTTTACATAAATGCTTTTTGCGCAGATTTAGTAACATTCCCCTCTAGTGGACAATGGGGTTGATTTACTAAAATTGGAGTGCAAAATCTAGTGCAGCACTGCATAGAAAACAATCAGCTTCAAGTTTTTTGTTTTTTTTGTCAAAACTGCTGAAGTTAGAAGCTTATTGGCTACGATGCACAGCTGTACCAGATTTTGCACTCTCCAGTTTTAGTAAATTAACCCCATTGTGTACCTATTTTTCACTATAATTGATCTAACCAATAAATGCTAATATATACTTCAGCTGCAACAGAGAATAAATGTTTTTAGTCAGTCAGACGTGACTGGTAGGATTAAATGGCTCCGATTTATTTTTTTCCCCCTTTAGTATAGAACCCTACGTAGTGTGTCCCCAAACAAGAGATTTTCTTCCTGCCCCATCTGACATCTAGAAAGGAAGGGATGGAAAATATCCCTTATGGAGACACAGACCACAAGGAATCCCAATAGAGGGTCTCACTCAGCCTTTATACCGCTACTATAATATTTGTTTCTATTGATAACTGTTGCCTACTTATTGTAGTTTCTGACATCCATTAAATAGACAGAAATCAGAGATCTTCATTTCACTTCCTGTTCAATGAGACGTCTGTGAAAAAGGAAGTATTTTTTTTTATTTTTATTATTACAGGTATTGATATAGTGCTGACAATTTCAGATAACGTATTTATTGGCGTATAACATGCACCCCAAGTTTAGGAGGGAATTTTAAGGAAAAAAAACGTATTAAAATGCCCATCAATGCAGCCTCATCAGTGTCCATCTGCAGCCTTGTCCATCATTGTAGCCTTGCCCAGTGCCTTTGCAGCCTTGCCAGTCTCTGTAGCATTTCTCAGTTTTAAATTTGGCGCAGATGGAGAGCGAGCGAGCGGAGCCAGGATACAGAAAGCTGAGCGTACTTCGGTTAGTCTCGGCTCCTCTCGCAGTCCCGCCCACCTCCACTGATTGCGAGAGGAGCGAGCGCCGCTGACATACAGAAAGCCGAGTGTACGTCGGCTAGTCTCGGCTCTGCTCACAGTCAGGGGCGTGACTGCGAGAGGAGCCGAGACTAGCCAAAGTACATTCGGCTTTCTGTATGTCAGTGGAGCTCGCTCCTCTCGCAATCAGTGGAGGTGGGCGGGACTGCGAGAGGAGCCGAGACTAGCTGAAGTACATTCGGCTTTCTGTATATCAGCGGAGGGAGAGGAGCCGAGTAAAGCCGAGTGTACTTCGGCTTTGTGTATCTCGGCTCCGCTCGCTCGTTTCCCCACAATCAGCAGGAGATCGGTGGGGTATCGGCGTATAACACACACCCACGATTTTCCCCTAATTTTAAGGGGGAAAAAGTGCATGTTATACGCCGATAAATACGGTAAGTCTCCTAATTCCATCCATGTAGTACATGCACCCCAATGTTTTAACCCTTTAAAATGCTGTCAGCACAGAGAAAATTATTTTGATCTGCCAGAAATCCAGTGAGTACATAAGTTCCCGAATGGACTGACAGCGCTGATTTACTAAAACTGCAGAGTGCAAAATCAGGAGCAGCTCTGCATGGAAAACAATCAGCTTCCAGTTTTTTTTTTTTTTTTTAATCAAAGCTCAATTGAACAAGTTGAAGTCAGAAGCTGATTGGCTACCATGCACAGCTGCACCAGATTTTGCACTCTCCAGTTTTAGTAAGTTAACCCCAGTGTCTCTGCTGCACTTAAATCCCAAAAGCGTTGTCAGCCTGCCTGCTGGACTACAGAACTTTGGAAACCAATTCAGCTGCACTCTGTGCCTCTCCGCATGCATGCAGTGATTTATTTTAAATCAAGTACGGCTGCCATGACTCTCAAGAGCTTGCCTGTAAAGTGTGTGTAGCACAAGGGCTCTTGGGAGATGTAGTTTTAGGGGCATGTCTAAGTCAATAGGAATTGACCTCCTACAGTAGTCAATGTCTCTAAAATAATTTGCCCAGGCTTGGATATAGGGAGAAATAAAAGCTGTTTATCATTACAGGTGTGACGTAAAAGGAAAAAAATGCGAAAATATTCCAGAGAGGAGGAGGAAGGTTTGGCAGTACATTTGGGTAATGACTGGACATTGATCTTAAGTTTCAGAAGTTTAGATCTAGTTCTAGTTTAGATCAGCTTATCAATTGGATCAGGAATCTCACTGCAATGCTGAATTCACATCTGGGAGTGAAAGTTAAACACATGTATGCCAATACCTACAAGCCGCTTGTTGTTACCATGAGTAAGAGTGAAAAACAAGCTAACTTCCTCTTAAATGAACAAAAGGGGAATTCCATTTTATTTTCAAACACTACTGCTCAAATATAAGGTAAAATATTTCCTTCACAAGCTGGCACTGGCATTCTCATGTGTCATTTAGGCTGCTTTCTCACTGGAGCGCGTGGGCATTTCCGGTAAAACGCTGCTATTTTTAGCGGCGCTTTACCATCATTTTCAGGTATCCTTTAAAAAGTGCACCGCAAATGCGCCTTAAAAAGCGATCAGCGTTTTATGAGCAGTTTAGAAGCACCTCAGTGTGAAAGGGGTCTTAACAGACAAGGTATACGCCTGCAATAAATGACAAGTCACAACTCACCGGAACCTCCAGGGGAGCCTCCTCCACTTTTTTAGCAATCAGGAAAGTCTCATTCCTCTGCTGGAAGTTTGCAGCAGCGTCGTTCAAAGCCTGCATTAAAAGCAAAAAACATCTTAAAGCTGAACTCCAGGCAAACTGCAAAAAAAAAAAAAAACAGATGCAATGCATATATTTGTGCTGTTTTACCTGACAAAGGATTTTATTTCCATCCACCCAGTTACACAACCCTCACACACAGTACGTCGGGGAGGACGACACCACTTACCGTATTTATTGGCGTATAACACGCACTTTTCCCCCCTTAAAATCAGGGGGAAATCGTGGGTGCGTGTTATACGCCGATCCCCGCTGATTGTGAGCGGAGTGATTGCCGCCGAGATACACATAGCCGAGTGTACTCGGCTCCTCTTACAGTCACGTGCAGTCCCGCCATTGGACCTGTGTTATGTCCATCATAGGGCGGGACTAGGACGTGACTGTGAGCGGAGCCGAGTACACTCGGATATGTGTATCTTGGCTCGCTCTGCTCCGCCCAGTCCATGCGATTACGGTGGCGCCAATTTTAAATCCATCCAGTGACACTGACAAGGCTGCAATGGACACTGGGGCAAGGTTGCACTGACAAGGCTGCAATGGACACTGGGGCAAGGTTGCACTGACAAGGCTGCACTAACAAGGCTGCAATGGACACTGGGGCAAGGCTTCACTGACAAGGCTGCAATGGACACTGAGGCAATGCTGCAGATGGACACTGATAAGGCTGCATTGATAAGCATTTAAATGTAAGTTTTACTTCCTTAAACTTCCCTCCTAAAAAGTTTTTTTCCTTAAAATTCCCTCCTAAACGTGGGGTGCGTATTATACGCCGATAAATACGGTACTTTAAAAGGAATACAGTCTGTGGTGTCTTCTCCCTTTCCCCATTCTGCCAACTCAACAGTGTTAGGAGTAGCAGCAGACAGCCAAATGGCTGCAGGCGCTGATCAGTGTATTCTGACAGCAGGGAGTCTCCCCACTATCAGAATACAATGTGGCAGCGGGGAGGATGCCTCCATCCATCTCACTTGTGTGGATGGGGGAATACATTTTTTTTTCCATTCAGCTGGCATGTATACCCAGCTTAAGAGTCTAAAACCTAGCCAGATTCAGGTACTTACGCTGCTTGTCAGTAAAAAATATAAATTATTTTTTCGTTTATGGCGAACGGTATTAATTTGTCTCTTTTATATATGTCCACAATTCAGATTCAAGGTTCGTGCAATAATGCCGACATATAAATCTAAATATGCATATTGGGAGACTCACCTAGGGGCACCTAAAGACCCTCCTGACCAATGGGTCTCGTGGAAATGGCAAGAGGACTGTGCAAACTATTGATGCTATATTTATCCTGTACAGTAATATAATAAAGAGGATAGGTTAAAAAGAAAAAAAAAAAAATTCTGATCTCTTGTGTTTGCCCTTTGATAAGCCAAGCTAGAAGCTGTCTGTGGAGATTCTTATCTATCCAGGTCACGGTACAGCAGGTAGTAGCTGGCTAAACACAAGTAAAATTCTTTGTAAAGTGGTATTAAAGGTTTGTTTTAAAAAAAAATAAAGAAAAACAAAAAAAATAATGTTATATTTACTTGCTCTGTGCAATAGTTTTGCACAGAGCAGCCCCGATCCTCCTCTTCTCCGGTCCCCCACCGGCGCTCTTGGCTTCGTCACCTTGACCAGTGCCCCCCAATAGCAAGCCGCTTGCTATGGGGGGCACTGGTTTGTGTTCACTCCCGCTAATGTGTCAGCCAATGAGGAGAGAGAGACCCGAGACAGCCGAGGCTCCTGTGCACATCACAGGATTGAGAGGGGGTTCGGGTGAGTATGGGGGTGGGTGGGTTGGGGGGCTGTGGAGGGAGCAGCACACAGAAGGTTTTGTACCTTCATGCATAGAATACATGAAGGTAAAAAAAACTTCAGCCTTTACAACCACTTTAAAAACGTTTGTTCAATTTTCTAATCTTTAGTAACATTTGTTTTTGACTACAGTGACGCAACATGGACATTTTTTTCTTGAACAAATTTCTAAGAGTATATATGTGGTTATCATTCGGTAAAATCTATTTGTTCCAAAATGGATTGTTAGAAGCAAACAAACTTTTGAAGTACTTTTGAACGGCATTTGTCAAGCTATCAATATTACTGAGATTTTAACATACAAATGTTTAATTGTTCATTCGAAAATCTACTAATGATTGCCCAACTTTACTTTTTTTGTAATATTGAATAGGTTTCACTATTCATCCAACCTTACAGTATTCGTTCGAAAATACAATACGTTACACATCACTTCTGTCATTATCTGTAGTACAAC
The DNA here is from genome assembly GCF_037356315.1 of Lithobates pipiens. Classification (NCBI taxonomy): domain Eukaryota; kingdom Metazoa; phylum Chordata; class Amphibia; order Anura; family Ranidae; genus Lithobates; species Lithobates pipiens. The sequence goes on along the minus strand of NW_027507903.1, from coordinate 507,034,099 downwards.
AATTTTCGTAAATAGTGCGTAACCTCTTCATTTTGCATATGAGAGACTAGCATGCAAAAAAAATTAAAAAAAAAAAATGCAAAAAGTACCTTAATCCATTCTTCTTTGATTTGCTCTGAACTGAAAAAAAACAAAAAACAAACAGTATTGTAAGCTATACAGTATATCATATAAATGCCTGTAATGAATAAATTATAAAATAAACGCCTTGCTATACAAGCAACTTTGGGCCTCGCTACCAATTATTTATTTTTTTTATTACCCTGTAATCTATTACACTATGGTCAGTTCATAGGGTCAAAAAAAACAAAACCCAATTAAAAAAAAAACATACATGTTCACCTCAATGCTGAGACCCAGAGCCAGCTATCAGTCAGGCAGCTGGGTGGATCCCAGCAATATGGTCGGGATCCTTCTAGAACAGCTCTATAACGTTAGCTGATAGTGGGCTTTAGCTTGCTTTCAGTTGATTTTAGATAACAGAAGTGCAGAAATAAGTGCACTCCTCTGACCTAGAAGAGAAGTATGACCAAAAAAGCTTTGACCATACTTCTTTAAACTTTTGGTAGATGATGAAGTGAAATGCTTGGTAAACACAAAATAGAAACTTAAAGTGGAACTTGGAAAATAATGCTTGCAGGAAGGCTTTTTTTTATTGCAGAAAAGACATAATATATCACCTTTGCAATAAATACTCCTAATCTGCCTGCAAACTTAAGATCCCGTTAACACCTGTGCAGTCAAGTCCTGCATGTTGCATCTTTGATGTGCTTTTTATCAAAACATGGCTTCTATAGGATATATTGGTAGCATGCTAAAACAGTGTGTAAAAAACACCTAAAACACAATGCGTTAAAAACACACTACACAGACGAACTGGCCCTAAGGTCCCCCAAAGACGGCTCAGATTGTGGCCAATTCTTGCTGAATCAACCAAATTGCAAACTGTGGATAACCATACAAGCACCACCCGGCTTAACAAAAGGTGATTTTAGATCGACAGAACCAAGTGAAAAAAATATATCAGCCAAACTGTGACTGCATCCTATTACATGCAGTGTATTCAGGCAGCAATGCGTACCATAGCTGTCTGAGTACAGTAGCTGACAGGGGAGATTTCTCCATCCATGCTGTCAGTGTGAACAAGGGAATTGATCAGTTTTTTCAATCAGCTTACAAGCTGAACGAAAAACAAAACAAAACAAAAAACAAAAAAAAAAAAAAAAACAGCGAGCCATGTATGGTGGCCTTTATTTAGAATGTACACCGAGCTGCACAATTCTGTGTAAATCCTCAGCTTGCCTTGGTGCTGTACAGGAGTTATGCTATTCCAGGTTGGCCAATTATGAAGGCGCAAGATGCTGAACCCAGAAGAACACCATGTGAATAGGTCAATGATAGCTCTAGAGCTTCTGAATATCGCATCGATGAAGTGGAGAGAAGTAATGCAGACTTTGGCTCATTTTAACAGAATCTGTATTCTGTTTTTCAATTTTAAAAGCAAAAGCTCTGGATAAAAGAAGAAACTACAAGATGCCTACTACTTATCAAGGAATTAGTCTTCTGTGTCTTCTGTGCACCCCTCCGATTTAGTTTTGTTTCTTAGGCCTGATTTTCCTTATTCTTATGGATAAGTGATGGATAAGTGGGGGTTCACATCTACGCAGTTTCAAAACCCTATATTTAGGAAGTACATTAAAGAATACCCTCAAATAGCGTATAAGAAAGCTAGATCACTTAAGAACCAATTGGTCAAAAGTCATTTAGTAGAGGTACCTCATATAGAGGACAACAGAAAGGGCACATATAAATGTGGATCATGTGTATACTGTCAGTGGATCCTGGAGTCGACCTCCTTAGTGTTTCCCAATGGATGCACTCATAAAAATAGACAATATGTGGATTGCCAAATAAAGGCGTGATCTAGATTATGTTTTGTAAATGTGGGGTATTCTATGTACAATTGGAAACTTTTGGAGGAGAATATATGACCGCATTTATCATATAAATAAATACTATATACAACGATAGACATGTGGCCCTGAAACATAATCATGACACCCCTATAGTCCAGTTTGCTGCTTTAGAAAGGGTCCTTGAGATCCCAAGATGTGGAAATTTTGACAGAAAACGACTATAGAGGGAGGCTAGGTGGATATATAATCTGAGACACTTAGCTTCAAGCCTTTCCTGTAAGTAACTTGCTCATATACCAGAGTGTAGCTGTCAAAGTGCTACAGGCCATTTAGTAATTTTGTAATTGAACAGTGACAATTATGTAGTATATTTCCTTATTATTGATGCTTTTCATGTCATATGAATAAATTGAAGTTATTGCACTATTATAAATGAGTAGTGAAATGTTTTACAATCTGTGTGTATATTCTGTAATGTGCAATTAGCGGACCTCCAGCTGTTGCAAAACTACAAGTCCCATCATGCCTCTGCTTCTGGGTGATGTTTGTGGCTGTCAGAGTCTCGCTATGCCTCATGGAACTTATAGTTCTGCAACAGCTGGAGGTCCGCTAATTGCATATCCCTGCCCTAGGATAAGCATGGGTTGGGACTGCATTGTGTTGCAGCTACTCGGAGCTCACTCACACAGGGTGCTGCAACACAATGCAGTCCAAACACATTAAGGCAATTTGCCTTATACCCTATGGAAGTCATGGTGAACCTTGGCACCCCAGATGTTTTGGAACTACATTCAACTACACTGCAGAGGGCATGATCATGGGAAATGTAGTTTCGAAACATCTGGGGTGCCAAGGTTCACCATCACTGCCCCATGGCTTCCGCTCATACCAACATGCTCATTGGTATGTGCAGATAAAAAAAACTAACAAAAAAAACAAAAAACAGGATAAGTTACAATGTATGTTCCCAAAGTTCTGGAATGCATTGCAACTTGCTGCAGCATATTAGAGTGCTACACCCCCCCCCCCCCCCAAAAAAAACAAACAAACAAACATTCTGCTGTCTTACCCAGCCTGAAGCTCCAGTGTTCTCTCTTTACCGGAGATCTGGAACGTGTGTCGGTAATCTTCGTTTTGCGTCTCCACCACCTTCATCCCCTCCAGACCGATCTTTGTTCGGACACTGTACTTCCCCCCACCCAGGCTGAACTTTTGCACACAGTACAGCAACATGTTGTTGAACTACAAAAGAGTCATTAATAAAAAAAAATATTAAAAAAGGCTTTTCTGGAGCCCTAACATTTGAGGTCTGTTTATAACTCGCTGCCAGGATCAGCTGGGTAATGCCAATGTAAAGTGATGCTGGGGTAGTTTTTCAGCTATTCACCATTTGTCTTTGTACATGCTTCCTGGCACTGGATATAAGGGATGTGCTGTAGAGAAAACATGTTAAAGCTCCTGGTATTGAAGGCATGATATCAACCACGCTGGGATGTTAACCATTATATTTAACTCCTATTTATCCCAAAGGTACATTTTAAGTAACAGGACATACCAGGAAAAGATGCCTGTACTGGGTTGATGTGTTGCGAGCAGCAAGTTTCATTATCTGTCCTTCTTTTATAAACTCGTTGGAAGGGTGCATAATGTCTTCTTCTTCTCCCAGCATTTCATACACCATCAGTAGCTTCTTCAAGTTTTCCTAAAAAATCAGCACAAAAGATCTATCTGAATAGAATGCCTAATCTGTGTGATAATATAAGGGACTGGTAGAAGATCAAAGCATAGAAAATAACCCTTCTATACCATTTAACAGCATGTCATATAAACAATGATCAAAACCAATAGGATTCAATCACATAGGGGAGATTTACTAAAACTGGAGAACTCAGAATCTGGTGCAGCTGTGCATAGTAACCAATCAGCTTCTTACTTCAGCTTGTTCAATTAAGCTTTAACAATAAGGCCCCGTTCACATCGGAGCGATATGACATGTCAAATCGCATGCCAAATTTCAGCCTATTGCCGGCAACGGCACTGTCCCAATCGGTACAACCCTGACTGTGTGGCGCCGCACCGATTTCCAAAAGTAGGCTCTACTTTTGGCGACTTCAATAGACATTTGTGCACAAACCCACACAGTTGTCTTTCAAATTGCCCCTAAACTCACACTGAAATCGGACTTCAAACCTGCCTTCAGTGTGAACAAGGGCTAAAGTCTAGAAGCTGATTGGTTACTATGCACAGCTGCACCAGATTCCATGGGCACCAGTAAATCTTCCCCATAGTCTCTTACTTCAAGTTGCTAAGTTAATGTTTATCTAAAAAAAATAAAAATAAAAATGTGTTTTTGAATTTATACAAGTTTTGTGTAAAACGATGAGGGATTAGAACCTCTGGCAGGTTTTTTGTGGTCGGTGTCCAGCTGAAAAGATTCACCTTCTCTATTTGCCCTGGTGACCATTGTTACTGGGATATAAGGTGGGATGGGAAATGCAATATTTTACAGTTGAAATTGAGGTGAAATCTTCCAATTATAACACCAGTTCTGTTAACAAATGTCACTTTGAAAAGGATTTCCTCTCACTTCCTGTTGTGTCTCCAGGACAGGAAATGAAGGATAATCTCTCCAATGGGGCACAGCCAGAAAAAGAAAAATCACAAGGGATATAGCCCTTACCTATCTTATTAAAACGGTTTTGAAATTTGAACCATCCTAACACCTTCATATCTACAAAAACAAGGACAATGCCCATCCTCCCTACTCTTCCAGTTTGCAGTATACCATTTGCCCCAAACCTACAGATACAAGTTAATCAGAGATGTCACTTTAAACATCCATTCTAGATATACAGTGTAAAAACTGTGGGTCCCCAGCTGCCAACGACTACAAGTCTCAAATTTTGGCCTAGTAGTGTGCCTAACTATATGACAATTGTAGTTCAGTACATATATCAAACATAGGCCAGTATATCTATTGATGCTTTCTGTACACATGTCCCTGTGAGTAGTATACATATGCATGTCTTATGGAAACAAAATGCAATGATAATGGACTCACCATTTTCCTGATCGCTGTGTTGGAGTGACTTGCAGCAGTTGAAATAATCTCTAGCGACTCTAAAGGAAAAAGGGACTGCAATCAGTACAGACACTGAAACAAAATGTTATTTAAAACCCTTATACACCATCTCCACTTCACAGAGAATGGGCTGCAATGCCACGTCACCAGTTGGTGGCACTTTTAGTCCGGAATTACATTTTCTGGTAAAGCTGATCATACATGGTTTGATAAATGCAATGCTGTATCCTGGCCTAGGCCGACAAGGCCCAGGCCTAGGGCAGCACGGAAAGAGTCCTCGCCATCTTTCGCTAGAGCCAAATTAGTCTGGCGCCTCCATAAATCGGCCGCACTGCTTCCGGCATTCCGCAACTGTGGGGGGATTGGGGGGTCACCGCTTCTAATTTTGACTTTCCTATCATCCTGGACCAGAGAAAATTGAGTACTGTCCATGATACTTTTGCACCAACATCAATTTTTCAGGACAAGCTTTTGGGGAAGTGCCTTCTTCAAGGTCCAAGCAGTACTGATCCTGGACCACAAACCTTCCTCACTCTGTGTTATGTTTTCTGATGCACTATTGGCATGGTTATATCTTCTTAGACCTCTCCACAAAATTATCAGAAATTTGTGCTTAAAGTAGAACTATAGACAACGCTTTTTTTCATTCTGGATAGAGCAAGGGAGGGTTATAGCCCCTGCCTTTTTTTACCATCCCTTTCTCATTGAATAAATTTCCCTTCACTTCCTGCCCCATAGCCACACAGAAAGTGAGAGGAAATCTATCCAAATTAGGGGAATCCATTGACCCCCCCCAGGCCCTCTGAAATAGTGTCCCCACTCAAAAATTTCAGGGTGGGTCTTAAACAGCAAGGGGCGTGGCCTTGAGAAGAGGTGCATCATATTTAAATTAGGGCGTGCACAAGTTTATTCAGGCCTAGGGCAGCACAAAACCTAAATACACTACTGGATAAATAATCAATTTCTTTTCCGAATAGATCATTTCCAATAAAAAATTTATAAAATAAATTAATAAATAAATTAAATAAATCAATTTATAGTCAGCAACCCATTTGATCGATATACCACATGCAGGAAAGTGATAGTTTGATATTTAATATATTTATGTAACTTACGATCGTAAATTTTTGCATGTAACGTCAATCATTTGCAGTGCTATAATACATACATATAACACATACATATAATTTGATTTTAAAGTGATGCAATTTACAATCGATTTTAATAAAGGTTTCATATATCGCTCCTTTTTGCTAGCTGCTTTTGTGTATGAAATGCAGAATAGTTATTTTATATGTTTATAAATCTCATAATCGGATTGATAAAAATACGATCTTGTCAATGAGCAAAGTATCTCAGTGCTGCCAAGTGATGCAAAATGATCTATCATTTTCTGTTCTGGCTGATTGACCCCATTTGCTCGAATCTGATCTAAATCGATCAAAAGGGAAGTTCTGTCTGTTCGTTTGTCTACGGAGTCTACCATTTTGAATGAATCCCACATTGATTTGATGAAAAAACAAAACAAAGAGTCCTTTAAATGAATAAAACAAAAACATGTCATTACAAAATCTTACTTTCTGAATCCGTCCTGTCGAATGAGTCTTGCGGCAGTTTGCGGAGGTAATCTTTAAGAAGCATCTCATATCGTGGGATCCTCTGCACAGGCTCTAACATATGGTGCTGAAGGGTTAAACTTCCACATTTTCCCTCCCTCTAAAAAAAGACATGCAGAACTTCAGGTCAGCGACTATTTCATTACACAGGCAGGTCCAGTAACCCAGAGCACCACCTCCCAGCAATATCCTTAGAGGAATAAAAGATGGTTTCTGGTTGGCTACATAATACTTTTGAAAATTCTACAATCCCACTTACAAATAAATACAAAAACGCACCATGCCACTTCAATTATCAACACTAGAGGGCACTGCAAGAGCACAAATGAGAATGTCAAGGCATAGCCTTAGGGATACGGAGCGGCAAACACCCTGTACAACTGCAAGACTGAAAGGAGGTCAGTTTTAAAATTGCATTAGGACTATGTTATATGGTCAGACAAAATCCTCACCTGGATTTCCTCCACGACATGTTTAAATTGCGTAGACCGCTCCATCCACGTTTTCACCGTTTCCATGGCGTTGTCAAAATTTTTTACATACTCAGCATACATCTTCAAGAATGGCGCTAACTTCTGTAATATATCTCCAATCCGCGGATTGTTCCACCTGACAGTACAGTATGAACACATGAGAAACAGTCTACAAATAACATTGGAAATCAAGACTGCCTGATGGACATTTGGTAAATGGTGCTGCACTCTGAGCTGGGATTACACACAATGGGGGATTTACTAAAAAGGAGCATATAAGGCTGTTCCCTCAAAGTAAGTTTACACTTCACTTAACCACTTTCAGACCGGACCATTTTGCTGGTAAATGACCAGAGGTCTTTTTACACTTTGGCACTGCGCTGCTTTAACTGGTAATTGCGCGGTCATGCAATGGTGTACCCAAACAAAATTTGCGTCCTTTTCTTCCCACAAATAGAGCTTTCTTTTAAAGGCATTTGACTGACTCTGCGATTTTTATTTTTTGCGAAATATAAACGTAAAAAGACCGCAAATTTTGAAAAAAAATGATATTTTCTACTTTTTGTTATTAGAAAAATCCAATAAACTCAATTTTAGTCATACATTTAGGCCAAAATGTATTCAGCCACATGTCTTTGGTAAAAAAAAAGTCAATAATTGTATATTTATTGGTTTGCGCAAAAGTTGTCACATCTACAAACTAAGGTACGTTTTCTGGAATTTACGCAGCTTTTAGTTTACGACTGCCTATCTCATTTCTTGAGGTGCTAAAATGGCAGGGCAGTACAAAACCCCCCCAAATGACCCCATTTTGGAAAGTAGACCCCCTAAGGAAATTGATAAGAGGCATGTTGAGCCCATTGAATATTTTATTTTTTTGCCTCAAGCGATTGAATAATGACAAAAAAAAAATTTTTTTTTTTTTTACACAAAGTTGTCACTAAATGATATATTGCTCATGCATGCCATGGGCATATGTGAAATGACACCCCAAAATAAATTCTGCTGCTTCTCCTGAGTACGGGGATACCACATATGTGGGACTTTTTGGGAGCCTAGCCGCGTACGGGGCCCCGAAAACCAAGCACCGCCTTCAGGCTTTCTAAGGGCGTAAATTTTTGAGTTCACTTCTCACTACCTATTACAGTTTTGAAGGCCATAAAATGCCAAGATGGCACAAAACCCCCACAAATGACCCCATTTTAGAAAGTAGACACCCCAAGCTATTTGCTGAGAGGCATGTTGAGTCTATGGAATATTTTATATTTTGCCACAAGTTGCGGGAAAATTACAAACTTTTTTTTTTTTTTTTTTTTCACAAAGTTGTCACTAAATGATATATTGCTCACGCATGCCATGGGCATATGTGAAATGACACCCCAAAATAAATTCTGCTGCTTCTCCTGAGTACGGGGATACCACATATGTGGGACTTTTTGGGAGCCTAGCCGCGTACGGGGCCCCGAAAACCAAGCACCGCCTTCAGGCTTTCTAAGGGCGTTACAGTTTTGAAGGCCATAAAATGCCAAGATGGCACAAACCCCCCCCAAATGACCCCATTTTGGAAAGTAGACACCCCTAAATTTAGGGGTACACTAGTGAGACTAGGTAATAAATGGCGGGTGCCCTGAAACTATAAAAAAATAACTAACCAACCAGCGTCACCTGTAACAGTTATATGGTGATCACTGGTGAAAGGGTTAACTAGGGGGCAATCAGGGGGCTTTATGCGGTAGTATATGGGGGTCCCTGGCGCTATAAAAAGCTGCAGCGAACCTAAATACCTACCTGCCTAACTAGCGTCACCTGTGACACTAATACAGCGATCAGAAAAACGATCGCTTATTAGGCTGGGTTCACACTGGAGCGATGCGGGAACGCCACGAATGCGCGGCGGGTTCCCGCATCGCATGCCTCCCGGCGGCAGTTCACACTGCCCTATGCGAACTGCTGGGAGTGTCAGTGAAATGTTACTGACACCCCCAGATCAGTTCGCATATCGCAGTGCGATCTGCAAACTCGGATCGCATGGTGTGAACACCCATGCGATCCGATTCTGCTGCGGGCCAAAAAAAGGGTCCCGTGCGAATTTGCGGCGGGTGTGGCGGGTGCGGCGAATGGCTGAACTCGAATCGCACAGAGATCGGATGTGATTTGCACTGCAGTGCGGTGCGAATCACATCCGTTCTCATAAACCGCTGCAATGTGAACCCAGCCTTAGTGACACTGGCGACGGGGGGTGATCACGGGGTTAAACCTTTATTGGGGGGGTTAGGGGGGTACCTTAGAACTAAAGGGGGCTAACCCTAACTGCCCTAACAGTTATTAGTCACAAATGACACCCGCCGGGTGATCAGGGGGTTAAACCTTTATTAGGTAATAAATGGCGGGTGCCCTGAAACTATAAAAAAATAACTAACCAACCAGCGTCACCTGTAACAGTTATATGGTGATCACTGGTGAAAGGGTTAACTAGGGGGCAATCAGGGGGCTTTATGCGGTAGTATATGGGGGTCCCTGGCGCTATAAAAAGCTGCGGCGAACCTAAATACCTACCTGCCTAACTAGCGTCACCTGTGACACTAATACGGCGATCAGAAAAATTATCGCTTATTAGGCTGGGTTCACACTGGAGCGATGCGGAAACGCCGCGAATCCGCGGCGGGTTCCCGCATCGCATGCCTCCCGGCGGCAGTTCACACTGCCCTATGCGAACTGCTGGGAGTGTCGGTGAAATGTTACTGACACCCCCAGATCAGTTCGCATATCGCAGTGCGATCTGCAAACTCGGATCGCATGGTGTGAACACCCATGCGATCCGATTCTGCTGCGGGCCAAAAAAAGGGTCCCGTGCGAATTTGCGGCGGGTGTGGCGGGTGCGGCGAATGGCTGAACTCGAATCGCACAGAGATCGGATGTGATTTGCACTGCAGTGCGGTGCGAATCACATCCGTTCTCATAAACCGCTGCAATGTGAACCCAGCCTTAGTGACACTGGCGACGGGGGGTGATCACGGGGTTAAACCTTTATTGGGGGGGTTAGGGGGGTACCTTAGAACTAAAGGGGGCTAACCCTAACTGCCCTAACAGTTATTAGTCACAAATGACACCCGCCGGGTGATCAGGGGGTTAAACCTTTATTAGGTAATAAATGGCGGGTGCCCTGAAACTATAAAAAAATAACTAACCAACCAGCGTCACCTGTAACAGTTATATGGTGATCACTGGTGAAAGGGTTAACTAGGGGGCAATCAGGGGGCTTTATGCGGTAGTATATGGGGGTCCCTGGCGCTATAAAAAGCTGCGGCGAACCTAAATACCTACCTGCCTAACTAGCGTCACCTGTGACACTAATACGGCGATCAGAAAAATTATCGCTTATTAGGCTGGGTTCACACTGGAGCGATGCGGAAACGCCGCGAATCCGCGGCGGGTTCCCGCATCGCATGCCTCCCGGCGGCAGTTCACACTGCCCTATGCGAACTGCTGGGAGTGTCAGTGAAATGTTACTGACACCCCCAGATCAGTTCGCATATCGCAGTGCGATCTGCAAATTCGGATCGCATGGTGTGAACACCCATGCGATCCGATTCTGCTGCGGGCCAAAAAAAGGGTCCCGTGCGAATTTGCGGCGGGTGCGGCGAATGGCTGAACTCGAATCGCACAGAGATCGGATGTGATTTGCACTGCAGTGCGGTGCGAATCACATTCGTTCTCATAAACCGCTGCAATGTGAACCCAGCCTTAGTGACACTGGCGACGGGGGGTGATCACGGGGTTAAACCTTTATTGGGGGGGTTAGGGGGGTACATTAGAACTAAAGGGGGCTAACTCTAACTGCCCTAACAGTTATTACAGTCACAAATGACACCAATGCAAAAAAAAAAAAAAAAAAAATTACATTGGTGTCACTGTGACTGGGGGGCAGGGGTAATTGGGGGGGTGATCGGGGGGTAAAGGGGGGGTGTGAGTGTGCCTGGCATGTTCTACTGTGTGTGTAGAGTGTTGGTGCAACTCACCGATCCGCTCTCCTCCGTGTCGGAACGAAAAATACCGACACGGAGGAGAGAATACATCACTTCCTCTCCTGTGTTTACATTACAGGAGAGGAATTGATGTCACGGGGGATTTCTATTCGTCGGGAGCGATCGCGAGGGGGTGGCCATGAATGAATGGCCGCCCCCTCGTCCCGGATCGCTCCCGGACGAAAACCGACCGCCGCAGGCACCGGGCGGGGGCCCGATCGGGCCCCCGACCCGCGGGAGGCAAGGGACGTACATGTAAGCCCTTATGCCTGCCCGTGCCATTCTGCCGACGTACATCGGCGTGCGGCGGTCGGCAACTGGTTAAAGTGGTTGTAAAACTCAGACATGAAATATGAACAAAGCATTTCCCTCTATAACATATACTTGTCTCAATTGAGCACTAAGTGTCATTTCTCTCTGCTGCTTCATTCCTCTGCTATCAGCATGGATCACTTCTAAAAAGTTTTCCTGACACCAAGAGAAAAAAGGTGACAGGGGTGGGACCTCCAGCTGATTGACAACCTTAGCACTGTTCCTGTGTGCAGAGTGTGTGTCCCTTCCCTCCAATCAGGTCTCAGCATTGAGATAAAAAATGGAAAAAAAAAAAAAAAAAAAAAAAAAAAAAAGGTGGTTTTGCTTATAGTTCTACTTTATTTTATGGTCAGCTTTAACCAGAAGCACTGTGACATACTTCCTAAACCTGACTGCTAGTTTCACTTTTGGGGCATATTTATGAAACAGCCAAAGTCGCCGCGACAAAATATTCAGGCTGCAGTCACACCTGAGAGTTTCAAAGTTGCGTGTTTTTGCCGCAATTTTGTACAGGTCACCAATGTAAAAAGCACAAAAACGCCTGTAATCTGCCCCAAAGAAGCGCATTTTTTTTTTTTTTAGCTTACGGCGTTTTGCTTCAGGTGACAAAATGCTCAGATGTGAACAGGTGCCATTGAGATGAACGGGATTTTGCTTGTTGGGCGTTTTTCATGCGTTTTTTGAGCTGAAAATGCTCAGGTATGAATGCAGCCTCACTGGTGGCAAATCAACCACTGGAAGATTCGCCTGCAGAGAATATTTGGGGAATGTCACATTCGGCACTTTATAAATATAAATATGCCTCTTATACACATATATAGATTACACCGACTTCAGTGGAGTTTCTGCCTTTGCCCGATGTACAGATGCAGATTACTCAAAGTTTTTTCTTTGAGGCAGCAAAGATTTGAAGAAAGCCTTTGATAAATTGCACAGATAAAAACGGATTTAAAAAAAAAAATAAAAAAAAATCTTCTAAGCACTGAAATCTGCCTCATCACATGAAATCTCACATGACAGGAAAATCAAAGAGAATAATTTAATAAAATTGAATAATAACTATGATCTGTCTGTGCATGTACAATTAGACAAGGCCACAAAGAATGTTCAGCTGAAAGACATCACTATGGATTACAATTGATAAAAAAAAATAAAAGCCTTGAGCCCACAATGCAGAAGACGGAGATGCAGCTGCAGAAGACCGGAGCTCCCCGCTCTCCCAAACGCTACAAAAGGATGACAAATCGGTTGACGCCGGATGACAAGTCCTGTTCTCCAGCACCTCCACCCACTGCAGATGTCACACTACAGGAGAACACTGGGAGAGTCAGGGCTGGCTAGAAGCAGAGACTGCTTGAGAAGTGCTCTGTTCTAAGCAAAAATACAACAAAGATCTACCAAAATCATTCAATAAAACGGATTATCGCTTTTAGTACATGATCGCTCGCTGTGTTAACCTGATGGACAGTCTAGCCAGTAACAACGTTTTTTCCCAAGCCGCTGCTCAGACTATGCAAACACTTACTGTATAATCAATTGAAAGCCTTTTCTCTGTCTTACCACTTAACTGCCACTGTTGTTAATACCATTCATCCTACGAATGGGTTGAATTCATCAACCCATACATCCCTGAATGTATCGCAGACGACATAATACCACATATCCCAGGCTTCTCTAAATCTGATTTTTTTTTTTCAATTAAAGCACATCTTCACTTAAATTCCCCCAACAAATCACACCGCCCTCTGTATTTAAATGTTTTTTTTCCAGGAGCAGGTACCTGACCATGACCACTTCCGTAATGCTGGCCTAGGTGAACATTACACAGGCTTGTCCCCTCCCTCCTCCACTTCCCAATAGGCTACAGAACCAAACTGACAGCGCAGCACAATCTTGCACATGTGCAGTGGAGAGCCAGCTGTGAATCAGCAGAAGTCACAGCCAGCTCACACTACCAACATGGAGTCGCTAGGGATCCAAAGATCGGCAAATATCTTGTCAAGGTGAAGACAGCGCTGGACTTCTAAGCTGGTGACGGTTTCTTAAATTTCAGCAGCTACAGTATTTGTTACTACTGACTTTTTTTTTTTTTTTTTTTAAATGGCCCTTCAGTTTGTGACGATCAATTAAAAATTAAACTGCATTTCCATATTTAAATGATCTCCACTGATTCCCTATAAACGCACACATCAGTGAAAAAATGCTAATGTAAAAACTTCTTAAAGCTGAATTCTGGGAAAAGTAAAAACTTGGGTGGGGGGCAGCCCTACTGCAAGGGCTTAAAGTGGATGTAAACCCAATTTTTTTTTTTTATGTCATAATGTAGAGTATACGATTTCCTATCATTTGAGCCCAGTCTTGCCACAAAGAGTTAATCCAGCTCTGAGTAATCGTCTTTTATTGTTCAGTGAGATAAATCTTGACAAACAGAGAAAAACGTTGTCAAATCCTCCCCCTTGCTGTGAGTGACAAGTGATTTACATATCTCGTGCACTAGCCTAAGAGACATGCATTATTTCATTCCCACCCCCACTCCCTTCTTCTGCTGCTCTGCAAGGATTGGATGTTCCACACCTCAGTATAATTGAGCATGCGGAAGTCATGTGGTTACTTTCCTGTGTTTTTACTGGATGTTAGGGATCATAGCAGAAGTTCAGTGTAAGAAATACACAGGAGAAAATGCACAGGGGAGTGTAGAGGTGGGCGAAGAGTCTACTGACATCACAACTCCACCCACCGAGCTCCAGGCAACAGACCCACCCACAGAATGTGCAGGAGGCATGTATATCCTTATAGATAACCCCTATGGCAGTAGTTTAGAAAGGATGACATTGGGTTTACATCCACTAATGCTCCTTTAGGTGTAGGGGACAAAAAAAAAAGCAGTTTTACTTCTGTAATCCCCCATTCTTGCAGGCTTCCTTCGTACGGCTACACCAGAACTTACAACCTCTTCTGCCCTGTCCTCCAGTGGCTGTAGGTCCTCTGACAACAAATACAATATAGGGCCCATAGCTTTGTACTGTGAGGACATCTAGGGACAGTTCACTGCTTGAGCATAGGGGAGAATAGGAGAGCGCTTGGTGGTCAGGGGTGCAGAATGTCAGGTAGGTAAATCTGTGTTTTCAAGTACCCTAGATCTAAACAGGCATTTAATCCTTGCAGTGTGGGGCAACCTCACTGAAAGGGAGGATTTTTAAATTTCCTGGAGATGGGCTTTACCCTGCTTCTCAGCCTTGAATACTGCCACACACTATTGCAATCACAAACATGGATGGAAGAAAACCTCAGGAAAGGAGTCACCATAGGTGAAATCAAGGCTGACCCTGGGAAAGGTCTCCAAGAAAATGGTTAAAGTTGAACTCCAGGCAGATATAAAAGACTTAAATGAATGCAGCTCTTAATTCATTTAAGGCTTCCTGTACACTTGAACTACTTTGACCGCCGCTGTGACTTTGCACATTTTGCAGCCGGCAGTCAAAACGATCATGAATGCAAATTCTTTTGCATTCCGGAGAGGGAGGTAGGACCTCCCAAACGATCCTAAAAGCCTATGTGTACAATGTACAAAGACACACAGGCTTTTATGGAGGCGAGTTTAGGAGCTTTGCCAGAAAATTGCCAAAAGCTCCAAACCTCAAGTTTAGGAGCTGCAAGTGTACATGGAGCCTAACACATCATTAAATGTCTGAGGTTAATTTTTTTTACCTACTGCTGCAGTTACATAGCTGTAATGAAGAATCTTCTGTCCTGTGTTGCCCAGTCCTCTTCACAGCTGTGAATTTCCAGAACTGCGGGCAATAATAGATTTGGGTATAACATTGCAATGTATTTCAGAAGCTGCTGGCCCACCTGTCCCCCCTTCTCCATTGACAAAAGTCCATTCATTGATTTCACTGAATGTAACATTGTCTGTGAATGGGGGTATCTGCCCCTCCCCCACTCGTCATGTTACCTTTAAAGCGGAAATTTAGCCATTTTTTTCATCTTTCCATCTATTTAATTCTCTGCCCTTGTTTTAACTTTGGATAGTAATTTTTTTTTTTCTGCCAGTAAATACCTTATACAGTCTTCCTGTTTCTTGTCTGGAAAAAAAGCCTAGGCTTATGACATCATGCACAGCGCTCTCACTCTCGTGAGAGTTTGCCAGGAAGGGGGGGAGGGGGGAGTCATAAGAGGGCCAATGAGAGCTGCAGAACTGGAGTTTTGTCTGTGTGTGTCTTTCTAAACCCAGGACGTGAACAGGCAGCAGTCTCAGCTGACCACGGTTAAAATTGCTGCAGCCAGACTTGGTTGGAGGGAAGCTTCAGAATGGCAAAATGTTTTCATTACAAATTATATGAGCAGACTGCAGTTCCTCCTTAACCACTTGCTGACCAGCCGCCGTCTTTATACTGTGACAGGGTGGTTCTATTGCGCAAATCGCCGTAGCTGTACGTTGGTTCCTGTAATAGATATTGCAGGCGTGTGCCAGAGCCGATGCGTGTGACCGGCGGCCGCGATGTCTGCCGGCCACCCACAATCACTCCACAGAGCCAGAATGGGGATCAGTAAATGTAAACAAGCAGATCCCTGTTCTGACAGTGGAGTAGAGAGATTGTCTGTTCCTAGTGATCAGGATCAGCGATCTCCATCATTCTCCAGTCAGTACACTCCCCACCCCCCCCCCCCCCCGTTAGCAACACCTCCCAGTGTCATTTATACAATAATCAGTGCATTTTTATAGCACTGATCGCTGTATAACTGTCACTGGTCCCAAAAAAGAGTAAAAAATGTCCGATCTATCTTCAGCCCCACTAAAAATCACTCATTACTGCCATTACTAGTATATAAAAAAATAAAATAAAAATGATATTATAATTATATATATATATTCATATATATATATATATATAAAATTTAATTATTTTAGACACTGTGATATCATCATTGAGTCTCTTTGCTTCTCTATGCAATGCTGGCAGATCATGGCTAGTGCGAGGGGCTGGCAGGGTGCTGCACATAGCTTCCTGAAACCATTACAGCACACTGCGCAAACCAATATACGCTTATTCCCTTTTTTTTTTTACCAAAAATATGTAGAAGAATACACATCGGCCTAAACCGAGGAAGAAATTTGTTTAGATTTTTTGGGGGGACATTATAGCAAAAACGTAAAAAAAAAATAGCTTTTTTTTCAAATTGTCGCTTTTTTTGTTTATAGTGCAAAAAATACATACCGCAGAGGTGATCAAATACCCCCAAAAGAAAGCTCTATTTATGGGAAAAAAGGGACATTTTGTTTGACTAAAGCATCGCACGACTGAGCAATTGTCAGTTAAAGTGACGCAGTGCTGTATCGCAAAAAATGGCCTGGTCATTAAGGGGGTAAATCCTTCCAGTCTTTAGGTGGTTAATGAAATCAATGAAATACTTTTTTCGCCAGTGAAGGAGAGGAGTTTCTGAAATGCACTGCAATGTCAGACCCAAAGTTATTAACCCCTGCAGTGTCAGCAGTTCAGTGCTGTGGTTAGGACCGGGCATTACAGGACAAAAGATTGCATTTCAGAGCTGGATGGGCAAAAGTACAAATCCTTTGGCAGGTAAAACAGATCTCATATATGGTTTAACCACTTCAGATCCGCGCTATTGCCAAATGACGGCATTAGCGCGGACCTACATTTTCAGGACTACGTCTATTGACGTCGTCCTGGTTACGAGCGGCCTGCGCGCCCCCTGAGGGGCGCGCGCGGCGCGCTCTGTGATCGGCGAGTCCGTGAGACTCGCCTGATCACCGATCCGTGTAAGGGGTCGATCCCGACCCCTTATCACGTGATCAGCTGTCAGCCAATGACAGCTGATCATGTGATAGAACGGAGCCGGTAATCGGCTATTATTCCTCCTCGCGCTGACAGCGCGAGGAGAGAAAAAAAAAGCCGATCACCGGCGGCCGTGATCGGGACATCAGTCCCGATCACGGCCATCAATACATGTGCCCACCTGCCACCTGCCTGTGCCCACCTGCCTCCCGCAGTGCCATCCTGAAGTAAAATAAAAGAAAAAGTAAGTGCCCCCCGTCAGTGCCCCCTGTCAGTGCCCATAGTGCCCACAGTGCCACCCACAGTGCCACCCACAGTGCCACCCACAGTGCCACCCCACAGTGCCACCCCACAGTGCCACCCAATCTGCCTCAAAGGTGCTGCACCCCAGTGCCGCCCATCAGTGCCCAGCAGTGCCGCCCATCAGTGCCCAGCAGTGCCGCCCATCAGTGCCCAGCAGTGCCACCTATCAGAGCCACCTATCAGTGCCACCTATCAGTGCCCATCAGTCCCATCTATCTGTGGTACCTATCAGTGCCCATCCGTGCCACCCATCCGTGCCACTTATCCGTGCCACCCATCCGTGCCATCTTATCTGTGCCCATCTTTGCCCATCAGTGCCGCCTTATCTGTGCCCATCGGTGCCGCCTTATCTGTGCCTATTAGTGCCGCCTTAACTATGCCTATCAGTGCCCACCAGTGCAGCCCATCAGTGCCCACCAATGCAGCCCATCAGTGCCCACCAATGCAGCCCATCAGTGCCCACCAATGCAGCCTATCAGTGCCGCCTAATCAGCGCACTTCAATGAAGGAGAAAAATGACCCGTTTGCAAAATTTTATAACAAACTATTAAAACATGATTTTTTTTTTTTTTTTTTTTGCATCTTTTTTTGTTTGTTTAGCAAAAAATAAAACTCCGAGCTGTAACTAAATACCACCAAAAGAAAGCTCTATTTGTGGGAAAAAAATGATAAAAATGTCATTTGGGTACAGTGTTGTATGCCCGCGCAATTGTCACTCAAAGTGCATCAGCGCTGAAAGCTGAAAATTGGTCTGGGACTGAGGGGGGTTTAAGTGCCCAGTAAGCAAGTGGTTAATCAAGTTCCACTTTAATGAAGCATACATGGATGTTCTATGATCAACCTGCATGGAGGTTTGCTGGAGGTTACTGAATGTGGAGCACAGATTTGGACTTCATATTCAGTTACCAGTCTGATCTTCAGATAGACTGTGTGATCTGAGCGAGGTAATCTGTGTTATTACACCTGTAATATATGGCCATAGTTGTCCAGGTCCTGCTACCTACCATTCTCTCATTCTGCCTTCCAGTTCAGGCAGGAGGAAAGAGGAGTGGAAGCTGTGAATAGACACAATATTAGAGAATATCTTGCATGGAACATCAACCGGGAAAGAACCTTTCTTGGCTTCGTTATCCAGTGCTGTATTAAACGTCTGCAGAGCATAAAGAGACAGATCAGAGGTTTCATTTATTACAGGCATTTATATAAAACAATTTATGCAGCATTTTACATATTGTACATCAGTCTTTGCCCTCAAGGAGCTTACAATCTAAGGTCCCCAACTCACATACATATAAAGGCCAATATAGACAGGAGCCAATTAACCAACTGGCATGTTTTTAAAGTGTGGGAGGAAAACAAGAGTACCCGGAGGAAACCCACACAAACATGGGAAGAACATACAAACTCCATGGGGAATGTGAGCAGAGGACCCCAGTGCTGCCAGGCATAAGTGCTAACCACTAAGCAACTCCGCTAGAAGCTGTGCATACTTAAAAAACAAAAAACCAAAAAAAACCTAACTGTCGGACTTGGGCCAGTAATAATGATGATTAATCAACCTTTGAGGCCCATGTTATACGTACTACTATGATGGAATTTTCTTTTACTGTGCCTTGAATAGGTTGTAGGTTGGGGTAATTTAAACTGCTGACTAAATATTGTATTGTAATCTGATTCTCTGACTTGACACATGTTTTGTACCATTATTGAATATGCCTCGTTATGCACTTCTTGTTTTGAAATAAAGAATAATAATAAAAAAAAAAAACACCTAAAACACACAGACTTCAGTTACCACTATCTGATCATCAACCCATGTTTCATTAAAGCTCTGATCACCCTATCCTCAACATTCCAGTTATGGGAACAGGCTGGCTCTGAATAACCAACCAGCTTCTTAATTCAAGAAAAGAACAGCTGTTGCTTAATCAGGTTTCATCACTTACTAGCTCAGAAAATGAAATAGGGATTCTGATTGGGCACTGTGGCCAATAATACATTTTTCGCATGTATAAATAGACCCCCTGAACTGTGCTTTTCCACTGAACAGAAGGTGGCGCTACAGGGGAAAACTACAATCATGACTCCTGGGTTTGTTAGAAGGTTGGATCCAAATTTATTTGGAGCTTTTCTTTTTTTTTTAAATAGAACATTCCCTTATATCAGGCTAAATACAATTGCTACAATAAAATAATAACATTTTGAAATGCTGGGCTTTACTATTTTGGTATTAAGGGAGATTTATGTCATGTATACATGTTCTTCATATAGACCATATTAAAAAGATATAGTGAAGATCACCAACAACCAACGGGGCTATTAAAAAGTATATACAGGTTCTTTACCTGCTAAGAGGCTGTAAAGTATTGCACACTGATCCTGTGCCATGCAGGTACACAGTATGGAAAATGTGTTAAAGATTTTGTGGCCAGGTGTCAGCTAAGATATGGGAATTAAGCCTTTCCTTCTAGTTTTCAGTATTAGGTTAACTACAGAACTTCCTGTATGGAAGAGAGCAAATGCTTCTGAATACCAAAATATCTTGGGACCTGTAGTCCCTCTGTCAATACATACGTGTTCCCGAGTGCTGACTGGACAACACATATCAGAAGGCTGGTAAAGCAAGGAGGATTCTGGGGGAGCAGATATATTTAACGGCGAGTGGCGGGCTCACTCTCTTGGAGCGCTCGACTTTCTGCAGGACAGTGGGAGCTGTCTTTTTCAAGTGGACACAGTGGGTCTCTGTGGCCTAGCCAACCACCATGGCATTCAGCTCAGCGGATCTGCATTTCTGTAACGCAGATCACTAGATTGGGACCGCATCTGTGCAACCTCGCCCTGAAACTTCCATTATCCATCTCATCACATCTGCTGTTCCATTCCCACTGTCAGTCTACTGGGTGATTAACCATCCTCTCCCTATTGACACTCAAGAGTCTGCACAGGACACCATGTCTACTTGGAGGGGGGGGGGGGAATATCCTCAGGATTGTTCAGCGGGCAGACGCCCAACCTCTGTTATCCATCAGTCTATAGACACTGCATGCAGATGCCTTTACACCTCAGTTACTGAGAACCCTCTATTGAAAGCAGCATGAATGTTTACCTGTTTAACCTCATTGACCTAGAGGTACTCAACACTGCTCACAGGCCCCACCATTGCTAGCAGAAGACAACTGAAATAGCTCCCAACTGTCCCTGATTTTGAGGGACTGTCTCCAATTTGGAGCAATAGCCCTCATTTTGGTCTGATCTATATAGGTGTATATAAAATTCACTTTTTATCTATCAAAAAGTGTTTTCCAGCACTAAACCTTTCATCTGATTTCTAACTTGCTGCATTTATAAAATCCAAAAGCCAATATAAAGGAATAGAAGTTGTAAAAAAAAAAGCACTTGTGGGTTTAACCAATCTTGTTTTTTTTTTTGCACAATTCTCCTTTAAGGGGGCATGACAAGGGTCCTAGAGCTGCATACTTTTTCTGATAGGCATTCCTCATTCCCATCTCAAAAATTTGGGAGGTGTGAACTGATACAACCACACCAGGATTTCTCAGCTATCCTGGGCTACTGGCTACTTTTCCTGTAGTTAACACACTTGGAGGCTATCAAAGGGGGACTATATTATATATATATATATATATATATATATACATACATATATATATATATATATATATATATATATATATATATACATACATATACACACACACACAGTGCTTTGCGAAAGTATTTGGCCCCCTTGAACTTTTCAACCTTTTGCCACATTTCAGGCTTCAAACAAAGATATAAAATTTTTATTTTTTGTGAAGAATCACCAACAAGTGGGACACAATTGTGAAGTGGAACGAAATCTATTGGATTTATTGAAACTATTTTAACTAATAAAAAAAATTAAAAGTGGGGCGTGCAAAATTATTCGGCCCCCTTGCGTTAATACTTTGTAGAGCCACCTTTTGCTGCGATTACAGCTGCAAGTCGCTTGGGGTATGTCTCTATCAGTTTTGCACATCGAGAGACTGAAATTCTTGCCCATTCTTCCTTGCAAAACAGCTCGAGCTCAGTGAGGTTGGATGGAGAGCGTTTGTGAACAGCAGTTTTCAGCTCTTTCCACAGATTCTCGATTGGATTCAGGTCTGGACTTTGTAGATTTTGCTGTATGTTTGGGATCATTGTCTTGTTGGAAGATAAATCTCCGTCCCAGTTTCAGGTCTTTTGCAGACTCCAACAGGTTTTCATCCAGAATGGTCCTGTATTTGGCTGCATCCATCTTCCCCTCAATTTTAACCCCTTCCCGCCGAGCGTACGCAGATCTGCGTACTCGGCTTCCGGGGGGTATACCGGGATGATGCCCGCACCTGCAGGCATCATCCCGGTACCGTTTTTTACAGCGGGCGATTGGCTTTCCAGCCATAACAACCGATGCGGCTAAAAGCCGCTCGGCTGTTATGCCGGAGGAGCGGGAGGGGACGTCCCCCCCTCCCGCCGCCTCTCGCCGCTGTTACCGGTGCTCCCGCTCGATCGGGAGCACCGATCAGTGGTCCGACGCCTCCGGCTGCGGAGGAGGAACTGGAACGAAGCCGTAATCGGCTTCGTTCCAGTCTCCTCATCGTAAACACGGAAGCGACGTCATGACGTCACTTCCCGTTTACTCGGCTGCCAATGGTGCCGGTTTTAAAAAAATATCCGGTATTCAGAATCGCCGTTTTCGGCGATCTGAATACATTGAAGTGTAAAGGAGGGGTGGGGGGTCTTTTAGACCCCCGATCCCTCCATAAAGAGTACCTGTCACCACCTATTACTGTCACAAGGGATGTTTACATTCCTTGTGACAGCAATAAAAGTGATCAAATTTTATTTTTATTTTTTTAAAACAATTTAGTCGTTTTAAAATAAATAAAAAAAAAAAAAAAAATTTTTCAAAGCGCCCGCCGTCCCCGCGAGCTCACGAAGCAAAGAAAACGCATACGGAAGTCGCGCCCGCGTATGTAAACAGTGTTCAAATCACACATGTAAGGTATCGCCGCGATCGTCAGAGCGAGAGCAATAATTCTAGCAGTAGACCTCCTCTGTAACGCTAACCTGGTAACCGTAATTTTTTTTTAAAGCGTCGCCTATTGAGATTTTTAGGTACCGTACTTTGTCGTCAATCTACAAGTGCGCGCAATTATAAAGTGTGACATGTTTGGTATCTATTTACTCGGCGTAACATTATCTTTCACATTACGCAAAAAAATTGGGCTAATTTTACTGTTTTGTTTTTTTTTTATTCATGAAAGTGTCCCTTTTCCCAAAAAGTTGCGTTTAAAACACCACTGCGCAAATACCGTGTGACATAAAATATTGCAACAATCGCCGTTTTATTCTCTAGAGCCTCTGCTAAAAAAATATATATAATGTTTGGGGGTTCCAAGTAATTTTCTAGCAAAAAATATGGATTTTAACTTGTAAACACCAAATTCCAAAAATAGGCTTAGTCATGAAAGGGTTAACCATCTTCCCTGTCCCTGCTGAAGAAAGGCAGGCCCAAACCATGATGCTGCCACCACCATGTTTGACAGTGGGGATGGTGTGTTGAGGGTGATGAGCTGTGTTGCTTTTACGCCAAACATATTGTTTTGCATTGTGGGCAAAAAGTTTGATTTTGGTTTCATCTGACCAGAGCACCTTCTTCCACGTTTGGTGTGTCTTCCAGGTGGCTTGTGGCAAACTTTAGATGAGACTTTTTATGGATATCTTTGAGAAATGGCTTTCTTCTTGCCACTCTTCCATAAAGGCCAGATTTGTGCAGTGTACGACTGATTGTTTTCCTATGGACAGACTCTCCCACCTCAGCTGTAGTTGTCTGCAGTTCATCCAGAGTGATCATGGGCCAGGTCTTGGTAGATTTGCAGTGGTCTGACACTCCTTTCATTTCAAAATGATCGCTTGCACAGTGCTCCTTGGGATGTTTAAAGCTTGGGAAATCTTTTTGTATCCAAATCCGGCTTTAAACTTCTCCACAACAGTATTACGGACCTGCCTGGTGTGTTCCTTGGTCTTCATGATGCTCTCTGCGCTTTCAACAGAACCCTGAGACTATCACAGAGCAGGTGCATTTATACAGAGACTTGATTACACACAGGTGGATTCTATTTATCACCATCATTTTTTTAGGACAACATTGGATCATTCAGAGATCCTCGCTGAACTTCTGGAGTGAGTTTGCTGCACTGAAAGTAAAGGGGCCGAATAATTTTGCACGCACCACTTTTCAGTTTTTTATTTGCTAAAAAAGTTTAAAATATCCAATAGATTTCGTTCCACTTGACATTTGTGTCCTACTTGTTGGTGATTCTTCACAAAAAATACAATTTTTATATCTTTATGTTTGAAGCCTGAAATGTGGCAAAAGGTTGAAAAGTTCAAGGGGCCCGAATACTTTCGCAAGGCACTACTGACAAGTAGCATCCCGTTCTGTACAATGGACCCATTCTAATTGGAGCGACCCAAGTCGTTCCGACTTAGAAAAAGGTTAAGTCTCTCTTCCCCCCTCTTCATTGCCAGTGTTGCATTCAAATGGTTGCATCTGATTACATTGTATTGTTCAGGCCAGCTGAACTTTGCTAATTGATTGCTGTTACTGTAATTGGTGTGTAGTGTTTCTATGCTCTAGCAGAGACGGTTTTGCCTATCTGAATATTTTCTTTGGTATGCTTGTTGACCAAACCTAATGTGGGTGTCACTAAAGAATTGTATCTCTTGTTCCATTATTTTCTATTGCTGAAATAGGACTGAACCTAGTGTCAGAGGGGTCAGGAGGCTTATCAGGTCAGGGCAATAACAAGCATCTAGTACTACTCTTTTATGAGCCAATTTTTCTGACATATGACCACCAACCAGGGTCAGGTCTATAGCAGAGGCAGAGCATGCCCTGCCTTGGGTACCATACTGTGGGTGGCACAGATACTGTCGGAGCTTCTTTTGCCTCAGCATCACCCAGCTGTCTCTGCTAAACTAAATAAGCTGAAGATAGAAGCCAATTGGTTGTCGTCCGCAGCAACCCCAGACTCTTTCTGCTCCAGTTTTGATAAATTCTTCTTAGCCTGTTAAATCCAATTCTACCCTTTTTTCTTCTAGGTTGAAAATGACGGGAGAAAACCTAATGACAGAAAGTGTCTTTATTACCTGCAGGAGCTCCAAGCGGGTGACGTAGGCCCTCTCTGTCTGCAGCAGCTCGTTGGCGATGTTGTGCAGCTTCTGCTCGTTGGTCTCCTGGAAAAGAAGAATGTTGTGATTTATGAGGTGAGAGGGAAAGCATTGATCTCCAGGGCACCATAATGAGAGCCCGAGCCTTCATAGAGCAGCATGACACAAAGTTCCTGCAACATCTGAAAATAACTTCCCAATTAGGAGGCCATTTGACATTTTGTTCAGATCTGCTAATGATAATCCAGAAACCACAGGAATTCTCCATATACTTGTTTATTGCTCCACTGCAGACATTATATGTTATCCTCTTTTTGTTTAATTCTGTGTTCAATTAAAGCTAGCGTTTAATCTGCTTATATATGTCGTTCCCTCCCTGCCCACCAACAAGCTAATTAAGTTTTTAAATAAAACCTTTCATATATATATATATATATATATATATATATATATATATATATATATATATATATATATATATATATATATATATATATATATATATATATATATATATATATATATATTTTAGACACTGATATCATCATTGAGTGTCTTTTCTTCTCTATGTAATGCTGGCAGATCATGGCTGGTGCGAGGGGCTGGCAGGGTGCTGCACATAGCTTCCTGAAACCCATTCAGCACACTAACTCAGTACTCATTTCAAAAGTCCTCAGACCTGATGCAAGCAGTGGTCTGAATTTTTGAAGGAGTTATGCCAAAATCAAAATGTCTAGATGGGTAAATGTCAGTCTGGAATAGTGAGTGTTACTAGACAGACTACATTTGCATGCAGATTACCCTAGGTAACACGCAGCGGCAAAGCTGAGCCTCCATGAATGAGAGAACTGAAATCCAATGAATGAAAAGGACAGACTTTAAGGGGGCTGTACTTTGGCATCAGTGGGAGACATAGTGCCCAGCCATTGGTGCCAGTGGGAGGCATAGTGCCCAGCCATTGGTGCCAGTGGGAGGCATAGTGCCCAGCCATTGGCGCCAGTGGGAGGCATAGTGCCCAGCCATTGGCGCCAGTGGGAGGCATAGTGCCCAGCCATTGGCGCCAGTGGGAGGCATAGTGCCCAGCCATTGGCGCCAGTGGGAGGCATAGTGCCCAGCCATTGGCGCCAGTGGGAGGCATAGTGCCCAGCCATTGGTGTCAGTGGGAGGCATAGTCCTCAATCATTGGTGTCAGAAGGAAGAATAGTGCAATAGGTAAGAAAAGTGCCACATACGGTCCTCGGGCCTTATTTTCTGGGCTAAATGATGCTGAATGTCCCTCAGTCAGGAAATGAGGTTGGCTCTGTGTGACATGCTGCTGCTTCTAATGCAAGTTGTGAGAAGTTCACAGTGTGCAATGAAATCAGACTAAGCATTTTCAGTACAGAATAGGAGCCTGTGCAACTGTACAAGACTGAAGGGAATGTGAATATTTACTACTAGATGACATTTGCGATTCTACAGAACTTTGTATTTTCTATAAGAAAAAAGCAATGTTTTTTTTTTATTCTTTAGTTTTCGTCTTTTCTCATCAGTGCTGCTGATCTCCTGGAGCCTCTTTGCAGCCAGTCTGACAATAACGAGATGAAATAGAGGGTGGTATGGTACATACCTTAATTTCTCCAGAGTTTCTTGGAGAGGAAATGGTGCTATTGCTGTCTTCATTCTCCTTGTCATCTGATGGTAATCTACTAGGGGTTTCATTTTCCTGGTACCCCTTGTTGGTATGCCCTCTATAGATGGGCGATACGGGTGTGTCCTCAGTTAGGTTTGGTCCTTCTCCATTTAACCTGTTTTGTACGGCAGCCTTATATGAAGGGGGTGAATCACGTTCTACAAGAGCAGGGGGACTTGCTGATCCATTAGAAGGATCCTGAGTACTAAGTGAAGGCGAGTCCTCTGGCCCAGACTTGGGAGCTAGTGGTCTGTGTAAAGGAGGTTTTGGGGAAGGAGGGCCTCTTGTACTATGAGAGGGAGATCGGGGAGCAGGAGGCTCTTGTTTTCTAAAAGAAGGTGCATCAGTGTCACAACTTTCAGTCTGTATTCTAGGAGTAGGCAATCCATCACTAATTTCCACCACTTCTGGAGTTACAATCCCATTGCACTTTGGTTTTGGCTGGTCCTGAGTTAAATCCAGACTCAAGCCTTGTTTTTGGACAAGCGGATGCTCCGTGAATGGCTTCTGCTGGAGAACTACTTTGTGGTTACTTAGGTGATGAGACCCATTGTTCACATCTGGGCTTTCTTTCTTGCCATCACCGGGGCTGAGGGTCATAGAAAATAAAAGCATGTTATGGAAAAGCTTGGCAAGCACAGGACCATTACAACATTTTCACCACTCTGCTACAGAAGGCTGTTTTTTTTTTTAAACCGCATTGGGGACGGTACTTACATTGAATGAGAAGTATCTCTTGCACCAGTGCTCTATCTGTTGAAATGTTCATTCCTCTGCTCCACCATACCTTACAGCTGTGATTTTCCCAGGTTGTAGGTGTAATACTGGACCCGTCATCAAAAGTCACAACTATGCCCACCCTTTCTGCCACCCTTGCTCCACTCACACACCCAACCCCCCCCCCCCCCCCCCAGAAAACAAACTATCACTTCCCACAATGAGAAATGCGCTATAAATGGAGGCGGACCTTTCATTCATCTGCCCATCCTCCATACATAGAGCACATATTTTTTGGGTGGAAAGTGATAGTACAGCTTCCATGAATAGAGGAGGGTCTAGAAAGGGCAGGCATAGTTTACCGTTTTGATGAATGCCTGTGACAGGATCAGCAGCTTGTATTAACCCCTACAGCACCAGAAGAACACAGCTACGGGGTATGGGGGCAGAGGAATAAAGATTTCAATGAACGGTACATCCAACAGCACAAGGGACACTTCTCAAACAATGTAAATACCATCTCTTGGGAAAAAAAAAATGTAAGTACCACGAAAACTGTATCCGAGCATCACTAACTATTTTTTGAATATTCAAAGCACCACCCATGTCTCCATGCTTTATTTTGTTGACAGACCCCCCTAAAGACTCATACACATGGTACGATTGGTGGCCAACCAAGCTTCTGATTTTTGTCAACAGGGCGTGTGCCAGGATCTTGTTTTGCATACTAACGGTACGCAATTGTCATGCCACAAACCCAAACGTAGTGATGTACTATGAGGAATTTCAGCTCGGGCGCCACCATTTGGGCCCCTTCTGCCAATTTTGTGTTTGGTGAGCACTGATTCCGAGAATGCATGTTTGTACTTTCGACTGTGTGTGACGAATTTCTGTACGGACTATACGAAAATCAGAGATAGAGCCATTGTCCGCCAAAAATTTACTAGCCTGCCATCCAACATTTGTTGGCCAAAAATTGGAAAACAATTGTCTAGAGGAGCATACTAACTGTAAGAATATATGACAACAGTCTGTCAACAGACAATCCCCTTCCAACAATCGAATCGTGTGCACAAGGCTTTAGAATTTGTAGCTGGAGCTACTCTTGAGTAAAGGCAAATGATTCATCTGGCATTTACTTCCTGGAATCCATTTACCATTAGCTCAGGCATGCAGACAGGATGGAGCCCCTCCTCCCAATGAAAGGAAAAAAATGTATCACATAATTTTTGAAATAGGCCAGAAATCAGTTAGTAACTAAAGAAATGTAAAAAAAAAAAAAAAAAAAGTTTAAAACAAGTTATTATAATATATACTTACATATTTACTACTGCAAGCAGCATAAAAGTTACAAATAGTAAATGTTGATTGAGAAAGTTTAGTTCTGATTTAAGCTTTAAAGTGATTGTAAAGTCTTGTTTTTTGTCATATAAAAATAACAAATATGTTATACTTACCTGCTCTATTGCGGATTTGCACAGAGCAGCCCTGATCCTCCTCTGTGATCGTGGCCCCTCCCTCCTGTCGAGTGCCCCCACAGCAAGCAGCTTGCTATGGGGGCACCCAAGCCAAGTCACAGGTCCTCGTGTCCACACCCGTAGTCCCGGAGCCCCAGCCTGCCCCCTTCTCTCCCCTAAATGGCTAGCTGACTTTGATTCTCAGCCAATCAGCAGGGAGAATCTTGGACAGATGTGACACTCATGGACATTGCTTGACAGAGAGGAACCTCAGGTAAGTGTTAGGGGGGCTTCTACACACAGAAGGCTTTTTACCTTAATGCATACAAGTAATTTTTCGACTGATCCGAAATGTTCCGTAAATTTTGAATTTGTTAGAAAACAAATATACGAAACAAGGCATACGAATCTACAATAAATCCAAATCTCTGAATAACCCAAAATTCATCCCAATTTATATTCAGACCAAAGTGAATTGCACATGTCTAGTGAGATATTCAGTTGCATATGCATATGGACCCATGAGCAGCATTTTAATACCTAGCCAACAGGCTGAAGCAGCACACACGCATTAGACAAAATGAATACCACTCTTAAAACGACCACCTAAAAGGATTCCGTCACAGTTTTAAAACTCAAAACCAAAAGGTATGCCTACCAAGAAAATTTTAATACCTACCCCTTCTATGGAAAGCCTTGATGGCTTCACAAGCTCCACTGGATGAAAAATATCCAGTGTTCAACTCTTACCGTGTGTGTTGGAAAACTGGTTCTTTCATCCAGTCCCTAAGTCGCTACAAGACACAGTAGTGATGTAGGTGCTAGTGATCGGATCCATGGAACGCAGAGTGAACCAGGCAATTCTGGATGTGCCCGATGCCAAATAGATTTCTGTGAGTGTAGTTTGTGAAGAGGAGATCTGTGGTGCAAGTGGCAGAAAGAGTAGGCATCACCCTTTTTCTTTGCAGGCATGCCTTTGAATTTATAAATAGCGACAGATAAAAAAAATCTCAGTGTGCAATAAGTCACAATTACCCCCTAAAGTCCTTCATAGGCAGACCTTCTACCAAGTGTATGAAGTCGTCCAAACAAAGGGCAGGATCCTACCATGTAGATGTGCCAAAGGGGTTGATAAAGAGTCATCACACACCAACATCGTCCAACCTTTGGTAACGATTTATATACTTGTATGTAAGAATTGTTTCCACTTCTTTGGCTTTTTTTTTTTTTAATGAAATATTTGAAAGTACCATCAGTCTCAACCGTACACAATCCTACTAAATCTGGCATAACAGAATATACAGAAAACACATGGCTGTGGACAATTCATAATATCCAATTCCAGTCCACAACTGGCAGGCTTTGGGCTCTGTCTGGCGTGAAGGTGTTGATTGGCTGTGTTATGTTGCAGCTTTGTTATAAAACACTGTGCAGACAGTAAAGACACTGAGCCACTGCTCAATCTATGGCACCAAGCCACCGATATGTCCTCCATCCAGTAATCCATCACACACACAGGAACAGACTTTCTACATAGGAAGCCAACAGTTTCCAGGTGGTCAGACATGAGTGAAGGGAAAGGGCAAGACCAGAAGACACACTCTTCCTCAGCCCCACCTATATCCCATCTCTTGTACAGACCGGACTTAAAGGAGGACTCTCACCAAGATAAAAATCACTGGTGAAAGTGATAATACTAATGTAGGTATATTTGTTTTTTTGCAGCTTTAAGCTACAGAGGTATCATTCTAAATGCTAAGCATTAAAATCTCACCAACTAGAGTACTTTGTGTAAATGGAAGTAGGGGGATGGGCAACTGTTTGATGGACCCAAGTTGTGCGCTTTTGCTAATGGATTTCTGGAAACGAATCAACAAGCGGTGTCGGCTGAGAAAAGCTCTACTAATTCCCGCAAAAGCCCACAAAAGAACCACAGGAAAACATTTTAAGATTTTTTTTTTTTTAACAGTTGAATGTATTTTTTCGTTTCTGTAGGGAGGTCACATGAACAGTAAGTGAAGGAAAATGTCACCGACAGAAACTTGAATCTGACAGAAATTTAACTCTATCCAACTGTATTCAGTACTTTAAAAAAAATAAAGATGACTGGAGTAAGGCAGGACATAGATGGATTAAAATTTGTCCAGTTCAGCAAGCACCAGCAAAAATTTGATCCACGTGTGGCCTTCCCTGTTCAACAGAAGTTGACGTTAGATTGACTTTTGCCAAACAGTAATGTTGGAAAACTTTTGCCAAAGAGCGTCTCGGCTGCAGCCTCTGATCGGGGTTATTCTGCCAGCAGAGATTCCCACTGTCAGAATACAATGTCTCAGCAGGGAGGGAAGAGATCCCCCATACACCTCGCTTGTGTAGGTCACCCCACAGGCTGAACAAAAAAAGCTTGTTTGGCTGTAATGCTCCTGTGGATCACAACAGTGCATTTCTTCTGCACTCCTGTGACCGCTTTTCAGTGGCTGACATCACAGAGCCGGTTCCGGCTGGGGAAAAATCATGAGTCGGGATCCACTCAGGAGCCTTGAAAGGCATCTGGTGCAGCCTTGCAGCGACTTTTGGTGCACTGTCAGAAAACAAACCAAAACCACAGGACATAATAGGAGTCTATGGGAAAGCCAAGGCCGTATTTAATGCAGGGCAAAAGGGATAGCTGCCCTGGGCCCTGTCGTCATTGTGGGGCCCAAAGCAGCTGATCCATACTTGCCAACTACCCCAGTTTAAATTTACTTGAGGTTTTAGTCCAGGGCTGTGTCCTGATATCTCAGTGTGAAGTTCTGTTACTAATGCTGCCCAGCTCTTCCCTATTGTTGTGTACAGATGACTCACCTGCAGACCCTTTATTTACATTTAAATACAAGCATTGATATGTAAATAGTGACTGCATTCATATATAAATATCCCCA
Organism: Lithobates pipiens; assembly: GCF_037356315.1. Taxonomy (NCBI): domain Eukaryota; kingdom Metazoa; phylum Chordata; class Amphibia; order Anura; family Ranidae; genus Lithobates; species Lithobates pipiens. Next base: position 507,002,619 of record NW_027507903.1, on the reverse strand, counting down.
GACCGGCAGCATTCATATGTAAAGAGAGGCAGTATTTATATGAATATCATGCCCCCCTGAGGTCATCTCCACCATCACCTATATGGAATTCTGCCCACTGGGGAGATAAAGGTGCATGCTGGAAATTGATCACCAATCAATATTAAAGACGGCCCTGGAGAAAGCGCAATTAACCTGCACCAAAACACGGGGTACATTGCGCTTTGGTCAAAGTGCAGTGGGTCTGTGTGAAGCCGCCATAATGTTAAAGCCCAAACCACTTAAGGACCGCTCCCCGTACATGTACTGCGGCAGGGCGGCCCTTAAGGGCAAAATCACGTACTTGTACGCCGTCATCTTCTTCGCCGGAGCCTCACTTCCGCAGCGGGAGCCAATCAGTGGGTCCAGCGGACATAGTGTCCACCAGGAAGCTGGCGTTCGTACATAGAGAGGCAGAATGGCGGTCTGCCTATGTAAACAAGGCAGACCACCGTTCTGCAAGAGAGAAAAATGTAGATCTTGTGTTTCTGCCATCAGAACCACAAATCTGTTTTCCTTTAGTCAAAGCACTCCCCCTACAGAAAGCACACATTTAACCCTTTGGTTGCCAATAGTAACCCCTTCCATTGCCAGTGTCGTTTATAACGTGTTAGTGCTCCTTTTCTTTTTTTAGCACTGATCACTCTATCAGTTTCAATGGTCCCCAAAAAGGGTCACTAAGGCCACTTTCACTGAGGCATTTTTTTTTAGGTGCTTTTGGGCTAAAAATAGTGCCTGTAAAGCACCTGAAAAATGCTTCCCCTGCAGCCCCAGTGTGAGAGCCCGCGGGCAGTTTTTTTTCTTTTTCCCAATTTCTTTATAATTTTTTTCTTTATGACAAATATATATCCAAATATAAAAATACAACACTTCTCAACCACCAAATACTATTTACCATTATTTATACATCTTTTTCTCTCTTACCCAGTAGTTCTTCCCACTTTATTATGAATGGCGGTATTTCCGGCCCCTTCAATCTCACAAGCACTGTATAGATCCTTGAGATCCCCCTCTTTGTTCCTTTTGCCATACATAGCCATTCGAACGGCCGCAAGTCCTCCTCGGATCTTACTGGTTGAGGCAACAAAATGTTTTAGCTGGGAGTACCGCCATTCATCTTTTTTTTTTTTTAATCCTGTAACGGGTATATTTTGCCTTTCCTCTTGATATCTTTTAATTGTGCATCTTCTTTTTTTATCCAGTCCCCAAACAATCTCCCTTTCCCTGGTGGTAAAAACATTTTTTTTTTTTTTTTTTTTTAATGGTATCAGGGGTGAATTAAATTCCCATTTTTCCTTTGTGTGCATCAAATTGCAGATTGCCTAGATTTTCTGTTCAAATTTTTTATTGCGTAGAAACACAAGAATAAAGGTTACAGACACATTTGAAACCGTAAATACAGCGCGTGGCATCAATTCAGCAGGAGAAAGAGAAAAAAAATAAAAAATAAATCAAAAAGAGAAAACATAACTCATGAGTCGCAAAGTTTACATAGCAGTAGGTATAACGTTAGCGCTCTTCAAGTTAGAAGAAGGGAGCTAAGGAAGTCAATAAAATGATATCTAGTAGGGAGGGAAGGACCCCCCACCCAACTTCAGCATAAAACAGCAAGACTACTATGTTGGGGTAAGGGAGAACATAAGATCAGTTAAGTTGTCAGTAAACAGGCCTTGTTCATGGTTCAAGGAACACAGGTAAATCGCATGCAGCCATAGGCTAAGAAAAAGAGAAAAGGGGGAGACAGAGTAGGAAGAAAGAAGGTAGCATGTGGTGGGGGGACAGAAAAGAAGTGGGGGAGAGGGGTGGTTGGCGTCGGTAGGAACACTCGTGGCCCCAGACAGCCATCAGAATAACCAATTAAAGAGTGAACTGAATTTATGGTACTAGAAGGGTAGAATCAAAATCTTGGGGAAGAAAGTTATCCACCCATGGAGCCCAAATTCGAGAATGGTGAGGGACACGGTCTAGTAACGTTGCTTCAATCTTGCTATGGATCATAGCACGAGTCACTCTGTGTTTAGTTTCAGTTATATAAAGGTCCGGGGTCTTCCAGGCTTTGGCTATGGTCTGTTTTGCAGCTGTAGTCAATTGAAGGAGAAGACGGTATTGCGATTTGGTATAATCTCCGGGGATATGATTTAGAAGCGCTAGGGCCGGGTCAGGGGCTATGGCAGGGGTTGACAAATTTGCTTGGAATCTAGGAGCCAGCTTAAAAAGTTAGGAGCCAGGTCCGCGACGGCGATCCGGACCTGTCCCTGGCCTGACATGGAGACGAGTGAGGGGAAGATAGCAGCGCCGTCGCCGCCCCCCCTGTCCCCCCCCCCCCCGTCTCCAAGTCATTGCCCATAGCTCTTAGAGGGACATTTTATTTATTTTTTTCAAATGACAATTTTTTTTTCAATTGCATTTTAGTGTAAATATGAGATCCGAGGTCTCTCTGACCCCAGATCTCATATTTAAGAGGACCTGTCATGCTTTTTCTATTACAAGGGATTTTTACATTCCTTGTAATAAGAATAAAAGTGACACAACATTTTTTTTAAAAGAACAGTGGAAAAAAAAAAAAAGTTAAAATAAGAAGAAAAAATAATTTTTAAACGCGCCCTGTCCTGCCCGCATATCATATATATAAAATCGGTGTTCGAACCACACATAGGAGGTAGCGCCGTGATCGGTAGAGCGAGAGCAATAATTCTAGCCCCAGACCTCCTCTGTAACTCAAAACGTGCAACCTGTAGAATTTTTTTTAAACGTCGCCTATGGAGATTTTAAAGGGTAAAAGTTTGTCGCCATTCCATGAGTGGGTGCAATTTTGAAGCGTGACATGTTGGGTATCAATTTACTCGGCGTAACATTATCTTTCACAATATAAAAAATAATTGGGCTAACTTTACTGTTGTCTTATTTTTTTATTAACTAAATTACTTTTCCCAACAAAAGTGCGCTTGTAAGTCCGCTGCACAAATACGGTGTGACAGACAGTATTGCAACAACCACCATTTTATTCTCTAGGGTGTTAGAATAAAAAATATATATAATGTTTAGGGGGTTCTAAATAAAGGGAAGAAAAGGCAGGTAATATAAAACACTCAGAGGGAGCTTCATTAGCATTGCTGGTTTGTCATACCAACGGCGACCACAAGAGGGCGCCAGATTCCATTAGGAATCATAGGACCGCAGAAGGCCTCAAAGCCGCGGCCTAAATTTTCGGCCGCCGGCGGAACGGCCCGACGCGATCACGCTGGGGGGGTCCACAGAGACAGGATACCCCCAGCTGTGCTGCCCCAGGCGCGAGGTCACTATTTCTAGTCGCCAATGCGACCTGGCGCCCGGGTTTTGTCGAGCCCTGGGCTATGGTATCATGAAGCAATGTAGAAGCTATTCGGAAGACTGCTAACCAGAATTGCTGTACTATCGGGCATGTCCACCATATATGAGCATGTGTGCCCTTTTCCCCGCAGCCTCGGAAACATGCCGGAGAGTAGTTTGGTAAAAATTTGGAGATCCTGGCAGGGACCAGATACCACCGCATGAGCACTTTATAGTTAGCCTCCAGGGCTACTATGTTTTGGGTGGATGATTTAGTCATGGCCCACACATGGGACCAGTCCTCCATATCAAGGGTCAGTTTCAGGTCCTTGGACCACTGCGCAGCATAAGAAGGGAGGGCAGTAGAGGAATTGGTTAGGTGAGCATAGATGGTTGAGATGGTGCCCGGGGCGTGAGGGTTTGAGGAGCAAGTTTTCTCAAAGAAAGACATATTGGTAAGGGAGGAAGAGGAGCCAATTATTGTTTTGACAAAATGGGCTATTTGGAGGTATCGGAAGGCTTCAGTGGGGGGTAAACAGTTTTGGGTCTGAAGAACCGAGAAAGATTTAAGAGAGGTATTAGTAACGAGATCAAGTATTCTACAGAGACCAGCTTGGGACCAGTGGCTAAATGACGATTGCCTAGATTTTCTTTGTTATTACATGTGCATTTTCACTTATTTCTCTTTATTCAGGTGGCATCCAAATCATTTCCCCCAGTGCTACATTGCTAATCGCGTTTTCCAATTTAATCTTTTTTCCTTATTCATTTTTACCCATTCTAACACCAGTGATAGTAATATTGCATTATAGTCATTTTTGATATCCGACACCCCCAGCCCCCCTTGCTTTTTGTCTTTATTCGGTATCCTCGTTTTCTTTTTATGCCAATATTCATTAACTTTTGTCGCACGACTGGGTTGGCTTAGGGCCCACCCATCCTTTTTTGAAGCCTAATAGAGCCTCTGGCTCTAATCACATGCTTAAAAAGCACCCGTGTGCCCCTAATGGATGGGCCGCCACTGCTAAGCCGAGGAGGAGGATTAGCAGGTGACATGCCTGTACCTACTCAGGTTTGTGAGTGCATTGATTTTATCCATTTTTTTTATTCATTAAATAAAAGTTTTTTGCAACTGTACGCTCTTCTCTCTGCTTCTGTTTCCACGGTTTTCAGTTCCCGCTGTTTAGAGAGCTGCAATGTGGTGCTATTTAAAATGAATTAACCCCTTCAAGGATGTAACACCTTTTTTGTATGTTTTTGGACTTCTCCTTATGGGTCACCACTTGCATAAGCGCAAGTACTGTTTACTGTGCTTGCATTTAACACATTTTTATGCAGCACAGCCGATTCCTCCCCTTCCTGCCCATCACTCTGAACTCTGCTGTACAGGGGATTGCAAAAGGCTTCTAGCATGTCAATTTTAGATGCTTACAATTGATGAATTTAAAAAAATAATTTGCATGATTTATAATTACACAGGTACAGTTATTTGTGTTTATACACGCTTATTTATGTTCTTCCTGGAGTTCAACTTTAATCTTATGAAATGCAGAGAACATTCCACAAGAAACGGCACAAAAAGCAAACATTTGTAAATGCTGAAGATTCTGTATTTTGTAGTCTATCAGACAATCTGCTCCCAACAACAGCTTCCCAATCAAAAAAACAAAGCACCTCCTTAGCCCTTGTCACACAGTTCAAACAACAAAAACAAAAACTGCAAGTTCTGTAAAACCCAACAAATAATCAGCTGGACAAAATTTGGCTAAAAAGCATGCCACGTGATACCACCATGAGCCCCAAATCCCTCCCTTTCCCACCTTATCAACGCACAACACACACCTGTTGCTTTCAAAGCGGCTGATGAGATCAGTGATTTTGGGCGACCTCTCAGCCAGTGGTGATGTACCATCGTCCATCCTGGGCCGGCCCCGGGGAAAGGTCCTCCAGTTAGGATTTTGGTGTTTGTATGGTGAAGGAGAAGGAGGCAGATCTGTAGGCTTTGGTGGTACTGCCAAAAACAAAACAAAAAATAGAAGTATTAGCTTTATTATCTTATGTTATGTTATCTTATCTTATACATTTTTCTCATACAATACCAGAGATTGTGCGACTTTTATTAAATCAGTACAGTTTTCATCCGAAAATACAATAGACTACATTACATCACTTCAGAAGTGGTATTCTGTTGTACGAGAATTTTCGTAGATTGAGTAACCTCTTTATTTTTGCTATGGAGGCTACAATGCAAAAATATCAAACAGACAATCACTCGTGCGATATTCTCATCATGTGTGTACAAACCTTAAGGAGACAAAATTCCATACTATTCCTTTGTAATGCTAGACTGGGCGTAGTTGAGTGATGGGTTGTTTTCTTTTAACCTTTTTTAATCCTCCAGACTGTGCTATTGTATTCTGACAGTGGGGACTTCTTCACTGTCAGAACAAACTGATCAGTGCTGCAGCCAATTGGCTACAGCTGCTGATTGAATGAACATTTTCCAGCATTTCTTTTTGACAGAAGTTGATCAACTTCTCTTAAGTGGAAACTGCCACAAACAGGTCAAAATAGGCCCAGTCTGTGCTGAATAATCCGAACTTCAATCCATCTATGGCTAGCTTGAATGAAAACTATAAGCTGGTCAGGCCTGCAACTGATTTTCTTAGCATTCATTCAACAAGGGTGCTAATCTTTTACAAAAGGCTTTATTAAAGTGGATGTAAACCCACTCTCATCCTTTCTAAACTACTGCCATTGTAGTTATCTATAAGGATATACATGCTTCCTGCATGTGTCCTTACCTCTCAAATGTCTCCCCTCTGTTATGAGACCAGAAAATCTGCAGATCCTGTGGGTGGGTCTGTTGTCCTGAGCTCGTGGGTGGAGTTGTGATGTCAGACTCTCCATCCACCTTTACACTCCACTTGTCAACATGCGTTTTCTCCTGTGTATTTCTTACACTGAACTTCTGCTACAATCAATAACATCCAGTCAATACCCAGGAAAGTCACCACATGACTTCAGCATGTCCAATCATGCTGAGGTGTGGAGCAGTAAATCCTGGGAGAGCTGGAGAAGGAGGAGGGGATCTGAAGTACACAGAATGCCTCTCTCAGGCTTGTGCCTGAGATATGTAAATCACCTGTCACTCACAGCAAGGGGGAAGAACTGACTCTTATTTCTCTGTGTGTCAGTTTTTAACTCACTGAAAAAAGAGAAGAGGACTACTCAGAGCTAGATTAACTCTTTGTAGCAAGACTGGGCACAGATGACATGAAATCCTATACTGTACAAGGTGCAAGCCTTAATTTTTTTCGAGTTTAGATCCACTTTAATGTTTGATGAAACAGAGTCAACAATTCTGTAGTTACAATGCAGAATATTCAGACTACACCCCGAAAAGGCGTACATAGTCCAGATCAACACCTCGTAATAGTTAAAACTATAGAAAATGAAATAGTCAAGACAATTCTAGGTTCATGCCATAGCATAGGAATGTTACTACAGCATCCAAACACACGGCTAGGTGTACATAGGCAGGAACCATCGAATCTTCATTTGTCTGTTGAATGAGCATTTCTCAATGATGGACAAATCCTTCATTTCTTACATGGGCATCACACTGAGAATTTTCACAGAGAAAATTTCTAATAAAAAAAATATATATTTTTTAACTCTCTCAAAATCTACCCAAAACGAAAAAAAAAATATGGCTGGATGTAGGCTTTAGGAGCAGTAATTTCCCCAAGAAAAGGTGGCACATTTAGACCGAATAGTGAGCAAAGGACAAGTTGCATTCTGCCTGCAATCTGTAGATTAATCATCCCTGCACAGTACCCCATGCTGAGGGAATGTCCGTCTTGGTTTCCCCTTTGAGAAGTGGCAGCTGACAAAGTGCATGGCCACTACCTGTCAGAACTGGGCTGTTATTGACAGAATGATCAGGAACCAATCAGAGTGTTTCCTGATCATGTGATCACTATGTCCGCTATGTATTCACAACAGGGTGGACTCTTCATTCGTAAAATTAACCTTCAGCATGCAGGTGCCACAAGCAGTCTGAAGATGGCACTGTGTCTATGTTTAGCTGATAAAAAAAAAAAAAGAAAAGCTTTATATGTCCCTTTATAATTCTATGGCTAATTTGAATATCTAAATATTTTTAATCAAGTTAACTAATGCTGCCAATTGTGTCCTGGGCACCTAGGCTTCAATGACAACTGGTCACAAAGATTAAAATGCATCTAAACCCACAAACAGAAAATCAAATATATTGCAGCTTACCAGTCCTTTGATGTGGTGGTTGGATTGCTCTTTATTTTTTTTTCCTTTATTTTTTTCTAGTTAAACTGGAAGCATACATCTTATCTTATCATTCTGCATGCTACTATTCTCTCTACCCCCCATATAATGGGTTTTACTTCCTCTTTATTTCCCTGCAAAGGTAAAGCATAATGGGCTACTATTCATCACATAGTAGCCCATTATGTGTCACTTACCTGAAACCGAAGCCCGCAATGTCACCGTTGTCCACACTAGCAGGGAGCGTCCATCTTCGCCCCTCTTCCTTCTGGGGCTCTGACACGCAGGATCTGCCAGTCACGGCATGGCCTCTATTAGAAAGGGCATGATGTGCCCTATCTAAAGTGTGCATGCGCCATAATCATTGGAGCTCGGGTCTTTCATAAATATCTCGTAAACCGTGGATGTTTAGGGGATATTTCAAGTACCTACAGGTAAGGTTCAATATTGACTTACCTGTACAGGGTGTACAACCACTTTAAAGCGATTGTAATGTTTTTTTTGTTTTTTTTTAAATGACAAAAGTTGTACTTTCCTCCACTGTGCAGCTCGTTTTGCACAGAGTGGCCCTGAACCTGCTTTTCTGGGGTCCCCAGACGGCTCCTCCCCACATCAGATAACCCCCCCCTGGGAGAAGCGATCTCCCGGAGGATTACCTTGCGGGAACACACTCCCAAGTCCAGCATTTTGCATCCATAGCCGCCAAATGCTGGACTCGGATTGTTGGATTTGATTGACAGCAGCGGGAGCCAATGGCTACGCTGCTATCAATCTATCCAATCAAGAGCCAAGATACCGTGCAGAGAGACCGCGTCCCTGCCAAAGAGATGAAGGGGTTCAGGTAAGTACAACAGGGGGCCGGTGACTGCCACGTGTTTTTTCATCTTAATGCAAAAAAACACGAACCTTTACAACCCCTTTAAACTATGGACTGGTAAACTGCAATATTTTAAATTTTTGTTCTTTGGTTTAGATTACACTTTAATCAGAAATCAAAAAAAATAAAAAATAAATCACACACTTTCAATTATACAGTACATATAACCAAAAAAGAGCAGAGCACTTTTTCTATACTTTATTGTACTCTCTCTTCTTATTTTAAAGTGGAACTATGCTGCATCTGGTCAGCACAAACCAAAAAACACTATTTAATTTTTATTTTTATTTTTTAACATTCAAAGAAAACTCCCCCATCCATCCATGACTCCATGCTTTATTTTGCTGAAAAATCACTGTGAAAAACCCCGCCCTAGCATTTCTGGCCGCAGCCATCTGGAGTAAGGGCAGATGATTTATGTAGCATTTACTTCCTGGAATATATCTGTTTATAGGTTAGGCATGCAGGCAGAAGGGTGTGCTTGGCTGAGAAAGCAGACCCCCCCCCCCCGGAAGACTCCTGGGATGTATAGCATCATTTACCTAGGCAACAAACCAGAAAGTAACTGAAGAGATAAAAAAAAAAAAAAAAAGTCAAAACAATTAAATATAATATACTTTCCTATTTTATTACTAATGCTAATCAGCATAAGGATTAAAAATAGTAAATGTTGATTCAATTTCACCTTAAAAGTAGTTAAGCCACTTCTATAAAAAGCTTCCATCCCCTCTGTCTTATATTTATTATATAATACAGGCACAGGGGAACTTCTTGTTATGCTTATCTGTACCAATAACACAGCATCTTCCAGCGCTCAGTTGCCTCCTCTCTCTCCTCTGCCCGGCTGACAGTACCAGTGGGTGGGGCTGAGCGCTGATGTCAGCCGGAGAGGAGAGACAGAGCCGAGGAGTCACATGATCGCAGGGAGTCGTTGTGTTATCGGTACAGATAAGCATATTTATAATATAATAAATACAAAAGTGTATGAAATACTGTGAAAGTGATAAACAATGTCTATCACAACAGTTGGTAAAGGCAAGTGTTATGATACTGGCATCACTTGGCTGGCAGCAAGTGATGAAGCGTTCCAGGAAATATAGCAAAAGCTCAGGTTTCAATGTAACAATGTTCCATTGTGTCACTGGACTGTTATATTGACCTCCCATTGAGGTCCAATCCTCATCTGCCTGGAAGACCTGCCTGAGTTTTGGATATTCGGTTGTTATATCTGGATCCAGATTGGCTGATTGACACAACACTTGCTCTTGGAGTGATCCTTCCACAGGCTTTGTCTACCTCTCAGTCGGTAGCATTGATGAGCGCCTGGCTTTCGGCCAAAACACACGCCTGACTGACCCCCTGTCGTATGACAGGTGGGTCCACCTTGTATGGTAAGTAGTACCCATCCATAATCTTCTATTAGATGAATGTTCATCCGTTACGTCTTGTGTCATACAGCCATCCTTGTGTCCACACCATTCCACCATTTGCCACAGAGGATTTCATCATAGCCATTTGAGTGGATGTTACTTTTAGGAGTTTATTTTGATTCCTTTTTTCAGTGTTTGGACTTTATTATGCTATAGTCACTACACACTATAGTTTTATTATGTTGTTTTCATATTTTCACAGGCTTTTGTATCATAACACTTGCCTTTACCAACTGTTGTGATATACATTGTTTATCACTTTCACGGCGTTTCATACACTTAGTGCTACACTTTTGTATTCATTCTGGACTTTGTTTCAGTGTTAGCAGCTGTGTGTATTTCATTTTATTTGGTTCTTGAGTGGTTCAAAGCAATTTTGCACACATTTCACTATTATATAACACAAACACAGGGGAGCCTATTGTTACAATACAGAGGGGATGGGAGCTTTTAATATTAAATATCAGGGAAAGGATGGAGGAGAGGACACAGGAGACAGAGCAGGACTGCCAATGATGGAAGCACGGTGTCAGGGCTCAGCAGCAGGGCTGACCACTGTGTCAGGGCTCAGTAGCCATGAGACACTGTGGTCAGTTTACAGAGGGGAGGGCAAAGCCAGGCAGGATCTGCCTAGTTTTTAGGTGTTAGAGGGGGAACAATTACACAGCACAAGCACTGTGGTGTAGAACATGCTTTAAGGGAACAGGATCTGTTTTTTTTATTCATTTTGGGTTAACAAACGCTTTAAATGCAGTTTTTTTTTTTTTTTTTAAATTCATCACATAGTATTTATACCAAAAATACCCTTAAAAATATCTTGTTCTGTGTTTTAGACGTATAAAAAGATTTTTTGCCAGGTAAGCAAATTGCAGAAAGTGTAATACAATAAGTTTACATTTTTATGCACACAAGTCTTTATGCCAGGGGCAGGTGTGAGGATATAAGCAGGGAACGGTTTCCTCGCTTTAAAGCTCTTGACAAATTTATTTCTCAGCTAGATCATACAGTTAGTTTTTCCCTTTTCTCCCGCCCTGTTCTTATAAAACGCCAGTGAAGGGGAGAGACCAGATTCATAGGCAGACTCTGCACTCCTGCAGACATGGTGTAAAAGGGCAGAGGAAATGGCACCCCTCCCACCTCTCGTATCTTACTCTGTGTAACCGATAAACATACGTCAGAGTGACAAGTAGAAAAGAAGGTACAGCGTGCAGTGCAAATTTTTTTTTGTCCATATTAGCTTAATAGTTGACTGCCAAGAATAAAGCTCTACATGTTATCATTAAAAAGCCATCCTTAAAGCGGTATTAAATCCAAAATCAAAAATGTAGTATATTGCAGCATACCAATCATTAGATGTGGTGGCTGCATTTGTTTTCTTTGTCCTTTTTCCCCTTTTTAGTTTTTACTTGGTCATTTGCCCGCTAATACTCCACCTATATTAGAGTGCCTCCACTCTGGATGAAAGAGCACAGGGAGCACAGCAGAAAGCTTGTACTAGCAGATTTAAACACACTAACGCATTGAAGCCAAACCACAACTCACACTGCAGTTACAGCAGTTTCCCCCCCCCCCCCTTTTGGGATAAAGATTTTACATGAACAAAAGCTGATCATTGTAAGCATCCCTGTTAGTGGTAAATTGTTTGTCTCAACATGCTAACTGATACATTTGCAGCAGTGTGTGTTCTTTTGAAAAACAGACTTACTGGCCAGATCACCAGATGAAAATAAAGGAAAGAAAGCCTAAGAAAAAAAAAAACGAATGTAGCCATCACATCCAAGAATTGGTAAGCTGCAATATAATAAAGGTTTGCTTTTGGGTTTAATACCACGGTACGCTCCAGTTTGTGACTCAGTTTGCTGGAGGCAGCAGGAAGCATTTCCTCAGTATCTCTCCTCCAGTAATCAGACTGTACAATGAAATATTGTAGCCAGTCACTGGATGAGAGGCCGCAGAAGCTGACCCATGTCAGACATTTGTGAACACAGCCAAGAACTGCACAGGCACCAGGATTTATAGGATTGTGTCATCTCTGAGCGGACATCTTGGTCTAGAAGGCAGATAATGACCATAAATGATGGCACTGTCATCCTACAGAGAATAGCAGAAGGTTGCATTGTCAGGTTGAGTACTGTGATCTCTTTGAGGTAATAAATACTTGCATGGGTTACAGTTACAGATTACTTAGCATGCATGCACTTAATATAAAAGCATATCTGCTGCTAGGTCTGCTTTAAAGGTTAAGTTAAACACTCCCAGGTTCTTTGGTCTAAGATTAATTGAATTTTGGCACATCTATCATCTATAAAGTACTTGGCAACAAAGGCAAGAGCCCGTGTCATGGCAATAACTGGTTACAAAGAGATGAACATTGGGTTTTGGGCCCAGGTTTCTGGTAGGAGAGTTAAATTATCACTGGGCACAAGGGTGCTGGTTCTGTAGCTATCCACAAAATGGAGGGTACCCCTTAAGGCGGTAGTAAAGCCCTCTTTGTAATTTTTACCTACAGGTAAGCCTATAATATGGCTTACCTGTAGGTAAAATGAATATCTCAAACGTGCACCGGTTAGGAGATATTGACCCTGGATGCAGCCTGTGACATTACCAGAGCAAGCTCTCTGAAGGTCCAGCCTACCTGACAGGTAGGGGGCCCCACGGAAAGCAAGCAAAGTGATGCCCATTTTGGGCTGAGCAGTGGTAAGAATATTTTCTCATTGATAAAGTATTGCATCCAATTTCTTTTTTTTTTTTTTTGCAGATGTCAGTCATTTTTTAATAGGGTAGCATGGCTTCTTAGAACAGGTGGTGTTCATTTGGGATGCTGTTTGCAACCTGTTAAGGTTGGTCATGATATGGATACAGAACAATTCATGACCATGTCAAGATTTGATGGTTCTCCTTCCCCATTTTCCGAAATGACCTGGAAAGCGCTTTCTATTCTACTTTATTCATGAAGAAATGTTAATACCTTCCTGTCTGGTGGACAGTTTGCAATTGGTGATTTTGCCTTTTTTCTATTGTTGTGAAGCTTTCTCTCTGCTCAGACTACCCTGTGACTGGTGCAGCGTAATTTTTTGGCATATCTGGATTAATTAAAAAATGTTATAGCTTTGCAGGCCAAATCAGACTTTTTATATATCTTGGACTCTCAAAGATCCTCTGTGCCATAACTCCAAGTTTTTTTTCGGTCCACCTGGGAGTTTTGGCCACTTGAATCCAGCAAGGATTGGGGAAACCCCAGCTTAATGACCAGAGCTGGTGTATAGACCTGGGATCCCAATGCTGAGATTTCACCGATAGATTCCCCTAGAGGGGATCTTAAAACTTGCTAAACAAAGAGCTGACTTTAGGGTCCTTCAGGCATTAGGGAGGTCAGACTGTTGCTAGTGGGAGTTGAAAATGCCCCAGCATTGGTTTTAGCATTGGTTTTAGCAGGAGGAATAATGCCCCACTGTTGGTGTCAGTGGGAGGAATAGTGCATCATTGATGGTGTCAAATGGAGCAAATGTCCACAGCAGCACCCCCCCCCCCCCCCCCCAGGCAACAATTTGGAAGCCACTGCCTTAAAAAAAAAAATGTTAAAGTGGTTATAAAGCTTTAAGGTAAGAAAATGTTTGGGCATTAGTATCCCCTCTCATTTGATTCAGCACTGTGCAAATCGGGGGATATTGGCTCAGCTGCTGTCAAAGCCAGTAATGGAGGGAGTGGGGGACAGGGCCAACCCCCACTGTCCGTGTCTATAGATGCAGACAACGAAGTTCTGGAGCGAGCCCACACAAGTGCTCCCAAGGTAAGCGGCTTTCTATGGGGGCACTCTTGGAGGGAGGGAGCACCAGTGAAGAACCCAAGAAAAGGAGGTTTGGGGCCACTCTGCAATTCCATTGCACAGAGTAGATAAGTATAAACCTTTTTGTTATTTAAGAAAAAAAAAAAAGGGCATTTACAACCATTTTAAATGATTAATCTGCCCAGCATCTAAGAAATTCTGAAATATCAGTTTTATGTGGACTGACTTCCATATCACAACCTGTCCATGAAGCTCAGGTTGACATCAAGGGAAACGTAGAGGAAAAAGAAAAGTAGCCTGTGCGTTGCGTTCTTTTGAAAACCTTACCGTCTGAGATCTGAGACTTCCTTCCAATAGCAGATTGTTTATGGACTTTGCTTCCGAGTAGGTAAAGTCATTAAAACCAATGAATCTTCTGGCACGGGGCCTTGTGCTTTAGAGCTGTCCCTAGTGCATGGCAAATAAAACCTATAAACTAATCACGCTGCCTACACAGTGTGCAAATAATGGATTCACTTTAATGGTAAACTGCAGTCAGTGATTTTCCTGTCACCAAAAATACATTTGTAAAATAGTTACCCCCAGCCCAGAAAGATAAGGAAAGAAGCATCCAGCCAAATAAACATGAGTGTCAGGAAACAAAAACGGGGAGAACACACATGGCAGCCCAGAGCAAAAAGTAACATGTCATGAGTTTGACATTTAATGCAGGCAACTGGCATGGTGCCCACAGTGGGCCACGGCTGTGACATGTCATAGGTCAGCACTGTGCTGTCTACACCCTGATGTCACTTATTGTCCTGTGAAGGTGGAGCAAGTGAAGGGTGACTGATCTGTAGTGATGGACGAACTTCCGACGGGACGTTTCGCGAACGCGAAACGCGAACGGACACAAACGTTCGCGAAAACGACCGTTCGCCGCGGGCTCCATTGACTTCAATGGGAGGCGAATTTCGCAAACCTTTAGGTCGAATTTGCGGCCACGGGGTAATTATTAGGGGGTAGCACGTAGTCCCACCACCTGGACAATAGCATAATACATGTATGAGGTGAATTTGGGATCGATAACTACAAGCATTTTTTTTTTATTTGGGAAATTGTTCTGACAATTCAGGACTATGGAGCTAATGAAGGCAATGGAGGAGAGGGAAGGTCAGGGACCAGGGTAGGCAAACAAGAGGGTGCAGGAGATACAGAGCACTGACAGCAGCACCGTAATACAGAGCACTGACATCAGCACCGTGACATACAGCGCTGACAGCAGCTCCGTGACATACAGCGCTGACAGCAGCTCCGTGACATACAGCGCTGACAGCAGCTCCGTGACATACAGCACTGACAGCAGCTCCGTGACATACAGCGCTGACAGCAGCTCCGTGACATACAGCGCTGACAGCAGCACCGTGACATACAGCGCTGACAGCAGCTCCGTGACATACAGCGCTGACAGCAGCTCCGTGACATACAGCGCTGACAGCAGCTCCGTGACATACAGCACTGACAGCAGCTCCGTGACATACAGCGCTGACAGCAGCTCCGTGACATACAGCGCTGACAGCAGCTCCGTGACATACAGCGCTGACAGCAGCTCCGTGACATACAGCGCTGACAGCAGCTCCGTGACATACAGCGCTGACAGCAGCTCCGTGACATACAGCGCTGACAGCAGCACCGTGACATACAGCGCTGACAGCAGCTCCGTGACATACAGCGCTGACAGCAGCTCCGTGACATACAGCGCTGACAGCAGCTCCGTGACATACAGCGCTGACAGCAGCTCCGTGACATACAGCGCTGACAGCAGCTCCGTGACATACAGCGCTGACAGCAGCTCCGTGACATACAGCGCTGACAGCAGCTCCGTGACATACAGCGCTGACAGCAGCTCCGTGACATACAGCGCTGACAGCAGCACCGTAAGCAGCCCCAGGAGGAAGTCAGCACAGCACAGGGATGGTGTGATCCCCTCATAATAAGAACCCCCAGGAGGAAGTCAGCACAGCACAGGGATGGTGGGAGCCCCTCATAATAAGAACCCCCAGGAGGAAGTCAGCACAGCACAGGGATGGTGGGAACCCCTCATAATAAGCAGCCCCAGTAGAAATATGACACCGCTCAACCTCTTCAAAGAGGAGGGTAGGGGCATATAGTACGGTGTGCTTTTTTGGGTCAGGGAAGTGAGCCAAATGAATTAAGAAGGTCTGTGTGCTTGATTCCAAAAATTGTTTATAGACATATACATGGTCTACTGATCACATGTGTTGAATTCCTCCGAGATCCATGCCTCATTCATTTTTAGAAATGTGAGGTAGTTAACACTGTCGTGAGCTAGGCGAGTACGCTTATCGGTCACAATCCCCCCTGCTGCGCTGAACGTCCTTTCGGACAGGACACTGGATGAGGGGCAAGCCAACAGTTCGATTGCAAATTGGGCAAGCTCTGGCCAGAGGTCAAGCCTGCCCACCCAGTAGTCTAGGGGTTCATCACTCCTCAGAGCGTCCACATCGGCCGTTAACCCAATGTAGTCGGACACCTGACGGTCTAGGCGTTCCCTGATGCTGGATCCGGATGACACCTGTCGATGGGTCGGCTGAAAGAATGACCTCATATCCGAAGTCACCAACACATCTTCAAACCGGCCTCTTCTTGCAGGCGCTGTTGGATTGGTACCCGCAACTCCTTCTCTGGGAGTGGGAATTGCTCCTCTGCCAGCGCACGCAAAAGCAGAATGCAGCATTTCTCGAAGCAAGGCCTGGAAGTGCTGCATTCTGACAGCCCTCTGCGACGGCGGTAACATTTCCGCCATTTTGTGTTTGTACCGGGGATCTAAGTACGTTGCCACCCAGTACTGGTCCTTGACCCTCATGCTTTTTATACGGGGGTCCCTATTAAAACACTGGAGCATGAAGGCCCCCATTTGCACTCAAGCGGAAGGTATGTGGTGGTGGTGGTGTTGTTGGTGGTAGTGTCTTTGGGGGTGCACATAGCAGAGAGTGAAGAAGAGGGTGCAGATCGAGAGGATGAGGAGGGTGCAGAAGAATAAGGCTGAGTGAGCCACTCAACCAAGTCTGGTGCGTCCTTTAAAGTAATTGAACGCACCTTCTGCAACTTCCCACTTTGGCTCAAGGCTGTTGCTCCTGCCCTACCCCTACCACCCCTGCGGAAGGGCCTGCCTCTTCCTCTGCCTGTCATTTTTTAAATCACCCTGTGACAAAACTCTTAGTCCCTATACCGCTGAAGGACTGCTGCAGTATAGGGCAGCGGTCAGCAGTAGTGCACGTCAACCCTATGTATTGTGGACCGATAGCGGTCCTTACAGAACAGCAGACTGTACTGCACTCAGGCCTATGTACCGTAGCACCCTATACCAAGTTACCAGTCCTTATAAAAACTTTTGTGGACCAAGCAGGTTGTGTGTTAGTGTTTAGCAGACTGTGCGTCAGTCCCTATACCGCTGAAGGACTGCTGCAGTATAGGGCAGCGGTCAGCAGTAGTGCACGTCAACCCTATGTATTGTGGACCGATAGCGGTCCTTACAGAACAGCAGACTGTAACGCACTCAGGCCTATGTACCGTAGCACCCTATACCAAGTTACCAGTCCTTATAAAAACTTTTGTGGACCAAGCAGGTTGTGTGTTAGTGTTTAGCAGACTGTGCGTCAGTCCCTATACCGCTGAAGGACTGCTGCAGTATAGGGCAGCGGTCAGCAGTAGTGCACGTCAACCCTATGTATTGTGGACCGATAGCGGTCCTTACAGAACAGCAGACTGTAACGCACTCAGGCCTATGTACCGTAGCACCCTATACCAAGTTACCAGTCCTTATAAAAACTTTTGTGGACCAAGCAGGTTGTGTGTTAGTGTTTAGCAGACTGTGCGTCAGTCCCTATACCGCTGAAGGACTGCTGCAGTATAGGGCAGCGGTCAGCAGTAGTGCACGTCAACCCTATGTATTGTGGACCGATAGCGGTCCTTACAGAACAGCAGACTGTAACGCACTCAGGCCTATGTACCGTAGCACCCTATACCAAGTTACCAGTCCTTATAAGAACTTTTGTGGACCAAGCAGGTTGTGTATTAGTGTTTAGCAGACTGTGCGTCAGTCCCTATACCGCTGAAGGACTGCTGCAGTATAGGGCAGCGGTCAGCAGTAGTGCACGGCAACCCTATGTATTGTGGACCGATAGCAGTCCTTACAGAACAGCAGACTGTACTGCACTCAGGCCTATGTACCGTAGCACCCTATACCAAGTTACCAGTCCTTATAAAAACTTTTGTGGACCAAGCAGGTTGTGTGTTAGTGTTTAGCAGACTGTGCGTCAGTCCCTATACCGCTGAAGGACTGCTGCAGTATAGGGCAGCGGTCAGCAGTAGTGCACGTCAACCCTATGTATTGTGGACCGATAGCGGTCCTTACAGAACAGCAGACTGTAACGCACTCAGGCCTATGTACCGTAGCACCCTATACCAAGTTACCAGTCCTTATAAGAACTTTTGTGGACCAAGCAGGTTGTGTATTAGTGTTTAGCAGACTGTGCGTCAGTCCCTATACCGCTGAAGGACTGCTGCAGTATAGGGCAGCGGTCAGCAGTAGTGCACGGCAACCCTATGTATTGTGGACCGATAGCGGTCCTTACAGAACAGCAGACTGTACTGCACTCAGGCCTATGTACCGTAGCACCCTATACCAAGTTACCAGTCCTTATAAAAACTTTTGTGGACCAAGCAGGTTGTGTGTTAGTGTTTAGCAGACTGTGCGTCAGTCCCTATACCGCTGAAGGACTGCTGCAGTATAGGGCAGCGGTCAGCAGTAGTGCACGTCAACCCTATGTATTGTGGACCGATAGCGGTCCTTACAGAACAGCAGACTGTAACGCACTCAGGCCTATGTACCGTAGCACCCTATACCAAGTTACCAGTCCTTATAAGAACTTTTGTGGACCAAGCAGGTTGTGTATTAGTGTTTAGCAGACTGTGCGTCAGTCCCTATACCGCTGAAGGACTGCTGCAGTATAGGGCAGCGGTCAGCAGTAGTGCACGGCAACCCTATGTATTGTGGACCGATAGCGGTCCTTACAGAACAGCAGACTGTACCGCACCCAAGCCTATGTACCGTAGCACCCTAGACAGACCAAGTTACCAGTCCTGATAAAGAGCTTTGTGGAACAAGTGAGTTGTGAATGATTAGCAGACTGCAGCAGAAGGGCAGCAGTCAAGTATAATATTCTTTCTATATTTGGAAGAAAGAATATTATACGTGTACAAGCCTATTACCGTACCACTGATACCAGTCCTGAAAAGAACCTTTGTGGAACTAATAGTAACAGCAAGTCTTTAAAATTATCCTCACTGCCTGACACACTGCTTCCTGCCTGTCCCTATACAAATTGGCAAAAAAGAGTAGGCTGGAACGATTAGCTGGAATAGCTCTTTTGTGGACCTGATAGTAACAGCTAATGATGATGATGATGATGATGATGAAGAAAGACTAATCTGGCTGAGCTGTCCCTAAAATAGCAGCATACAGCGCTCTGTCCCTTTATCTAAACTGACAAAAGAAACTCAGGCTGCTGACCTAACACCTATACCAGTCCTGAAAAGAACTTTTGTGTACCAAATAGCTAGCGTTTTCTCTGTCCCTACTCCACACAGGATCCTTTCCCTACAGTGACAGAAGAAAGAATGTAAAATGGCCACCGGATCGGGTGTATTTATAGGTTAGGGGGAATGTCCAAGTGTCCATGAGCTGTCATGTCTCAATTGGTTGTCCTGTAACACATGATAAACGTGTCACGAAAGGTTAAAGTTCTTGTATACATTAAACACGTAAGTCCGCCGGGGCGAACGACGGAAAAAGGCGTTCGAACCCGCGGACGGCGAAAGTCGGAAATTCGCCGCGAAACGACCGCCGGGCGAAACGTTCGTCCATCACTACTGATCTGTGCCAAAACATGAGAAAGGCTGGATCTAGTAAAATCAGAAAACTGCTAGAAAGTTGTACAAAGGCTTCACAAGTCTGTTTGAAAGGTAAATCGTCACTTTTAAAGTGGAATTCCATGCTAAATATAACTAGTCCTTACAATGCCCCCCTCCCCCCCCCCCATCTATGCTGACTAGCCTGGGTAAGAAAGATGTATATACTTACCTATTTTCAGTCTCCTCCAGTCGAATCCCATGATCCCCTGTGTCAGCCAGCGGCGGCTGCATGGGAGAGGAAAAAGCCCTCAACAATGGCTGGGAATGCCTAGAAGCAGTGACCTCACCCATAGGCTTCTATGGCTCATTCATTGTTGGCGCACTCTCTCTGCTCCCCGGCAGTTGCCACTGATTTACACAGGGTAGCTGTGGTAGCTGTACTTTAACCACTTGACCACTGGGCACTTAAACACCCTTAATAACCAGACCAATTTTCAGCTTTCGGTGCTCTCACATTTTGAATGACAATTACTCAGTCATGCAACACTGGACCTATATGAAATTTTTGTCCTTTTTTTCACACAAATGGAGCTTTCTTTTTTCTTTTGGTGGTATTTAATCACCGCTCGGTTTTTTATTTTTTGTGCTATAAAAGAAAAAATACAGAAAATTCAGTAAAAAAATGAATTTTTCTTTGTTTCTGTTATAAAATTTAGCAGATTAGTAATTTTTTCTTCATAAACTTTGGCCAAAATTTATACTACTAATCTTTGGTAAAAATAAGTACAAATTGGTGGATATTATTTGGTCTTTGTGAAAGTTATAGAGTCCACAAGCTATGGTGCCAATATCTGAAAATTGATCACACCTGAAGTACTGACGGCCTATTTCAATTCTTGAGACCCTAACATGCCAGAAAACTACAAATACCCCCCAAATGACCCCTTTTTGGAAAGAAGCCATTCCAAGGTATTTAGTAAGAGGCATGATGAGTTTTTTGAAGTTGTCATCTTTTCCCACAATTCTTTGCAAAATCAAGATTTTTTTTACATTTTTTTTTTTTTTTTCATAAAAATTGTCATATTATCAGTTTATTTCTCAAACACAGCATATGCATACCACAAATTACACCCCAAACACATTCTGCTATTACTCCCGAGTACGGCGATACCACATGTGTGAGACTTTTACACAGCGTGGCCACATACAGAGGCCCAACATGCAGGGAGCGCCATCAGGCGTTCTGGATCACCCAGGACAATTCTGATATTTCTCTCCTACATGTAAAAATCATCATTTATTTGCTAGAAAATTACATAGAATCCCAAAACATTATATATGTTTTTTTAGCAAACACCCTGGAGAATACAATGGTGGTCGTTGCAACTTTTTATCTCGCATGGTATTTGCGCAGCAATTTTTCGAATGCTTTTTTTTTTTTTGGAAAAAAAAACATTTTTTATTTTTTTTTATTTTTTTTTTTTTAAGCACAAAACAGTAAAGTTAGCCCAATTTTTGCATAATGTGAAAGATGAAGTTACACTGAGTAAATAGATACCTAACATGTCACTCTTCAAAATTGCACACGCTCGTGGAATGGCGCCAAACGTCGCTACTTAAAAATCCCCATTACAGAGGAGGTCTAGGGCTAGAATTATTGCTCTCGCTCTAACGTTCACAGCGATACCTCACATGTGTGGTTTGAACACCGTTTTCATATGTGGGCGGGACTTACGTATGCGTTCGCTTTTGCATGCGAGCACATGGGGACAGGGGCCCTTTAAAAAAAAATTGGCGGGTGTTGCAGGGCATTGGCGGGTGTTGCAGGGCATTGGCGGGTGTTGCAGAGTGTTGCAGGGTATTGGCGGGTGTTGCAGAGCATTGCAGAGTGTTGCAGGGTATTGGCGGGTGTTGCAAAGCATTGCAGAGTGTTACAGGGTATTGGCAGGTGTTGCAGAGCATTGCAGGGTATTGGCGGGTGTTGCAGAGCATTGCAGGGTATTGGCGGGTGTTGCAGAGCATTGCAGGGTATTGGCGGGTGTTGCAGGGTATTGCAGGGTATTGGCGGGTGTTGCAGGGTATTGGCGGGTGTTGCAGGGTATTGGCGGGTGTTGCAGGGTATTGGCGGGTGTTGCAGGGTATTGGCGGGTGTTGCAGAGCATTGCAGGGTATTGGCGGGTGTTGCAGGGTATTGGCAGTGTATTGAGGGGTTAAATTTCAGTGAGCAGCGATGTGGGCACTGCAGATGCAGCCCACAGCGCTGCTGACACCGATCTCTTCCCCCTCCGCTGTACCGATCGGTACAGAGAGAGGGAGGGAGTAACTGGCGTCATAACATGACGCCGGTTTGTTTACAAGTGATCGCGATGAGCGGCCGTTTACCGTGATCCGTGATGCGCCGGGTCCTGTGGACCCGGCGGTCACGGATGCTCTCGAGTGCACGCCCCAGGGGGCGCACGAGAGCAGAATTCTGGGGGGACGTCATATGACGGCCTCCCAGAGTTAAACAACCGCCCTGTAGTTGTCATTCGGCTATGGGCCAGTTGTTAAGTGGTTAAGAAAACATAAGTGTTTTCTTAAAGTACAACTAAAAGGTAAATCTTTTTTTTTTGTTTTGGATAGAGCGGAGATTAGATTAGATTAGAACACCTGTCTGTTTTTATTGCTGTCTGTGTCCCCATTAGGGAGATTCAATATCTCCATTTGTCCTCTTTACCGTTATCATTGAAAGTGAAAGAAATCTCAAATTTTGGATTGTCCCCAAAAAAGTAATGAATGGGGAATCTTCCACTGATGATACTAGTTCTGGTGACCTAGGGGTCCCCAAGGAATTCATTTGCAGGGATTTCCTCTCATTTCCTGTTTGGTTATGGGACAGGTAGTGAAGGGAAATCTTCATAATGGGACAGAGATGGCGCAAAAAAGAATTTGACAGGAGTTATAACCCTCCCTTGCACAATCCAAAATGTAAAAAAAAAAATTTTTTTGCCTATAGTTCTACTTTAATGCTTATTGCTACACAAAACGAACAAAGGAATAAAAAAAAAAAAAAAACACACAAACAAAACGTGTATGAAGGATAGCTTCATCAACTTCTGGGTAAATAATGACAATGTAATAAGCTCTTCCTGGCAACTGTAGCTCGCGCCAATGAATCATTTCATACTTGATCAGTGTAGACCGGGGTAGGCAACCTTTTGAGCACAGTGTGCCGAAAAATGTTTTCAAAGAAATTGAGCGTGCCGATTTTATAACAAAAAAATGTCAACTTCACATTCTCAATCACGAAAATAATTTTTTTTATAAAGTAAATGCTCTTAACTACTTGAGGAGTGAGAAATTAACATCCTGCACTCTCCTGCCTCAGATCAGCCCCAATTCCTGCACCTTCACACCTCAGATCACTGTCCTCCCTGCAAATATGTTTCACCACTGTAACCCTCTGAACATCTGCACCACCACTGTACTACCCTGCACATCTGCCCCACCACTGTAACCCCCCCTGCTCATGTGTCCCACCACTGTAACCCCCCTGTACATCTGCCCACCACTGTACCACCTTGCTCTTCTGTCCCACCACTGTGACCCCCTGCTCATCTGCCCCACAAATGTTCCCCCTTTCTCATCTGCCCCACCACTATACCTCCCTGCACGTCTGCTCCACCGCTGTACTCCCCATGCTCTTCTGTCGCAGCATTGAACCACCTTCTCATCTGTCCTAACACTGAACTTATCTGCTCATCTGCCCCACCACTGTAACCCCCCTTTCTCATCTGGCCCACCACTGTACCTCCTGCATATCTGTCCCACCTCTGTTCTGCCCCACCATTGTAACCCCCTGCTCACGTGTTACACCAATGTACCTCCTTTCTCCTCTGCCCAGCATATGTACCCCCCCCCCCTCCCCTCTGTACCTCCTACTCTTCTGCCCAACCACTAACCCTCTGCTCATCTGTCTCACCAATGCACCACCTTTCACATCTGCTCCACCGCTGTACCCCCCTGCTCTTCTGTCCCACCGCTGAACCCCCTTTTTCATCTGCCCCAACACTGAACCTGCTCATCTTTTCCACTACTGTAACCCCCTTCTCATCTGGCCCAACACTAAACCCCACCCACCCGCTCATCTGTCCCACCACTGTAACCCCCTGCTCATCTGCCCCCTCACTGTACCTCCCTGCTTTTCTGTCCCACTGCTGAACCCCCTTCTCATCCCTCCCACCACTGTACCCCCTACACATCTGCCCCACCACTGTACCCCCTTGCTCTTCTGTCCGACCACTGTAACCCCCCCCTGCTCATCTGCCCCATCAATGTACCCCTTTTCTCATCTTCCCCACCACTGTACCTCCCTGCACATCTGCTCCACCACGTATCTCCATGCTCTTCTGTCTCACTACTGAATCACCTTCTCATCTGTCCTAACACTGAACCCATCTGCCCCACCAATATACCTCCTGCACATCTGTCTCACCTCTGCTCTCCTGCTCCACCCACTGTAATCCCTGCTCATCTGTCCCACCAATACACCCTCTTTGCACATCTGCCCCACTGCTCTCCCTGTTCATCTGTCCCATCACTGTAACCTCCCTGGTTTTCTGTCCCACTGCTGAGCCCCCTTCTCATATATTCCACCACTGTTCTTTTCTGCAAATCTGCCCCACCGCTGTACCCTCCTGCTCTTCTTTCCCACCTCTGAACTCCTCCTGCTCAATTTTCCCACCGCTGTATCATCCTGCTGATCTGCTCCACCACTGTACCCTCCTGATCATCTATGATATGCGTGATGTGCAGAGTTGTGGAAGGAAGCAGAAATGAGACACATCTACCTGTCCTGGCACACTCATCCTGCTAATCCACCTCTCGCACCCAGCCCAGGTGCTGGTATGTGATATATGTGATGTATGTAATGTCACATACCAGCATATAGAATGGATGTACAATGATGATCTCATGTCAGGGGCATTTTCTGAAAGCAGTGGGCCTGTGTGCAGGATCATAAGTTGGGCCCCCACAGCTGAGAAAAAGTGCAGCACTCTGCGCAGAAGCAAAAGTTGGGTGTGATTTTCATTGCGCTGAATACTGGCTGTGGCTTAAAAGGGACACAGAGTGCAGAGGGGTTCAGTAGTAAATGACACAAAGGTTCAGGAATAAATTTCAACAAACTTCCCAGAAGCTCAAAAGTAATTCCACAAACTGTCACCTGATTGTGATTTTCTCAATCACAGTGAAATCCCTTCTTTCTGAGATTGGTAGTGGCAACCAAGCAAGTAATTTTCCTCCAGATGGTGGATAGGGCTAGCAGGACTGTGATTGGCTTTAGAAGTGGCCAATGACAGTCGTCCTCCTCCTGGAAGTGAGCCTGATTTTGCACTTTCCAGCTTTAGTAAATAAAATCCATTGTGTACTTAAAAGTGGGGTATGCCTGTACTGTATTTCACCATATAAGCCAAGTTTACTGGTAAAAAAGTGTAAAATGCAAGACTTTGGTGGGTGTAACAAGATGTCCACTTGTCACCTTCTGACTGTAGGCTTACTGCGGATGCGTGTACCTAGATGGCCTTGACGGAACGTTACTTCCGTTGCATATTTTGATGGGTAGCGGTATTCTGATAGAACACATAGAGCAGACTGATGACATCATCTCAACCCAAGTAAAGTCACTAGACTGAAGTTCAGGGAGGTCTTTTTAATGATAAAAAGTAGAGTGTTTTTGAAGCATGATGTGGTTGCAGTATATGTGACGTACCAGGCAGTTATCCATGCAAACTTATAAAGTAATTGAATGGCCACTTTAAGAGCAGACTCTACAGCAGCGATATGCAATTAGCGAACCTCCAGCTGTTGCAAAACTACAAGTCCCATCATGCCTCTGCCTTTGGATTTCATGCTTGTGGCTGTGAGTGTCTTGCTATGCCTCATGGGACTTGTAGTTCTGCAACAGCTGGAGGTCCGCTAATTGCATATCCCTGCTCTACAGGATGCCCGCTATTACCTTTATTAGCCATAAAAGTCTTTCCTGTGCCCCTCAGCATTCTCAGTGGACAAGGTCATAGCAGCTGACAGTCTTCAGCAATGAAGTCATGGAAAGTCAGGCCCCAGTATTAAAGTGAAACAAAATTAGTGAGGGGCAGAAGGATCGATTTGCTGGTAATTAACAAAAATATCAGGCATATCAGACGGTGTCTGTTTTTACAATGTAAAGGTAAAAAATACAGTTTTACTTTAAAGCAGAAAAAAAAAATGAACCATCAAATGTTCACCTGTGGGTCTTGGGCTCTTCTTGCTGGTTTTGGCGAATTCTCGGCCTCCTATTCTCGAAGAGTTATCATTGTGGGTGTGCCTATCTTGTTCCACTAGTTGGTCTGTGCTGGTGGAAATGGGCTTCCAGAGAGGGAGGATACGGGGACACGGAATGCTGTTGCCTGTAAACACACAAGATGATGGCCACATAAGAAGAGCAGTACAAAGAACAGAACAAAAACTATACACTTGTGTTCCTGTGTCTAGCTTAGCAGGGTAAGGATATTTTTATACAGGTGTCTGGTGATCTGTTTACCGACATGTGATGTGACCTGCGATAAACTACATTTACCATAGAAATGAATGAAGGTCTACAGACAGCCTCTGACAACTGTCAAGGTCAGTGGGGAGGGGTGGGGTGTCGAACTTCTGGCTAAGTTTTCTGCAGCAAGCTCACCTGGAAATGGGGAGCAGGTACCCGTCTCAGCCAATGGCCGAGAACGCTGACCAGGAGAAGGTCAGCCGTTCTTTTTCAGTCATGCCCCTATCACAGAAGGTGGACAGGCTGCCCTACACACAGGCCAAATGTCAGCCAGATTCCATTGATCCAACCAATGCCATCCAACATTCGGCTCGTGTGTACTAGGCTTCAATTGAACAAGCTGAAGTTAGAAGCTGATTGGCCACCATGCACAATTGCACCATATTGTGCACTCCCCAGTTCTAGTAAATCAACCCCTTTGTGTACAATGGATATCACTACCAGCTCTTCAACAGACACTATAGTGTTAAAGATGAACTCAAGTGTAAGATTTAAGAAAAAAGTGAGCAGGCAGGCTCTTTATTGCACAAGAGGCATAGCATGTCTTTTCTGCAATAATAAAAAAAAAAAAAAACGTACCTTCCTATCTGCAATCCTCTTTAGAATTCTCAGCATACCTTGGTGCCGGCTGCAATGAATGAACTCCCTTGAGCATCCATAGCAGTTATGTCATTCCAGCCCGGCCAAACAAGATGTCTAAGGATCCTGAACATGTCAGCACGGGTTAGGAAGAGGGAGGAGGGGAGTTCAGTTCCCCTTCAACTCCGTGCTGCACTCATAATTTTACTACTCATTCAGTATATACAAAGCGCAGTGTGGAGCCTGCGATACCCAACCGAATATTCTCTACATAACGCTCCAGACACAACTCTGATTGGAGAAGAGGTCAGCCACTTAGATTTTAGAATTCATGTGACTGAGCTCTCCACGACCCAGATCCTCCCCCAATACATTAATATGATTCAGGCTTTGTATATGATCTCACCTTTTGTATACTGATATACATATACACAAAAAATACCAAGGTATGAAAAAGAGTAAGAACTGAGAATACAAAAAGAAAACCTTCCCGGCAATAAGTTATGCAATGTTTTATAACAACTATTACATTGTGTGGTTTATGGTACTTTAGTAACATATTCACCCAGCTATCAAGAACTTTGCTTCCTGGATATAAAGTATAGTACATGAAATAAAGTTAAAGCAAAACAAGATAGGGAACATTAATAATACTATTTATTGGAACATCAAGTAGTATAAAAGTTGGGCTAGCAACAAGATCTGAATTTCTGAACAGGACTAAAGGAAAGTATACCTTGCAAATTTTAACCTCAATTTTGGATACACTATAGAGCCAAATGTTTGTGGACTCCTGACCTTTACAGCTATATGGGCTTGGTGGGCATCCCGTACTAAAACCAAGAGCATGAATATGGCGCTAGCCTCCCTTTACAGCTATAACAGCCTTTAGTGAGGTCAGTGAAAGGGGAATTAGAACTGGTTGCTATGGGTGACTACACCCTACTTGTTGCCCGAGTAGGTTCCAGTTGAGGACTTTAGTGAATCATTGCCCAGTCCACAGCAATAATCGAATGAATTAATGATTAGATTGTTCTTAACCACATGCTGCGGCCATAACACACATACATAATACACATACAAAGGGAAAACATCACACAGAACACAGAGGAAAGCCTCATCTGCAAATAATCAGGCCTGATACAGCCATTTTCATTCATCTGCTATTATCCCAGCTCCCAGGAGAGAGATGGGTAAATTGTATTCTGGATTTTACGGAGGTTAATGGAAGTCCCTTCAGAATGCATTACCGTCCCACTCAGGGACAGATAATCCCCTCTAAGAGGAAGACCCTGACTTCCGGAGCAGCATCCTCTGAATTATAAATTGACCAGTGAACAGAGTATATATTGGTTTTTTAAATGAACTGGGAGAAATGTAAACATGTTTTCAAAGCTCCAATTAAACTCTTCTTCTCAAGATGAGCAAAAACGTTATCCATCGAGATGTTCCTCTGACAACCCAATAACCCCCCCCCCCCCCTTTAACAGTGTCAATTTGAGTGCAGCACCACCTGCAGCTGAACATGAGTATCACATGGTGACCGCAGAGCTCTAATAATTAGTTTTATTGCATCTGAAGTTGTTTTGAATGCCATATGTAATACTACATCACGATCTTGCTTTTGTAGCATGTAAGGAGAACATCAAGAAAGGGTCAGGCACTGGTCAAATGTTGGCGCAGTTCAGACCCTCTTTTTCAAATCAGGTAATTTTTTTATTAAACTTTTTTTTGTCAGTACAAAGACAAATCTACAATAACATAAGAATATCAGAAGAAAAAATACACAAACAAAACAAAATCTAGCACTTCGCAGACTGGATAATTGCGAAAATCCTAGTACATTCGTACATAAGAACTGACCCACAGGTCATAGATTACCTTCAGAGAATCTAGTTAGCATTTACATAGTGGCCTACTCAAACAGAAAATTAGGTTTTTCACTTTAGGTACAAAACTGCATCCCTGGGACTTTGTCCAGTAGTCTCTCCTATCCGGCCCACTTTAAGCCACTACACCTGCTGCGGCTGTCGCCAGAGAACAGTCATACGTATCTTAATTGTTTTCACTAGAGGGGACATCAAAAAGCGAGTCCACCCATCAGGACCATATTTTTTTTTTTCACTTTCTGGGACTAGGTTTGCACGTTAATTTTTCCCTCCGTAATGTAAAGTTAGGAATCTCACACCATTGTTTATACGTTGGGGGTGTAGGGGATATACATTTTTGTAATACGAGTTTGCGTGCTAAATATAAGGATCTTGTCCACATAATGTGCATATAAACTGGAAGTACTACTTCTGGGACAATTCCCAAAAGTGCAAATTTAGGATCTATTGTCACCCTCATTGAACCTGGGGAATTTAAAGTTGTTAACACCTTCTCCCAATAGCGATGAAGTTTGGGGCAGCGCCAAAGCATGTGGATAAGAGACCCATTGGTTGAGGCACAATTACAGACCTGCTCTAAGGAAACCTGTAGAGATTGATAATAATTGCTATATTAGCACTTGTCGACCAGTGCCTATGGTACCAGGGTTAGAGGAGTCAGCACCAAGCCTCAAAAATTTACAATTGGTACTGTATAACTTTTTTGTTGTTTTAATTTGAAACTAAATTAATGCTGAATTATTATTATTATTATTATTCAGGATTTATATAGCGCCAGGAATTTACGCAGTGCTTTACAATCTAAAGAGGAGACAATACAGTTACAATACAATAAAATACAAGAGGATTAAGAGGGCCTGGCTCAGAAGAGCTTACAATCTAATAGGGTGGGGCAGGTGGTACAAAGGGTTATAAAACTGTGGGGAATGAGCTGATGGAAGTGGTAGGAGATTAGTTTGAGACGTGATAGGCTTCCCTGAATAGATGAGTTTTCAGGGATCGCCTGAAGGTAGCAAGAGTAGGGGATAGCCAGACCAGTGGAGGTAGCGAGTTCCAGAGGATTGGAGACGAGCATGGGAGGAGGAGACTAGAGAGTTTGAGAGTAGGAGGTCTTGAGAAGAACGTCGTGGACGATTTGGGTGATATTTGGAGACAAGATTGGTGATGTAGCTCGGGGCAGAGTTGTGAATGGCTTTGTATGTTGTGGTTAGTATTTTGAATATAGCATATGCCATACATAGGAGATGATACATATGAGATCCCTGTTGAAGGGAAGAATCTATGTTGTAGTCAGCGCTACTACAGCGATTTCCACAGGTGTCCTGACTGCATAATGAACACAGAAGATCATTAGCTTGGCATGGGTACATTTACAGAATGCCTTGTATTTTTCTCTATGAACGAAAGCATTCTCTGACTGCATAAAATGGAGACTGCGATGCCACTACCTTGTTCAATCTTGGTCTTCACACCTAAGGTAGTACTGCATACAACACGGCTTCTAGTAGCAAACTCTAGAATTCATTTTTAATTAAAAAAAATTACACAACATAATAGACAAAACTTTACAATAGGTCATATTTTAGGTGTGCTTAGGACAACCTACTCTGAATACAGCCCATAGGCTGACAGTGCTGAATCTTGTTTTTTTTTTTTTTTTTAAATGCTAGTTATCTGGCTGTCACAGAAATCCAAAGGCTTCTAAACAATATCTGGGGAATTTATAATGAGCGTTGTCTGCACCCCTTAGAATTCTGTTCAGAATTCAAAGTCTAAGTACCTGTGCCCCAGTCAACACACAGGCATGGATCCATAGCCACTGTTTAGTCCAATCATGGTTTTGGAGTCCACCTACTCAAATAGGGCAATGGCATCATCTGTATCCCTGGTCCTTTTGCTTACATTTATCTTTCAGCTGGGAAATCTCCCAGCCGACAACTAAAAGGAGGCAGGGGGTGTAGCATACATGACAGTTTCCCAGCACAGGTATAGCCAGTTCTAGGTATGGGCATTCCTCTGTATGGCAGGTCAGAGCAGGTCTTAACCACAGGACCAGGCTTTTTCTGGCACTTTTTGCTAGGAAATTACTTAGATCCCCCTAGAGGCCCTAGAGAATATATTGATTGGTTTTGCAATTTTTTATGTCACGTGGTATTTGCGCAGCGGTTTTTCAAATGCAAATTGTTGAAGGAAGGAAACACTTTAAAATTTGAATGCAAGAAAACACAATAAATAACACAATGAATAAGATCTAAAAGATTATGCTACCCCGAGTAAATAGATACCAAAACATGCCACGCTTTAAAATTGCACACACCTGTGCAGCGGCGACAAACTCATTTTACTATCCATAGGTAATTCTGTAAAAGCCTTTACAAGCTAGAATTACTGCCCATGATCTGACATTCGCAGTGATACCTCTCAGAAGATCGCTCTCTGCACGCGTGTGGGACTGACGCATACATTCATCTTTGCATGCAAAGGGGCACTTACATTTTTTTTTTTACACTGTTTTCATTTTTTTTATCACTTTTATTGCTGTCACAAGGAATGTAAACATCCTTTTAAAAAAAAAGGAAGATTGTAAACATCCTTGTGACAGCAATAGGCATGTGACAGGTACTCTTTATGGAAGGATCTGGGGTCAATAAGACCCCAAATCCCTCCTGTGTACCCAAGATCAATATTTTTGAATACTTTTGTCATTTGTTGAAAATGGCACCAAGACATCCAGGTAAACCAGAAGTGACGTCACATCATCGTTTCTGGGTTACCATAGCGGAGACCATATCAAAGCACACCCCGGCTTGTTTGGGTGTCCAACTAGCCAATAGACATGCTGGCTGGCAGCTCGGGTCCCTGAGTGTCCCCTCCCACTGCTTGTAATCCTAATCGAGTGGCTAGTTAGCTGCTCCGTTTGCTATTACAAGAGAGCTGACCGTTGGCGCTAAAAAAAAAAAAAAAAAAAAAAAGTACCGAGTTGATGCCTGGAACTGTGGTCATTCTTTTGTGGTAATTCTTTTAGAATTTGTTGCCGACAAAGATTCTTACAGTGGCAGTAGTAAGAACTACCAGAATGTGCTGCACATATTGGTCAGGTTACCAACACTGGTGCAAATGCTCCGCAATAAGTTGCAGGTAGCTCCTAAGGGAAGCAACTAAAGCTAAATTTTGAAAACAAAAAAAAAAAACGCAAAGGCATGCAATGTTTAACAATATAAATAATTAGCACTATGCTCAATGCAATGACTAGAAATTGCAAAAAAAAGACAACTCAAAATCAACCTGTATTGAGGAAGTAATCGCCGAGCTACCATCACATTAGTGACGTGTGAAGAATGATTTACAAGAAACAGATATGGCCATGAGAAAGAGGATGTATTTTGGTGCTACATCACACCGAAACAAACTGCAACATTGAACACAGTAGCCTGCAAAATAATGTTCAAACAGTGAATTTGTAAGGCTGCAAATGACAGTCATGGCCAGTGGAAGATACAATTGCTACTTCTCAAACTTCAGAAAATGTTTGAAATACGGATTTATTACCAACTGCTAATTTTTGGGTGTGTGTGCAACCCATGCATGCAGTTGAAATCGCAGTTAAAGCACGTGTAAAAACTAAGGAGTTGATTTACTAAAACTGAAGACTACAAAATCTGGTGCAGCAGTGCATGGTAGACAATCCGCTTCTAGTTTCAGCTTGTTCAATCAAGTTTTGACCAAAAAAATAAAAAAATGGAAGCGGATTGGTGTCTATGCAGCACTACACCATATTTTGTACTCTCCACTTTTATTAAATCAGCCCCTAAAGCCTAGTACACACTAGTAGTATTTTCATGTTCAACTCAGCAAGGCTGAACCAAAAAAAACATTTAGGTCGAAGCTGATGTACTAACTATACAATGTTAGTACAGTGATCTCCCCGTTGTAGTTTTGTGTTCACATATGGGGATGGCCCCTCTGCCAGAACACTCCAGTCAGCGCTCTCAGCAGGCAGCTTCTGTTGAACTGGCTACAGTACACAAGGGCCGAATGTCATCTGACATATTCAGCCCGTGGGTACTAGGCTTAAGTGTAGGATTGCACCAATACTAGTATTGATGCCGATACTAAGCAATTGCACAAGTACTTGTACTCATGCAAACGCTCTGATGCTTGACCAGATACCTGGCAGGAGGGCAGTACACCCAGCGTCCTCAGTGTAGCAGG
The DNA here is from genome assembly GCF_037356315.1 of Lithobates pipiens. NCBI lineage: Eukaryota > Metazoa > Chordata > Amphibia > Anura > Ranidae > Lithobates > Lithobates pipiens. The sequence continues at coordinate 506,969,732 of NW_027507903.1, read as the reverse complement.
GAGGGTTGGGCAGCCTCAGAGATGATCGGTGTGGTGGTGCGGGAAATACAAGCACCGATCATCCCCGATTGTCCCGTGTCCTCCCCAGCTCCCGGATCCTCCTCTGGTCCCCCTGTTTCCCTGGATCTGTCAGGATGGAGAGCAGAGGAAGAAGTCGGTAAATCTGTCATTTATTGGCTCCCTCCGAATAAACTGTCAGTGAAAGGGACTGGGGAATCTGTGTTCTCAGTCCCTTTCCTGGTCTCAAAGGGGAGATGTCAGGTCTATTTAGACCCCTGATCTCTCACCAAATCTCACCCAAATGTAAAAAAAAAATAATAAAAAAATTAAATAAAAAAATTTAAAAAAAATAAACTACTGACACCTCATCAGTGCACATCAATGCTGCATATTAGTGTCACTGTAACATGACATAAAAAGTAGCGGCATTGGCGAGTACTTGGGGAAAAAAAAAAGTATTTGTACTCTACTGCTTGGTACAACCCTACTTAAGAGTTTACTTAACATTAACTGTCCCTTTTTTTTTTTTCTTAAAGTTATCTGCAGCCAAAACTGAAAATAGTTGTGCATAGTCATCACATTTAAAAACTATACTTGTTATTCTGTCATTTAATATTCTTTGCTACTCCATAGCAGTTACCTGGTGATCCTGCCAGTTCCTTATTCATTTAGCACTTGTTATCCTTTCCCTTGACCATTCCAATCAAATGTACAGGACCTCCATGTTGTTGGTACCAGGAATTGAGGTTGCAGTATGATGGACCACATTGGAAGCGTCGGCCTACGCAAATGCGTGTTCATTTTGTATGAAACCTCCAACAGTGCTGCTTTTGCGTCAGCATCTGGTGCGAATGCAAAACAAGCACTGTTGGAGCTGGACCAATGTAACTATGTAAAAAATATACTATACCTGGACTTCATTATTAAAGCATTAATGCTATTTGACTTTACATACAGTCTTTATCGGACCACCTTTGCAGTGGCTTGCAGTGAGGCGCCAGAAAACTATTTTCATAGGATTTTTTTTTTAAACGATTCACTTGAAGCAAACCTAATCTGACCCAAATTTCAGATATGTCTACAGTGCATCCGGAAAGTATTCACATCGCTTCACTTTTTCCACATTTTGTTATGTTATAGCCTTATTCCAAAATGGATTCAATTCATTATTTCCTAAAAAATCTACAAACAATACCCCATAATGACAATGTGAAAGCAGCTTGTTTGAAATCTTTGCAAAATTTATAAAAAAAAAAAAAATGTAGACAAGTATTCAGTTTTTCTCAATACTTTGTTGAAGCACCTTTGGCACCAAATACACCCTCAAGTCTTTAGTAGTATGATACTACAAGCTTGGCACACCTATTTGTAGGGCAGCTTCTCCCATTCTTCTTTGCAGGACCTCTCAAGCTCCATCAGGTTGGATGGGGAGCGTCTGTGCACAGCCATTTTCAGATCTATCCAGAGGTGTTCAAACCGGGTTCAAGCCTGAGCCACGCAAGGACCTTCACAGAGTTGTCCCGTAGCCACTCCGTTGTCATCTTGGTTGTGTGCTTAGAGTAGTTGTCCTGTTGGAAAATGAGCCTTCACCCCAGTCTGAGGTCCGGTGTGCTCTGGAGTGGGTTTTCATCAAGGATGTCCGCATTCATCTTTCCCTCAAATGTAAATAGTCTCCAAGTTCTTTCTGCTGAAAAACATCCCTAAAGCATTCAGGGGCGGATCCAGAGTCTAATCTCGGGAGGGGCACTGCTATAAAATATGTTTTTTGAAAGGGCAATTTATATGGGAAATGGCTGGTATTGGCGCTTCAATCATTACGGCACCATGGTTGTTATGGTGTCAGGATGATTGAAGCGCATTATTTCTATTAATACATTGTAATATAAAATTAAATGGTTCAACTCACCATATTGCAGAATCAGTGGGAGCCCTGAGGATGTCACTTGCCATGTCGCCTGCCACCAAATGTGGATTGTCACTTGTCACCAAATGCGGATTGTTACTTGCCACGTCACCTGCCACACATTGCGGATTGTCACTTGCCACGTAGCCTGCCACACATTGCAGATTGCCACTTGCCACGTCACCTGCCACACATTGCGGATTGTGACTTGCCACGTCACCTGCCACACATTGCGGATTGTCACTTGCCACGTCGCCTGCCACCAGATGCGGATTGCCACGTAGCCTGCCACACATTGCGGATTGCCACTTGCCACGTCACCTGCCACACATTGGGGATTGTCACTTGCCACGTAGTCTGCCACACATTGCGGATTGCCACTTGCCACGTAGCCTGCCACACATTGCGGATTGTCACTTGCCACGTCACCTGCCACACATTGCGGATTGTCACTTGCCACGTAGCCTGCCACACATTGCGGATTGTCACTTGCCACGTCACCTGCCACACATTGCGGATTGTCACTTGCCACGTCACCTGCCACACATTGTGGATTGCCACTTGCCACGTAGTCTGCCACACATTGTGGATTGCCACTTGCCACGTAGTCTGCCACACATTGCGGATTGTTACTTGCCACGTCACCTGCCACACATTGCGGATTGTCACTTGCCACGTAGCCTGCCACACATTGCGGATTGTCACTTGCCACGTCACCTGCCACACATTGCGGATTGTCACTTGCCACGTCACCTGCCACACATTGTGGATTGCCACTTGCCACGTAGTCTGCCACACATTGTGGATTGCCACTTGCCACGTAGTCTGCCACACATTGCGGATTGTTACTTGCCACGTCACCTGCCACACATTGCGGATTGTCACTTGCCGCGTCACCTGCCACACATTGCGGATTGTCACTTGCCACGTCACCTGCCACACATTGCGGATTGCCACTTGCCACGTAGCCTGCCACACATTGCGGATTGTCACTTGCCACGTCACCTGCCACACATTGTGGATTGCCACTTGCCACGTAGTCTGCCACACATTGCGGATTGCCACTTGCCACGTAGCCTGCCACACATTGCGGATTGTCACCTACTGGTGGTCTTTTGTTGGGTCCCAGAGTGAAGATAGGCAGCAGAGAGATGATGCAATCTCTCTGCTGCACACAGCTTCCTACACAGTGAGGGCAGGACTGGAGGGATGCAGGGCAGTGAGAGATGATGTCATCTCCCTGCTCCCCTGCCTGCTGGCTTCCTGATTGGCCAGCAGCCCTCCTAAGCCGACCAGCTGCCCCCCCCCCTCACCCGTCCACTCAGCGCGGGTACCCGCGGAACCGACCGCGATTGGACCCGCGGAACCGGCCGCGGGTACCCGCGGAACCGGCCGCGATTGGACCCGCGGAACCGGCCCGCGGGTACCCGCGGAACCGGCCGCGATTGGACCCGCGGAACCGGCCGCGGGTACCCGCGGAACCAGCCGCGATTGGACTCACGGAACCGGCCCGCGGGTACCCGCGGAACCGGCCGCGATTGGACCCGCGGAACCGGCCGTGCTGTCATCAGCTGGCGGTATTCTCGGAGGGGGCAATTGACCCGTTGCCCCCCCCCTGGATCCGCCCCTGAAAGCATTATGCTACCACCATCATGTTTCACTACAGGGATATATGGTACTGGCCAGGTGACGCACAGTGCTTGGTTTCCTCCAGATATGACGTTCGCCAATCAGGCCAAAGAGTTTAATCTTTGTTTCATCAGACCAGAGAATTTTGTTTTCTCATGGCCAGAGTCCTCCAGGTGTCTTTTGGCAAACTCCAGGTCATGTGTCTTTTACTGAGGAGTGGCTTCCATCTGGCCACTATACCATACCACGTGGATTGTTGAAGTGCTGCAGAGATAGTTGTTCTTCTGAAAGGTTCTCCTCTCTCCACAGAGAAATGCTGGCGCTCTATCAGAATGACCATCAGGTTCTTGGTCACCACCCTGACTAAGGCCCTTTCTCCCTCGATCGTTCAGTTTGGCCGGGCGGCCCACTCTAGCAGGAATCCTGGTGGTTACAAAATATTTACAGATGATGGAAGCCACTGTACTCATTGGGACCTTCAATGCTGCAGATATGTTTCTGTCCCCTTCCCCAGATCTGTGCCTCAATACAATCCTGTCTTGGAGGTCTACAGATAATTCCTTGGACTTAGACCCCTTTCACACATTTTTCTGGCACTACAGCGCTAAAGATGGTGTCTGCATAGTGCCTGAAAAAATCAGCTCCATTCACTCCAGTGTGAAAGCCTGAGGGCTTTCACACTGGAGCGGTGCGCTGGCAGGGCATCAGAAAAAGTCCTGCCAGCAGCTCATCGCTGCTCCCCATTGAAAGCAATGGGGCAGCACTGCAAACCCACTGGCAAAACGCTGCTCTGGTGGATTTAACCCCTTTTTGTCCGCTAGTGGAATAGCGCAGCTAAAATGATGGTAAAGCGGCACTAAAAATATTGTCGCTTTACTGCTGATGCCTGGAGCGGCACGGTGTGAAAAGGGGTCTTTATGGCTTGGTTTGTGCGCTGACATGCACTGTTAACTGTGGGACGTTACATAGACAGATGTGTGCCTTTCCAAATCATGACCAGTAAACTGAATTTACCACAGGTGGGCTCTCTTCACGATGATCAGTTGAAACGTGATGCACCTGAGCTCAATTTTGAGTGGCATGGCAGAAGCTGTGAATACTTATGTACATGTGATTTAAAAAAAAAAAAAAAAAAATTAATAAAAGATCTCAAACACCTTTCAGGTTGTCATTGAAAAAGGTTGAAAAAGTGAAGTGCTTTGAATACTTTCCAGATGCACTGTATATGCACACACACACACACACAGATTAATGCTCTGTCCTTTACACACAATCTGAAATCGCACACAGAAAAGGTTTTAAGTGAGAAAAGCGGTAGTATTCACACTCAACAAGAACTGCTCACCTCACTTTCAGATGAAGGTCTCTTTCACATTCTCAAAGGTTCCCCATTTTCTTATTCTTCCCTTTTTATAAAAGTTTTAACCCTTTTGCTGCACACATTACAGCATATTTTAGGTCTGAAAATTACTAAAAATTCCCAAATTATTATATATTTTCTGAAAGTAATGATCCTGTAGAGAAAAATTATGGCAGTTGTCACATAATTGTGCTAGATTTTATTAAATTTATATTAAGACATACACTCAAATTAATTTATTGCATACAGACATAATCCCCATATTTTTTTCGTTCATTTTTAATCAGCTAAATACATTCTAGGTGCATCAAAAAACAGAAGATGCCTTTACAGTTGGGCTTCTTTAGAAACCAGCCACAACCTGAGTAGAAAAGCCTGATAGTATGCTGCAGAGAAGCATGCTTGATTGGTTTGGAAGCAGCGGTCTCTGCAGAGGTCTTTCTTTTTTTTTTTATTAATATAGATGTAGCTCCCTCTAGTGCAAGGTGTTAGTGTAGAAATTTTTCTTTTAGCTTAGGGCTAACCCTAAACTGTGAATCTGGGCCAGGGTTCAGTGGCTCAGGGCTAGAGGACTTATCCTAGGTATATTTATAAGGGCCTTAGCCAATCCCCAGTAAAAGGCTGGCAGGGGGCAGGCCACCTCATAAATAGGCATGAGTCATGCCAGCAAGGGCAGTCGGATGGAAGATGGAGATGGAGTGCTGAGGAGGCTGTCGTGGTCCTCAAGGGTGCCCCCTAGTCTGGGGGTGGAGGGTGACCTTGGGCCAGGGCTTGGGTGCTGGAAGGAGCCTGCCATAACACACAGAGGAAGCCCTTGCTGGAGGCACGGGAACAAGGAGAGTGGACAACATTGTTTTAAAATAAAAGTATGTGTGGAGCGCCCTTAGAGCTACCACGTTTAGTGTTTTTGCTAAATTTAGTTTGGCCTCCCTGTAACCAGGGAAAGCACAATACACAAGTAAATGCGCCAAAACAGGGTCAAAGATTTTTCCCAATGTCCACCAGTCTCTCACCAATTGAAACCAAGAATCCAATTATATGAATGAGAGTCCATATTATGTTAGAATCCGTATGATTATAAATCTAAAAGCTGTCATCCAGTAGAACAAAAGAAAGCATTTAAATCAGAGATCCGACGCCTCCGGCTGTTGCGGAGGAACTGGAACGAAGCCGTAATCGGCTTCGTTCCAGTCTCATCGTAAACACGGAAGCGACGTCATGACGTCACTTCCCGTTTACTCGGCTGCCAATGGCGCCGGTTTTAAAAAAATATCCGGTATTCAGAGTCGCCGTTTTCGGCGATCTGAATACATTGAAGTGTAAAGGAGGGCCTGTCACCACCTATTACTGTCACAAGGGATGTTTACATTCCTTGCGACAGCAATAAAAGTGATCAATTTTTTTTTTTTTTTAAACAATTTAGTCATTTTAAAATAAATAAAAAAATAAAAACATTTTTTAAAGCGCCCGCTGTCCCCGCGAAGCAAAGAAAACGCATACGGAAGTCGCGCCCGCGTATGTAAACGGTGTTCAAATTACACATGTGAGGTATCGCCGCGATCGTCAGAGCGAGAGCAATAATGCTAGCACTAGACCTCCTCTGTAACGCTAACCTGGTAACCGTAAAAAAAATTTAAGCGTCGCCTATTGAGATTTTTAGGTACCGTACTTTGTCATCAATCTACAAGTGCGCGCAATTATAAAGTGTGACATGTTTGGTATCTATTTACTCGGTGTAACATTATCTTTCACATTACGCAAAAAAATTGGGCTAATTTTACTGTTTTTTTTTTTTTTATTCATGAAAGTGTCCCTTTTCCCAAAAACTTGCGTTTAAAACACCACTGCGCAAATACCGTGTGACATAAAATATTGCAACAATCGCCGTTTTATTCTCTAGAGTCTCTGCTAAAAAAATATATATAATGTTTGGGGGTTCCAAGTAATTTTCTTGCAAAAAATATGGATTTTAACCTGTAAACACCAAATTCCAAAAATAGGCTTAGTCATGAAAGGGTTAAAAGCCGAGCATGGATGTGGTCATCTGATGCATCAGTGCGTGAAGCTGAGGCGCTGTAGCCGCTAACGGCCACGAAGTAGCACAGACGCCGGCTGTGGAGCGCAGTTCAAAGCGGAACAAGGTCTGAAGCGCAGGTGGAGAGAGAGGACGTCATGAGGTGTGTGTGACCGGTTTTGTGAGCGTACAGGCTGAGATCGTATGACAGCCACGCTCCTTCATCAAGCAACCTGATCAGAACTTTCTACAATCTATAAAACACAGCTGACCTTAACCAGGGTTTTTTTCGAATCCTGGGGGTTCCTTTAGAAATCTCTAGGGTTTCCTTATTCAGTGGTGTGATTGCTTTCCCATCTGACAGTTCCTGCATAGTTTTGGTACTGAAGACACTTGGCAGTGGACACTAATCTAACCATTACAAAAGCATCAATTCATTCTTTCTACTGGCCAACATTGTAAGGGGGGCACTTTTCATGCCAATCAATGTAAAGGAAGGTTTTCTCCAATTTTCCTTGCAGAGGGCACTTTTACACCAATGTTAATAAGTATTTTTCCACTGACCTTCACTGTAAGTGAAGCTCTATTCCACTGAAAACCACAAATAAAATGGGGTAATTCTCCACTGACCAGAAAAGCAAAAAGGCACGGTACAATATTTACTGTCTACTTTTCTTTTCATTATTATTTGTTGCATTTTAGGATTATTACTGGAATGTTGTAAGGATGAAAAAGGTGTAAAAATGTTCTGCCCTGGGTGCTGCATACCCTATTCTTATATCCTTATTCTTGGGTCCTGGTGTGATCTGTCTAAAAGAGGAAGTAGCCCAAGCCAGGCCCACCAGCTCAATGTAGCTTAAGCTGCCCATAGATGCATCAAAATTTGGCCGGTTGAGTAGAGACCAGCTAAACGCCAATCAAGCTATGGCTATTCACAATCAACTTATGTTGACTGCTAGAAATCTTTTGTTGATCAGTGAGCTACAGCCACTGACTAGCGAATTCTGACACTTTCAGAATACAAATGGCACAGCAGGGAGGATCCCTCCATCCTACTTGCATGTGTGGATGGGAATTTAATTTTTTTTCTGATCAGTCTGTACGCCAATTGAAAAAAAACAATAACAAAAAAAAAAAAAAAAAAAAAAAAGGAGTCTATGGCCAGTAGAGATTGGGCGTGTTCAAAATCCCACATGCCCGATCCCACCAGGAAGCCGACACTGCACTTGGCTAATCACAGGCAGTGAGACAAGTGCAGTGTCGGCTTTCTGGCGGGATCAGGCATGTGGGATTTCAAACACGTCCGAGTCCATCTCTAATGGCCAACCTTATTAGCTACCAGCCTAGGCAGCAAATGTCCCAACCCAATCTCCCCCCCCCCCTTACAACTTGATGAACACGCAAATATACCATGAGCTGTAGTTCTACATTTTAGTGTCAGAGAATCCCCAAAACCTAAAAATGATTGAAATGAAAAGCGTCCCTCCATGGTAAAACAGAAAAGGGCAACAAAAAAAATCTATGAAAAGTTTCACGACACAGTCAATGAGTGTTCATCAATAAATACATAAAACATTAAAGGTTCACACTAGTGTGATTTCAGATATGAAAGTTGAATAGAATCGCATGACAAGGGAAATCGCATTGTTTTCAATGGTGTTCGTTCACGCAAATACGACTCAGTATGGAGCGATTTTGGAAAACCTCATCATCCTTGCATCAAAGTAGTACTACATAATCTGAAAGTCGGATCAAAATCAGTGTGAACCTAGCCTGACGTCTCACTAAGTTATACATTTGGTTAGTGTTGCCATCAAAAATTACTGAATCCATCAGTGTGTGCAATTCCCCAGAGTTTTATAAATGCAATATATGCAAAAAACATTGCAATAATAATTTACAGCAAATTATCCAAGGACAGGAAAATCACAGCTGGGGCAAGATTATGGCACACCACGACAATAAAATCCAGTTGAATAAAAAAATAAAAATACAAACACGCCACAACACTATATCACAATGGTTTCTTTCACTCCTGAACTTGCAGCAACTGATTTCCATAAAATACCAAACATTTTTATCATTGCAACAATAAACTTTCTACAGAAACTAAATTTATCCAGAGCTAAAATTTAAAAACCTTTTCAGCCCATTCCCCAGACAATCCTAATTCTAGCGTGGGAAAGTTATATTTGTACTTTACTGCAAACATTTCAGATTTACTTCTGTATTATGAAGGGAAGACGGCAGCATTATGCAAACTTGTTCCTCTGGAGGAATAAATGACAAAACGTTTTTTTTGATTTACAAGATGTATGTGTGATTTCATGATGCACTCCTAAGAGATATCAACGTGTGAATTTATTATACAGGATGCAAAAATCATTTCGCTCCTACTTGTAAAAATGCACTTTTTTCCCTAGAAAATTACTTGGAACCCCCAAACATGTGTGGTGCGATCACCGTTTACTTGTAGGGATGGGCAGGACCGGACCCGACGACATACTTGTCACTCCTGGTGTTCAGGGTCACAAAGAGGGAGGAACAATGTTAGTTTCTCTCTCTGTTCTGTGCAGCCGATGCCCCATCGCTCCTGGGCTCCGCAATCAGATGCTAGAGCCCGGGAAAGACCGCCACCCGCAGAAGTGATCAAGTGGCTATTTAGCCAATCAAATCACTTCTGCTACCAAAGGGAATTCCCGGCTGCAAATTTTCATACAGGGATCATGCCTGCACTTACATCCCATTATAACTACTGCAACCAAAGGACATCCATGGTCGCCCTACGGGTGGCAAATAGTTAACGAAAGTAGGACTGAAACAACTAATCAATTAATCGGCAACTAAACGATTACGAAATTAATCGATTACTATTTTCAGAATCGATCGGCCAGTAACATAATGGGGTTAAAAAAACGAAAACGAGCCCTTTATAGTACAAAAAGAGCAAATAATCGGTACTGTAAATATTACACAGGTCTACAGTAAAAAAAGAACCCATTACAGTAGTGATTATCTGCTTTTATTGTACTATAAAAGCAGATTTTTTATTTTTTTAACCCCATTATGTTACTAAACGTGTAATAAAATGTGACCTGGTTCACATCTATGTGTTTTTTGGTGCTTTGTGCAGAAACGCACTACAGTTCATTTACATGGTTTCCTATGGGACATGTTCACATCAAGGCTTTTTTCAGCCTCTGCATATTTGGAAAAGGTCAGGGACTTTTTTTCTCTCTTTTTTTATTTTTTTTTTTTTAAAGCAAAACAGTGCTTTTTTGGTTCAATAGACTTCAATGGAGAAGGTGCAGAAAAATTTGTGTTTTTTAACCTGCTCAACAACAAATTGGCAAAAAAAAAAAAAATAAATAAAAAAAAGCAAAACCGCAAATCGCAGCCAAATCACGTGCGCAAAAATAAAAACGCACACAGCAAAAAGCACTGCAGAAACAGATCAAAAGCAAACTGCATAGGTGTGTACTGAGCTGGCCACGCAGATCAATTTTCAGACGAAAAATCTTTGTTCGTTCGCTGAATGAGAGAATGTTGTTTGAAATTTTCACTTGTTTTTAAAAAAACGTATGTAATTTCTGAACGAAAACCACATACACTGTCTAAAAATTCCTTCGACCGAGAAGTTTTCTACTATTTCCACATTTTCCCCCATCACTGTGGTTGAAAATTGAACGTCGATTTGACCCCACTAACGATAAGAAAATCGAACGAACGCTCTTAAAATGAAATTTTTTTTGAAGGAAGGCCTTGTTTGCTTGTTTTTTTAGATAAAAAAAAAAAATTTGATCGCCGAGTCTGATGATATTTACCAGATTCACCCATTAATAGTATATACAGTATATCTCTTCTGTCTGTTATTCTCAGAGTGGATTAGATATTTTGCACCCCAACCATATAGTTGGTTATATTTACCACTGCATATAGATATTTAAGAATAAATTGCCTTTTTTTTAAACTTTACATATTAACTAAATTATACACCACACTTTTTATTAAGGTTATTAACTGATTAATCAAAACAATAATCGGCCAACTAAATCGATTATGAAAATAATCATTAGTTGCAGCCCTAAATGAAAGCCAATTGTCAATTGAATGCTGTGGGTAAGGGTGCTTTGCACATTTTTCTCTGCATGGACATCAAGAACAGATGGATTTATGAGTATGACCGGTCCCTTATCCTATAGGGTTTTACAAGTACGACTTTATTTAGCCAGATTTAAAAATTACAATCCCATTGCAAAAACAAAGACCCTTGTGTAAATTAACACAATGCACTAGTGTAAATTAGTCCCAAAAGCTTAAAAAAAGCCACATTTTTGTTGCATGCACCTGTCAATCTACAGCAAACTTGTTAAACATATTTTCCCACTTATGAATTCTTTGTTACTGTACCTTTAACTAGTCCTAATTAAACTGGCCATGCACTACTAGATTTTTGTACCAATGTTTTCAACAGTATATTTGACTTGACAAATGTAATTCAAAATCATCCTATAAAAATTTAATTTTTTTTCTCCATGTTCTTACTGCTGCTAAACAGACAATTGCCAGAGCGTGGAAAACTCCTACTCTCTCCATTGTCAAAACGAAATCTTGGATTATGCAAACAATGTTACTTGAAAAAGTGAAGGCCAAACTGATATGATGCAAAAACATTCAGCTGTGTGTTGCTCTAGGTTCACGCATTCTCTCCCAGCTGGAATGGACTGTAGTCTTGCTTGACCTATAGGTAGGGCTAGACCTTTACTCTTTATGACCCTCAAGGTCTACTACATACTTTGAGATCTTACCTTTTGAGCTATCAAATATTCACAGTTTCTTTATATTTCATTCTCATTTGATGTAAAGCAGGGGTGTCAAATTAAATTTCATTGCAGCACCAGTGTGGTTGCCCTCAAAGGGCCGGTTGTATCTGGAGTACACTGTGTACAGCGTGCAGGGTTCAGGAGTGTGTTACATACAGAGTTCAGAGTTTAGGAATGCACTACGTACAGAGTGCAGAGTGCAGAGTTCAGAAACTCACAGAGTTCAACAGTGTGTTACATACAGAATGCAGCGTTTGGGAGTACAGTATGTACAGAGTGCCGAGTTCAGGAATGCGCTATGTACAGTGTGCAAAGTTCAGGAGTGCCCTAAAAATCTAGGAGTTTTAGCTGCAAAACTGGGTGTGAGGGCCGCATGACAATGCCTGGTGGGCCAGATTCAGTTTGTGGGCCTTGTGTTTGACATATGTGATATATAGAAACCTGATGCTGGACAATACTATCAAAAACACTTTGTACCAGTTTCATTACCTTAAAGGGGCTGTAAACCCTAATGTTTTTTTCACCTTGATGCATCCTATGTATTAAGATGAAAAAACTTCTGAAACTGACCGGCCCCCTATTCCCCCCGTTTTACTCACCCAAGTCCGTTCACTCCCTCGGCAGAGACGCACTGTACCTCTCTGCCTGGGATTCTTGACTCTTGATTGGATAGAGTGATAGTAGCAATTGGAAAGCTTGCCCCTTCCCCCAAAAAAAATCATAATGTAAATCGATTACTTCAAAGATAAGTTAATAGGATGCTACCAGAGTGGTAGAAATGGCCCTGGAGCTTAAAAGGTTAAATATAATTCCCCTCATAATGCTGAAGAATAAGTCTAAATTACAGAGGTTGACCATGGTTGACTTGAAATCAAACATTCCTTGCAAAAAGAGTCATATTTACAAGCACTCAGTCCAATGTCATGCTTGTGCTTTTGGCATGAAAGCCCTCTAAAACTTCCCTTTCTCTGGGCCATGAAAAGTGGGAAGAAGATTTACTGCCTTTTTACTGAAAGCTGATGAGCTTTAAAAAATAAAAAATAAAGGCCTCTAAGGAACGGCCACTAACTATGTTTTTGATGGCTGGTGATAGGGGTATATGTTTCTGAACTACATAAAGTAGATTAAAACCCTGAGACATATAGGCCAGCCATAGACAGTTTGATTTAAGCCATGTATGGGCAGGCTCAATGTACCAACTTGAGCGATCAACTTGGGTACAACCAGCCTGCTGGATTTTACATGTGATTATTGCTACCAGTTGATATAGCCGCTAGCAATAACCACTGTCTTCTCCCAGCAGAGACAGTTTCCCCCGTCCAGAGAATACAATGGCTAGGTGAGAGGGACTCCCCTGTTAACACCAACAGGGAACTCGTGGTTGCATCATGAATGCAGCATCAGAACAATACTGCATCTGTCCCCCGCCTTCTCTGCACTGAGAACCAAGCCACCGAACACCACCGATGGCTCGGTTCTCACTCCTCCCCGAGCAGAGCGATGCTGCCGGTCAGGCAGCATCACTCCTGCTCTGCTCCTCCACCTTCACTGAAGTGCTGTGGAGGGTGAAGAATAAAAATATAATCTAATATTCTTGTATCTCAAGGGCGTTTCTGGATGAATAGCATTGATAGCCAGACTGACTTAAAACAAAGTGTGAGTTTATTGTCACACACTTAGCTGAACTATTATACTTTTTTACATTTATGATGCCAAGTGTAGGTAAAAACATATGAAATAGAATAGTTATAAAGCTGTAATGAGCTTATAAAAGCATGTGTGCTTCATGGCTGGTGCCTTTTGTCTCCATGCTGTCTAGTGTAAGCAAAAAGAAGCAGGAAACTATGTTCTTTAGACTTCTGGGAGAATTCAGCTGTTCCAACTTGTCAAAGTGTCTTCGTTTGAATGTGTGTGCCAACTCTCCTAGTGGGCGCGTGCGTGTCCATCTGACCTTCAATATCGAAGCGTTGGCTTTATATGTTACATGTGATCGTCACAAAAATGTAGAACCTTGTATGGCACACATTCATTTCTGCTAACTTAAGCAATATGCCACCCCCATCAAATCATTCTCTGCAGCTATTACCTTTTGTACCACCACCCCCTCCCTTTAGAACGTAAGCTCTACGAGCAGGGCCCTCCTGTACCTTTTGTATTGAACTGTACTGTAATTGTGTTGTCCCCCTCCCCCCTATACATTGTAAAGCGCTGCATAAACTGTTGGCGTTATATAAATTGTGTATAATCATACTAATAATATGCTATACAAAAGGAGATACTAACTCGGAGATTCATATGGAGCTTGATTGACAAGCCCACACGTACAACTCTATACTTGTAGTAATGTGCCGATCATGTAATGTCATATAACCAAACATCTACTAATATGAACACATTACCAACTTTACCTACATTAAGTAACTATATACTAATAGGAATTAATATGACTGAGACTACATTAAACTAAGTTAACAGGATATAAACAATTATGTATTGTTCCACTGGTCTATTCTGGACCTTCCTTAACATTCTATACCAGATACCTTATATGTCATTCTCAAAAATAACTACATACACCAGATACTTCTGGCAATACTCAGCTTTAGGGCCGGTTCACACTGCGGCGCGAGGCGAGGCGACACGGCTCGCCTCGCCTCGCTCCCGCAAGTCGCCCCCATTCTGTACAATGGAACCGTTCTGAGAGGAGCGACTCGAGTCGCTCCGACTCAGAAAAAAGGTTCCTGTACTACTTTGGGGCGACTTCGGGGGCGACTTGCATTGACTTCTATACAGAAGTCCTCTGCAAGTCGCCGCTGAGGTCCGTGCAAGTCGCAGCGAGGCAAGTCGGAGACGCCTCGCCGCGCATCGCTGTGTGCACCGGCCCTTAGTATATCAAATCAATTGATGAAGGTCATTCATACATACTATATTAGGACTAATCATAAAACAAAATATGTTTTGCAAGCTTGCCATGAACATACTACAAGTGCCGAATTATGAATTTGGAATAATATTCTAACAGAGGGGCGGGGAGAGGCCATCTCATCGGCTCGCTGAGATGCTGAGACTGCCATCAATCAAGGCAGCTGATGGATCCCGACTTGGCAAGTCGGGATGACGTGCTGACTCGACTGAGGGCAGTGACGTCATCAGAGAGCGGACTTCAGACCACACTCTGCTGAAAACGGGTCACAGGAGTGCAAAACAAATTGCACTCCTGTGACCCAGAGGAGAAGCCCAGCCTAAAAAGCTCTGGACAGGCTGAACTTCTCCTTTAAGTTAAAAATATTGAAACACCCTGTTTTAGCAGTGTTGCAGATCTCCTCCAGCCTCTTTTGCCACCGTCTACATGCACTACCTCCAGGGTTGACTGGAGCTAGTGACAATACTGAAGCACATTTGGATAACAGTTTTCACTTCATAGGAAGTTCCTGAACAAGGACCTTTATTGCAGGGTCACAAGGTATTCTTTTAATCAAAGCCACAGGTTAAAATGGCAACTGCAGTGCAAGAAAAAAAAATCTGAAATCGTGCAAATAACCATTCAAAAATTCATGCAGAAAACACTTTTTAATAAATTCAACTTTTTAATCTGGTCTTCTGTATTTACGTGTTTCAAACACAGTTAAGGATCTCTTCTTTATGTGCAAGCAATTATTTACATTCTCAATGATGGTGTTTCCCTTAGGATTTACACTCACCAAATCCAATAGACATTAAAATGATAAAATGCCTAAACATACTTTCAGTTACTCCAGGTAACCTCCTGGAATGTAATAAGAGTAGCATTATGATTTCCATATAACTTCAGCTGTTTGTGTAATAAACAGCCTGGAGCCTTTACCACCTGTTGGTTGTTACACAGCATTGCAGCCTGCTCTGTAGCACACTCCACCCTAATCAGGAAAACTTAAGTAGACTGCTGGACATTAACTCTGTGCCTGATTAATAGGTTAGTCTATCTGCTCATGCTCCGGATAGAGGTCTGTATGACTGTTCATGGTCTGAATTTTTTGGACTGTGTTTGTACACTGCTAGTCTGCGATTATGCCAATGTCATTGGCCTGTCACCTCTATTGCCTGTGCTCTGTCTACCTGTCTGGAACAGTTTAAGATTAGTTTGTCCGTGGCTGATCTAAAACATCCAAATGTCAGACCATCTGACTCTGCTGCCGTTTGCTCTGGCCACCTGTCTAAGGACTTACACTGCTCTGGCATTTATCCTGCCTGCTAGTTAGCCGCCACCCCTAGTGATACAGGGGCTCCACCAACTTCTGTGACAGCCTACATCTACAAAACAGAAGATACAGAGTGCATTGTGTTCACTTATCTTTTTGTATTTCAACGGGAGAGGGGGAGAGAGAGAGAGAGAGAGAGAGAGAGAGAGAGAGAGAGAGAGAGAGAGAGAGAAAATTATGGAGAATAAGAGAAAGGGCATGGAGGGGACTTCATCTCCCCACACGATAGCCCCCAAAAAAAAAGAATAGTTTTCAAGAGGATGACATGCTTCGAAACTCCCATGAATTGGGAAATAAGGTCCAGGAGTCCCAGGTAGTAATTATGGTTATCTAACCTGTCTTGCTCTACTGTTAAAAGGTGCCCTAAGTCCATGGTTGAATCCAATTCTAGCACCCATTCAGTTATGGTTGGTATCTGGGGAGATCTCCAATGATGGGAAATAACAGCTCTAGCTGCTGTCAAAAAAAAATGGCCAAGCATACGCATCACTTTTGGCAGCTTTAAAGCAGCCAGGTAGTATGGATAACAGAATTATTTATGACCTCACAAATTTTTAAACCTAATGAGGATGAGACAATTCAGTGTAATTTTTGTCTTAATTACCCATGTGAATACTTGTTCTTGGCCTTCAACGAGAGGTTCATTTCAGTTCAGATGGCTGGATGAAGAATCAGGAAAACATTCCAGAAACTCCACCTCAGACAATTGTTCGGGCAGCTGGAATCGAAGAGCAAATCGTGGTAGAATTTTTTTACTTAGTCAAGGCAATCAATTGCTTTTTGTATATAGTGCTTTCATTTAGGAATGAAAATCAGTATGGTTGTTCCTAGCTCTAGTTATGACTATGAAATTGGACACAAAAAAAACTATTGCATGCGTTATACACCTATTAAAAAAAGAATGGACAAAGTACAGGTTACTCTTTACCATATCCCTTGACCCTAACCCTTAAAGTGGATATAGCATTGGCTGCATTTCATGATCAATGTATGTATCCTAAGAATTAACTCTAAAGGCCCGTACACACGGTCGGACTTTTTGACAACAAACATGCAAATTAGCTGTTTTGGAGCAACATCCGACTGTGTGTACGCTCCATCGGACAAACTTTTTCTGTTTTCATCGGACTTTTGTTGGCTCTGCGAACGGACAAACTTTTTGACAACAGAAGTCCGATGGAGCAAAGTCCGACCGTGTGTATGCAAAAGCATCGGACTTTTGTACAAGGTACAAACACGCATGCTCAGAACCATTGCAAACGATCAGACTACAATACAGAAGTTGACCAAAGGTGGCGCTGGAGTCATTGAACGTCCTCTTTTGAAGCGGCGTCAGTACGTTGTGACGTCATTACGTTCGTGTTTGCTGTCAAAAAGTCCGACCGTGTGTATGCAATACAAACTTGTGGACAACACACTTTGTACAAAAGTCCACGGAAAAGTTTGTACAAGTCCGACCGTGTGTATGGGGCTTTACAGAGATCACTGTCCTTTCTTTGACAATGCCGCCTTCTGCTATTTTCTCTAGAAGGACAGAACCATCTTTGATCAGGTGTCACACTATACTTTCTGGAGAGAGATATCAGTTCGGAGATGACAAAATACTGTAAATCAGGGGTAGGCAACCTTAGAGAGGTGAAAATCTACCTGAACATGAAATTCAAAGATCACTGCGGTTCAGTGCCTTTTTTTCTTTTTTTAAAGAAATTACCTAGACTATTACTAAAAACAGTAAGGAGACCAATTGGGGGGCTTTGGTGAAATATCAGGAGTTTGAGCGGTTTCCTGTTCATTCACAAACCTGCTTCCATTATGAATGAACACAGTGAGTGATAATCCTGCCCCGGTCAATGAAGATGTCCACAGCCCTGCACTTGGAAGTTGGGTAAAAGGTGCCAGTGCAGAATCTTGGACTGTTGAAGGTTGGGAAAGTATCACATCGTTTAGTTCCACTTTAAAAGGAATGTAACCTTTTTCATAGTAAGTTTTTTTTTTTTTTCGAATTTAATAGGCATTGCATTGAGCATAGTCTATAAACATACCTTGTTTGGTTTTAGTGCCAATATACATATTTATGAGATCACTAAATTTTTTATAGGGAAACACAAAGGAACAGAAAGAAAAGATAGAATGCTGGTGATGGATATTATTATTATTATCCAGGTGGATAGAAGGGGAGAGTCCTGATGCGAAGGAATTGTTTTTTAGACCTGCTAGAGTAGAAGAAAATACATGTCATGAATTAAATCACGCAGACTTGTAATGTTACTGAAAGGTCCACTAACTTTTTTCAAACATATTTTTTGTATGAGTTTAAAGGGAGGTTGCACTGGGCGCAATACACTGCCAGCTAGGGTGGGAGGGAAGAATCCTAATACAAGGGACTTTGTTGGCCAATAAAATCCCTTCCTTCTACCCTAGTTGGCTATCGCTCATACTGGTTGCATACCATTGTAGCAAAAGGTTTGGACTTAAAAGTAAAACCACCAATAGTACCACCAAGTAACGTAAACCAGTAAAATGTTGTTAAACAAATTGAACAAATTGCATAAAACAAACAATTTCAAAATTCTTAGGGGATTTCAAATCAACGATCAATTTCAACCATAGTGAGGATACAATTTTGAAGGCCATGGCTATGGAACGCTCTACCCACGAACATCCACATGGAAGAAAACCATCGGGCCTTCAGAAAAAAAATTCAAGACCTACCTCTTCTAACAAGCAGGACAACACAGGACAGACCAAGGGCCTTGAGGGGATCCAATTCGCGTTTGCAGCGCTATACAAATCATTCATTCAAGGCGCAGGAAGGCAAATTTTCTCAAATGAACAACATTCCTAAATGTGAATGTTGTTTTTGTTTGGGGAAAATTTGTACATATTGTAATGAAACCTTTTCAAGTTTGGGATTCCATTGAAATAGGAAGTCTACACATACATGTTAAGGGTTTTCCAATGACATTAGTTGGCTCAATGTATGGGAGAAAAAAAACAAAACATTCTGACTAAAGATTTCCTTGGATTTCCATAAAGACTAAAATTTAACCATGTATGGGCAGCCTTAGGCTGCCATACGCTTTTAGATTTCTCTCGTTCGGACCGCAGGTTATAGAAAGGAAAATAGATTTAGCATTGATGGAGGAATCTGCATGGCTGGCTATGGTGTTCAGAACAGTGTGCTGAAGTTGTCTGAATAATTGAACAGTGACTGCATCTGGTAGAACGCAGTCACTGTTCAAATGATAATTTTCCTCCTTTGTTTTTAAATTGGCTTCTGCCTAACTAGGTGGTACTAACAAGGCCACCCATGGCTTGAATTTCAGCAGATCCAGCAGCAATCAATCAAAATTCAAGCCATCACCGTTCACTTTTCTGATTGTCCTGTAAAACAATCTGACAGATCGGGGCTTACTACACACCACTGACATTCACTGTGCTCATTAAATTCCTAAAGAGGAAAAATGCTTATATCTTCTTTTGCACAGAGGTGCATCAGAGGAGCACAGCATGCTAAATTCCCATTAGCAAGACAACTACATATAAAGTGTACAAGAAGCGCTAGCGTCAGGGAAAATATAGCATTCCAGCTAAACAGCAGCTTCCCATTCCCTTTAGAGAAACGTCTCTATTTTATCTTTTGGTTCTGAAGATGTGATGGTGTTGAATGGGCAGAATACACAGTGCAGTAATCTCATCCATGCACAGCTCGCTGACTTGCGTCGGTAGGGTCACTATATAAGATCGGAGTTTCCTGCACAGCTGGACTAGGAAAATGTTTTAGCAGCTAAATATAATCACTTTGAAGTCAGTTTGCTAAAGACACAAACATATAAAGAGATGCTCTTCACGTACTGTAGACCAGAAACCGTTTAAAACATTTCTGTTCTTCCTGCTAAGTAGGTCAGAAATGTGACAGCGCCAAACAATGGATCTTTCATTACTGAAGAAAAATTACCTTTATACCCCAAATTCAAATTAGAATTGTGTTATTCAAGCACAATCTGTCCTTCTCTTTCAATTTACCTTGTCACTATGGTTGAAAACAATTGGCGATTTTACCCCAGTAACCATTAGAAAATCAAACGATTGTTCCGAAAACAACTGTATGGCCAGCCTTAAGCTACGACTCGACAATGCCAAAATGTAACTTGGATTCCAAACTATCTTACCCAGCACTTGTCCCCTAACCCAGTGGTTCTCAACCTTAGTCCTCAAGTACCCCCAACAGGCCATTTTTTAGGAATGTCTTGTAGATAAAATAGCTGTCCAAAATACCAAGCCATTGACTTAAAGCACCTGTGCAAGATAAAGGAAAACCTGAAAACATGGCCTGTTGGAGGTACTTGAGGACTGAGGTTGAGAACCACTGCCCTAACTTATCCCTAAAACCTTTGTGCAGCAGACCCCCCCCCCCATACCTGAGCCCTATTGCGATCCATCGATGTGCATGGGAGCCTCAGCTCTCCAGGGACTCTCACTCCTCATCGTCTGAGGCTGCTGTCAATCACAGCCAGGTAGCCAATGAGGAAAGAGAGGGGGCTGGGCCAAGCTGCGGCTGTGTGTGCGAATGGGCACACAGGGCAGGGGCTCAGGAGTGAGCCTGCTTGGGTGACCCTACAGCAAGAGGAAAAGATGAGGAACCAGGCTGCTCTGTGCAAAACCATTGTGCAGAACAGGCAAGTATGACATTTTTGCTATTTAAAAAAAAACACAAGTCTTAAAGAAAAGAAAAACCTGCAAGACAAAGGCATAATAAGCTAGTATGCATCGCATACTAGCTCATTAGGAAATAATTACCTTAGAACAATGCCCTGCAGTCCCACCTGCACTCCGCTCCCACAGCAGACATCTTTCACTGGCGTTACTTCCAGGTTCGAGGGCTCCGGCACTGTGATTGGCCAGAGCCGCCGGTCACGGCACGAACCCTGAAGAAACGGCACCAGTGGGACGCTTCTTCAGTGCGCATGCGCCGATGACGTTGACAGTGAATATCTTCTAAACCGTCCAAGTTTCGGAGATATTTACAGTACCTACAGGTAGACCTTATTATATGCTTACCTGTAGGTACAAGTGGTGTAACAGAGTTTACAACCACTTTAAAGGTCATCTAAACTGGAGAACAAAAATATGTATTAATATAAAGCTTACCAGTCCTTAGATGTGGTGGCTGCATTGTTTTTATTTTCCCCTGCTGATCCTGCCAGTAATGCACTTCCTTTCCTATGCTCACAAAGTGCATTGTACTCTATAGGAGGAGAAGTTTTTTTTACCAAAGGATGAGACTCTAGTACACCTCCTGCTCTCCTCTTCTCTAACATTGGGGGGGGGGGGGGGGGGGTCACTTTAGTCCTCAGAAATAACTGGGAACAATTTAACCAATAATATAATCAGAGGGCACAGGAAGTATTGATTTACCGTCAAGGGCGGACTGACCAATTGGCAACTCGGGCGCTGCCCAAGGGCCCTGGGCCACTAGGGGTTGCCAGCCTCAGTAAAACCAGAGACAGTATGTAAAATCTGTGTTTTTTTACATCTGTCTCTGAAATGTCCCTTACCGACATCCTTTTGGTCTAAAAATCCAGAGATTATAGCTGTCCCACCTCTCCAGTACCTTCTCAGCCAATAGAAACATGTCTGTGTATACTGTGTGATTGTATACTGTGTGTGTGTGTGTGTATATACTGTGTGGCCCCATAATCTGATTGCCTGGGGGCCCCATAATCTCCTATTGCCCGGGGCCCCATGAGTTGTCAGTCCTCCCCTGTTTACCGTACATACTGCATACATGATCTGGGATTTCTCAGTACAGTTAAGCTGTTCAAGCAAGGCCCAAAGTTCATTGCATTCCTGTGAATGGACCACCCAACTCCATTCCTATTAGCACCTCTCACTCAACAAACTTCAATTGAAAAATTGAAGGAGATGGGTGGAAAATTTTCAGCAGACCAGTGGACTTCTTCCAATGAGATACAGCTGGCCGTGCAAATTTCTCCAGTCACAATGTTCAGTATGGATGGAGGAATCTATTGATTTTCTCTTGCTTAGCCCGCAGTCACAGACACTGCAGCTGTCTGAATACAATAGTAACTATGGGAGATTTCCCAATCCATGCTGTAAAGCATGGATGGAGAACGCTATGCATGTATGGCTAACATTACTCCCTCTGTCAAGAAATCAGACATGCAGGTAGTGCATTGTTATCAGTGCATTAGCTCAGACACAGACCTGCGTGCATTGCGAGGAGGAGCAGTCTACCATTATATAACACTGCAAAGCAGAAAGCAGGAGTCTGAGTATGTAATGAACAGATAGAAAAGTCCATCTGAAGATATAAAATTATACATTGTAACAAAACTTTTAAAAATGATAGATATGTACACATACAGGCTGATCTTTTTCCCGTTTATCTAAAAACCACTGAAAAGACCCCATCACTATCCATTAGGATCCATCTGACCCTACCAGCATCAATACTACACTGTCAGACCTATTGATATTGGTCTCAGTGGTACTACCATTAGCTGAATTGGTTGGCTCCGGAACAAATTCTTCACTTTTTTTGTTTTATATCAATGCAGGATTAATAGATCTGCGAGTAAAACGACCACCAAAATGACTTTATCAGTTATCCATACCATGTCTTATTGGTCGGTAATAACATGTATCGCCTTATTGTACCGTCTACTCATGGAAACCATTTCAAATGATATGTTGACTGTACTGTATTGTAAACTCAACTTCATTGTCTTCAATAAAATTTATTTTATTTTTTTCACAAAAAGAAAACCCCCGAAAAGACTACACATTGCCTTAGAAGGGGAAATAAAGTCAATATTGATGGCACATCCATACTTATGTTCACCCTCTGTACTGTAATATAAGGTGACACACCTCTCTCTACAATAAGAGAAATGCCACATCCCTCTGGTGCCCAGTTATAAAGCCAATACAAAGTCATTACATGAGTCTATTCTGCCAATGGCAAATCATTAGGACTCATGCACACTGCAGCTCAAAGAAGCTGCTCCTACAGGCTTTTAAGCTCTTTTGAGCTCTCATTTTTTCTGCCTAGAAACTCCCTTCCATGTTAGCCAATGTGTCTATGCACACTTTGTTTTTTTCAGGCAGAAAACACCCCACCAAACTCGTGTTTTTGAGAGGAGCTAGTGCCCCAAAAAGCTTAAAGAAGCTCGAAAACATGCAAAAATGTTTATTTCAGCTTTTGGTTTTGTTTATACAGTGTTCAAGAAAATACTATCTAGGAGGCAAAAAAAACAAAAACGCTTATGCTCAAAAAAGCTCAGAGGAGCCTGAAGAAGCTCACGAAAAAAAAGGGGACAAGAGTACAAAAAAGCACAAGCTCTTTAAGCTGAAATAAAAGTTTAAATGCCTGTAAAAGCACCTTTTCTTTGAGTTCAGTGTGCATGAGCCCTTACTGTGCAAGCTGAGATGCCGACTGGTCAGACCCAACTACACATCAACTAGACACAGGATGGTCATGTAACGAAGCAAGATGCCACCTTTGGTGCATTGGCTAAGCCTTCACTCTTCTACGGAACATTTTTTCAATGAACGCCAACATAAGGACCTGTAAAAATGAAGGTACTGTATGTGAATGGGAGTGGTTTACACTGGTACTGATCATGTGGTGATATGTGATGGTGGGGAAAAAAAAAAAAAAAAGTGGAGCAACCTCTTTTTTCAGCACAATGAAACACATGGTGATGCGTGTCAGCACATTGTACATACAGTGCCAAATGCCCTTTGCATGTTCCTGGAAGCGAGGAGAAAAATGCATTTAAAATGCAAAAAAGAGCCCCGATCCTTTTTTATTTTTTTATTTAGGGGTCCCCAACGGCTTTCCTGGTTCCTCCCCTTCAGTGGGTGCCTCCATAGAAAGACACTTACTATGGGGCACTCATGCGGGCTTATTTTCGAGCCGCCTTGTCTGAGTCTATTGACACAGACTGGTTAGCTTTGCCCTGCCCTCTGCTCCCTCATCACAGAATACGATTGCCAATGGCTCCCGCTGTTATCA
Organism: Lithobates pipiens; assembly: GCF_037356315.1. Classification (NCBI taxonomy): domain Eukaryota; kingdom Metazoa; phylum Chordata; class Amphibia; order Anura; family Ranidae; genus Lithobates; species Lithobates pipiens. The sequence continues at coordinate 506,945,724 of NW_027507903.1, read as the reverse complement.
ATATGTGCAGCAAGATGGGACAGAGTCGGGAGAGCAGCTACTCTCACGCACACTGCTGGATCGGGATCAAGCTCAAGTATAAGGGGGGGGTGAGGGGAAACATATGTTGCACAAAAGGTTTTTTACCTTAATGCATAGAATGCATTACGGAAAAAACAAAAAACCCTAAAGGCTTTACAACCACTTTAAAAGAAATGTAAGCAAACCCACATTCGGCACTGCGTCGCTTTAACTGACAATTGCGCAGTCATGCGACGTTGCACCCAAACAAAATTGACTTTTTTTTCCAAAAATAGAGCTTTCTTTTGGTGGTATTTGATCACCTCTGCGGTTTTTCTTTTTTGCGCTATAAACAAAAGAAAAGCGACAATTTTGAAAAAGAAAACACAATATTTTTTACTTTTTGCTATAATAAATATCCCATTTATTTATTTATTTTTTCAGTTTAGGCCGATACGTATTCTTCTACATATTTTTAGTAAAAAAAAAAAAAAAAAAAAAAAAGAAAAGTCGCAATAAGATTGATTATATAGATTGGTTTGCACTAAAATTATAGCATCTACAAAATAGGGGATAGATTTATATATATATATTTTTTTTTACTAGTAATGGCGGCGATGTGCGATTTTTTTTCCTGACTGCGACATTGTGATGGACATATCGGACACTTTTTGACACATTTTTGGGATCATTCACATTTACAGAGCGATCGGTGCTATAAAATTGCACCAATTACTGTGTAAATGTGACCGGCAGGGAAGGGGTTGACACTAGGGGGCGCTGCAGGGTTTAATTATGTTCCCTGGGAGTGATTCTAACTGTGGGGGGAGGGGACTCACAAGGGGAGGAGACCGATCGGTGTTCCTCTGTACTGGGAACACACCATGGGTCTCCTCTCCTCTGGCAGGATGTGGATCTGTGCGTTCACATACACAGATCCACAGTCCTGCTGTGTTCCCGGGCAATCGCGGGTGCCCGGCAGACATCGCGGCCGCCGCGCACATGCAACGTGTCTCGCGCGACGCCGCTGGCACACGCACCAGGTCCTGTGCGCGCCCCCTAGACAGCCTGGAACGGGAGGACGTTATATGACGCCCACCCAGGATGGGAGAGCCAGTTACTGTCACTATCTCTGCTGAAATTTTATTCCAAGCATCAACTACCCTTTCAGTAAAATCATACTTTCTAAGATTTTTTATCTTTCCTACAATTATTTTGAGGCCATGTCCCCATGTACTTGATTTTGATTTCATATTCAAAAAAATTGACCTCCTAAACATTCACCCCCTTGATGTATTTAACCACTTCAATACAGGGTACTTTCACCAATTTTCAGGTTTCAGTGCTTTCGCACTTTGAATGACAATTGCGCAGTCATGCAACGCTGTACCCAAAACAAAATTTTTACAATTTTTTTGGAGACAAATAGAGCTTTCTTTTGGTGGTATTTAATCACCACTGGGCTTTTCATTTCTTGCTAAACAGATGTACACTAAAAAAAATTTGGCGAAAAAAAAAAAAAAAAAAAGTTCTTTGTTTTGGTTATAACATTTATTAAATAAGTTTTCTCCTTCACTGATGGGCACTGATGAGGCCACTCTGATGGGCATTGATAGGCGGCACAGACTGGCATCACTGATGGGCACCACTGGTGGGTATCACTGATGGGGCCGCACTGATAATCACTGCACTGAAATGCAGAACCCCCGGCAGCAGAGCCACTTATCGGGCAGCGTGAGGAGAGGAATGCTGATAACCAGGACATCCTAGTTACGCTGTAATCAGCTATGATTGGACACAGCTAATCACATGGTACAGAGCTTACATCATAGGTTCTTTACTGCGATCGGAGATGAAGTTTGTCAGAGTGGCACACCGCACTAGCGATCGCCGCACTACACGCACGCCGGGCACGCACAAGCAACTTGTTCTGAAGGACGTCCTATGACGGACAGCCAGAATGGAGAGCCACAGCCCGGCCATCATTTTGCTATAGGCTTGGCGAGAAGATAGTAAAGGTTTCAATTATGTTCCCCCTTTCCCTTCTTTCCTCCAGACTTCAGAAAAATAAAGGCTTGGTAATGAATGGCTATATACAGGCCAGTATTGGCTATACAACCTGCTGTGACCAACATAAACCAAAATTCAACTTTCATTATTCTGACTATTTTGCTGAAATTGAAAGATCTTCATTCTGTACATAGCTCTTTCCCTAATTTAATAAGCCACAACCAATATTTGCATGATATTACCAGGCAGCAGCTGTTGAAAATGACTCCAGATAAACATTAGCCTTACAAAACAGATTTTTTAAAGAGTTTTTTATTTTTTATATTGTCTTCTAGACATCTCAGGTCTGCGCATTAATAATTCAGCATCTAACATTTCAATTGCAGAATACAACAGGAAAATTAGAAACATTGTCTAACCTTTGCTCACTGTCGGCAAACACTAACAGAGAAGCCCTGAATCAAAATCTATGGAAACCATTCCAGTTGGTACTGATGCTGTATATGGTTTTAAAATGAAAAATGTACTTTATTTACTAAAATATACACAATTTTTGTTTTACATTTTTTCCTTGCGGACAGAGAAGTGGCAATACAGTATGTAGTTTAGGTCCTGACATCCGCATAGACTATGTGCCTATTTCCACCCACTTGCATCATTCTGTTCGCATACTTTTTTTTTTCCCCTTCACTTCAAAAATCTGAATTTCATATGCATACATTTATCACACGTTTGTGCATGTTCTGCTGCAAAAAAAAAATAAAAAATTGCATGAAAGCACTGAAACGGAATGCATTGGTGTGAACTAGGGAGATTAGAAAACATTTTACTGTACATGCATTTTAACCTCCCTGGCGGTATGATTATTACAGATTTTAGGTGCTGAATGCAGTACCATTATTTTGCATGGAAATTTGGCGTTTTATATTATAGGCCTGTAATTCTTAGAAATAATTCACTTAAATCCATCCAAACAAGAGTCTAATAGACATCCCGGGTATGATAAAATCTGAAAATATAAAATCATAAATTATAATAAAAAAAAAAAATAAAAAAAAAAAATATATATATATATATATATAAATATTATATATATATATTTATATATATATAAATATTATATATATATATATATATATATATATATATAAATATTATATATATATATATATATATATATATATATATATATATATATATATATATATATATATATATATATATATATATATATATATATATATATATATATATATATATATATATATATATATATAAAATAATATGTATATAATAAAATAAATAACTATAAATAATTATAACAAATAATAATATAATAATAATAAAAATGATTCAATAATGTAATCAAATCAAAAAACTGAAATATGCTGAGTTGCAGAATTGTCGCTGTCATTACTTTTAGTGTTTGATGACGAATTTCCCCACAAATTACTATCGCTGAATTCTGCGAGCGAATTTATTATGGCTGTTTTCTAGCTGGTCTATAACCACTTTTGATGTAAAGGGACATTTTTTGGTTGCTATGGACAATCTCCTGTTTCCTGGCATAAAGAACAGTATTTATAATATAGAAATGCATGTAGGACACTGGGCAAACCACTAGGGACAAAGGGGATGTGTAATTATTTGATACAGTAATGTAATCTGTAAGATTACAGTATACTGTAGCTATACTGTGTTTTTTACTTTTTGAATTTGGCGCCGAACTCCTCGCAATGCTCGCAGGGAACGGAGCTCGGCACTGTCACAGATCGAGCGAGACATGGCGGCTCGCTGATCACAGCGGGGAGACATCGCTGGATCCAGGGGACAAGAAAAGTAACCCCCTCCATGGATCCAGCGATGCGATACAGAGTCTGGCTCAGGAATACCGCTAAAGGCTATTAGATCTCACCCGAGCCAGACTTGGGAATACTGCCAGGGAGGCTACAATGCACCCACTGGCATCTGGTGTGAGCAAGCCTCAAATAACTATTGAAATGCATTTCTTGTTTTAGTAATTTAGTTGAAATTCTACAGCCTGCCGTTTGCTGCCATCACAGATGCCTCTCTTTGTATAAGGCAAAATGACATTTCACCTGGAGGACTTGTTTGTAAATTAACCCATGTGATCATTCTGATTGGCTGTCTCTGATCACATGATCAGGATTCTGAATCAGAGTGGATCCTGTCAGGCTGGGTTCACACTGGTGGGAACGCAGACTCTGCATGTGATTCACACTGCATTGCTGTGCAGATCACATGCGATACCTGTGTGCATTGCAAATTCAGCCATACAGTTTGTATGGCTGAATTCACATCGCATTTTGACCAAAATGGTACAGGACCCTTTTTTTGGTCTGCACTGGACTCGGATTGCATGGGTGTTCACATCCATGCGATCTGATTCCTGTACCTTTCACAGTTCGCACTGCGAGTGCAAAGTGGATTTGCCTTTTGTAAATAACCTCCAGAGAGCTGTCGGCGATGGCACAATGGGGTTAATTTACTAAAACTAAAAAGAATGCAAAATCTGGTCCAGCTGTGCACTGTAGCTTGTTCAATGAAGCTTTGACAAAAAAACTGGAAGCTGATTGGTTCCCATGCAGAACTGCACCAGATTTTGCACTCATCACTTTTAGTAAATCAACCACATTTTGAGAACTAGGAACCCACCCAGCTTCTTGCTCCAAATACAAAAATAAAATCTTGATTCCGTTTCTCCCAGTACCTTGCATAATGCTGGGGCCCAAGATGAATCTCTCTTTTTTTTTTTAACTCAGCCAGAACGCTGATAAAAAACAAACAATGGATTCCCCCATTTACACCATTGAGGAGGATGGAGGTATCCTCCAAAATGCCCTATCTGTATTCTGATAGCGGGGACACCTCCACTGTCAGAATATACTGATCAATGCTGCAGCAGATTGGAGTGAATGAGAATTTTCCAACATTCCTGTTTGGAGATAAAAACGATCACTGAAGCCAATTAAAATCTAATACAGACCAGTGCTTTAAGTTCTTGGAAAGGCAAGTTATCGTTTTTTTGTAAATTAAAATGCACATTGGTCAAAAGAATATCTGAGCATATTTATAACATCATTATAGGTTATAAGGAACATAGTGTCTTGTTACACTTTAGGGAAAAACATAATAGAAATCCTTTGGGTCTAAAGTTCTGGGGAATAGATAGACTATACCCTAGATGGCAAGGTGCCAATATGGTTAGAAAAATATCACGCCGTGAAACAGAGTGGATATATTTGACCAATACGCTCAGTTCTAATGGTTTAAACATTGAGTTGGATGTAAATTTTTTCATAAGTGATTGATAATAAGGTTTTTTTTTTTTTTTGTGAGAAATTAATATGGTCCATTTAGGATGGGTATATTGTGCTTTTTTTCAAAGAAAACTAATTGTGTATATATAATGCCTCCTTTGCTGAAATTGAATTTATATTTTATGTATTTTATATAGTTTCACCTCTGAAGTTTAAAGAAATATAATTTAAGTATCAGCCTTTGTATCAGCTTAGTTGGTAAAAAACGAGATAAGATAGAGATATATCTAAATAAAGGCTGTACTTAGTTGTATTTATTAGTATGTTTATGAAACCCCTTAATCATATTGATCGGTGAAATGGGTTCTGCAATCATTGTGCTGCACTACGATTGCGTGCTAGCGATCGTAAGTATGGGTACACACTGCGGATCATTAAGCTGCTCAATATTGAGTAGAGAACGAGAGGGGTAGTGTGCTCTGCATGACGGAGTGTCTCGCGCTGACTGCGATTGCACAGCAATAAGTGTAGCGTGAGTACGCATTACACGTCCTTTATTTCGCTTCATGCAGAGTTATGAATGAGAGGGGCGGTCTGTTTTGCATGACGCGGGGTCTTAGACTTATGCTCAGGCCCGCCCTCTCGTTTTTTTAAGCGAGCGTTGAGATCCTATGGCCACGCCCTGTGAAGACGGAATGATGAAACGCATCAGTGCGTGGCCACACGACGTTGTCTAGGAACACACAGACTGTCTCCCGGGACTCATCCAACCAATCAGGATACTTGTGCATTGAACATACTTGGCTGGTGGTGAGAGGACAGTTCGCTGTGTTCTATATCAGTGCGATATGCTGTTTTAAAGTGGTTGTAAACCCTTACAACCAACTTTGACCTACAGGTAAACCTAGATTAAGGCTTACCTGTAGGTCCAAGAAATATCTCCTAAACCTACACGGTTTAGGAGATAGATGCCGAATATATACGGCGCATGCCATATCTTTGATTATATGCCCTGGGGTCGATCTGTAAGTACTGCTGATCCAGACTGCCTGAACCAATCTGCGTGAGGACAGCTACTGTTAAAAAAACACAACAAATGTCACCCAAATACCATTCAATCCAAACGCTGTCAACTTTACAGAACATCTACATATTTGTGAATGAGAATATTATTGCTTTTGTACACAACAACCTGTATTTCAGGAAAAGAGCTCACCGATTTTATGTAATATTTTTGTCTAGGAACATTTCTGCAGCTTAAACAGCCCAACATGAAGAATCAAGCAGGATATTAGAACAAAAACGAGGTGCCCAGTCTACAGGTGAGAAAACTACAAGGAAAGCTTGTTTTTATATAGGTTGGCCCTACTTGGGAGATTGTGTTAGCAAGGGATTTAGGTTGCATTCACACCTTCGCAACCCGTTGCTTTTTTGTGTGCTTGTTGCACAACAGCACAGGGCAGCCCATTTAATTGAGTTTTTTGCTCATTTCCAGGAACAAGGTATGAATGCGACCTCAGCCTGCTATGAACAATCACCTATAAACCAGGGATTTTTTTCCTGAGAGAACAGGTACAGGTAGTGGTACACCCCCACTCCCACCTCCAAGTATGGTCCCCTGGCCCCCCATTACCACCCTTTAAAAAAAAAAAAAAGAGAAATATATAATTTTGCGGTGCTCAGTAATTTAAATAGAATATGTTCATAACAAGAAAATTAAACTAGCCCCCCCTCAGCAACAATAGTCCCCCCCCATAAAAAATGATCCTCCACAGGAACAATATACTTCCATCAACAATAGATCTTCCAACAGCCAGCATTAATAGACCATCCTGCAGCGAGCAACAATCACTCTCCCATAGCAACAATAAATCCACTCCAGGAACAGACAGACCTACAGCAACAACAGATCTTCTAGCAGCAAGCAATATACCTCTCGCTCTCAACAGTAGATTATTCCCAGCTACGAGTTACCCTTAGTGCCCGTTCACACTACCGCGACTTGTCAGGTGACTTAGCCGCCTGACAAGTCGCGCTCCGTTCTGTACTATGGAACCGTTCTAATAGGAGCGACTCAAGTCGCTCCGACTTAGAAAAAGGTTCCTGTACTATTTTTGGGGCGACTTCAGGCGACTTGTATTGACTTCTATACAGAAGTCATTTTGCAAGTCGCCGCTGAAGTTGTGTGCAGGTCGCGTCTGTGAGTCGCGCTGCAAGTCGCGTCGCCCCTGTGTGAACGGGCACTAAAGTAATATAAGACACCCCCCTCCAGCAATAATAGACCCTGCCCTCAACAATAAATCCCCCCCAGTGACAATAGATCCCCCCAGCAGCTAGCATCAACGGACACTCCAGCACACCTTGCCATTATATACATTTAGTCTTGGAGGTGCTAGAACTGCATTCCCCACATTCCCGCTGAAAAAAGCCATGCCTTTAACATAAAACGAAAGCACTTTAATCAGTCAGGTTTAGATGAGGCTTGGAATGTTTGCTAGCATGGGCAACAAAGGCTTTTACAGGTATACTTTGCTTGTAAACGTTTAGTTAAGGACTGGTTCACATTTTTTTGTTTGCGTTTTACTGTGCAGAAAGCTGTCAGTGTGAGCTCAGTGACTCTTCAGCCATGTCTACGCACAGCACTGCGGTGTGTTGCTCTGCAGTGCGTTGACAGGCAGTACTATCCAGTGTGCTGCAGAAAAATACCCTCTTAGATAGTTCTCCTGTTCTAACGTCAACTGAAGAGATTTAATATCCAATCAATTTCTCTCCCAGTGACAATGGTCCCCAGGAAAAACTAAGAGGGTGAATCTCTTACTGGGAAAAACAGGTAGCAGCCAGACAGGGTTTCAAACACCACTATAACAAGAAGTAAAATATAATTTGGGAGAAGATAAACATTCCTTACGCTATCTATTTGAGCCAGTAAAGGTTGTGTTTTGTTCCCCTTACTTGTTCAAATGGAATAAGAAAAAAAAAAAATGAAAAAAGAAAAAAAAAAAAAAAGTTACTAGAGCAATTGTAAACTTTAGACATCGAAAAAAGCATATATCCTCTTCCATGTACTTGTCTCAAGACTAGAGCACCAAGTGTCATTTCTGTCTGCTGCCCCATTCCTCTGCTATCAGCATGGGTCACTTCTGACAAGTACTCCTGACACCAAGAGAAAAAAGGTGACAGAGGAGGGATCTCCAGCTGATTGACAGCCTCGGCTCCGCTCCGGTGTGCTGTGTGGTGGAAGGTGTGTCCATTCCCTCCAATCAGCTCTCCAACCCCTTTTTTTGATAGCTCAGACAAGCTTTAAAAATTCTTGACTTTAGACAGATGTAGCGAACACTACAGATAAATCGGTACAACTTATGTACAGTAGTAGTATTTGTTTAATCAATGTGCATCACCTGAGCCCAGTCACATCATTTTGTATATGTAAGGAAAAAAAAAAAAAAGTTTTACTCTCAAACCATGCCCCCAGTTCTCAGTCTTCCCCATCCCACTGCAGGTCTTGTGGTTTCCGTTAAGTAAATTTAGTGGATATCCCATCAGACTGTGGGAAAAAAAAACGAGATCCCTTATTTCGATAAGGAAATGTAATAATCAGATTCCTTTTAAAAATGTGGTTTCCAGCTTAAAACGAATGGGGTTTATTCCTAGACTGTCTTATTTTGTTCCTCCTCTTCTAGAATAGAAACTTCAGACACTTGAAGGTCATGCGTGATATTTTTGTTGAGACCGATCACAGATAATTTGGCTCTGTAGGCTCTATTTATTACAAGATGATGACGGGATGCAATAGGTGAAAGTCAAATAAGTCCTTTTTCATTTTTTTTCCTTTTATTAATTAGATAAACCATGATGGGATTTTATTCTAAATATAGTTTTTATGTTATTTCAATATGCATTGTAAGGATCAGATAAAAGGGAGCCAAGGGACCCCCTTACCTGTTCACTATGATAGAGGAAACACCTGCCCCAAGTTGCACATAATCTCCTTATCTCCAAACCTTCACCTTGGACACATAAGAGACATGAAACGACCAGGACGACCGCGGTTATTCTGGGCTTCCCCAATTCTTTTCTCCTGCAGCAAAGGTCCAATACTAACACTACTAAAGGCTAAAATAGTTCCCTGCCCTCAGAGGTGGAAGCCACCGGCTTCCATAACCAGCACTAGGTGGAAGTTCTCTGCTCTACCAGTAACTTCTCCTACCTGAAGGTCTTGTCACGTAGTTGGACTTCATCTCTCAGACCGTCTCTCTCTGACGTTTGGAGAAGTTGAGGAAAAACAAGCAAAGAAGTAAAAGTGACACAATTCCAACTTCCTGCTGTCGGTTTTCTCGGATTTCAGACGTGTGGAGGCTGTGCCTTACATTCTGCCTGGGTCCGCTCGGTACAGCAAACAATGAACACCCCTCCCTGCCCAGTGGAAAGACTGTATTTCCTCCTCCAGCCAGCTCTCACTGCACAATGACACTTTGACTGCTCCGAGATGTTTATTGCTGCTTAAAGATCAACAAAACACACAAACAATTCTTTTCCCAGGCCAAATGCGGCTTTGATGCACTATAAGTCCCAGCATGCATGCCTTTTTCTGTGGTCTAGTTGATAGTTATCCAGATGTGTTTATGGTGGCTATACACCAGCAGTTTTTGCACAAAACTGTCCTGTATAAAGGTTAAATATAACATCTAAGGCCTCTTTCACATGGGACATATATAATCGTACGCCCATAGATGGCCATGTTTACCCATACAGGGACGCACAGATGTTCTGTGTATCCCCATGCAGACGGTCCCATTGCTGTCAAGTGAGACCCAATGGCCACACAAACAGCTGCTGCTTCCAATCTGACATCTGTACAGGTGCGGGGATGTTCAGGCCATACATGGGCAAGGGTGTTTCTGCCCCCCAACTGACAGCAATGGCACTGCCTGCATTAGAATGCCCAGAACACCTGTGGATCTCCATGCGGGTAATATACATATTATATCTTATGTTTATACTGTGACCTTCTTCACTTATCAACATTTGATCTAATTATTTCCCTGAAAAGTATGAATTTAAAGGGATTGTAAAGTCAAATTTTTTATTTTTTTAAAATAACAAACATGTTATACTTACCTCCACTGTGCCACTCATTTTGCACAGAGTGGCCCCGAACCTGCTCTTCTGGGGTCCCTCGGCGGCTGTCTCTGCTTCTTCCCACAGGTGCTTCTCACGTTCATGCGAGCTCCCTCGCATTGGTGAGAAGCACCTGCGGGCGCGCTCCCGTGATACAGCCGGCGGCTATAGTCGCTCGCTGTATCACAAGGCCCCGCCCCCGGCGCGCTGCGTCATTGGATGTGATTGACAGCAGCGCGAGCCAATGGCTGCGCTGCTTTCAATCCATCCACTTCAGCCAATCAGCGGCCAGGCTGAGCAGCGAAGAGGACGGCGGGGGCGAGCGCAGGATTTTCGAGGGGTCAGGTAAGTAAAACGGGGGGACTGGGAGCGCCGGCAGTGTCAGATGTTTTTTCACCTTAATGCATAGAATGCATTAAGGTGAAAAAACATTTACCTTTACAACCCCTTTAAAGACTCAATGGGTAAGGCGGCCATTTTGTAAAACTTAATTGAAATCTCCAAATTGGATAGTTTTGTTACTATCTGGTTTTGTTCACAATACTAAAGTTTATGTATATTTAATCTTAGGACTTATTAACTTGTATCTACTTCTTGTTTTTTTGCAATAATGTCCTTGCTTTGAAAATTTCATTCGATAAGGAATGTATCTGCCTTGACCAACTGAGACTAGAGCAGATACTGTAGTTGAACAGACCTATATGTGTTTCAAATTCTTTGGGATGCATTTAATAATTACATTTATTGATTATTTTTGTATATTTTTCAGTTTTTCTGTATAACTGTGCACGCTGCAATGTCCTGAAGAAGCTCAGAAGAGCGACACATGTAGCGAGAAAAATGCAGCATATATAATGTACAAATTCGGTAACATGTGTAGTTCCGTATGATTCTGCACCAGTTCTTGTATGTTAAGACTTGCTACGTATATTTATAAATTTTTCCCTTTTCTGGAAATGTTTTATATATTTGTATTTTCAATAAAACTATATCGATTTTATTCTCTGTTTGTGACATTGGGTACCGTCTTAAAAGTCCCGGGGGTTGGTTACCCTCCAGTCCCCTGTTTGTTTCTTCCCTATATCTTAAAATATTTACTGTTTGGGATGTGGTACCATTTTATTTTTTGCTCAAACCCCATCTATATAAATCTTTTACACTTTTTTAAAGCACTCTGAATGCCAGTCAAAGCCCCTGCAGTGAAGTTACTAGCAGACCGCACACATGGTGTGCAACATGGGAACGTTATAGTGGAAGGTGAGCAGAGCTGGAGAGTGAACACTGAGCAGAGCTGGGGGAATGGGGCAGGAGATACTAGCAATGTCACACGTGGTGCACAGAGTGAGAGTAATATAGCGGGAGGTGAGGGACTAAAGAGGAGGACCAGCAAACCAGACAATCAGCAGAGCTGGGGGCTACTACTGGGCAGGGGATCAGCAGAACTGGGGGTTACTACTGAGTGGGGCGTCAACAGAGCTGGGAGTACCACGGAGTAGGAGATCTGCTGAATGAGGGTACTAATAAGCTGGAGACCTGCTGAACGAGGGATCCAATGAGCTGGGGATTTGCTTAAGAGGGGTACCAATGAGCTGGGGATCTGCTGAACAGGGGCACTTATGAGCTGGGGATCTGCTAAGTGCAGGTACTACTGACCTGGGGTTCTAATGGGCCCCTTTAAATCAGGATTGAAAATCAACACACACAGGGCATTTGGCAAGCTTGATAAAAAAAAAAAAAAAAAGCATAATCGAAGCACCAAAAACACATCAAAAAAGCATGTTGAAGCAGTAGGCGCTTTAATGTGTGAAAGTCAAAGAAAATGTAAATGGGCCCTAATGGCGTGTACAATCGGAATTCCGGCCAGAAAAAGACAGATGAGAGCTTTTCATCGGTAAATGCGACCGTGTGTATGCTCCATCGGAATTTAGCCGTCCGAATTCCCGCCAGCCAAAAATTGATAGCATGTTCTCAATTTTCCCAACGGAAAAACTTTCTATCGGAAATTCCGATCGTGTGTATGCAATTCCGACACGCCAAAAATCACACTGGGATTCAACTACGAGACAGAAGCTATTGGCTACTGGCTATTGAACTTCCTTTTTCTAGTCCCGTCGTATGTGTTGTATGTCACCGCGTTCTAAACGATCGGAATTTGGTGTGACCGTGTGTAGGCAAGACAGCTTGAGCGGAATTCCGTCGGGAAAACCATCAGAGCTTCTTCCAACGAGAATTCCGATCGTGTGTACGCGGCATTAGAGAATGACAACGGTCCAGACAAAGTATGTCAGGCTACCCACCATCAACTTTTTATAGCTGTCTGGGTCACTGTTGCAAATTTACCATCGCTTCCTATATGTTGAACATTAGGTAGGAGAAATCTAGAGCCCTAGAAAGGAGTACAACTGAAACTGGTCTGGACATACACATTAATAAAGAGAAACAGCCCTTCAAAAGTCCTATTTTTTTGTTGAGACTAGTCACAACTCATTCGCTCCTATGGTCCTTTTTCAGGCTGTATTTTTATAACGACATAGTCATTTGGGAATAACCAACTATGCGGTCAAATGTCTTTGCTTGACGAATGTCAATACAGTGCCTACAGTTGTGGTCTATGCTGTCATTAGGTTTCAGACTGATCCCTTGACATACTAAAAAATACTGTTTTTTGACCAATGCACCTGTAATTTTGATACGAATAGGCCCTCCTATGGACTTCTGATGATCTCCAATGTAAAGGAAAAGCAGGTGTTTGGGAGAGAGCAGCAGGGTGAGCTGAGCTGCCATAACTGCTGGGAGGGGGAGCACCATAGTCTGTGCTGCTTAGTGACTGCTGGGAAAAGGGAGCAGACAGGGCTGAGCTGCAGAGTCACTGCAAGGAGAGGGCAGCAGGGTGAGCTGAGCTGCTGAGTAAGGATGAGCTCTGGCGTGTGCACATACTCCAAGTGCAGAGCCCGGCAGGAAGTCACGCACCACTGCGCTAATCACAGGCAGTGAGACATTGCCCCGATGCGCGGCTGCAGAGATCGGGCAATGTCTCACTGCCTGTGATTAGTGCAGCGCTGCGCCGACTTCCTGGCGGGCTCTGCACATGGAGAATGCAAACACGCCGGAGCTCATCCTTACTGCTGAGTCATTGCTGAGATGGCAGCAGAGCGAGCTGCTGAGTCAATGCTGAGAGGGGGCAGCAAGGCGAGCTGAGCTTCTATATCATTCAGTGGTGGAAGCCCCCCCAAGACCCGGCACCTCCCCCTGAACCTCTGGCTGTCCATTTAGAAAGAAGTGGGGGGAGGTGGGAGGCAACGATCAGCAGCTCTATGTCGCCCGTGGGCAGCCGGATCTCCCTGGGGCTAGTAGTTCTCTTCCCGAGTGTCAGTGTATGCAGTGGAGAGGGTAGGGGCCTCTGACCCGAGCATGTATCAGTTTCACTCTTCGGTGTACAAGTGAGTCGCTCTGCTTATACACTCTTGCCGATATATGCCCAGGTCAGAGGCCCCTCCTCTCCACTGTATACACTCAGGAAGAGAACCACTAGCCCAAAGGAGATCCTGCCACCCGTGGACACCACAGAGCTGCCTATCGCCACCACCCACCTCCCCCCAGGTGGGGGGTAAAGAGATGTGCTGGGGCTTGGAGGTGCACAGACAGTGGAGACCAGGTACAGGGGAACCTCCGGAAGGGGGTGGGGGGGTCTCTGTCTGGCGACCCTGATGTAAGAGGGGGGCCCTCCGGGGACCCTGCTGATGTAAGAGGGGGGCCCTCCAGGAACCCTGCTGATGTAAGAGGGGGGGCCCTCCGGGGACCCTGCTGATGTAAGAGGGGGGGCCCTCCGGGGACCCTGCTGATGTAAGAGGGGGGGCCCTCCGGGGACCCTGCTGATGTAAGAGGGGGGCCCTCCGGGGACCCTGCTGATGTAAGAGGGGGGCTCTCTGGGGACCCTGATGTAAGTGGGGGATCCGCACTCAGATATGCAAGGATAATTTTATATATATACACACATAAACATACATATACACATATATATACACACACACACACACATTATATACATGTGTATGCCCGCCCAAGTGTATGACTTTCTTTACTTCGCTGCTATGGGCTCTAGCCCAAGATCTATGGTAGACCCAGCAAAGCCCCTGGTAGGGGCCCTTCATAGTTTCTTGCACCGGGGCCCTGAAGATTCTAGTTATGCCTCGAATATCATTGCTGGGGAAGCTGCTAAGAGAAAAACTTCTATGTTTCTGCTGTGAATGTTGAGATGTAGTAACTCCACAGTGTCTGCAGATACAAAGGTCAATGAGGCCCTGTTTTAAAGCTCATACAGATTAAGCATTTGTATATACTGGAAAGATCATTAGTCTGCTCAAAGGTTTACTTTAAAGCTAGAATTTTCTGGTTAATGATAGACAATCTAATATGGCTCACCTGCAATTTTCATTTAGTTACGTTAAAGTGGTTATAAAGCCTAAACATTTTTTACCTTAATGCATTCCCTGCGTTAAGGTAAAAGATGTTTCAGTATGTGTATTGCCCCCTTACACCCTTACCCCTATGCTTACTTGAGCCTTTCTCTTCTGGGTTAGTCTTCCCAGTCATGAATGCAGACCGATGGCGGTGAAAGCAGGTGTCTTGTCAAATACTGTCCTCTGTCGGATAGTGTCTGCCCTGTACTGCGCTTGGGCAGTACGGAGGACAAGGAGACGCCGAAAGTCTCAGAAGATGAACGGCACCTGCGCACTCAGTCCAGGTTCAAGCCCCACCATCCAAGTGGACATAGGGTTAGAATAAAAAATTGCAGAGAGAAGCGAGGCCGTGCCCGAAGTGTGGCGAGCAAAGGTAGCCCGCGAGGGGCCCTCTTACTAAGTTCTGTTTAACATCATCTACCGTATGCCTACTTGCATGGTGGGGCTTGAACCTGGACTCCGGGCAGAAGGTACTATTAAGTGCGCATGCGCCGTTCATCTTCGGAGACTTTCGGCATCTCCTTGCCCTCCCCGTACTGTGCAAGCGCTGCGCCTGCGTAGTACGGGGCAGACACTATCCGATGGGGGGACACTTCTTGGCAGAACACCGGTAGTGCGGGGGATTGTCTATGTGGTCAGCTTTACCCTGGATGCCTGCATTCTTAGATGTGCCTCTTTTAATCATCAACCATGTGAGCTGGTAATTGTTGTACCTTCATTAAAAGTAACCATATTGCTACACTTAGATGCGCCTCTCTTCTCTTTTATACTCTGGAGCTCCTGATGGATTTTGCCTCTAATCCCCTTGTGGAAGCCGACATTTGTGAATGGACATTTTATGGTTACACAACCTTTTACGTTGCTATAATCTTTTTATATGGACTATAAACTGAAGGACATGTGAATAAATGGCTGTGGAATGAATCATTTGAGTTTATTATTTCTTATGGGGAAATTTGATATACAAGTGCTTTGGATTACAAGCATGCTTCCGGAACGAATTATGCTTGCAATCCAAGGTTCTGCTGCATTTCTCATAAGAGTGTCACTAGGAAACAGACCTCAGTCTCACAGGTTAATTGTTTGAATTGCATAAGGCTATGCCCTTGGAATGTCACCTGACAAAAGTCAACAGGAGAGGAATGCGGAATTGCAGGGGATGACTTTGCTGTGATCCAGAAGCAATCGGAGATAGGTGCCAGAAAAAAAATTAACAGTTTACAGCAATGCTGAATTCACAAAGCACTCAATTAGGAGCATCAAAATCAATCCCTAATACCAGAGTAAAGAAAGTCTTGGTCTGCATAGTTGTGGATCTGAATATTTTCCAGGCAAGCAGAATTTTCAGAACAAAAAATTCAAAATGACAGCTAGAATGTTTATTTCAGGAAAGGATTCCAAAATATATTAAAATCTTCACAGGAAAAAACATGCATTAGGGTCTTTATCATCCACCTGCCTCCTTCGTACGATTTTATTGATTATGGAATTACAGGTGTGTCTTTAGACTTAACTGACACATGAACACAGCAAAGAGTATGCAGTAGCCTTCCAAACTGTCCCTTTATGGCTTTTGGCAGTAGGCCATCTTCACACATTCCTATTGGCCCATCACAAAGATGGTCAGCCTCACTAACCAATAGCATTGTGCAGGAGGTAGGCAGAGACTTGTCAGAACAGGTTGAAATTTGGCTATGAGGTCTAGGAGACTGCTGAGGAATATGCCCCCCCCCCCCCCTGGGTGATGGCCCTTTATACTAGTAGCGGTTTGTCCCCTTTCCCACCAGTGTGTAGGCAGGTGCATTCTATATCCTTCACTGCAGGTGGCGCTTAACCGCAGTGGCAGTGTAAAGGGAGAGGAAGTCAAGAGGAACACGTTTCCTCTATGGTTTCCTGGGTCACTGGGCCAGTGATATGATTGGATGGCAATGGCCCATGTGACTCTAGTGCAGTGGTGGTCCGTGCATTGTGGCCACATGGGCGCCGCCCCCCCTCAATTTATGTGTCACGCCCCTTTCAGCACGCCAGACATGAAATACTATGGGGATAGGAGTGTATCTTGAAGAACGTGATTAGAGCCAGAGGCTCTAATAGGCTTCAAAACGGGTTGGGATCGGGGTGCAAAGCACTGCGGAGGAGCAGAGCCCAGTCGCTCCATGAGAGCAGCAGAGTCCCGCCACATGAGTGCCTTGGGACCAGCTGCAGGTGGACGGGGGAGGGCTTGGTGAAGTGACAGCCCGGGGTTGCACCTGGCTGTATTTGCTGGGCACAGTGGCTGCATATAATCGGCACAGTGGCTGCATTTGCTGGGCACAGTGGCTGCATATAATCGGCACAGTGGCTGCTGCTGATGGGCACAGTAGCTGCTGCATTTGATGGGCAAAGTGAGGCTGAAATGTATGTTTTTTTTAAAAGTATTTTTCAGGTTCGTTTACGCCCCCCCCCCCCCCCCCACCCAAAAAAAATAATTGAGCACCAGCCGCCACTGCTCTGGTGGCCATTTTTGGTCAGGCAGGGCCTATTTGAGACCCTGGCTCCTGGGTTTGCCATGCATTAGGCCTGTAGGTAGTGTAGCGACAGATTATGCATTTGTCAGGGACAGTAATAGCTGCAGGAAAAGGTTCCAGACAAGTAGGCAAAGTCTAGGGATCTGCCAATTCTCCTGGCCTCACATCTTGGGCACGGTTGGGCCAGGCCGCATTCCACCCTCAAGACAGAAGCTGACAGCCAAGATCTGCTCTGCTACACTCTCCTGTTCACCCATGAGTGTTCTTGGTTGGGCTACCTTCAACCTTGTTGTGAATGGTTATATTCTCACTTCAGTACAAGTTCTATTTGCAACTGGACTGCGTGCGAGTTACTGCCGCCGCACCAGACTACCTCCTCCCTCATTAGAAGTGCCTGCCCAGGATTCCGCCGCACCACGCTACACCTTCCCTCATCTGAAGTGCCTGCCCAGGATTCCTTTGGTCAGTCTCCCTATTAGGGAGACTTACCCTAACTTCCCGTGAAGTTAAGGGCTTTCAGAAACAGGAAGTGGAGAGTAAAGTGCAATCTCTCCAAGGGGACACAGACTACATTAACCACTTGAGGACCGCCGTATTGCCATTGTACGTCAGCACAGTGGCACAGGCAGGCATAATCACGTACATCTACATGATTGCCTTCCAGCGGGTGGGGGGTCCGATCGGACCCCCTCCCGCTGGTTACGGCGGTCCGATTCGGTCCAGGAGCGCTCCGTGATGAGGGGATGGCCGTTGGTTTTCGGCCACCCCCTCTGGATCGCTCCTGGCCAATGAGAAGCTTCCTCCCCTGTGTATTGTTTACACAGGAAGGAGGAAGTGATGTCATTCTCCTCGGGGCGGTCTTTTTGACCGGACTACGAGGAGAACAGTAAAAGTAAGTGTGCACCAACACTACACTGACATGTAGGTACACACAGGCACACAAACCCCCCCCGATCCCCCCCCCGATCGCCCCCCCGCCCCCCCTCCCCCCCCAGTCACAGTGTCACTGATTGCATTGATCATTTCTTTACTGATCAATGCATTCAGTGTCAGTTGTGACAGTAAAAACTGTCAGGACAGTTAGTGTTAGGTCCAGGGTAGCCCCCTATCACCCCCCAATAAAGATTTAACCCCCTGATTGCCCCTAGAGTTAACCCTTTCACCCCCTTTTGCCAGTGTCACTAAGCGATCATTTTTCTGATCGCTGCATGTGTCGCTAGGTAGCTAGTTATTTTTTTAGGTTCACCGCCAGGTTTTTATATCGCTAGGTACCCCGATATACTACCCAATAATGTTTTTAACCCCCTGATTGCCGCTAGTTAACCCTTTCACCCCCTTTTGCCAGTGTCACTAAGCGATCGTTTTTCTGATCGCTGCATTAGTGTCGCTACAGTCGCTAGGTAGCTAGTTATTTTTTTAGGTTCACCGCCAGGTTTTTATAGCGCTAGGTACCCCGATATACTACCCAATAATGTTTTTAACCCCCTGATTGCCGCTAGTTAACCCTTTCACCCCCTTTTGCCAGTGTCACTAAGCGATCATTTTTCTGATCGCTGCATGTGTCGCTAGGTAGCTAGTTATTTTTTTAGGTTCACCGCCAGGTTTTTATATCGCTAGGTACCCCGATATACTACCCAATAATGTTTTTAACCCCCTGATTGCCGCTAGTTAACCCTTTCACCCCCTTTTGCCAGTGTCACTAAGCGATCGTTTTTCTGATCGCTGCATTAGTGTCGCTACAGTCGCTAGGTAGCTAGTTATTTTTTTAGGTTCACCGCCAGGTTTTTATAGCGCTAGGTACCCCGATATACTACCCAATAATGGTTTTAACCCCCTGATTTCCGCTAGTTAACCCTTTCACCCCCTTTTGCCAGTGTCACTAAGCGATAATTTTTCTGAACGCTGCATCAGTGTCGCTAGTGTCGCTAGGTAGCTAGTTATTTTTTTAGGTTCACCGCCAGGTTTTTATAGCGCTAGGTACCCCGATATACTACCCAATAATGGTTTTAACCCCCTGATTGCTGCTAGTTAACCCTTTCACCCCCTTTCACCAGCGATCACAGTATAAGTGTCACTGGTGACGCTGGTTAGCCAGTTAGTTATTTAGGTTCCCCGTCAGGTTTTTATATAGCGCCAGGGACCCCCATATACTACCTAATAAAAATTTGAACCACCTGATTGCCCCTAGTTAACCCTTTCACCACTGATCACCGTATAAGTGTTACGGGTGACTCTGGTTAGTTTGTTTTTTATAGCATTTTATATTCAAATCCGGAAGACAGTGCTTGGTTTTCGGGGTCCCGTACGTGGCTAGGCTCCCAAAAAGTCCCCCACATGTGGTATCCCCGTACTCGGGAGAAGCAGCAGAATTTATTTTGGGGTGTAATTTGACTTCTGCCCATAGCATGTGTGAGCAATATATCATTTAGTGACAACTTTGTGCAAAAAAAAAAAAGTTTGTAATATTCCCGCAACTTTTGGCAAAATATAAAATATTCCATGGACTCAACATGCCTCTCAGTAAATAGCTTGGGGTGTCTACTTTCCAAAATGGGGTCATTTGGGGGGGTTTTGTGCTATTTTGGCATTTTATGGCCTTCGAAACTGTGATAGGTAGTGAGGAGTTAAATCAAAAATTTGCACCCTTAGAAATCCTGAAGGTGGTGATTGGTTTTCGGGGTGCCGTGCGCGACTAGACTCCCAAAAAGTCCCACACATGTGGTATCCCCGTACTCGGGAGAAGCAGCAGAATGTATTTTGGGGTGCAATTCCACATATAACCATGGCATGTGTGAGCAATATATCATTTAGTGACAACTTTTTGTAAAAAAAATTTTTTTTTTTTTTTTTTGTCATTATTCAATCCCTTAGGACAAAAAAAATAAATATTCAATGGGCTCAACATACCCATCAGCAATTTCCTTGGGGTGTCTACTTTCCAAAATGGGGTCATTTGGGGGGGATTTGTACTGCCCTGCCATTTTAGCACCTCAAGAAATGAGATCGGCAGTCATAAATTAAAAGCTGTGTAAATTCCAGAAAATGTACTCTAGTTTGTAGACGCTATAACTTTTGCGCAAACCAAAAAATATTCGCTTATTGACATTTTTTTTACTAAAGACATGTGGCTGAATAAATTTTGCCCTCAATGTATGACTAAAATTTAGTTTATTCGATTTTTCTTATAACAAAAAGAAGAAAATATCTTTTTTTTTCAAAATTTTCGCTCTTTTTCCATTTATATCGCAAAAAAAAAAAAAAAATCGCAGAGGCAATCAAATACCATCAAAAGAAAGCTCTATTTGTGGGAAGAAAAGGACGCAAATTTCGTTTGGGTGCAATATTGCATGACCGCGCAATTACCAGTTAAAGCAGCGCAGTGCGAAATTGCAAAAAGACCTCTGGTCCTTAAGGTATTTATTGGTCCGAGGCTGAAGTGGTTAAAAACAGGCTAAAGCATCTCCTCACATTAACCCTTTCACTACTTTTTTTAGTTTTAGATGTTAAAATGCACATTTTTTGGCCTGAAGATTGCTTCAAACCCTCAAAAATGATTTAGAATTCATAAAAATGTATATGTTACATCTATGCTTACTCTCTGTACTTTCTCTATGTACCAAATAAAAATCGTTTGTAAACAAAAATGCTAGAATAAATCTAATAGCTGTAAAAATAAATAAATAAAAAAGAATTCATATAAAAAAAAAAAAAAAAAAAAAAAAAGAAGAAGAGGACATGACCCATTCCAAATGGGAATTCTATGAGACAGTGTACCCACATCCCAAGTAATTCATACAATATAAAGAAACTATATAAAACTAACCAAATATTATATTGGGACTGTTGAGGTACCACCATGTGTATTCATAGCAGAGACAATTACTGTACATTATTTTTTATTAATTTACAATTAGAAAATTGATCTCTAGAAAAAAAAAACAATTAATGCCGTTCATAATGCCCTGATAAACCGATCAGCCATAACATTATGACCATTGACAGGTAATGAGAATAACATAGATATCTCTATTATAGCCGATTGATCTACGTACTCATAAAGCTTGTAACAAAAAGCTTGTACATATCCAGTATAAGCTTTGATCTTTCTCCTCTTGGCTGATGAGGGACCTCTCAATACATTACTTGGGTCAACAGACCCACTTCCTAAAGGATGTATATAGGGGGTAAGGATTCTAAACAATAATTATTAACATATACAAAGCATTGATTCCTTATTAGTAAGCTAGCATAGATAGGTGGTAATCACAGCCCCATTACTAAGCACAGAGGAAAGGAACAAGAGAGTGGGAGGAAGCCACTGGACAGTAAAGCTACCTAAACAATCCTGTGTGCTTCCATGAAAATGTCTGCTCACAGTCGCTTGTGGATAACAGCATGGAGGTAGATTTAATAGACCAAAAGGGACAACACGTTTAGATGTTCATGGTTAGGGTTTATAAACACTTAAAAAAAAAAAATCATATTTATATTGCTGTTTTAGGCTTTACTCACTTCCTGTCTAGTGAAACTGTTGTCTTTCCCTAACGGAGTTCCAGATAGCAATGAAAACCCAAACTATTCCCCCAATCTATCAAAATCTAAAAAAAAAAAAAGTGTGGAATTACAAAGGAATTATATGTACAAAATAAAGCTATAAAATACTTTAAAAACAGGGGGGTAAAAATAGTCAGACACCAGCCTGTACTCACTGCGTTATATTGTTCGGAGATCGGTCATGGAGTGAAACTAGTATGGAAAGGAACTCAGGGCCGGGTGACACGACATCAGGGTTACTTAGGAGCGATAACATTTGATTAACATTTTAGCAAACAGAAGGTCATTAACATACACCGCCATCCCAGCCCTGGCAATGGTTCCTCTTCAGATAACAGCAGCCCAGAGGCAGGTAACACATTTTACCCCTGCGTGCCTGGGAAAGCATTGACAATAAATTATATTTTTCTCCTTCCAAACAGATATGTGAGAGACAAGTCAATTTTGTCCTCAATATGGAGTCTTGAGGTTCATGCAATGTTTTCAGTACAAAATTCTCAAACCTGCCACTGAGTAATGTACAAGTTATTAGGAGATCTAAATCAGGAAATAAAAAAAAAAGCCTCCATTGTTGACCTTTAAAAAAAAAAAATACAATTAGTCTTCCAGTCTGTGTTTTTCTTAGGCCGCGTACACACGCGCGGACTGTTGGCCCAACTTTGTCCGTCCAACAGTTTGAGCGAACAGTCCGCTCAAACTTAGCATGGACGGACATGGCCACACATGACGGACGAACAGTTTGCTGAAACCGTGCGCGATGACGTGAACGGCACGTACGACGGGACGAAAAATACGACGTCCTATACACTGCAATGCAACCTTCCGACGTGGAAATCCTTTCTGAGCATGCGCGAGACTTAGTTGGCCGAACAAGCCTACACACGAGCGAACAGTCCGCTGAAACCTTGTTTCAGCGGACAGTTTTTCGGAATTTCCGTAAGACCTTGTTCGGCCAACTGTCCGCTGAAACTGTCCGCTGAAGCCCCACACACGAGCGGACTGTCCGCCCAAACACTGTTCAGCGGACAAGGTTGGGCGAACAGTCCGCGCGTGTGTACGCGGCCTTAGTTGCTGACCCCCCCCCCATAATCACACAGATTAGAATGTCAGGTTAGTGCTTCAGAAAGTAGGGCCTAATATACACAGACTTAAACGGCAAGTGCGTTTTCAATAAGTTGCGCCAGTCCAAAACTATTTTTAAGGTCATGGTAGCCCACTTTTATTTAAAAGAATGGAATAGTTCACAAAAGACATCAATTGCCCACGCAGGGAGTTTTACTATTACTGTAGGTAGCACAATCAGAATACTTCAGCGATTTGGAATTATAGGCAGAATCGTGGTGATTCTGCCTGTGATCGAGATTGCTCAAGTGTGAACTGAGCCGAATTGATCGGGAAAAAACAGACAGGTTGGTTGTACAGAAGACTATGACTCGACTTCTGTATAACCAGCCTGCCCATACGTGGATCAAAAATTCAGTTGGTCCCTGCTGAACCAGCTAAATTTCGATCCAAGCATGACTGCCATAAGAAAGCGGTCTCCTGCAGTTGCAAATATGCATCTCTGTCATTGAGGTCTACTACTCTCCTGTTTCTCAGTATAGATGTCCGCTCTACTGTACCGTTGTATATGCATGATATTTGAGTGCTGCAGACATAGGGTTCTAGATGAACACATACCCTGCAGTGTCTAAGGCTCCATTCACACCTTGGCTTCCGTTTTGCAGGTGGAATCACCACGATTTTGCCTGCGATTCGGAAAAAACGCAAATTACAGGACGGCCTTTGCGATTCCCGCTCTTTTGAAGGGCGCCAAATTGCGGCATGCCGCAATTCTCGCCCGATGAATCGCAGTAATAACTAGCAAACAGAATCGCGGGACACCCAAAACAAAGTACAAGATGTTTTAACTAAATGTTAAATGTGAAAATCAGGTGTGTTCTATCATATTAGCAACCATGTAAGGTCAACAGGTTTGCTGCTGCTTTTAGAATTTAACATCTAAACAGTCCATCGGATTTATAAATACTGTATTTAAGCATATAAAGCTCCATTTTGTGTTGAAAATAACTATGAAATCTAAAACTCCGGTGGGTGTAACAAGATGCCTGCTTGCGCACTTCTCACTCCATCATTACTGTGCAGGAGTGTGGGGTGTAGCAAGATGGTGGCGAGGAACCGTCACTTCCTGACGAGACAGTGGCTGTCGCCGGGTGTACCAAGATGGCCTCCGCTCCGGAGCTAGGCCGAAGCCGCGGCCTTTCCAAAGCTACGCGATAAGCGGAGGTGGTGGTGGTGTGGTGATCGGAACAGGTTGACCCGTTTGGATCACGGATCTGTGACAATCTTTTGCACCCCTAGCTCTGATGGGGACATCTAATGTAAAGGGGGACTCTGATGGGGATGCTTGATTTATAAGGGGATGCTAATGGGGAAACCTGTTCTAAAGGGGGACTCCGATTAGGACATCTGATGTAAAAAGGGGGCTCTGATGAGGACACCCTATGTTAAGTCGTTTTTTTTACTTGAAATGTAGATGTGATTGGCCTGCTGTGATGGGCACAGTGAGGCTGCATATAATGGGCACAGTTTTATCTAGACGTAATGATACACAATCACCTGATAAATGCCTATTTAGTGTCCTGTATTACTAACAGTTTAATTTTTCAGTTTGTTTGCACCCCCCAAACATTTTGAGCACCAGCCGCCACTGGTTGAAACACTTGTGTACGATGCCCAAAACTGAGTAACAGCCAAACTCTGCTAGTAAGGCGAGATTGTAAAAGACTGTTTCATGTCACAGGTCATACACCATAGGAAGATTGACACCAGCAACAAGACACAAGAGAGTTATACTGCATCTGCAAGGTCTCTCCCAGGTAAAGATTTCATAACAGACTGGGGTTTGAAGACGAAGAAGGGCTTAAGCACAAAGAAACAGGAAATGAGGAGGAAAATAGACGCAGTGGTTGTCCAAGAAGATTTGACATTGAAGATGTCCAGCAGTGCCATAAGCACAGAACTGGGGTAAACCAGTAGGACCCAGGTACACCCATATATGGTTCAGAGAACTCTGGTCAAAAGTGGTCCTCACTGAAGAATTGCTGTGAAAAGCCATACCTCTGACATGGAAACAAGGTTAAGCGACTTAACTATGCACAGAAAAATAGGAACTGGGGTGCAGAAAAATAGCGACAGGTGCTATTGACTGAGGAGTCAAATTGTGAAATATTTGGCTGTAGCAGGAGGCAGTTTGTTCACGAAGGGCTGGAGAGCGGTACAATAATGAGTGTCTGCAGGCAACAGTGAATCATGGTGGAGGTTCCTTGCAAGTTTAGGGCTGCATTTCTGCACACGGAGTTGAGGATTTGGTCAGGACCAATGGTGCCCTCAATGTTGAGAGATACCGGCAGATACTTATCCATCATGCCATACCATCAGGGAGGCATGTGATTCAGCCCAAATTTATTCTGCGCAGTACAATAATTTCAAACACACAACCAATGTCATTAAGGACCATCTTCAGTGTACAAAAGAACAAAGGAGTCCTGGAAGTGATGGTTTGGGCCACCCAGAGCCCTGATCTCAAGATCAAGTCTGTCTGGGATTACATAAGGAGACAGAAGGATTTGATGCAGCCTACATCCACAGAAGATCTGTGGTTAGTTCTCCAAAATGTTTGGAACAATCTACCTGCCGAGTTCCTTCAAGAGCTGTGTGCAAGTGTGCTTAGAGGAAATGGTGCCGTTTTGAAGGCAATGGGTGGCAACGCTAAATATTGATTTGATTTGGATTTCTCTTCTGTTTAATTTTTTATCAATTAACAAAATTAACTACTAACATTTCCTTTTCTGAAAGCATTCTTAAATTTGGAGGATTTTTCACACCTGCCTAAACCGTTTGCATAGTAGTGTACATAGTTACATTGGTCCAAGCTGGACTAAAACTTGAAGAATATGGAGGCTGCCATCAAAATGCCCTAATTCTGAAATATTAATTATCTGGCTGTCATGCTAATCCAACTACTTTAATACTTTCTGAAGCAGGTTAGGTTGTAGCTACACAATCTGAGCACCGCAAACCAAAAAGGCCATTTAATTAATTTTTTTAATTCAAAGCAAACTCGCCCATCCATCTATGTCTTCATACTTAATTTGCCAAGCAATCACTTTGATAAACACACCCCATTTCTAGCCATGGCCATCTTGATTAAAGGCCTAAGGGTCTATGATTGTTGTCATATGTGTATTTTAAATCAGAGATAGACTATCAACCAAAAATCCAGAAAAGAAACCCATCATACAAATGTTATAAATTGAGTTGCAGTTTAGGAAGTAAAATAAGTATTTGATCCTCTACCAACTAACAATAATTCTGTTTCCCACAGACTGGTTACAGTATGTGCTCCTGTGGTACACAGATTAGTCCTGTCAATTTAAGGTGGTACTTCGACAACTCATTATGTGTATAAAAGACACCTGTCCACAGAACCTTTCTTGCATTCAAACCTCACCATCATGGGCAAGACCAAAGATCTGTCAAAGGATGTCAGGGACAAGAGTGTAGACCTGCACAAGGCTGGAATGGACTACAAGACCATCAGCAAGAAGCTTGGTGAGAAGCAGACAACTGTTGGAGTAATTATTTGCAAATACAGTGGTATTACGAGCATAATTCATTCCAAAAGAATGCTTGTAATCCAAAGCACTTGTATATCATAGCGTCTTTCCCCATAGAAGTCAAAGGAAACTCAGATAATTCATTCCACAGTGACTTCTATTGTATGCAGAACCGCAAGTCGCCAGAGGTGGGGGGGGCCTGGAGACACTCGGAAACCGCTCGGATGCACTCGGAAACCCTTGGAGAGGCGCGAAAACACTTAGGAACGCAGTGTTTCCGAGTGACTCCGAGTGTCACCGGCGCCCCCACACCTCTGGCCAAATGTGGTACTGCACACCTCAGAGACTTGAATCCTTCTAATTTTGCGAGACAACGCTCGCAAACCGAGTAAAATTAATAGCTCGCATTGCAAAACGCTCGTTAACCGCGTTACTCGCAATCCAGGGTATTACTGTAGAAGAAATACAAAATAACCATCAATCGCCCTTGTTCTGGAGTTCATGGGGTATGATCATGAGAAAAGTCACAGGGATCAGCCCAGAACTACAAGGGAGGAGCTTGTGAATGATCTCAAGGCAGTTGGGACCACAGTCAAACAAACCATTGGTAACACAATACGCCGCCATGGATTGAAATCCTTCAGCACCTGCAAGGTCCCTCTCCTCAAGAAGGCACATGTTCAGGCCCTTATGAAATCTGCCAATGAACATCCAAATGATTCAGAGAAGGATTGGGAGAAAGTGCCATGGTTAGATGAGACTCAAATTGAGTTATTTGGCATTAACTCGACTCGCTGTATTGACTATCACCCTAAGAACACCAACCCTACAGTAGGAGGTAGAAACATTATGCTTTGGGGCCTGTTTGTCTGCTAAAGGTACAGGCTGACTTTGCCGCATTGAGGGGCCAATGGACACGGCCATGTATTGTAAAATCTTGGATGAGAACCTTCTTCCCTCAGAACACTGAAGAGGGGTCGTGGATGGGTCTTCCAGCATGACAATGACACAAAATATACCGTCAAGGCAACAAAGGAGAGGCTCAAGAAGAAGCACATTAAAGCCATGGTGTGGCCTAGCCAGTCTCCAGACCTTTATCCTATAGAAAATGTATGGAGGAAGTTAAACTTTGAGTTGCCAAGCGACAGCCAAGAAACCTCAAGGATTACGAAAAGATCTGTAAAGAGTGGCCCAAAATCCCTCCTGAGAAGTGTGCAAACCTTGTAACCAACTACAAGAAACCTTACCCTCTGTGCTCGTCAACAAGGGTTTTTCCACCAAGTATCAAGTCATGTTTTGCTTGGGGATCAAATACTACTTTTACTCACTGAACTGCAACTTAATTTTTTAGCATTTGTATCCTATTTTTTTCTGGATTTTTGGTTGATCTTCTGACTCTATCATTTAAAATACACCTATGATAAAACATTTTAAACCCTTCATTTCTTTGTAAGTGGGCAAACTTACAAAATCTGCAGGATCTTCCCCACTGTAGTATTTACTTCCTGGAATACATCTCTCCTTAGGGCAGGAATGCAGGCAGGAGTATGTGTTTAGCTGAGAAAACCCCTCCTCTCCTGAAGACTCTTTGGATGTACGACAAAAATAATCAATGTTGATTGAAAGAATGAAATTCCACTTTAGGCCCCTTTCACACATGCGGACAGTATGTCCGTATTTCATCCATCCGTTTGCGGATGAAATACGGACATACATGCATCCCTATGGGATAGCGGGTGTCTGCGGATGAACATCCGCAGGCACCCGCTATTGTCCGCCTCCGCAATTGTCCGATTCTGCAGACGGAGGAAAATCCTATTTTTCTATCCGTCTGCAGAGCGGATCGGATAAACACGGACAAACGGTCCATGTTCATCCGATCCCCCATAGAGGAGAACGGAGAGCTGACAGGGCGGTCCCTGCACAGTGTGCCGGGACCGCCCTGTCCGCCGCCGGATCAGCGGGGACAACAGAGCGATCCCCGCGGAGCAAGCGGATCATCACGGGGCGGATCATTACTGATCCATCCCGTGTGAAAGGGGCCTTAATGTGGTTGTAAACTTTAAAAAAACTAACAAAAAAAAAAAAAATCTGCAAGACAAAGGCATAATGAGCTAGTATGCATAGCATTCTAGCTCATTATGATTTACCTGAGATTGAAGACCCCGCAGCAGTCCTTGTTCACTGCTCCGGCGACCGACATTGCTCCCGGGGTTTACTTCCGGTTATCCGATTGGTCGGAGCTGCGATTACATCACTCCTGCGCATGTGTGCGGTACCTGCCGGTACGTATGTGCCATTGCTTCAGTTTGCTTAAGTGTGGCTGTGCCGATGATGTTGGCACATGCAAATACAGGGGATATCTCCTAAACCGTTCAGGTTTAGGAGATATGCCGGGTAGCTACAGGTAAGCCTAATTATAGGCTTACCTGTAGTAAAAAGCAGTTGTAAAGGGTTTACAACCACTTTAAGTAAAAGCAAAAACAAACTTGCCCGAAAATGGTCATTATTAAGTGTTGGGGGCTACAGCAGGTCCATACCCAGGAACAATGCAAACAGAGCCGTGTATTACCAGCCCCCAATCCCCTCTTCCCCACCATCCGACATTCCAATAAAGGCGATGTCATTGGCTGCTCTATCATTTTCACTAGTTTTAGTGAACAAGGTCTGAAAAGGCAAAGCAAACAGCTGATTTTACGTCTATCAAAGCAAATTTTGAGGTCTATTATGTAGCATCTGGGATTGGATGGGGTCCCTGGATAAAAAAGGAGGATAATAAAAATATATACTGGTGTTTTACCGCACTTGATCAAAATCTGTAGTGTTAGAAGCATTTTTTCATTAGTCAGGTATAGAGAAGATTTTTTTCATATGCGGTCAACGGTTCACGGTGAACTCCCAGCACATGACAAGGTATGCAAATGTTGTGTTCTATCCATTTCCCCTTTACCCATCAGGGGACTACAGCATAACCACAGCTACATCATCTAATTCACCTCGATGGGCAGCTCTACGCAGCAATAGTGGGTCCTGGGAAAGGGATTATGCAGACTCTGCACATTGTACGGTCCCAGTAGGGAAAAGTGCATAAAGCCTAAGGAATTACTAAAGAATAAGCAAGAAAGGTTTGCTGGACTTAAATCTCAGAATTGTAAAATACAAACAGAATTCAGCCAGAATTTTTGGAATTACACAGAGCGAATCCTTTTGAAAAAGGATACCGCGATACTGTACAAGTACAGTTTAGTGTCCCGCTAAGCAAACCCTTTAAAAAAAAAAAAAAAAAAAAAAAAAAAAAAAAAAAAAGACCCCTCATTACTTTTCTCGGTTAAAGTGATATAGAAGACATTTATATTTATAAAAAAAATATGCTGGATGAATGTCACAAGCATGCTCCCAGCTGTAACAAATGATCCCTGTTGTCTAATATGATCATTTCCTATGACTGTCAGCTCCATCTAATGGCTATAATGTGGTATTTTCCTGATTGAGGCATTTCAGGAAAGTAGTGCATTATGGCCCCTAGCTGGAGAGAACAATCATAGGAAATATATTTCACAAAATACTAGAATTAGATTCTGCTCAATCTTGTGCCAGAGGTTCTTCATAATTACTGCAGACATTGTTGGCATGGGCAGCAGAAGAGGTGCAAAGCCTAGGTTTGCCTTGCAGGGTTTATTTTAAATCTTTCTTTCGGAGACAGAATTGTTTAAAGAAAGCTTAACCCTTGCGATGTATATATTTCACCTGGAGGGCTTTTGTTTTTCAACACAACTCAAATTTCAACATCGGAAAAAACTTTATGTGGGAGAAGATGGATATAACATAACTTCTATAAGTAGAGCTTCTTCTTTTCAACATAATATAAGGCAGAACAGGGAAATGAGAAACTCTGTAAATAGCTCTATTTAGGCTTTGTCAACACGTATGACTGGTGGGCAGTAAAACCAGCAGGTTGAGTCTCGGGGGTTTTACTGCCCCCTCCATGCGTCCACCTGAACGGTGTCAGAGCCAGTACACATGCAAAAAAATTTCACAGCACGTCCCCTTTTGGCGGCAGGACTAATGCAGGTCGGCTGCGTGGTAGTGCGGCATTTAAAGGGTTAAATCAGGAGTCACCACATTACCGCTTTACAGTTGGTCAAATGTCCCTGAATAGTGATCCAGGCATGAATTGCTTTTCGGAGGAGTGGCAGTCCTGACTCCTGGTCACAGATCTGATTGAGCTCGTCTGCTTCCGCTGTGCCTGTACAGGATGAAGTACCCATAGTGCCCTGTGAAAAAGTTTAGAATTGGCCAACAGATATCCGGCATCTACAATTATACAGACTAGCAAATGTGTGTGTGCTTTTAAAAGAAACTCTGGCATTAGACTTGCCACTGCCAGGAGGGGGTCAAGGCCTAAAGCTGAGCTCTAGGCAGATATTAAAAGGCACAAATTAAAAGTATTAGTGAACATGCTGCATTAAGTTCCAATCAAATACAGCAAACAGGAATACAAGGATGAAAACACTTATGGAATTAGGGTTGTACATT
Organism: Lithobates pipiens; assembly: GCF_037356315.1. Taxonomy (NCBI): domain Eukaryota; kingdom Metazoa; phylum Chordata; class Amphibia; order Anura; family Ranidae; genus Lithobates; species Lithobates pipiens. The sequence continues at coordinate 506,914,639 of NW_027507903.1, read as the reverse complement.
ATTACAAATGCAAGCCGTATAAGAATCTGACTCATCAGCCTCTTAAAACCCCTGTACAGCAGGGCTGGAGTGTGGGAGAGGGAAGCAGCAAACAGTTCATAAGCTGACAAGAAGCATGCTGATAGGAGGAGAGATGTGCTCATTGCTGAGCTGTTCGTTCTTTCACTGTCTATTCACAGGCTGCGGCAGGTCCGTGATGACCATGGCTCAAAAGGAAATGGATTGAATGACACTGGCCATCAGACCGGAAATGTCTAGTGGTAGAAAAAATGTACTGCATGGGGAAATCTTTACAATAAGGGTGAATATTGCAACAAAAGCTGGTTTTGTTATTTTAGAGTGACTGACTCTCTAAAGCTAAATGCCTGCATACATTCTGGACCTAAAACCAGGCAGGAGTAAAAAAGACAGAGAATTCAATTTTAAGAATAAAATGGGCACCATACTAGAACAGTAGCAGTTTAAGACCAGTGTTAATTTTGTCGACTAAAACATTTTAGTCGACTAACTTAAAGCGGTAGCAAACCTGCACTTTTTTTTTTTTTTAAAACAAAAAACCTGCAAGGCAAAGACATAATGAGCTAGTATGCAGCACTTACTAGCTCATTATGAAATACTCCCCTTAGAAGGAGGCGCTGGTATCTCACCCGATCCACGCTGAGGGAGCCGACATGCTGCCTCGGCGTGTCTTCCAGGTATCGCGGCTCCGGCGCTGTGAGTGGCCAAAGCCACGATACGTCACTCCCGCGCAGGAATGTTTTTCCCAGAAAGGTCTGGCAGTTCTGCCGAACCTTCAGCCGGGCCTCAACATCGCATGTGCCGCATGAAGTCAGCGGCTGCATGAACAGTAAATATGTCCTAAACCGTACAGGTTTAGGAAATATTAATTTTACCTATAGGTAAGCCTATACAACCACTTTAAAGCAGAGTTCCACCCAAAAATGTAACTTTCGCTTTATGGGAGGTGACCCACTGACATGTCACATTTGGCATGCTTTTTTTGGGGGGGTGAGCTGGTACCCTCTTTTAGAGGGTCTCAGCTCCCACTTTCTTCCAGCGCACCACAACACCGGAAGGGATATCACCTCTCTCCCCTCCTCTCGGCAATCATCTGGGATACGTCACAAGTTCCAGATGATTGCCCGGCCAGTCACGGTGCACGGCTTACGCTTGTGCAGTGGGTGCCCGGCTGGGAAGCCACAGCTGGGCGCCCACACTTACAATGCCGTCCCCACAGAGAGGAGAGAGAAAAGAGTGGGGCTTCGCACCCCCGCATCGCTGGACTCCAGAACAGGTAAGTGTCCGATTATGAAAAAAGTCAGCAGCTGCAGTATTTGTAGCTACTGACTTACTTTATTTTTATTTTTTGCAGAACTCCTCTTTAATACCATTTTAGTGTACTAAAATATGACTAAAACTAAAACAATTGAGATGACTAAAATACAACAAGACTAAAATGGGACTAAAACTAAAATGCCATTTTAGTCAAAAGACTAAGTCTAAATTGAAATTTGACGTCAAAATTAACACTGGTCTGTAGTGCATGTTCATAACTCAATAACAAATAACATATTAGATTTTTCACTCCAGCAGTATATAATGCGTTTGGAAATTGTAGAGAAATGCTTAAATATTGCATTACAACTTAACTACACCCATTTGATTTTAGATGAAAATGTTATGGAGATTTAGTCGACTAAATACAATTAAAACAATTGCAGAAGACTAAAATGGGACTAAAACGAAAATGACATTTTAGTCCTAAGACTAAAGCCTTGTACAAATCGGTACGATTGTTGGCTAACCGAGCATCTGATTTTTGTCAAAAGGGCGTGTGCCAGGATCTTGTCTTGCATACTAATGGGACACAATTGTCATGCAACAAACACAAAATGTAGTGACGTACTACAAGAAATTTCAGCACGAGCGCCACCCTTTGGGTTCCTTCTGCTAATTTCGTGTTTGGCAAGCATTGAATCCGAGCATGCGTCTTTGTACTTTTGACTTGTTTGACGGATTTGTGTACTGACTGATCAAACCTTTATACCCTGAGAATTTACTAGCCTGTCATTCAACATTTGTCGGCAGAAAATTGGGCAACGATTGTCCAAAGGAGCGAACTAACGGTAAGATTTTAGGACAACAGTCTGTTAACAGACAATCCCCTGCCAACTATCATACCATGTGTACGAGGCTTTAGACTAAAATTAAATCAAAATTTGCTGCCCAAATTAACACCGTTTAGGACTCAACAGGTTGTGAACTGCTACAAAAAAAATTGTAATGTGCTACACCCTCAGCTGCCAGTACCTACCTACATTCTCATATAAGCCTGCTACTATACATTTATATCACCAAAGTACAGCGCTATCCCCCATTGTGTTCAAAACATATGCAATACTACACACCTTTTCCTTATTATACCATGCGTCCCATAAAAAAAATATATATAACAATATATAAAGTCTCTTCAGCTGAAACCCGTGTGATTTATTTCAGTGTCTTTCGTGCACCATACCGCCGTCTTGCTGAATTGGTTTACAGTCAAAAATCATGCAATAAAAATCTCCTTTTGGTCTGTGTAACCACCACCATCAAATGTGCCCTCACCTGGGGAATTGAACCTTACATATACATGTACGGTCAAATAGGCTTGTGTCCCCTATAGGATAATTAATGGACTTCCAGGGTGGAGAAGTGGAGATAAAGGGCATCATAAAAGGGAAAGTACCACCCAATGAAATTGAGGCTCAGTACAGCAGAGGGCTCTAAAATTCAAGGAACCTGGAAGTTCATCATCTATCCTATAGGGGACACAAGCCTAATTTGACCGTACATGTATGTGTAAGGTCCAATTCCCCAGGTGAGGGCACATTTCATGGTGGTGGTTGCACAGACCAAAAGGAGATTTTTATTTCATTTTTGATTGTAATCCAATTCAGAAAGACATCTGTATATTGCACCAAGGGCACTGAAATAAATCCCACAGGTTGCAGCTGGAGAGACTTGATTGTTTAAATACAGTTTTATATATAATTTAAGGAACGTGGTATAATAAGAAAAAAACATGTATGACATATGTTTTGAACACAGTAGGGCAGCCTTTCTCAACCTTTTCAACACAGAGGAACCCTTGAAATAGTTCTCCGGTCTCAGGGAACCCCTGCTAAAAATTAGAAATCTACAACTCATGATACAATAGTGTGATGGTCAGTGGGAAGAATGGCCCTTACACTTGTGGTCATTGGGAACAATTACCACCTTACAGATAGCTAAAAAGATCAATGGTGTCAGAGGGAACTTATCTGAGAGGCAGAAATTGCCCAATTCTGAAGGAACCCCTAGCATCCTCAGGAGGAACCCTAGGATTCCACGGAACCCTGGTTGAGAACCACTGCAGTAGGGGATAGTGCTGTACCTTTGGTGATATAAAGATTCACCTTAATGATCCCTAAAGCCCAACTCGAAGAACACCTTTTCTGGAGTCTACAGTTTGTTGTGAAGTGGCACATAAGGTGAGAGATAGAGGCAGTGAAGTACAGTCATTGGGAAGTAGTACAGAGATAGAATATGTACGAAACAAATATGGCTGCCCCGCGTACATGTATAATTATGGTGTACTGCATTAAACAGGCATTTTTGGTGTAGTAACATGCATTTTTTCCAATATAAAACAAATCCAGTGTTGGGGATTAGTGGGGGTAAGGATGCCGCCCCCCCCATCCACCATTTACATGCAATCACCAATACTTTGTGGTGGCAGCCATAGGAGGAGGAGCACTGGGGAAACAATGTAAAAAGAGTATAAAGCAGTCAGTCAGAGTGTGAACCCTATCGTTTTACCCTGAATGAGCATGGCACCAGGGTCGCTTTCAATTGACTGCACTTACATATGAGAGAATGATAGATAGATATGTATATATCTATCAAAAAAAATTATAAAAAAAAATTAAATAAATAAAAACGAATTCCCAATATAGAATACCAGAAGACTGACTTAGCATGAGAGGCAATTACTGCTGCTGGAAGAATGTCGCTTTTTTGTCAATAAAGCTGCTTCACCAGACCTGACATTTTCCAAATGATAATTTAATTGCTGCAGGCAAATTCTGAGGATGTGAAAAAAAGGCCATTAAGAGTAAAAACAAGCTGATAAGGAACATGATGTTTTTCTGCAAGAAATCTGTACAGAAACATTTATGCGATTCATCTGCCGCCTGGCATCGGGTCCAACACGTTTTATATCTCACAAACTGGGAAATTCTGGATCCTTCAGGAAGCTTTAGATATTCATTTTTGCTGAACAACCCTTCGACAACATTCTTAGAACTGCCTATAATCATGTCCTAATTGGAAAATGCCCTTTTCACTTTATAGAATATAAATACAGTAGGAACACAATTGCTCGATTGCTGGTAATTAAAGCGGAACTTTTCTTTGAATTTAAAACTTGCGAGCAGGAAGGATTTTTATTGCAGGAGACATACTGTATCACTTGTGCAATAAAAGATTCTTACCTTCCTCCTCTCGATATGCTTTTGAATACATGTGCAGCTCCGTGTATCTTCTCAGCAAGCCTTGGTACCACGATGAGTGAACTCCCATGCACATGCGGCAAAGTTATATTACCCTGGCCTTGCCAATCAAGATGGTCTTAGACCAGGGGTGTCAAACTCAATTCAATCATGTGCCATATCAGCAGTATGGATGTCCTCAAAGGTCCGGTTGTATCTTGGGTACGGTACGCACTGAGTTCAGGGGTGCATTAAGTACAGTGCAGAGTTCAGGGGTGTGCAGAGGTGTACAAATGTGTGCAGGGGTGTGCAGAGGGGTGTACAAATGTGGCATGTAAACACCCCCATTTGCTGCTAATGCAGCTTAAGGTGGGTGGGGTGGTGGCGGAGTGGTAGGGGGGAGCTAAAAACATGGCTAAATTGTGTATTTTTAACACCTCCCCAACTGCTAGTCTAAAGATGGCCTAACAGTGAGATCACCCTGCCATGAATCTCAATAGGGGCAGCACAGTGGCCAAGTGGTCCAACATTCCAGAGACATGCTGGTAGGTAAATTGGCTCCTAGTATGTGTATGTATGAATGTGAGTTAGGGACCTTAGATTGTAAGCTCCTTGAGGGCAGGTGCAGGGAATGATCTAAATGTACAGCATATGTGTAAAGCGCTGCATACAATTTATGACGCTAAATACTTTTAATGAATACAAATAAAATTAATTCTAGTTTTGGTTGTCCCTGCCCACCCTCTATGTGTTCCAGGGATTCTGGTTACATTCTTCATGACAAAAAATTAAATAAAAACCAACAGGGAAGCCAAGAATCAGGAAAAGGCCAGTCCCAATAAAGCAAAACTAAATCAGATTAGCATAAAACTCTTCTGGTTAACAAGTGCAGTAGTAGGCATCTTTTGGGGTTTGTTTTAAGCACCTTAACTTTACAAAGCAGATGAAGGTGAGGAAAATAGAGGCCCATGTTTTACATTTCCCATGAAAGGTGCACTTGGGTAGAGGTCTGTTTTAGCAAGATAATCTTGGTTAGACTGGAAGCCTTCCTAAATATTAAAGCCCAACTCCAAGCTTTTTCTTTGGTTTTGGCATACCTCACAACCATCTCTGATTTCAGCACATTGTTGTCCCATGGATCCAGGATTTCAGCACATTGGTGCCCCATGGATCCAGGATTTCAGCACATTGGTGCCCCATGGATCCAGGATTTCAGCACATTGGTGCCCCATGGATCCAGGATTTCAGCACATCGGTCTCCCATGGATCCAGGTTTCTGAACTCTGCACTGATCTTGAGAAGTTGCTCACTTCCTGCAGTTGCGAATTCCTTGGTCCCTTGATTGTGTCCTGGAAAGTATCCCAGAAGTGCTGGTTTCCCCTGAGGGCTATAGAAGAAGATTGCCCAGGATTGGAGAAGCTTCAGGAATGCAGGTAACAGGAGGGAGCATGAAAGGCAACAATTCTGTTTTTTTTCTTTACGGGTACATCCTACTAGGCTAGCTTCATACCTATGCATTGTGGTAACTGGCACATTACCACAATGCATGTTCGACACACAAGTGCATTGTGGTGTCATGTATTTTCAGTGGCTATACAGTACATAATGTATGTATTGCAGTGAAAATCGTCCTTCGTGATCGTCTAGGGGAGAGGGAGGGAGGCGGTACATGCTTTGAATGGTCTCATTGGACTAATATTACATATACCTGACCTTTGCATGCATCGTTTGTGCTGTTATATACCACTGACTGCTTACTCTATCGATTGCAATTTATGTATGGCGACAGCTGCACTCAGCTGTAAACTGTGCTGTACATTCAATTTCTACTGACTACAAGGTTTGTCCCAACAGTTTCTGGTCGCTATGCAATCCCCAACTATTTTAAAGGTAGAACCAAAGTCTTATGTGCGTGCATATATCTTGTGCAGAAAAAGGCATTTGTCCAAAAAAAAAAAAAAATAAATAAATAAAAAAAAAAAGATTTCTTTGGGCTGAAAGATACGAATGTCTAACATTCTCATTTGAGTCACTGTAATTAAAGAAGTCGTCCCACCTAAGATTGCTCCTGTCCCCAGGCAACAAAGTGCCTGATGCATTTTGTTTCAATGACAACAGCACCCTCATTTCTTGCACAAGTGTCACAGAGACAGGAAGTGAGGCAAATTCTCGCCAATGGTGTCGCAGACAAAAACACCAACCCTAAAGAAAGAAAACTATAAAGATATAATTTGTCTGGTATTCAAGTCCATGATGATCTGTACATGGCAACTACAGTCTGCTGCATTTCTAATACTTCACGTGTGCAAATCTTTGGGCGTCATATAAAAAGGAATTTGCCTATGGCAACCAGCAAGTCCGATATTCTGTACTGGCAGGTGAAAACCAGAATATGACTTTTGGAAGGAACAAGACCGTTTTTTTTCTGCCTTCAAACTTGATTAATGAGGCCCCTGAATATTAATTACTCTGTAGTCTTGTAAAAATTAGATGTACTAGTAAACAGGAACAACATCCCCACAACAATGAAGTCAATGATGCCTCGCAGCACAGACAGCTTCCAGTTTCATAAAACAAAGAGGAATTAAAAGCTCAACTGCAGACCCTTTACACGCATCCGTCGCGTTTCCCAAACCTATAAATATGATAATGTAATCAGTCACATCACAAGAAAGTAATGTGAATAGCAAAAACAAGACGCAGACTGCACAGAAGTTCTGTACTGCTGTTTGTGCCCATCAAATAATAGGTAAATTGGGTATTCCTTAAGGTGACAGTGTCAAAGGGTGAAAAAGAAAGTGTCACCTGTGGTCTCTTCCATTTATGTGTGTGGCACTAAAAGACAGACTCCGGAGGGAGGAACATCTCATGCTGGAGGAGCAGGCATTCAAAATATTTTCTGCACAGCTAGACAAACTTCATTACCAGTTCATAACAATATACAAAAAATAAAATAAAATCATAAAAATTACAAACATACAAATCCTTAACCCATAAGGCTTTATTTGATATAAACCGGTCAGCCTCAACTTTATGACCACCCACTTAATATTGAGTAGGTCCCCCTTTTGCCACCAAAAACAGCCTTTACCAGTTGAGGAATGGGCTCCACTAGACCTCTGAAGATACACTGGGGTATCTGGCACCAAGCCAGTAGCAGATCATTTAAATCCTGTAAACTGAGGTGGGGTTTCCATAGATTAGACTTGATTGAATTGAGATCTTGAGAATTTGGAATCCAAGTCAACACCTCATTGTTGTGTTCTTCACATCATTCTTGAATAATTTTTGCAGTGTGGCAGGGTGCATGATCCCACTTGCATCTTGCATCCGGGAATACCACTTCCAGGATGGGGTGTACTTGATTGGCAACAATGTTTAAGTAGGTGGTACGTGTCAAAGTAACATCCATATGAATGGCAGGACCCAAGGTTTCCCAGGCTTTCACTGGCTTGCCTTATTCCCATACTGCATCATGTTGCCATCTCTTTCTCAGGTGAAACAAACACACCCCCATGCACCTAGCCATCCACACGAGATCAGGTAGATCAAGTCTCCCTCTTCCATTGCTTTGCGATACTGTTCTGATGCTCACATACCCATTGAGGGCACTTTTGGCTGTGGACATGGGGCAGCATGGGTACCCTGACTGGTCTGCAGCTACACAACCCCATACACAACAAACTGCAATGTACTGTGTGTTCTGACTCCTATCAGTACCAGCATTAACTTTTTAAGCAATTTGAGTGGACTACATGGGCCAGCCTTCAACTTTCTTGTGAATCAATGAGCCATGGCCACCCATAACCCTGTTGCCAGTTAGTCCTTTTGTTCCTTGGACCACTGCAAACCAGGGGCATCCCATAAGAGCTGCAGTTTTGGTATTGCTCTGACCTAGTCACCTAGCTCCTACAATTTGGCCTGTGTCAACTCAAACCCTTAGGATTGGCAATTTTTATTAAATATATATTTAAATATATCACATCCGCTTTCAGATACCATTGTAATGAGATAATCAATGTTATTCACTTTACCTGTCAGGAGTAATACATGGTCGATTGCTGTACGGTTTTGTACTTTTGTGATTTTTTGTTTTTGTTTATTATCATGAATTGGTAACACAATTTATTTAGCTGTGAAGCGAATACTTAGGGTGTTTTGTTGCCGGAGGCTCCCTTCACATGGGCAAGCACCAAATTGCAGGGGCAAGAATAAGCAGATTCTTGTGTTTGTGATGGCAGGTATAGGAAACCATGGAGGCCACTCAACCTGTACTACCCAATGACAGGGCAGCCATAGCTGTTTGCAGAGTCTGCATCCAGCAGCGATCTATCTCTAACCATAGGTAACCTCTGCATGCATGTTTAACCATGGCAACTATGCGATTAAACATCTCATGAGTCTACATAGCATTTTTTTTTCATTAATTGGGAGTAAGGGCTTTTTCAGCCAAGCACACTCTGATGCCTGCATGCCTGAGCTAAGGGCAGATAGATTTCAGGAAGTAAATGCTACATCACTTGCATTTACTCAATATGGTCACAGCTAGAAATACTAGGGGGATTGCTCAACACAATCAGACATGGATGGATGGGTGTGTGCATGCACTTTGAAGATTAAAAAAGAATTAAAATTGTATTCTTAGTTGGTGGTGCACCAATACAGTTTTCTCTGATGGAGCATAATGATTAGTAGTGAATTATGGTGTGCATAGTAGCTTGTTTATGTTATCGTGTGTAGCAAGTTATGTAAGGTTTGTTACATGCATTATAGCAAGTAACTCATTTTATGTTGTGCTAATTATTTTTTAGCCATGTTAATTATTTTAAGCTTCTAGTAGCGGTCAATGGCAGTCATTATATCAAATAAAGATTGTTGTAGCTTCCTCAATTGAGCCTTGCATTGCTCAACTTCACAAACCTGTTTGTGCAGTGTGGAGGGGTGCCAGGAGAAATGTAAAAACGGACGGAACCGAATAAAAAATCCTTCATAAAAAAGGTAAGCCAGTTTATATCTATGCATTTAGAGGTTTGGCTGGAGTTCAGCTCTAAAGATCAACTGACTTGCACCCGCTGTTGTTTGGACCAACTTCCAGCACAGCCGTGATAGGATGAGAGGTCAGCAGGCCAAGCTGCGATTCGCACTGACCACAGTGGAAAAAAAGTATTTAAAGCGGGATTCCGCTCTTTTTTTTTTTTCTTACCTGTGTCACAGGTGGGCGACTGCCACCTTTGCTTAGCATCCACGTCCGGCGTTTTTTTGACTCCCGGCGCGACGATTCTTTTCCTCGGGATGACTTTTAAAAAAGTACTCTGGCGTCTTCCATTTTAAGTGTGGGCGTCTGAAGCCCACAGGCATTTACTTCCTGTATATCGATGTCCCAGCATGCTCCGCTCCATCTCGCGCATGCTCAGTGATAGCAGTGGTAATGGCAGATACAGCTGCCTGCCCACTTTAAAAATGGAAAATTCGGACACGCCCTCGTCACGTGACCGGCGTCCTAACGAAATCTCACGAGATTTCGCAATTTCATTGTCCCCCCATGGATTCTTGGGAAATAGCTTAGAAATTTCCCAGGGACCATTGCGAGGACGATAACCACGCCTACTCCCACGGGAGGACAACCCGGAAGTCAGCAGAAACTTCTGAAATAAAAGGTAAGTAAAGAATATTTTTTTTTTCAGGGTTCATTTAGGTAAGTATTCGATCTGGTGATTTTATTAATATGAAGTTTCATTTTTAGGTACCAAACCGCTTTAAAATGTAACCAAGAAATAAAACCAACACACTTTATATATAACAAGAACCTTGTAAATACAATTTATGGGGAATTGTTAAAAAGTTACAAGATCAAACATAAGAGGTTTCCTGCTGCTCATTAATTCTTGCCAAATTTAGTGTAATTTGTCTTTATTGATGGTGTTTGTTTGGCGGTCGAGTGTTAGAAAAAAAAAATAAAAATAACTGACCGGTTTCTGGTTTAAAATTGGCAGTTATTTCTTATATGTGATTTCTGCTAAGTAGCAAATGTTCAGTTAGAAGGCTTGTAAACCATTAACAGAAAAACTGCTGTTTTAGGCCCTTCTATTTCATTCTCTGATAACAAGATAGCTGCATGGAATCAGGAACATCTTTGCTTCTAGATGCTGCCAATTCTTCAAGCTGGATGATATGATGGACCATTTAATTGAACCCTATACATACAGTATATCCAGGGATTTTTTTTTCAGCGGGGGAACGCAGTTCCAACACCTTCAGTTCTGAATGTACTGTATGTAATGGCAATGGGTGATGGGAGATCTATCGTTTCTAGAGGGGATCTGTTTTGCATGGTGGTCTATTTTTGTTAGGGTGGTCTATTGTAGCTGGTTTTCTGGGGGGGGGGGGGGGGGCTTATGTTGCTGGGTGGTCAATTGTTGCTGGAAGGGATCTGCTGTTGAGGGAGAGGTTTACTGATGCTGGGAGATCTCTTGTTGCTGGTGGTATTTTTTTGCAGGGGTCCATCGTTGCTGGGGAGGTTCTATTTTACTGCTTTTCTTGCCATCAAACAAATTCCATACAAATGACTTGGCACCACAAAATGATACTTGGCTCTACCGAGAGGTGGGTGGTGGGGTGGAATCAAGAAACAGTGCTCCGGTATGATTAGGGGGCAGAAACAAGAATGGCCTCAGAAACAGGGAGTTCCTAGACCTATTCTCTGAGAAAAAAAATCCCTGCATATAACAAAGACACAAAATAATGCCACTCTGCGGCAAAAAACGACCAACCATTTTGAAAAAACAAAACAAAAATAAACAGCAATATTTTTTACTTTCTGCTATAAAATATAGCCAATAAAAAAAATAATTTCTTGATCAATTTAGGTCAATATGTGTTCTGCTACATATTTTTGGTAAAAAATAAAATCTCAATAAGAGTATATTAATTGGTTTGCGCAAAAGTTATTGCATCTACAAACTATGGGATTTTTTTTTTTTTTTTTTACTAGTACCGTATTTTTCGGACTATAAGGCGCACCGGATTATAAGGCGCACTAGCAACGACCGGCTGATAAAATGGATATTTCCATATATAAGGCGCATCGGACTATAAGACGCACGGTCGATTTTGTGAGAAAATTTAGGCTTTTACGTGCGCCTTATAGTCCGAAGGTTTACGTCAAGAGACCGGGTGGCTTTTTCCACGAATCTCCATCCCTATTGATCTGTGACTCCATGCGCGCCCATCTGACAGATACTGTTAACAAAGAACTCCAGCGATGTCAACAGGTCATATATAAGGCGCACCGGATTATAAGGCGCACGGTCGTTTTTGGGAGAAAATTTAGGCTTTTATGTGCGCCTTATAGTCCGAAAAATACGGTAATGGCGTCAAAAAGCAACTTCTAGAGGGACTGCGATACTGAGATGGACATTCTGACACTTTTCGGGGACCAGTGACCAGCATAGGATTTTTGCCCAAAAGGTTTGCTTTGTTTTTGGAAGCAATAGGATATAGCACCTTGATACCCCCACCCGTGCTATGGTAACCTTTAGCAAATTAAAATACTTTTTCGTAGAGAAATGCATTTCCTGTCTTTCAGCTGTTCACAGCATTTTCTAATAATAGGCAAAGAGTCAACAGCCATCATCTGTTTTTAGAGGGTAAAATGAAGAACAACTGGTCCTATTGTACTTGCTGGGACTCGAATTACTCGTTGCAAATACAACTTGTTATACAGAAAAGGCACGTAATAGCTGAACTCCAGGCAAACGGTTAAATACACAGATAAAACACATATATAGGAGCTTTTTTACCTGCTGAAGGATTTGTATTCCTGTCCACTCAGTTTTGCAATTTACACAACATTGTCACACACCGTAGCCCTGTCCGGAAAGGTTTCTCCCTGTGACTGGACAGTGAAAGGAGAAGCAGCAGACCTAGGAGTCTCTCTTCTCTCATCAGCATGCTCCTTGTTAGCACAGGAGCAGTGCAGTACAATGTATTGGTTTCTTGTGCCGCTTCTCCCTCTCCTAGCCTGAGCTCTGCTGTACAGGAAGCCGCAAATGGGCTGATACCAGGTTAAATTCAGGTACTTACTCTGCATGCACTAAAAAATGTTGTATTGTTTAACACAGAGCTACATTCATTTATAGATTCGAGACACTTTGAATATTGTTTTTACCTAATTTAAAGAGTAACTCCACTTTTGTTGAGAAAAAAACATTCCCCTCTGGGTGATCAGGGTACATTGCAAGGATTTTAACAAACTGTTGCAGATTCTTGCCTTTTGTTATTCTGAAGAAATCACTGTTCGTGTCCATGTGGTAAGTGAATCTAATGGGAGTGGTTACATAATTATCAGTCAGCTGCAGCATGTGCAGGGCTCCAATGAGTGAATTTTGCAGGGTCTGTCTCCCTTTAGATGCGATTTCCTATTGGGAGTATATCACCAAAAATGACATTTTTGTTGCAGTGGTTGCCCGATATCTCACTTGTATCTGTGTGTAGACTTCTGTTAAAATCAGTGAGCCAATCACACAAGCAAGAAACTTTCCGGGGGGGGGGGGGGGGGGGTGTTCTGTACACATTCTGCGTACAGAACTCTTCTAGGTAGACATTAGGGATGAGCTTTGTGTTAGAGTCGAACGTACGTTCGAGTCGAACATCGTCTGTTCGTACGTTTGGCGAAAACAGAATGTTATGGGCCGTTCATGCCAAATTCGTGTGGCGCTCACGGCCCACAATGCACTGCACCATCACAGTGCATTCCTGGCTCATGATTGGCCAAGCATGCACTGTGACCCCACATGCTTGGCCAATCACAGCGCCGGCAGCGAAGAGAGCAATAATTGGCCACAGGCAAGATGCCCGTGGCCTATTATAGCTCGGGGGGAGGGGGGTGTTTAGTACACGCCCCACACTATATAAGGCCACCAGCGCAGTGGCCTTGTGTAGTGTGTTCCGGCGTGCAGGAAAAGAGCTAGATAGGCAGGGACAGTGTGTTCTTTTCTCAGGCATCTGCAGGATTTAGTGGGAGTTGTGTGCTTCCAGCACAGTATACACCTGTATCTACCCTTTATTGCTGGTGTTCTCTCATACAGGCATCTGCTGTAGTTAGTGGGTGTTGTGTGCCTACAACACAACACAGCACAGTATACACCTGTATCAACCCTTTATTGCTGGTGTTCTCTCATACAGGCATCTGCAGGCCCCTACTTTCAAACATCCAACTTACAAACGTCTCCAACTTGCAAACGGAAGGAGACAACAGGAAGGAAGATGAAAAAAAGACGGCAAAAAAAAATTATACAGGGGTGATAACCCTTCCCATGTTTTCCAAAAAGCTTAAAGATAGATTTTTTTTTGACTGGAGCTACACTTTAAAAATGTACCAGTTCAAAATTACAAACAGATTCAACTTAACACAACAAACCTACACAGTCCCTGTCTTGTTTGCACCGCCTGTATACTGCTGTTCTGAGGGGGCCCCATGCCTTTCCTTTTTTTTTATTTGGGTACGAGGTTCCCCTTAATATCCGTACAAAACCCAAAGGGGCTGGTAACGGGCAGGGGGGGCTACCCATGCCATTTTTCTCAATGATTTTCATCCATATTGCTGGAACCAGACATTACATTAAAACCGCAAGCAGTTTTAAATGACTTTTTCTGTTAAATGTAATTTTGTGCAGGGACTGTTCTAAACACGGGAAACACGTGGCACTTCACAGGCATACTATAGACACCCCCCAGGCACGATATTTAAAGGAATATTTCACTTTTTCGTTCACTTTAATCGTCATTAAAATCAGTGCTCCCGAAAAAACTGCTGTTTTTAAAAACATTTTATGCATAGACCCATGTCCCCTGGGGCAGGAGCCGGGTCCCCAAACCCTTTTTAGGATAAGATCTTGCATATTAGCCATTAAAATTAGCATTTTATTTCGAACGTTCGAGTCCCATAGACTTCAATGGTGTTCTAAAGTTCGCACAAAGTTTCGGTCCGTTCGAAAGTTCTGGTGCGAACCGAACCGGGGGGTGTTCGGCTCATCCCTAGTAGCCATATAGTACTGCATTTTACAGAAAATTACAGAGCTGCATACTGAAAAGGAAAGGGAATTTTTAATAACATTCAATTACAATATGTCTCAATTGTATACGCTATATATTTTTTTATTTGCCTTTTTTTTTCCACTAAAGTGGTCCCATGATCGTGCCCACCACACACCTGCTGAGGGCACTGGCAGCGTGTTTTGTGATTCTAGTGTCCGGAGGAAACTGCTGATAAAAGATTGAGGTAAAGAGCCAATCAGTGGCTCTTTATCCTGTAATCAGCTGTGTCGAATCATAACTGGTCGTGGATGTAAACAGAAGCCAGTTATCAGCACTCCTTTCTTCATGCTGATAGCAGGAGGAGGGGAGGAGAGCGCCGATAACCAACTTCTCTAAAAAAAGGGACATGTACTCTGATGATCAGGGCCTTGATTATCAGTGTCCCAAATATCAGTGCAGTCCCAACAGTGCCTCAGTGTCACCCATCAGAGCTGCCTACCAGTGCCCATCAGTGCTGTCTATGCGAGCCACCCATCAGTGCAGCCTCATCAGCACCCATCATAACTATGAAAGTTTTTTTTTTTTTTTTTTACAAAATGTGTTTATTTAGTAAAAAAAAAAAAAAAAAAACCCAGTGGTAATTAAATACCACCAAAATAAAGCTCTATTTGTGTGAAAAAAAAAAGATAAAAATTTTGTGTGTGTACAGTGTTGCATGACCGTGCAATTGTCATTCAAAGTGTGACAACGCTGAAAGCTGAAAATTAGGCCTGGGCAGGAAGGGAGTAAAAGTGTCCAGTAGGCAAATGGTTCAGTTAATGACTTGCACTAAAGATGAATTTTAGGATAATAAAAAATAAATACCATTGCAGTGCAGGGGAAGAGGGAAGGGGGGGGGGGGGGGGGTCGTCGCTGCAAGGGTGTTTTTTTGCAAGTTGCTCTTTTGGCTTAGGAGTAGAAGAATAGGGTGTAACCCTTTTTCCTGCTCCTCCTGGACTCGGCACTCTTCTCTTCAACGCTCCGAAGCGTGAGACCTTTATGGACAATGCAGGACTACTCATCCATAAAAAAGCTTGCCACCAGTGGAGTAGCAAAGGTAACCAGCCAGCGCAAGCAATAAGGCAAGTATATATTACTCAACCCCTAGGCTTCAGAAGCATTTACTTCTTGTGGTATGGGAGTTCCCTATGTCAGGTAATTATTTGCTGTCCGGAGTAGGGCTTCAGTAGTAAGTAGTGTAGTAGTAAAGTCCAATCACAGTGCTGTATAAAAAAGCAAGCACTACAAGCTCCATACTCTATGTAGCAACTACAGCTGCTTCAAAGTCTTTTGATGCTTTTGTAATAACTACAAATTACATGCAAAACATTTAATAAAATAACCCTTTCAAACATGAACACACATCGACAGTCATTTTCGTTATTCTGATACATATGTATCTACAAATCTTTTCAAGTACTTCCCTTTCAATCTCACTCCAGCATACACATGGACTACCTTCCTTCTGACACAAAGCTCCATTGTGTTCTGTAATGTGTGGTCTTTGCATGGCATTGTTTTTCGGTCCTCGTGCACTACACATTTTCCTGGCTGTAAGTTGGCTACAGGCATTCCATAAAGATGACCTGTCTTGAACTATTAGTAACCCCTCAGTGCCTTCCAACAAAGGGCTCTTCTGCATGGATTTTGGGTTACAAGTTTCATCTTCTGCTTGACCCACATTTCCATCAGATCTATTATATCCGTAAAGAGCAGCCCTCGGCCTAGCCTGACCTTTGTGCCTTCTATTTTTATACTTCGCTCCTATATTCAGTAATGATTTAACGAGCAAAAGAGCTTCGCTAACGCTAAGCAGCTAAGCACGCTTGTAAAATACACAGATGTAGGCTGTCCTGGATCAGTGACCCAGAGCACTGGAGCAAGAGGATCAGACCGATACCCAGGCAGCTAGCATTTTCAGAAGGAAAAGCCAGAAATCAAATCTTATAAGGGCTCCTCCAAATGAACAATGGAAGATGAGAATCTGTCAGTCTTGCCAGCACAAAAAACTATCCCCATGCACATATTGCGCAAACAGCTGTGACCAGCAGCCGCACAGACAGATTTGTACCCTGCACAATTTAATAGGCGGCGGTGGCGTTGTTCACACGTAACCACTTAAGCCAGCATCTTGGATAGGAGGAGGTCAAAACACCTGTCAGTGACCTGAATGGCAGGGGTGCCCGTTGTGGTGTGCAATTAGATTGTGGCATGTACATGGATGGAGTGAAATTGTGATGTTTCATGGATAACAGATCTTTATTTGACCGTAAAGATATGTTTTGTGGTGCACACCTGCCATTTCATCAGTTTAAGGGGATACACAAACGTTTTCCAGTTCATGTCTTGTTCATGTCAAGAGCTCAGGAAACGCCTGGAACCTTCACAGCTTAAAGTCCAACATCAATACTTCACCACAGTAGAAGTGCACATTAACATAGAATGTCCAGCCATTTCTTTTGTACTCCTCAGTATAGGTCCCTCTTGCCCTTGTACACACGGTCGGAGAATCCATCGGAATGTGTCCTATCGGACTGTGTTGTCGTATAATCCGACTGTCTGTGGTATGCCTCGGACTAATTCCATCGGACCAAATTTTCCAACTTACTGGAAATATTTTCCGACAAACTGGTGCGATCGGACATACTCCGATCATGTGTAGAGAATTTTGATCAGACAAAGTGCCACGCATGCTCAGATCAAATTCCTACATCAAAGCTATTGGCCACTAGCCTGAACGTAGTCCCATCGTAACAAAATTACGTCATCACGTTCTGAAAGATCGGATTTTCTGACAACTTTGTCAGACCGTGTGTATGCAACAGTTTCGGACACAATCCGTCACACAAAATCCGACGGATTTGGTTGTTGAAATGTCCAACCGTGTGTACAAGGGCTTAGGTGGGTTTATCTCGAGTCTACACAGGTCTTCGGGTATAGGCTTACATATTGTGGGAAAGCCTATCCTCCATCACCCTCTGCTCTCCCTGCTCTAGAATATACAGGGCTGAATCTCCTCACCACCATACCCATCCAGCAGGGGGACCTCTCTAAACAGGGCAACTCTTTTCAATAGCTTTCTCAGGAGGCATTCTACAACAATTTGGACCTGATGTGGAGACCTTTGGCTTACACAATTTCTGGATTATTAAGCACATGTAGAGGAATATTCCTCCGGTTATGACTAGATACACGCCAGTCGTTTACTATCCATGCCATCCATATCGTTAGCCATATCATTTTGTTGTTTTTTATGAATGATCCACATTTCCACAAAAGAGCTTTATTATGCTAGTCTTCTTGATGGAGCAGGCTGTTGACCGTGAAATGTGTTTCGAAGTTACAGCAAGAAATGTATCCCCTTAGGCCTCATGTACACTGCTGCTGGTAAACGGACATTCAGAGGCAGTTGGCTGCTTTTTTCAACTGCCCCTGAACTCATCCAATGTTATCTTATGTGTTAAGTTCAGACGCCGAATTTAGAGGCATTTCAAGCGCCAATAGTGGGTAAACACGGTAACTCACATTTAGCTGCATTTCATTTACAGGCATTTTTCATTTTTGGCTATTTTGGTTAAAGAAAAAAAAACTATTCTAAAAACACAAACGGACGTTTTAATCGTGGGTTACAATCTGTCAAGTTAAATCGTTCAGGACAGATTGTAAAAACGTCCCGTGTACATCAAGCCTAAAGCTGCTTTTGATGATGGGGAGAACATGACACAGCTGTGTTTGTATGAGACAACCATTATGTAATATTCAAGATTTTTTAACGCAACAGTAACGTTTTAACATTTGTACAAATAAAATGTTATTTTATCTTACTCATTGTGGTACCATTAAAGTCTTGATCTCTCTAGTTTTAGAGGGTTTCCTTTTTCAAATTCCTCCTCCCACATGTTGATTGGATCTTAAATGTATGTTAAAAAATTTTCTGAGATAATGACTGAAAAACAAGACATTAACCAAGATTTTGGTGGCCAAAACATATCGGCCAAAAATTGTGTTTTGGGCATTTTGCAGAGAAAAAAGGTGCCTATAATAGCGCCAAATCCCACACAATTTTGCCAAAAATTTACTGTGCTTATGGTGTGTTTTTCATAGGTCAAGCGACTCAAAAAACAAAACACAAAAATGTAACACAGGTGCAGTATTAATGCATTTTCAATGCATTTCAATAGGGATGGGGTGTTTTTTGTGTGTTTAACTGATCAAAAATGCAGAAAGCAAGATTTTTACCACAACAGAAGCGTAAAGACATACACTGAATTTAAAAGGGATGCATTTTTCTTGAGCTTTCCTTGCACTAAAGGTGCTGATAATGGCCGACAAATTCATATTAATTTAAATTCATGACATTATCTAAAAAAAAAGTTAAATACAATTATATATAAATATTTATATATATATTTTGGCCATGTGCATCCTGAATTTCGTACCAAAATTTTCATTTCGGTGCAGAACGTTCCTGAAGAAAGTGTTGCTCTGAGCACCCCAATGTGAAAACCATGTGAGTAAGAGACTAGGAACTTGGTCACATGACCATTGCAGCAAAGTAGGATCAAAGTCAAAGAGTGCTTATATAGCAAATAGTATGAACTTGTGTTCACTTTTCCATCCCCCGCTTTTGGAGCGGACACAAGGATGGATGTGACTGTTTTTTTTTCATGCCCTAAATTGGTTATTTCCCTATTCTGAAGCACCTGGACTGCCATGTTATCAATAATATGATTAATGAGTGACTCGATAACGTGACTGGTTTATGTGAAGTCAGCATCGAGAACTATGAAAATGATTAGGGTACATCCGCACACCTGTAGCAAAAAAGGCAAGACTCCCAAAACTAGTTCCTCCTCAAAGGGGTTGTAAAGAGAATTTTTTTTTGTTTTTTTTATTTTTTAAACATGTTAAACTTACCTCCACTGTGCAGCTCGTTTTGCACAGAGTGGCCCCGAACCTGCTCTTCTGGGGTCCCTCGGCGGCTGTCTCTGCTTGCCCCCACAAGTACTTTTCAAGTTCATGTGAGCTCCCTCGCATGGTGAGAAGCACTTGCGGGCACGCTCCTGTGATACAGCCGGCGGCTATAGCCGCTCACTATCACTCGGCCCTGCCCCCCGGCGTGCCACATCATTGTATGTGATTGACAGCCAATGGCTGCGCTGCTTTCAATCCATCCACTCCAGCCATTCAACGGCCAGGCTGAGCGGTGAAGGGGATGTCGGAGGCGAGCGCAGGACTTTTGAGGGGTCAGGTAAGTAAAACAGGGGGCTGGGGGGGACCGCACTGTCAGATGTTTTTTCACCTTAATGCATAGAGTGCATTAAGGTGAAAAAATGTTTACCTTTACAACCCCTTTAAATTATGCAGAATGATTACAGACACAATCAAATGTCACAAATGAAAAAAAATCCCTGGTACTTGCCCATTAACCATTTACCACACCTGTATCCACAGCACAACAAAATTCAATGGTGAAGGTATCTTTGTCAGGGTCCGTTCACACAGGGGCAACACGACTTTCAACACGACTTTTGGAGGCAACTTGGACACGACCTGAACACTACCTGGGGCGACTTACAACACGACTTTAAGTCGCCCCAGGCCAGGCGACTTTTTCCGCGGCCAATCAGAGAAAGAGCTCTCAAGAGGGAACTCCACGCCAAATTTATTCAAAAAATTTGGCGTGGGTTCCCCCTCCGAGAGCATATCAGGCCCTTAGGTCTGGTATGGATTTTAAGGGGAACCCCCTATGCCGAAAAAATGGCGTAGGGGCCCCCCCAGATCCATACCAGACCCTTATCCGAGCACACTACCCGGCCAGCCAGGAAAGGGAATGGGGACGAGCGAGCGCCCCCCCCCCCTCCTGAGCCATACCAGGCCCCCCACCCCAAAGCACCTTGTCCCCATGTTGATGAGGACAAGGGCCTCTTTCCGACAACCCTGGCCGTTGGTTGTCAGGGTCTGCGGGCAGGGAGCTTATCGGAATACGGGAGTCCCCCTCTTCGGTTCTTCTTGCCGTGCCACCGTGCCTTCTTCTAGCTCTTTTACAAGCATCCTCTGGGACTGTGACATCATAATGGGCGGAGACATCATTCGGCGATGTCCCTATATAAGTCGCCGCACACCACGTGTTCTGTCATAGTGAGCGGAGAGAGCAACGAGGCAACATCTCCAGAAGAGAAGAACAGAAGACGGCAGCGGCAGCAGCGACAGAAGACCGGGCCACCGCTTGTAAAAGAGCTATAAGAAGGCACGGTGGCCCGGCAAGAACCGAAGAGGGGGACAAGACCCCCGAAGTCGGAAGAAGAGGGCGGCGAAAGAAGAATGCCGGGCTCCTCCGCTAGTAAAAGAGCTAGCAGAAGATAGCGGAGGAGTCCGGCGAGAAGACCCCCCCAAGACGGAAGACCCCCGGAGCTGTGCAATAAACTATTTTAACCCTGTGTTGTGTTTTTTTTTCACAGGTGAATGGGTAGGGGTACATTGTACCCCATACTCATTCACATAGGGTATGGGGGCTCCCGGATTCCCATAAGCCCCCCGCCCGCAGACCCAGACAACCAACGGCCAGGGTTGTCGGGAAGAGGCCCTTGTCCTCATGAACATGGGGACAAGGTGCTTTGGGGGGGGGTCGCGCGCCCCCCCCTTCCTCAAGGCACCCTCCCCATGTTGAGGGCGCGCGGCCTGGTACGGCTCAGGAGGGGGGGGGGCGCTCGTTTGTCCCCACCCCCTTTCCTGGCCGGCCGGGTAGCGTGCTCGGATAAGGGTCTGGTATGGATCTGGGGGGGGACCCCCACGCCGTTTTTTCGGCGTAGGGGGGTTCCCCTTAAAATCCATACCAGACCTAAGGGCCTGGTATGCTCTCGGAGGGGGAACCCACGCCAAATTTTTTTTCATAAATTTGGCGTGGAGTTTCCTCTTGAGAGCTAATAATTCTGAGAGAGTTGCCTCCGTATAGACGGAGATCCGACTTGGAGGCGACCTCCATTGAAATCAATGGGTACCAGTCGCCTAGAAGTCGGATTGAAGTAGTACAGGAACCTTTTCTTAAGTCGGAGCGACTTCAGTAATGTGCATTAAGATGGCTCTCATTCACTTACATTGATTTTTACATGTTGTCCAACCTGAGGCGACTAGGGGCGACCTGTCCGATCTGAGTTGCCCCAGTGTGAACGGACCCTTATATTGTGTGTTTAGTAAATCAACCCCAATATGTAGTAAAGGCAAATCCACGTTGCACTACAAGTGCACTTGGAAGTTCAGTTGCTGTAGATCTGAGGGGAAGGTCTGAAATGAGGGGAAGCTCTGCTGATTTTTTCATCCAATCATGTACAGGCTAAAAAAAAGTTTTATTTTCCGTGCATGTCCCCCTCAGATCTACGGCGACTGGACTTCCAAGTGCACTTGTAGTGCAAAGTGGATTTGCCTTTAGTAAATAACCCTCTATGTATGACAAAGTTAGTCAGGCTAAAGGCCCGTACACACTGTCAGAAAAACCGATGATAAAAACTTAATCCGATGAATGATCTGACGATTTTCTGATCATTAGTATGCTGCTTTTGACAGCAGATTACGAATTTTCGGCAAACTGGATTTGCAGGACTGAAAATTTTTGTCTGATGTGACCACAATGTCCGATTTTTCTTTTGATTAGTAGGTTTTCTGACAAAAAAATAAAAAATCTAAAGAGCAAGACTAGGCATGCTCAGAAATGAAAGAACACATACAAAACAATTCAATGCATTACATTACTTCTGACTTTGAAGTCTATCATTAGAAAATTTTCTGATGGTGAGTACCTGCTTCACTTTCGATTGGAGACTAGCATCAAACAAAAAACGGATGAAAATTCGTCCAATAATCTGACCGTGTGTACAAGGCTTATGGCAACATGGCAATTTGCATTTGCGCAGAAATCGCCTACTAAATCAAATTGTTTTTACAGATCTAAATGCAGCACTAAGTTTACTTATCTTCAGGCAGTTGCGTTTATGGAACCATAGAAAGCTGGGTTCAAATTCGGTAAGAAAAAAAAAATTGATACAATTCTTCTATTTATTTTTTTTTTTACAGATCTAAACGCAGCACAAAGTTTACTTATCTTCAGGCAGTTGTGTTCATAGGATGATGGGACCATATAAAGCTGGGTTCAAATTCTCAATGGATTAAAGTGATGCTTTTCTGTGCCTGTGTGCATGAGCCATTATCGAGCATAAATTGCATGGGAAAAGGAATGCATCTCTAGGCGATTTTTCAGTCCCCGAGATCAAAAATCCTCCATGTGGCCCTAGGCGTAATCCATTTTTGATGTACATGTCATGCAAAGCTCAGACTATGTACACATTTGCTGACCTGAGTAAATACTCTTCTGTCTGAGCAATTGCACTGTCCAATCTTCCTTAAGGCCCCATTCACACCTGAGCATAACGTTTTCAGGCAGAAAATCGCACGATTTTACGCCGTTTTTTACCGCGTTTTTGTGCAGGGCAAAAGGTAACCAATTTAAAAAGAAGAAAAACGCCCAAATCTGCCCGGTTCGAGCGAAGGGTCCAGAACTTGTTTGAGCTTCAGGCGTATGGCTTCAGGCGACTTGGAGTAGAGATGTGAACCATCTCCATTGAGAATAAGATTTTTTTTCCCCTCCAGCGTTTTGTAGCTTCAGGCTTCAAGCTACAAAACGCTCAGGTGTGAATGGGGCCTAAGTCTTTAAAACCCTTTACAAGCTAACGATCACGCTAATATACCATGTAGAGAATAATTTTTTAGTGGGGTTCTGAAAATGATTTCAAGGATTCTTCCATGGTAAAAGGTTGGAAAGGTCCACAGCACTGTCCAGTTGTCCCAGCCCACAAAATGGTGGATGAAAAACGCGGGAATACTTGAACATACTTGCTGAATACACAGCATAAGCAACCCCCGTGACAGAAATTTGTAGGAGATGGTGATATACAGCATAATCTGTCACCAACCCGAGCTAGAAAATTAATTTGATCCTCCCATCAAATATTAAACAGATTTTCCAAGGACAGGGACCACAGGGAATACCAGAGCAGATCCCAGAACAGGCCAGCTGACATTCTCAAACAATTAAACTGGCCGTAAGAAAACTGCTGATTTAAAGCCGTTTAATGCAGCGTGAGTCAGAACGCAGGGTGTTTCCACTCCCATGGTATGGAGAACGGGCCAGAATGATGTGTAATCCCCATTCTCGCACCAGACCACTACCCAATGCTCATCGGAGGGCCTGTTTCTAAATAATAAGTCTCGGTCATGAAAGCTAGGGAACAAAACAGCAAGTTTCCTTTAGGACCAGTTTTCAGGCCAAGGTGAAATATCAGTGTTCTGTTTGTTTTCAAAGGCACCATCCATGTGTTGTGGTGTATTGCACAGAAAAAAGGGTTCCTGTCAGATTTTTCCTGCATCTTGGTGGTCCACACAATATAAAATTGTGAAATAACACACAATCACCCGTACAGTAGGAGTGAAGGGGGTCTCGGGATTATTCTTTATTTGTTTACTGCCATTCTGTAATACTCCTGAATGTTATGGTATTTACAGTGCCTTGAAAACAATGCCCCTTGAAATTTTCCATATTTAGTTGTTAAAGAGGGGGTCCACTCAAAAAGAAAATATAAAAAGCCCACAGCTACAAATACTGCAGCTGCTGACTTTTAATAAATGGAGACTTATCTGTCCAGGGTGTGCCCGCGATGTCGGCAGCCGTAGCCGAACAAATTCTCATCTCTCGGCTGCCCCCACCGTCATCCTCGGTGATGGAATGAGGAAGTGAAGCGTTGCGGCCTAACTTCCCGGTTCCCTACTGCGCATGCGCCAGTCGCGCTCTGCATCCTCACTGGTCCCCGGCGTGTCCTGGGACCTGTGCGTTTCCCAGAACGCAGAGGGGTGTGACGCGAAGGGGAGTGACTCCCGTGGGAGTCTATTCCCGAAAATGGGTGCAGATACCTGTAGAGACTTTTTGTGTGAACCTCCACTTTAAAAACAAAAACATAAATGTATTTATGTTTTGCTGACCAGACCACCTTCTTCCACATGTCTGCTGTGTCCCCCCATAGCTTCTCGCAAAAAGCAAACTTATGGCTTTCTTTCAACAATGGCATTCTTCTTGCTACTCCTCCATAAAGGCCAGATTTGTGGAGAGCATGACTAAAAGTTGTCCTGTGGACAGATTCTCCCACCTGAGCTGTAGATTTCTGCAACTCCTCCAGAGTTACCATGGGCCTCTGGGCTACTTCTCTGATTAATGTACTCCTTGCTCGGCCTGTCAGTTAAGGTAGATGGCCATGTCTACGTAGGTTTGCATTTGTGCTTTACTCTTTGTATTTTCAGATGATGGATTGAACAGTACTCCGTGAGATGTTCAAAGCTTGGCATGTTTTTTTTAACCCAACCCCGTTTTAAACTGCTCTAACTTTATCCCTGCCCTGTCTGGTGGGTCCCTTGGCCTTCATGATGCCGTTTGTTCACAAAGGTTCTCCAACAAACATCTGAGGGCTTCACAGAACAGCTGTATTTATACTGGGATTAAATTACACACAGGTAGACTCCATTTACTAATTAGGTGATTTCTGAAGGCAATTGCATCCACTAGATTTTAATTAGGGTTATCGGAGTAAAGGGGGCTGAATATAAATGCATGTCACACTTTTCAGATATTTAGTTGTAAAAATTGTTTATAATTTTCCTTCCACTTCACAATTACGTGTCACTTTGTGTTGGTCTATCACAAAATCCCAATAAAATACATGTTTTTGGTTGTAACATGACAAAATGTGGAAAATTTCAAGGGGTATGAATACTTTTTTAATTGCACTTTAGTGGTGAAGTGTACACAGGTGGCTACCACAGATACAAGCTGCCTCTGCAATGGACGCTAGTTTCCTCATCATGGGGCCTCATAGGTGAAAGTGTTGTCTTGTAACAACCAAAGATGTTTGTAGCACTAACCCCTGAAGGAGCGGCTGATTTAATTGGGCTTACCGTTACCTTCTTCACCTCGTGCGTTTCTAGGGGTTTCCCGAGGTAGATGGCCCAAGAACTGCAAAGACTGATGCCAGATCCACTTAAAGGGATTTTTATTTGCAAAAAAGTAGTTAACAAAAACAAGTCTTTCAACATAGGGTTAGAGGGTTTAGGTAGGAAAAGTCCCGGTACTCTTAGTGCTAAGTCAATATAGAAAAACACATCTCTCATATCAGGAAATCCAGAGAATTGCCACTCACAGATGGATCCTCACCCTTATTGGATAGTCCTTCTCTCGCCAGGTCTAGCAGCCAACAAGGTGTTTAAATCAGATACAAGTCTCTGCCACAGACTTGGTGTAACACTTTAGTAAAACTGAACGGTTGCAGACAGCTTGTAGAATCCTCGTATGGTACCAGTGTCTTGCAGCTGGTCCAGCGATACCACACAAGATTGGATTCACTTGGGGTCTTTCAACTTGTCCAGGCTCTTATTGAGAAGCCAACCTTTGCGTGGCCTTCTCCCGAAGAGTCCTTCCCCGGATACCTTCACAGTTGCTGGGCCTCTCCACTAACCGTCACCCGATCCCCTCCGAATCCTTCCTTCAGTTTCCTTACCTCGGGCTAGCCAGCCCCAAGGTTTGAAGTCAGGTGGATCTGCACCCCAGGCCATGGCAGTCCTGGGGGCTGGTCAGGAGGACCAGGACCAAACAGCCAGAAAACACCTCTGGACCAGAACCCCCGAAAACACGTGACATCCGCACCTTAAGTACCCCCTCCCAGAAGGCACAGTAAGAGTGACACTCCCACTGGGCTGGGTCCAAGAGAGAATAACCTTAATGCACCCTACTAGACTGCGTTCCAGACCCTGCCATGATGACAGCGCCACCTATGGTCAGGCAGAACACCAGGCAGTCCAGCTAGACTGGTGCTGAGGTCTAAATTTAGAATAACCGAACCCAAAACCAAACTGCGGTTCAAGGGTAAGGTTAAATGACAAAATACATAGCGCGTGCTCTTCAGAAGCCGGCACTACATGTTTTTTTCATTCTCCAGTGCTGCTAGAATAAAAAGGAACTGTGACTGGCTGTTATGCACAATAAAGCTGGCCAAATACAACAAAAACAAAAGAAGCCAATTTCTCCATTCACACATTCGATGTGGATCGGGAATCTTTCCTGTTGAGCCTTTGTTTTCCGACAGCAGGAAGTCTACCCTGCCGTCAGAATACAATGATCAGTGTTGCCAGCTATAGCTGGCAGCAAAGATCATTTGGGAAAAAAACAACAGGCTGCCGATACATGGATCGAAATTTGGCCAGTCTAGCAGGGACCAGCCAAATTTCGATTCATGTATGGCTTTCTTATAAAAAGTTCTACCTCCACTGATTTCAATCAGTAGGGTACCACAAACCATTTTAAATTAGGGGTTTGGTGTGTCCAGCAGTCAAAAGGGGCAGCTGATAAACTGATAAGCAAATGATGTCCAAATTAATGTATTCCTAACCCACCCCCCCTACCCAATTTATTTTTAAAAAGATGGGAAACACTGTAACTTTGTAACAAGTCATAAGTTGAGAGGCTGCAGAAGAGGCTGATCTATGTCAAGGATTTGTGAACACAGGCAACAATATTTATATTAGGCTGTGCAGTTTGTCATGCGACTTTGGTTATGAAAGGCGAATGACAATTCGCACCCCATTCTTTTCAATGCCACCCGTTCAAATCTGACTTATAGCTGCAGCGACTTTGAAAAGGTGCCTGCACTACTTGGGTGGGAATTTTGATGCGCCTTAGATCCATTAAGTGTAAAAAGTCAAATTTGCTCTCCAAAGTCACACTGGAAATTATGCAACTTTGGAGAAACACTAGTGTGAATGGAGCCTTACTGTGTCATCTCTTAGTCAATATATCATCCCAGAAAATCTTTGTGATAGGGAGAACCATTGACAACACCATTTCTGTGCCAAGGAGAAAATCAGCAGCTTACCAGTCCATAGATGTGGTGGCTGCATTTGTTTTCATTCTGGGAGCAGCAGTTGTGTCTGTGCAGCCACTGTGTCCCAATTGACATGAATGGGACTGCCTGCACAAGGATGCGTGGAACATCTGTGCATCCCTGTGGGCAAACGCGGCCCTTGCATGGATGTACGCTATAATACACTCATGTGAGCAAGGCCTTGCATTTTCCTGCTGTCTCTGTGACTAGCTTAATGGACTCTTGAATTCTACATGCATTTGTCCCGTTTACAACCATTTGAACTCCCATTTCAAGTGGTTTGAAAGGGTTTCCAGAAGCACTTCAAATAGAACATAAATGCGTTGTAAACCCTTACATATACCCAGTGAAGTGACTGGCCTCAGGTGATACACAGAGATGAAACAAAGCTTCCTATTTAAGTTGTACCTGTTTAACTACAGCTGCGTAGTTTCCCCTATATCCATTCAAGGTGCAGAATTTACAAAGGACCTCTCAGCTCTGAAAAGCAGGGGGAGGGGAGCTGAAGTTAGACTCAATGAGGAAAGCTTTGAGAGCTGATTGAAGGGAAGGGGATGGAAGGGGAGGAAAGGGAAAGGAAGAGGAGGGGAGGGAAGGGAAGGGTAGGGAAGGGTAGGGAAGGGAAGGGTAGGGAAGGGTAGGGAAGGGTAGGGAAGGGAAGGGTAGGGAAGGGTAGGGAAGGGGAGGGAAGGGGAGGGAAGGGGAGGGAAGGGAAGGGGAGGGGAGGGAAGGGGAGGGAAGGGGAGGGAAGGGGAGGGAAGGGGAGGGGAGGGAAGGGGAGGGGACAACCCCCCTTTTGCACAGTACACAGGAACAGAGCTGAAGCTGTCAATCACAGACTGTGCCATCCCCATCAAAATGTTTCTCTTGGTATCAGGAAAAGTTATCAAAAGCGATTCATGCCGATAGCAGAGGAATGAAGCAGCAGACAGAAACGACACTTGGTGCTCTGGATTGAGTCAAGTAGACACTATAGTCCAGAGATATGCAATTAGTGGACCTCCAGCTTTTGAAAAAGTCCCATCATGCCTCTGAATGTCATGCTTGTGGCTGTCAGAGTCTTGCAACGCCTCATGGGATTTGTAGTTCTGCAACAGCTGGAGGTCCACTAATTGCACATCCCTGCTATAGATATTAGATATTTTTGAGGTTTACAACCACTAAGTTAAAAAAAAAAAATCCCATTTTAGATAAAGTAAAGTACATGAGGGTTATAACTCCTGTGAGGTTTTTAGATGCCATCTGTGTCCTACTGGGGGGATTTTCCTGAGGGGATGTCCCATAACCAAAACAGAAAGAAGAGGAAATCCCTCCCAAGTGAGGGGATCCTTAATTGTCACCAGGATCACCAGAACTAGTGTACCCATTGGAATATTTGACCTCTATTTACTGTTCTAGGGACAACCCAAAATGTGGGCTTTTCTCCTTACTTTTGGTGAGAACATCAATAGTGACAAATAATGTTCTAAAATCTCCTCCAGTCTAGAAAAAAAAAAAAAAACCACCCAATACTTCATTTCCAATTTATCTTATTGTGCCTTTTCGCATCCGAGAGATGCGCCGACGCTCAGAAAAACCACAGAAGAATCTTTGGGAAAGGGTCATGCATTTTTGGCTCCAAAAGACTTCAATGGACGAGCATGAAAATGTGAGAAAAACACGCTTAATGCATCATTTCACACCTGACAACCATCTCTTCTTCCAGGAAACTAGCTTTCCGATGGCCAACACACTCCAGCCACTGAGCGATTTAAGAAATAAAAATAAAAATCATATGAAAAAAGGTAACCAAAGATGCCAACATTCACATGGTATTGTAACCTCAGGAAGCTTACCAGTGTCAGGTGGCAATATTCCATGGGACAACCAAACAGGAGGTCATCTGTATGCAAGATCATCTCCCACTACAATCCCATCAAAGTCTTCAGTTAGGAAAAATGCCCGCGGCCTAACCTTGTAACCTTCTCCTCGTCATTCAAAGCTCTTTTCATATCAGCCAACAAGTCATTTAGCAGCCCTTTAACTTCTCTAGGAGGACGCCTGCTGCAGTATCGAATCCTAAAAAAATATCACATGATGTCTGTTGTGCAACCAAAAAAAAAAAAAAAAAAAAAAAAGTACACAAACTTTCAACTAGTCTGAGCAGACGGTACAGAAATAGACTCTCAGGTCTTTTTACGTCTGAGCAAGTCTGAGTAACAAATACACAACTGCATGGGATTACAGAAAGAAAATAAAAATTACACAATAATATATTTAATACAAAAGAAAAAAAAAAAAAAAAACTTATGTTTTACCTTGCATTATTTCTATGCTTTGTGTCTATTGTGTAAATTATGATGAGGCTTAGTGAACGGAATGTTTCTAAGGGGCAAACACTCAAAACCTGAGACCCTGGAAACATGGGACAGTTTGGCAAGTACGGAAAACACCCCCCTGCATAAGGTCCAAACTACATACCCATTACAGGAAGATTCCGATTAGCCAGTTATTGTAGAACTCCAAATTCCCCAGAACTCCTTCACTGTCAGAACCATTTTTTGCACACATTAAATGCACATTTTAGGCCTGAAGATTGATTAAAACCCCCAAAACAAAACCATATTTATTGATGTATAACACGCACAGGCGTATAACACACACACACCATAATTTTAGGAGGGAAGTTTAAAGGAAAAAAAAAAAAAAAAAATTTTAATTTTAACCACTTCTAGACCGCCACACGGTGATGTACGTCCCTACTTTGAGGACCGATATTCTTGTTATGGCAGCAGCTAGCTGCCATAACCCTGGCATCCCAGTGTTCGGCCGGCGGTTCGGTACAATTTAAAAGTGGTCTCTGCGGTGTATTCGCCACGAGATCACTTTGAATCTGAGGCAGAAGAGGGGCCCGCCACGGTCCGGTGCCCTCCGCCGATTACCAGAGCCGGCGGCAGCGGCTCCTTCCTGTGGCTGTGCATCAAGACGAGTGAGGGGAAGATGGCCCCCATGCGTCTCCATGTCAAAACGTCACTTCCGCCCATAGCTCTTTTTTATTGCATTTTAGTGTAAATATGAGATCTGAGGACTTTTTGACCCCAGATCTCATATTTAAGAGGTCCTGTCATGCTTTATTTCTATTACAAGGGATGTTTACATTCCTCATAAGAGGAATACAAGTGACACAATTTTATTTTTATTTTTTTAAACCGTGTAAAAATAAAAAAAGGTAAAATAAATAAGAGGACCCAAGGGGCGCAATCTACCCATCTCCTGCTTGTGATCGACCAGTTGCCAACCCCTGCAATAGACTAACCACCTAACTTCCAACTAACTCCCACTGTTGGTGTTGCTGAGTGAATAGGAAGTACCTTGCCTCCCAGTGGCATTCAGTTGCTGCAGGGAGGAAATTACAGCCGATCAGCTCCACTAAATGCCCTCCTCTCCAGTTTCCTCTCGCCCCATGTGGTCCCTTGGCATCCCCCAGCACTTCCTGCCCCCCCTCCTCTCCCACCAGCTGCAGCAGAGGATGTTTCAGGATGAAGAGTGGGCAGAAGGGGCCTGTAAATGTGTAATTTACCAGCCCCTTGCTTTTCTGAATGAACAAAGTGAGTGATTGGTACTGATAACTCACTGTGTTCATTAATAACTGAAGCATAGTAAACTTTGCTATGCTTCAGTTTGTGAACGAACAGGAAGCCTCAGGGCACTTCCTATTCATTCACTGTCCAGTGCAGTGGAGGCCTGATATTTCACCAAGGCCCCCAAACAGGGCTCCTAAAAACTGTAAAAATATACAAAATAAAATTGAAAGAAATAAAAATAAAATTAAATAATAATAATAATAATAATAATAATAATAATAATAATAAAAAGCTACTGGCACCAACCACTATCCTACTGACACTGTCCACTTTTAAATTAGACAAAGCTAATATTTTTAAAGTGACATTTGTTTTATTTTTTTTTCAAGTTTTCCTTCTAAACCTTGCTAGTAGAAGTGATTAAAATGTCTTTTTCCTGTAAAAATAACACACAATTAGTTATTCTTCCCTGCTCTGTTGCAGTGGATTTGCACAGAGTAGCTCAGCTCCTCCTCTTCTTGGGTCCCTCTTCTATGCTCCTGGTCTCTCCCTCCTGTTGAGTGCCCCCACAGCAAGCAGCTTGCTATGGGGGCACCCGAGCCGAGTCACAGCTCCCCGTGTCCATTTAGACACAGAGACGACCCGACTCTGCCTCCTCTCATTTGATTGGCTAGCTGACTTTGATTGACGGCAGCCAATGTTTCTCAGCCAATCAGGAGGGAGAATCTTGGACGGCTGAAACACTCGTGTACACTCCTGGACAGAGAGGGACCACTTTAATTTCTGGCATGATGGAAATCAGAGGATGTGCAGCATCATAGAGAGACATCTAACACTTCCGAAAGTGTCAATTGCCAAAGAGATTGGTAGAGGCTGCAGTGCTGGAATAGAGGGGGAGGGGGGGGGGTAGAGGCTATACGGGCTGTTGGGCGGTGAGTAACTGTTTTGTAACTTGCAGTATGGCACTGAAGTTTTTTTTGTTTTGTTTTTATAAATGCTTTAAGGCTTTCTTATGATTGCTTCACTTAGAGTTATGATCTGCTGAGTAGTTGGGGGGGGGGGGGGGGGCAACACAAATTATAAAAAAAAAAAAAAAATGTATGCGGGTGACTAGCCTCCTGTAATCGCATTGTAAAATTGAATATCGTGGGCCCACATTTATTTTTTACTTGTTCATCGGAAAATCAGATAAGTCTACAGGTAAACTGGCAAACGATTGTAAACTTATTTCATATTTATATTTATTTTCTTAAATAAATATGTCATATTTAACTGCTATGTTTAAGGATTTTGAGCCCTGGTCCTCCTCTTCTGGGGTCCCCCCTTGGTGCTCCTGGCTCCTCCCCTCTGCTGAATGCTCCCATAGCTTGCTATGGGGGCACGCATGAAAGCTCCATCCTGTCCTTGGCGCATGCTTCCCCCCCCACTTTCTTCTCAGATCTGGAAGAAACACAAAATGTACACCAAGATTCAAAGAAGACACATGGATCTTGTATTTAGACAATACATGATTATCTTGCAGTTTAGCGTTAAGGATTTTAAGTTAATTCTTTATATTACTGGTAAAGTATTTATGGAGACCGCTGTCACATTGGGCAGTGTAATGGGAACCATTTACCTTTGTTCTCCCCAAAAGAGCCAAAATATGCTTATGGAGTTCAGCTGTATAAAAAATAATTTTATAGGGCCAATGGGCCTCACCTATCTAGAAATACAATGTGACAAATAAGAAATTTTCCTTTTGTGCTGAAAGTGTGGGCAAGAACCGACAACAAGCTGACTGGTGGCTGTGGGCAATACTGGCAGGTTCTTTCAGATGATTTCAACCTCAACCAATCGCAGGGGCCCCACTGCTCTTCGAAAGTGTCAAAAAAGAAAAACAAAGCGTTTTATTGTTATCCTCGCCGATCTGTCGCATACAGGGAAAAAAAAAAAAATGCCAAGCATGCATTAATTACCAGCAAAAGAAAGACACAATCTCCCTCAGTCT